>NC_083809.1:2277902-3479152 GCF_015708825.2 Lethenteron reissneri
CCCCATGGCGATGTTTACACATCGCACCAGGTACCATTTGAGGCTGAGTCGACCTAAGGGAGGCCCAGGACCGGTTCCGATAATCGTCACCGGTGTTTTGCCGTGAGCGGGAATCGAACTCGGGTCGCCGGGTTCCTACGCAGCGCGCTAACCGCTACACTACCGCTCCCCACTCATGATAGCGAATCTCGTAAGAGAACGCGCGTTAAGCGAGACGTGCCTGTACGCTGCTGGGCGGACAGGCGGGGGGGCTGGGAGAGGAGAGGGTGAGATTCAGAAGCTTGCCGGAGACAGGATACAAGTCGTCGACCTCGTGGTGTCACGACCAGCGTGCTGAGCGTGACACCACGGCGCTGTCGGCAAAGCGGTCGTAAGCAACGTTTAAATTCGGCAGGAGGTGAGAAACACAACCTTGCTGTGAGGTCATTCGTGAGCGCCTCGTCCCGGATTAAATCGTATGACGCTTGATTGAGGTGAAAATGATCTTTCGCTGAAAGCGTGCGTCTCCGTGTGTGGTGTACCTGGCGTGTGTACCTGGTGCGGCGTGTATTAAACATCATCACGACGAAGACAAAGGCGGCCGGGTGTGGTTGCTGTCCACCCTTACCCACCCACCCTCTCGTGTGACCGTGCCGACCTTTCATAGGCGCGACTGCGATCACAGCACTTGCCCCGAAAGTCTGTCGAGGCTACGCGGTGAATCTTTGTCTTGTACCCGTGGGCTGTGCAAAGTTTGCCTCAACTCGTTGTTGACTCCGTGAGCTGTATACCTCGCTTTGTAAAGCGATTGTTTGCTTACACACGGCCGCTGCTACCAAGCTGTAACCAGCAGCCTCGGTCGGGGAGCCGTGGCTTTTATTTAAAATCTGCCACATCACCTGGGGTCACCCGTTGACCAGGAGACAGTAAAAAAGTCGACGAGCAAACACGGCTAAAAAAAAGAATCCCAAACGTGTGCACGTAAGGGCCCACGTCCACACAGCCTGTGGCTGACGGTCACTCTGTCCATTGTGCGATGTTGACTACCTCGCCTGGTGTGCAGGAGGGTCGTGGGTTCGATCCCGACCCTGACCCCTGCTGTATATTTGGAGTTTGCGTGTCTCTCTCTCCTCGTGGTCTCGTGGATTTTTCTCTGTGTCCTCCTGGTTTTCCCATCCACATTTAGAATCAACATCGCGTTTAGAGTAATATCGGCTGTTAAAATGTCCACGTGACCAGTCACTTCGTTGAGCTATCATTTGTGGCCAGGTCGCTTCTGACAAAGAGCTGCATGGCTCTGTGGGCCTTACCTGGTCAAATAACAAATACAAAGTTTAGTTTAAATGCTCGCCACACGTTGCAAGCGGGCCGTGTGGATGCATCGATTCAGGAATTCGTACCGCGAATCGGCCGCATGTGCACACGCAACCTCCTTTATATACATACAGTATCTACCTTTGCTCCCCGATAAAGTTCAAACAAATGGCACAAAGCGCCAAACGCCCATGTGTTGTTGACAGAAGCAATGCGACTGAGAGAGCCGACGGCAGGATTAGTCACGGCATGAAGAGGTTGATCCGGGACAGGGGTTTGATGATCCCGGGACAGGTTCTGCACCGCAAACCCGCTCCTGACACCGCCCGCGTCCCCCCCCCCCCCGGCGCCCCCTCCACCTAACACTACCGCTTCTTATAACTCGTCATCAGCCGTGGTCAATCGACTGCTGGATGAAGGCCTCCGCAAGGCACCACCACCTCCGTCGAGCCTGCGTGTGCTTGTCCGCCCGGCACATGTTGCACGCGAGCGGAACTCGTCGCTCCATCTCCCCGCTGGACGTGCTCTCCTCCGCGTTCGCGACCTTTGGCTGCCACTCCGCTATTGTTCTCGACCATCGGCCATCAACTTTTACAAGGACGTCTCCTTCCCACGTCCAACCACTTCGCGATTAAATTTCGATTTTAAGCTTTCGTGACTGCAGGGATTCACATTCTTGGTTCTTTCGGTAAAGTCACGTAAAAATAAAACATAATAAAATAATAATTCTCACGACGTTGCGGCCACAACGCAAGCAGCCGTCCTCAGGTGAAGAACAGGTCTGTCACCTGAGGATGGCTGCTTGCGTTGTGGCCGAAACGTCGTGAGAATTATTATTTTATTATTGTATTATTTCCCTTCTACGTGACTTTACCGAAAGAACCAAGAAGACACTTCGAATTCGTTCATCAGCCTGCCTGGTTCGTCACGCAGCGTGCTGACCTCTTCTGCGCGAACCACTCCGCCACCACTCGGCTGGACGCAACCACTCCGCCACCACTCGGCTGCACGAGCGAGGCACGTTCGTACTGCGGGGTGCGTTTAGACTCCAGGGGATTAGGCTGCGTTCTCGAGCGTAGCGGGTTTCATGGTCTCCGCCTGCGCGCCGATCACAGCGCAAGTAACGCCGCTGTGTACATTTGGGGTTTCGATTTAATGCTCGTTGCGCTGCTTCTGATGGCTATTGTTTTGCTTTGCTTTCATTGTATACTTATTTAAAGTTCAAACATGTCCGCGTCCGTGTTAAGGATGGTAGTAAAGTACGGCCCTTATGTCATTTCGCTGATGGATGAAGGCACTCTCCATGCTGCGTTGGTCATGGGGAGCGGGGGGGGGGGGATTGCTGGGCGTTCAGGTCAAGCTCAGGGTTACTTTGTTTAACCAGGTGAGACCTCCAGCCAGAGATCGGGATGAGTCCCATGTGCGAGAGTGACCTGGTTTCCCCCAAAAATGACGACATCACAAACAAATGCAAATCGGGACGAGGGCAAAAACAACAGCCGCATCGAAGTAGGAATTGAACATAGTGCATTGCAAAAAAAAGAAACCCCCACAATTCCTCAGCGAGCACAAATCGTCTCAGGAGGATGACCTCCAGACGGAACACGGAGCGCACGTGACCCCGGTGCTCAGTAGGCCCGTGGTTGACGGGGATCAGTCGCTCGCCTGCCACCGCTGTCACTCAGCCACTCGCTTTGGCCGTGGATGGGATTCGAACGTTCGGCCACCGGACTCAGAAGTGCATTTACCCCTTGCTCCAACACTCCCCTCAGCAAATAGTACACGGCGCAAATCTGTAAAGTTAACAAACGTCCAGGGTGTCTACAAACACACGAGCGCGTTGTTTTTATTTTATTTTATCTCACGGTTAAGCACAAGCGCTGCAAATGTGATATTTTTATACCCCCCCTCCAACCTCAGAAAAGTAACCATGTTACGGCGTTTGCCGGCAAATGAAGTGTTTTATTTTCTCCCGCCCTGACGTTTAGAGTAAACCGCCTTTATGAATAGGCTCGCCGCCGCCGCTGCCGCTGCAGGATTATTAGGTTAGCAGGGGCGAGATCCTCCGCTTGCCGATGTCGCGAGTTCCTCCTCCACATCGTCGCGATTTAAAATTCCGCCCCCACTCACGCCGGGACCCCCACCGCCGAAGCGCCGCCGCCGCCGCCGTCGAGAGCGCCGCGGCACGGTGCTGAATGATGGTCACTGTCACGGTCCCCCAATAAACGTGATGCGATAATTGCGCCGGATTATACGGAGGTGTGTGTGTGGGGGGGGGGGGCGGCATATCTCGGCTCGTGGAGACACCGGCGGTTCGTCTTGCTCGCACGAGGGCAGCGCTAAATAATACCTGTAGGAGCCACTTGCCATGTGTCTGCATTAGTCGATCAACTTAAATTGGATTAATGTTGGGGTTGTTTGCACGCGAAGCCCCCCCCCCCTTTAACCATTCGCCCCCCCCCCCCGTCGCTGTGCTCCACCGAGGCTGCCGCCCTGCGCCCGTTCTGTGAGCTCCCGAGTGCCGCCTTCCTCTCCGCGATGATGAGGCGCGGGCAATTTAGTCCACGCGGCCCTCGCTCCGCCGTCAGCCGAAATTCGCCGGCAATTTTTTTCGCGTGCAAAGGGGGGTCCCTCCAAAAGCTGGCCGCACCGATCCCAACAAAAGTGGAAGGGTGGGTTGAGATGAAAGCGGTTAATTCACCGCGGCCGGCGCGACCCGGTCTGTAATGGTCCCCGGTTGTTATTAAGATGTAATGGTTCGTGCCACGGCGGATTGTGTATTGCGGTCATTACGCGGTGCCGTGCTAACTCGGATTGATTGCCTCCTCGACTCCGTCTCGCGGCTGCTCACGGAGCGGAGATGGGCACCAAACAACGGAGAGATGGGGGTACGGGAGACACAGAGAGAAGGGAATGGGGGGGAGATACGGGGGGAGGGGTTGGTGGGGAGAGACAGGGAGACATGGGGGGAGGAGGATGTGGGGGAGGGGGGAGAAAATTGGGAAAGAGAGAGACAGGGAGACATGGGGGTGGGGGGGCATGCAGAGATGTGGAGAGACAGAGAGACAGGGAGAGACGCAGAGAGACGAGGAGAAACCTTGACTGCGCCCAGTGACATTAGACTCGCACGGGATTCAGGCAGCAGTCGTGATGATAGAGGAGGAGAAAGCTTGACTGTAATTCGCAGCAATTTTTTACGCAATTTTTTGTTCGAATAGTGGTTTCACCCTTTCTTTGTCTCCTCTTTACGTCTATAGAAACTGTAAGTATTGACATAACATGAAGTTTTATTCAATAGAATGGGCCACGGTTCTATATGGATTATTTAGTCGAGCAGTTATACTCTCGACGGCGCAACTGTGAGTTTATTGCAGCAGTGGATTTAGAAAAAAACTGTAAAATAACGATGAATAAATACCCAGAAAGTTAAATATATTATAGCTGTTCAACAATATTACCACCGACATGTATATATATTACAGTGGCAGGTTAGGTAAACTAGCAACAGAGCCAAGGCTATTATCGTCAACTTTTTTTCAAGACGAACAGTTTCCCGAGAGAAGAAAACAAAGCGTGACGACTTGCAGAGACCCCGTCGAGAGGAGTTGCGATCCTCGCACGCAACGAGCGAATGCGTTACGTCCATCGTGTGGCCATTTGTGGGCACATGATGCAATTAAAATACATTTCAAAAAAGTGGAATTGCAACTTGTATCAATGGGGCAAAGCCAGAGTTGAACATTATCGTCATGAGCTCCGCAGCCTTCTTGCATTTTAGGTTCTTCCAGATACAGTAAAACCTTGGATTGCGAGCATAATTCGTTCCGGAAACGTGTTTGTAATCCAAAGCACTCGTATATCAAAGCACTCGTATATCAGTTGTGATCACGTGATGCTCGGCAGACAGAGCGTATACACGTACTACTCGTATTGCAAGACCTCGCTCGTTATTCAAATTTATATTTATTAAAACATTTTGCTCGTCTTGCAAAACACTCGCAGACCAAGTTTCTCACAATCCAAGGTTTTACTGTATTCCTAGAGACCATTGGTCACTGGACGTGGTAACGACTTCGGTGAGCGATTAATGTGTTTTAATATCCACGGCGACGTTGGAAGGTGTTTTCCAACAATATATTGGAGAACGGCTAATATCTAGCTGCAGAATGTGGATATTAAAGGTGGATTATCACGTTTATCGAAGTTTTTTTTACGACATTGTCCTAGGACTTGATATTTTTGTGCAAAGAATACAGATGATAATAATAAAATAATATAATAAAAATAATCGCATGTCATGGTCAACGTTACGGGCAATAGCCCTACTTCATTGCAGAGAAGTGTGATCGGCGAATGTGTCGAGTTTGTTATTTAGAGTGTTTGACTACTGCTATCAATGTCTGCGTGATGAGCCACTTCGTTGAGCTGTCATTTGTGGCCAGGTTCTGAAAGAAGAGCTCTTTCGCTCAGTGCGCCTTACCTAGTAAAATAAAAAAAATGTTTAACAGTTTAGTTTATTTGTGCTTCTTCACAACTGGCATCGCAGCATCACAAAAAACCCTCGTGTAATATATTTGTTCCGATGTTTAACAACAACAAAACCCAATTTGTATCGAATGTCTAATATCTCCGCAATGCGGGCGAGGCAAGCAAAGCGTGCGTCGCGAGATTGACACTTTACGGACCGGGGACATCTCTACGATCAGCGACGGCTGCCGCGTTCACGCGATGGCGTGACACCACCGCCGACCGCCCACACCGGTCCCGTAATCTCCCCCCCACCCACCCACACACCCACTCACCCCCCCTCCCGAACGTTTTGCTTATAAAGTTCTAAACAAATCACTCGTCAAAGGGTGCGAGCGAGAGGGAGCGAGAGAAAAGAGATGGGATGGGGAGCAGCAAGCGAGTCAACATCGGGCGCACAATGCGTGCGCATTCCATTAGACGGAGTATCGTGGCACGGCATCGGCTCGCGATGATTAAGATCGCGATGTGCATTGTGCCCATTAAAACGGCTCAAGGTTCTTCGTTACGGGTGCACACCCCGCGCGCGCGTTTCCCATCGACGGGGCTCCAGGTCAAAGGTGAACGCGCCGGGTCGGACGGGTTTGGGTGAGTGGCTGGCCCAAGCGACGTGACCCCCCACCCCGACCCCCCTCCTGTCATACGAGCATGATGCAGTGGTCATCCTTCGCTTTACAGCCCTGGGCCAGCGGCGGACATTCCACATTCCTATGTCAGGGGCGAGTATATCAAAAGGATAACCGCACATAGCGATACGTATTTTTAATCGACCTCCTGATATTCTTGGTTTTTTCGGTAAAGTCACGTAGAAGGGAAATAATAAAATAATAAAAAGAAGACATAATACTTTTTTTATTATGTTTATTATTATTATTTTATTATTTCCCTTCTACGTGACTTTACCGAAAGAACGAATAATATGAATCCCTGCAGTCACGGAAGCTTTAAATCAAAATGATGAGCAGAGGTCAACCCCCAAGCAGAATTTGATCCTCGCAACCGTCTCGACCGCGAGCCGCTCGCTCTACAGCTCAGCTCCCTGACCGCCGGAAATCCAAAATAGACAACGATCCCCTCTACCCCCACACACTTTTCCCTTGAATTGTGTTCCTCTTCCCTTCCCCGCATGAATCCCTGCGTCCCCGTCGCTAGCGGTGCCTACTGCGTGAGTGGGGCAGTGAGCCTCGATCTTCTCCCCTTCCCAGAAACCCAGGAGCACCGATGTCGGACTTCGTTCGTACGTGGAGTTTCTGCACTCCCCCCCCCCCCTTCCTTAATAAAGTTCGTGCCTTTTATCGGGCTCTTGTCTAATACAATAAAATAGAGAACGATATTGTTCCAGGCTGGTGAAGCATCGTTAGTGAAAAGGAACATTCTCCAAATTCAGTAACGACTCACGGCCTATCGGTAAAGCCCACACATGAGTTCAGATAATTGTCACTGTAACTGATGTGCGTGGCGAGGAGTGCCCAGAGAAACCCATCGCCTCGTGCAAGCACCACAACGCTTCCCCGTTATGTGCACGTCCAAATGAATAGGCAATTTCACTCGTCACACGTTTTTGGTGGTGGAGAGAGATGCGTGGGGATGCGTGGGGTGTCGTGGTTATGGGGATCCACTGCCCTCTCGAATGGTTTCTAACATTCATTGATTTATCTGCGAACCAAAAAACAAACGTTTTAAGAAATATGGCACTTGGGATGCCCCCTCTGCAAAACAATGTCTATCTCTACAGATTGTTGGTGTATGACCAATTTAACCTGCATGTGCCTGGTCTGCGTGTTCACATCTTAAACACTAAGCCGGTTGGAGCCCGCTTAGTACATGGATGGGTCACCGCGGGTGTGGGGCCCCTGTGCAGTTGCACCGACCTGCGCACTCTATAACTACGCCGACGTGTCAAGCAAAAACAAAATCATCGGCGAGGATTACTCGGGAACGCCACCGACCGTCTCGCACGATCACACGCCACGAGACTGTGGGCAGGGATCGTCACTCTCGTTCTTGCGATACCCGTAGCGCGCCTGCGAACGCTCAAGTCACCCACCTCTTGAATATTCAATCGCCCGCATAGCCCTCTGGGTTTGCTCGCCCAGCAGAGACCAGTTTGCTCGAACCGCAGCGGATGTGACCGTGTTGAACTGCTCACGACCCATTGCGTTGTTGTGTCATCGCGCTGCACGGCTCAACGTGAATCTTGGCGGGTCGAGCGAGAATTAAAGCACATTTTCACTCGCATGACGCATGCCACAATTTGGTTCGCACGACCGCCACGTTGTGTTTAATAGCGTGCTTGTGTGGGTGGGTGTGCGTGTGCGCGCGTGTGCGTAATGCCCATGCCGATTAAACCTGAAATGAATATCCTACTTTGGTGCGCTGTGTAAACATCAGCACTTAGGGAGACAAAGGCGGCCGGGCATGGTGCTGGACACCCACCCCCTCGTGCGCAGTGACGGCTTTCATAGGTGCTCGCCAACAGCACTTTCCCCAACAGCCTGTTCAAGGCTATACGGGAGATCTTTGTCATGCTCGTACAGCAGATCATCATCAAGTCAAATAAGTTGGCACTGCTCCGCTGAAATAATTCGCGTAATTCTCGCGATGTTGTCGTGTGTTTTTAAACGTATCGACGGTGGATACTGCAGGCGAACAATAGCAGCATGAAAGCAACTGCCCCAATTATAACAATTCGGGCATAAAAGATCTGAAAAACAACCATGGCAGGAAAAAAAAGTTGTAACTTGCATTATTTTTTTCTTTCTGTCGCTCGCTCTCGCTCTCTCTCTCCGCTGGCTCATTGCCGTGGTTACAAATGGATCTGAAGTGCAGCATAAAGAAGCGAAGGAAGCGCAGGCACAGGAGTGGGGAGAGACGGTGGGGGCGGCGGGGGGAGACGGGGGGATGAGAGACGCGCCGCGAGCGTTGGTGTTGTTGTTGTCGCTGTGGGTTGGTGATCGAGAGGGCGAGCGAGCGAGCGCCAGCGTGGAGCGGTGCAAGGGACACGGCGGTCGCTATCGCCGATGCGCTTGCTCATTGTGCCTGCCACCGTGTTGTTGTGTGGCACGTAGTCCGACGTTTCGCGCCACCGTGCCGGGAGCGAAAGGTTCCACGAGGACGGTGCCTGCGCGTGGAGCGAAACGTCAGACGTAGTGCGGCGCAACGCGTGGCGGCACAGCCAGAGAGCGCAGCTGTGTAGCTCAGCTGCGAAGACCTACGCAGGTTTAGGGACAGGGTTTCGTACGATTAAATGTGCAAGTCCCACCGTGTATCATCGAGAACAATTCCACTTTTATCAGTTATCTAACTAAACTATTGAACTGTTTTCATTTTATCAGGTAAGGCCCACTGAGCAAAAAAAACTCTTTTTCAGAAGCGACCTGGCCACAAATGATTGCTCAACAAAGTGACTTATCATGTGGACATTTACAGCAGCCAAAATGCTCTAAACGCATATTGTTTCTAAACGTGAAGTTGACAAACGGAGGGCCCGAAGAGAAATCCACGCGACCATGGGGAGAACACGCAAACTCCAAATATACAGGTGTCAGGGTCGGTATCGAACCCGCGCCCTCCTGTATACCAGGTGAGGTTGTTAACATCTCGCCACTGTGGCACCTTAGACGGACGACCGAACAGACAGACAGACGGAAAGATGGATGGATGAACAGACAGAAGAATGGACAAACAGATTGACAGATCGATGAACGAACAACAAAATGGTTTTGACTGTGGCCTTGAAACGCGCCACATTTAGCGAGTCCATTAGCAGGGGGCTATTTTAACATTTGCCAGATTTGTATTGCACAGTTCGTAAACGCATTTGGCTACCGGGCAGCATGCACTTTATGTGTGTGTGTGTATATATACACACGAGAACCTGTCAGGAGGATTGATGGTGATAGTAGAGTAACTACACGTCAAGGTCAGGAGGTCATCATGACCGGGGCTGGTGATTCCAACATGCCCCCACTTGCGCTTAATTCTTTACGCTCGATCCCTTCTTTTAAAAATTGGCTCCTAACCCTCAATGACTGCTCTTACGGTCTCCATCCGCCTGGCTCTACGTCTTCCCCTTGATGGCCGACCCCTCTATATAGGTGTGTTGAACTTCTTTAGCACCGTACGTAGCCAACCGTGCTAATCGGAGGTGCGGGTGAATGGCACCTGGGTGCCACTGCAGTGCATGTCTCAGTCACCTGCCCTCCTCCACCCATCACAAACCTCCTCCTGGTCACATCTACGTCACTTTCTCGCCATGTCCCATTCCACACTTTCACGTCGCTCACCCTGTCCTTCCATGGACATTCCCAATATCGCTATCTTTTCAGATTGTTTATTTTCTAGTCGCTTAGCCTCCACTCTCCGTCCCATAAAATAACAACAAATACACTACTCCTGCCCCAAATACACCACGTGTCTCACCACTAAAGGTGGCTTCTGTCCCCTTGCAAAGTGGTTTTTACGCAGTCCATCAATACCCTGCTCTGCTAATGCAATACTCTTCTCAAGCACCTCTCTTTCACAGACCCCATGACTACCCCCCCACACACACAACATCATCCTCGCGTGCCTCCGTGTCCTCTCTGAGTGCGACCACCTCTGACGAGGGCGCCACGTGCCCATCCCGAACTGATGCCATCCGCTCCTCTGGCGTGTAGCGGTGTAACGGTGTTTCTTCTGCAATATTTTGCTGTCTTTTCTTGGATTTTCTGTTTGCACTTAGTCACATATTCACTTTAAGATGTTTTTTGTTCAAGCGTTTGTTTTTTCTTTGTTGCGGTTGCACCCGAGTCAAGAGCCGAATGGCTCACAGGGCTACACCGAATAAATGAACTTGAACCTGAGCTGGGTGACGGCTCGGGCCAGATGTGACCTGCGACGGCACCGAGGAGTGGCCCCGCTGAGCTTGACAGAGACGGGGCCTCACGGGACGTCACGAGAGAGAAGGATCTGATGGTGAAAGGGAGACGCGCGCGATGGGGACGAGAGCGCTGCCATCACGAGACACTTATGAGTGGGATGATAATCGTGATAGCGACGATTTGGTGTTGTCGTACGGTGCATGTTTAAACACAAATATTCATGATAAAGGTGTTTTTTGTTGGGTTAGATCGCGTAAATATAAATGTGTCGTGAACCCCTCACCACCCGACCAATTAGTAAAGGTTTGTTACGTAAACAAAAGGTGACAATTAGTGTTTTGGAGAGTACATCCACAACACATTTACAATGTGAGTGGCACGACGTTTCGCTGGTAATTGCATGCAGCAACATCGGGAAATGATGCCAGAATTCTGGACTTTTACACGCTTTCATTTAACTCACTCTGTTTGTTGTTGTTATATTCTCAAATCTTGTAACTCAATTTTAACCCACTTCCCAATGTGGTATCGACTGCAAACTTGGTATACTTATGTCGTACTGATGACAATACTGTATTCTATCATAAAAATATATATTTTTAAGCATTATTTGTATATGTTATGTTTCGGCTTGGATCTAATTGTTCACGGTCAACTCACGTTGGCTGTAATTGGCCACGGCCCCTTACGTTATGGCAAGCTTCGGGGCCACTTCCTGGAGTCGTGGAGTTCTTCCATTACTAGCACATTTCATAAAAGCGTGTTTAAAAATAAGTGTTTTTTAAAATATTACTTTTTACTCTGCAACACACGGATGGGCTGAGGTAGTTAAACGAATTGCCACGTTCTGTTTACGTGACAAACCTTACTAATTGGCTGTGTCGGGTGGTGGCGGGTTTCACGACACGCTTATACTCATGCGATCTAACAAAAAAAAACGGACAACGTTATTATGAACGACATTGATCGAAATATATATTGTACCGCACCGGATCCAGTTCATCGTGCCGTGTCCTTGTCAGCGGCAATCGCTTTCGTAACGCGACGGGCACCTCCGTTCCACTGCGTTTTCACAGCCCCGTGTCTCCTTGCGGACATCGACAATGCGTGTGCGTGCGCGCGTGCGTTCTGTCTTTCTTGCGGCTCACATGCTTCCACTGCGAAGCGAATGATTGCGGTGTGGTTATGGATCTCACTCTGGCTGATTAGCGACTGAGTATCTCTTGTACATCTGATGGCTGTGTGTGTGTGTGTGTAATTTAGCTTTGAATTGCTGCTGTTACTTGACCTTGGTGACTCTCGCAAAGGGAGATGCGTTATCTGAATGGGTCCTGGTGAAATTGACCCAATCAGGATCGGTGGTTTAGTTTGTTCTTTTGGAAGCATCGTCTCCTAATGACCCTACTCATTATGCATGTGAGACCGTTTTTCACGTGCTGCCCGCTGATTTAGGAACGCGGAGGGAAACGTCGGACAATCGTGCCGATCAACACGCGGTACGACCCCGGAAACCCATCGGATGACCCTTGAATCATAATCAATTCCTTTTCATAAACAATTAACAATCGAATGAACAACAATTTACAGTGGTGAGATTAATTAAGAAAAATATCATTCGACTCTCTCGTCATGTTTTCATTCAATACAGCGCGTTTTTTTTTATTTGTCAATCCACTGCTGGATGAAGGCCTCCCCCATGTCGTGCCGATCATAGGGGTTGTTTGACCATGTTACAAACGGTGCGTCAAAATGACGCAAACACATTACTCGTTTCTGCTCCTATTGGCTTGTGTTTTTAAAACAGCTCGTCTCTCACGCCCAGGCATTGCATTGCACAGTCGCTCTGGCCGGTACCACGGATAAGCTGGCTTGAAATATTCCCCCAATAAACTGGCATTTCAATATGTTGTTATCACAGGAAGAACATTTAGTCTGGCCTCCTTGCCATGGGCCACTTGTGGTCTTGGAAAGACACAATCTGATGTTACGAGCGCCCACCATCGTGTTGCAGTATTCTATCCGATCGGGTCTGTTTCAGTTTCTTGTTAGATTGTGATCGTTATTCCTCTAGTTGGGTGGGCACGCATTTGTCACCTGTGCAGACTCATGACCGCAATCTCACACCGCGTTACAGACGTCTGCCAACGAGGCATGTAAATATCATAATGCATTTCCACTGCATGAATCATGTCTACACCCAGGCGGGTCTACAAGCGTACATATTAACAATGTTTTTTTCCCCAATCATTTTGAAAGAAAACTAAAACAGTATATATTTTGTACACATTTTATATCTTCGTACAAACCTCCCTGAATGTGGCAATTTTTTCCCATCATCGAATCTCGGAAGCTAAGCCGGATTTGAGTCTGGTTAGTGCTTGGATGGTAGACTACCTGGGAATACCAGGTGTTATAGGTGGCAGTACAGCTAAGGATTATTGAATCTATGAGTACGGAGTTTTAAGTGCTTTGCTCCCATAACACCCATTAGGTTTCCCCGGGTGCTCTGGCGTTCTCCCTCACGCCAAACGCTTATCCAGAATAACGCCCAACATGACGATGTCAGAATTAGAATCTGTATTTATACTGGAGTAATCCGATGAACTATAAAGCTGTCCAGTAGGGGCGGGTCAGTACATTACAACAATCAGTACAAAAACACGATAGGAGTGCAAAGTTTAATAAAGGTAATAATATCACTAAACATATACCAATAAAACTAAACTATGTTTCATTTTTCCCGGTAAAGCCCACTGAGCTATTAGCTTCCCTTTCAGAAACGACCTGGCCGCAAATGATAGGGCAAAGAAAGTGGCTTCACGCGCACATTGATAGCAGCAAAATGATCAGCACGATGTAGCACGGCCCTCCTGAAAAAGATTGTTCGGACTCAGTGGGGCCTTCCTGTAAAACTGTACTCATAAATAAAATGACATTGTGATACCACAGACAGGCTCTGAAACAATATTGAAAAAAAACCCCACTGCTGATCAACAATATTTACTTAAACCTTACTATAAGAAAACGAAAAAAAATAATATTTGAGATGTTGAATCAGTAGATTGGAGCGGTGGCACAGTGGTTAGCGCACTGCACTTTGGAGTCGGTGACCTGATGTTGGATTCCTGGCCACGGCAAAACATCAGTGGCGAGAGATTTCTGAAACGATTTCTGAAACGCTCTTCGCCAAAGCTGCACCAAGCTGCGCTGTGAAGTACGGTCCAACATTCCCCCACCGCCGTCACAGCGTGTCCGAGACCTTTATCCTGTAGCAGATTGACAAAGGGCTGCGCATCGCGATGGAGATATGAGCTGAAAAGTGTGCGCAGAAGCACGGAGCAGACGCACGCATGGAATGACTCTTGAGAGACAGCCAGAGGAACACATGGATCAGAGAACAAACGCAAGTCAGAGACATCTTAAGTAAGTAGACTTGGGCAGGATACCGACAATGTATATTCAAGTTCAAGTTCATTTATTAGGTATAGCCCTGTGAGCCATTCGGCTCTTGAATCGGGTGCAACCGCAACAAACAAAAAACTAAAACATGAACAAAAACATCTTAAAGTGAATATGTGACTGAGTGCAAACAGAAAATCCAAGAAAAGACAGTAAAATATTGCAGAAAAAGCACCGTACACAATAATGTGCAAAAATCCCAGTGGGATGCAAGTCAAACAACAACAACAACCACAAGACAACTTAGATTAAGGCCATCAGTCTAACTCTGTACTACAACAAACAAACATGGCCAAACCAAAAAACTTATCGAAAATCACCAAAATAAAGCCATAAAAGCAATGAAACAGTGGTCATAGGAACTGTTCACGTTTAGCTACTGCACAGCAGACTGGGTAGATAAGAAAAACGCGACTTTCAACGCCGCGCTGTCCGCGTTTGAGAGCGGAGTCGCGGCGTGACTCTGCCAACTTTAATCGCTCCCCATCGCCGCGTTCCGGGGTCGCTTTGTTCGTCCCGTGTCGCGTCACGGCGACTCGCACGGAGCTCGCACGCACGGAGCTCGCACGGAGCTCGCACGCACGGAGCTCGCACGGAGCTCGCACGCACGGAGCACGCACGGAGCTCGCACGCACGGAGCTCGCACGGAGCTCGCACGCACGGAGCACGCACGGAGCTCGCACGCACGGAGCTCGCACGGAGCTCGCACGGAGCTCGCACGCACGGAGCACGCACGGAGCTCGCACGCACGGAGCACGCACGGAGCTCGCACGCACGGAGCTCGCACGGAGCTCGCACGGAGCTCGCACGGAGCTCGCACGGAGCACGCACGGAGCTCGCACGCACGGAGCTCGCACGGAGCTCGCACGGAGCTCGCACGCACGGAGCACGCACGGAGCTCGCACGCACGGAGCACGCACGGAGCTCGCACGCACGGAGCTCGCACGGAGCTCGCACGGAGCTCGCACGGAGCTCGCACGGAGCTCGCACGGAGCTCGCACGCACGGAGCACGCACGGAGCTCGCACGCACGGAGCACGCACGGAGCCCGCACGCACGGAGCTCGCACGGAGCTCGCACGGAGCACGCACGCACGGAGCTCGCACGCACGGAGCTCGCACGGAGCTCGCACGCACGGAGCCCGCGGTCCCAGTGGGGTGCGGGGAACCTGCGACCGACACGAAACCCGCGACGTTGCGTCTTCGGCGGGCGCTGTTATTGTTGTTGTTATTGTCGTCGTTTATTGTTGTGATTGTTATCGTTTGGTCACGGAACGTCGCAATGCGGCGTCGTCACGAACGCTTCGGTGTTGCTGCTGCTGCGAGTGAGGCCATCGTCTCGAGCCAAAAATTTGAAAGCCAGTCCGGAGAAAAACAATGTATAACAATCTTCTTGGTTCTTTCGGTAAAGCCACGTAGAAGGGAAGTGATAAAATAATACAAATAAAACATAATAAAATTATTCTCACGACGTTTGGGCCACAATGCAAGCAGCCGTTCTCAGGTTGGCTGCTTGCGTTGTGGCCGAAACGTCGTGAGAATTATTTTATTATGTTTTATTTGTATTATTTTATCACTTCCCTTCTACGTGGCTTTACCGAAAGAACCAAGAAGATGAATCCCTACAGTCACGAAAGCTTTACATCAAAATTCATAACTAAACTAAATCATTTTATTTTTTATTTTTACCAGGTAAGGCCCACTGAACTACTTAGCTCTTTTTTTTAGAAGCGACCTGGCCACAAGTGATAACTCAACGAAGTGGCTCGTCGTCGGGTGGAGATGTATAGCAGCCAAATACTCTAAACGCATTTTTATAAATGTCGAGGGATACAGCGAAGGACCCGGAGAAGAATCTAGGCGACCACCGAGCGAGAAACACGCAACCTCCAAATATACAGCAGCAGGCGCTAGGGTCGGGTTTGAACCACGACCTCCTGCATACCAGGCGAGGTAGTGAACATCTCCTAGCCACCGTGTTGATGATGATGAGAGAGAGACACGCAAATTCCAAATATACAGCAGCAGGCGTCAGGGTCGAGATCGAACCCAGGACCTCCTGTATACCAGGCGAGGTAGTTAACATCTCCTAGCCACCGTGATGATGATGATGAGAGAGAGACACGCAAACTCCAAATATACAGCAGCAGGCGTCAGGGTCGAGATCGAACCCACGACCTCCTGTATACCAGGCGAGGTAGTTAACATCTTCTAGCCACCGTGATGATGAGAGAGAGAGACACGCAAACTCCAAATATACAGCCGCAGGCGCCAGGGTCGGGTTCGAACCCACGACTTCCTGCATACCAGGCGAGGTAGTTAACATCTCCTGGCCACTGATGATGATGATGAGAGACATGCAACCTCCAAATATACAGCAGCAGGCGTCAGGGTCGGGTTCGAACCCACGACTTCCTGCATACCAGGCGAGGTAGTGAACATCGCGCCACTACTCAACAACAACAATAATAACAATCTGCATACTAGACGTCTAACCTGTATGTTCATGTGGAGAACTCCTCCTCGACAGCTCCACTAATTTCGACGAATCATGGGTCATGTTCGAAGTTTACCGCATCAAGCCGAACTCGTTTCCTGCTCAAACGAGCCATGATGTTGTATTGGTCTCCTGTCGACGACCTCGAGCCAGTGGTGGAAATTCGACATTCCTATGGCCAGGATGAGTATCTCCACAGGACAACCTCCTCCTCTTTAAAGCCCATCAGCCAGTGGTGGAAATTTCTCATTCCTGCGGCGGGGGTGGGGACGACCTCTGTTGGCTTGCGTAAATATATAAATGTGTCGTTCAACCCGCCACCACCCGACACAGCCAACGAGTAAGGGTTGTCACGTAAACAGAACGTGCCAATTCGTCACTAGTACAGCACACCGGTTGTGTGTTGGAGAGAAAGCCACAGCATTTACTCTTACTAATTGTTTGTGTCGGGTGGTGGCGGGTTAACGACACACATAATTACGCCATCTAACCCCCCACAAAAAGACCGTGTATTATGGATGATATTGGCCGCGAAAGCCTTCTAATACGTGTTAAACTTACCGATATCAACAGCGGGCTGTGGATCCCTGTTGTTAGTGGCGTGGGCCAGGCTGCAGCCAATTCAATCATCTCGGGCTGAAGCCTCACCTGATTTATTATTTTATGTTGTGTGTGTGCCGTCGGTTCTCGGCGATGCGGCCACGGAATCCATCGCCCGCTTCTCTTCATCCTTTTGTTGTCGCTGATCGATTTCCGTTGAGACGAGCGGCAGCCCCAGGCCATTAGCCGTCTCGTTAGCAACGTTGTTCGCTACTTGAGGATTTTTTGTATTTCTTTTGGAGGCGGTGGGTGGGTGGTTGGAGGGGAGGGAGGTGTGATTAATGCGTTGATGCGAGACGTATCATGGTGCAGCGTTGTTTTTGCTTTGGTGAATGTATCGATAGTTTTGCCCGCGTATCGATTGTTCGATTGTGATGTGTTATTGTATTGTCTTGGTGCGGTCTGGGACTGTTGTTGTTGTGTTTTGCTGCCTTGCCCAAGCTTGCAGTTGGTGTCTAAAAGTCAGCAGGAATGTATCTCCTATTGCAATTTGTACTTTTACGAAGTTTTTAAAAATGTATTTATTTTTCGTGACTTGCTTACCTTTTCTCTATTGTGCACTCCTATTGTGTTTGTTTGTATTGTTTGTTGTTGTACCTCGCCGATCTGCCCCTACTGGACCTCGGTGAAAAAGAGCTTCAGGGCTCATCAGATTCCTTCACTCTAAATACTTATTTTGATTCTGAATGCGACTACGATGAAGCAGATGTTGGTCATAATGACAACGATGGTGATGATGATGCTGAAAACAACAACGATGATCGCGATGATAAAGACAATGTTTACGATTGCGATGATGTATTCTTGGACATAACGGAGGAGAATTCACAGAAGTAAGGACACATTCAATTGAATATCAGGGCCCATGTCCAAACTTGTATTGTTTTTCAATCCCAGTCGTTGGGCGCTCTTCCAATCAATCGATCCATCGTTCTCGAGCTTCAATTTGAACGAGCGGGTCGAGGCATCGACATTGAAAAAAGAATCAACTCTTGACCTGCTATCGAGTACGGCTGTTTGTTTGTTATCCTGGGTTCCACCCCCGCTGTTCATGTTCGCTATTGGCTCAAGAACTCGTGAACTTTGTACTCTGATGGGAGTTGAATGAGCCGGTGGGCGGGAGAGTGAGCGGGAGAGTGAACGAGTGAGAAAGAGTGAGCTGAGAGTGGGTGAGTTTGAGTGTTTCGTGAGTGAGCAACATAGGCAGTAGGAGAATTGAGAAAGTGAGTGCGAGTGAGCAGCGAGAGAAAGAGAGATTATGAGAAAGTGAGTAAGAGAGTGAGTGGACGAGTGAGATAGCGACTGAGTTCGGCGGTGAGTGGGAGAAAGCGTGTTTACCGTCTGAGTGCT
The DNA here is from genome assembly GCF_015708825.2 of Lethenteron reissneri. Lineage (NCBI taxonomy): Eukaryota > Metazoa > Chordata > Hyperoartia > Petromyzontiformes > Petromyzontidae > Lethenteron > Lethenteron reissneri. The sequence continues at coordinate 2,296,489 of NC_083809.1, forward strand.
AGGAGAGTGGCGTGTGAGTTTTCCATGCCACGTGGCACAATGTTATGCCACGTGGCACAATTATATTTTTTGTTTTCAAATTCTTTGCACATCTGATTCGGGGTGAATGTGATGGGAAGAAAATATTACTACTACCTATTAAAAATCCAGCCACGTTTCCTAATCACACGTGGGTACGAGTAAATACGTAGGGGCTTAATTTCCTAGTGAACATTTACTGGGTTGATGTTAGACAAATTTTTATTTTTTATTTTGCCAGGTAAGGCCCACTGAGCTATGTAGCTCTTTTTCAGAAGTGACCTGGCCACAAATGACCGCCGCTCAACGAGTTGGCTTATCACGTGGAAATGTCTAGCGGCCAAAGGCTCTAGACGCGTGTTTCTACATGTGGAGGGAAAAACCTGAAGACCCGGAGAAAAATCGACGCGACCACGGGGAGAGAGACACGCAAATTCCAAATACACAGCAGGCGTCAGGGTCGGGATCGAACCCACGCACTCCTGTACACCAGGCGATGTAGTTGGCATCTCATGGCCACCGTGGCAACCGGCAGCCGCAGCCAAATCGAGAGGTCACAGTGGACGACGTGGTATGCCGTGTCACTGGCAAATGTTTCAGTATTGGGACGTCCGACAGAGAGACCTGTTGTGTCCTGCTCACGGGACTTTGACGTTTTTGGGGACCGTCACGTGAATTGTCAGGGTACAGCCTCCACCCCCAGCAATAGCAGCAGCAGCAGCAGCTGCTGGTGGTGGCTGGTGATCCCGTGACCTTGCCAGAGACGCAGCAAGCCGGGGCTCTGCTCACGTGAGCTGCGAGCTTAGCCCGCACTGCACTGCTATGTGCCACCCCAACCGCTCACGAGTTCAATGTTCAACACTCGCCGCGTCCCCCCACCCCTCTCTCCAAACCAGCCCCAGACCCCCACTCCCTAACCCGTGTTCAACGTTCAACATCCACCCCCACAGTGGGCAAATAGAGGCCGGGACGGTATCTCTTGTGCAAACAAACCACTGGCCCTGAGCTCCTTGCAGTCCGCGTTCTTCTCAGTCTCGCGGCAGTTTATTTATTTTCTGCGCGTCTGTCCGGGTGTGTGCGTGGCTTCAGACTGTGACTCGCATGTGCTCGTGGGTGCACGGTCGTGTTTTTGAAATGCACATTGACAACTTGGCCACCGTTGTTGTTGTTGTTGGTAGTTGGTGGTGGTTGCTGTTGTTGTTGTTGGTAGTTGGTGGTGGTTGTTGTTGTTGTTGTTGGTAGTTGGTGGTGGTTGTTGTTGTTGGTAGTTGGTGGTGGTTGCTGTTGTTATTGGTAGTTGGTGGTGGTTGCTGTTGTTGGTAGTTGGTGGTGGTTGTTGTTGTTGGTAGTTGGTGGTGGTTGTTATTGGTAGTTGGTTGTGGTTGTTGGTAGTTGGTGGTGGTTGTTGTTGTTGGTAGTTGGTGGTGGTTGTTGTTGTTGGTAGTTGTTGGTGGTTGCTGCGAGTAGCGGGGAAGCGGTTGGCGCGCTTGCGCTCCGAACCTGGCGACCCGGGTTCGATTCCCGCTCACGGCCAACACCGATTATCTGGCTTGAAGTTGCAGTTGTTGCTCTGTGCATCTACAATTCTACATCATCAATCACACGAAGAAAGGAGAAGAAGAAGAAGAGACCACGCCGGTCAGTGTGGGGTGATGAAGACGTGGGCGCATAGAAGTTCATTACACCAATGGGGTTTTGCCGCACTGCCCCTCTGCTGCCCACAACCGTAGCCTATAACACCTGTTCTGCGCGCGATGGTCGCCCGTACAAACACCACTCAGCATCTGAGTTCTCACGAGATCGGGCGCGTTCCAAGTGAACGTATAAAGCGACTGTGTCGCTTGGCATACCAAATACAAATTCAAAGACCCCCCCCCGTATAGTCTGCACTGGCTGTCGGAGCAAGTGCTGTGTTTGTGAGGGTGGTCAGAACCACGCCCGGCCGCCTTTGTCTCCCCAACGCTGATGTTTTACACACTGCAACAGATACCCATTTAAGGCTGAGTAAATGTATGGGTGGTACAGGACGGGTTCAGATATGCCTCGCCGATGTTGGCTGTGAGCGGGAATCCAAGTCGGTTAGCCGAGCTCACAGTGCAGTGCGTTAATCACTGTGCCACCGTTCCCCATGAACGCACACCCTTGCTGCTTTGCTTGCACATCAATCAGGCGAATGTTAATACTGTAAATTATTTATTTTTCCATAGCTGCACATAAAAAAAAATCCCCCCCCACTATCAATGCTTGCAGCGTTATCACTGTTGATTGTGTCCCTGTCCCAATGCGCCTTTGGGGAAGCGGTAGCGTACGGAACAGCGCTCCGCCGCAGCTGGGATCTCGGAGACCCGAATTCAAGATCATCCACGAAGCCAAACCCCATCATGGTCACCGTCGTCTTGAGTCCCGTAGTCGTTGATTTACCCAGGTGAGGCTTCGCCAAGTCTCAAGATGCCCTCTTACGAGTGTCCCGCTTGGGAAATTCGACCACTTCCTTGAGTTATATTTTCATGAGTGGGAGGAATCTGTAGCGCATGACAACCTTTCCCCCAACCTCCAGTATACCTTGAGTATAACTCTTAACAACGTGTCTGTGTGCGTATCCGTAGATAGCAGATGGGCAGCGGTAGTCATAGCGGTTAGCACGCTGTGCTACAAACCTGCCAACCATAGTTCTATTCCCGCTCACGGCCAACACCAGTGACGATTATCTAAATCGGTCCTGGGCTCTCCCCTAGGTCGACTCAGCCTCAAATGAGTACCTGGTGCGGTGTGTAAACATCGCCACTGGGGAGACAAAGGCGGCCGGGCGTGGTGCTGGCCAGCCAACCCATTCCTGTGCCGTGTCGGCCTTCGTAGGTGCTCGCTTACAGCATTTGCCCAAACTTCTAATCAGGCTATACGGGCCATCTTTGTCTGAAAAACACCTGGTGGGGGGTGGTGGTGGTCGTGGGTGGTGGCTGGTGGTGGGTGGGTGGTGGTGGGGGTGGTGGGGGTTGTGGGGGGTGGTGGTGGGGGGGGCAACTATGTTAACTTAACCTAAAGCGAATCTCCGGTGCAGTGGTACAGGGCAAATTCACGCGCCCTAGTGCCGATGCGCTGCCTGCACACTCCATAGCGATACCACCGGCCCATGGGTCTATTTGTAAATCTGTGGATCTCTGTGTGAGTCTATGGGCCTCCGTGTGAGAATTTACCATCTGTGTTCGGGTGATAAGAAGCGCGTTGCCCCGAGCTCTGGTGGTATTGGACTTTATTAAAGTTTACGACACAGTGGTGATGGTGGCAGGCTGACTGGAAAACAATTCCGGTTTTAGTACAGAGCGGAAGAGGTGGACACCCTTGCATGCTCCCTGACGCACGGAATCAACTGGTGACCTCTCCGTTCAACCGCCTTCCTCTTCGTAGCCCGCCGGTGTCTGCGGCCCACGGTGCAGTTGCACCGCCTGCGCACCTCATATCTACCCCGCCATGTGCGCGGCATTGGCCTCACCCGCCCTGCCGGCATTAGCAGGAGCTCGCCAACAACACGTGTCGTGCTAAAGTGGGGAGACCTTTGTGTGTGTTTGTTGGATTGTTTGCGCGTGTTTAAGTGTGTGTTGTCTGAAGTGGGGAGCGGTGGTGTAGCGGTTAGCGCGCTGCGCTATGGACCCGGCGACCCGGGTTCGATTGCCGCTCACGGTCAACACCCAGTGACGATTATCTGGCCTCTCCTAGGTAGACTCAGCCTCAAATGAGTACCCGGTGCGGTGTGTAAACATCGCGACTCGGCGGTCGGGCGTGGTGCTGGCCACCCACCCCCTCGTGTACCGTTCCGGTCTTCATAGGTGCTCGCTAACAGCACTTGCCCCTCCAGTATGTTAAGGCTATACGGGGGATCTTTGTCTTTGTTATCTAAAGGAGCAGCACTGTGATGGCGTGGATGTCGGCACGCGCGTGCGTGGGCGAGCGAGCGAGCGGACGAGGGTGGCACATGCTGCTGCTGCTGCATGGACGCGTCCTCGAAATAGGTCACACACAGAGTTGGGCAAGGGGGTGGGTGAGTGGGGGGGTTACAGCGAGGCTGAAGTCCGTGGCGGGCGCGTTGTTTCCAGAAAGAGCTTTGCCCCACTGCGCTCGCTCGATCGAGAGCCACTCGGAGATGCCGAACATCTCGCCACCCTTTCGCGCTGGAGGGCAAAGGGGGCTGCAGACCCTGCGCTCACTTCATCGCGTCGCTATTGTTGGCGTGAGAAAAGAGGGAGCTCCAGAGAGCCCCTCATCCGGGGGACTTTGGCCTACGCTTCCACTCTGGCCAGATGTCTCGGAAGAGGTGGGAGTCCCCCACAACGTCACTACCGCACTGCTACAATTTTCGGGGGATGAATATCTCACGGTGGGTTACACGTGACGATACTGGATGCGGTGAACTGGGTGTCGAAATATCTTCCTGGTCACTGAACACGACAGAACTGGCCGAAATGAAACCCTGGATTCAATGAAATATTCGCCGGAAGCCTCCCCAAGGTTCAACGTGACAGGTTATGCCTATCTGTTGTAGGATTTAAAAACATGCCATGCACCGGGTTATTGCAAATAGTATAGTGGATAAGCAACCCCGGAGCAGAAAGCTGTATGCAGCAAGATGATATTGGGTCAAAGGTAAAGTTGTTTTAATTTCAACACCGTGAACACGACCTATCACGGGCTTTCACATTTCTAAAATCTCTCATTCATTGGAGTGGTCTCGGAGGAGTTGCCAGAACACAAGTAAATAGGTCACACAGTGGCTGCTTGTATGGTGATAGAGCAGTGGTTCTTCACCTTTACTGCAGCCTCAGAAAGGGTATCTCGCACTCCCGGTTAAGAAGAACCGCTCGCTGTATGAGAGCATGCACCTCTTGGCACACTTTGACTCTTTTGTTGCATTTTCTTCGTCAATGTCCATGTTTCTGATCCGCAAGTGATGTGCTTCTTAAATTTTGACTTCAAACTTTCGTGACTGCAGGAATTCATATTTTTGAAATTCATAGTCACGTAGATAGAAATTAAAATAAAATAAAAAAATAAAATAAAATCCTGATGAAGACCGCTTGTGTTGCGATCGAAACGTCGTGGGTTTTTTGCCTTTTTTTTGCTTTAAAATTTTACTTACATTTTTTATTGTATTTAATTTTACATTTATTTTGTATTTTCTATCTACGTGACTTTACCGAAATAACCAAAGAATAGGATGTGCTTATTCTTCTTCTGATGGCAACGATGTCCCAGTGCCCTTCAGTCTGCACTCTGCTTGTCGCTTGTGACGCCCACCCTGGTTGGGGGGGTGGGGGTGAGGGGGAGGTCAGAATTGCCCAGAAGGGTCACCCCACGATATTTGGAGCGACGTCAACAAAACGTTCCGCTTCAAAGGGGACTCCTCGTGCGTGGCAGCAGGCAGGGATGAGTGAGTGGGCACGAGTCGTGGTTGTGACGAAGATGCGACGTTTAGCAGCAACAACAACAACAACAGCAGCAGCTAAATGCTAAAAATCACAACTGTGTTGTCGAACGAGTCGTGACTGTGGCTGTTGTGGGATTCGGACTCTGGCTGGCTGAGGTTGTTTGTTTGTTTGTTTTTTGGATGAGGACACCGACCAATTTGGGATTTATGCCCCACGTGACGAGTTAGGAGATTCATCTCCTTGGTTCTTTCGGTAAAGTCACGTAGAAGGGAAATAATAAAATAATAAAAATAAAACATAATTAAATATTTTTTTTATTTTATTACTTTATTATTACCGAAAGAACCAAGAAGATGAATCCCTGCAGTCACGACAGCTTGAAATCGAGACTTAGGAGATGCATGCATCTCACAACATTAATTTGTTTTGACTCATTCGCATAAATTATTATTTTGTTTGTTTGTTGAGTTCAGCCACTTTCGCCGCTGACCGGCTGGGGGGGGGGGGGGTGGAAGGGATGGGTGGTGGAGCTGAAGAAGAAAGAGAGAACGATGCAGCAGCAGCGGCAGCGGTAGCGGTAAATGAGGCAGCGGTGCAGCCGAGGCGCGCAGGTGCGACCGCCGGCGCTAATGGCCAAATTACTCTCCACTGCAATCCGCGCAAATTATCGCTAATGGCCGCACCTGGTTCTGAGGACTTTGGAGTTGCGACGTCTGCCCTCACACAATCTCCACCGACACGGCCGTGGCTTTTACCCCGTGATGTAGATACGTCTACCCCCCCACCCACCCTCTACGCCCCCTTATCTCGAACACAATAGATAGAGGGCCGGTCGCCACGGGGCAATTTAGCTCTGAGCCCTGCCGAGTTACCTTGATGAATGGGATCGTTAGAGGCGAACGAGGGATTGGAACATTTCGCCTGTGCTTACAAGCTCGTGCGCGTTTTAAGAGACATTTAAATAGGCGCCTCGGCTGTGAGCAAATCACCCGGAGTTCGCCCGATCTCGTCACATTTCGGAAGCTAAGCGGGTTTCTAGCCTGGTAATCTCGCAGCCCTGGGCGACCGCGCCACTCGCACACAGAATCATCGTGGCGGGACAGCCGTGGGCAGCAATGGGGCAGTCCGTGGGCAGCACAGCGGAGGTCGTTGTTGTTGTACTAATTCAGTCGCGGGAATGGGCAGGAACGCCGTGGTTGGGAGTGAACGTTGGAACCCGACTGCTTTCCGGAAGGGATCAAGGTGGCATCTTTATTTTATTTACTTGACGACTTGCATAGAGACCCACAGACACGCATAGAGACCCACAGACACGCATAGAGACCCACAGACACACATAGAGACCCACAGACACACATAGAGACCCACAGACACATAGAGACCCACAGACACGCATGGAGACCCACAGACACACATAGAGACCCACAGACACACATAGAGACCCACAGCCACACATAGAGACCCACAGACACACATAGAGACCCACAGACACACATAGAGACCCACAAACACACATAGAGACCCACAGACACACATAGAGACCCACAGACAGACATAGAGACCCACAGACACGCATAGAGACCCACAGACACGCATAGAGACCCACAGACACTGAGTGAAGCGCCTCCCACTCCTCCTCCTCAGATCTCGTGGGAGTGAGGGTGGGGGTCATTTATGAGCCCCTCCATTAATATGTTCCCATCTCCAGCCCTGTGTACTGCACCACGGGTCGGCAACCAACAACAACAACAAGAGACATTTATTTCGAATTCGGTAACAAAAACCCCTCAATATTTCAAGAGCCACAATGCACCTGTGGTGGTGGTGAATACGAGACGGTGGCGGTCCCTTAATAAACACGTCACGAAGCAGGAGTCCTTCAAGAACGGCATATGGTTCCGGATCCGCGGGTTTCCGAGCCCTGTCCTACAGAGTACCGTGCTCCCGTGCTTCTGCAGTCATGGACGTGGAAGCTTCATCAACCGGCACTTACCAGCGCGGTGAGGTATGGTCAAATAGCCCCCATGGCTTAGGGAGGGTACAGCAGAGGGAACGCAGCAGCATGCATGACGACTTCACCGGATGCTGGTATTTGATGATACCCACGTGCTATTAAAACAGGCGGTTAAATTTCGATTTAAAGCTTTCGTGACTGCAGGGATTCATCTTCTAATCCCATATCTGCATTTCCCATAAATTTGCTAAATTTCTCTTGATATGCAAATTCCTTTGTCAAGGCGCCCTTCCCCTTCCAACCCAGCTTTAATATACGCTGCCAAGATTGGTGGTGCTCATTCGGACGCTGTCTTTCCGACAGACCTGTTCTTCACTTGAGGACGGCTGCTTGCATTGTGGCCGAAACGTCGTGAGAATTGTATTTTAGTATGTAAAATTTGTATTATTATTTTATTATTTCCCTTCTACGTGACTTTACCGAAAGAACCAAGAAGAAGAGTAGCGTGCTCCCGTGCTTGTGCAGTCATGGACGTGGAAGCTTCATCAACCGGCACTGACCTGAAGTATGGTCAAATAGCCCCCATGGCTTAGGGAGGGTACAGCAGAGGGAAACGCAACAGCATGCATGACGACTTCACCGGATGCTGCTATTTGATGATACCCACGTGCTATTAAAACAGGCACATCCGCTGGCTCGTGCGGGGTTGGTTGATTGCAGGAAGATTCTTGAACATCCCAAACCTGCTGGGCTGTGAGAGGCAGCCAGGAGATGGTAGGACAGCAGATGTGTCTGTGCATCAGCCCGTGTGGACCTTTAAACATAGCTATCTCCCTGCCCGACGTGGCTTTTCTCTGGGCACCTCAGTTTCAAAACCGTGTGACAGGACTGTATGATTGTGTTCTTGGTTCTTTCGGTAAAGTCACGTAGAAGGGAAATAATAAAATAATAAAAATAAAACATAATAAAATAAAAAGCTTTAAATCGAAATGTATGATGGTGATCACGGAATATAGAGACAACGCAAATAAGACGGCAAACTCAAGACTTTGTAAATTTCGATTTAAAGCTTTCGTGACTGCAGGGATTCATCGTCTTGGTTATTTCGGTAAAGTCACGTAGAAGGGAAATAATAAAATAATCAAAATAAAACATTATAAAATAAAATTCTCCCGACGTTTCGGCCACAACACAACGGCTGCTTGTGTTGTGACCAAAACGTCGTGATAATTTTATTTTAGTACGTATACATTGTATTATTTTATTATTTCCCTTCTACGTGACTTTACCGAAATAACCAAGAAGTTGTGAATGTACTCGGATTGTGAATGTTGTGGCTTTGCTCTCCAACACACCGGTTCGTGCTGTACTAGTACACTACACTATACACTACACTACTATACACTAATGCTGTACTAGTAACGCATTGGCATGTTCTGTTTACGTGACAACCCTTACTAGTTGGCTGTGTCGGGTGGTGGCGGGTTTAACGACACATTTATATATTTACGCGATCTAACCCAACAAAAAGCTGCATTACGGATGATATTGGTCGAGAAAGCCGCCTATGTGTTAAACCAAACTCTAGACATGTTCGAATTGTAATTATTGCTGCATCAATTCACAGCCTCGAGTTGGGACAGTCAATGGAATCTCTGGGGGGCGGGGGGGTAAACAAAACCACAGCACCTCGACTACACAGCAACGGAAGTCAATATTGAACAGGGCTGTGTACATGGTAGGCTCAGACAACTACCACGACCAACGCGACTCAAACAAAAGTCTTTCAAATCAAAGATTAAAATACCAAGGGGTTTCGAGTGGTGGCGCAATGGTTAACGCATTGCCCTTTTAACCCAGACCCTCGAGTTTAATCCCCGGCCGCGGCTAACGTTAGTGGCGAGTTACGTCTTTTTTTTTGCTTGGTTGTCCTTGCACCGCACCACCGATTGGCTGTACGGTTGGCTACGTACGGTGCAAAATACGTTCAACATTAAAAACATATATTTACAGGTCCTGAGCCCACTCTTTACCAACCCGCATTGACCTGCGCGCTGAAGTATGGTCAAACAGCCCCCATGGGTTGAGAAAGGGCTCTAAGCAAATCCTACACTCCATGCAAAAGCCGAGACAATCTACAAAGTGGGGTGAAAAGCAAATGCCAACTACTGACACCACTCACGATCGGCTTTGTAATATCAATAAAAAAAATTGTTCCCGTGTGTACTTTACATGGATTGGCAATCCTGGCTCTTGCTGAAGCTTTTCTCAGGCAATGGACTCTCTCTCTCTGTGCTTTGTCTATAATTCAGTTCCACTATCAGCGGTGCTCTGGGCAGTGTGTGCACCTCTGTGTGGTTACTAAGGCATCGTTGTAAAAGCCAAAACAAGCACATGCACGCACACACACTGACACGTGCATATATGCACATGCTCGCACACACACACAAGCATGCTCACACATGTACAAAGACAAAGATCCCCCGTATAGCCTTAACAGACTTGGGGCAAGTGCTGTTACCGAGCACCTATTAATGTTGGCACGGTGCACAGAGGTGTGGGTGACCAGCATCGCACAGGGCCACCTTTGTTTCCCCAGTGCTGATATTTAAGCACTGCACCAGGTACTCATTTGAGGCTGAGCCGACCTAGGGGAGGCCCAGGACCGGTTTAGGTATTCATTACCGATGTTGGCTGCGAGCGGGAATCGAACTCGGGCCACTGATTTTGAAGTGTGGTGTGTTAACCGCTACACTCTCGCTCCCCCACACACATTTACCCCCACGCACATTCACCTACACAGCACCACGTCCGACCGCCTTTGTCTCCCCAGTGGCGATGCTTCCGTATCCGCACTAGGTACTCATTCGAGGCTGAGCCGACCTAGGGGAGGCCCAGAACCGGTTCGAGAAAATCGTCATCGGTGCCGGTGGCCGTGAGCGGGAATCCAACCCAGGTCGCCGGGTTCGTAGCGCAGTGCACTAAACGCGACACCACCCCTGCCCACTTGCACAAAAAAACATCACCTTTGTAGCCTGAATCGACTGTTGGTGCTAGTGGTGTTAGCGAGCACGTGCTCTCACACATGCACGCTCACACAAACCAGGCCATCAGAAAAAAAAACACGACTCTAATTAGAGTCGTTGTTTACTGCAGGAAAAACCCCAATACAGATTACATATGCCAAAATAATTACGTGATTAACGACCTTAAGGAATGGATACAAATTGTGGGTTGAGACCCCTCATCAGCTGAGAGGCAGGGCAGGGTGACCTGCCACGGATACGCACACGCGAGACACATGCCTAACACACACGGCTCTGGGAGAATGTTTTACAAACATGCTGCGACATGTGTGGGATTGCGCGTCTGTCTGCGCAAGCCGAGCGAGTTGGCACCCAAGCGCTATGAACCCCGGCTAACACCAGTGGCGTGTGATACTTTAACTGAGCCTCCTTTGGGTCAGCTCAGCCTTAAACGAGTACCGGTTGCGTCGCTGTAAACATCACCGTTGGACTTTCCTCTGGCGTCGACGTTTATGTCGGTGGGCCCCATCAACATCATATTCACCGTCTGCCAAAATCGTAACCAACCCTGTGTGAAATATGTACGCGTGCGCACACGTACACCGCCCCTTTGTCAGGCTACTGTTGGAGGTAGATAAGTTGAACTTCTTTCGCACCGTACGTAGCCAACCGTGCTGACCGGAGGTGCGGCAATCGGAGACAACAAACTAAGCACAAAAAGCAGTTTTAAAGAATTGAGTTCTCAATCTAGATTATTTAAATGTGCGCCGAAGTCGATCTGAAAGCCTCTCCCCACCAAGCTCGTACAGGTCGCGAGGTTCCTCTGACCATTCTTCACCGCGCTGGTTCGTGTGGGTTGATGAAGGGAGGGGCGCACGGACGATATTGAGTGTTGCTGTGCTACCATCTGATGATAGCGTATCCTCGCCAAACCCAGCACCATCCACGCACAAGAGTGCTTAGCATTGCCTAGCGAGACGTTTTTTACGAACAATTTAAGATTGTTTCTGATAGGGGCGTTACCATGCAAGAAGTAGACTCGATGCATACGCTCACGACACATGCATCGATGCGTGCGTGCGGTTAATAGACGTGTATCTACACGTGTGTATATATTGTGCGTTATTAGTTCGTGTGATCCGTGCAGCCGCGATGCACCGCAAAGTTAAACAAAGAGTTGGAATTCTCGACGAAAGTCGTGACGTAGTTATCGTGATAAGTTATTGAATTATGGGTGAAGGTGGAGAAGGGTGTTGGGGGAGGGTGGAATCTTTACCACCGTCATTTTGAAGCGATGTTAACTAAAACGAGACCGTCGAGTAGACAATTATCATGCAGATTTCAAAAGTGTGTACGCGTGTCGTCACGTGCTTGCCATGGATGGGTCACTCGGCACCCAGGAAACCCCTTGCAAACGAGAGGCGTTCCATCTCACGGGGGGCATTCGAGAAATAGATAAAATACGAACCAATCCCACGACGTTATTTGGGTTGCCCACCTGTAGTGGTCTGAGCCGGACAGCCCCGCGAATTGTCTGGCGTCTGTGCTTCGGCGACAAGAATTGATCCGCTGCTGAGCTCTGGCGGGCATTTGAGCCGAACTTTTCTTCATAATTACCCTTGACAGTTTCGGTAACAAGACCCCGGCTAATTTGTAAAACATGTCCCGGTTTTTCATCTACAGTTGAAAATTAAAGGCGCCCATCGTCAAGGGTTGCAACCCAGCTATGGTGACGGCTGCGAGCGTTGGGGCTCTGGGCTCGCGGTCGTGGGTTTGGCCAAGCGATCGTTTAATTTGAGGGCTCTGCCATTTGGCGAGTGCCCTCTTTGCTCGGGATTAATGGCACAATTACGGTGGAGTCGGGTCCTCGCTAATCCCGCGTTGAGCAGCGTCATTAGTGGGCTGCATTTGTAGACGGAAGATAAGGAAGTCGTAGCGAGGGGAAGGGACAAGGGTTGCCAAAGCAGCTCAGTGTACCCTACTACAATTTCTATTTCACCAGGTGAGGTCGATTGAGCCATGTAACTCTTTTGTCAGAAGCGACCTGGCCACAAATAACAGCGAAAGGGAGTGGCTTGTCACGTGGCAAATCCACCTGACCACGGACAGAACACGCAAACTCAAAATAAGCAACAGGTGTCAGGGTCGGGATCGGACCCACGACCTCCTGTATACCAGGCGATGTAGTTAACATCTCATAGCCACCGTGGTGCCCCACTGAGATGTCCTGCAGTGATTAGATAAACATACACATAGCTATGTATAGTACCAGTAGAAGAGCATAACCAGCACACGCACAAGGACTTGGAATCGACGTGACTTGTCACATTTATTGCTTCAGTGAGCATACACACAAATTACCAGGCTGTTTAAAAGTAACAACGTGTTTATTTGAAAGGGACATCTGACCTTCAGGAAGTATCGAGGTTGAGAGGGAGATATAAAACAGTCCTGGTCGGTGGGTTTTGCAATTAAGACAATTGGGAAATTCCTATCAATCTGACCTTCTAACTCTTCTAAGCTTTTGCACAAACCCCATCTTTGAACAAGGACATCTACATACACACGTGCCCTATGCGTGCACGTGTGTGTCTAAGATTGTGCGTGTATGTGTGAGATTGGTCATCCATTTAAGGTGGCAAGGTGGCGCACGGGGATAACATTGTGCCAGCACCGCTGAGAGTCTGGGTTTGAATCCAGGTTTCAGCCACGTTTAATCGAGGCCACCGATGCCTTCAAGAGTCTCGAGTTGATGGTCTCACCTTGGCCATCAATGAATGACTGCACCCCAAAAAATATAACACTGGAACAAATGTAGCTTTTTGATTTAAAGATTTCGTGACTGCAGGGATTCATATTCTCGGTTCTTTCGGTAAAGTCACGTAGAAGGAAACAATAAAATAATAAAAAAGTAATAAAAAAATATTTGTTATATTTTGTATTATTGTATTGTTTCCCTTCTACGTGACGTTACCGATAGAACCAATAATATAAATGTAGCTTTTCTTTATTGAATTAGCAATATTCCAAATCTGACGTTTGAAAATGTGGATTTGATTGACGTGCAGGCCGTACGAAAGGTGTGCCATTCGCGTGACGTAATCGCTCGCGGACATCCACACAGGGTGGTGCAGAGTGAGTCGTGACAGTTCTCAACGGAGAGCTGCCTGTATCATGACGTGGCACTCGCACAACAACTGTGTGATGTCACTGCTGGGTGGGATGCTAAATAAAGAGATCATCCACGAAGCCAACCCCATCATGATCACCGTCGTCTTTGAGTCCCCTAGTCGTTGATTTACCCAGGTGAGGCTTTACCCAGGTGAGGCTTCGCCGAGTCTCAAGATGCCCTCTTACGAGTGTCCCGTTTGGGAAATTCGACCACTTCCTTGATTTATATTTTCATGAGTGGGAGGAATCTGTAGCGTCTGACAACCTTTTCCCCAACCTCCAGTATACCTTGAGTATAACTCTTAACAACGTCTGTGTGCGTATCCGTAGATAGCAGATGGGCAGCGGTAGTCATAGCGGTTAGCACGCTGCGGTACAAACCTGCCAACCATAGTTCTATTCCAGCTCAAGGCCAACACCAGTGACGATTATCTGACCTGGTCCTGGGTCTCCTCTAGGTCGATTCAGCCTCAAATGAGTACCTGGTGAGTTGTGCAACCATCGCCACTAGGGAGACAAAGGCGGCCGGGCGTGGTGCTGTCCACCCACCCCCTTGCGAGCCGTGCCGGCCTTCGTGGGTGCTAACGACACTTGCCCCAACAAGTCTGTTAAGGCTACTCGGGGGATCTTTGTCTATGTTACAGGTAGAAGGTGATCTTCATACTTGCTCCACTGCCATCTCCTGGCCACCTCCTATCCTTGCATGTTCAAAGTCCGATGCTCGTGACGACCCTTGCATGAGCTACCACGACCACCACGACCACGACCACCACCACCAGCACCACCACGAGCACACCCGGCGCAAACAGCAACTGTGTGTTGGATACAATCCCACAGGTAGCCCCCGTTGCGGGCAGCAATGGGCCGTGCAGCAAAATCCATTGTTGTCAAGTAGTGAACTTCTGTGCTGCCAAGTCTACGCTTATTGCCTTCGACAAGCCGCGACGTGAGGAGGCCCTCGTCCAGCAGTGGGTTGGCAGAAGGCTGCCGTGCATGTGCATGTGCACCCAGTGAAACGTCACTGAGTCTATTTTTGTCCCAAGAGGGTTCTGCTTGTTTTGCATGTACCACTGTCACAAACACCACCACCACCACCACCGCAATGACCACAACCTCAACCATCATCACCATTACCACCATCACAACAACAAACACCACCACCCAACATCATCATCAACATCACCACCAGCACCACCTACAACAACCGCCATTTGCCACGAACCGGCATTGACATCACTATGGCGCGTGTGCCAGGCCAGGTGCACTATGAGGCCAGACCGAAGCGTCGAAAGGCTCGCCTGCAGCGTCTCAGGGCACAGACCCAGAGCTGCCGCCGCCGTCACTCATCCACGGCGCGGTGCCCCATCTCGTGCAGGACCTCCCGCAGCCTCTCCACCCAGTCCTCGGCATCGTCGGCGGAGCCCGCCTGGAAGAAGAGCTTTTGTCCGGCGAAGCACAGCTCGAGGCAGTCGGCCGGCGCGGCGTACACCGACAGCTTGGTCAGGCCCAGCAGGGCGACGCTCTGGCACAGCCGCAGCGAGTACGCCTTGTGCAGGACGTAGCCGTCGTTCAGCGACACCGCCACCGCTCCGTGGCCGGACCTCTCGCCCGGAGCGCCGTCGAAAGGTCGCGCCGCCTCTCCCGCGGGGGCGGCGGGGTCGACCGGCGAAGGCGGCGGCGCGGGGTTGTCGGCGGCTCGGCCGTCCGGGAGGTAGAGGCGTAGCTCGGACGCGGTCAGCTCGCAGAAGTACTCCTTCCACGTCTTCATGCGTCGTCGCTTGAGCAGCAGGCCCATCTTGCGCACGCCCCCGAACGGGTCCTCCGCTCCTCCTGCCGACAGCGACGCAGACGACACGGCGCTCAACGCAACGAGGTAAACGCGAGACTGCCGCCGCCGCCGCGTAGGTTTTTGTGCTCGTTGCCGTGTTGTGTTGCGGTCATCGCCACCTTTTTCCACGGTTGACCATACGCGGATGTTTGTCTCAGTTCGGCAAGGTCTTTCAATCAAAACTGTGTAGTAAACTGGAATAAAGTTCAACACAGCGACATCGGTACCAGATCTCTGCACAAAACAACGACTGCCACGCTGAACACAGATGACGGTTCCTGGCCTGCCCAGGTCAAACTCGGGTTAAACCCAGAGGCGGTGGCAACCCTAGAAGTATGACATCCCCATCTCATTTTTGGAATCTAACTCGTATGGAATCTAACTTATGGATCATATTGTTTGGCACAATGTCTGACGTTTCTCTCCATGGGCTGTGAGATTTTTGTTCAGTAATTGCTCTCAGCAATGTAAACTAAACCGATTAGAATTAAACTTTATTTTGTTTTTACCAGACAAGGCCTACTGAGCTTTCTAGTTGTTTTTTTCATAAGCGACCTGGCTATCACAAATGATAGCTCAACCAAGCGGCTTATCATCGTGTGGAAATTTAGAGCAGCTAAATACATCTAAACACAAGTTGATTCTAAATGCGGAAGGAAAAACCGGAGGACCCGGAGAAAAATCCACGCGAACACGGTGAGAGAGACACGCAAACTCGAAATATACAGCAGGTGTCAGGGTCGGCATTGAACCCATGACCTCCTGCATACCAGGTGAGGTAGTTCACATTTCGCCACCCTGCCGCCCCTTAACACGTGGAAACGAATCAGAGCCTACGTTTTAGGCATTTGTTTCCGTTCTCTCCCACGCGTGATCATGCCATTGGTGTCGCGATGGAGACATGTCCAGTCGGAACGCTCGCAGATGGCAGATGGCACCACTTCGTGTAATTGAACGGGGCTGCAAGGTGACTTTGCAGAACTACTTCTGAAATCTCATCAACAGGCCTCTTCATCGACACCGTGGCCCAACCCTTTAATACAACCAAAATATAGAATGAGAAAATGTCAAAACTGGGTGGTTTTTAACTTTTGCCGACAAAACTGGATCCCAAATGTCAAAACTGGGTGCACCCTGGGTGGCCAAAAACTTGAGTTTTGGACACTCAGGGTGCACCCAGTTTTGACATTTGTCAAATACACTTGATAATTGTATACTAGCACAGTGTGCCAGCACCCCATTCATCCAAACACTTGGTATTTGTATACTGGCACACTGTGCCAGTATACATATGGCAAGTAAGTGTTACTGTAGTAGCGAGCTGGCACACTGTGCCAGTATACAAACAGCAAGTAAGCGAGCTGGCACACTGTGCCAGTATACAAATGGCAAGTACGTGTATGTTCGCGAGCTGAAAGTGTTACTGTAGTTGCAAGCTGGCACACTGTGCCAGTATACATATGGCAAGTAAGTGTTACTGTAGTAGCGAGCTGGCACACTGTGCCAGTATGCAAACGGGAAGTTTGTGGTGCAAGGTATGGAACATGAGCCACGAGAAACATCATTTGGAACGCTCTAAATCTGTGGCGACATATGGATGAATAACGCAAGGACCTAAACGTGTACAAAATGATACATTAAATCGTACACCTTCTTCACCCAGTTTTGACATTTGTCCACATTGAACATCACCCAGTTTTGTCATATCAAAAAGCACCACCCTGTTTTGCCTGTCGTTTTCCAAGACCACCCAGTTTTGACATTTGGGATCCAGTTTTGTCGGCAAAAGTTAAAAACCACCCAGTTTTGACATTTTCCCAATATAGAATTCTCTGAGCAGGAAAAAAAACGCCGAATTTGTGAGAAAACGAAACTATTAGATAAGCTGATATTGTTTAACATTGCGTTGTGAATTTATGGATAATTTTGTCGAGATCATCAACTCACTCCAAAGTGAGAATGCGGTTAAATCACAAGTGGCTGTGCCTGCATGCAAACCCAGGAGCATGCAAACCCAGCATTTCACAACGCGTGCTCCACGCGGTGCTGCCCGGAAACACATCCAGCGCGACCGCGAAGAAATACTCACTCCACTCAGCTCCTGAAAAAGCTCCCAGAACGTGGAGCGAAACGTCGGACTTTGTGCCAAACAACCCGCGGTACAACACACACTCGGAGAGTGACCGCGATATGTTTTGGGACGAAATAAAAATGAAGCTTTAAAAATATTAAGCAAACAAAAAACCAAAAGGAAAGAGATGTGAGCAGCCCTACAAATGTGATCGAATTCTTGAGGTCTGTGCCGTACAATAGTTGGCGTCGATCGAGAGAGAGAGAGAGATAGCAGCAAACATCGCCACTCTACTACGTAGCGGTTCCTCCTCGCTGACGCTTATGGCCCTTTCTCGGGAATGCGTTGAAAGATGTTGGGCCAACATGAGCCCTGCGGCCCCAAAACAGAAGGGGGAAAGAGTGCCGTTGCAGTGTCGTCATCGGCCAGAGTGAAGCTCTTAGCAAGCGGAGGTGATTTCGATTTAAAGCTTTCGTGACTGTAGGGATTCATCTTCTTGGTTCTTTCGGTAAAGTCACGTAGAATGGAAATAATAAAATAATAAAAATAAAACATAATAGGTGAAGAACAGGTCTGTCGGGAAGACAGACTCTGTCTTCCCGACAGACCTGTTCTTCACCTGAGGACGGCTGGCTTGCGTTGTGGCCGAAACGTCGTGAGAATTATTTAATTATGTTTTATTTTTATTCTTTTATTATTTCCATTCTACGTGACTTTACCGAAAGAACCAAGAAGACGGAGGTGATTTATTTTCCTCCTTTGTTGTCTCGTATTTTTTATTATTATTATTTGTGTTGCTGTTATCATCGTCTGTGTTTGGTAACCACAGCGGCCTCGCTGGCAGAATGCTCGTCCCGTCCTTTTAGGCGCTCCGGCGGTGGAGAGGAGAGCTGTTTTTTAAGTTTGATTAGCGGCCTTTTCACCGAGACGGCGCAATTTACTTCCATTTGCTTTGCCTTCTGATGAAATAAACTAATGTATTTTTTTGTCATTTGTTAGATTAGAGAAAGAGAGAGTGGGAGAGAGAGAGAGAGGGGAGAGAGGTAGGTAGACGTGGACGAGAAAGAAAATTAAGCACTCGAAATCGAGGCGGATTGTGAGGCCCCCGTCTCTTATGAGCTTTCAGAGCCCAGCTTGCGGCCTCACTTAAAGCCTCTCAGACTCCTAATTAGCCCACGGGGCGTGCAGCGCGAGGCATATTGGCCGTGGTTGCCCAGGGGGCTATTTGTGAGCTGCTGGCCGTTCCCGGCGACACAAAGGGGGCCTCTCGCCCCCCCACCTCTCGAAGCCTTCCCCTCCCCCCACTGCCCCGGTTTTGTTATTGTTGTTTGTTGTTGGCGTGTCACTCGATCTTTTATGTCGGCAAAAAAAATGCATCCATTGCCAAGAATTGCCTCGTCTCTCCGAGGCAGTGAGCCAATAGCTCGGAATTTGTCCCGTTTGTTTGATCAGCCCGCATCATCTGTGCGGGGTTTTTTTACTGGTGAATTTATACGTGGATAGCCACGTTCTCGACTAAAGCCTCGGCTCTAATTGATAGACCCGTCAGTCACATGGCTGCGTCTTTTTATTGCTGGCCATTGTGGCAAGCGGTTCGTGGACCACGCCAATTTGTGAAACTCCCAAACCCGGTGAGCTCTGAGGACAGGAAATGGCATTCCTGAAACGTGGATTATTGAATTGATCTGTGCAGAGCTCAAAGCGTTATCATCTTTAATGCAGGTCCAACGATTTACTGCAACACGCCAAACACTCATGGATAGAATCAGCCAAACATCCCAATGCAGGACGCTCTTAAGAGAGAGTCCTGAGACTCAATAACGTTTCCTGCCATTAATAAAGAGAATTTTCTATACTTTCTACAGTTTACATGTATGTTATATTTTTAAATCACGCCACAAGATGGGTAATATCTCTGTATAATAGCTCAAAGCGTTGCCAGGTTTCTCAAGCAGAAGTTTGGAGAGTATTTTTTTTTTACGTAGGGGAAGCGGAACATCCTTCTTCCACGCGTTGGTCCCACTCACCTGGGGGTGTCCGCCTGCCCCTGCCAACCTTCTCCACGCTGCCCTGTCCTGCGCCATCTCTCTTTCCGCTCCTCGGGCCACCACGGTCTGATCGCACTACATCGTCCCCATCCCCACCTCTCCTTCTGCCTTCCTCTTGATCTCTTACCTTCCACTTGCATTACTTGCACCTTCTGACCCACATAATTTTCCTGTCGTCTCTCAACATGACCGAATCACAGCAGCCTTATTCTCTCTCGTATCGTCTGCGATTTCTACCACTTCTTCATTTCTCAGCCTGCCCTTCCATGTTAAAACCCAACATCCACCGCAACATCCTCATCTCTGTCACTGCCATCACTTGGTCTTCCCTCTTTATTGTGCCCCAGCACTCGGCCCCATAAAACAGCACCGGCCTCACCACCGTCTTGAACACTTTTCCCTTTAACTAAACTGGAACCCTCTTATCGCACACCACACCAGTTCTTGTTCTTCTCATCTCTCCTTCTCGTGATCCATCAGTAGAACATCCTGTTCCCTCAATTTTCTTGTTCTCCCTCCCAAACCCCGAAGACACAAAATTGATTCCAATTATGCGCGCGGCGTTTTGCCATTAAATTAAGAATCCATTTGAAAACCTCAGAGGGAAATGCACCGTATGTGTCAAAGATTGGTCTACAAAAAACACATTTCTCACGTGATTTCTCATGAAAATCATTGCAGCGGCCTTTTTAAGGCAATAAGGGTCACACTTTTTCACACACCCTCCTCTAAGATTATTGGGTGCAAACCAGTTAACTGAATTCTCTGAGCAGGAATTCTATGGCTGACGCCACGAGGCCGCTACACGTGAGAACCCTGGCTGAGTGGCAGGCGGCTGAAACCCAGATTCTGACCCAGGTTCTCAACGATGCCGGCTCCGCTGTCCGACTTTTCACCCACCCAGCCACCGAGGACCCTTATCAATCTGACATTTTGACCTTCCGCGGGTTAACACAGACCCAGGCAATGTAACGCAACCATCTATTTCCGACGACCCATGTTGTCTGTGTAAGACAGACGACGCAATAGACGTGGCTGGGTGGCTCAGAGGGTTAATACCATGTCAGGTCAGCGCTTTGAACTCTGAGCCACCTGGTAAAACTCCAGCCACTCCATTTTTTCGCTGACCTCCTCCCACCTCTGTGATTGGGCAACGCTGCCACAATCCCAGGGGAAGGAGGTCGCCAAAATCACGGAGTCCTAGCGACGGCCGTGATTCGGTCATTCCCACAATGCACCGCAAGATGACAGCGTGATTACCGAAAGAGATGGGTGGCTTTGTGCTCTCCTGAGCAACAGCTGCTCACCTGCCTCCTATCCAACGGCGGACGCGCACGCCGCGCGATAAATGGATTCAGTGAAAAGCTACGCGGAGAATCAAATAACCTTTCACCGAATTGCCTATTTTTGTACCCGTGGCAGAAATGCAACGCATTTGTCAATAATGCCATGGCGCAGAGAGGGAAACAAATATATTATAGGTGACGTTTTGGGAAATGTGACCTACGTTGCTATGGGAATTAGGACAATGATGGTGAATTACCAAAATGTGGTGCCAGCTGCAGAGTGGAAATTAAAGACCGTGCCCTATCATATAATTTATCACAAAATTAGGCCATTCTGTACAGCAGATTATAGCCCGAGCCGAACATTTTTTAAAATGGCCAGTACCTTGATATTGAAAAAGGACACATCTCTGTGGCTTCTGTGAGCCCGGTCTGTCTTCCAACAGCAGTAATGGATGACACTGCGTTTTCACCTGGCTATATAAAGGATGACAATCAATGAATCAATGCTTTTTAATTAGCAGCAAAATATTTAATCAATTGCCCGTTTTACAATTCAAAAAGCCGTCAAAACAATTCCTGCAAATTGCTCCTTTCGAGCCATTATTGGACGCTTATCAAAACAAAATGTCTAGGTGTAGGACCGTGCTATAATTGAGCAAACAGAAGGCAAAAACAGCGTGGCTCTGCGATCCATGTCCCATTAATCATATTCATATTATGTTTTTTTTTATTTTAATGAATTTGAAGGCGGCTTAACAAAACACTGATGTGCCTATTTATTTTTGTCACGACGGGCAGAAAGGATCATGAAAAAGCAGAGCAACACAATGCAAGTCCCATTGCTCCCCCCAGTTCCCGTGCCCCTGAAGAGGTCTTCAAGCCAGCGGTGACACAAACGGGAGTCTGTCTCCACCGCCCCCCCCTACAGATTAACGAGCCTCTCATTAGATCGCTCAGACACGTGTTGAGTGGCCACGTGGTGCTCTGCTTACGGCCTGGCGCACATGGTAACGATCGGACGACAGATGCAAACCGCGTTGCGAAGTATTCTAAGTTCACAGCCCCTTCTCGTCACTCCACTGCTGGATGAGGGCCTCTCTATGCGCCGTGTGGCTAGTGTTGCTGGTCGTCCGACCATAATTCACCACGCCGGTCAGGGGCGGGTTGATGAAAGCGGGGAGTGTAGATGCGGGAGCATAGAGGTTTGGTACAACAGTGGATTTTTGCTGCGCTCCCCTCTGCATATCTCTGAAGCCAGGGATGGATTTCAGCTGGGTCTGTCTGGTTCAGCGTCCCGGAAAATATTTACGTACACAGCACGCCACATCCAGTATAACGCTCGTTCTGACTGTAACTACCACGAGCAGAGGCACCACCTACTGAGGTCTGACGAGATTGGGTGCATACCGAGTGATTTTTTTTAATCGTAGGTGAACAATATTACCCGGCTGTTATTCCTGCACATAATCGCCACTGAGTTTAAAGGGTGGTAGGGGGTAGCCTTCTCGCGGTCGCCTACCTGTTGTGTGTTTTCATGTCACCTTAAACACAACAATCAGAGTTAGCGTATTTACTTATACCGGAGAAATCCGATGGTCTCATAAAGCTCTTTTTCACAGATGTCCATTAGATGTCCAGGACAACTAATACCGTCATCTGGGCGAAATGGACGTCGCTAATTCAAATCCAGATGTGATCAGTGGAGCCAAATGTCTCCAAAGGCCCTGCTCAGGGTCAGAAACTGATCAGACATGGCCTTCGAATGTACCAATTGTGCTCCTTCGATGGAAAAAGAGCAAAAACTACACGAACTCTCTCCTGAAGCAGCCATCTCATCGTGGCTGGCAGGCCTCGGCATTAGCATTCATCTCATTAACTTATTGCCATGAGCAAGAATAGAATGGAACTGAGTTTCAGGCGAGCATTGCTTGTGACGTTTAAAGAATGTATTTTACGAACACGCAATTTTGTTGTTGCATATATATGTTTTATCGAAAGACACATTTTTTTCCCTGAATCTTCCCGATCTCTTCACATCTCAGAAGCCAAGCAGAGGTTCAGCCTGGTTAGTGTTGCCAATAGTGACTGAGAATATCTGGTACTGGATTTTCTTTGTGTGTATGTGCAGTGCTTTGATTGTTACCCTCCTCAAATGTGTGGGTTTTCTCCGGGCACTCCGGTTTCCGCCCCCACGCAGCGCTGATTCACGAAAGTATCCAGACACCCAAATACAGGATACTCCCAGGAGAATTCTTGACACTCAGTGAAGCTTACTTGGGTAAGGTGATAATTCACGATCATAATCATATGTGTATAGTCCATGGCAATACACTGCTGCCACTGTCAGCCGTGTGGGTTGTTTCACCATACCTCACCATGCCGGTATGTGCAAATTGGTGACGGGTGAGGCTCAAGGAGCTGTTCAGATATTCGCTCGCCACTGATGTTGGCTGTGGCCGATTAAATGATCGAACTCAGGTGGGTTAGGGCAAGCCTTCATCCAGCAGTGGATCGACCATGGCACGGTGACGATGGCAATGATTTATTTAGCAAACCTCTATTTTCTAATGAAAAAAAACCTGCAATAATTAAAGCACGAGCAGTGTTGTTAACCACTGAGCCACCGTTCCACCCGTAGTATTAATATGATTATTTTTTAATTATTCCTGATCCGGGCAGTTTCACTCCATTCCCACTCTTCCGTTCCACCACGACAACAAGCACCGGCCATCCTTTTATGCTTTTATGAACGCGTTTTTTTTTTTTTAACGCCCAAACGAAACCCGACGCATAATTAAAGGCGCACAATGCCCGGCCTCTTGATTGTCATAGAAAAAAAATTCTAAAACCATTATCCCGGTGTTTTCTCAATAACCAGCAGGTATAATAATAATAAGTGACGCTCCATTCAGAGAATCAGCTATTTGAAATACTGAGCGAAAATTCATCTCTGGTGCTCCCTTTGGTGAGTGCGTGTCCCCTCGTGCTTTAATTACGAGCAGGGAAAGGGAACAACCCGGCCCTTTCTATCAGATTACCATGTGATCTAATTAGTTTGGGAATGCTCAATGTCAGAAATTGAAATTTTTTTCTTTAGAAATAGCGGTTTGCTAAATAAATTATCGTCATCATCGTCATCATCACCGTGCCATGGTCGATCCACTGCCGGATTAAGGCTTCCCCAGAAGGCGCCACCAGCTCTCGCGATCCTGCGATGCGACGATCCGCCAAGCACCCACACACGAACTGATTTCGTCGCCGCATCTCCCTCAGCGGACGTCCACTTGGACGCCGTTTCACTCCTTGGCTGCCACTCCCGTGATCGACTTTGACCATCGGCCATCTTTCCTTCTCGTGACGTGTCCCGGCACGGCTCGCGAGGGGGGTGGGTGGCCAGCACCACGCCCGGCCGCCTTTGTCTCCCTCGTGGCGATGTTTACACACTGCACCAGGTACTCATTTTGAGGCCGAGTCGACCTAGGGGAGGCCCAGGACTGGTTAAGATAATCGTCAATGGTGTTGGCCGTGAGCGGGATTCGAACTCGGGTTGTTAGGTTCGTAGCTCAGCGCGTTAACCGCTGCACTACCGCTCCCCACACCACCAACACCACTATCATCATCAACAACAAGCAATCACACGCTGCCTTTGTATACCAATCATCAACGAATCCAGCCGCAGACGTCGCCTGAAATCGGAATTTACAGCCTCCTCCACCTGGCGGACGCGAGCCTTCACGGGCCTCAGCCTGCACTCACCCTGGGTCTTCCTGTGAGCCACCACCACGATGTCGTCGTCGTCAATGGAGGAGCACGACGAGCGGCCGCCCTGGTGCCGGTTTGGGACGTCCTGGAGTAGCGCCGCTACCGCCGCCGGCACCGCCATCTCCCCGGCCCTGGCGGTCGCCTTGGTCGGACCCAGCTCCTTCCTTCTCCTCGTGACCTTCCTGCTTTTCCGCGTCGCGCTCGTCCGCGAGATCCTCGCGCCGCTGGGCCCGCCGAGGGGCTCCGCCTCGCTGGAGCCGTCCGGGTAGTGGCCGTAGAAATCGTCATCGCTCGAGTCGTTGGTGGGGAGGCACCCCGAGGCCTTGGCGATGTTGCTGACGGCGGCGGAGATGAGGTTCGGGCTGCGCGACGAGTCGACCGCGTCGTTGTCACCTGTGTTTCCGGCTCGAGGCGGGGAGTTGTCTCCTTCCACCACGACGCCGGTGCCTCTTGGAGACTGGGACAGTGGGTCTGCTGTGGTGTTTTCATCTTGACCTGACCTTTTTGTGAAGTCGCCTTGAGTGATGTGTGAGATTTGGATTTCCGGCAAAGAAATGCGACTTTCGCGATCACTGCCCAAGTTTCCTTTCAAGTCAGGGCACGGTTCTTTGCAGAAGCTCACATTTTTGTTTTCTCTCGAGCAGTCCGACGATGATTGATTTGGCCCTGCCTTTGCATGGCCTGGCTTCCCAGCATTAACCGTATTGGCATCTGCCGCCGATTTAGATTTGCAGGGCATTTCCTTTGCACCCTTTGGATCTTCAAATAGAACACCCAGAGCTGTCTTCTTGGGCTTTTTAGCCTTCTTTTTGGGATGACTCTGCAGATGTCTGGAGAACAGAATGTCGCCGCCATCTATTTCTTCGTTCAAATCCGAAAATTCCATAAAGAGTGGCTGCGATGGATGGGCCCTTCTCTCGACACTGGGAGACAATTCGGGTTCACGTTCGCGATGATCCGTCACATCCGAGGGCCCGATTGTCTCACCGCAGCCGCGTGTGGCCTCTGGATTCGCAGTCCCCTGCTGCGGCTCCATCAGTGGAGGAGAAGGAAGCTCCAACTCAGCGCCGCTATGAGCGCCATCCAACGTTCCATCGTTGTGATCGCCACCCGGCAGAGCCCGGTTGATGACGCTGACGGGAGGCCCGCTTGAGGAAGCCTTCGCTTCCTTCCCGCTCACCTTCTGCTCCCTGCCGTCAACCTCGCGTGCCGCAGAACTTGGAAATTCCACCGCGGCGTCAGGCGCCGCTCGTTCATCCGCGGTGACTGGGGGCTCTCCGGATGAAGCCTCCCTCCCTTGGTCGCTACCACCTGCCAGCCCTACCTCCTTGATCCACGCGAGCATCTTCGCAAATGGGTTTGAATCCCCGTTGCTCTCCGCAGCTCCCTTGGGCGGTGCCTCCTGTTGGCGTGCCACCGAAGTCGCCTCCTCCTCCTCCGCCGAGGGGCTCTCTCCGCGCCCGCTTCCCGCTCGGCCGGTCGCGGCCGCGGGCCCCGCCGAGTCCGAATCGCAGGCCGACGGCACCATCGCAACCCCGCTCGGCTCTGCGGCCTCACGGGCCGTCGGCCAGGCGACGCCCCCGCCGACCGGCAAGTCGATCTGCGAATGGGACGCGCGATTCCCACGCTCCGCCTCGACTCCATCCGCGGCGGACGTGGAATCAGCCCCCCGATCTCTTTCCGTCTGCCGCTCGGCTTCGGGCGAGCCGACCGGAGGCCGCCGATCGCCTGCGTCGCCATCTTTCCCGTCCGTCGCGCCGAGGGCGACGGGCGGCTCGGCGTGCGCCGTTCCGCACGACTCCTCCTCGGCAGGGCACAGCCCGGCCAGCGCCAGCGGGCCTGGCGTCCACTGGTCGAGCGCCGCAGAGCGATACGAGAGCTGGAAACGGACGGAGTCGAGGCCCTGCCCGGAGAGAAACCGCAGAGCCGCGTGACGCACAGAAACGGGTTGCTCATATTCAGTCCCGAGGACCATTGAAACCATTTAAAACCAAAAATATATCCCTTCCCAAAATTCTCTCCAGATTGTGGTGCATGTGCTGCTGATGGCACTGTGCATGTAGGTATGTACGCTGTGTTGAACTTCTTCTTGGTTCTTTCGGTAAAGTCACATAGAATGGAAATAATAAAAAAATAAAAATAAAACATAATAAAATAATATTATTTCCATTCTACGTGACTTTACCGAAAGAACCAAGAAGATGAATCCCTGCAGTCACGAAAGCTTAAAATCGAAATGTGTTCGCACCGCACGTAGCCGCCAACCGCGCTAATCGGAGGCGCGGGGAAGGACATCGCTCACGGCACTCGCCTGCAGCGCGGCGAGCAGCGCCGGCGATTGCTCGGCGTCGAGGAGGAGGGCCCCGGGCTCGTACCACTCGGCGAGGGCGGCGGCGTCACACAGCAGCGAGTCGAGGTAGCACGCGAGCAGCCCGTCGTTGAGCGCCACGCGCAGCCATGCGCGGCAGCGGCCCACGTCGGTGCGCACGAACTTGAGCGAGGTCAGCTGCTCCATCACGTTGCTGGGACAGAACGAGAGAGGCGGAATCGCGACGTGAAAAAGAAGTCCAGAATCAGAATTTTTTTTATTTATCTTGGAGGAAATCCGATGAGCTATGAAGCTCTTTTGCACAGCTGTCCTACTAGTGGACAGTTCCTGGTGCTTGTTGGTGACATTACAGATGCACAGGAACCCGGCAATTTCTAATGCATGTTGCCATACTACAGTATATATCGTCAGTTTAACACGTAGGCTTTCGCGACCAATATTATTCATAATCAACGTTTTTGGGTTTAGATCGCGCATTCTGGCGAATTGCCCGATAATGCTGGATGTAATTACCAGCGAAACGTTGTACTTAAAAATTGTAAATGTTGTGGTTTAACGCTTCAACACACCGGTGGGCTAAAGCAGTGAACTATTTGTCTTTTGTCAACGTGACACTTTTTTACTGATTGGCCGTGTCGGGTGGTGGAGGGTTACGACATATTTATAAATAACGCGATCTAACCCAAAAACGTTGATTATGAGTATATATCGTGCTGGCAAAAACCCGACCTCGCATACGAATACTTTTGACCAGGGGCGCAACCTGTTGTGAGTGTCTTTTACCAAATCTAAACGCGTCCGGACACCCACGACACCCACAGTGGCTGGGGCCCTGCCACGCAGAGAGATTTACTTTGCGAAGTGACAATAGCTCAGCTTTCGTGACTGCAGGGATTTATCTTCTTGGTTTTTTCGGTAAAGTCACGTAGAATGGAAATAATACAATAATAAAAATAATAAAATAATATAAATAAAACATAATAAAATAATTCTCACGACGTTTCGGCCAGACTCTGTCTTCTCGACAGAGACCAGTTCTCCACCTGAGGACGGCTGCTTGCGTTGTGGCCGAAACGTCGTGAGAATTATTTTATTATGTTTTATATTTTTTATTTTATTATTTCCATTCTACGTCACTTTATCGAAAGAACCAAGAAGATGAATAGCTCAGCTGTCGGCAAAAAAAAACTGTCCCTACTGTCGTTGATCTCTCTGCATCGTCGTCTTGTGCCGCCGGTTTTGGACAACAGCGCCGTGGTAATGGAGTTGCGTTTGCCGACGGGCCGATCGCAGCTCCGGCTAGCGTGGTTGGGATGGGTCCTGGTGGTGCAAGGATGAAATGGGGCACCCCGGTCCAATTTCCCCCTCCCCCTCCCCCCGGCTTCATAGCCCTCCGCCTGGGCCCCTCCGATCCATGGGCCTCGGTGCAGCTGCACCGCCTGCACACCCAATCGCTGTGCCACTGCACCGGAGATGAGAATGATAAGTTCTCTTTCGATTTAAAGCTTTCGTGACTGCAGGGATTCATCTTCTTGGTTCTTTCAGTAAAGTCACGTAGGATGGAAATAATAAAATAATAAAAATAAAACATAATAAAATAATTCTCACGACGTTTCGGTCACAGCGCAAGCAGCCGTCCTCAGGTGAAGAACAGGTCTGTCGAGAAGACAGCGTCTGAAATTTCAGACAGACCTGTTCTTTACCTGTGACAATTATTTTATGATGTTTTATTTTTATTATTTTATTCCATTCTACGTGACTTTACCGAAAGAACCAAGATGATAAGTTCTCTTCAATGGCCTGGCCCATGTTGTTGGGATGTCACGGAAGGTCGTGTCGAGGAAGTGACGTGACGTCGTCCAGTTCTGCTCTGAGTTCGCCAAGATGCTTCGGGGTACAGGGTGAATCGCTGGTCTGACTGGGCAACACTTTCGGCTCGAATTTGCTTCTGTGTCACAAAAAAAAATATCCGGCCTGGGCTTAAATCATACTCCCGAACTTGTGTTAATTCCACTATTTTTACTGCTTCGAGAGTTCTGCATAATTCAGAGCATGGCACAGCCAAGCGGAGTTCGGTTATAACTTACAAAGTTACCAACGCGGCCCCGCGGTACAGCGGCATATTCCCTTATTTAGAATAATACGCAAAAGTGTGGGTCACACATTAAAACGAAGGGCACGCTCCGTTTAATGAACAAATGTTTTTGCCCGTCGCTAATAGACCGAACGGCGCGAATGCCAAACTGTAACTCAGTCCCCGCTGAATTATTCATCGCGATTTAGGCGATGGCCTCGCGCCGAATTTGAATACCGCCACACCGACGCTAATTTTTCACTCCCCCCCCACCATCGCCCACCCATCTACTCTCCCACCCCCCCTCCCATCTATCGCCCACCACCACCACCCCATCATTTGACACCACCACCCCATCTACCCCCCACCCATCTACCCCCCACCCCCCATCTACCCCCATCTACCCCCACCCCCCCCCCCCATCTACCCCCCCACCCATCTACCCCCCACCCCCCCCATCTACCCCCCCACCCCCCCTCCCAGCTATCGCCCACCACCACCCCATCTACCCCCCATCTACCCCCACCCCCCCATCTACCCCCCCCACCCCAAATTAAACCTCCCCACCCCACGTGGAGCCACCCGCCGGATAACGAATATTCGAGCGCCGTTGGGAGATTTAAAAAAAAGGCAACGGAGCGTCCCGGTGAAAGGAACCACTGCAGCAAATTCCGTAATTACAATAGTTACTTTATCCCCCCGTGGGACCTCGCGCTCTCTCTCTCTCGAGCCGGCCGTCTTTTACTGCTGCTGCTGCTGCCGGCGCCGGGGCGATGCCTCACTGGCGAAAATTGAGAGGAATAACTCCCACGTTCAAGCGTCTTGGGCGGCGGGGGAGGGGGGTGAATTAAAGCAGGATGTATCGTTAACACTCCGCCAGCACTGCGCTAAAGCCCCGGGTGTTTTAACGATGATTGATCCGTTTTGCCGGAGAGGCACGGAATCCTCCTCTACTTTTCCCCCAAATGATATCTTCCCCCCCTCCCCCCCTCCTCGTGTTCTCTGCAGCTACACGTGAATCTAATTGATTCCTGACTGAACTATTGAATTCGATCGTTGGGCGAGGGTGGCTTGTCGATCATCACACAGCCCATGATGTGCGTTGTCCTGTGAGTGCCGCGGTGGTGCAGTGGTTAGCAGCGCTCCGTGCTATGAGCCCGTTGAACCTGAGTTTGATTTCACGCCGCGGATATCATCAGTGGTGAGTGATGTCTGGACCTGTTCTGCACCCCACCCCGATCCTCTCTTGCCAACCCGCACTGACCAGCGTGGTGAAGTATGGCCAAACATGCCCACAAACCGCACGTTGTAGGAAGATTCTCAGCCAGCAGTGGATTGACAAACAGAACTGTACGTGTACCAGTGCCGGATGAAGCTAGTGCGGGGCCTGTAGTAGATGTTATAAAGGGGTTCTATAAAAAAAAAAAACGTAAATATTAAAAATAAATTTTAACTTGTGCCGTAAAGTAACTTTATTTGCTATACAGCCAGATAATACGAGAAATCGCTAACCTTAAAACGCAGTCGTTCATAAAAGTTGAAGGCAGTATAGTACTATAGTGATAGAGCAAGTGCAGAATCACTGAACCGGAATTGATAGCTTCAAAGTGCGGGGCCCGTAGCTACTACATCTGTAGCTACTTTTGCTACGAGGATAATCCGGCACTGACGTGTACGCATGTACGCGTGTAATATTGTATAGGGCCTGTGACTAAAATCACCCGGAATGTGCATTCCAATGTCATCTTCTTTCAGAAGCTAAGCAGGCGCGAGCCTGGATGGTGCTTGGATGAGCGATCAACAACCACGCCTGCTTTACGCGCACACACACACACACACAAGCACGCGCGCGTGCACGTGTACCTACCTGTGCGTGAGAGCGCCCAACACCGGCCAGAAGTGAGGGTTGGGCAACGGCGCGGCTGGGAGCCCCGGGGCCCACCACCTCCACAGTGGGAGCCAGGCCTGCTCGGCGCGTAGCAGGTGGGGCCGCAGGCCGTGTACCAAGGCGGCCTCGATGGCCGAGCAGAGCGCCAGGCCGCGCTCGTCCTCGCCGTCGACGGGACCCTCCGCCCAGGCCGCTTGCTCCTCGCGCAGCGCCCGCGCCGAGCGGCACAGCGCTCGCACGATCCGCTGTTGGGGGTGCGTGGACACGCGATAGGGAGGTACACGTGTGAGAGGGCTTTAACCCGCCGTCCATCAACATCTATAAACTGTTTAATATTGATTTGAAGCTTTCGTGACTGCAGGGATCTATACTTCGTTTGGTTCTTTCGGTAAAGTCACGTAGGTAGAAAATTATTAATATATCATTTTCTACCTACGTGACTTTACCGAAAGAACCAAAGAGTATTTGAAATAAAAATATGTTTTTTATGTCATCAGGTAAGGCCAACTTGAGCTATATTGCTTCTGTTTCAGAAGTGACCTGAAGTGAAAAATGACAGCAGCCAAATACTATTAAACGCGTGATGTTGTTTCTGAACGTGGAGGGGAAAGAACCGGTGGACCCGGAGAAAAATGCACGCGACTACGAGGGAGAGAGAGCGAGCCGTTCGCAAACTCCAAATTCACAGCAGGCACAGAAGGGGAGGGGAGTTCACATCATGAACGTCCTGAATTCGGGCGCTAGGACGGCGCATCGCTCCGTGTGCGAGAAGGGCGTTGGGACACCGAAGTTGGGCAACGGCTCATCCGGGGAAGTTGTAAATGTGCCCACAATTCGGGACACTTCACGTGGCCTTAAAGTGCACCTAGCCTGACACAAGCGTCGTGGTGACATCACCGCCACATAGCGGCGAGTGGCGGTTGTTGGCGTTGGCGACTGCGCCGACACCACCGACTCGCTCGCCACGAGAGCACGGTCCAGTCCCGGGCGAGACGCCGTCTCTCCTGACGCCGCCTCGTCTCGTCCCGTGGAGGCTTTGAACAGTGGGGGGGGGGGGGGGGGGGGGTCGTGGTGGCGTGCGTGGAGGTGTGGTGGCAGATGCGATCGCAATCCCCGCCACTCACCCTCTTGATCTCGCTCGGATCCTCCATCGCGTCGCTTCAGCAGCGTGCGGTGGACGGCGCGCGCGTGCGCTCGTCCTAGAATAACAACACAGTGAACGATATTCTAGGTTCTTTCGGTAAAGTCGCGTAGAAGGGAAATAATAAAATAATAAAAATATAAAACAATATAAATTCTCACGACGTTTCGACTGCAACACAAGCAATCATCATCAGGTGTGAAATCCACAGCAATATTTTTTTTATTGTTTTATATTTGTATGATTTTATTATTTCCCTTCTACGTGACTTTACCGAAAGAACCAAGAATATGAATCCCTGCAGTCACGAAAGCTTTAAATCACAACAAACGATATTTTACAGCCCTTTGTCAATCTACGGCAATTGTTTGACAATGTTCGCTGATCAATGCTGGTTGGTCACGATGGAGCCCAAGACCGGTCCGAGTTCCTTTATTTTGTTTAACCCGGGTGAGAAGCAAAGAGATCAGGATTGTCTCATTCGTGAGAGAGACCCGGGTCAGCGAACTTGAAACAGAGGGACTTCAAAAATGATAAAAACTAAATGCGGCGAACAAGGTTAAACAAAGTCAGAGCAGAGCAACCGCGTCTCAGCGAAAATAGAAAACATTGGATACAATGTCTCGCAACATAAACTGGCTCAGTCCACATCTCTTTTAAAAATAATACGAATATTAGGCTAAGTTTGAAGAGATAATGGCGGGATTGCATATATATTAGATATCACGCGCCACTGATAAAAGCAAAAACCTAACATATTTTAATAACACTGTTGCCTTAAAAGGAAAGAAACTACGTAATGGGTAACGTTTCAGGCAATGGTCCTTCTGCATGGCCCGTAAACATCGAGATGGCAGAGAGAGAGAGAGATCGTGGATACGAGTTGGAGACTGCACTTTGCACAACGGGGCCTGATTAGGATTTACATCTTCACGATTCTCTCATTGCATCGCCAAAGATGTTCGCCGCGGGCGAGAATCTAACCTAGGTCACCGAGCTCGTAGCAGAATGCGCAATGATAGTCGTCGTAGTCACAGCACTAATAAAGATGGTTAAACGCATCCTTCACACTCGGATTGCCGTGGAGAGCACACGATCGACAGCGCCTTGTGAGCACGTCATCTACTCACGTCCACAGCGTGAATACCACGGGACTAAGATGAACTTGTGTCTACTTGTGTGCAACGCCGCACACACACGCGGATTCATCGTTAATCGTCGCCACAGAAATGCCGGGGGAGGAACCCATCGCGCGGGGGCTACACTCACAACTCTCTACACGCGTCAACCCACGTGTTGTTGTTGAGGCCATCTCCTGACCGCATCCCAGCCGGGCAGATTTAAAGGGGGGGGGGTATAAACATTTGGCGTGGTCCATCAAACGTACGAGACCACAGCATCTCTTGCAAATGCGCGGCTGTGACGCGCGAGTTACCTCTGCGTTCGTGGGGCAGTGTCCGCTGCAGACTCTGGGTGTTTCTTCGTACGATGGAGGCTGTCGTACGATCCGTCATCCGTGTGTCGTGGGTACTGAGATTTCCGTGAGCGGCGGAGATTCGATTTTCTGTTTCTTTGTTATCGGCACGTGAGATAATAACGACGGTCGCTTCATCGGCGGCGTGTAGATTCCATGGTGGTGGTGGTAGTGCCCTCGGAACCGCAGGCTCGGCTTTATGGTGCTGGGGAGTGTGGGGCCCGTTTTGTTGAAGGGAAGGAAAATGGTTTTATGACGATAAGAGATGGGGGGGGGGGGGAGACTTCTGTTTTTTTCAGGTGGAAGTATTGCAAGCGCCTTGTTATGTTTAAGTGATGTAACATCGTTCCATAGAACACCATATTTGTGATGACAAAAAAAATACGATACCAAAATTAGTTCACTCTTTGGTTCTTTCGGTAAAGTCACGTCGAAAGAAAATACATTTTATAATAGCATACGACGTTTCGATTGCAACACGAGCAATCATCATCAGGTACAAATGAAAGAAAAAACTAACCTAGTAAACTTGGGTATATAATGCAGTACAACACAGAGAGTCGGCTAACATAACAGTCAACACCCTACCTGGTTGATTACGTTCTTCCAAAGATTGCTAAATTTGAGAGAGAGAGACAAAACACAGACACGGAGACACATAGACAGACACATAAGCAGAGAGAGATAACACAGAGATTAACGTTCGAAATTCAAGACTTATAATATAATACACGATCCATGTACCCAGCATATATTTTGTAAGTTTGAAAATCATTGACAGGTGACCACCAATGAGAAAAAAAGTTTTATTTTGTTGAAACATTCACGAGTCCTAACCACGTGGCCCATGGACGACACGTGGCTTGGCCGCTGGCATGGTCCGCAGGACTTTGTTGCATTGCAGACACAGAACAGCAACCACTGCAGTTTGTCTCGCAGAAACACCAGATGCAGCGGCAGCCGTCTCACGAGCGAGAGTCGATACACACAGCGAGTTCATCATTTTGTATTTTGGCCCTTGAATCAACATTTTACAGCACTTTTAGAGTATTTCTAGATTTGAAGCTTTCGTGACTGCAAGGATTCATACTCTTAGTTCTTTCGGTAAAGTCACGTAGGTAAAAAATGAAATTAAAATTAATAAAAATAAAACAATAAAATCACGACGTTTCGGAGGCAACACAAGCCTCCGCCTGATGATTTTATTGTTTATTTTTATTAATTTTTATTTCATTTTTTACCAACGTGACTTTACCGAAAAAACTAAAGAGTATGAATCCTTGCAGTCACGAAAGCTTCAAATCTAGAATTTTATTCCAGTACTTAAAAAAATATAAAGTGTGCCTTTATAGTGTTTCGGTTGGAAACTTTTCTCACCCAAAGTCATAAAAAAACATCAGAAGACCAGCAGACGCATTTATTAACAGTTCAGTGAAGAAACACGTGCATTCAGCGAGACCGCTGATGAAGTCCAATGCGTCTCTAATGGACATCTGTAAGAACAAAAAATCTTCATAGGTCATCGGATTTCTCCAGGAAAAAAATATTAAGATTCTGATTTTGGAGGGGCGAGGTGTCCACTTTGAGACTTAGCCATCCGTCAGACCGCCTGTGCGCAAGTTCCTGTGGACTCGGATGTCACAACATGGGGATGTTGCGACAGGGGGTTGCTGCAATTTCCGCTCTCCGTCCTGTCTCGCGGGAACAGCGGTGGCTGGGTGGGTGGTGGTGGTGGGTGGTGGTGGTGGGTGGGTGGTGCCTGGGTAGATGGTGGTGAGTGGATGATGGTGGTGGATGGTGGTGGTAGTGGGTGGTGGTGGTGGCTGGGTGGTGGTGGTGGTGCGTGGTGTGGGTGGTGGTGGTGGCTGGGTGGGTGGTGGTGGTGGCTGGGTGGGTGGTGGTGGTGGTGGTGGGTGGTGGTGGTGGCTGGGTGGTGCCTGGGTGGATGGTGGTGAGTGGATGATGGTGGTGGATGGTGGTGGTAGTGGGTGGTGGTGGTGGTGGCTGGGTGGTGGTGGGTAGTGGTGGTGGTGGTGCGTGGTGGTGGGTGGGTGGTGGTGGCTGGTTGGGTGGTGGTGGGTGGGTGGGGGGTGGGTAGGGGGGGGCTAGCTTGTCTTCCCTATGAGTCAGTTTCCATCGGTCGTGTGAATCCCATTGCATCTCCACGCGTGCGCGGCGCTTGTAATGCGCACTCGGCGTGTTGACCTGCCTGACGCGCACTGCACTGTCTCACGCGTGTGGCCCAACTGCACGACAGCTGGTCCACACGCGTTCAGGACAAAGTTAAAGATGTGGGGCGGGGGGGGGGGTGAACATCATTGTGGTCGTAAATTCACGAAGTTGGCCGCTTTTTAGTTTGGCGGTGTAAGTCAACCGGTTGGAACTTGCGACTCAGACGGAGTTGGTTTTGTTCGCTTTTCTCGACGAGGGAGGAGGAATGCTCACGAAACAACAGCGGTGGCGGACGAGGCGGTAAAAGACGGGAAAACAACAACAACGGAACAAAGCAATAGAACATTCACGGGGGGGTGATTCGTGACGTACTCCCACGAGCCACACCAACCCCAGCAACCTCCCCTGGGGCCACCCTAAGCCACCCTAACCCTCCGACAAGAACGCGAGACGACGTACGGCGCGAAAGAAGTCCAGCATACATACGTTATACACACACACACGCGTGCGTGCGTGTATAACGTATCGACAGGCCAAGCCGCCGCCGGCGTGTTTGTGTGTTAGTGTGTTTGTTTGTGTGTTTGTGTGTGTTCCTGTGTTTGTGTGTGTGTTTGTGTGTGTGTGTTTGTGTGTTAGTGTGTTTGTTTGTGTGTGTTCGTGTGTTTGTGTGTGTGTTTGTGTGTGTGTGTTTGTGTGTGTGTTTGTGTGTTAGTGTGTTTGTTTGTGTGTGTTCGTGTGTTTGTGTGTGTGTGTTTGTGTGTGTGTTTGTGTGTTAGTGTGTTTGTTTGTGTGTGTTCGTGTGTTTGTGTGTGTGTTTGTGTGTGTTTGTGTGTGTGTTTGTGTGTGTTTGTGTGTGTGTTTGTGTGTGTGTGTTTGTAAGTGTGTGTGTTTGTGTGTGTGTGTTTGTGTGTGTGTGTGTGCTTGTGTGTGTGATGTGTGTGTGTAATGTGTGTGTGTGTTTGTGTGTGTTTGTGTGTGTTTGTGTGTGTTTGTATGTGTTTGTGTGTGTGTTTGTATGTGTTTGTGTGTGTGTTTGTATGTGTTTGTGTGTGTGTTTGTGTGTGTTTGTGTGTGTTTGTATGTGTTTGTGTGAGTGTTTGTGTGTGTGTGTTTGTATGTGTTTGTGTGTGTGTTTGTATGTGTGTGTGTTTGTATGTGTTTGTGTGTGTGTTGTGTGTGTGTTTGTATGTGTTTGTGTGTGTTTGTGTGTGTGTGTTTGTGTGTGTTTGTGTGCCCCATGCGGCGCAACACGTGGCGCAGTTGCGCGCGCGTCGCCGAAGCGTCGCGAACAGAAGAAGATAAAAACCCAAAATCATCACTTCGGCCAGGAGGGCGGTAGGGGGGTGGTGGTGGTGGCGGCGGTGATGGTGGTGGCGGTGGTGGCGGTGGCGGCGGTGATGGTGGCGGTGGCGGCGGTGGCGGTGATGGTGGCGGTGGTGGTGGTGGCGGCGGTGGCGGCGGTGGCGGTAGTGGTGGTGGCGGCGGCGGTGGTGGCGGCGGTGGCGGTGGTGGCGGCGGTGTCGTTTTTCTGCAATGCGCCGTTCCGTGCCAGCGGCCGGGGGCGTCATCCCGCCCCACCCCGAGCACTCGTGGCGCCCCTTTCATGTGTAACAGGAGGGTCGTCGCGTTCGGCGCCGGCGGCCCATCCAATCTGAGATAAAAGTCTCTGCGTGGAGTGCCCCATCCCCGCGTTGTCCCCACGGCTACCGTTGCCGTGGCGATTGGCGAGAGGAGGAGGAGGAGGCGGTGGCCGCGGCGGCAGCACCTGAGGATTGGCCTCGGCTATCGAATGCTAAATGTTTGAAATTCCCGTCGGGTGATTGCGATGTTAAAGCTTGTGTTGTGCCTGCTTTGTTTGAACTCTCAGAGCGTTTGCTTGATGAGAGTTGCTGCCCGCTAAATGGGATAAAAAAAAAAACCCCAGCTCCCATGTCAAGCTCAAAGCTGGTTCATTTGTCACACACTTCTATAAAATGTTCAGGGTCCGCAGAGAGTGACCTCCCTCCAGCCAGGGGTCAGTCTCTCTGCCCTCTCTTTCTGCCCTGAAGAAGGGCCATCGCCCAAAACGTCCGCCTACTAGATATTGTTTATGTTTGTTGCGTCGACGGCTGCCACGTGATGGGTAGCAAAAGAAGAGGTTGTTGCTATAGGGACTGTGCACTGTCTCTGCGTTCGCTCCGGGTGATTTTAATGTCCCGGTTTCCCCCCCGGTGTGTATCAGCTTGCCCCTACAATTTCAGGTCCACGAGAACATGGGCCTCTGCTTCGTCCCTCTCGCTGCTCCACACCGGAATTGCCTCCCATCGCCTCTTCATTCCCGAACTCTCGCGATAACCTCGCTAATGTCAAGACACAGCGTCGCACTCGTATCTATTGACAATGTTGGCATGCAGTGTGTTGCTGGTCGCTTTTCCGTTGTGGGTCCTTTTGTGCCTGAGCGCAGCAACTGTGTGAAAAAAAGATGCTAACGTTGTTTTGACTTTCTCAGGGTTCGTTTGAGAGTTGATGCTTACTCACTGAAAATAACGATGTCGTGTCAAAGCTAATTTGTCCACTTCCTCAAATGTATTCTGATTTCCTC
The DNA here is from genome assembly GCF_015708825.2 of Lethenteron reissneri. Taxonomy (NCBI): domain Eukaryota; kingdom Metazoa; phylum Chordata; class Hyperoartia; order Petromyzontiformes; family Petromyzontidae; genus Lethenteron; species Lethenteron reissneri. The sequence goes on from NC_083809.1 coordinate 2,334,735, forward strand.
ACGGCAGCCGCACAGCGCAAGCTACAGCTTCAAGTCGGTCAATTTCTCTACCCCACCCCCCCTGTGTGCTCTGATGTAGGACCATTGTCTGAAACGTCAGCCCCTTTCGATTTGTTTCTGTTACGGTAATAACCCTGTTTGCGTCTCAACCATTTTACGTCGTGTCGCCAATGCGTCGTCACTTTATTATGAACACCGATACCCGATTTGGTCGTCTCAACCCCACACACACTCACGTCGCCTCAACACACACACACTCACGTCGCTGACTGCATCTTCGTCGTGCGTCCGTTCTCCTTATCCGTCACCTCTCGGCCTTCGCCTCCACCACCACCACCACCTACCCCGTAAACCGCTTTCATTCTAGATTTGAAGCTTTCGTGACTGCAATGATTCATATTCTTAGGTTTTTTCGGTAAAGTCACGTAGGTAAAAACATAAAAAAGTAAAATAAAATAAAAATCACGACGTTGCGGAGGCAACACAAGCTTCCGTCTTCAGGTGGTACCGTCACAGCCACGACAGCTGCATCAAGTAAATGAGAGATTGCAGGAGCTACCACTCCGTTTATATAATGGTTGGAGAAGGTGGTGGGGCAATGGCCGCATACTTTGCCCCACCACCTTCTCCAACCATTATATAAACGGAGTGGTAGCTCCTGCAATCTCTCATTTACTTGATGCAGCTGTCGTGGCTGTGACGGTACCACCTGAAGACGGAAGCTTGTGTTGCCTCCGAAACGTCGTGATTTTTATTTTATTTTTTAATGTTTTTACCTACGTGAATTTACCGAAAAAAACCTAAGAATATAAACCGCTTTCATTTTACGTCGCTTCGATATGCCTCGCAGCTCCCTTCAGCAACGCACCCCTCGACGTAAACCGGGGTATTACTGTACGAGCTGTCATTCCCCACCCCCCCCACCACCTCCTCCGATGAGCGCGGTTGGCTACGTACGGCGCGAAAGAAGTTCAACGTGCGCACACGCGAGACGGCGTCTCGTGATGAACGTGGGTGACGTTTTGCGATGCGCGAGAACGGAAGCGGAGTTGGGGACGCGCGCCGAGAGAGACGCGTCACCAGGCGAGGCTTACTTGAATTTATAATTACCTGCCGGAGGGGGTGGAACGATGCGTCGAGTCACCATCGACGCTTGCGTCAATTCCCCGTATCAGTCCATGAGCCGAGGGCAGGCATTGGCAGCAGCCGAGGTGCCAACGTAATCTTGATAGGGCCAAGTGGAGCGGAGCATTTGATAAGTCCCCCGTCACCGTTTTCAAGCGGTGATCACGGAGTAATTCACTGTTGTTGGTCACGTTGAGAAGCCGTGACCACTAAAGTTGAGCCACCTCATGTGGTGCCGGCAAGGGAGATATCTCGCCCGGCTTCGTGGACTCTTTGTTGTTTGCAATGGGCCCTTGTCACCCCTCTGTGGTTTATTATCTCACTCCACTTCGCTCCCTGTGGAGCACAAGGCCGCAACAAGGCCACGCCATGCCGGACGGTCTTTGCGCAGCTTTCTCTGCTTCACCACAAGACAGGCCAAAGGTCGTTAGTTAGTCTTGAATGTGGCGTCGTTTCCTCTCATGGACAACTTGGGCCGTCGTGGACGTCTGGTACATGGCACGTACGTCCCGGGCTGCAATCGTGATGGTTGTGCTTTGGATCCAGGAGACGACATTTCACCTTTCCAATGTCCCTTTGAGGGCTTTGATTGGAGAGGCTCATTCTGCCGGTTTCGTGGCGAGGTGCCTCCTGGTGGTTCGGTACTAAATATGTTCTTGTTGCAGTTTCCATAACAATTCAGTTTTTTATTCCGGTGTGGGGTTGTTAGCCAGATGCCCAACCCCCAACCTGGAGGACCAGGGGTTGTCCATTTTATCTGTCCTCTACCCAGAGCCGGCCCAGCCACTAAGCGACCCTTGCAATTGCAAAGGGCCCCGTGGCCAGCAGAGGGCCCCCTAGAGTCACTGCTAGCTCGCTAGTGGGTGAAAAAAATCATACATCAAAGGGGCCTCCCACCAAATTTTGCTTAGGGCCGGTTCTGCCTCTACCCTTTGACCAGCAGTCCGGCATGGTTGGACCTGCTGGGAGAGCCTCAGGCTTCCGCCGGCTTTGCTCTCTGAGTCATGGAGACACACAGGCTTCTCTACCACGACAAGGCGATAACCCGTGCGAGGTGCCCCCCGTGTTTTTAATTAATAAAATTGATTCTTCAATGACATATTGAATGCAATCGTAGGGGGAGGGAGAGTGGTAGTCGATCATTCCGCCCATGTCTGTTCTCCTGTGAGTGGCGGTGGTGCAGTGGTTAGCACTCACTGCTCTGAACCTGAGTTTGATTCCTGGCCACAGCGATAACATCTGTGGTGAGTTACAGCTAAACCTGTCCTGCCTCTCCCCCCCCCCATTCACCAAACCACATTGACCATCGAATATGGTGGAGTAGGGTCAGACAACCTCCATGACCGATGCAAGCATGGGGGCCACCCTCACCCAGCAGTAAACAGAAGTGTGTAGATAATGTACAATCCTGATTTAAAGCTTTCGTGACTGCAGGGATTGATATTCGTGGTTCTTTCGGTAAAGTCACGTAGAAGGGAAATTATAAAGTAATAAAAATATAAAACAATAAAATTCTCACGACGTTTCGACTGCAACACAAGCAATCGTCATCAGGTGTGATAATTTTAATGTGTTATATTATTGTTTTATTATTTCCCTTCTACGTGACTGTACCGAAAGAACCAATAATATAATGTACAGTATGTTCTCCTATAACGCAGTAGTTGCCTTCCCGAAGAACACCGCGCTATGTGAAAGTCGTGTTACAATAAACGATATACAACACGGGGTAAAGCACGCTCCGCGATAACGCGTGAGATGTGTACGCAGGCTGAACAAAGACTGATGCGCGTGGGCAGCGTCTAGAAGCATCCAGCAGTATCCCGCTGCCTTGTGTGATGACGCTACGTCGAGGCAGCCGTGCGACGGCTGGCTCCGACTCGCGCGACGTCGTTCCGTTCACTCGATCGCGTTCTATCCAATTCGCGTGCGCGTGATACAAAACGTGTTCCCGATAATACGTTCGTCGCGTTTCATCCAATTCGCGTCATGAAAACAACACGGGCGTTATAGGAGAACAGACTGCGTATATTTTATTTTCACTCTAGGTCACTCTACGCACTGTTCCGCAGGATGTGAAAGTGAGAAATTCCACGTCCGCATGCTGCGGTCACGGACACGCAATGGTAACGCAATTATCAGGCGAATCATTAATTATCTCGGAATAAACTCGACAAAAGCTCTCCCCCCACCGCGGTTATCGCGAGCGTAGAGCGACAGATGGGCTTGCCCACCCCGGCATCAAGGCGATGTTTGTCGACGTGAAGGGAGGCAACAGTTGGATCCCAAACGCTCAGCGCCTCTCAAAGACTCTCACCGCTCAGCAGCAGCAGCTGTCAAACCGCGCCCCGTGTGTTCAAGTCGCCCGCCCGCCACTCCACGCCCGCTCGCTTTCAATTGAACAAAGTACGGGCAGAGATCGCGCGCAAAAAGGTGTTGTCACTCGGCGCTTCATTTCTCAGTCGAGGTGTTTCGGAACGCTGCGAGGCTGTCTCGGAGCCCGGATTATCGGCGTAAGGCACTACCACTAGAAGCAGAATATGTATTTATACTGGAGGAATCCGATGAGCGATTAAGTTATTTTTCACAGATCTCCAATAGGGTACAAGGCACGCCTATTCACGATAATCCTATATTATTGCACCCAGTATTCCTATAATCAAACGGACATGTTTATTAAAACTAAATGCATGGACTCACCACTGTTCTCAGTGTTATTTAGGTGATGTGGATGCGGCGTTCCAAAATAGTTCCCGGAACAGGGTTCTGGTTTGTTCCTGCTGAAGTTAAGCACGCCGGTATTTCAGAAGTCGTACATCCCGGCAAATATGTGTCTGGGGCAACAGCGTCGAATGACGCATGGCTTTTATTTTTTTAAAGAGTCAAAATACCGCGGAGGACATCACATCTTAAATCTCTTGTCCCGGAGTCATCACGCATGGGTGGACAGCCCTCACCCTGAGTCCACACTGCCACTGCAGGTTGTCATTTAACCGCGAGTGGCTGTCTCCAACATGGGTGGAAAAAACCCGATTTTTCCAGCGGCAGGCATCGGGTTTTTTCTTTAATACAATTAAACCAGATTTTGGGGAATTAAAACCTGGTTTAATAAATACGAAACTCGGATATGCTTCGGCTGCTTCCTCGTCGGTGCTGCTATCGTACTCGGGGCCGTCGGGCACGGGGTAGTCGTAGAATGCGGCGGGCAGGTTGGTCCTGATGAACACGAGCTTCTCCTCCACAATCGTGGGCGCCGTCAGTGAGTTCCTTAGCTTGGAATGGATGAAGCTCATCGTTGAGAAGTGCGATTCTGCAATTAGAAGCAATTAAACCGGATTTCTCCCAATCTCAGATTATCGGGTTTAATATAAAAAGACAATTAAACCCGATTGTAAAAAAACCCGACTGTGTCACCCTTGGTCTCCACGCAGCCGTGGGGGTTGCCGTGTGCTGGTGTGCCGCGTGCTTGGGCGCCACCTCGCGCAACGAGCTTGGAATTGCCAACGTTTCGCGGCGATTGCCCCCTGGGCTTCCTCGGACTGCTCACAGCCATCGCACGAACGCTGGGGGGCGAGGGCATCTTGAGCATCATCGTCAACAACACAGACCGGGGTGGTTGTAGTCGCGCACGCACGCACGCACGCACGCGTGTTCGGACAGTGGGCTCACAGCCGTACAGCTGACACGTTGACTGTGAAAATTTAAATTAATAAACGTCTGATTAATGATGTACTCGTGAAACAAGTAACGTGGGCAATCCCCAGTCATGGGGGGTTGTGTGGCCGTACTTGCACCGCGCCGCTCAGCGCGATTTGGTGGAGAAGAGACTTGCACAGGACCGGTTCAGATATCACACGCCACTGATGTTAGCCGTGGCAGGGCTTAGCGGTACGCAAACGGCTGTGCCACCACTTAACCTCCCCCCTCCCCTCCGAGAAAGAAAACCAACTTGAATTTGTAGCAATAGTTTGAAAGTTCAGCTCATTTCGGCTTTCATTATTCACATGTTGAGAGAAAATGATTGGACTAAATTTCGATTTAGAGCTTTCGTGACTGCATGGATTAATATTCTTGGTTCTTTCGGTAAAGTCATGTAGAAGGGAAATAATAAACTAATAAAGATAAAACATAATATCATAAAATTCTCACGACGTTTCGGCCACAATGGTTGCTTGCGTTGTGGCCGAAACGTCGTGAGAATTTTATGTTATTTTGTTTAATCTTTATTATTTTATTTTTTCCCTTCTACGTGACTTTACCGAAAGAACCAGGAAAATGATCGAACCAAATGTGGTAACCTCTATCGGTCGTCTCACCACTAAATGAATATCTGGCGAGGTGTTCCTATGTTGATCAGCCTTAGCCCACACCTGTGATCCAGTGCTGTGGAGGCAAGGGTTAGTGGATCACAGACACGTGTCAACACGTCAGACTCGGGTGGCCAGGAGCTGACAGCATAGCAAGTGGGTTCACGTGCCGTTGTACAAACTGGAAGATCATCAGTGGCCATTCTACAGATAAACGGGGCCCCGTCAAAGGAACGTGGAATGTCCCAGCGTACATTTAAAAGTGTGGGGAAATGCAAGGAGCGGCTGAAACGTGACTAATACCGCACACAGAGAAACTGAATGGATTAGAGAGCATACCACGCGAGTTCGAGGCGTCATTGACTGAATAAAAGAGGGCTCAGGCAGCGCACCCCGCGAGAAGGAATGATGGCCGGTGGTCGAACCTAACGACGGAGTCACAGCCAAGGGAGGGAACGCACCTGTCACCACGTCCACGGTGGAGATGGAGCAATGAGATCAGCTCATGTTCAGGCTCTAGGTCGATCGTCACATCGCAGGGCCGTGAGTGTTGGTGTACGGTGCTTTTTGTGCAATATTTTGTTGTCTTTTCTTGGATTTTCTGTTTGCATATAGTCACTTTAAGATGTTTTCTTGTTCATGTTTTTGTTTTGTGTTTGTTGCGGTTGCACCCGATTCAAGAGCCGAATGGCTCACAGGGCTCTACCTAATACATGAACTTGATAAATGAACTTGAACTTGATAAGCGACGGCTTGGGAAGGCCTTCATCCAGCAGTGGATTGATCATGGCTGACGACGATCTTCCCTACAAACGCAAATGCTGTAGTGCGTGTGTGTGTGTACGGTAACAACACTTGCCCCAACAGCCTTTGAAGGCGACACGGGGGATCTTTGTCTCTGTACGACAACCCAGTTCAGTAGGAGGAGGAGGGAGGGCCGTCATGTGAAATCCTCGTCGAGTGCTCTGCTGGGTCTGGGCCGTGGCGGAAGGGAGCGAGTGAAGAAGCCCCCCGCGAGGTGGCAGTCACGACGCAGTTTCTCGCAAAGCCGCCAGTGTGCCAGAGGTCACACGTTCGTGAGCAGGATCAGGGCGAGCGAGCCACAACACCACTGCCGCTAGCATTCAATGAGGCCAAAGCGGTCGCGCTCATGTAACTCGCCCTGAGCATGTAAAGAAGTTGGCACCGCTCATTGCTGTGGCTCACAGACCACAACATTCATTCAGATATCATAGCGGGTGGCCAGAAATTCGTCTTGTCGGTGCCATTTGAGGTGGCGTAACTTTGGTGGTTCTGGTTTCTTTATGTGGCCAAGAACAGTGAATGATGTGGCCACCGGTTGAAGTGAGTGCTTGTTAAGCAATTCACTGGACATCGGTGACAAAGAGCTTCATAGTCAATCGGATTTGTCCACGATAATGAAAGATTCTGAATCACTTGTATTCGCCGTATAATCTAAATTGGTACGAATGATGTTTTTCTACCTTAGGTCGTGCCAATTCCTTCTGTGGCCCATGGACTACGTTAACGTGTGTGCATATCTGCATGTAGGTATAAAGAAAATGTTACAAAATCAATGACTCGATTTTAAACTGGGTGGGAGTGGTGGGCAGCAGAGGGCAGAGTAAGAAAGTCCGTTGTTGTACGGTACATCCATGCACCTCTTTATATGCGCTCTGCCTCCATCAACCCGCAGTGATCAGCGTGGTGAAGTATGGGCAGATAATCCTGTACGGCGTAGGGAGGCCCTCATCCAGCAGTGGAATGAAAAAAACAGCTGTACGAGTGCGCTAGGGTGCCACTAGACATTCATTTGCAAAACTTAAGTTTAGGTTTTCAATTACCACACTCTGCTCTCACATGGTTAGCTATTATTCTATCTACGTGACTTTACCGAAAGAACCAAAGAGTATTAATTCCTGCAGCCAGGAAAGCTTGAAATCAAGATTGTTACTTTTGATGTAAAAGTCAACTCCTGCAAATGTAATTATCTAATCCAGTCTTCTTCATTGCATGGCCCCTGGTGGCCTTTCGTGGGGCCCACGACAATAAACAAAGAGTGAAAACACCCCCATCATCATCATCGTGCTGCTGTCAAACCCCCAATGGTTTCAAATGTGTGTCTTATCGGCGAAAGTGGCTCCACTCTGAAAATTAGTGAAGAACACTGCTCTAATTGGTTCATATTTTAAGCTGTCTCTGGATCCTCCTCCTCCTCGTCTCTGTGTCTGTGCCTCTTTACCGTGTTGACTGTGATGCATTATTCCACTCAGCCGAGCAACCGGTAAATATAGAGGTATTCATCTTCTTGGTTCTTTCGGTAAAGTCACGTAGAAGGGAAATAGTAAAATAATAAAAATAAAACATAATAAAACAATAAAAATAAAACATATTAAAATAATTCTCACGACGTTTCGGCCACAACGCAAGCAGCCGTCCTCAGGTGAAGAACAGGTCTCTGTCTACGTGACTTTACCGAAAGAACCAAGAAGATGAATCCCTGCAGTCACGAAAGCTTTAAATCGAAATTTATGGAGGTATTGTTTTTAAACTCAATGCTCCGGTTTAACGGGCGATCGAATACAACCCAGGCGGCGTGACCTTGGAAATAACAAAACTTGAATGTTTAGTGGCATCCTAGCTGCACGCCCTTCGGGGGCCATGAGTTGTCTTTTGCAAACAAAGCCAGTTGAAGATACAGCCCGGAAGCAGGTAAATATACGAGTAAACAAGGCACGCGATTTGGTCTACGGACTCGTCAGGGTGCACTTGAAAGGTGCCAAATGTTTTGTTTATCTGTCCAAAGGTTAACATTTTGAAATACCTGCGTACGTTTTTTAAAAATTTTAATATATTGCCACGATGCATGTTCCGCTTCTGGTCATCTGCTAGGGTTTTGGAATGAATATCGTGACCCCGGGGAGCCATGGTAATTCGGGTCCCACTTGAGCCTGCACAGCCTTAGCATGGCCAGTGTGAGCGAACTAACTAAATGATAACCTTTTCAAATGACTAGGTTTATCATCGTTACTCTCCCCCCTCCCCCCCCCGAGCGATAGGCATGGGTGAAACGTCTCCGAGCAATGAAATGTCATAGCGAGAGGTGGCACAGTGCAACAAAAAAAACTGAATTAAACACTGGAGATGTGAATTAGAATGGGAAGGAGAAAGGGTAAGCAGTACGTGGGTAAAGATACCTCCGCATTAGCGCGGTTGGCTACGTACGGTGCGAAAGAAATTCAACATACATACAGTTCAAAGCTTACACGAGCAAGGCAGAATCCAGCCCTAGAAGTGGTGTGCCAACGGGATGTTTACTGATGTTTATCAGAGGTAATGCATTCAATGTTTTAGTATTAACGTAGGGCTGTATTTAAAAAGCTTGAAATTTCTTGACAAACGCTCCTTGGAAGTTTCTGCTGTAGATGCGCCTCTGAGCCCAACGTGAACCAACTGACCAATCATCCAAGAGTGCTATCCCTCCGTGGACCCTAAAATAACACTACAGCATAGTAGTTTACAGCCCGATGTCAAGCCTCTGTTGGATGAAAGCCTCCCCATAACATGTCAGTCATCATCGGGGTTGTTTGACGATACTGCATCGTGTGTGCGTTCGTGAAGAGTAGAGTATCGAGGCCTGCTTCCTACATTACTCGCCACAGACAGGAGCTGTGGCTGGAAATTTAATTCGGCTCACAGGTTTCAGAGTACAGTGCGCTAAACCACTGCACGGCGACTCAATCTACTGTGCCACTGAACCTAACATGAACCTAACATCATGTTAATTAGCCAACCAGCCACTCGTACTAGCCTTGCCAAATACATTAACCAAATAACTGAAATATCTACCAGTACTCGCCTTATTTCTGACACTAACTAGTGGCGTAGGATGGGGCCCTGGTGCATGAAATTGAAATGCCCCCCCCTATCCAATTTCACCCTCTCTCCGTCGGCCCCTTTTCTGCGCCCCTCCAACCCATGGCCTCCTGTGCAGTTGCACCGCCTGCACACTCGATGTCTTCATCACTAAACCCATGCATCAGCAGTTTGTCTGTGTTCATTTTTTGTTCATCATTCAATTGTGGGGTTCACTTCTCATTGGTGCCGACCATGGATCAGTCAACATACGCAGGCTAAATGAGTAATTCTACTTTTAAAGGAATGTGCAGTAGGCGGGGTTGGGCAATATCGTGGCTCGAAAGGATGATGGCCGAAGGTCGAAAACATTGACAGTGGGTCAGTCAAGGAGTGGCACGCGTCTGAGTGTACGTCCGACGGGGAGATAGATCAATGAAGTGATCTCGTGGGCAGGTACGAGGTTGATTGTTACAACCCAGAGCCCGTGACAGCTGGTGACGGTTTTGCGGAAGCCTCCATCCAGCAGTGGATTGATGATGGCCGATAATGTATGATGACAGAGTCTAGACCAGTGCTGTGCTCTCTCCCACACCTCGGCTCGCTCACACGTTGCCCCACTCACACCTTGAGCTCACATGCCCTCCCCGGGGGTCTCGTCACATCACGGCTGATCAGGCGGATTCCGTGGCCTCTCTCACTCTCGCCCTGCCTCCTCCCTGGCGGACCGCGAGTCTCGCTCGGGGGATGCTCAAGCCCGTGCTCGATTTCTGCCGGCTTAAGCCCCCCGAACTCCCGTGACCCCCTCACTGTCCCTATCACCACCACCAACACCACCACCAGAACAGCAGCCTCTTTGACCCGTGGACAAGTACAAGCGCATGCACCAGACTCATGCCCTCTTGGCAACGTTGCGCGACGCAGTACAGGTCAATCGACTGCTGGATGAGGCATTCATCCAGCAGTCGTGTGGGTTATTCGGCCATCAACATCACACGATTGTTGAACTGTTTCCGAACCCTGCGTATCCAACCACAGGGAGGAGACGGCTGTGGTCCCCATGCTGGAGGCTCACCCTGCCGTCGTGAAGTCAATAAGTGTCGCCACAATGTAGAATTCGCACAAAACAGCGGTGTGCGTCGTAGCTTTGTTTTCGTCCGCGCAAGGGCTCACAGAGCTCAGGCAGAACGTGGAGACAGACAAGGGCAGAAGAGATCGTCTCGTCGCTCCGCATTCGAGATGGACGTGACGGTGTATTGTCCCCGCTCCTCGGATTAGCACGGTTGGCTACGTACGGTGCGAAAGAAGTTCAACATACACACGCCCCCCACTACATGCTCCCCATTTTAAACGAGGTCGTGCTGCAGGGTTGTTGACCATACTTCGCCGCGCTGGTTAACGCGTGTTGGCGAAGCCTGGTGCATAGATGCGGGAGCGTAGAAGTACAGTACAACATTGGGTTATGTTGCACTGCCCTTTGGTGCCCACCGCGTAGCCCCGAAGCAGCCTATAGCAACTTGTTGTGCACGTTTATATATGTATGATGTGGTGACGCTGCTGCAGCGATGGCACTGGTGCACAGGCACAAGAGGCCGTCCATAAATGACGTCACACACCTGGGGGGGGGGGGGTCAGATATTTGTGACGATGTGTGACGAGGGGGGGGGGGGGGTGAGAAATTTGACGTCACATCAAAATGCGCAACTTTAAATGAATATAGACAACACGTTCTTCTTAATTAATGATACTTTTTAATAAATGTTTTCTCCTACAACATCAGAGTGCAGTGGCACATTAAAAACGCACCTACAATGACAATAGTTTAAAGCGATTTTAGGCATGTTTTATTTGGGGGGGGGGGAGCTTTGTGACGTCATATTTGAGGGGGGGCCTGACTTTTTGTGATGCCGTGTGTCGAGGGGGGGGGGGGGTAAAAAATCGTCCAAAATCGCGTGACGTCATTTATGGACGGCCCCTAAGCAACGAACTCAACACATCGATAACACGGTGGCCTGATACAGTACGTAAGAGGCGACGTCTTGTGCCAGTTTCGGTGCACTTTAAGGCCACACAACTCACATACACAACTGTACACATCTGACAGCCACAAAGACAAAGGTCCCCGCTGTATAGCCTGCACCAGGCTGTCGGGGCAAGTTCTGTGAGCGCGCAACCTCGGCAAGCCGGCTGGGTTAACGAGGGGGGTGGCCTGCATACGCTCCAAGCCTGGGGTGTTTCATTCAGACGCTGTCTCCCCGACAGACCTGTTTCTTCACCTGAGGACGGCTGCTTGCGTTGTGGCCAAAACGTCGTGATAATTATTTTCTTATGTTTTATTTTTTTATTTTATTATTTCCCTTCTACGTGACTTTACCGAAAGAACCAAGAAGAAGAAGATACACACTGGTTCATGACCCTCAACACCGCCGGTTATTGCTCGGGATATTACCGCAGTGTCAGCACGCCGGACTTGCGATCCACACGCCGCCGGCTCAATTAGATGTCTCGGAACAGCAGCTACTTTCTAAAACAGTGGGACACGTGCGCCCAGGTCTGCGCGTGTGGCGGGGTGAAGTGTGGGGCTCTCCGGAGCTCCCTCTAGTGGAGGCCCTTCCGACAGCAGTGGCGTTTGCAAGCAATTTCAGGGCTGCGCCTTTAACCTTTATCCAACATCGAGAGGTGGCGAGCAACATCTGACTGCACTGTGACCCCAGACGTGCCGCAAGACAACACACGCTGCCCTGTATTGGGGGACGAATTGATGGTCAGATTTGGTAAGGGAGATGAATTTATAGGTGGTACCTGCCGGTATTGCCTGGAGGTATCAGATCACGATGCATGGCTATTATTGTATTTCTATTATTTCTTATATTATTTTTTATTATTTATCTTTTATAATTTATTTATTTTTACCTACGTGACTTTGCCGAAAAAACTTAAGAGTATAGGCTCTTATACTCTATCAGCAGGTCTTGCTCGGTAAGATCTGGGTGGTGAAGTGAGTCTTCGGGCAACCAGGATGCACCGCCATTGTCGTCGTCGTCATCATCATAAGCCATGATGTATCCACTGCTGGATGAAGGCCCTGCCGTCACCACCTCGCGAGGCATCGATCCGCCGAGCTGCTTCGAGTGCTCCATCTGCACAGTGTATGGACCCTCGCAGGACGTCTCCCCCCCCCAACCACTTTGCCTGCCATTCTGGCGTTAGTCTCGACCAAATGTACATTCGAGATATCATATTTCCGGTTAAGAACATTGAGCGGGCTTCAAGCAGGACACTTCACCCAGAAGAGATACTAGCCGGTATCTCCACCTCATCAATTCCGATCATCAATTCACCTCCCCCCCTCCCCACCCACAACTCATTTTCATCTCCAACTTAGAACAACGTTGATCAACCCACCCCCAAACTGCACAAAAACAAACCGAAAGCACGGCCCTCCACTAATCTGCTCGACCGTGACACGCATCGCAAAGTCCACGGCCACTGTCGCCAGCCCAGTGCCTCTGGGCAATGGGCTCTCTCCGTTCGCCATCCCCCCCTCCCAACGTGACAAGGAGGCGCTTGGAGCCGGCGCGGGGCACGGCGCAAAGTTTCCCTGCCGGTAGCCCCGCCACCGCAGCCGCGCGTATGCCGTGGTGGGGGGGGGGGGCACACGCTGCGACGATGCGGCTACGGGAGCGAGCGCATCTCCTCGCGCAAAGCGAAAAAAAAAAACAACGAAAAAAAGGGGGTTCTGGGCCCGCCGCCAGAATTTCACTTTGCATTTGTAGGGACATAGTTCATTGCCGGGCTCGGTCCGGGGAAGGGCTCTCTGCACGGGGTGAGACAGACAGCCCAGCGCTAATTACGTCTGCAGCTGACGTGCGGAATTTACAAATGCATCGGGGCTTTTATAAGTGATGCTCTAATGGTTCGTCGGATGCTTCTTTGGAGTGGGGTGGTATTTTTTTTTGTTTTACTAGGCCCGAGGGTTACGCGGGATATGTACGCGCAAAGGAAATGTGGCGAATGTTTGCGTACAGTAGCCCGAAAAATTGATTTGATCCGAGGCAGAGAAAGAAAAAAAAACCCAAAGAGCAAAGCGTTGCGGCGTGCGTGAGCAATGGGTTTCTCCGACAACATTAGGCGGTGTCGTGTAAGGTAATGGGTTTGGTTCTCAATCAGAGGTGGCGTTCGTCTGCGTGATTTGCCTGCGAAACAACACGGCGTTGCTCGCCGATATTCGTACAGCCTGGCTTTCAAATTATTTTTTATTTTTTTTATTTTTGAGGACCGCGTTTTCAGATGCACGTACGTGGACTCGCACTGCGTGTGCACTTTCATTTGACATTTTCGTGACCGTGAGCGTCGCATGAGAGATGCGCGTGACCTATAACTACCGCGCCTCTTCATTCCAGACAGAACACGCGCGTCTCGAGCGACTGACTGATCTATCCGATTAGCACGGTTGGCTACGTACGGTGCGAAAGAAGTTCAACGCACATACAGTACACACACACACACAACGTAACAAATGTAAACACTCTCTCGAAGTTGAAGAGGCAGAGAGAGAGAGATAACAAGATCGCGTGCACTTCATAAGCGAATGAAAATGTCATCTTGACATCTCAAAGCATGCGGAGATGGTTCTTGTTTTCGTTTTTGCAGCCTCATTAATTACGCTGCGAGATGAAGGCCCCGCCATGCCATGTCAGCCACAGTGGTCGTTAAACCATACTTCACCCATGCTGCTCAGTGCAGGCTGGCGAATGAGATGGGCCCAGGACGGGTCCAGATATAACTCGCCACCGATGCTAGCCATGGGCTGGAATCAAACTGAGATTGCCGAGTTCATATGGTAGTGCGCGAACTGCTGAGTCGACACACCACCCCTTGCATATAACATCATCACAATTCGACGGAATGATTAACCGGCTGATTATTTAACAGCTATAATTGTCGAGGGGCAATATACTGGGCTGGATCTCTCCCGAGAAGGAATGATTGCAACTTGCTCAAGAATCACTTCCAAGTGACCGCCAAACTAGGGAACTAGCCGAGAGGACGTTCACAGCGGAGATGGAGCGATGTAATCGGCTCGTGTGCACGTATGTATGTGTATGTATGTTGAACGATTATCTGAACCGGTCCTGGGCCTCGTCTAGGTCGACTCAGCCTCAACTGAGTACCTGGTGCGATGTGTAAGCATCGCCACTAGGTGGACAAAGGCGGCCGGGCGTGGTGCTGGCCACCCACCCCCTCGTGTGCCGTGCCGGTCTTCATAGGTGCTCACAACACTTGCCACAAAAGTCTGTTATGGCTGTAAGGGGGATATGTGTCTATTGTATGTTGAACTTTTTTCGCACCGTACGTAGCCAACCGTGCTAATCGGAGGTGCGGGGGGAAGGACAAGAAAACGAAACATAAAAAAAACTGTTTCTAGATAAGTAAATTTTCAAAAATCAGTGTGCGGGTGCCAGATGGATCGTAACATCGTAGCACCGTGGCGGATGGTGGTCACTTGGGGGGGTGAGGTTTCATCCAGCAGTTGATTGACAAAATGATAATATACAAGCATGTCTGGGGGCCTTCATCCAGCAGTGGGTTAGCAAAAGAGGCCGTCTGTACGCGTAGAACGTTACTGTTGAGCAGAGTTGTACTCGTGTGAGTTGGCGACCACAGCTCGGCATAAACGTGGCCACTCATCACCTCGTCGGAAGGGCTTCATCCAGCAGTGAACTCACAGAAGCTGACACCGCCTCGCAACGAATGCCGCGGAGCGACGTCCCAACGAGCCGTTGTTCTCAAAAGGTCGCCCGCTGCTCCGCGGGAGAGGAATCTCCCTCGTTTAGAGTCGTCACGCGGTTGTTCGCGAGGCTTACACTGCCCCCCCACCACCACCACGGCTTGCCCCCCCCCCCCACCCCTTGCCCTCCCCCCTCCTCGCTCACGCACAGCGCCGTGACAGCAGCTGACCGCGGTGCTCAAGGAAACGCTGAGGTCATGAGACGCTTTGGAGAGATGGCGTGTGTGACGGGCGTCACGGGACGATGGGCCCTCCTCGCCTCATCAAACGGGCAGCGTCGCGCGCGCCGCTTAAAGGAGCCAGACCCGTGTGTGTCTGTGTGTGTGTGTGTTGAGGTCAGTGGGGAGCGGTAGTGTAGCGGTTAGCGCGCTGCGCTATGAACCTGGCGACCCGGGTTCGATTCCCGCTCACGGCTAACACCAGTGACGATTATCTGAACCGGTCCTGGGCCTCCCCTAGGTCGACTCAGCCTTAAATGAGTACCTGGTGCGGTGTGTAAACATCGCCACTAGGGAGACAAAGGCGGTCGGGCGTGGTGCTGGCCACCCACCCCCTCGTGTACCGTTCCGGCCTTCATAGGTGCTCGCTAACAGCACTTGCCCCTACAGTCTGTTCAGGCTATACGGGGGATCTTTGTGTTGAGGTCAGGTGCTCGCTAACAGCACTTGCCCCTACAGTCTGTTAAGGCTATATGGGGGATCTTTGTCTTTTGTGTTGAGGTCAGAATCATCGGAGTCTTTATTTATACTGGAGGAATCCGATGAGCTATAAAGCTCTTTTCACATATTTTTTCCAGTCCGGGCATGGTCAGGAAGTCACAACAACAAACAATACAACACACGATGGGGGTGCAAAGTATGGGAGAGGTAAGCAGATCTGCTATAAAAGCAAATCACTACATACTCTTAGTTCTTTCGGTAAAGTCACGTAGGTAAAAAATGAGATTAAACTTTAAAATAAATAAATAAAAATATTTTTAATCTCATTTTTTACCGACGTGACTTTACCGAAAGAACTAAGAGTATGAATCCTTGCAGTCACAAAAGCTTCAAATCGAGAACAAATCACTACAAACATGTATTTTTATTTGACCAGGTAAAGCCCACTGAGATATTACCTTTCTTTTTCAGAAGCGATCTGGCTATCACAAATGATGAGCTCAACGAAGTGGCTTATCGTATGACAGCCAAATAATCAAAACCATCCAAACGCATGTTGATTCTGAGTGACCCGAGGTGGGACGGGTGGGGTGGGGTGAGGTGGAGGCGACTTGCTCGCAAGAAAAAACAACTTAAATTATGGACGGGCGCAAAAGTTGGTCTTTCTTGCCTGTCGTAAATCAGCTGTCACATTGCCCGTTCTCGTCCGCCCGTTCGTGGTGTCAAACGAGTCAACGTTTATTATTGTGCTGTATCTTGCCACTTCTTACCGCTGGTTGTCCTCGTAATCGTGATTTATCTGATTTATTTTAACTGCCTGCGCAAACGCATTCTTTGTGTTTTTTTTTTACCGTACGTCTATGCTCCAAGTCTTCACCGTCGTGGTGAAGTATGGTCAAACAACCCCCGCGGGGCCGCGCAGGTGCTTGGGAGGCCTCTCTACGACCAGACAGTGGCATGACGAAGGGCCGTGCACGATACAACCACATACCATGTTTTATTGTAGCAGGCAAGGCCCACTGGAGCTATATATTTTTAGAAGCGAACTGCCCACAAATGATAGCCCAATGAGAAGTGGCTTATCACGTGGAAATGTATAGCAGCCAAACACTCTAAACGCGTGATGTTGATTCTGAATGTGGAGCAAAAAACTGGAGGACTCAGAGAAAAGTCCACGCGACCGTGGGATCGAAGCCACGACCTCCTGTATACGAGGCGAGGTAGTTAACCTCTTGCCACCGTGGCGCCCACATCAACAACAACAACGACATCATTATCTTTCGATTTAAAGCTTTCGTGACTGCAGGGATTCATCTTCTTGGTTCTTTCGGTAAAGTCACGTAAAAGGGAAATAATAAAATAATAAAAATGAAACATAATAAAATACAATTCTCACGACGTTTCGGCCACAATGCAAGCAGCCGTCCTCAGGTGAAGAACAGGTCTGTCGGAAAGACATCATCTTCACGACAAGGCACCGCGCCTCCGATTAGCACGGTCGGCTACGTACTGCGCGAAAGAAGTTCTAAATAATCTATGGGGTGCATGCATCCTCATCGCCGTCAGGCTTTGTCGGAGGAAGTTTCGTTTGAGGAGCGGCGGGGACGGGGAAGACGCCACGTGGTCGAGGCCTGATGTCGGTGCCAGAGAAAGAACGCATCGACAACAACAACAACATTGGCAGCCATTAGTCATGCTCTGAATATCAAAAGAGACATCTATGATATACGTTTGTGTCTTTTGCGGCACAGACAAACAATGCGAGTGACACTCGCGAGAAAGAGAATCTGAAATGGCAATTTTTAGGTCGATAAACCCCCATAACGGGATTGAAGGGAACCGATGTTTTCTACAAACTTTGTTAAAGCAGCTACTTACAAAAATACTCAATTCGTTCGTCAATAACACTGTGTTGCATTAACAGAATACATATATAACTAGGTGACGTTTCGGGTAATGGCCCTTCTTCATAGCTCATGCATCGCCACAGCACATACATCACATCAGCCGTTTGAATTGCGTGCGTCCTATGAGAAGGGCCAATGCCCAATAACGTCACCAATTATATACAGTCTGTGATTTTAAGGTCACGGTGTTGTTTATAAATGTGTCGAGTTGTTTTGTTCATTGTGCTTGAGCAGCGTTGGCAACACCGCAGCATCACCACCATCACCACCACCAACAACGAGTCCTGTTTACTTACAAACACTGCACACACAAAGTGTGCTCGAAGGACGACCCGCCCACCTCCCTCCCCCCGACCCCGCGCGATTCGATGAATTGTCACGATGCAGGCTCGGAGATTTTGTTGAATAATCGATTAATTGTGTTTAATGTTGCACACAATGTAGCGCGGCCTCACGCCAGCCAATGGGGTGATGGTGAAGCACATTACGTGCGACACACACGAATTGAATAAAAACATCGATTCTAATAGGCGCAATTCGTTGCGTGCAACCTCGCAGATGTAAGACTCGACATTAATCAATGACGTGATGCACTCCTGCCACGTGCCGTTATTTGTGAGCCGTGATCTCTCCACTGCTGGATGAAGGCCTCCTCGAGCTGTCACCACCTCGCAACACCACAGCCCATTGAGATGCTGCACGTGAGCTGATGCTTGCACTTTGTTTTCACGTCACATCGCCTTTGTCATTTTCGTGACCTGGGTCACTCTATCCTCGGTCTCTCGAATTTTCACCTGGATGCACAAAGATGAATTTAACACTCTACACTTGAATCGTTTCGTGGCTATTTAATGTAAATATTGTTTACGTTTTTCGATTTGTAAATCGGTTTTGTCCGATCTGAATTTCAATCACATGCAGCGCGTGATTTGTGCCCATTCGAGCATTGGAACCGACTTGCCTGCCTGGCCCCCCCAAAAAAGGAACAGCTCAGTTACATTTATAAACCGAACCAATGATCAACTCTTAATTATCATCTAAATCAGTGGTCGAGAACCTATGGCTCGCGAGCCATATATGGCTCTTCCAGTGACGGCATATGGCTCCCAGACAATTTTGAGTTGAAAAAAATAATAGTAATAAAAAAATAAAAAATCCGTTTGGAACTGATTTAAAAATACTTGTGATATTGTTTAATACTACGGTGTCATTTTAAAGTAAACAGAAATTAGTTTTGAAGATAAATTTCACGGGTCACGCCTGCATGAAGCTCAACCTCACCACGTATGAACCAAACAACAAGGCCATCAGCAAAACCATATAGCACCAGAAGTCGCATTAAAAGTAAGACATTTAATTTATTATACGTTAAAAATACTATATGGCTCTCAATGAAATATATTTAGAAATATTTGGCTTTTATGACTCTCCCAGTCAAAAAGGTTCCCGACCCCTGATCTAAATAAAACAATTACCTGCACAACATGTGTATTTAAGAGCTGCGTGTCACTGCTAGTTGCCCAAGTCACCACCAGAGCAGGTTTAGAGTTGCGGATGATTCTGTGTAAATGCCACAAGGCTCCGAAATCCAAACTAAAGCAACGTATCGAGAAAATGAAAGTGTGGAGACACTCCGCACGCAGCAGCACGCGGCCGCAGACTTTTATTTGTAACAAAAAAATAATGAAGGAATTGACGATATCTCTCCATCGTTTTGCTTCGTCTCCATTTATTTGAAAGTCTCGTGGCCCGTATTTATCTGACCCAATATACACATGTACGCAACGTCAATTATTTGCATTTGTCATGTGTCATGGAGAGCCGTAAATCACGTGGCATTTAAATAAAGATTACAGATTGCACTATTATTGTAAAATGCCATCTCGTCCGATGATGCTATTTCTCTGCATTACCGCATGGGTCAGAGAACAAGCGTTTTAGCAAAGCAAGCAAGCCAAACAGAGATAGGGGTATACAGTGAGGGAAAAAAGTATTTGATCCCCTGCTGATTTTGTACGTTTGCCAACTGACAAAGAAATGATCAGTCTATAATTTTAATGGTAGGTTCATTTGAACAGTGAGAGACAGAATAACAACAACAAAATCCAGAAAAACGCATGTAAAAAATGTTATAAATTGATTTGCATTTTAATGAGGGAAATAAGTATTTGACCCCCTCTCAATCAGAAAGATTTCTGGCTCCCAGGTGTCTTTTATACAGGTAAAGAGCTGAGATTAGGAGCACACTCTTAAAGGGAGTGCTCCTAATCTCAGCTTGTTACCTGTGTAAAAGACACCTGTTCACAGAAGAAATCAATCAATCAGATTACAAACTCTCCACCATGGCCAAGACCAAAGAGCTCTCCAAGGATGTCAGGGACAAGATTGTAGACCTACACAAGGCTGGAATGGGCTACAAGACCATCGCCAAGCAGCTTGGTGAGAAGGTGACAACAGTTGGTGCGATTATTCGCAAATGAAAGAAACACAAAAGAACTGTCAATCTCCCTCGGCCTGGGGCTTCATGCAAGATCTCACCTCGTAGAGTTACAATGTCATGAGAACGGTGAGGAATCAGCCCAGAACTACACGGGTAGGATCTTGTCAATGATCTCAAAGCAGCTGGGACCATAGTCACCAAGAAAACAGTTGGTGACACACTACGCCGTGAAGGACTGAAATCCTGCAGCGCCCGCAAGGTTCCCCTGCTCAAGAAAGCACATATACATGCCCGTCTGAAGTTTGCCAATGAACATCTGAATGATTCAGAGAACAACTGGGTGAAAGTGTTGTGGTCAGATGAGACCAAATGGAGCTCTTTGGCATCAACTCAACTCGCCTTGTTTGGAGGAGGAGGAATGCTGCCTATGACCTCAAGAACACCATCCCCACCGTCAAACATGGAGGTGGAAACATTATGCTTTAGGGATGTTTTTTTGCTAAGGGGACAGGACAACTTCACCGCATCAAAGGGACGATGGACGGGGCCATGTACCGTCAAATCTTGGGTGAGAACCTCCTTCCCTCAGCCAGGGCATTGAAAATGGGTCGTGAATGGGTATTCCAGCATGACAATGACCCAAAACATACGGCCAAGGCAACAAAGGAGTGGCTTAAGAAGAAGCACATTAAGTTCCTGGAGTGGCCTAGCCAGTCTCCAGACCTTCATCCCATAGAATATCTGTGGAGGGAGCTGAAGGTTCGAGTTGCCAAACGTCAGCCTCGAAACCTTAATGACTTGGAGAAGATCTGCAAAGAGGAGTGGGACAAAATCCCTCCTGAGATGTGTGCAAAGTTGGTGGCCAACTACAAGAAACGTCTGACCTCTGTGATTGCCAACAAGGGTTTTACCACCAAGTACTAAGTCATGTTTTGCAGAGGGGTCAAATACTTATTTCCCTCATTAAAATGCAAATCAATTTATAACATTTTTGACATGCGTTTTTCTGGATTTTGTTGTTGTTATTCTGTCTCTCACTGTTCAAATAAACCTACCATTAAAATTATAGACTGATAATTTCTTTGTCAGTGGGCAAATGTACAAAATCAGCAGGGGATCAAATACTTTTTTCCCTCACTGTATCAATGATCAGTTCAATTTCACATCCGAGTAAACATTACAGGAGGATTTACGTAAAAAAAAAGTTAATAAGAGCTCTCTCTCCCTTATACCTTGTCTGTATTTTCGATGTTGTCACACCACTAAATTTCCATATTTCTCTCAGCTCAGTCTAACACGTCGTCTGTCGCTACCAATATTATCCTGGTTGTAATCACCCAGAGAAACTTCACAGTACTCAAATTGTAAATGTTGTGGGTTTACCCTCCAACACACCGGTGTGCTGAAGTAGTAACTAATTGTTTACGTGACAAACCTTACTAATTGGCTGTGTCGGGTGGTGATGAGGTAACGTGACGCATTTATACTTACGTGGTCAACCCCCGCCCCCCCAAAGCTTTCTTTCTCTCACCTCGCTAAATCTCTACGTCGTGACTGTATCGCTTCTGTCATCTCACGAATATGTCACCAATTGAAAGAAGAGCTCCCTCCCCCATCCCAGTAACAATGTTTTCTTAAGGCCCCAATGGGCCAGCACCACCACTGAGATCTACTCTGGGATCGGGCGGTGTGGCGGGGTTGGTGGTGGCGGGGGAGGGGTCAAGCGACACAGACACTCGGGCCATGAAGTCATCCTCTGAGTGCGTCTGTGCATCTCGTGAAGGGGTCCCGTGACAAGATGACTCACACAACTCCCCCCGCCCCGCCCGCCGCCACCGCCTTCCCCTGTGGGCTTTCAATTTCAATTTGTAAAAAAAAATATCAAACTCGCACGAATCCTCCCTGGATCCTCGGAGAGCCCCGGCGAACCGCGCAACGATCCACGTGTCGCGGAGCTGAGGCCCCCCATGTCCCCCACGCCGCCGCTGTTGCTGCTCCCTCGCCTGCTCGTGCACGTGGCGGCTTCTCTGCGCGAATTGCATTGGCGCGGGAGAGCTACGGAGCAGCAATTGGTAGAGGCGCGGCCCTGCAATAGCTACCTCGCGCCACGGCTGGCAGAAGGGAATGCCGCTCTCGTCCTCCCACGCTGACCAGAAGCCTTGGAAGAGGAGGTGTGAGACGCCCAGGCGTTACCCCCACCACGCACGACCTGCCCATCGACCAGTCGCGGTTTTTGTTACCCACTTAGCGCACTGCTGGGTGGGCAGAGGTTGTTGAGAATTGTGTTTAACAAAAAGAAAAAAAAAAACTTGCTCCCATCGTTTTATCTGCCGCGCCGGGAGATCGAACGGACGACCTGTTTCCCTGTGCGTCATTTTAATCATTCTATAGCTCTGCATTAGCGCGCGGATGTGGCAGTTGCCGCATTAATGATCACGAGGGGTCAGATCGATGCGCCGAATACGGTTGACCTTGCCGACCTTTGCTTGGCGTGGTGTAACTCTGAGATGGCGTGGGGCGAACAAAGGGAATGAGCTATGAGGCGCCGCGATCAGAGGTCTCCTCGCTTTCTTGTGACAAGTTCAAAGAGCCACGCCGTCAGATAGAAGTTGCGGTCTCTGACCACTTTATGAAGGGAAGAGAGGGAGAGAGCACTGTTGTGACATTGAAGACGCGCGCCTAATGGGATGATCCTGTAATTAAAAAAAGACTAAGACACAGGTTCCTAAAATATAGCGTTGGTGTGTCTTTAGCGTGTGTTGGTTTCTTGACGTCTCAAAAGCGAAGCTTATACTGGAGTATTATTATAACCACTTAACCTTCAAACTGGGTTTGAATTGAAATAACATGTAATTACCTAAAATGAGACCATGAAAACCCAAAGGACCTCAGAATAACGTATAACATCCAGCAGCAAAATTATTTGAGACTAAAATCTCTCAAAGATCCTTCACTAATTAGAATCCAGAACGGATAACAAAAAGAAATGAAACTGCTTTGCAGTCAAGCGGGTCTCTGAATACTCCCGTGCGCGACGCTGCTGGATGATCTGGCTCTGGTCTTTTTTTTTGTTTTGTTTAAATTTAAAATGAGATTCTGATTATATTCCGCTTCTAAGAAAATCGTGCGTCTGTGATGCGAGCGGACAGCGACAGCCCCGTGGAAAAGACAGGCGCATGACGTGCCAGAGACGGTCGCCTCTTTCCTTTCAAAGGGCCCCCCCCCCCCCAGAAGGGATTGCACGTTTAAAGGGGAGGAAGGGGGCGGTGGGTGGCGGGGGGAGGGCAAGCGAGCGGCTCCCTCTTCGCCTCGCATTGCCCCGACTCGCATGGAGACGATGTCTCGCTGCCACTGGAGGAGCAGCACAGGATAGCCCCGTGAGCCAAGGAGATTGGGTGGTACCACCTGGGGTGACTGATGCTACCAGTGTCCACCATGAGCAGAGGCCACTATTGCCAGTGTCCACCATGAGCAGTGTCCACCATGGCCAGTGTCCACCATTGCCAGTGCCCATCATTGTCAGTGTCCACCATTGCCAGTGTCCACCATTGTGAGTGTCCATCATTGTCAGTGTCCACCATTGCCAGTGTCCACCATTGTCAGTGTCCACCATTGTGAGTGTCCACCATTGTCAGTGCCCATCATTGCCAGTGTCCACCATTGCCGGTGTCCACCATTGCCAGTGTCCACCATTGCCAGTGCCCACCATTGCCAGTGTCCACCATTGCCAATGTCCATCATGGGCAGTGTCCACCATTGTCAGTGTCCACCATGGGCAGTGTCCACCAATCACGCGGAGTTTGCACCAATGACATCTAGACGTATTCACCGTCTGCTTTACATACACGCGTCATATTTATTCTCGTAATCCGTTGACGTTTCGTAGCACGTTTGGTTCCTGTATTAGTATTCCAAAATATATTCTCGATCAAACATGCTATGCCAACCTTTTGATGACACATTTATAATTTTAGGCTACTGCGGCGACCTTGCTTATCCATACGCGGTCGTGATCTAGCGATGCAATTCTTCCTTTGCAAATCGTTGTTCTCGCATTTGCCACTCACGTTGGTACCGATTTGCCACGTTCGGGCCAATGACCCAAGAACCGTCGAGATTGCAGCCGCCGCCTCGAGACAGACCGCACGATTTCCTCGCCTCGCGAAGCTCCCGGTCGAGCCGCTCGTGGCAGCGCGAGTGGGCGCAGATGTCTTGAAAGCCACGCCAATCGACATCACCACCACTATCACCCCCCCCCCTCCCCATATTGTGCCTAACCCCATTTTAGCCGAAGCTCATACAATTATATTAAGTGGCCAGCCCCACGGCTACAAGGGGTAGTTCGTTCGGTGCAGGCAGACGGAGAGGCAGAGAAGAGAGAGAGAGCAGTAAAAAAAATAATAACGGAGTGATTAATATTTAAATGGACTGCAGGTATGAATTATTCACGTGTTGTGTGTGGGGGGGAGGGCAGTGAGTGCTCGGGGTGTCTGACCGCGCGCGTGGGGGGAGATGATGGTGGTGTCGGGGGTGGTGGTGACGGGGGAGTTGGTGGTGGTGGTGGTGGTGGGGGAGATGGTGGTGCTGGTGGTGGTGGTGGCGGGGGGGATGGTGGTGGTAGCGGGGGGATGGTGGTGCTGGTGCTGGTGGTGGCGGGGGGGATGGTGGTGGTGGCGGGGGAGATGGTGGTGCTGGTTGTGGTGGTGGTGGGGGTGATGGTGGAGGTGGGGGTGGTGGGGGAGATGGTGCTGGTGGTGGTGGGGGAGATGGTGGTGGTGGTGGCGGGGGAGATGGTGGTGGCGGGGGGGATGTTGGTGGTGGTGGTGGTGGGGGGGGATGGTGGTGGTGGTGGTGGCGGGGGAGATGGTGGTGCTGGTGGTGGGGGAGATGGTGGTGCTGGTGGTGGGGAAGATGGTGGGGCAGATGGTGGTCGTGGGGGAGATGGTGGTGGCGGGGGTGGTAGGGACGGGGGAGATGGTGGTGCTGGTGGCGGGGGGGATGGTAGTGCTGGTGGTGGCGGGGGAGATGGTGGTGGTGGTGGTGGTGCTGGTGGTGGTGGTGGCGGGGGAGATGGTGGTGCTGGTGGTGGCGGGGGAGATGGTGGTGGTGTTGGTGGGAGAGATGGTGGTGGTGCTGGTGGCGGTAGAAATGGTGGTGCTGGTGGTGGTGGCGGGTGGTGCTGCTGGTGGAGGCGGGGGAGCGGGAGGGATGAGCGGCCGTGGTTTTGTCGACGGAGCGGAGCGAAGTGGAAGAGGCAAGCGCGCTGGGCCGGGCGGGTGCCGTTTCGCCAATTAGCGGACGTGAGCGCAGATGCGCGACGTCTTACAGCGACGCGAATAACCCGCTGGGGGCTGGAGCCTTCCAGGAAATGAGTCATTCCCTGTTTATTAAGGTGTCTTGTTTGTTTCAGGGTGTTTTTATTTATTTACTTATTCCCTCACCGATGTTTTCCCCTCCCCTCGTGGATACATTTTTTTGAATTGCGGTGTTTTTAAAATTATTATTTCATGAAGGTGTTTTTTGTTTTGTTATCTGTGTATCTGTATACCCTGTTCAGTAGGTACGTGGTGTGTGTCTGTCTGTGACGCCAGTAACGAGAATTAATTTGAACCGGTCCTCGGCCTTCCCTAGGTCGATTCAGCCTCAAATTAGTACCTGGTTCGGTGTGTAGACATCGCCACTAGGGAGACAAAGGCGGTCGGGCGTAGTGATGGCCACCCACCCCCTCATACCATTCCGGCCTTCATAGGTGCTCGCTCACAGCACTTGCCCCAATGATCTGTTAAGGCTATACGGGGAGTCTTTGTGTGTGGGGAGCGGTGGTGCAACGGTTAGCAAGCTGCGCTGCGAATCCGGCAACCCGATTTCAATTCTCTCTAACGGCGAATACCAGTGAATATTACGGGTCCTGGGCCTCCCCTAGGTCGAGTCAGCCTCAAATGAGTACCTGGTGCGGTGTGTATTCGTCGGCCATGGGGGGGGGGAGACAAAGGCAGCCGTGAGCGCTGTTGACGGCAACAGTTTCATTCATTAAGACCGCCGCAGACGGTGTTTACAAGTCCACACAGACTCCAATTCGTAACTTTACCTTTCAATAACATCACGAAACATAGAGCGATTTTTCCGTGCGATGAGTCGTCATCGTAACCATGGCCAAGCTCAGCGACGTTGCAAGCCCCATTGTTGCTGTGGCCCACGCGTAGCCACCACCAGTGGTCTCACTTCCATAGACTTTGTAGTCCGGGACTGGCGCTGGTCAGGGTGCCACGGGGTTCCCCGCCACTACAGAATGTTCCCTTGGACCTCGCGACCCAAAGTCTCGCTCCTTAGCGGTGAGTCACTGCTATTCTAGATTTGAAGCTTTCGTGACTGCAAGGCTTCATACTCTTAGTTCTTTCGGTAAAGTCACGTAGGTAAAAATTTAAATTAAAATTAATAAAAATAAAACAATAAAAATCACGACGTTTCGGAGGCAACACAAGCCTCCGTCTTTGACCAATGGAAGCTTGTGTTGCCTCCGAAACGTCGTGATTTTATTGCTTTATTTTTTATTAATTTTAATTTCATTTTTTACCTACGTGACTTTACCGAAAAAACTAAGAGTATGAGTCACTGCTATAGTTACACAAAGACAACGCGACACAGATTCCCCCCCTCCCCCCTCCCCCCTCCCCCTCCCCCTCCCCCTCCTCCCCTCCTCCTCCCCTCCTAGCAGCCTTAGCAGACTGTTAAGGGCAATTGCCCTGAGCGAGCATCACCGATACAGATGCGGAACGGCGCGCGAGGGGGTGGGTGGCCAGATGCCACGCCCGACCGCCTTTGTCTTCTCAGCGGCGGCGTTGACACACCGCACCAGGTACTCATTTGAGGATGAGTCGACCTAGAGGAGGCCCAGGACCGGTTGAAGATAATTTTCACCGGTGTTGGCCGTGAGTGGGAATCGAACTCGGGACGCCGGGTTGGTAGGCGCAGCGTAGCGCTGACCGCTACACCACCACTTCTCAGCCCAGCAGGTGCTCGCTCCTTACCGACGAATCACTGCTATGATGCCCCCCCCCCACACCAGCTGTAGACGGGCCCGCGTGCAGTGAATGAATAATAAGTCCAGTTTGATGAAGTTTGTGTGAAGCCAATAATTTCACTTCCATTGTGGTATTATTTCGTTCAAATGTTCTGAAACATTGGTCAAAGGCAACGGGTATCTGTGGGTGCAGGCGTTTGTTGGTGTCGTCCATATGCCGCTATTTTGTTTTCAGAACTGTTTCCCGCAATTTGCATAATTATTTTCCTCCATGAATAATAAAATGCACGCTTGCGCGTGGAAGCCGTTTTAATTAAACATTATATGGAGCACGGCTTTCAGGAGAAAGTGGGTTGTAGTTTATAATGGGAATTCTCACAATTGAGCAGCCAGCGTAGGCGCTCAGTAAGAAATCATTGGCTGCGTTACCGCTCGTAAAAATACCGCACGTAAATGTGTGCGAGTGTGTGTGTGTGAGTGTTGGGTCATCTAGGTCGACTCAGCCTCGAATGAGCACCTGGTGCGGTGTGTAGACATCGCCACGAGGGAGACAAAGGCGGCCGGGCGTGGTGCTGGCCACCCACCCCCCTGGCGTGCCGTCCCAGCGTTCGTCTGTCCTCGCTGACAGCACTTGCCCCAACGGTCTGTTGAGGCCATCCCGGGCACCTTTGTCTTTGTAGTCTTGTGTGCTTGGATGGATTTCCGACAACGCAATCACCGTAAATACGCCCCCATCTCATCGGATCTTTGAAGCTAAGCATGATGGAGTGGCGACATGGCTAATTGGTCATTGTTTGATGCTTTTTGCAGAGGTTTGCAGTTCGGGGTGACTGCCCGCCCCGGTTAATACGGCGTTGAGATGTTAACTACTTTGCCTGGTATACAGGTCGTTGGTTCGATCCCAACCCTGACGCCTGCTGTATATTTGGAGTTTGTATATTCTCCCCGTGGTCGCGTGGATTTTTCTCTGGGTCTCCGGGTTTTTCCTCCACATTCAGACTCATGCTATGACAGTATTTTTCTTCTCTACATTTCCACACGATGATAGGCCACTTCGTAGGGCTATCATTTGTGACCAGGTCGCTTCTGAAAAAGAACTATATAGCTTAGTGGGCCTTACCTGGTAAAACATAACTTGTTTGTGGTTTTTTTGTGTATGTACCGTGGGTGCATTAGCCATAAAATACACGCAGTCTGTTCCGCGGTCTACGTTCAAGATCTTCTTGGTTCTTTCGGTAAAGTCACATAGAATGGAAATAATACAATAATAAAAATAAAACAGAATAAAATAATTCTCACGACGTTTCGGCCACAACGCAAGCAGCCGTCCTCAGGTGGAGAACAGGTCTGTCGAGAAGACAGAGTCTGAATGACACACCCCAGGCTTGGAGCGACTATTTAAGCTGGGATGGAGGGGGGAAGAGCGCCTTGACTCTGTCTTCTCGACAGACCTGTTCTCCGCCTGCGGACGGCTGATTGCGTTGTGGCCGAAACGTCGTGAGAATTATTTTATTCTGTTTTATTTTTATTATTTTATTATTTCCATTCTACGTGACTTTACCGAAAGAACCAATAAGATGAATCCCTGCAGTCACGAAAGCTTTAAATCGAAATTTACGTTCAAGATCCCGTGACGTTATTTGGAAAAGACTAGGGTCACGTGTGCCGGCCTCACGGCCCAAACAACCCCCCCTCTTGCTGGTAAACAAATGCCTTACCTTGCAGGCCGGTGCTGCATTCACCTTGTGCCACGCGGGGACAGCTGCCAGTGGGTGTCCCCTCAGTCGGACTGCAGCAGTGCACTGCACTTGTTCAGATGAGATGCGATGTGAAGGCGCTTTGGGTTGTTGAGGCATTTAAGCAAGCGCCCTATACAAGCAGATTTCTCACACTTAGCACGTGGATGAGGCCAGGAGATGCCTCGTTGGGTTTTCTCCGAACCCACGTTAAATTAATGACATTTGGCCAAATGTCCCAATGCATGACCCTCTTGAAAGAGTCTTGAGACTCAGTGAGGTTTTTCTCAGTAATTCATTGCCAATTATGATTACTAGACATGAACCATTATAGTTGTGTCAACACCAGTGTGTTCAGCTATGAATCTGGCCTCAGAATGATCGAGCTTGAATTAGCAAAGGTGGCCGGGAGTTCAAGGTAGCAAAGGTGGCCAGAAGTTCATGGTACCGGCCTCACCACACTCTGTGTGCTCTGTTGGCCTCGGTATGAGCTCAGTGACAGCACCATTACCATAAGAGTGCTCAGGTTATAATAGTAGGTTTTTACCCTTTTAACTGGTACAAAACTGACACCTTTATTGTATCAGTTAAAAGGGTAAAAACCTACTATTATATTTTGCCACTGGTAAAAGAGATCTCATAGAGTGCTCAGGTTATACATGGGGGCATCTATCAAAGCTGTATGTCAACTCCACATCAATATCATCATCGTCATCAGATATAGACGAACATCTCCCCAAACTACCACCATCTCCTGCTATGGTAGTAATCCTCTGAGCAGCTCCACACGAGCTGATTCCATCGCTCCGTCTCCTCGTTGGACGTGCTGTCGGGCGCGTTCCGTTCCTGGGCTGCCACCCCGTCGATGTTCTTGAACACCGGCCAACGCGACTTTGGCATTACACGGAGGGACACGAAGAGAGACACGTGGATTCGTAAAAACGCGCGCATGTTAACGACATCGTTGGAACTCCGAAGAAAAGTCAGCGGGCCTGAGAAGAACGTATTGCCGGGAGGCAACATCGATGTACATCCTATTACTGTGACACATTTGTTTTGATATTCATGAAATGTAATTTATCATGAAGCCCAATGCATCGACTAAATAATTACATATTGAGCCAAAGTATTGAGTCACCTAATGCCATAATGGCTTAACACTCAATTATTCTGAACAAAATCCCCATCCACCCCCCAAACCCCCCCTGTCAAATTTGTACTTAGCAATGCTTTTGAAAATAGCATCTGTAAAAAAAACCCCTCTAAAACATTCATAATTGATAAGAGATGTATTTGTGAAGCAATGTAACATATCATTTGATTGATGTCCTCGTATGTCACAAATACTATTATGATGAGTGTTACTTGTCAACTGAATCTATAGGCATCTGCTCTCTAATCTCTATCACTCACAACAACATAAACATTCCTACTTCACATGGTTTATGGTGAAACTAAAATTATTTTTTTTGTAACAACCTGTTGCCATATTCACAGTATTATTTATATAATAATAACATTTCTAATAATGCCCTTTACTTATACTGGTAGGAACCTCCTGGTTACACCAGCCCACAGGGGATTATTGTGTCCGTCCGTCCGTCCGTTGTGCATCCAAAAATGGGAGGGGTGGGGCTGGGTTGGGAGGGGCTGGGTTGGGAGGGGCTGGGTGGGGAGGGGCTGAGTGGGGAGGGGCTGGGTGGGGAGGGTGGGGCTGGGTGGGGAGGGTGGGGAGGGGCTGGGTGGGGAGGGGAGGGTGGGGAGGGGCTGGGTGGGGAGGGTGGGGCTGGGTGGGGGGTTGGAGGGGTGGGGCTGGGTGGGGAGGGGCTGGTCACCCCGTGGTACCCTTATAAAACTCAACGTTTAACCTACTCACGCCGGCTTGTGCCCGCCCTCACAGTCGGGCATATTTGCGGAATACACCACGCCGCCGTTGACCCTGGCCATTGACCAAGCAACCCAACGTTCCTACCAGCTCCCTCCGCAGGACAATGTGTTTCACCCACGAACACCTCAAGTTAATCGCAGGACCCTTACTGGTTTTCAAAATTAAACTAATTTATTCGAACTAATTTATTTGGTGACGCTGCTGCTGTGTTGGCAGTGATGCACACGCAACAGTTCACAACAAACTCAACACAATCATCATCAACATTATCAATAACGACACTGTGGGCTTCAAAGGGAAAAAAACACAATTGCTAATATTTCAGGCAATGGTCCATCCTTTAAATCGAAATATAATTGGGACATTGGGTTTGGCAAATTCCACAGGTAGGAGGAAGTTGGAGTTCCTGGAGACAACCCATAGGTAATTAAAGCTTCAACTAGATAGATATTCAAGAATATATTGCTATCCTATCACCTCCTGACGGTGCGATACACCATCTGTTATGACAAAGCAATCTCCCATTAAAGTACAGCACAGTACTAACTATACCATTTCTTTTCAGCTTTTGAAATCTACAGCATCTGATTCGGTCATCGCCATATATTCAGACCAACGTCCACGCAGCACTTCTGAATGCATCTGATGCTTTCAATAAAAAGTTTGCAGCTAAAACTACAGGGGCTGAATGTTGTTTTGATCATTGGCTACATTATTGATCATTCCGCTGACATTTTATAAAGTTTTCCTACTTCTTTGTTGCGTTCAATTGTGCTCATGTGTGCAGTTGTGTTTGCCTCCTGGTCATTTGGTAAGTGATCTTGTGACTAATAAATAAATAAAACCAATTGTTCGGGGAAGCGGCGACGCGCTGGTTAGTTCGCTGTGCTATGAATCGGGCGACTCGAGTTTGATTCCTCGCCACGGATTACGTTGACTCAGCCTGAAATGAGTATCCATTGCGGTGTGTAAACATCGGCACTGGGGAGACAAAGGCGGCCGTGCGTGGTTCTTGGTCACAACACCCTCTTGTGCACTTACATTGCCTTTAATAGGTGCTCGCGAAGTGTAATCATAGAATATCTCCTGGGAGGAGGTCGGGGGGGGTATATCTATCGACACATTGTGCTGCAATCTTGGCAAACGTGGTGGGTTCCATTCCTGACTGTGATCCCCGTTATCACCAGTGGCAGTAGGTGCCTGAATCTGGCTTGGGATAGATACCTTTAGGTCGACTCGGCATAAAACCGAGTACGTGGGGGTTGGCTTGTCAATATTAGCGATGGGAGAGAAGTGAGCGTGTGTGTGTGCGTGCGTGGTCGTGTAGCGGTGGTGTAGCGGTTAGCGCGCTGCGCTACGAACCTGGCGACCCGGGTTCGATTCCCGCTCACGGCCAACACCACAGTGACGATTATCTGAAACGGTCCTGAGTGATAATATACTGGGCCGGATCTCTCCCGAGAAGGAATGATTGCCACTTGTTTAAGAATCACTTCCAAGTGACGGCCAAACAAGGGAACTAGCCGAGAGGATGTTCACAGCAGAGATGGAGCGATGTAATCGGCTCGTGTGCCCGTATGTATGTGTATGTATGTTGAACGATTATCTGAACCGGTCCTGGGCCTCCCCTAGGTCGACTCAGCCTCAAATGAGTACCTGGTGCGGTGTGTAAACATCGCCACTAGGTGGACAAAGGCAGGCTGGGCGTGGTGCTGGTTACCCACCCCCTCGTGTGCCTTGCCGGCTTTCATAGGTGCTCGCTAACAGCACTTGCCCCAACAATTTGTTAAGGCTATATGGGGGATCTTTGGTGCCGGACCCTGTTAATCTACCGGGCATCTCAGTCAGCCAACCCATGGCACCTGCTGGGTCTGTCCCGAGACCTCCCCCTGTCAGCAACGAGCCATGGACACTACACGTGGCAGCCTCAAAGTGCACCTAGCCTGGCACAGACGCCGTGCTGAGTGGCGAAGGGCGCGGCTGTTGGTGTTGGTCGCGACCCCACTCGCACGTGGGGCCGTGTGAGTGTTACTTAATAGGCGCTCGCAAACAGCATGCCCCCCGCAACGGCCTCGTTATGCTAATGATACTTAGCGCACAGATGAGAAGCCGGTCCTGCTATTGAAGTTTACGTTTGATTGCAGCATCATTTATTAATATTTTAGTTTGTTTGTTTGGACGGCTAGTTAATTATTTATTTCAAACGTCGAACGGCGCGCAACTGCGGATATAAACCCGAGACATTTCCAACTCCTGTGATAGCGGCACGGAGATTAATGAAATGATTGATTAAGTGCTGCTCACTGGATTTCACGGAATGCACCATTTTGCTAATGAGTTCAGCTGGGTCACGGGGCCCTTTTGAAACGTATCGACAATCCCTAACGGTGGTGTTCAATTTAATCCAAGAATGACAAATTCAACTTTTAAATACGAGCCCGCGGGTGCGTCTGAGAGCTTCCCCTTTGACAGATCGTTCTCGGAGTGGTGTCAAACATTCATCCGTTACGCTCCTCGCGATGTTGTGCATTTTATTTAATTTTATATTTTGGCCGCGCAATTATTTTCGAGTGGCGATTGAAGCGGCCTCGCTTTTATGGGGACGAAGCTGCAAGCCGGCGGCATGGACATTGCTTCAAGACGGGTGCGAGGATGCGTGCGTGCGTGCCACGACACCGTCAATGTTAAACAAATGTTAAATGCTA
The DNA here is from genome assembly GCF_015708825.2 of Lethenteron reissneri. Classification (NCBI taxonomy): domain Eukaryota; kingdom Metazoa; phylum Chordata; class Hyperoartia; order Petromyzontiformes; family Petromyzontidae; genus Lethenteron; species Lethenteron reissneri. The sequence continues at coordinate 2,368,169 of NC_083809.1, forward strand.
AACCGAATGAGTAATGACACGATTGGCTCTTGTCTACGGTGCGCCCTACTCTGCCTCTCGCCCACCCCCCTCTCCCCCCGTGCGTGTGACGAAACGGCTGAGACGCGCATCGATTAATCGGACCGATTCTGAGCCCCCCCCCCCCCGCTCACGGTACAACGTCGCTGGATCGCCAATATGCAGGCGGGATTTGTGAGAGAGAGAGACACACACACAATCGGATAGCATCTCTCTCGACAATGACATCTTTGCACTGTACGAAAAGTCACCGGCGGTGCGCGTGGCTGGTTCATCGGTCAACTGCGGATATGCAACATTGTACTGTGTATTTCGATTTAAAGCTTTCGTGACTGCAGAGATTCATCTTCTTGGTTCTTTCGGTAAAGTCAGTGGATTGACCACGTGACTTTACCGAAAGAATCAAGAAGTCGTACTGTGTCTTACGTTAGAAGTGGTGGGGGTGCTGATCTCACAATCGGGGGAGATCAACCCCTTATCTGCAGTACATCCACACGGCGCGATCACGAATGGTGGCGACGGCTTGGGGGGAGGCCTTCATCCAGCAGTGGATTGACCACGGCAGCTGGCGAGGATGAATAATACAATGGCAGGAGCTGCTAGCCGCATTAGCGAAGGCGAAGCGCGGCGTTGCTTGGCAGTTCCTGTAACGTCTTGTGCATTATGGATGTTGGCAAATGCACAGCGACAGCTCAAGAAAGATTTTTGTGCAAATGCAGGTTCGCTTATATGTGTGTGTGTGTAAAGGAAATAGGCTATTACACTATATATAGATACCAGGAGTATTAAACGTAATGCTATTCTTAAAGTTTATTCGTGCTTAAATGTATATACCGTCATAACAGTTTACAGCCCTCTGTTAAGCCACCGCTGTCCAGGGCGGTTATTTGACCATACTTCACCACGCCGGTCAATGCGAGTGGGTGAGGTGGGTTAGCCCAGGAGCGGTTCAAGTAGCACTCGCCACTGATGTCAGCCATGGCCAGGAATCGAACTAAACATTGTATTTTTGTGTTTTACCAGGTGAGGCCCAATGAGATGCTTAGCTCTTTTTTCAGAAGCGACCTGGCCACAAATGATAACTCAACCACTTTGTGGGTAATCAACTGGAGTAGCTGTCCTCTGGATAGACTCGCCCCCACCCGAGGAATGTGGAATTTCCACTACTGGCTAAAGGTTGCAAACAGAATTCGAGTATTTAGAATAAAAATAATCCGTGAGTGACAAATCTACCAACGGATGTCCTCTCTGCTGTCAAGAAGGGCCATTGCCTGAAACGTCGCCTATTGTATAATGTTTCATCTTGAGGGCAATGTTATTCCTTGGAAAGGCCACTGCCCCGAACGTTGCCTATTGTAGTGTAAGGTTTCCTCTTGAAGGCAGCGCTTATTGACACATCCGTTTAGTTTTTGCCTGGTGCTGCGTCCGTATTTATGCATGCTGCGTATTCATCATTTGTGTACCAGGTCCCGCCATTAGCGCTAATGACGTGCGATTTGCCCCAATTCTGTAGCCCGAATGTAAATGAATGAATCCGCTGGGTCACGGGGAGGCGAGGATTTCCCCAGGTAATTTGCAGCTAAATGGCGTCGCAATGTAAATAAACATATAACCTGTCCATAAACACAATGAATACAATCCACAGGGCTTTGGTAAACTTGGAACACCCACATGATACCAGGCGTGTGTTAGGCATGTTTCAGTTTGTGTTGGCATGTGTGTGTGTGTGTGTGCGTTTCTCAGTTCACGCGTGCAATAGATATATGTTTTACATTGAGTTAGAAATACGATGTTAAAGGATGCTTTGCATCATTTAAACTGTCACAATTTAAGGCCAAGTTCAAATACCAAATGCCGATCATTGATGGATCATAGCACAGTGTTAGCGCTACAAGATCTATCGTTGAAGATGTTTGGCGAGTGCTGTTAGTGAGCACCTATTTTGGTCGGAGTGACAAACTAGCGGGTGGTGTGACCAGGACCCATGCCCGGCCACCTTTGTTTCCACAGTGTTTATATACGCCACGCAAGGTGATCATGTAAGGCTGTGTCATCCAAAGTAAAATAAGACCAGGTCTGTCGGGGAGACAGACAGCGTCTCCCCGACAGACCTGGTCTTCACCTGAGGACGGCTGCTTGCGTTGTGGCCGAAACGTCGTGAGAATTATCTTATTATGTTTTATTATTATTTCATTATTTCCCTTCTACGTGACTTTACCGAAAGAACCAAGAAGATGAATCCCTGCAGTCACGAAAGCTTTAAATCGAAATTTAAAGCTGAGGATGTTGGCCTCCGCAGAGGAATGCAGGTCAGTGGGTTCGTCGCGCACTTTGCTAACCACTAACAACCCCACTGCTCTCCACAAAGACAAAGAAGCCCCCGATAGCCTCAACATAATGTTGGGGCAAAGTGCTGTTTGCAAGCACCTATGAAGGCCAACACGGTAGGGTGAATGGCCATCACCACTCCCGGCCCACCTTTGTCTCCCCAGTGCTGATGTTTACACACGGTATCAGGTGCTCATTTATGGCTAAGTCGACCCAGGGGATGCCCAGGACTTGTTCGTATGTTCGTCACCGATGCTGGCTGTGAGCGATTCGTGTGATTCATAGCGCAACAATGCGCTAACCACGACACTGCCGCTCCCCCCCACACACAACACGCACAGCCCAACAGCTGAGCTGCTGTCCGTTGGGTCAAAGCCGGCTGTGAGAAGATAACAATTTGAAGAAAGAGATAAATAGATCAATAATTCAGCGAGGTCACACGGCGAGGGGCTGGCAGGTGACGTGGGGTCTGTCGCAGCCCTCACCTGCCCCCCCCCAACCTCACCTGCCCCACCAACCTCACCTGCCCCCCCCAACCTCACCTGCCCCCCCCCAACCTCACCTGCCCCACCAACCTCACCTGCCCCCCCCCCCCCCCACCTGCCCCCCCCACCTCACCTGCCCCCCCACCTCACCTGCCCCCCCCCAACCTCACCTGCCCCCCCCCACCTCACCTGCCCCCCCCACCTCACCTGCCCCCCCCACCTCACCTGCCCCCCCCCAACCTCACTTGCCCCCCCACCAACCTCACCTGCCCCCCCACCAACCTCGCCTGCCCCCTCCCCCAAACCTCACCTGCCCCCCCCACCTCACCTGCCCCCCCCACCTCACCTGCCCCCCCCCTACCTCACCTGCCCCCCCCCACCAACCTCACCTGCCCCCCCCCTACCTCACCTGCCCCCCCCCTACCTCACCTGCCCCCCCCACCTCACCTGCCCCCCCCCTACCTCACCTGCCCCCCCACCAACCTCACCTGCCCCCCCCAACCTCACCTGCCCCCCCCCCAACCTCACCTGCCCCACCAACCTCACCTGCCCCCTCCCCCAAACCTCACCTGCCCCCCCCCCAACCTCACCTGCCCCACCAACCTCACCTGCCCCCTCCCCCAAACCTCACCTGCCCCCCCCCAACCTCACCTGCCCCACCAACCTCACCTGCCCCCCCCCAACCTCACCTCCCCCACCAACCTCACCTGCCCCCTCCCCCAAACCTCACCTGCACCTGCGACATCCGCGTTTGACACGCAGGTTAAAGTGTTGCACCCTCACTTCTAACGGCTCGCATCTCAAGAGCGTGAGCGGTTCAAATGATGATCTGACCATAAATCACACACAACACGCACACGAGAATAGGTTTTCCCCTTTTTTTCTGGCAACAAAACAGCTGTGTTAAGATGTTAAAGCATCAAACTGAAATCTTTTACAAGGAATCATGTCTGCGTTAACCACAATACTTGTGGTCAGAATGCAAAGAAAAAACATACTCTGATAATATATGCATTGTCTTTGAAACTGATTGGTCCACACCACAGACAGCTTTGTTTTGAGCATCGTCTCAAAATGGTGTGAGACCAAAGGACGCGAAAATGCGTCCTTTGAGACGAGGCTCTAAGGAAATATGTCTCTGGTGTGGACCAATCAGTTTCAAAGACAATGCATATATTATCAGAGTATGTTTTTTTTCATTCTGACCACAAGCATTATGGTTAATGCAGACATGATTCCTTATAAAAGGTTTCAGTTTGGTGTTTTAACATCTTAACACCTGCTTTGTTGCCAGACAAAAGGGTAAACCTATTCTCATATTTTGGTACTGGCAAAGGAAGTCACATGATGTAGTTCATCACACACATACACACGTTAAAATGAAGACATGGATAAGGCCTGCAGCGATATTCTTCGTTGCACGTGTGTTGTGGGAAATTTTCTTGTCGGATTCATAATCAACGTTTTTGGGTTTAGATCGCGTTATTTATAAATGTGTCGTAACCCTCCACCACCCGACACGGCCATTCAGTAAAACGTGTCACGTTGACAAAAGACAAATAGTTCACTGCTTTAGCCCACCGGTGTGTTGAAGCGTGAAACCACAACATTTACAATTTTTGAGTACGACGTTTCGCTGGTAATTGCATCCAGCATCATCGGGCAATTCGCCAGAATGGTGAGGCTCTGCTCTGGCTCCCGGTCTTATATAGAGCAGCAGCAGGGTGACTTCATCATTAACTCATCAACTCATTGGTCGCGAAAGCCTACGTGTTAAACTTTTTGTCGAATACTAGCTCAAGTAATTAAGAGTAAATGTGATCGTGGATCATTTGACGTTCAGTTTGCAAAAATATAAATAATCGCGAACAGCCACGATCTGTCATCTGCCATCCCTTTAAAGTCTTGCGATGCAGCTGTCCATCATGCTGCCAGTGACACGCGGATTTCATTGCTCCATCTCTCGGGTGCGTTCTGTCCTTTGGCTGTCACTCCTTCGTTAGTCTCGACCACCGCCATCGTCTCTCCAAGCGACGTGTGCTGGGCCAAGCCCCACTTAGTTTTTTTTTAATCATAGGTCGATGCGAGGTCTCTGATTTGTGTTGGTTCCCTGATCCATTGTGTTCATAGTTGTGTATCAGGTTGCAATTCCAAGCATGTACCTCTCCACGCCTCTCAGCTTTTCCTCGTCAATGTCCGTATGCAATTACAGTAATTTATGCATTTGGAAATGCATTCTTAGAGAAAATCTCAAAAATTGTTGGGCAATAGACCCAAACAAACTGAATTATTCATACGTAGTGCTGTGGAGCAAACATGAAAAGACTGCCATTCATCCAGCAGTCCATAGATACATGGCTAGTGCTTAGATTCAATTAAGTATAAGATTCATGTAGTCCTTTTTAGATAGGGTATACTTCTAATAATAATAATTTAGTATTTATTTACTTACATAGAGTCCAAGTCCAATGTATCGAGAAGATGCATTGCTATACTTAATGCGAGGAGGCCGTGAGATGGGATTACAGCTGTGGGTTCTTGAATCTATCCGTGTGGAGCCTTGTGCGTTACCTCTCATGGCCATGGGCTTGCCCCACGTGCTCCACTTTCCTCTCAACGTGGGGCCACACACTCGTGGATGAAAACAGACTTAGTACTGCCAAATGTAACGCTCCTGAGCACAGTCATGCGACGCACCAAAGCCTTCCCTGTGTCAACAAAGGGCATTTTTTGTACGGTACATTGTTATGAAGTGGAACACTTCTAGAGGAGCCCTCCAAGACCTCACCTCTAGTGCTTCGCCAGCAGCGGCGAGAGCACTAAATTGCAGGGCTTGCGCCTTTGCACCTTCACCTGTTTTAAGTGCAAGATCGCAATAACTCTCAAATATCACGCCATACCTCTTTGCTGTCAGGATTGCAACCCGTGCCGGCCGTGATTCAGTGGAACAATTCTGATCCGTGAGCCGGGGTTGATGAATGCGCGGCGCTGCTCTCCTGCTCCAAGTGCCACTGCCTGATCCATTCGTTAGCGTGACCCACGAACAGTCTATATCGTGCCGCTGGGGTTGCACAGAGCTTAGTAATCCTCTGTGTGTTAATAACTAGGGCATGATGAATTGTTACGTGGAAGTCGCCGTTAAAGACCCCTCCCCCCCACCCCCTCTCCTCTCACACGTCCCCTTGCATCGCCGCCCATTTATTTGCAATTCAATTAGCCGCTTTAATTAAGAAATTTCCGCGGCGCAATAAACGCTGCTTAACATCCGTGAGCGCGCCGCCGTTTGTTGCTCCGGGGACGTTTCAATCAGCCGCATGGGCAAGCGGCTGCCAGTCGGACGTCACTCACGTAGCCCCAGTTGGCTGACACCTGTAATTGGGCTGAGCGGAGGGGGGGTTTGCGGATCGCGCGAGGATGGGAACGCGGCGCCCGGTTTTGTGTGGATGAAATGACAACCCGGTTTCATGGCGCGGTGTTCGATATATTCGAACGATGCCATTGGTCTGCGCGTAGAACGATGAAGGGTCTGGCACCTCCGTGCGACTACTGCGAACTCTTGAAGCTGCAAGGGTAGCTAACAACATGTATCCGCTTGAACGATGTCAGAAGTTGCGTGTTGAACGTTCTCGCACCGTACGTAGCCAAGCAGGGCTAATTGGAGGTGCCAGGGAAGGAAAACAATCTAACACACAAAAAGCAGTCGCATGGGCATCGTTACGGTGGGGTTGATCGTGAATTCACCCGTTGTGCGCCGAGTCTTTGGAACTCACTGCCTGCGCGTATCAACAACTCCATGAGAGACGACCTTCTGACTCGGGAACTCGCTGTGTGTGCGCACGTTAAAGGAAGTCCACGATTTCTTTCAGACTTCAAGGCAAATCTGAAGACTTTGGAAATCGATGACCGTGCAAATCAAAAAGTGTTGGCATCTCTGCACGACGAGTCTCGGGTACACTAGAATACACTGCCTGAGTTCAACACCAAGGCCATCGGTGTTTCCAATCTTCAAGACAACTGATTGATTGACATCGGCTCTGTCAGAACGATTTTATGTGTGTGTATGATCTCGCTAAGGAGCATAAACCATCAGGCAAACTGCGGTCATCCTCGCAGCGGCTTTTGGATAACCATCGAACAAAGATGGTTACTGCATCGCACGCTTTCAGATTCGCTTCTGCGGCCGTCTGGAACGCTCTTCCTTCCGATATTTGAAAGCCACCGGAGCTATGCACCTTTAAATCATCATCATCTAGATTGACACACTCATTTCTTTAGAACTGCTTATTGTGTTTAGTTTATTGTCCTTCCCCCGTACGGTGCCAAGGAAGTTGAACACACATACATGTGTTTACAGTACATATATATACTGTACTCCGCATGCGAAACATCACAAGGCTCACAAGGGATCGTGGGGCTGCGCAGGCGATTACTCACCGTGTCCGTTGTATTAATGACCACCAGTGCTGTCACCGAAGCAAGAGCCGTTGCACGTATTTACATGACACACAATTGTTATGCTACCACCCGTAGCAGTTAGTTAGACACGCGGCCTACGCAAGTGTGTCTGCCTGCTTACGCCCAGGGGACCAAGTCGTCTCAGTCTGCTGAGCCGCCACCACAGAGGGGCCTGGGTTTGAATCCAGGTTTCAGTCACCCGTGAGTAAATGTTCTTCTCGAAAGGAATGTGTCACTAACGACTGCCCCTATCAATAACACATCTTAATGTTTAATAGTTTTCCTTGAATTCGGCTTCGTATGGCCTTATTGAACAACCCTTACAAGATCACATATAAGTTGCATCCCGACCAAGGATGCAAGAGGCTTATTGAGGTAACTCCAGATGTACTTTCCTAATGGACATCGATGAAAAACTCCTGAACATCTATGGAAAATATCTGTGTATAAGCTCATCGGATTCCTCCAGGACAAACACATATTCTGATTCTAAATACATAATTATTTCACCTCCTCTTCTGGTGCCGTTCTCCGACACAAGAAGGGGAAACCGCTCACTTGAGAATTCCAACATGGAAACGTCTCCTCCTCCTCCTCCGCCTTCTCCTGCTTGTGCTCGTCACACGACGCCGACCGCGCGGCTGCAACTCAGCGAGCCGAGCCCCTGGGGGTCACGCTGAGCCTCTGGGGGTCACGCTGAGCCTCTGGGGGTCACGTTGAGCCTCTGGGGGTCACGCTGAGTGGCGCGCGCGCGCGGTGTCACGCGGACGAGGGCCCTTCAAAGGGTCACGCGCGGACCTCGGACCCTCAGCCCTGTCACGCGCGCGCGCTGTCACCACCCCCCAGGCACCGCCACCACCCAACTAGCCCCGGGGGGATAACGATTCCCCCGGGGGCGGGTGGGGGGGTGGCAAAGCGGGGGGAGAGGGGGGGGGCTTGGGGACTCTGTCGTTTCACAAAACTCTCGGCTCCAAAATTAACCGCGATCGATGAATGAGTCAGAAGGAAAAAAATCGCCCAAAACAAAAGGCGTCTGAGTGCCCCGCGAGCGGAGCCCTCCACAGCGGCTTAATGAGCGCGAACAAATTAACCCGTAAAAACAAAGTTTTTCACTATAAATCCTTTATATGCGTGTTCAATGGGCCACAACCCAGCCCACATTGGTCTTTGAAACGGGCGGCTAGAGTCCTCTCGTCCTCTGGCTTGAGATAGGCTGCCACCTATGGGTCAGATGATTGCCTGCCACCATTAAGCAATTGGTAATTAAATATAAAAATGTTTTACCTAAAAAGTGTAAAATTTTGGAAAAAAATTTTCACGAAAAGAAATTGTCACGCACAACGAGTCTGTGTGCAAAATGTCAGCTCGATTGGATCACGGGAAGTGGGTTAAAAAACGACCGAAAGATTTGCACGGTCGTAAGCGCACAAGCAAGCAAGCAAGTGAACTTAATATAAATGATTTAAAAAGGTTTTTCAATGCGGCTGAACTTTCTCCGGTGTTGTGATTGTGCAGTTTTCACTTTCTCTTGGAAAGCGGTGGGGCGAGGGGGGGTTGTTTGTTTATTTGTTCGCCTGCCACCGCGGTGGTGGCGACAGCAGCGGTGCGAGTTGGAGCTGGGTTTCTCGGCGGTCAGCGGAGACAAATTGACGGTTTTATTCTGAGCCACACAGCCGCGCGGTATTAATTGTATTTATTTACTTTAATGAATTTGAATGCATTTACCCCCGAGCGCGTTGTTGTTGATGTTGTTGTTCGCTCTCCGCTAAGTGCCTACTCGCCCAGATCACCCGATCGCGTCGGATCTCGGAAGCTAAGCAAGTCCGAGGCTGCTTTCAGAGCTTAGATGGAATCTCACGAGTGCATAACGAGCTGCGAGATGACGGCACGCGCGTCGGCCGTGACTCTCCTGTGAATTGAATCGATGAATGTGAAGCACGCGCGTTGGTGCGCGCCTCCGTCGTGCGCGCGAAGTCTGTGGTTATATTTTTAGATTGCTCCCGCTCGCGAGACGCGGTGGCTCTTTCCCCGGGCAAATGAATGGCAATGCTGTTATGAAGTGGACGTCGCAGACATTAGAGATTGATGGCGGCGATGATCTGCAAAGTACGTCAGTGTGTGCTTGTTGTCATACACAGCCCACGGAGACAGCTAGAAGACGAAAATCTCTCACAACTAATAAAAAGCCAACACAATAACCCTGTACTGTATAACTTTCGCTGTTTAATAATATCTCTCTTGCTATAGGAAGACGTGGAATCTCAATGGCCCATCACCTGTTTAATTAAGCGATATTGACCGAAGGACGAATTGATTAAAGTGACAGTTTGTTGAATCGTTGATAAAGACGCGTTTATGTTTCTGTTTCTGTTCATAGAGGGCCGGAAGCGGTGCAGCGAATTCCCCTTTGTACTGTGGGCACAAGTCAAAATTTCTCAAACAACTTCCGGAACGCCTTTAAAAAGAAACATGAAGTGTAATATACGTCTGCTTGCGTTGTGGCCGAAACGTCGTGAGAATTATTTTATTATGTTTTATTTTTATTATTTCCATTCTACGTAACTTTACCGAAAAAACCAAGAAGATGAATCCCTGCAGTCACGAAAGCTTAAAATCGAAATTTATACTCTTCTGTTCTTTCGGTAAAGTCACGTAGGTAGAAAAAAATAATAGATCGCGACGTTTCGATCGCAACACAAGCAACCGTCTTCAGGTGAAAAAAGAGGGGGAATTTGTTGAGGCAGGCTGTTTATAAAGGTTTAGAGATGGGCGGGGCAGCTAATGTTGATGTAGGGAGCGAGCAGGAGAGAGCGAGCAGTAGAGTGCGAGAAGGAGAGAGCGAGTAGGAGAGAGCGAGCAGTAGAGTGCGAGAAGGAGAGAGCGAGTAGGAGAGAGCGAGCGGGTGAGTGCGAGCGGGAGAGTGCGAGCGGGAGAGTGCGAGCGGGAGAGTGCGAGCGGGAGAGTGCGAGCGGGAGAGTGCGAGCGGGAGAGTGCGAGCGGGAGAGTGCGAGCGGGAGAGTGCGAGCGGGAGAGTGCGAGCGGGAGAGAGCGAGCGGGAGAGTGCGAGCGGGAGAGTGCGAGCGGGAGAGTGCGAGCGGGAGAGTGCGAGCGGGAGAGATGCGAGCGGGAGAGCGAGCGGAGAGAGCGAGCGGGAGAGTGCGAGCGGGAGAGTGCGAGCGGGAGAGTGCGAGCGGGAGAGTGCGAGCGGGAGAGTGCGAGCGGGAGAGAGCGAGCGGGAGAGAGCGAGCGGGAGAGAGCGAGCGGGAGAGAGCGAGCGGGAGAGTGCGAGCGGGAGAGAGCGAGCGGGAGAGTGCGAGCGGGAGAGAGCGAGCGGGAGAGAGCGAGCGGGAGAGAGCGAGCAGTAGAGAGCGAGCAGGAGAGAGAGACATTTGCTTGTGAATGTAAGCTCGGCGAGGGCCCGGAAATTTGAGAGTCGGCTAATATTGGCAGGTAGGAAGGGAACATCAAAGCAGTTAAAACTTTACCTGGTTGTATTCCCAATTTGATTTCGACTCTGCTTATCATGTCACGCCGCGAGAGAGATTAAGACCCCGTTAAGAACACTGACCGAGCAGTCCATCGCCCCATGTGTTGGAGAACAGCTCACAACTTGATTATTGTTATTTTACCCTTTTATCTGGCAACAAAACTGACACTTTTTTTTACAAGGAGTCATGTTTGCATTGACCACAATACCTGCAGTCGGAATGCAATCAAAAAACATAACTCTGATAATGTATGCACTGTACTTGAAATTGATTGGTCCACACCCGAGACAGCTTTCCTTAGAGCCTAGTCTCACATGGTGTTGGAGCAGATGACGCCAAAAGGCGCACTGGACCAATCAATTTCAAGGACAGTGCATACATTATCAGAGTTATGTTTTTTGTTTGCATTTCGACTGCAGGTATTGTGGTCAATGCAAACATGACTCCTTGTATAAAAGGTGTCAGTTTTGTTGCCAGATAAAAAGGGTAAAAAACCAATTATCATATTTTGCTACTGGCAAAGGAGGTTCCAATGGAGCTCACAACTTCTTCTGAGATACCTTCAATGGCCCTTCTTGTGTTTACCCAAACTCGGAGTGCTGCCCTGCTACAAATAACAGTTTGTCACATGGAAGTCAAACCGATATTTTTTTATTTTATTTTACCGAGCTGGAATTTAGGCAAATTAAGTCCAAAATCTCATTAAACGTGAAGTGTTTTTTTCTTTCTGTGGAATTATTTAAGACTGGGCGTAGGCCACCATCAGTTCACTGCACTTGAGAATCTGTTTTAATCACGGGCCGCTGAATCCTGAATTTGAACCCACGATCTTAGCGGTACCTGATTTGCACTCTGACCCCCGAGTTACTGGGCCACCTCCATTTCAATGTATTAATGCACTTAAATGCAGACGAATATCAGAGCACTTTACGACACACATAAATAATCATTGCACAATGATGAAAGAGTGGAACGTGGTGGGGGAAATATAAGCATGGCATTAAAAATGTTGTAGGATAAACAAATAAATGACAGCCTGGGCTGAGGCCATCGTTTGACTACACCTGAGAATCCGTTTTCATCAGAACTCGGTAATTCGGAGTTTATGGGTCTCTTTGTAAGTCACTTTAGACCAGGCTAAGACCCTCAAGCCCGCTACCCCTGATAACCCGGTTTAATCTATATATATAAAGCAACACAAGATAGTCACTGGCGGTTGAAACCCAAATCTCATCCCAAGATCTCAGTGATCGCAGCTCAGTCTGACCCCTGATCCACCTGGCCACCTTCGACTTCTGGGATTTCAGGGCGACTATTTTCACCGATGAGATCATCGTGGTTAATTTTAGAAGAAAAAGCTCAAGTTTAATTTATCTCTTCCCTTGCCCATCCACGGTGGTAGCTGCCCGCCTGGTAAAACATGAAACCCGACGCCCAACCTCCGAACGGCACGGACACACTTCACCGTTCACCGCCACCTAAGGACACGTGGCTGCTGTCCATACACCGTGCAAGCGTGATGCAGACTTTTATTTTATCGCAGGATGGTGAGAGATGGCAGTGGCTTGGAGGGGGGCTTCGTCCAGCATTGGATTATGATGGTGACACACACTTTAGCAGACTTACAAACGTACATGCGTACTGTAGATGCATATGAGCGCGATATGAGCGACGGTGTTTTTCTGCATAGAGCTGTCGTACCGTGGTTAACAACTCTACGCTATGAACCCGGCCATTCGAGTCCTATTCCAGGCCACGGTTATCATCAGTGGCGAGCGACATCAGAACCGATTCTGCCCTCCTCCCCCCCCCATCTTCACCAACCCACACTGCCCAGCGTGGTGAAGTATGGGCGAACAAAAAAAAAATCTCCCACGACCAACATGGCATCATGACACATTTTATTCATCGGTGGCTTGAGAATGGCTGGAATCTATGATTGTATTTATGCAACTTTGATGTTGACTACTGTGGCCAACTCTAACATCGCGTCACAGCCATTCATGCTGTGTGATTAATTGCCAGAGGTAAAAAGGCCTCCAGCTACATAATTAGTTTCCCCCAGCGAAATTTCTTGTAGAAACTCAACATATTTGTGTTGTCTCGTCGCAGTCCTTTTGACCAGTGATAAAACCTGAAGATAAGGATGGTGGGGATGATGATCATCATCATGCTGCTGTTGCTGCTGCTTTTAATGATGTTGATGCTGCTGCTGATGCTGCTGCTGATGCTGCTGCTGATGATGATGATAATGGAAGGGTGTTGCCTTTCAATTCCATCGCACCACCACAAATCATAACCGACGTCTCCGTCATCTCAAACTGCAGTGCTTTGTTTAAGCAGCCCATGATGAAGTTGAACATTTATAAACGCTAACTGCACTGTTCACATGCGCATCGCTCGAACCATCACGAGCATCGACTCATTTCAAATTAAGCAATGGGACTATGAGTGCGAGTGTGCGAGTGCGTGGAGAGCAGTGGTGTAGTGGTCAGCGCGCTGCCTTACGAAGCCCAGCGACTCGAGTTCGATTCCCACTCACGGCCATCACCAGTGACGATTATCTAAACGGGTCCTGGGCCTTCTCTAGGTTGACTCAGCTTCAAATGAGTACTTAGAGCGGTACTCACAGGGGTGCTGGCCACCCATCTCCTCGTGTGCCGTACTGGCCTTCATAGGTGCTCGCTAACAGCACTTGCCCCAACAGTCTGTAAGGACTATACGGTGGATCTTTGTCTGTGTGTTGTGCGTGTTGTGAGCGCGCGCTCGTGTGGCTATCATTTCCCGTAATACCCGACTTGGCGATTAGTGCCAAGAATACCGAACTGCACACGCCACCCACCCACCGCTCCCCTCCTCCCGGCCTCTCGTTCTGCCTCGTAGGGCGCGATCGGCTGCCGGGAATGGCACCGCGGTGAGGCATTTCACGCAGACGTGGACGACAAAAGCGCCCGGCGCTAGGGTTTCTCCGCTCGGTTTAGAATGCGCTGCTTGGGCTCACCCACCCAAAGACAAAGATTCCCCGTATAGCCTTGACAAACTGTTGGGGCAAGTGCTGTTAGCGAGCACCTACGAAGGAAACGGTACGTCTCCGCAGTAGCGATTTTTACACACCGCACCAGGTACATATTTGAGGCTGAGTCGACCTGGGGGAGGCCCACGACGCTTTTCACCTACCCAGCCACGCACGGTGGCTCTCGTCAGGCCGAGGCGCAAGTAAAGCAGAAGCTTAGAGCCCCAAGCAGCTCAAGGTTCATGAAAAATTAAATGCAATTTCACGAACAAAAATTGGTGTGAACCAAATAACAGCTCTGATTCAAATCCTAACGAGCTACTTAACACTTACAAGCCAACTCATCTACCTCATCATCATCTTGCGTGCATCTCTCTTCTCATCTCACGAAATATCTGTCTCTTGTCTCCCTCGACCTCTCTCATTTCAGCAAAGCTATCTCATTTCCCAGCATCTCTGTCTAATCTGTATCTCTCTTCTCTCATCTCATTACATCTCTGTGTCTTGTCCATTCCTCTTCTGCCAGCTCACGAGGAGTTTGTAAATGGAAAAGGTGGGGAGGGGGGTGCAAATTATATCTGCACCCCCCTCCTTCCCACTGGGGGGTCAACCACCACCAATGCCCCATTGCCACCTCTTTCTCCCCCCCCCCCCCCACTCCTCCTCCTCCTCTCCATCATGCCCGAGTCATCATCCATCACCACCAGCAGCAGCAGCGCCTGATGCACCATTTGGACGGTGGGATTTTTATCGTTTATGTGTCAAGTGTTGCCCTGCAGCAGTTTAGCCCAACGGGAGCGCTCTGAGCTCGGCAAGGTGGCGTGTATAAGCCGAGCTAAGCGATCCGGAAAGGACGATATGGTAATTGCGGACAGCGGTATGAATTTTGGATGCGACACCACGGTGAAATTGCTTATTTTTGTAAATTATATATGAATAGTATTCTGCCTATATGACATATGGACTCTTGATAGAATTTGTGCCACGCGTATTAAATGAAATAATAGTTTCTGCATAGTGGGGGGAAAAAAAACCAATCGCATACATTATTGAGTAATGATTTTACTTTGGTATGGTAATCATAAAAATGAAGTGTGATTGCCAAATAAATGCCCTGCACCTCATATAAAATGGACCTTTTAAATTGACATCTCAAACGCAAAACCGCAATGCTTCCTATGGAGAATCATGTGGCGGTGTTTTTTTTTTGACGATGCTGCGTTGCCAGTGGTGCATGAGTACAAATGACAGAAGCTCGACGCATTTGTCAATAACAGTGCCCTATACAGGAAACACATCTATAATAGGGTGACACTTTTGGCAACTGCACTTCTTCATCTCAGCCACGAACTGCCATTGCTCGAAACGCCGCCTGTAATGCGACGCGCTAGTTTCCCTTCGTCGAGTTACATTCACGGCGAACAATAATCATAACAACGGCACAACAGCAAATGAAAAAGATACAGCAAAAAAATAGCCGACCTAATAAATAACTCGTGTAAAGAGATGGGAGAAAAAAAAAATCCCGAGATAAAAAGGCCGCTGTTTTTTTGTTTCTTCCGGGGTTCGAGCGGCCTTTGATTAACGCACGGGCCTGGGCTTGTTACACGCACGCCGTGTGGAGTCCAGGGCGAGTGGCAGAGATCTATACCCGTTTAATAACGGCGTGATGTATTCCCGAGAACCTCCAACTGTTGATAACGACGCATCACCAATCACCGTGTCAGACGCGCACTGTTTTTCTCCCGAAGATAAACTAAGTGCGCTAAGTTTGAGTTTGCGAGCCGCCTGACAGAGCGAAAATCAACATAACAAACGGGACTCCTTTATTGCCACATCTGTCATGATCACACCGATTCCTTGCTTCACGCCAAAGTCGAAGCTCCGGACGAGGGGATCAGCAAAGAAAATGAAAAGAATAAAAATGCGATTGTAAAAGGACGATACCGTGGAGGTGCGATGCGGAGAGGAAAGTTATATTCCACCACTGCCCCCCCCCCCCCCAAAAAAAAATATCGGCTTTTATTTTATGGTATTTTTTAGTTAAACCAGCCGGCTGGAGTCCATTATTCTTTGCTTTATCGCGGGCTTTGATGGAGCTGCAAGAAGGGGGGGGGGGGGGTAGTGAAAGGGAGAATCGTATAACTTACAATCTGTCTCCCTTTATACGGCTGGAAATTGTCTTGTCTGAAAGGAAATTTCCCAAAATTGATCAGATTGGGCTGCAAAAGCCAAAATAATACGCGGGGGCCGGGACGCGTCGCGCGTCCGTGTGAGAGAGCGCTTAGCAAGAGATGAAAGACGGGGAAGAGATATAAGCTCGTACACAGTGTGTAACTACCCCCGCACGAGGTGCCTAAATAAATGTATAAGGATGACACTGCCGGGCACCAGCATGTGGAAGTGAAAAACTATAAAAAGCCACTTAAAGCGTTAAAGAGTTGAATTATTTATCGTGTTTAATTTTAACACGAGTCACGCTATGGACTTAGCTCTGCTCGCAGAGTTTCTGCGGATTTTATTTATTTTGCCAGACGAGGGGAACCTCTCGCAACGTCGCTCAGTCTGTGGCCCCCCACCCCTCCTCCCCCAACCCACCCCCCCCTCAAATATATTTTTTGAATTTTGTGCGGATTTTACCATCTAACGTGTCACCGCGGGTAATTGTGGAGAAGTAGGGGGGGGGGGGAACCTAGAAATACTGTTCCATGCCTTGACCCAAAAACAGAAGCGTCGAACGCCGCATTAACATTAAATTTTCACAGTTTCCGTGGGGACGTGTGCCCAATTTGGCCACGCTATTTGCACCCGCGTGCAAGCGAGCGGCAAACCGCTCGCTCCCTTCGCGAATTGTGGCGTCCTCGCATATTTGCCGGAACGTTCGCCGACGATTTAATGTTAAAACCAAAACAAACTGGGCAGATTAGTTTTTTTTAAAAAGATACCCATTTTCATATGTGTGCATGTGTGTGTGTGTGTCTATCTTACCCACACCAGCACGAGATCGCACTATTTCACTATCCAGGTCAGTGGATACGATGAGTGACAGTTGCTCTGATCGTCAGCGATATTCGCGTACGAGGGAAAATTCCCCACGGTTAAAGTCTGCACCTGCGCTGCGCTCTTCACCTCTCCGTCGATCTGTAGCACAACATGGGCTATTGTGTTGAGACTTCGTTGATTTTCTCGTAACGCTGGGAGACACGTTAGGCTGACAGCAACGCCTCTCCTGCTTGGTTGTAATATTTTGCATTTCCCCCGATTTATTTCTTTAACTTTCCCTAAAGAAGAAGAGAAAACAACGAGCGTACGGTTGACTTTCGTACGCTCGTAACACTTCATTATTATTGCTAGCAAATTAAGGGAGGGGGGGGGACCCAACATCTTATAAGATTGAATGTTGGTCTGTAAAGCTGTGTGTTCAGTTATATTCTCGCATATGTCAATATCCATGATGTGGGGTGGGGTGGGGGGGGTTGGGATATATCGTGTAAATATAAATGTGTCGTTAAACCCGCCACCACCCGACACAGCCAATTATCAAGAGTAAAAGGTTTACTCTCCAACACACTAGTCACGAATTGGCATGTTTTGTTTAAGTGACAAACATTACTAATTGGCTGTTTCGGGCGGTGGCCGGTTTAACGACATATTTATACTTACGTAATCTGACCCCCCAAAAAACCCTCTATTATAAATAATATTGGTCGCGAAATCCCACGTGTTAAACCGTGTGCCAATATGCTTCAGGAGTTATATGTCCATGTCTCGGTGTGTTAGCCACGACGAGAGGGCTTCAGGAGCGAGTCGTTTCGCTATTCCTCCTCCTCAGTTGAGGGAGCGCAGACTGCATGGCCACGGTCGCACTCACGTGACCTCTGCCTTTCATTTTACATGTGAGAAGGAGATGAGCGTATTCGGCCCGCTGATGTTCTCACGCAGGTGTACGGTTACACGGGTGTCTTCTAGGAATGTCCAAGCCAGGAGGGTGCGATGTTTGGGTCTCGATTAAGTTGCTCATTGGGAGCCATCTGGCCAGCGTGCAAGAGTAGGCCAAATACTCTCTCTAGAGTTCTCTCCTCGTGGAGGCCCTTCCACCAGCATTGTCATGAGCCAGCAATTGCAGGGCTGCACCTTCACACTCGCAGCAGAGTCACGTACAAAGACAACAATTCCCCGCATCGCCTTAACAGGCCGGCAAGACACACGAGTGGATGGGTGGCTAGCACCACGCCCGCATTGCCGATGGTTACACACCACACCAGAAACTCATTTGAGGCTGAGTCAACCGAGGGAAGCCCGGAGCCAGACGAGATATTCTCCACCGATGTTGGCCGTGAGCGGGAATCGAACTCGGGTCGCCGGGTTCATAGCGCGGCGCACGAACCGCTAACCGCTACACCACCGCTCCCCCATGTGCACAGGCGGATTCACACACAAACACGAAGTTATCCCATACAGCCTTGACATACTGTTGTGGCATGTGCTGTTAGCGAGCGCCAATGAAGGGCGGCACTGCACACGAGGGGTGGGTGGATAGCCAGCAGTACGCACCGACCGCCTTTTACACACACACACACACGCGTGTAGGGCAACACGTCACAGCAGACCAGAAGAGGTCACAGCCACAGAACAGAGGGCGGTGACGGAGGGGTCACCGAGCACGAGGAGATCAAGCGGAGATTTCAACGACGCGGGGTGGCGCGCTCGGACCCGCTGGTGAATCCCACGGGATTGCCGCTATTGCTGCTGCTGCTGCCGCTGCTGCCGCTGCTGCTGCCGCTGCTGCTGCTGCCGCTGCCGCTGCTGCTGCTGCCGCTGCTGCTACTGCTGCTGCTGCCGCTGCTGCTCCCTGCCGAACGTCACTCCTCGGCCGCGCTCACGTCCAACAGCTCCGCCGATCTGACAGAGAAAGGGAGAGAGGCAGAGGGCAAAAGGGAATATTTTAATTGTAGAAACTGGAGCGGTAATTGATGTCATCATGGCGGCCCGTTCGGGGACTCTAACGGCCAATGGGCCTGAGCCCTCCTTGGTCATCGCACGCACCCTCTCTCGTGCGTTGGCCCCCCTATTGCCGGTCCTATTGATTCGCGCCCTCTATTTATTCCCTTCAAGTGGCCAATTAGGCTATGAACAGAAAATTCCAATACTTTCGGCCATTCGTCGTCGTCATCGTCATTGTCATCAATCTTGTTATCAATCACCGTCTTCAAGATTCTCCATGGACCCACTCCCGTCGCCTTCTCTTCTCTCATTCCACTCACTCCACTCCCCCCCACGTACTCTCCTGCCTCCCCACTCTCTTTCCCTCCACGCACTCTCCTGCCTCCCCACTCTCCCCCACTCTCTTTCCCTCCTCCACGCACTCTCCAGCCTCCTCCTCTCATCCCCACTCTCTTTCCCTCCTCCACGCACTCTCCAGCCTCCTTCCCTCCACGCACTCTTCTTCCTCCTCCTCTCATCCCAACTCTCTTTCCCTCCACGCACTCTCCTGCCTCTCCACTCTCCTCCACGCACTCTCCTGCCTCCTCCTCTCATCCCCACTCTCTTTCCCTGCACGCACTCTCCTGCCTCCCCACTCTCCTCCACCCACTCTCCTTCCCTCCGCGCCTCTCATCCCACTCTGCTTCTCTCGACTCGCTCTCCGCTCCAGTAACCGGGGACTTTCTATCGAAGGCCCCGGTCCAGCTGTGCTCGGGGGAAGGCCCCTCCCTTCTTGTCTGCTGCCCCTACGGTCTGGAGCTCCCTCGCCCTGAGCGCTCACGCGGCCGGTCCAATTCCTCCGCTCACGTCCAGAATTCACACCTTGGTCTTCTCCTCTGCCTGTAACCGATCATTTCCATCGATTTGCTCCTCACTTAAAGGTATCATTAATCCTCTCCCCGTACCCTCCGATTGCCAATTTATCCCTCCACTTTAACAATAGCAATCCCTAAGTCCTCCCCAACAACCTCGTACCAACGCGGGGGCTGCTCGCGCAGACATTCTGAGATTCGGTCGCATTTAGTTGTTTTTGTTGTTGTTGTTGTTGTTCGAATTAAAGTCGCGTCGCATTCTGCTCGCGGCGCAACAATCGTTGTTGCTCACTCGGCTTTGGCGTCACACTCGGCGAGAAGCGCTTCGGTTTGCTTCGCCGAGTGCTGTGCGGGACCGCCTGCAGGTCTGTTGAACGCGTGCGGGACGTCAACCTCGCCCCGCCAAACGAGTGAAACCCAAACGAGTGAAACCGATCAAACTCTGCGCCGTAATCTCTTTTGGAGGCTAAATAATAGTTAAAACAAAAACATGTTTTCATGATTTTTTCAATTTTGAGTACAGACTTAAACCCTGTGCCAGATGCGGAATTCTAGCCCTTATCGAAAGAACGTCATTAGAATTAGCATCAGTCACTCCTTCGGTCTTCGTTGTCTATATCTGAGATGTAATTACAGCGTTTGGCAATGTTCCCCCCCCCCCCCTAAAGAAAGCTGCCTCTTCTTCCCCGTGAGAAGCAACGTGGAGAAAAGTTTTTTTTAAAGAAGATTAAATCCCCTTAATCGACTTCTGTGCGATCAACAATGTAATGCAGAGGCAGGTTATACACGTGCACACACGGAACAAAGCCAAAGATCCCCCGTATAGCCTTAACATGCTGTTGGGTCAAGTGCAGTTAGCGAGCACCAGCATGCCGAGCCGCCTTTGTCTCCCCCGTGCTGATGTTTGCACACCGCACCAGCTACTCGTTTAAGACTTGATTTTGATATCAGGGTAGGCACATAACCGGTTCAGGTGTTTGCCACTGCTGTAGGCCATGAGGTAGCCCACACACACGCGCACAGCGGCAGCGAGAGGCACAAGGAAGCCAAGCACAAGGCTCGACCCTCAATAATTCGTGAAGATTCTTAGGGCCGCACAGACGACAACCGCAAATTAAACTACTAATAAACATAACGAGCTAATTACACAAAACAGTAAATTAATCTCTGCCGTCTCCATTGTGCCCGCATCTACTCATATCTCATTGCATCTCCATTGTTGTCCACATTTATCTCATCGCCACGACATCTATATCTTTTCTGTCATCTTACTGGGAGTAGAAATTGAACGCAAATGGTGGGGGGTGGGGGGGGTGTGAAAGAAGGGGTGAAGGAGTGGGTGGGTGGGTGGGGGTTGGTGGAAATAATCTGCTTTGGTCTCCCAATTGACCAGCGGCATCGTCTCTACGGCATCCCGGCACGCGCACGGGCACGCGCGCCCGCACGCACGCGCGCGTGTAATCCCACAGGCAGCAGCAGCAGCAGGGTTGCTGTCGCAGTGGGGACTGAGGTCCATTGCCGCCTGGGCTCCGAATCTGTCGCCTGCTCTCACAGCCACCCGAGGCACAGTTTTAATCGAATTGCAGCCCTGTCGGAAGTGAAGGAAAAGATCTATAAATACCTCGCTGCTCTAAACAGTCACGTGTCGCAGGAGCCCGAGATTGGTGTACGCGCGCGCGCGTGTATGTGTGTATGTGCAGAGGTGCAGGGGTTGAACGGCAGAGGAGTGGATTAGCACACTGAGCTACAAATCCGGCAACCTAAGTTCGATTTTCGGACACGGCCAAACAATCATGCTCGGTAGCGGAACTGTTTTCGTGCCGCGCTACGAACCCGTCTTTCCCGAGTTCGATTCCCGCTCACGGCCAATACCGGTGAAGATCACCTGAACCGGTCCTGGGCCTCCCCTAGGTCGACTAGGGGAGGCCTGCATAGGTGCTACTCGCCAACAGCACTTGCCCCAACAGTTTGTTGAGGCTACTCGGGGCTTCTTTGGAGAGGTGAAGGTGTTGATGGGCAGCGTAGTGGATTAGCGCGCTGAGCTACAGACACGGTCGCCTGAGTTCGATTTTCGGCCACGGTAAAACAATCACGAGCAAATATGCAAAGCCGTTTCTGGACCTCCCCTAGGTCGACTCGGCCTTTAAGTGTGTACCCGTCGCAACGTCATCACGTGGGAGACACAGGCGGACCTGCGTGGCGCTGAGCCCCACCACCACCCGCGTGTGTGTGTGTGCCCTGCATGAATAGATAAGTGCTCGCACTCTCCTGGGCAGCCTGGTCGAGGCTACTCAAGGGCGTGAGTGGGATCTTCGTCTTTGGCTGTGCGAGAGAGGTGGTGGCAGAGTGATGGTTGGTGGCGGTGATGGGTGACGGCGGTGGGGGGGGGGGTCGTTAGCCTGGGCTGCGTTCACGTGGAGCCGTCAAGTGTTTTACTTTTAATTAGCGCCCCGGAGCATTTTCTTCAGCTTGGTCGCCGACGATGTGAACCGTTCGTCGTTAGCGCGAGGCGTGTCGCTACGGAGCGGGCCCAGCATCTCGCGCTGAGCGCTCCGCCTTAGCGCTTCATAACCGGGTGGAGGTGGTCGCCTGACTGAGTGCCACGAGGCGAAGGAGTGGTGCTCATGCTCAGGGCTTCGACTCTCACTCGATTTGTAGTCCGGAACCCTCCTCGCAGTTAGGCCGGTTTGTCGTGGGGGATTACCGGCGTAAGGCACTACCACTCACGTACAAGCCACGCCGTTCCACAACAACATTAATAATAATGTCATTGTACCACTACACTGGCGACATAGACGTTTGCTTGAATCTGGAAGAAACCGATTAACTAAGACGCTCTGTTTTTACCACTGATTTCTATCCCAAGCTGAAGTCGGCAAAAAAAGGCGAACACTTAGAGGGAGTTGAAGAGCACGCGGCATCAATCCGACATTATCGTGGCATGTACGGCGAGATGAACGCGCCGTGCCAAAATGTAATTCTCAGAACAGCATTCGCGGACTGTTCGTGGGCCCAAACGGAGCGCCGCGAATTGCCCGACTCGGATTGCGAGCGAGTGGATGAATCAAGGGCCCCCCCCTTTCTCCCCCTCGCAGCCACCACCCCCGGCGGACTTGCCAACAAAAGCTCTTTTGCTGTTATGCGGCAAATTGACAAAAAAATAAATGGTGTACACGCGTGCCTGGTGTGCTCAATGTCTGGGGGCAGCTCCCCCACCCCCCCCCACATTTTTTGTCGGGTGGAAGAGCATTGATTGCGCCCATCAAATTAACGCGGAGTAATGGTGGTCTCCAGCCTCGTGCACGTTCCGCACAAACCTCATGAATCATCTCGTTAGGGCCGTTTGGCCCCTTGCGCTCGATGCGGCGCGGCTGGGAGGGGGTGACTGGGAGGTAAAGGTGAAAGGTGGGGTGCCGTCCTTCCGCACGTGTCCTGCTCTAAAGGGTGTGTCCATCAAGGTATCATCCATTACGAACGATATTATCATTAGCCACTCGCACGGCTGTCGCGGTGGTGTTCATGGTCAGCGCGCGATGGGCTTGCAGTCCTCCGGCGTGGAAGTTTAAAACAATGGTGCAGGTTTCTCAAAGTCAGCCCCCCCCCCCCCCCCACACCTCTGTCCATCCAAGAGAATAAATGGATGCACCGCAGTTAGTCGATTGGTAGGTCGTGTGGTGGGGTAAAGAGTGGGTAATGTCTGGCCAGCGTGACCTCTCGTGGGGCCCTCTAACCTCCCTCCGGTGGAGGCCCTTCAGGTATCAGTGGCTAGAGCAAGAGATTGCAGGGCGGCGCCTTTATCCGTCGACTTTTAATTCGACAGCAATGAGAGCGAGAGGTCGAAAAAACAAAAAAAAACAAAAAGATCCCCGATCTAATCGTGAACAAACTGTTGGGGTCAGTGCGGTGAACGAGCACCCATGAACGCAGGCACGGGATACAAGGGGTGGACGCGCCACCCCCGGCCACCTTTGTCTCCCCAGTGCTGATGCTTTACACACTGCACCAGGTACTCATTTAATACTAATAACATACATTTATTTGTAAGGCGCCTTCCACTAATGTCTCTAATGTCTTAAGGTTAAGTTGACACAGGGAGGCTCTGGACTGATTAAAATATGTGCCACTCTTATTGGGTCGTGAAAGGCACAGAACTTCAATGTGAGGGCCAATTTGAGTGAGGGAGAGGCTTTCCTTGGGTGGATCGATTGCGCCGTGGTTACCGGACTGCACTATGAACACAGCTACCTGAGTTTGATTCCCAAGCCTGATACATATCATTGGCAAGTGACATGTCAACCAGTTCTGGTTCCTCCCCTTCACCAACCTCCAGTGGCCAGTGTGGTGAAGTATGGTCAAACAATCCCCATGACTGACACGGCACGGAAAATGCCTTCATCCAGCAGTGGATTGACAAAGCACTTGCAAATTATTAAAATATTAGCTTAGGTCTTGCTGACTGGTTACTACATTTAAGAGGTAACGGTGGTGGTTCAGAGATTGGAACACTAAGCCAGTACTGCTCAAAGGTTGAGTTTGAACCCAGAGTTCACCCGCATATGGAACAACTTCGCTCTTAAGTACAGGGACTTATTGGTCTCAGCCTGATCGCCGATGACTGCACAACATACCCGTCATATTGTATTGGATGTTGTCATTACATGGGTTAAATCCCCAGTCTGAGAATTGATTCAATATTGATTCAACTCCCATGCAACGAAAATGTATTTGCATTCGGTCATGTGAGATCGTGCTGCGGGCCGTTTCGGGAGTGACTCTGTGATCTCGCTTTCTGCCGGTCGTAATTCGTCACACGTGGACGTCGCACTGCTCTGCTAAAGTTCTCAACTGAGATGCCTTTGCTGTGCATTTCTCGTTGCTGACTCACAGCATGACGCCCGTAACCACAGTTGGAATACACATTGGAAAGGGTAAAAAAAACACACACACACACAAAACAAAAAAGTTACGTGAACACAGACAAACACCGCAGTTGAGATTGGCCTCCATATCGCTCTGCGTGTCCGTGTGCTCATGACCCCCGACTGCTGCTCGCTCCTGCAGGAGGGCGCTCCGTTCATCCCGCGCCTCCTACCACCACCAATCCCTGGTCTTCCCAGGATCGTCCTCTTGGTTTAATTATTTTAGGGTAGCTATCCTGCGACATTGTGAGTTGCATAATAATGCACCGCTCAAGGCAATGCATTTAGATGTAGTTCTTTGCCATCTTATGACATCTCCTGCGAGTTTTCCTTCTTGTAGTTGTTGTTTTGTTTCTCTTGAGAAGGCACGTTTGCCCCCGTCGGAGTAGCAGTAAAAGCGTGAACTATCACGCTTACCAGAAGTCGACTTTGAATTCCCAGCCATTGTTAGCGGGATTAAAGGGACCCCCGGCGGCCCGTGACGCACAGCGCCGCGTCAAATTAAAATTAGGTTAGCGTCCTGTGCCCTTCTACTTCATTATGAGTGGGTGCTTTTTGTTGTGAAACTGCAGTCATCGCTATAGTTGTGTGTGTCAGACGCCCCCCCGCCCCCCCCTTCTCGTGACACATTTATTGACGGAGAAAAGTTCTTCTCTCCGCACTTCCCAGCAACGCCAGTTCCCAGCAGCGAGGGCGGGTGGGCGAGAGCGAGGGGAGGGGGGAGAGGGTGACGGGGGGGGGGGGCGAGAGCGAGGGGAGGGGGGCGAGGGGGGGGCGAGAGCGAAGGGGGGGGGCGAGAGTGAGGTGGGGGCGAGGGGGAGGGGCGAGAGCGAGGGGGGGCGAGGGCGAGGGGGGGGGGGCGAGGGCGAGGGGGGGGGGGCGAGGGCGAGGGGGGGGGGCGAGAGCGAAGGGGGGGGGGCGAGAGTGAGGTGGGGGCGAGGGGGAGGGGCGAGAGCGAGGGGGGGCGAGAGCGAGAGGGGGGGGCGAGAGCGATAGGGGGGGGCGAGAGCGAGAGGGGGGGGGGCGAGGGCGAGGGGGGGGCGAGGGCGAGGGGGGGCGATAGCGCGAGGGGGGGGGGGCGAGAGCGCGCGCGCGTGCACGTCCGCGACATCAACAGGAGTGTGAGGGCGCTTCGCTATACAAGTCCTGGGCGTCACGTGATGCATTCCTCGTGCCGTTCACGCGTGCCGTGTGCCGTTGCCCTCAATGTCGCCCTTTCATCTCACGCGTTTTGCCGCAGCAGCAGCAGCAGCAGCAGCTGACAGTACTTACGAAAAACAAAACAAAAGACCTCTGCGTTGTGCAGCCCCTGTCCCGAAATGTTACATTCGGTAATTGAAGAAAAACGTGTTCACGGTTGAATTAAAAGGCTGCATTTTTAAATATCCATCTGCCTCGCCTCCGTGACTGAGCCTCACTCGACAGAGACGCTTTGGAGGGTTGCCACTTCCTTCTGTGCGGAGCAGCAGACAACCAGTCACGGTGGCTGTCACTGACCTGGTGAAGGCACAGTCGTCGTCGGCTAGAAGGACGCTTCCTTAAATTGGGAACTGCGTTTACGCTGTTGTCAAGTTGACGTGGATCAGTTCGGTCCCGGTGTGTTCATATCCGACACAGCGGCGATTAACGTGACGGCTGTGGCGATTCAATTGCCCTGGAACAGTCCGGAACCTTGTTCCGGGAATTATTTTTGGCATGCCACATCCATCTCCGCCTTACGTTGTCATTACACCCGTGAATAGGATTACGTGGAATATCGGGGCTACAATCATTTGGAATGGCTGGACGACATTGCACTCCGATCGTGCTTTTGTAGTGCTGCTTGTTGTTGTCACGTTCTTATCTGCCCCGACTGGATATCTGTGAAAAAGGGCTTCATAGCTCATCGGATTCCCCCAGTATAAAAAGGTGGGCTATGTACGGTGCGAAAGAAGTTCAACATGCACACACGTGGGCTTGGGCAGGACATGTTGCCTGCAGAGATGATGGCTGGTGGTCGGCACGAGCAACGGAGTCAAAATCTGAATTTGTATTGATACTGGAGGAACCTGATAAGCTATAAAGCTCTTTGCTACAGATGCCCAGCAGAGTGACAGCCAAAGGAGAGAACTCGTCCGAGAGGATGGCAACAGTGGGAGACGGAGCGACGAATCAAAGTGCGTACAGGAGCGATATGGATCGTTGTATCTCAAGGCCGTGCGAGATGGCGACGTCTTGGGCAGGCCTTCATCAAGCAGT
This sequence comes from Lethenteron reissneri, assembly GCF_015708825.2. Classification (NCBI taxonomy): domain Eukaryota; kingdom Metazoa; phylum Chordata; class Hyperoartia; order Petromyzontiformes; family Petromyzontidae; genus Lethenteron; species Lethenteron reissneri. The sequence goes on from NC_083809.1 coordinate 2,394,908, forward strand.
CGATAGATCGTGGCCGGGGACGATCCCCTACATTGAGTACCTGTTTGATTGTGATCAGCGTTGGCAATGCGGATACAGACAGATTTGTGTGCATGATGCTAATCCCTACCATCACTTTCTGTTCGCTAACACCACTTGCCCCTGAAGTCAATAAGGCTAAATGGGGGATATTTGTCTTTGTACTTTATAGGCTGTGTAGGTTTCTTTGACGGCATCTCGTTGTATTGGTTAGTGATGCTCTAAACACCACAGAATCTCCAGACATATTGAGATGCTTTAAACCAGTAGCGGTTTTTGTCCACTTTTTGGCTTTGAGTTCACTGGAGGCAATTAATTTGGTTCAACGATGATGGGGATTGAATATTTCTAAGTGTTTAGAATGACTATATTAAAACCCCAACTCGTAATTTTTAAGGGCCCAAATATTAGCTTTTTTCATATTTTGCTATTTATGAGTATAGACTTGGCAATAATTATTCAAAATATCAGATGTCTAGCCCATTTAGAGCATCATTAATCGACGACCAAATCACCCTAAATGTGTCAAATCTCACAAAATCTCAGAAACAGACTTGAGCCTGTTTAGCACCTGGATGGATGACCACCAGGGCTTGCCATGCGAATCACAAACATCATCATTGCCATCACCAGCCATGCCCAATCCACTGCTGAATGATTTGTCAAATTCATCCAAAACTCGGGAGGAACTCATCACATGTACACGACCCCAGTGCACTTTCACCGAAATCCGCGCAGAGCGTTTAATGAAAAATAAACTCTCCCCCGCCCGAAGGAAAGCAACCACAATTAGGGAAACGTTTCACGTTACGTGGGGGACCGACCCCTCAATTTAAATTAACTTTTTTTTTATCTGAAGCGAGCCGGGGGGGTATCGGCATGGGAAATTGCGCACACCGCTCCACCCGCGGACGCGGTGTCTGTGCCGTGCGTGATTAAGCGACGGGTCGCCCCGCGCGCGAGATTAAACCACGTGCGCCCCGTGCCACGCCGGACAACAACAAAAAGACAACCACCGACTCTATCTATCGCCACACTTGGTCAGTTTCCCGCTGAGGAGCCCCTCCGCGGACACATTTGCAAGAGAAGGAACATCGCCAGTTGCAGCGGAACGGAACGTCGCACAAAACATAGACTAACAAAAACAAAGATCCCCCGTATAGCCTTCACATACTGTTGGGGCAAGTGCTGTTCGCGAGCACCCATGAAGGCCAGAATGGCACACGAGTGGGTGGATGAGTGGCCAGCACCACTCCCGGCCGCCTTTGTCTCCCCAGTGGTAACGTTTACACTGCACCAGATACTGATTTGAGGCTGAGTCGATCTGTGGGAAGCCGAAGGACCGGTTCAAATAATCGTCACTGGTTGTGGCAGTGAGCAGGAACCGAACCCCAGATCGCCGGGTTCGTAGCGCGGTGTGCTCATCGCTACCCTACCACCCCCACACACACACACCCACGCACCCACACCCACACACACCCACAAACCCCCACACACTCACACACACATAGACCCACACACACCCACACACACCTACACACCCCCCCACACACATACACACCCACACACATCCACACCCACACACACCCACACACACACCCACACACCCACACACCCACACACACACATCCACAGCCACACACACCCACACACACACCCAGTGGCAGCGCCTGTGCACGCTGTCGCCGTCATTTTCTGCCGACGTTCGCAAATCCGACCTAAGTTGCGTTCTTCATCTGGCGCACATTCCCCTTGTGAAGCACGGGTCAGGTATTTCCCCGCGCGTGAACGCAGTTTGCGCTCTACGTGTGGCCGGTGACCGATATTGCGGCAAGGTTTAACCGTTCGCATGTCCGCCTGTAGATAATCCCCCACCGAATGGGACACGCGACGTGACACTGCACCGTCAGAATGGGTCTACGGACAGCACTGGGATGTCCAATGTAGTCCATGGGCTGGAGCAGAAATTTGTACCACCTGTAGAGAGGTCAGACTTCCGTTTTATCAATGTGTTTCTCCCGCCCAATACGAGTGAATTACTTGCTAACCCAGCAACGTCAAATCGTTTTCGCACAATTCACCGTTCTTGCCCACGTAAATAAATTGGAACCAGCAAACAGGAGCCAGGTGGTACTAACGAGTTGAATAACTGGTCCGGGTTGAACTTCTTTCGCACCGCATGTAGCCGTGATGTGCAAGATTGAAATCTTAATTTAAAAGAAAAGGAACAAAGGCAGGCGCGTTTGAGATGCGGTGTTACACATGAATACTGCGGGCACCATAGACAGAACACGGAACAAATGACTGGATGTTGGCAACGCTCGGCTGTGAAACGGGAACTCCGCGCCGCACGCGAAGACCGAGACGGCGACCTCGTTGGACAACGTCTTCCGCACAGCCGGAGGTCGTCCCGAGAATGACCACCGGGTCGAGATGCTGGCTTGCCACAGCGGTGCAATGGGCAGCGCGCACGCCGGACTCGCAATGTCAGAGGTCACCGGTGCGGTCGTCGAAACAACGGGCACGTTTCGGTCCACCCAGCAGTGAAAAAAGACAAAGATCCCCCCGTATAGCCTTAACAGACTGTAGGGGCAAGTGCTGCTATAGCCAGCACCTATGAAGGCCAGAACGGTACACGAGGGGTTGGGTGGCCAGCTCCAAACCTTTGCCTCCCTAGTAGCAATGTTTACACACCGCACCAGGTACTCATTTGAGGCTGAGTCGACCTAGGGGAGGCCCGGGACCGGTTCAGATAATGGTCACCGGTGTTGGCCGTGAGCGGGAATCGAACCCGTGTCGCTGGGTTCACAGCGCAGCACGCTAACCGCTACACTACCGCTCCCCGCAGTGCACACACACACACGTACACACACGCACGGGGACATCACTGTCGATCGGCAAGTCGCGCGCGCGGTGGGGCACATAAAGCGGCATTAGTCCCACATGGGACATCTGGCCAGCGTGGAAGCGTGGCACCTCCGATTAGCACGGTTGGCTACGTACGGTGCGACAGAAGTTCAACGTACATGCACATACTATACGTGGCCAAAGTTCCCTCCAGAGGGGCTCTCAACAGCGTGGTCCTCGAGATCTCCTCCGAGTCGAGACGCTGCTGCCAACAGCGGCGCCAGCGAACAATTGCAGGACCGCGCCGTTACATTTGACTCCTGGTCAGAGATTCCGGGGTGGGCCCGGGGAGGCGATGGACGGACGACGGGAGCGAGTGGACAGCGAGGACGATGGCGAGGTCGAGGGAGGTGCTGTCGTGAGTTCTCTGGAGAGAGGGGGCAGCTCTCTGGAGAGAGGGGGCAGCTCTCTGGAGAGAGGGGGCAGCTCTCTGGAGAGAGGGGGCAGCTCTCTGGAGAGAGGGGGCAGCTCTTTGGAGAGAGGGGCAGCTCTACACGGCGCCCGCGTGCACACGGTCACGTCAACTGTCGCCATGGCAGCTGTCACAGTTGCGTGTGTGTGTGTGCGTGTGTGTGTGCGTGCGTGTGCGTGTGTGTGCGTGTGTGTGTGTGCGTGTGTGTGTGTGTGCGTGCGTGTGTGCGTGTGTGTGCGTGCGTGTGTGTGTGCGTGTGTGCGTGTGTGTGTGCACTACGATGAAGCGGTGATGTAGCGTTTAGCGCTACGCTTGCGCTACGAAGCCGGCGACCCGAGTTGAATTCCCGCTCACGGCCAACACCGTTGACGATTATCGGAATCGGTCCTCGGCCTCCCCTAGGTCGACTCAACCTCAAATGAGTACCTGGTGCTCTGTGTAAACATCGCCACTGGGGAGACAAAGGCGGCCGGGCGTGGTGCTGACCACCCACCCCCTCGTGTACCGTGCCGGCCTTCATAGGTGCTACTCGCTAACAGCACTTGCCCCAACAGGTCTGTTGAGGCTATACGGGGGATCTTTGTCTGCACCAGGATGGAGGGGTTGTTTTTGTTGTCTTTCTAAATGCCGTGTCACGTGCGGTGCGTGGGGTTGTCGCTCGCGAATGCAGACGAGCGCACCGCGCCGCTCAAATGTGCAGCTATTTAGACACGTGGTGCCATCTTGGCGTCGGGGTGAAACTCCTCTCAACCCATGCTTTGAATATTTTGCCATCATGTGGATTTGTCCAAAATTCTGATTTTTCGGAGGCTTCCTTTTACCCGAACCTTTGCGCGGATGAGTCACCCGGGGAGGTGGAGGAAAATGAATCGTGTAACCGATGCTTTGCTGTGTAGATTTAGGGATCAGGATGAGCGGATGAACGCAGAAAATAGGATCTGTCCCATCACCCCCACGTCAGCTAGGATATGAAGCATGGGGAATGTACCAGTTTCTTACACTATTTTTTATTTTACATGAAATAGACGCAGGCATTACAAGGACTCTTGTAACGTGTTTTTGTGGTTGCAAACAATAGCCAGTAACACCATTGGAACCTCCTTTGCCAGTAGCAAAATATGATCATTGGTTTTGTACCCTTTTATCTGGCAAGAAAACTGACACCTTTTTTTACAAGGAGTCATGTTTGCATTGACCACAATACCTGCGGTTGGAATGCAAACAAAAACACAACTCTGATAATGTATGCACTGTCCTTGAACTTGATTGGTCCACACCCGAGACAGCTTTCTTAGAGCCTAGTCTCACATGGTGTTGAACCAGATGACGCCTTTTCAATTTCAAGGACAGTGCATACATGATCAGAGTTGTGTTTTTTGTTAGCATTCCAACCGCAGGTATTGTGGTCATTGCAAACATTACTCCTTGTAAAAAAGGTGTCAGTTTTGTTGCCAGATAAAAGGGTACAAAACCAATTATAATAGCCAGTGAGTTTACTGTGGCAGTGTAACTATTTGCCCCTACCAGTGGACGTAGACAATGTTGACTTAGTTGACTTTCCCAAGGTTAAGTTAAACAATTTGACCAGAAATCAAACCTAGAACTTTTTGATTGTCGTGTCTTCGCCATCACGTCTCCTTTTAGCGGTGGGGCTAAACGAGCAGCAGCCCTTCCCGCTGTGCTCACACCATTGCTGGAGAGCCATCCTCAATCAGCGGTGCTTCTCAAACTTTGTTTGGTCCGCGGACCACCCGGCCAGCCCCCACACCCAGCCCCCACACCCAGCCCCCACACCCAGCCCCCACACCCAGCCCCCACACCCAGCCCCCACACCCAGCCCCCACACCCAGCCCCCACACCCAGCCCCCACACCCAGCCCCCACACCAGCCCCCACCACCAGCCCCCACACCCAGCCCCCACACCCAGCCCCCACACCCAGCCCCCACACCCAGCCCCCACACCCAGCCCACACCAGCCCCCACACCCAGCCCCACCACCAGCCCCCACCACCGCCCCAACCCAGCCCCACACACCCAGCCCCCACACCCAGCCCCCACACCCAGCCCCCACACCCAGCCCCCACCACCAGCCCCCACACCCAGCCCCACACACCCAGCCCCCACACCCAGCCCACACACCCAGCCCCCACACCCAGCCCCCACACCCAGCCCACACACCCGCCCCCACACCCAGCCCCCACACCAGCCCCCACCACCCAGCCCCCACACCCAGCCCCCACACCCAGCCCCCACACCCAGCCCCCACACCAGCCCCCACACCCAGCCCCCACCCAGCCCCCACACCCAGCCCCACACCCAGCCCCCACACCCAGCCCCACACACCCAGCCCCCACACCCAGCCCCACACCCAGCCCCCACACCCAGCCCCCACACCCAGCCCCCACACCCAGCCCCCACCCCAGCCCCCACCACCAGCCCCCACCACCACCAGCCCCCACACCCAGCCCCCACACCCAGCCCCCACACCCAGCCCCCACCACCCAGCCCCCACCACCAGCCCCCACACCCAGCCCCCACACCCAGCCCCCACACCCAGCCCCCACACCCAGCCCCCACACCCAGCCCCCACACCCAGCCCCCCACCCAGCCCCCACCACCAGCCCCCACCACCAGCCCCCACACCCAGCCCCCACACCCCAGCCCCCACACCCAGCCCCCACACCCAGCCCCCACACCCTGCCCCCACACCCCCCCTGGTGACAAAACGCATTCAATTCTCTCTCCAAACATCAGTAATACAAAATTATTCACATTACCGGAGCATGTATATCGCGGGGAATTTAGATCTGTGGGTAGTTTAATCGGGGTAGTTTACCAGGCTTTTTTTTGTCAATTAAATATTTTGAGAAAAATATTTTGAGAAAAATCTTTACGTCTGAAACATTTATATCTCTGAAAAAACGTTGTCATTATTTACGAATCAACCTGCGTTTGCATCACATCCCCGCGGTCCACCCGGAGGACCGTCGCGGACCGCCTGTGTGGTACTGGCAACCACACTCTGAGAACCACTGCCCTAGGAGGAATTTTGGCCTACTCTTCCACGCGGGCCAGTTGTCTTGGAAGATCATTTTCGTCGCCATAAAAACGAATGGTTACCAAGTTGGTACGGAAGAATTGCGGTGAAACCTACCGAATGAATTGCAGGAAATATATTATTTAATGAGAGGAAATTTACGTTTTATGTTCCGTACAATGTATTCAGTGAAGCAGCAACAATTGATGTATTAAATGTGGAAAAAGCCACATACTGTAATTGTAGCTGTCCCATTTGGGGATTCGAGTTCTGCTGGTATTTTAATACATTTTTTACATTGTAATGTTTAATTTAATTCTGTTTTTTTTTCTGTGTAACAAGGGCATTCAATTGGAGCTGTCCAGCCATGCAGTGCTACCCAACAATTAGCGCATCAAACATATAAGAAGCTACCAAAAAAAACTGAGGAATAGATTTTTTTACGCCTTAACCCAGAAAAGCACAGGAGCTCGTTGTGTGCGTTGCTGATGGATTGTGATTATACCCTTACAAAACAAACACCACGCCTCAAAATTGCTCAAGTTGAGATTACACAAGGCATCAGAATCTTGATTTATCCTGGAGAAATCCGACGGGCTGCAAAGTTCTTTCTCACAGACGTCTGCAGAGTCGGGTTAACATCGCACCACTCCACACCCGCCCCGTCTGTGAAAACCTTGACACAGCAATCGTACTGTGACGGTTCCACCTGAAGACGGAAGCGTGTGTTACCTCCGAAACGTCGTGATTTTTATTTAATTTTTATTTTACTTTTATTAATTTTTTTTTTTACCTACGTGACGTTACCGAAAAAACCTAAGAATGTGAAAACCTGGCAGGTACCCCCTGAAAAAAGAGTCTTGAGGCTCGGTGAGGCTTTAGCTGGACGATAAATCATAATCCCGATAATATGCCGCAGCAGACAAAATGCAACCGCATCTCAAGGCACTGTGCAGAGACAGCGCGACGCTGTGCGTCACGTGGAAGCGAGGCTTATTTAATGAATATGTGCCTGGAAAGACATTCCTGAAAACGGTGACCTATTTTTTAGCGTGTTAAAGTTTCGTCGTTCTATTTGTTTTGTTTAACACGGCAGAAGAGGAACATGTCAATAAAGTGCGTATCGCAGGCACAACAGTGAGCGCCGTCACCTTGGTTTGCGATAGAGGGGCTGGCTCGGTTCGATTTTATAAGAAGAAGAAAACAACAACTGGGAAGCCTGGGGGGAGGGGGGTGAAATCTAATGGTCGTAACAATAATCTCAACGTGTACATCGACACCGCACTATTCGCTCACTCTCGACGAGAGAGGGAGGACGACTGAGAGACGCGAGGAGGAACCAGTCACGAGCTTGGGAAGGCAGTCACGCGGTGAGCCGGCGTCAATAAGCTCTGCCGTGCTCGATATAAACTATAAACTATACACGATGTGCAGGCGTTATCGGCCAACTTACGAGTGTTTACAAGTGCGAGGAAACTCGAGCGCCTCGGATAAAAACCCCACGCGTGCGACGGGTAAAGGCACTAACCCGTCCAGGTGAAGTCCACATTTTTGTGTATGTACGGAACGTGTTTCGCACCGTCGTAATCGGAGGTGCCGGTAACTTTAGCATTGTCCTGGCGAGCCGTTGCTGTAGCCGCTACAGCACCTCCCGGACGCGACGCGCCTACGGGAAGTGTGCGTCACCACATTGTGTGCTATCCACCGACTCTCGCTTCCTCTCCACAATGATGGATTGCAGGCCACGTGCAGTATAATGACCGCCGTCGCCCGGCAAGAGTTCGCGGACGCCAGGACGATTGGGCAACACCGAGGGCTCGGATTCTGAACGCCCAGCAGAGGTTACGTTTGTTTTTTGCGTGGGATGTTTTGGGGGTAGGGGGCTTTGCTCAGAAGCAGTGGGGTAGTAACGAGGGGCGGTCCTCGACTTACGAACACAATTCGTTCCTGAGACCCGTTCGTAAGTCGAACGGTTCGTAAGACGGAACACAGTAATCTATTGTATATTTAAATGTCCACACAAACACTCACTTCCAGCTTTGGGCTGACTCATTACATCTCGCGGAGGATCGCTCAGCTGAACAAAACATTGTGCCGCAGTTCGATTTGCAAGTGAGAGCTCGCGTTTTAAGCTAATGTAAAAAACTATAACAAATCTTTCATGGAACCTAGCTCGTGATTGCGGTTGTTCGTTAGTCGGGCAGTCGTAATTCGAGGACTGTCCGTATATTATCAGTTCGGGGTGGGGGATGTGCCAATCTGTCAGGTGGGGCCCCAATATTTGATTTGAATTAAATAACATACAACGTGGAACGGAAATGAAAAATAATCATTAAAAAATCATTTGAGACCGCGTTTTAAATCATTGTTATTCTTGGTTCATTCGGTAAAGTCACGTAGAATGGAAATAATAAAATAATAAAAATAAAACATAATTAAAGTCACGTAGAATGGAAATAATAAAATAATAGAAATAAAACATATTTATTTTTATTACTTTATTATTTCCATTCTACGTGACTTTACCGAAAAAACCAAGAAGATGAATCCCTGCAGTCACGAAAGCTTTAAATCGAAATTTAAATCATTGTCGTTGTTCTTTTGCACTGTTGTTGAAGACACATCTCACGTTGGTTGTCAAGGGGGCCCCAGCCCGTAGCTGTGGCCACCGCGGTGGGGGGGCGGGGGGGGTGAGGGGGGGGCGCGGGGGGGGGGGGGAGGGGGGGTGAGGGGCAGGGCACCCCTTGCCTGCCCCAGTGCTGCTCGTTACGCCACTGCTCGGCTCCCTGTTGTGGGGGCTGCGGGTTCGACAGGCGTGAAGGGTGGCCTCTATAAAAAAAAAAAACATCTTTACGAGACAATTCATCACTCACTTTAAAAATAGCCGCTTGCTTCTTTTTTTAAAGACTTTCCAAACACGCATGACGCGCCCAGTTTATGATCAATAAACACCGCCCCAACTTTTCTGTAATGATATTTGGCCGTTTCAATCTCATCTCGTGACTTATTTTTGTGCAATGAACCCTCCGACAAGCAACCGCAAAGACAACGTGACGATTGTGTGAATGACGAAGGCGCGATGGTGCGTGCTAAGGGCACGAAACCAGACAGGTATGGCACGCCAGCACAAATACTCTTTGTTTTTTTCGGTAAAGTAACGTAGGTAAAAAATAATAAAAATGAAAACAACTTAATTAAATCACAAATTAAATAAGTAAAATTAAATAAAAAAGTGAAAACAACTAAATTAATTTCATCTTGTATTTAATTTTATTTATTTTAATTTGTGATTTAATTTAGTTGTTTTCATTTTTATTATTTTTTACCTACGTGACTTTACCGATTAAAAAAAAGAGTATGGATCCTTGCAGTCACGAAAACTTCAAATCTAGAATCACAAATACGTTGCGTCTGCACACATAATTGCCAATGTTGTATGTTTATCGGCTATTCCAGTGGAATGTTATGAATCAAGCAGCACGTATTTCTTGAGCAAGCTGTGGACCGGTTTCGAACTTCTGGGTCTCATCAGCAAAAACAGCATTGCAACCACCGATACAGCAACTTTGTTTTACAATTCCGTTGCCTATTTTGCTAAAAAGAACGTTATATTTGGATAAGGGACCGTCCATTAATGACGTCACGCACCTAGGGGGGGGGGGGTCAGACATTTGTGACGATGTGTGACGAGGGGGGGGGGGGTTTGAGAAATGTGACGTCACATCAAAATGTGCAACTTTAAATAAATATAGACAACACGTTTTACATAATTAAATATACATTTTAATACGTTTTCTCCTCGTGACGTCATTTATGGACGGCCCCCAATGTCCTTTCAACCGTGACGCTTCGACAACTTAGAACAATTTGGCGTCTGTTAAGCAATGAACGCGTGTTCCCTCTGAGTCAACCTCAGACGAATAAGCGAAGTTAATTGCTCGGAAATGTTGAATACAGGACAATTGCTCATGATCTGGTTAAGTTTATATACTATTATACTTCGTATGTATCTGCTAAGTTTAACGTTTTGCCTCTATCAATCGTTTTAATTTTATAAATACTAATTGATGAAAATCTAAATTAGCCACTTAACTTTCTTGTTGCATTATTTGCTTTGTTTTCATTCTTGTACTCTCATTTGTCTTTATTGTGGGCAGCAGAGGGCAGTGCAGGGAAATCAGACGTTGTACTGTGTATCTATGCTCCCACTGCCGCCTCTAGCCTTCATCAACCCGTATGCACCAGCGTCGTAAAGTGTGGTAACAGCACCCACGACGACCCTCGCCCTAGCAGTGGAGTGTTCAAGGGCTGTGAGTTTGATTTTGCACACCGGATCTCCCTTGACAGAGACTTGTGTTTTCAATTGCCTCGTTCTCGATTGCATCTGCATGGTTCTCGCGTACACTAATAGTGTCTTATTCAAATCGGTGCATACCCATTCGTATATATTCCAAGCTCACAATGCGTACATGTCAAAGAATCTATGGGGGTTGTTTGCTGTTAAATCGATTTCGGTGTATGCAATGGCTTCAACGTGATCACCTCCAGCCACTAGAGGCCGCTAGACTCATCACAATGCGAACACATTTTGAATCGAGTCACCGAGTCGAATCACTTCACCGAAAATCGTGACGGACGAGCGCGTGGCTTTGATACACGCTGCAAATCTGGCACGTCGCGATTATCACGCCTTTCGTGAATAATTAATCGAGACCATCCTGACCAATGGGCACGCTCAACGCGCTCACATATGTTCAAAGAGGCGGCTCGTGAATACAAGTTGCGACATCTGATTGGCCGGAGCGGCCGCGAGACAAGACGGGAAAGGCTTGGGGGGGGGGGCTAATTATCATAATTTATTTTCTCCTACCGTGGACAGCGCCCCCAGGGAGACACGTGGACACACGAGGCTGAATTGCAGAGAGAGAGAGAGCGAGGCGGCATTGGTGGAGGGAGGAATCGCCAACAGCTTATAGCGGCAGCGGGCTGGAACATCATACACCTGCCCCACCATCACCACAAGGCAAACAGGGGCGAGAAGCAGCAGTCGTCGCTGCCTCCGCCGTCTCTGCCTTCTCTGCCTCCTCCTCGCCTATGTTGACAGAGCTGCTCGTGGTCGTGTGTGTTTACTCTCCACGGCTGGCCAAGACAAAAGAGAGACGAGAAAAGTCGCCGCTTTGATTTTCCGTCTGCGCTGGAAGAAGCGCCCATTCCCTCCCAGCACGTGTTGACTCTGTTGTTAGCGAGAACAATAGCGAGAACATTAGCGAGAACAATAGCAAGCGCGCTTATTGTTGCTAGTGTTATTCTTTTCCCCTCCCTCCTTTATAAATGAGAAAGTAGAGTCGCTTTCAGATATGATTTTGTAAAAAAAAAATGATGGTAATAGTCTTAAACAAGTCGTAAGACTGTGTAGCAGTTGAGCATTCGGTGATAGTTTAAATGTAATCGTCACGACTGCGAGTTTTCGTGACGAATCTCGAGTAAGTGCGTTTCTATAGTGTAGTGGCATTCTGCTAATCGGGTCTGTGTGTAACCACCGGCATAGCCAGCGTGCGTGAGCTTGTGTTTGTCTATCATAGCGTACGGATCCTTGCGTAGCCACCTCGGCAGGTAGGGTTAGGCGTGTGCATACATACGTCTAGCCCAATCTGTGTCCCTGTATAGATTCACACACACAAGGCTACGGCGTCGTGTCGCCGTGTATTTAGTCTCCGCAAGCGATGGATGTGCTGGCCAGCCACAGCATCTTTCACGAACTGCAGCTGGTGCACGACACGGGTTATTTCTCTGCTCTGCCATCTCTCGAAGAAAACTGGCAGCAGGTAAGACGAGAGAGAGAGTGTGTGTGTGAGAGATGGTGTGTGTGTGTGAGCGGCGTGCGTGTGCTGTCAGTCTCGTGTTGCATGTATCATGCGAGAGTGTGCGGCGCTTGTAAGCTGGTGATGTGTGTTCGCATTGCTTCAGCAGGAGCGGTTAGCGTGCTGCGATTTCGCAGACACACGATGAGTTCGAATCCTGGCCACGGCCAACAATCAGTGCCGAGCGATGTTTCTGTCTTAACTGCTGCTGAGCCTCCCCTAGGTCGACTCAGCCTAAATACGTAGCTGCTGCGTTATATTATTACGTTGTTATTATGTCAACGTCAGCACTGGGGAGACGAAGGCGGCCGGGCGTGATTTTTGCGCCGGTACAGACCTAAATAGGTGCGCGCTAGCAACACTTGCTCCACGAGTCTAAAGACTATAGGGGTATCTTTGTCTTTGCTCGTGGTTGGTGTGTGTGTGCTTCTTTTGTGCTCCGTACTTATAGGTGCTCGCTAACAGCACTTGCTCAAACAGTCTGTGCCAGCTTAAAAATACGCTGCCAAGCTTAGCAGTGTTCATTAGGATGCTGTCTTTCCGATAGCCCTGTTCTTCACCTGAGGACGGCTGCTTGCGTTGTGGCCGAAACGCCGTGAGAATTGTATCTGATTATGTTTCATTTTTATTATTTTATTATTTCCCTTCTACGTGACTTTACCGAAAGAACCAAGAATACAGGCTATGCTGGTTATGCGGGAGGCCTTTGTGTTTTTTTCGTGATGTGGGTTTAATGTATGACATGTGATGTGTGTGTAATATGTGAAAGATGTGTGCTGTCTTGTGAGTTGTGTGTTTGTGTCATTTGATATGTGAATGATGTGCACCACGTGGTCTGTCTTTCGTGTGAGTGTCATGTGAGTGATGTGTATCATGTGAGATGTGTGTATGCATTGTGGGTGTCATGTGAGTGATATGTGCATGTGTGTATCCGTGTATTATGTAAAGTGTGTGTATGTGTGTCATGAGAGTGAGTTGCTTGTCCATCGTCAGTGATGTGTGTGTCCTGATGCCATTAATATCATGCTCTATATCATGTGATGTGTGTGTCTTGTGAGAAATGTGTACATATGCACCATGAGTGATCTGTGTTAATGTGCGTATTGTGTGCGAAATGTCACGTGACAGGTGAGTGATGTACGTATCACCTGAATGATGTTTGTGTCATGTGAGTGACATGTGTGTGCATGTATGCGGGGAGCGGCGTCGCAGTGGTTCGTGTGCTGCGCTACGAACCAGCGATCGTTGTCAACATCGGTAAAAAAATCATACCTGGTGAGATGTGTAAATGTCAGCATTGGGAAGACAAAGGCGGCCTGGCGTGTTGCTAGCCACCCAACTATTCGCATGCCGTGCCGGCCTTCATAGGTGCTCGCCAACAGCACTTGTCCCAACAGCCTGTAACAGGCTATACAGGAGTCTTTGTGTTATGTTTGTAAAGCTACTAAACCCTCATGGCAGACAACGATATGGCGAGACATTCATCCAGCAGTGGATTGACGGGACTGTAAATTAATATTATTCTTATCAGGTGCGTATGTCGGCGAGTGATGTGTGTGTGTGTGCGCGTCTTTGAGAAATGTGTGTGCATGTATCTGTCTGTCATGTGAGCGGTGAGTAATGTGTTGCATTTCATATGCCTGCCATGTGAATGCTGCCGACATGGAAGACGTGTGTGTGTGTCGTTGTGTATGAATGATGTGTGTGGTTGTATGTGCATAGCACGCCACATCAATTGTAGCCATCCCTTGTTGTGTGTGTGGTTTCTAATCCGAGCCATTGTTCCTGGTAGAATATACAATTCATGCCAACATTTTTTTTAAACAAGGTGGAATTCTATAGAACAGCATTATTGCATAGATGATTCTGGTAAATGGGACAATGCTATATACATTATATATAGCGTGTTTAAAAGTGTTTGGTGCAACCTGTGTTCACATTTTAGACTAATATTTACGATGCACTGTCAGTTTATATGTGTGTGTGTGTACGTATTGCAAAGTGTGTAAGCACCGTATACAGAAGACGCTGTGTACACATTGACATACCACAGTATTTAAAACCCTACCCTGGCTGTATTTGCACAGAAAGCACATCATCTTGATGTTTGCATTAAAATATCGTTTCGCAATGCACAAATCTCGTTTTAACAACATCATGCGGGGAAAAAATGACTGCTGGATTAATTAACTAATGGATAATTATGTTTTTAAACATTCAATCATTCATACGAAATCACAGCCCTTTGTCAATCCACGGCCGAATAGATTTCCCCATCCAGTCTCAGTCATGAGGTTGTTTGACTATACTTCACCACCCTGGTCAATGTGGATTGGTGGTGAAAGTGAAGGGATTTTGTGGCGGGTGGTCGGGTGCGAGGCATCACTCGCCACTCATGTTGGTCAGGAGTCGAACTCGTGTCTGCTGGTTCCAAAGTGCAGCGCACCAACAAGCCGTGTGACACGAGTACCCCTGCCAATTTAAAGGGATCTAAAATAAAAATGTTGTTTGCTCATTAAAGCCAGCACCAGACGAGAGCATGCAGATGCAGCGCACAAACACACGGCAGCAACAATAAAAATAATCGCGTGGCTAGAATCACTCAACCCCGCGTGTTTCTCTACGGAAAGAAAACCCTACTCAATAATTAATGGGCCTAATGTCTGGACCGCTCCACAAACTACAGTAATAATAAAAATATAACCTCCCCCCCTCTCTACCCACCCACCCCTCTCACACCGAGACACTGCTGGGGGGAGGTGGAAGTAACCAACCCGAGCCTTGGCACATTTATATCTATACCACGGGGGTGGCGCCAGTGCGTGGCATTGAGAGGAAATGTATTCTAAAAAAAAAAAGCTTTTGTGGTCGATTGAAAGCTATTTCATATCAAGCTCCTTTTCGCAGCCCATAGAAAAAAAGTTGCGTCTGGTTTATTATTAACGTATTATTATTTTCGTTGGTGTTTTCGGCACAATTTGGTTGCTTCAAATGCCCTTGATCAATGTTTCGCCGTGCACCTCAAATGCCCCCTCCCAGCCCCCCCCCCCAGCCTCCCCCACCCCGGTCAAACCCATGCACATTTTGCTTTTAAAATAATAATCTCGAGCGGGGCGGGTGGATGGATGTATTTGTGAACACTGGCTCCTATGGGGCTTGTGTGCAGCATCGCTCGTCTGTGCTGCGTCTTCCCGAATGTGTGACATCGGCCAACCCGAAGTTGCATGAATTGTACACGGGTTAAGGTTGATTTAAAATACGTTGCAACATTGCACAATGTGTTAAGAATGCATCTCGACACTTTATGAATCCAAATCGTATGCATTACATTTTGGAAGTGTCTAAATTCAACCGCATTTTCTGCTCTGTATTTATATTTGGTGAGAGCACGCGTTGAAGACAGCGCGTCCAACCCTTCTGCTTTCAAGGGGGACTTGAACTGAAGCTCAGTAGATGCGACGCAGAAAACTACACAAATGTAGAGCGTCCACAAAATATCACTCTTTATTATTATATTTGCGAAAACGGAAACCGCAACAACAACAAAACTACAAAAAATTCCAGACCTTTTTAAGAGTCGTCAGCATCGATAGATTCATGTACACGAGCAGCATTCGACGGCCAACATTGTAAAGCCACGCTAATTTGAAATCTGAAACAACGACGAGGATCGTATAAGCAGTAGTACCTATGCAAGCCGGGCAGCGGCGCATTAATTTATTTTTTGAGGGGGGTGAGTTGGGGGGACCCTCCATCAATAATTGAAGAGGTTTTTTTTTGTGTGTGCGCACAATCTGTCACGCTGCATTGAAGTTATAAATGTGAACGTCGCAGTTATTAATTTACTAAACGTTGTTATCCAAATGTATTTGCCAGCAAGCCTGCTTGAGCGCTTAATGAACACCGAGCTAAGACCCGTGAGAAGAAACCCAACGGTGGTTTTTAATTTTTCATTCTGGTCAATTGAATGACATTTTTGTTGCATTTAGGGACTGCGTTGGCAGTGGTGTGCGAGAAGAATGAATACAAAAAACCTCACCATCCCCAACACTGCCTGATAACAGAAAGGCATAAAATGTTTTTTGTTGTTTGGTAAAATAACCCCTGCGGATTGACTGCAGTATGAACCCGGCGACCTGAGTTCGATTCTTGGACACGTCTAACAAGAGTGGTGAGTGATATCTCAGCCTGTCCTGGGCCCCCTCCCATTCAACAGCCTACACTGAGCGGCATGGGTGAAGTATGGTTAAACAACCACAATGGTTGACATGGAATGGATAGGCCTTTATCCAGCAGTGGATTGGCAAATCGCTAATTAAGCTATAGTTGGCTGAAGTTTGGGTAAACGACCCTTAATTGCCCTTGTTAAGAAGAGTTATTGCCCAAAACATTTGATCACACTTGGGAATATATTTTCCATTTGGGGAAATACAGTAATAACAAAGTCTGTGAATAGGATAACGGTTCATGGCTATATATCTCCTAGCGCAATAGTATTTTTTAAGCTTCTGTATGACACCCCCACAAAAATGTGGCGATCGTATTTCACCGATTAGTGTCGGTTTACACCTCTGCTTTCCATGTCCTCCATCTGTTCTGGAGATGTCAGGACCATCACGAGACAGCCCCAATGACACCTACCCGGAAGGTCACTCTTCAACATTACCGTGCCCGCCGTCAGGTGCAATATCGGTCTCGGATTAACAGCGCACTGGGCCCTGAGCCAGGCAATATTTTGAAATTCCCAACGCTCATCTCGTGGGCCGGCGCCGTTGCCTAGGCTCCCCTCTGCCGGGCCCCCGCGAAGGAGGACGCAAAAGGCAGCTGCTCACCCCGGCCGCGGTTTAATCAGGTCCTGGCGGAAGGGGACTCGCTAGGGTTTTGTATCCAGCCAAAGAGCTCATCGCGGAGAGGCTCTGCGCCAGACCTCAATCCGAGCAAACGGGGGGGCCCCCTGGGGAGAGCTGTCCGCCCCCCACCACCGCCGTGGATAATCCGAGCCTGCGTACGAGTGCCGCGAAGGGTTGCCCCGTTGAGAGCCTAAGCCAGGCCCGAGACGGACCCCAGCGGTGGATCCGTCTCCCTTGTGTCCTGTTGGCGCCTCTTACCCCGCATCTCCACTGTGCATCCCCCCCGGCCCGCACCTCTGCACCACTCTCCTCCCTTTTGGGCTCCCGTTCAGCTGAGCAGGAGGGCGAATGTCATGGTGACCAGCTGTGGGTGGTGCACTCGCGCAAGCTGCTATTTCCAAGGCAGGGCTCGTGGATCGTGCAGGCTTTGTGAACCTATGTTTGTACGTAGTTAAACAAAGAAAAGCAATTTAATTGTAAGTAATCGGTGTATGTCTTGTTATGGTTTGTTTTTCTCAAAGACTTTAAGCTGGTGGGTCTTGGTAACAATATAGTAATATCTATTTTGTATATACTTCAAATGTGTCATACAGACGGCGGCTTCGTGTTTTTTGGAAACCGATTCTGCTGCTCTCGGTGATGACATTTCGTAGCACATTCAATCCCCACAAAGTCTCTCTTGAAAAGAATAATCACAAAGAAGACGTTTGTCCAAGGGAGAGAAAAAAATGAATTCCATCAAACAGTGGTGTCGGATCGTTCTCGCCAATCGCAGGAATTGTTACAGCGGCAGGCGAGGTGTGCTGTTCACAGTCAATGCCATTCACGCACCTGCGCACGCACGCATCTGACACCGTCTTTAAGTCTCAAAGTTGACGCCACAAATCACGCGGTTAAACTTTCATCAAGTGTCTCTCGAGGGTGCACGTGCTCCTGGCTTTCGCCATTTTTTTTAAACGGCAGGTTTGTTTTTTGTCAGCTAGCGGCATCTCTACCTGGCATCTCCTGACACCCCCAACGTCTAACACGCGAGAAGGGGCCGTGTGCGCTGTTCACTTTTGCCAGCTTCACTTCTTTTGGAAACACGGCTTGTTAGATTCGCCCTCAGATTCTGATGTTTGTGTGGCAGCCCTCGCGTGAGCCTTCCCACCCCCCCCCCCCCCCCGCATGTTTTGCGTTGTCAAGGTCATCGTCGTTGTCATTGACGTGCGTCGTGCAGCACTTGAGACTGCCAAGGCTGCGAGGCTTCGGTTCAGCGGTCGAGGTTAGAATCGACGAGTCGAAACAACCAAACAGAAAACAAAGATCCCCCCCCCCCTTATATAGGCGAGTGTTGTTAGCGAGCACCTATGAAGGCCCTTATATAGGCGAGTGTTGTTAGCGAGCACCTATGAAGGCCACGACTGTGGCACACGAGGCGGTGGGTGACCAGAAACACGCCAGGCCGCCTTTGTCTCTCTCGGGGCGATGTTTACTACACACTGCACCAGGTATTCATTTGAGGCTGACTCGACCTAGAGGAGGCCCAGGACCCGTTCAGATAATATTCACTGGTATTCGCCGTTAGCGGTAATTGAAATCAGGTCTCTGAATTAATAGCGCAGCGTGCTAACCGCTACGCTACCGCTCCCCCCCCCCACACACACAGGCGTACACAAGCAAACACACATTCACACGAGCGTGAACCATTTCCAGCTTTATTGACTTTTCCTGGAAGTAAAAGAAGTGATTAAAGTGAGAGTCATTTAGCACAATTCACACCGTGGCTGGGCCAGCACTGCCTCGAAGGCATCACCAGTCATACACGAACCGCCTGGCAGTGTTTACCCCGCCGCACAATGGATTGCTCCATCGGCATCGATCGCTGCATCGCCAATAACCTGCGGAACGGTCCATTTCAATTTTTTTCCGGCACATGGATTGCCCACCGTGGTGCCCGTCCGCTTGTGCCAAACTATCGCAGGCGCTCGCACGCCAAGCCTCGAGTGGACAGCGCGTGGAAGGCGGCGCTGCCACTCCATTAGCCTCGGGCAGGGCTATTGCAAAGTGCTCTGGGCATTGATGCCTGCGTGGATAACTGGAGGTTGATGGTGCGAGCTGGGAGTGCGCGTGTCTGTTGTGTGTGGACGCACGCGTGCGGGAGCCAGTGGCGCAGTGCTTGGACCACTGCGCCACGTATTAACCCCCTGCCACCTTGGTTCGGTTTTCTCAGCCCACAGGAGGCTAACCGGCTAACGTCGGTGACGATCATCCGATTCGGTCATGGTGCCTCCCGTGAGGTCGAGTCGGCCTCGCGTGAGCCCATTTTGTTAACGTACACGCGAGGGAGTCATAGGTTGTCTGGACGTGTTGCTGGTCACGCCACCCGCTTTTGTGTACTGTGACGACCTTAATAGGTGCTCGCAAATCGCACTCGCTCCGACGCATTCTGTATGGCTACGCGGCGGAGTATGGGAGAAGTCTCGATGCGGCTGTCCAGCTCTCTCCACCCTCCCATGCCGGCTGAAACCAGCTTGCAATCCCTGGGCGCTCAAATGGAATCGGAACCTGGCTTGGGGTTGCTGGTCCCAGGTTGATGTGGTGGTAAGAGAGAGGGATCGGGCAATAAACGCCGGTGAATTGGAAGAGGATCACACATCTTTATGACCTCTCGGCAAATGGAGAGAAAAGGCTTTGGGATGTCACGGTGAGGCGGGCGGGGGGGGGGGAGGGTTTCGGGCGGTGGGCGGGGGGTGACATCAAATTTGCACGCATGTCAGCTGACGGCAGTCACGCGGAGTGCATCGCTAGTCCTGTGCCAATCACATGGGCAACCGCGTTCGGACACAAGTCGCTTAATCCAAGGACAAAGCACTGTGCATTGTTTCGGCTTAATTTTTCTCATCTCAGATCTCTCTTTGTTTTACTTCTCAGCATGTGTCATATCGCAACCACGCCGTAAAGCAATGCATATTTATTAGCACAGTCTCCCATGTGTTATCTTAATTAGGGTTACAAGGCTTTGCAAAACACCCCCCACCCCACCCACCTAATTTGCCGTGCACACTCGTGAGCGTGTGTTTATTGCCAGTGAGCGACGGCGAGTGAGCGAGCGAGCGAACATTTTTCTCTCTCTCTCGCTCTTTGTTCCAATAACTCGAGCCCGTGCTCTCGAGTCGAGCCGTCGAAGGCGGCAGAAAAACCACTTGGCAGCAAGAAGAAGTCGTCCGCGCTTCGCCCGGTCCGAATGCTGTCCTGTTGGCCTCCCGTCGGCCTCCTGTTGGCATCCCGTCGCTGCGCTCAAGTCCTTAAGAGCCGCACCTGTACGACGGGCGGCGTCGCAGCGCATAACACGAGCGTAATGTGGGATACAAAGAAACTAATATTACCGTGCTGTGTACACATAACGTTCGTCGGCGACAGAGAGCTCCTCCAGATGACCTTTGCGTGAGCGTGGAGTGCTCTCGCCAATAGCGTCTTGGTCATGGCGCGTGGCATTTGCTGAGCAGGCACCGACTCTGGCGATGGGACCCAGGAAGGCCCACGCAGGGTCCATGCTTTGCTTGCTTGAACAAACCCTGCTTGGTAATATAGGCTCATCGACTAAACAATCTTGTTTTTGGTGTAGAGAGAACGGAGTTCCACTCATATATGTCAGGCAATGTCGACCTGAGATAATGGCAATTGAGTGAAAATGTACAGAATGTGGGGTTAATTTAGAAGTGTTATTATTTTAATTGTGTTGGAAAATGTGTCAAACTATGTTTCTCCGGTAGGTGTTTTGTTTGTTTGTTATTAACGCATCTGCCTCCATCCAATTCACCCCAAATCGTCCGCCTAATCGCGCCAATCTCGGAAGCTAAGCGCAGTGGAGTGGAGCCTGGCGATCGCTCGGATTGATGATCGCCAGAGCTCGCTTTGTGTTCATCGGCATGGGGCTGTGCGGTGGTCAGGAGATGACAGTGCAGCAGTGGACTTAATCCATCTGTGTGGGGCTTTTGAGTCTCCCCCCCCCCCCCCCTGTACGTGTGGAGTTCTCTCTCTGGGTCCTGTGCTCTCCTGCCACACGACCGTGGCCCCAACACTTACTGGTGGCAGTGGCCAAAGATCCCAATGCACAAACGTCCTGAAACATAATCTTGAGACTCGGTGAGGCTTTTCTTGCGCACGTTTTTGTCCTTATTGGTGGTATTGTTTGATGTATTAAAATTTCCCTTTTTTTTTCTGGCGCAGGGGTTATGGAACCCACAGTTTCAATGGGCCTTCACTTGGATTTAAATTAAGGACATTGATTGATTGATTATTGCTTGTGAACACTTTATACAGCGAAATACCACTCATCCGATTGGATGTGGGTCAGAGCTGGGGTCTATTGCAATTACAATGGCATTGTTATCCGAAATTACAATGGTACTGTAATTGCGGTTCATTACGAATCAACACAATTACAATTATAAATGACCCTCGGGTTCTGGATGTTGGTGGTGCTATGGGAGTATACTATTATCCGTGTATGGATAAACATTGATAATTTTAGGATGCATTTAATGTTTGTCACTTGCGGGGTGACCACCTCTTGTTCATGCAGAGGCGCTCGGATAATCGGCTGATTTGTACCAATCACTCCGAGTGGTGGCACTTATCTGTGGATTGGGACGTGGAAAACGAGGGTTTGTGGATCGCTTAAGGGGCATGGATAATACGAAGAACAGAATTAAGTAAGAAGTGTCGCGCCACTCAAGTCGCATGTTAACCAAGGCTTAACGTCCCACCACTGAATATTTTTCGGGTCGCTGTGTCAGACTTGAGTAGGTGACACGTGACTCGTATCCAGAGCCCGAGCGAGAGGTAGTACACTGGTTGTGGTGGTGTCATGGGTTTACGAATGCTCTCCGTGCCACCGACTGACTCGGCCGTCGGCGAGCACCGATTTCACCGGTTCCTTGCGCCGGTCGCGCAGCGTAACCGCGCCTCTCTCCGCGTCGACCCCCCCAGACGTGCCTGGAGATGGAGCGATACCTGCAGACGGAGCCGAGCGGCCAAACCGCCGAGGCTGGCGCGGACGGGCCGGACGAGGGCCTGTGGGATGAGCTCGTCCTGCAGGCGAAGGCCGCCGGCTCTGCCCGGCCAACGCCGCCGCCGCCGCAGCCGCCGCAGCAGCAGCAGCAGCTGCGGGCCGGCGACGCCGCGCCGCCTCCGGGCGTCGCGGCCGCGGTCAAGCAGGAGTCGGCGGTGGACGGAGCCACGGAGCTGGCGGCCTCTCTGGGCGCCGCCACCGAGTCCGTGCAGCTGGTGCCGAGGAGGCTGGCCGGCCACGAGGCCGTGACGGCGCTCACGCCGCCCTCCTCGCCCGAGCTCGCCAAGAAGCAGCACGCGCTGGCCGCCGCGGCCGCCGCCTCGACCCCCGCCGCCCCTGCCGCCGCCCCCGCCGCCGCCGCCGCCGTGAGGGCCGCCCTGCGGTTGGGCCGCAGCCTGAGTTCTCCCGTGGGCCGCGGCGGCGGCCACCACCATCACCACCACCACCATCACCACCACCACCACAGCGGCCATCAACGCCAAAGCGACGGTGACGATCGGCAGCAGAGGCTGGCGGCCTTGCCGCTGGCGCGCAGCGCGGACTCGTCGCCGGACGGCCGCCGGCGGGTTCACCACTGCCACTTCAACGGCTGCCGCAAGGTTTACACGAAGAGCTCGCACCTCAAGGCTCACCAGCGCACGCACACGGGTGAGTGGCGCCCGGCAGCGACCCGCCCGCGTGCGGCGAGAGTGCGTATGGCCGCTGGTTGCGGTGAAATTCCACGGGTCGTTCCGTCCGTGTCACGGTGGGCCGTTGAGGAGCCCATGACGTTATCCGTGCGTGCCGGTTGTCATTGTTCACGTTCGATCAACTACTTTTAGATGAATCGATTGGGGAAACAAAACGCCACGTGGCATCGCCGCCCCGTAGTGACCGACTAATGTTCACTTGCAGGATGGTGCCACGTTCAACTTGTGCCACCCCAAGGACAGCTGCCACCTTGGGGTGGCGGGGGGGGCTGCCGCAGGGTGAATGCTGGGAGACACGGCGGTGTTGGGGGGGGGGGGTTGGGGCGGGGGTGGGGGCCAGGTGGCGGAGTGACGCGAGACGCGACACGGGCTGCGTGGTGGCCACGGTTCGCACAGCTCTTGTCGTAGCCAGGATTGGTGGATCCCGCGGAGATCCTTGGGGTGTGTGAAGACTCTCTCGCGAGTGAGGTTGTTCCCGTGATGGTCGGTACAGCGAGGGTGTTTGTCTAAGTTTGAGTGATTGTCTTCGCATGCGTTTGGGTTTCCTCTGAGCAACTCTCTGTGCTACCAACACAAAAAACAAGACTAATTTTTTTTTAAAGCAAGATGGACAGAGCGCCACCCGATGAAAGTTTCTTGAGACTCGCTGAAGCCTTCCTGTGCTAATAAAGCTCGACTATTAAGAACACAATGGGAAGTTTTGTCAACGAAATTAGGCCATGCCCATTGCGCTTGGGGCTGCAGGAATTGCGAAAGAGAGAATGTGCAGGATTGAGCTGGGAGTGCTGCCAGTTATATTGACGTGTCTGAAAAACGAATGGTTAATCAAATATTCAGCAGCTGGTTATCCGGTCGGCATTATGCTTGTGTCCGTACTGTACGCAAGTTTGCCCCGGACCGAAATGGGCTTTAAGCTGCGCTGGCAGATGTTGCATACGCTAGAATGTATGATTAATGTCAATTGTGAGTTAAACTACCGAAATAAGCATTCTTCCATTTACTATCCTAAAGCCCCCCCAAAAAAATCCGCCTTTCTGCTGTACGGCTTATAATTGCTAATAACCTTGACTCCCATTCTCCCCCCACCCTCCACTCTTATTTAATGTAATTTCCACCACTGAGCGGGGGGGGGGGGGGGGGGTGGGGGCTGGGGGGCTTAATCATTTGTGTGAACACCGATTATTTGAATTTCTCCTTCCCTGTCCACGGGGAGGGCCTGTGGCACGGTCGTCCCCGTGTCCTCCGCTGTGAACTCGGCGACCTACATTCTTCCCCGGCACAGTTTAGCGCCAGCGGTGAAGGTGATATCTGAAGACGCCCCCCTGCCTCGCCACGCGCACCCATCCTTACGGTGACCTGAACCGCAAGGGTCGAAGTGTGAATTATACCGGTGCTGGTGAGGCCCCTTCATCCAGCAGTGGATTAACAAAACGAGCTCTACGTGGGCAAGTATATGTACTAATGTGGGGTGGTGCGGTGGGGCCACTGGTTAATGCACTGCAACTGCCAACCTGGAGACTTGCATTAAATTCCCGGCCAGGCCAGCAAAACGACCTCCACGACTGGAAAAGCTTTCATGCAGCAGTGGATAAATGGACTGCAAACAATAGTTTTAGTATTCTCCTCTGCAGCCTGACCACGGGCCCACTCTGTGGCTCACGCGAGAAGCGGCGAACCTCGTGTTCGTTGCGATGTTCGCCCAGGCGGGTAAGACGGCGCAATGCTCTCCCCGGGCCGGGCTGCCCGTTAGCGGTGGCTTGCGAGCGCGTTCCGATCGACAGTGCATTGGAGAGGCCGTTCCGATCGTGCACGCGTCATCGTCGGAGAAGGAAAAGGGCCGATTCTGGCAACTTTCGAGTGACCTGGAGGTGACGGTGCCGCTCGTTGGCAGGGGCGTGTGTGTGCGTGTGCGCGTGCGTGCGTGCGTGTGTATGTGTGTGCGTGCGCTCACTCAAAGCGTGATAGATGAACCCGCTAATCAAAAATGTAAATACATAGCGGGACGTGGCCGACGCAAGGGAAATTAATGCCTCCTTAACTTTAATCCTTAATTAATTTGACCGCTCCAAACAAATCTGAATGTAAATATTGTTCAGTGTTGCAAAATTAGGTTTTGAAAGTTTATATACCTGCATTTTCTAACCGTGACTTTTAGAAGAAAAGCTTAATTAGTTTTGCAAATGACGCTTTGGTTAGAATACTGGGCTATGAACCGAGTGGCTGGAGTTAATTTTCAGCAATTGGCTAGCACATGCAGTGAGCTATGGTCTGCCCCGGTTAAATCTTGGTTTATGCAGTTGTTTCACGTAAACCCTGCACTTCATAGAGGCTGTCACTCTGACCACACCGGCAAGACAACCACCACCAACACTACGACCACTACAACCACCACGACGGACATGGCACCGGGGAGGCCTTCATCCAACAGTGGAGTGACAAAGGGCCGAACATTACCATTGATGTCATTCATATTTGTTCGGCTATTAGGCAGCGTTGATTGGTTAGGAAGACGTTGAAGTATTTTCAGCCCCTGCGTATTAACAGCCACCGCCATAAGCCCCCTCCCCCCTCCGCTTACTGAATCCCGACTTGACAACGAAGAGAAGGTCGGGTTATGAATGGCTGGGTCAGTGGGTGACGCTCGTGTGCGTGTGGGGGACCCGGGCGGGTGCTCGCTCCATACAGCACTTGCCCCAAACCGCCTGTTGAAGGCTTATACGGGGGGCATCTTGAGTCTGAGGATTCGGGCAAATGGGTAATGCCACAAAAAGGCTTCTCTCGGAGCTGGTTGCTAAAATCCGTAGAAGGTGGGAGACATCAGAGGGGGGAGGGGGTTGGAGGGGGGGTGGATGGAGATCGAGGGGGGAGGAGCAGGGTTGGTACGAAGGCACGGGGGGGGGGGGGATGCAAGCGTTTTGCAAAGCGTGGCGGTGGCCGGGGTGACTGGCTGCGTGAAGGTTTCCTGCGTTGAGCAAGGCAGGCGGTCCCGGCGGAGGGACTCGTTTAGAACAGCCACCCCCCCGGAGGGACCACGGCTCTGTTGCGTTCTGCTTCTCGCGACGTTTGTGTTGAAGGATTCCGTGAAGGCGGCACGTACAGTGTGTGGTGGCAGGTGTCGCGTGTTTGTTGTTGTTGTGGTGGCGGTGCTGGTGGGGAGCGGTGGCGCAGCGGTTAGCGCGCTGCACTGCGAACCCGGCAGACCCGAGTTCGATTCCCGCTCCTCCTCCTCCCCCTCCTCCGTACGGCTGATGTAGATGCGGGGCAAATAACTGCATT
Organism: Lethenteron reissneri; assembly: GCF_015708825.2. Lineage (NCBI taxonomy): Eukaryota > Metazoa > Chordata > Hyperoartia > Petromyzontiformes > Petromyzontidae > Lethenteron > Lethenteron reissneri. The sequence continues at coordinate 2,421,014 of NC_083809.1, forward strand.
GGTCACAGCCACCAAACACCAGTGACGGTTATCTGAGCCGGTCCTGGGCCTCCCCTAGATCTACTCGGCCTCAAATGAGTGCCCGATGCGGTTTGTGGTAAACATCGTGACGTGGGTGGCTGCTGACTGACAGATGAATGGGGGAGGGGTGGGGGGGTCTCTGTCTTTGAGAATGAGACGAAATGTTACAACAAGAAATTCGTTCGGGTTGGTATTTAAATAGGCGTATATTAATTAGACTTGATATTTTCGTCGTAATATTTGAAAGCGTTACGGCACGCGTCCCACTTCTGCACAGCAGCGACGTGCGGCTGGAGGTTTTGACGCTGCATAAATCCAATTTGTGTTATATGATCTTTCATTGTTTCTTCATGGAAATGGCTCGTGTAGGTTAATTCGATTTCTTTTTAATCCACCACACGTATGTAACAATGATTATTTTCTCTCTTTGTATTCGTCTCCGTTTGCACCACTCCACTTTGTGTCGCTTATCTCGCACGACTCGCAGTTTGAAGCACAACGCTTTATGTTAATGTGTCTCTCGTGGGTTTTGAAAAAAAATATTTACAGCTGATTGACAAACCGACGCTGGATGAAGGCTACCAGCGCTCGTTTTGCTTTCCCTCAATGGCGGCGGTGAGGGTTGATTATTTTTAATTGATTGATTATTTTTAATTGATTATTTTTTACTGATTATTTTTATAACCACATTTCACCATGCCATGTTCTTGATCCAGAATCTTTTTTTAAACAGATGGTCCAGTTGGGCGTGGGTCAGCCAGTCGCAACGACAAACAATACAAGAAAAAACGATGGGAGTGCAGAGCATAGGAAAGATGAGCAAGTCACGAGAAATAAACTCAACACCTTTTATTTTACCAAGTAAAGTCCAATGAGCTATTCGTTATTTTTCAGAAGTGACCTGGCCACAAATGATAGCTCAACGATGTGGCTTATTTGGAAATGTATAGGAGCCAAATACTCTTAAGCGCATGTTTCTAATCACACTCGGGTCGCTGGGTTCATCGTGCAATATGCTAACCACTGTGCCACCGCTCCAACCATATGCAGTATTCAAAATTAATGTATTGTAAATGTCTATACGTAAGAGTTATTCTTCCTGCTGTATCATTACTGCTTCATTATTATCAGAATGTCCACGTAATTGTAATTTCTATCGCCTTATTGTGACCTGGGCACCCTACTCAGTGACCATTAATATCTCTCAAAACTAAAGTATATATATATATTTTTAAAAACCCTGCGCCGTTAAAAAAAAGCCATTAGCGGAGACATGTAAGATAGCCATTTTTAATTTACTTCACCGTGGGGGAAAAGGGAAAAAGAAACGAAAAGGGAAACAAAGAGAGAGAGACCCACGACGCTTTAGATGTGGGGATTGGCGGTTTTTAATCGTGAGGCAGCCGAGCGAGCATAGTTCGGCGTTGGATGACTCTTGTCTCGATCCCGCACAGAGCGCTCTGCGCTGTTCGTGTGTGGGGGGGCTAAGGTAGGTCGTGGGGCGGCAGAGCGAGGGGGAGAGAGGGCGGCGGGGGGGAGAAGAGTCGAGGGAGGGCGAGGTGGCTGGTGTGTAGGGGCGGGGGGAGAAGGAAAAGCGTGAGGCGAGATTATTAATATTTTCTTTAGGAGCAGGAGCAGCAGCAGCAAAAATCGTCGTCATCATCATCAGCAGCAGCAGGGGGACTGGGAGCGCAGCTTCGTGATGTCCGCCTGAATGTTTTCATTGTTTGTCTGCTTTGCCGTCGTCGTTACGATCTCGCGCGTCCACTGGCAGCTTGCGCTGGGACGGCTGCACGTGCCCTTCCACCCCTGGGCCTCCACGCCACCCGCCCGCCCGCCCGCCCGCCCCTCGCAAGCTTTCCCGTGTCCCCTGAGCTCTACAGCCCTCCAGCATTTCGATCGATACGATGGTCTTGTTGTTCAAAAATGGATCTGGCTTCCGAGCAGCCATTGCAGCGCTCCTCCAGTACTTTACAGCACGCACCTGGGACGGGGGGCTTATTTATTTATTTGTTTGGGCCTTATTTACCTCTGCGTTGCTCTCGTTCTGATTCCTCGCAACGCGATCGCGTTGCGTCGGTCGTTCGTTCTGTTGCTTTTCAAAACTGTTGGAACACCTTCTTGGTTCTTTCGGTAAAGTCACGTAGAATGGAAACAATAAAATAATAAAAACAAAACATAATAAAATTATTCTCACGACGTTTCGGCCACAACGCAAGTAGCCGTCCTCAGGTGGAGAACAGGTCTGTCGAGGAGACAGAGTCTGATTGACACACATCGACTGTCTCCGTGCTAAGTGCGGAGCGGTTGGATTACTTTCAACAAATCCAGCACCCCCCCCCCCCCCCCCCCGCTGATTTGGACGCAAAGTGCCGTGCGGCTAATTCGAACTGCACGTGGCACCAGTGGCCCTGGCTGCTGCCAAGTGTACAGGTGGTGCGATTGTACAGGGCCGGAGGGGGCGGGGGGGGGGGTATTACAATGCATTGGGCGCCCCATTTCTGTTCCTTGCGCCAGGGCCCACACCGGACACGCTTGCCCCCACTGACTGCGTGGCACAGTTATTCACGCGCCGCACTGTGAACCCGAAAGGCCCGAGTTCGATTCCTGACCAGGGCCGACATGGGTGGTCGGTGATTTCTAAACCCCGGTCCTGGGCCACGTCCTTCACAAAACCCACTCTTGATGGTTTTGTCATTTTGGTGACCCCAGATCACTCTTGCACATGGCATGTGTCGCTCTTCATCCAACAGTAGCATGAGCACAGAATGTAAATTATTATTCAGGCCTTAATGGTCAGAAGACTGCGAAATGAAAGTGGTCACCTGAATTAGATTTTTCGTTGATGGCCAACATCAATTGCGATTCATATCTGAACTTTACCAATCAACGCTGATCAGCCTGGTCAAGTAAATTCAAACAACCTGCTAACGGGAGGCCTTCATCCAGCAGTGGAATCTCAAAAGGGTCTTCATTACGTGACTGTTACAATAGGATATCACAGTATTATACAATAATACAGACAAAGGGCTCTTCTGTAGAACTGATTTTTGCGTTTAGTTTGGCCTTCCTCCGATAAGCACAGTTGGCTACGTGCAGTACGAATGAAGTTCAATGTACACGGGAACATTATCGTGGCAGACTCTGTTCTGGACACACATGTTCCGAGACAGATTCTGCCCGGAACGCAAAGCCGCCTCCAGTGACCGTGGCAGGAAGTGAGAGAGAGGGGGGGCTTAGAGGTTAAAGTTTGACGTGGTGCTAAAGGTCGAGATGTTTTGAAGTACATCAGAAAATATCTCCGCTGACATTGGGGGGGTGGGGGGTGGGGGGTGGGGGGTTATTTCCTAAGAGACGAGACCTGGGAAGCAATATTCTTTAGATAACATGAACACCGTCGGATTCTGATCATACAACAAACGGACAACTCAAAATAATAGTCCCCATATATTTATGAAGGAGACATTGTATGCTGGTTATAGTTATGTGGTTGGTTCTTTCGGTAAAGTCACGTAGAAGGGAAATAATAAAATAAAATAAAATGTACATAATACAATAAAATTCTCACGACGTTTTGGCCACAATGCAAGCAGCCGTCCTCAGGTGAAGAAACAGAGCTGTCGGAAAGACAGCGTCCTAATGGATTGTTATTTTATTATGTTTTATTTTTATTATTTTATTATTTCCCTTCTACGTAATTTTACCAAAAGAACCAATAATATGAATCCCTGGTTTTACGAAAGCTTTACATCAAAATTTATAGTTCTGTTGTTTATAGTCTCCACCATGATGCGAATGATAATTTTGAGTGACGTTTTACTGGATAATTTTGCAGTCGTGTTGCGAAAAGAGAGGGGGGAGGGCTCTTGTCTGTAAGATTGGTTGTTGATCAACATTGATTCAGGCATGCGTGATTGTGCTGATGAGATGCTGTATGTCGAAACTGGTCCAGAGTTTGCTTGAATCAATGCTGCTGAAATGATGCACTCGCAGAAGCTCGTGCAGCTGATAAGTTACGTAAGATATACCTAAAACGTTTTATGTGCAGAGACATATATTAAGGATACTTTTCTGATTATTTATTTAGTTATAAATCAAGAAGACCTCCGTTTCTTGTAAAGCCCTTCATCAATCCACTGCTGGATGGAGGCTGCCTTCGGTCATCGGGGTTGGGTTGACCATACTTCGCAACGCTGGTTAGTTTTGGGTTTATGAAAGAGGCAGCCCAGAATCGGTTCCTGAATCGCTCGCGACTGATGTTGGCCATGGTTGGGATTCAAACTCGGGTCATTGGGTTCACAGTGCAGTCCGATAACCACTACACCTCTGCATCACTGTTAATTTTCTTAGCATAAAAAAACATTCTGCTGGCTTTCGAAGTTTGTAGTCACCAAGCAGTATTTGATTAATCGGCCAAACTGTGGACTGGTTTTAACCTTTTGGGTCTTATTAGCAGTCGGGTCTCTCTCATCCAGAGTTTATATTTTTAAACATCACAAGCCTGTAAGACCAAGAGGCTCATGGCTAAGACGAAAATAATGTGGAGATATGGAACGGATGTATATTTTCTTTGTCTATTTTATGACCACGTAATCTCTACAACAGCGTAGAATACGTTTTTATACAATATGGTTCTGAATGCACCCAGGTATTGTAGGATATATGGAGCTAAGCAGGCTTTGGGCCTGCATAATACTTGGATGAGCAACCAACATCCATAATAGGTGTTGTAGGTTGCCGGGCTACGTGTTGGGCAGCATAGGGCTGTGCAGCCAAATCCATTGTTGTACTGCACCTCTATGCTGCCATGTCTATTTTTCCCCCACCTTAACCAACCTGCACTGACGGGCCCGCATGTTAAATTTTATCAAATATCCGCCTGCGACCCACACGGCGTGGGTAGGCCCTCATCCAGCCGTGGATTGACCAAAAGGGGCTGTACATGATGTCACACGGCAGTCCCTCAAAGAATGGAACATACCTCGAGATGACAAACCGACGGGGTGACTGAACGTGAACGCGGCTGCGCGCGGCACACCCACATGTCTTTTTGGCGCGTTGCCTTCTGCGGGAGCTTTATCCGAAAGGTGCCACTTTCCGATTTGCTGGGATAATGGATTTGTTGTTGTTGTTGTCCACACTCAGACTGCAGGGAATCTCTGGAGTTCGATTCACTTCCCTCTAGGCCTGAAAACCAACCGCGGGCAGTTCGCAGGAACCTAAAATGTGCTCCTGCGAGCGACGCTGCTCACCGACCTCCTTATACGATAGCCGGGCGACTGTAATGATCGCGCCTTGGCCGTAACTCACGATAAATTGCCTCGAAAGTAAAAAAAAAATCATGAATGGACTGCGGTGCGCGCAGCAGTGGCGGCACGGGCTGCTTTACTGCCACGTGTAATTGCTGTCTTCCCCGTGTGTAAGCGTTATGGGAATCATTTATGAGATTATTTTTTAATGAATAGACATTCTGTCGTGTTGGTATTTTTTTTTATTATTATTAACCACCGTCCAAATATGGCTGCGTCCAATTATATCGTTCGTTGGTGGAGGGGAGGTGGGGGTGGCGAGGGGGCCACGATGGAACCTTGGCCGTGCAATTATAATGCGGAAGGTGCGCGAGTATTGTAATGATGCTCGTTGTAATCGCCAGTGAAAATGCCCTACTCTTCTAGATGGTAAATGTTGTGGGTTCGCTGTCCAACACGCCGGCCTGCTGAAAACGCATCGGCACGTTTTGTTCACGTGACTAAAACCTTACCGATTGGCTGTTTGGCTGTGTCTGGCGGAGGTGGCTTTTACGACACGTTTTACGTCTCCGCGATCTTAACCAAAAAAAAAACCGTGACCGTGAATGCCAAAAGCGTTGGTCAAGGTGCAGTCCCCACAAGTGCTTGGTCACGCCGCTACTGGCCAAAGGGCCCTTCCGCTCGATGGCGCTCCAGAGAGCCCCTCGAGGGGGTGTATTTGGCCTACTCTTCCATGCCGCCCAGACGTGTTAAGGAGGCAAGAGTACCCACACTTTACCCCGCCACACGCCACCTGCCGACCTCTGTCAACCCTGCTGGCTGGACAGAGGGTGGGCGGAGGAGATTTGAGAAGCTGGTGGTGACCTCTGGATAGCAAGTCCAGTCCACTGTACGTATGTACGTTGAACTTCTTTCGCACCGTGCGTGGCCAACCGTGCAAATCGGAGCTGCGGGACGAAGGACTCCAAACGAAATGCTAAAAGCAGTTCTAAAGAAATGAGTTCGTCAATCTGGTCGATTTAAAATTACACAGCTCCATTTGCTTTCTTATATCGGAAGGAAGAGCATTCCAGACGACCGCAGAAGCGCATCTGAAAGTGCGCGATGTGGTGACCGTCTCTGTTCCATAGCTTGCCAACAGCTGCTGCTGTGGCAACATCCCGTAATGTAAAGTAAAAAAAGTCAAATTGTTTCCACATTACGAAATAGATAAAAACAACATAAGGGCCATGATTGGTAGTAGTGGCTGTGCCGTGTTAATGGTGTCACATGTCGGTTATGGCTGTGGCGATTGAAGTGCGGAGTTGTATTACTGGGAGGACCAGATGTTCCCATTAATTGACGCTGCCACCCCGACTACGCTTCCAATGAGGGGTGGAACAGTGCCTGGAGTCATCGATAATGATCGGTTCTTAAGCTCACAATGCATATGCATTGGTGTGGCGGTGTTACTGTGGTGTGGCAGTGTTTCTGTCGTGAGGCTGTGTTAGTGTTTCTGTGGCTGTGATTCTGTGGTGTGGTTGTGATAGTTTGGATTGTTGTGTTTCTGTGGTGTGGCAGTGTTTCTGTAGTGAGGCTGTGTTAGTTTGCTTTTCTGTGGTGTGGCTGGGATAGTTTTGGTTGCGGTGTTTCTGTGGTCTGGCTGTATTTAAGTGGTCTGGCTGTATTTAAGTGGTCTGGCTGTATATCCTCGAGTTGATGTTTGCCAACGTTTTATGTCGCAATGTTTTGTGGGGTGGAGCGTCCGCGCAGTGGTGAAAGCGCTACCCTGCAAACCCAGCAATAACTCGAGTTAGATTCCCAGCGACGGCTAACGAACATTGGTGAAGTCTGAACCATTTGCCGACGCGCACTGACCAGCATGGCGGAGTATGGTCTAGCAACCCCCACGACTGACATCGCATGGGCCCGAGGCCTTCATCCAGCAGTGGATTGACAAAGTGCTGAGAAATGTTGTACTGTATATGCAATGGGCGGCTCTTCATCCCGCGAGCCAGGAAGCCGAGTCTTATGAAGAGCAGCAAAGTGACAGCTCATTGGCTTGATGTGTTACTTTCTCAGAGGTTATTTGTTTGCTGCAACGCGATTGAAGTCCTGCGTGGAGCTGTCAGCTGACGGTGAGACTTGTGATTTGAGTTGGAGTTGTTGGGGGCGTGGGTGAGGGGCGGGGGTTAGAGAGTGAACGGCCTTTGTCTCCCGACCCCGTGGTCATTTACGGCTGGGTGGATCTAGCAGAGGGCCCAGTGCCAGTTTTAAATATCCGCCACTGATGTTGGCCAAGGTTTGGCGTCGGCGGTCGTGGCGGTTTCTGGACGTGGTACAGAAACCGCCCCCCCTCCCACCAGCAGTGTGACATGCAGCCCTCATTTGTGTCCACGGGGTCGGTTGTCGGTCTTGGTACGGAGACGCTGCCAGCGCACGCGGTCGCGTCCGGTGATTATCAGCGAGAGATTTACGCGCTCCCTGCACGTGCTCGCTCTGGGAAATAATAATAATCATGATACCGATCGGTCCGTTCATTAGGCCTCCTCGTACGGTTCTTTCGCAGCTGCTGTGAAACACGCGTCAGTGTGTGCATGCGGGAAATATGTTCGCGTTTGCCATTGGTGTAAATAGTACGCACGTTGAATATGATGCGACTGTTGTGTAAATCGGTGATGGGAGTGGAACGGCAGCGTTTTGGCGAGTGCACCTCTGTGAACCCGACGACCTGACTGCAAATCTCGGTCATGGCTAACATCAGTGGTGATATCGGATCCAGATCTGGCGAAGTGTGGTGAAGAAAACCCCCCCGACACGGCATGGGAGGAAGCCTGCATCCAGTATTTTTTTTTTTAGCAGGTAAGGCATACGGAGCCATGTAGCTTTTTTTCAGAAGTGACCTGGCCACAAAAGATAGCTCAACGAAGTGGCTTATCGTGTGGACATTTTTAGCAGCCAAATACTCTAAACACGCACAGTTTTTCAATGTGGAGGGAAAAACCGGGGGACCTGGAGAAAAATCCACGCGGCCACGCAGAGAGAGAGACACGCCAACTCAGCAAGTGTCGGGGTCGGCATCGAACCCACGACCTCCTATACACCAGGCGAGGTAGTTAACATCTCGGCACCGTGGAACCCAAGTGGTGAATTGACAGAAGGGTGCAGAGCCGGTCTTATCGGATGCCGTCCGCCACGTGTGACTGATGGTTCCGGCGGTAGCGTGGATGCTCGGGGAGTCCTTTTACATGCAGCGCAGGCGGCTCCTGCGGTCAGCAGAACAAGATTGGTTTCTGGTAGCGAAGTGCACAAGACATCCGGTGCTTTCACGTACCGCAGGGTTATTTGATTATTTAATTTACCCCCCTCTGTCTTTTCCACGCTCCGCTCTCTGACCCAGTCGCGTTCGTGCGTCCGTCCAGAAAGCGTGGGCTGAATTGTACTCGCTGCACTCCCACAGATGACCGGTGGCCCATCTCTGATGCTGACAGAGCGGCTCTGTGGCTTTCTTTGTGATCTGCGTGTCGACCGGATTGGGGCTGATGATGTTTGCGATCGCGGTTTGAATCACGAATCGGGTCTTGTTTTGTCAACGCGGTGAATGTGTCGCACGACCCCGATGCTACGCATACAGTACACCAAACATAAGTACAGTACCGTACTGCAATCGATCCACACGTGCACAATTTGATGCGCGTGTGTGCTCCCAGAAATGTCGTTTAATTGAGGAGGCGGTGGATCATTCGCTGCCTCGTGTAAACACACAGAGCAGGTAACGGAAATAACCCACTCTTACCAAGCATGTGGAATTGAATTATTCATAAGTTATTAGGGGGGGCGGTGGAAGTAGCCATGGGGATCCCCCACAGGGAGTAGGCAGTCAGATGCTTGAAGCCTATCAATGGAGGAGGGGGGGCACAGCATAGGCCTTGCTCGGACAAATTGTTACAACCGATACAATGTGTGTTTACATCGCATCTGAGTACAACCACATCTCAAGACGCCGTGGGAGAAGATTGGTGACAATTTGTTTCACATAGGGAGGAAGTCGGCGATAGGCAGAGATAAAAGTGGCAGGAGGGTTTGAGTCTGGACTTCACCAGGGGCGGGAAGTGAACAGCACGGATGGCTGGGGTGGAAGGGAGTTTTATTGATGTGGGGGCAGCAGAGGAGAGTGAGTGACCACCCACTGAGCCAATGTTGACCGGGGGCTTCCATAGAAAGCCTTGCTTGCTGGAGTGCAGTGCGCGGAGGGGAGTAGAGTGGGATGAGCAGGGAGAGAGGACAAGCCCGGGGTGAGACCATGGGGAGGAGTGCAATCCTGAATTTGAACCTCAACTGAAATTTCGAGCCAGTGAAGGGAATGGATTGTTGGAGTGATGTGTGCGTTCGTAATGCCGTCCTGATGATCTTTCGATGTTTTGTGGCACGTCTTAATGCTGCTGCTGATGACGACGGCGACGATCATGACGGCAGTGCCGGTTGCAACGATGTTCTTCCGGGCTTTTTCAGTCCCGGCGTCGCTGACACCTGTCGTTGTGCCCTCCCCGCAGGAGAGAAGCCGTACAAGTGCTCGTGGGTCGGCTGCGAGTGGCGGTTCGCGCGCAGCGACGAGCTCACGCGACACTACCGCAAACACACGGGCGCCAAGCCCTTCAAGTGCAACCACTGCGACAGGTATGCACGCCCCCCCCCCCTGCAGCGCGTGACCTTGTCAAATCTGGGGAAGGGAGGGGGCGGTGGGGGAAAAGGGACGTACAACATCTCAAGGGGGTGGTTGGATGAGTGGCACCCCACCCCCTTGTCAACAAACAATGGGTATCTCCCGTCAGCGGTGATCTCACCTCCAACCTGTGTCTCTTCGGACGCGGGGCGGTGACCTCACCTCCACTTGACCCCTGCGACTCGGGCTCGTGGAATTCGGGGAAGATGTTGAAGCACATTTTAAACGCTCGGAGGAATAATGATTCGGTACGCTGTGCACGGGCGCCAATGGCGTTGATAGCTTTGGGTGTCTGGCAAACTTTGCAGAAAAGCCGGCACTGGTGATAAATTTTGTACCTAGACTATTTCACTTAACTATAAGGATGTATCGGGGGGAGGGGAGGCAGCGTGGTGGATAGAACCTTCAGAAGAAGGAGGGGGTGGCTCTGCCCCCTCTAGCCCCCCATTCGAGCGGTGATCTCAAAAAGGAGCGAAGAGACGATGTCGCGGAGCCACGCGGTTTGCGGAGCGGGGGAGGTGGGGGGAGTGGGGTGGGGGGGATGGGGTGGAGGTGGGGGGAGTGGGGTGGGGGGGATGGTGAGCCGGCGTCGTCCGATGGCGTCGGAGGAGCGGGAGAAGATAAAACAATAACAAAAAAAATCCAACTTCAGATTTGCGGGATGAGAGTGGATTTTATCCTTGGGCTGCGGGAATGCAAGGCCACGTTTTTTTGTCTTTTCAGGTTCGCTGGCTTGAGCCTCGGTTCCAGGAGTGTGGTTTTTAAGGCCGCTTTCGTGGATCAGAAATTAGTTTCTATATATTTATTTATTTTAGATGTCACCTGGAGGCTTCTGGTTTAGCCAGCAGCAATCTGAAGATGTGTGCTTGCCCTGCGGCTCAAGGCACTGAGCCCCTGTCGATTGTCGTGCTTCTGGGGGGGGGGGCTCTTATCACAGTGGCAAGGAAAGTGTTAAGAACAACAGCTGGCACCTTTTTTGCAAAAGCAAAGAGGCAAATCCCCCCCCCCTCCTCTCTAGACCATACATAAAACGGCACTGTGAGCACAAGGCTCTGAACCTCGCTTTGAAGAGTTCACAACTGAGGTATCCTTTTTTGGCTTCTTGGGTATTTTGGGCGCATCGGCTGAAAGTCTTTCGGGCCAGAGGCTCTCTCGGTGCTTAGGGGCACGGCGGTGTTACCAATTTGCATTTACAGTGGGTCTATAAACAGCTTTCGCTTCACTGTTGGGCTGTTAATTGTTTTCAAGAAAGCCTGGGATTTTGAGTCGAACGCAAACCTGTTAGGACTTGCTTGAAGGATAAATATATCATTATTATTATTATCCCAGCAGCCGTTCGGGGAATCTCAAGTGTTTAGGTTTTTAAAAAAATGTAGAGGTGGGTGGGTGGGTCACGGAGAGGTCAGGGCACTGAGCTGGCACCGTTGCCATCCTCGGTCGAAATGTGGGCAGACGACTGATCATACCACGTTCTTAAGCCTCTCGCACCGATTGTCCCCAGCCTGATGAACGTATGTATGTTGGACTTCTTTCGCGCCGTACGTTGCCAACCGTGCTAATCGGAGGTGCGGTCGTTGGACGCCAATGACTGCGCACAAAAACACGGTTTTCCGCTTAATTTGGCTTACTGCAGCTGTGATGTGCACATATGTTTGCATTGATTGATATCTGGGAAACTCGGTCTGCTGGGGAGTTAAATGTTGCGTCTGCTTGAGTGCGGATAAAGGGGTCAACTGAAGTGACTTCAGAAGGAGCTCTGGGACGCCATTGTCTGGGTCCATTTCCTGGCACAGGGTGATGCACTGCTAGCTGCGGCGTTCTGAGTGTAAATTTCTCCATCTCATGACGAAATGCCGAAAGTGCGATTTGATAAAAAAAACGTGTGAGTGTTTCAGACAAACATTTGTATAACCTCTTTACGAACGCAGTAGGAACCAGGGTCACGTGCACTTTAAAGTGACTGCACCGATGCTCAGCTTTTGTGGTCAAAATAGCGCTCACGGGCTCAAAGTTCAACGCGCGGAATGTCCCAGTGGCTGCCTTGAGTGGGCGAGACAGCTGTAAACGCGAATGCTAATTAAGGCGATCGCTAGAGCATTTGCCTTCTGTTCGCCTACTTGTGCCTAATAGCGCAACAATTTGAGAACTGCTGGCACCTGAGCCCTTGGTTGGTGAGCAGGCTCACCAACCCTGCCCACCAGCCTTGCCCACCAGCCCTGCCCACCACCCCTGCCCACTCACCCAAAGTCAATCAACACCCTCTCCAATGGGGACTGCCGGGCCGCTCTGCGCGCTGGGAGTCGTGCGGAGTGAGCGACGTGCCAGAAGGCGCAGGCGGTGGCGGGCGACGGTGGTGGGGTGGTGGCAGCAAACCAGCACCGCAATCCCCCCCATGCTCCCCCCACGCTCCCCCCCCCCCCCCGGCCTCCCCCCACGCTCCCCGCCCACCACCCCTTAATTAAGAGCTCGCCTCAGAAGCGTTTCTCCAAATCCACGTTAACGGGCTGGCGGTAATGGCCTCGGGCTGACGGGCCCGGTTAAAATAAAATTTTGCCTTGCTGTGCTCGCTCGCCCCCACCTCTCCCACCCCCCTCCTAGTCCTGGTTAGCACCGCAATTACTCACCGGCGGCCGGGCAGCCGGGTTGCCAGGCTGCCGGGCTGCCGGATGGCGTGCCGAGTCTGGCCAGAGTGGCCCCCCGTGCCGTCGGCGCGCCACGCGACTTGGCTCTGATTTCCGGCATGAAGGAGCTCGCGCTCAGACCGGGTTTTTGTAGCGCAGCTGCTGAACGGAAGACCCGCTGGATTTTCCCTCTCTCTCTGCGTGTCTCTCTATCGATGGTTTTAGTTTTTTTCTTCTGCTTGGCGAAGGGACCGAGTCGTCACGTGAAGCGGCAGCGGCAAATGAAATGCGCTCGTCGCCGTGACGTCGTCGCGCGCTCACCTGAATTGAGCGCCGCCGAGCTCGCGGACCGCTTCGTTCCTCTTGCATGGGGAGATTTGTGGCCACCGCGTGGTCCAAGGCGCTCGTAGCGACGGTCTGCTGTTGCCGCGACGATGCTTCGATGTGAACATTGTTGGCTTCCTGGCGACATGCTGCGGATTTTGCGCGAAGGAATCGGTTGTCTCCCATTTGTATGTGGTTCCGCTGAAGGCGGTGGCTTCACCGCCACCCCTGACGCCACTGGAAAAGCTGTTTTCATCACAATTAACAAAAGATAATTCATTGCTATGTTGCAATGTGTGAGCTTGTTTGTGGACGATCCGTTACATCGTTGAGGTGGAGTCATTTGCATAATCACCTCTCCTTTACACCATACCTAATATGAAAATATAAATACATTTCTGATTCTAATTGGAGTATCAGGCTAATTGTTGGGATATAATGTTGCACCATCCTAGCACTTGAATGAATTGTTGAAAATCGGCGCTGACATTTGATTCAAAAGGATTCTTGGATTTGTTTTTTTTCTTTAAGTCTCGATTCTGTGGTTTCCACCGTTTCATTTGTGCAATGTTCATTCCGTTAGCCTAACAGTGATATTAGCATAACATTCACATTGAATTTGCATAAATAGATCTTCACACGTGCGTTCTTACACACACGATTCATTGTCTGTATCATGATGGTAAAAACACAGGAATCGTCGTCCAAATCCTAAATAAATATGGCCATTCGATGTGTAAAGACATTTCCAAAACAATATATTATGCTTTGTAATGCCGCTGTTCATGTAGAGCAACCCAGAGCTCCTTACAACTCTGACAATATAAAAATCCACTGGCCAATCGACCACCTCTAGGATCAGCTGATGCAAACAAATGTGAGAGTTTACATTTCACTTAACAGATTTGACTGTCTGCTGCATTCCTGATAGGACTGCAACCTAGCGCACTCGCTCACCCACCCCTCATTCAATTATCTACTCACTCGATCATCCATTCACTCCATTATCTACTCACCCACTCATCCATCCATCCACTCATCGACTCAGTTAGGGGCAGAGTTCCGAAGGCAGGAGGCACAACTGGAAGGCCCTTTACTCCCTCCAAATTTGAAACACCTTCTAGGAGCCACCGAAAGTGCTCCGCATTCGCCCGCCTCCCAGGTGCAGCATTTCGACCGGTGGCCACCGATGGCGCGGGGTGGCAGTCGCTGGCGACGGCGGTGGCAGCAGCAAGCGATGGCTCTGTGCCCTTAGCGGGGCGGGGTGGGGGGGTGTTGCGGCGCGGTTGGGGGCAGGCGGGTGGCTCGTCGCCACCCCCACCCCTACCCCCCCGTCACGTGGGCACGGCTCCCGTAAGCTCATCTGCTGCTCGTCTAGACGCCACGTGCCCTACGGCGCAGCGGGCGGGGAGCGCTGGACCGTCGCTCCGCGTGAGGCGCCACGTGTTAAAGGGGAAGGCGTGTGTGTGCGCGCGCGTGTGTGTGTGGGAGCGGTGGTGTAGTGGTTAGCGCGCTGCGCTACGAACCTGGCGACCCGGGTTCGATTCCCGCTCACGGGCAACATCTGTGACGATTATCTGAACCGGTCCTGGGCCTCCCCTAGGTCGACTCAGCCTCAAATGAGTACCTGGTGCGGTGTGTAAACATCGCCAACTGGGGAGACAAAGGTGGACGGGCGTGGTGTTGGCCACCCACCCCCTCGTGTGCCGTGCCGGCCTTCATAGGTGCTCGCTAACAGCACTTGCCCCTACAGTCTGTTAAGGCTATACCGGGGATCTTGTCTCTGTTTTTTGTGTGCGCGTGTGTGTGCCTTCGTGCGCGCGAGGTGGTGCTGGCAGCAACAGGGGGGCTATTACGTTGAGGTTTTATTTTTTGTTGCGTTCTCCCCACTCCCCCTTTAAATGATGTGTGAGCACGACGCTTTGTAATCCGCGCAACCGCTGCCATGAAAGCTTTCATGCCGTCGGATATTAAAATCTCGCTCGGGGGGGGGGAAAAAATGTTGGCTTTTTTTTTTAACCGGAGAATTATCTAAACGTCCGCAGAGCGAAACGGAGCGTTAATAGAGACCAGTAACGGCGTGGGCCCCTCCCTGTGTTCATCTTTGCATCGAGCGTTGAGCGCGTGCGATTCACCTCGGTGCGAATTATCTCGCAAAATCGTCGCATTTCGCCACGTGCCGTGAAGGAACGCGGCTGAAACGCGATGCGCGCGCACCGCCAGTTCCGAGCCAATTTGGCCAAAGCGTCCACGGTAAATAATTTCTCGCGGTCAAACATTTTATTCCAAAAATCTTTCCCTCCCCCCCCCCCCCCCTTTCGCCGTCGTAATCAACTGATTTGCTGTGGTTGTGCGAGGACCCCACAGGACCCCTCAGCAGCAGCCGCGTCTCTACTCTCGCCGCGCGTGCTTTCTCTCGAAGGGTCACCCCGGGTTAACGCCGAGTCTTTTCTTAAAATTGCCTTTTAACCATTTGAGACCTCATTGAGATTCATAATCTCCTTTTGCAAAGGAGACATCGGCGGCGGCCATTTCTCTTTTAATGCACGTCCCTTGCAGTGTCCACGCACATCAGTCGCGTCTTCATCATGCCCCGGGTTGGGTACATCATAACGGTAATGCAATTAATGCATTTGAATGACATAAATTACATCATCAATTGAAATAAATTCTGGGCGTGCAAATGTGTTGAATCGTCGATGCAAATGCATTCTCATGCTCGCGACACGTGCGTGGAATTGCACTTGTGAGACGCTGTTTATGTTAAGTGTGTGCAAATGCTGTGCTCAAGTTACATCGGGGCTAATGGGGCAGGTATAGTCCTGAGACGGGTAATACGAGAACTATCCAAATGAGATGGATAAAGGGAAACGAAAGTAATTAATGATTGAATTGTAACCTTGATTCGTAACAATTCACCTATGCACTGCGTGGGTGATTTATTACACGTTTACTACACAAGCGATGAAAGTGATACGCCTTTTGTTATGGGCAGGAATTCATTTCTAACTGATTTTTTTTTCTTGGGTGTTGGTCGACAGAGAAGCAGCTTGCTTTGTGACTCGTAGTAGCCACAGCCATAGCGAAATGTATACTAGATGTGGTGTGCAGGGTACATATATATTTTCCAGGTTGCTGGCCCAGACAGACCCAGCCAAAATTAAGCCAGGGGGGGTTTGTGGGTAGTTGTCAAACTTTCGAAATGTCACCATGAAACCCTCACACGAGCATTTGCTCTTGCAAATGAGGTCACGGGTTCTTTGACGTCCACCTTCGAGCGAATTCATAAATCTCCGCAGAAATTGCTGGGCAACAACGGTGAGATCGGAATCATTGACCCCGTGTGAACTGTGACTGTTAAACAAATTGGAAATTGCTCTGACCCCGCTGGCTCATCCAGTCCCATAAAATAAAAAGCAAGCGCAGTAAAAATCCTCTTGTCCACGTACCTGTTAACCGATCTGTTATTTGTGCCCCCGAATTTATCTGCGTGAAATTCGGTTATTCATGCGATGATTCTTCCTCTTTGAGCCATTGCACGGATGGGAAGAGCCACCGGGAATTTGTGGAAAATTCATCGTATAACCTTGTTTTTTTTTTGCCTTAAGAAGCAGTCGCACAGCTATTAACTACTGCGCCATGAACCCCGACCGCCGGAGTTCAATTCCTGGCCATGGCAATGATCAGCAGAAAGTGATTTTTGAACTGGTGTTGAACCACCACCATGATGTAGCAGTGAAATTTACCTCTTATATTTGAGCATTTTGATTCTTACACTTGTTTCACCATCAATGCCTCGGCGAGTCAAAGCTCTTTTTCATGAGCGTCCTGCCAAGTATGCAGCGTCTTCATGCATTGTTTGCATCGCAAAGCCGTGGGAGATGCCGTCAGTTTGGGGGAGGCCTTCATGCAGCAGTGTATAGACCATAGCTGACGAATAACTGATCTTGTGGGATGTCGTACGGTCTGCAATGGGTGTCTTGTCCCATGCCCTCCCCCCCCACTGATGTCCTCATCACACGCCGGCCGGTCGAACCAGCGGAGGCTTCGCGGCTTTTGTGGCTCTCAGCGGGAACTGCTGATGAGGCTCGGGGTCATTTTGAGTCTTTGCCACAGGCAATTTCACTTCTGCTGTATTTCAATTTGCCATGTATAAGTTACCAATTTATTTGGAATCGGGAGTTAAAAAGGTGGCCGTTTTTTTTTCTTCTTTCTGTTGAACGAGCCCCCGGCGTGTATCACGGGGATTGGGCGTTTATTTGATTTTTGAAGCTGATGAAATACGAGTAGATTGGTAAATGATCGTGAATCGCAAAAAAAGAAACATGCGTTTGTTTTATAGATTTCGTTCTAAAATTATGACCTGAGAAACTACCGCATTACAAGGAGAGGACGTCGGGATGAGTTTGTAAAGGACGTCCATCATGGGGACGGATTGAAATCGGCCTTGGCGCAGGAGATGGACGCATTGTTGCATCGCGAGACCGTGAGCCATGGTGGCTCTCTGGAGTAGGCCTTCATCCAGCAGTGGATGGATCATGGCTGATGATTATCTTTTTTTATCTTCGAACAATAACAAACGAAATAGTTGTGAAGTCACAAAAATGGAAATTAACATTTTGTAACCGTGCCAGACAAGCATGTGCAGTGTGCATCGTTCCGTATTGGCATTAGTGGAGGGCATTAAGAGTTTATGATGTTGGCAAGGCATTGACTCTGACACAGAGAGCTCCTTTGGGGTAGTCGGATTCCAAACAAGTTGTAAGAAACTTTTGCCCTCTTTCCTACAATCACCGAAAAGTGAGCCAGCCCAATTCACGAACTGGGCAAGAGAGTGTTGCATTGGCTCGGATTTCCACTGGCAGCCTTGCCAGGCTGAGCCAAATAATGAACCTTTTCTCGGCTCTGTTGGCTCCGTAGTGATAAGGGAGCCGCCATCAAAGACAGTTTTGATGTCACGGGGTCAACACACATGTCAATGGCGTCCCTTACCTATGTGCAGCGGTTAGCGCGCTGCGCTCCGAACTCGGTGACCCGAGTTTGAGTCTCGCTCATGGCCAAAACCAGCGACGATTCTCTGAACTGGTCCTGGACCTACTTCCCTAGGTCAGCTCAGCCTCAAATCAGTACCTAGTGCAGTGTGTAAACATCGCCACTGAAAAGACAAAGGCGGTCCTGCGTGGTGCTGGCCACCCACCCCCTCGTGTACCGTGCCGGCCTTCATAGGTGCTCGCTAACAGCACTGTTAAAGCTGCACGGGGGATCTTGTCTTTACCGAGGTAAACTTCAGGGCCATGCCCCCCCCCCCCAACAAAATCTCATACAAATGTCGGAGATGGGGGGTGGGGAATTACAAAACTAATTTGTCTCAACATGAGACGGCAAATACCTAACCCTGTGTTAAGGGACATTGAAGGAAGGGTGGGAGGCGGAGTGTGGGGGATGAAGAGCACGAGGGGTCAAGGTCACGGCGTGGCTCTTGAAGCGTCTGGGACAAGAATCGGAGCGTGGCTGGCCTGCGTGTAGAACGGCAACGGCTTGGGGCACCGACGTCAGATCGTTGTGGGAGAGCGCGGCGTCGGAAGCGTTTGTAAGTTCGGCGCGCGGGTCCTGCATTCGCTCCGCCAACCATAGAGACACGGCAGTAGTTGTTGACCAGAAGCAGTTGCTTTAAGTGGGTTACTGGCAAATTTCGTACGAGCATGAGTCACGTGTTTCGCTTGGATGGAATACATTTTGCGGGACATTTTTTATATATATAAAACAATAAACGATTTTCTAGAAAACCGTACGAGAAAAAAGAATGTGGGTTATTAATTCCCTTAAGTAGCCATGGCTGATCCCGCGTGGCAGCACGATTAGTGGTGCCGTGGCGTGGCGATGGTTTCGGGGCAAATATCACTTCAAAATGTTAGAGCGGTGGACACCGGTAGCAGATTAAGGGTCAAATCTGAATGTGAATGGGAAAACTGCCAGGCGTGCTCGAGCATCACTTCCTAATGCATCGCCGAATGGGTATCATTTGCTTGGCGTGACACAAAGGTCGATTGGGTTATAGGGAAGTGGAGAATACTGACGATGTCCGTATCTTATGTGGCCGGTCTGTATGGATGTGTGTTCTTATGTATTGTTAGCGCTACGTTGCATTACGAACCCAGCGAAATGAGTTCAATTCCCGCTCACGGCCAACACCAGTGGCGAATATCTGAACCGGTACTGGGCCTCCTCTAGGTCGGCTCGGTCTCAAATGAGTACCTGGTATGCTGTGTAAAGTATCTTTCTTCTCTAGGGATCATAGCCAAAATCTTTTCACATTTTTGCGAGAATTTTCCATTAACGGTGATAACAATCGTAGAGACGAATACCTACAAAATACGAAAGAGCGCGTGCACTGTGTCAAAAGTGGCAGGTGCGGTGAACTAGGTGCTTTGGTTGCGCTGTGGGAGGCTGGGGTTGATGGATCACTGGAAGATGGGATGCCTGCCGTACCCGTGCACGCTTCCGTCGTATCGCCGTGGGCCGGCCTCTTTGCTGAATGGAGGAGGCAGAGGAGTCCCTGGGCTCTGTGCCAACCGAGCAGCATGGGGGGGGGGGTACTAAAACCACGGCCGCCGAGTTTCTCAAGCCGGGAGCAAGGGATGATGCCTCTCGAGCAGTTGGCGACGTCTCTCGGCCCGCGCTGCTACAGCCAAAGGGGGGGCGCTGACTTGAAGTGTGAGCTAAACGGTCCTCGTTTAGCGTGATTTGTGCTCACTCCTCATTCGGAGTTCCCAATGCATCAAACGGTCGTGACGGTGATTAGCGCGTATTGGCACGCACCTTATTTTGATGAAATGCCAGCTTTTGCCGTACGCGAAACTCGCCTTGGTAAAATTCGCACGAGAGCAGCAGCAGCAGCAGCAGAAGCAGCAGCGGCAGCAGCGGCAAAAGCGACGGCATTCTTCAAAGGGGTAGCTGGCAATGTCCACGTGTCCTTGCCGAAGAGGTGTGGGGTGGAGACGTGGGGTGGGAGCTCATTTTGAAGCCGCCCCACGGCTCGCGAGGAGAAGGGGGAGGTTTGGTGGCGGCTCTGGTGGATTTTGTCCAGGGCCCGTGGTGTTTCTGGAATCATTAATTGCCGCTGTAGCTGCGGATTGGAATATTGATTACACTCGCGAGGATTGTAAGCGGATTGGGGGCGTTACTGGCCCTGGCTGCGATGGATGGGGCGTGGGAGTGAGTGGCACCCGTGCCCCCCCCCCCCTAATGAATGCACCCTCCACCCCCTCTCCCTGACCCTCGCCCGGTAAGCTGACACCAAGCTCCTCCAAGTGGTGTCTTCACCACTTTTGACGGAGACATGCGAGCGGTTGTGAGCATCGAGGCCGGATTCGGGGGGGGTGCCTTTCTGCTGGGGGTGCAATGATTTGCGGGGCCCCCTTTTAATCGATGACTCGCCTTGTCTTTGACGATCCATGGATTCAAGAATACATTACGTGATTTGATCCGTACGAATACGGTGCATTGTAAAGTGCGGGTTTAATGATTTACCCCTCTCACATTTCAGTTGCCACGAGTTGTGGTTATTATCCGATTAAAAAAAAAGTGATATTTTTCATGTTTTAATGAATGTAGTGGCATCTAGAGGTTGGAGGGGTTCACATGAACCCGTCACATACACAAAATGATGAAAGAAAACCACTTATTCGATTAAGCTGAAAAATTGACGACAGTCGATGAATCCACGCATCTTAATTGTTAATTCCCTGTTGTAGGAATACATGTATGAGACGTGGCCGTTGCTCGAAACATCGGCCTCCCTTGAAAAAGAAACACCGCTGGTCTCAATGGCTTCTCACGCGGTTGTGAAGGCCATCTTTTTATTTCTGTTGGATGGCGGCGGTGCCGAGTTTGACGTGACGTGATTGCGCGCGTGTGCCGCGAGCGTGAGAATCGACCGTAATTCGACGCGTCGATGGGGGCCGCGACGCCGCGACTTCCGCAAATGACTAGAAGACGCGCCTTGGAGACACGTTGAAGCGCAGCTTGAAGCGGTGCCGACGTTGACGTCGGAAGCTGGGCGCCACCCGTGCCGGACGGGCCACGCTGGCGCTCGGCGGTGAGGCTCTGCTCGACGACAATTTTAAGTCTCCGGTGCGGCAATGACCTTCGTTCGAACCTCCAAGGTGCGAGCGCCAACGACGCGACAGAAAGAAGACTCCCATTCACGCATCAGTTCCACGCGGCAGCCGCAGTCGCGCGCACGGGAAGCGGTACCGTCGGCGGGGGGGTCATCAAAAACTCTCACAAATTACAACTTGCTTGTTTTACTCTTAGAGGCGGTCGCTAAAGTGAAGTGCCAGATGGAGGCGTCGTGAATAATGAGTCATGGACTTTTGAGAGTTCTGGGTAAAGAGGAGACCGCTGCTTGAAGCCTCCTACGATGTACACCTGCTGCTCGGCTGCGCTCGCAAGCGGTGGATTGTAGTTTAACGCGGAGGCTTTCGCGGCCAATATTATCCATGATAAAGGTTTTTTTTAAGTAGTAACTAATGGAACTTTTTTGTTACGTTGACAAACATTACCCAACTGGCTGTGTCGGGCAGTGGCGGGTTTGACGATACAATTATATTTACGCGATCTAACCCCAAGAGCCTTGTGGATTGAAGTTTGTTAGCGTTGTGGCACACCAAACAGATTGGCGTGGCGAGGCCTTGTTGAGGGCTGAGAGGCGTCGTGGTTGATCCTTCACTTGTTTGGCCCCCGACCAGCATTCATTTCAGTTGTAAATGCAGCAAAGTGTCGTATTATCCTGCATTAAACGCTGTTTTTGTATTGGCTTGATAATTACAAGAGTAAAAATACAAGTGTGTGCAGCCCTTTGTCAATCCACTGGTGGGTGAAGGCCTTTCCCAAGCCGTTGTCACTCATGAGGGTTATTTGACCATACTTCACCACGCTGGCCAGTTGGGGTTGATGAAGGGGGGGGGGCAGTTTGGTTATTGCTCGTTATTGATGTTAGCCGTAGGTTAGACTCGTGTTGCTGGCTTCATCAAAGCGGGGAGCAATCCACCGTGCCACGGCGCTCCACCCACCGCTGGCTTGTACCAATAGAATGCAGTCTGATTTACAAAAAAAAAGAAAATTCCGGCACAATGATCGCCTTGTAGCAAAGATTCTCACATTGCCTTCCCCGCGGCCAAGCTAAAAATGTGTGACCTTGACGACGTCGGCGGCTCATCTGGCACCTCTATCCCCGGGCCTTCGCACACTCGCGAGCCCCCCCCCCCCCCGCCACTCCCGCGTCAAGCCGGGCGGCACCACACGGGGCACCACACGGGGCCTGGGTTCGAACCCGTGTCCATGCTGTGCTTCCAGGAAATCGAACGATCCATGTCGGAGGCCTGCGGCGTGATTCCTGGGTTATTTCGTGAAGACGCAGTTGTTTGTGCGCTGACCGTCTCGTGCGTTCACCATCGGCCGTGCAGGACGACAGCGACGACATCATCGGCCGTGCCAGCGCTGCGCATCTCAGAATCAGAAGATGTACTTGTATTGGAGGAATCTGATTAGCTGTGAGGCTCTTTTTCAGAGATGGTCCGGTTGGTGTGTTAGTTCGGTAGTGGAACTACGGCCCGCTCACAACCCCGATATGAGACGAGCTGCACTGGCCCCCTATTAAATGTAGCATTTCTGAACCCAGTATGAATGGCCAGAGAATGGGGGCCGGGGTGGGGGGCCTCAGACATTGAGCCCGGGGGGGGTGGGGGGGGGGGGAAGAATGCTGATCCGGACATCGCGTTTGTTCTTTTTTTCATGGAAGTTTTGTTTCGGTGATATTTCTCTCCCCCCCCCCCAACCTCCCTTCCCTTCTTCCCCTTTCTCTCCCTTCCCTGCTTCACCCACTGCTCCCCCCCCGGCCGCTATCCCTGCTGTCTTAAGGTAGTGAGCCCGGGGGGTAACTGTAATCGGTCTCCATCTGTGGGAGATTCACCCAAGAGGTTGCGGCTCAACCTCGGACGTTGTGCACACGTGGAATGTTTCCCTTCTGTGACTGCAGTTCTTTGGGTTCAAGAATATTGGAAAAATATAACACGGCATTGCCTCCAAAATTCTCCCTACTCAACCTCCAAGAGTCTGCATGAATCCTCTCCGTCCCATCTCGCCGATCGGCGCGTGCCGGCATCAACGCACCCACATCGACGCCGTCCACGATCCGCAGCCGCCCCCCCCCCCCCCCCCCCCCCACGGTCGATCCGCTGTGCCCGCCACGTGTGAACCTCGTTGGTGCGGCGAGGCCGGCGGCCAGTGCAGTTTTGAGGTCTCCGGCTCCAAGACCCGGACCGAGTTCCTCCCGGCTCACGTCCGGGATATCCGTCCCTTGAGTCCCGAGCCAGTTTTTGCGAGAGGTTTAAAACGGCGCTGTTCAAAGAGCTACGCGTGATTAGTGCGCATTCGTGATGGACTGGACTCCTTAAAGTTGTGCGATAAGAAATACTTGGACCTATTTGTCATTCCTCGCCATGTTATGAATTGTTGCAATTCAGTGCTGTAATTGATGATGATTTTTTTTGTAACGTGGTGGTGGTGGTGGTGAAAGTGGCGGCCACTTCGTGACCAGAGGGTCGCCTGAACTCATTGCCGCCCGATGAAAATAATAATAATAACATTGATTCTCGCGTACGTGAAAAAAAAAACAATGATTCTCATGTACGCGTTAAAAAAAATATATAACATTGATTCTCGCATACACGATTAGAAAAGATATTACATTGATTCTCGCGCATACGCGATACAAAAACCCGTAACATTGCTTCTCGCGTACGCGATAAAAAAACACATTGATTCTCGCGTACGCGATAAAAAACACGTAACATTGATTCTCCCATGTACGCGATAAAAAAAACGTTTCATGAGCTTAACAATCAACATTACTTTGATGAATCGATGCATCATTACACCCTTTGTCTTTTCTGATTGTGCTGTTTAGAAAGCCCAGCGTCTACAACTGTTCTCAATACCATGTGAAGTGTTCACTCTTGTCTATTATGCCATCTCTCAGTGGTGCTGTTTGTAGCCGGCCCGTTGCGTCCGCAACAGCGGTGAGCAGAAAAGGCGGGTTGTGACTTTTGTGGTATTTGACATTGGCCCTGTCTCTCTGCAGGTGCTTCTCAAGATCGGACCACCTGGCACTGCATATGAAGAGGCACCTTTGACCTTTTGAAGGTGAATCGAAAATATCACTGGGAAGCAACACCTTTTGCATCACCTGCTTTGGAAAAGTATCTTTCTTTTCTAGGGATTATAGCCAACATCTTCTTGCCTTATACATTTTTGGAAGAATTTAACGTGATGATGATGATGACGACGACGAGGACGACGATAACGATGGTGATGATGAATACCTAGAAAATACAAAAAAAAAAGAGAGAGTACATTCTTTCGACCGATCGGAGCTCGCTGAACGATTGCATTTCTATTGAAGATTTTGAAAGAACACGGAAAAAGAAACCCGAGGGTAAAAGGAGCATCCTGTGCCGAAGATAACACGAGACTGACGCGTTGTTTTTCTCGGAAGGTTGCTTTTATTTGAAGGCGAAAGATGCGGCGGGCCGTCTCGAGATAAGCGCAGGGGTCGTCGCAGCGGAATTTAAACTTCACGGCGTCGTGCACAAGTACAGTGTGACCGCACGATGACGACTGCGGGACCCCCCCTCGCGCCGCGATGGACTCGCGGAGTTCGGAGGGCACTTGAGGTGGACTTGAGGGGAAAAAAGGTCTTTGGGATTTTTGTACGGGGGCCAATCGCTGGTTTGCCGAGGTTATTTTCGTTCTTTTCTGTTTCGACGAGAGCCCACGTGTCGACAAATAATAATAGTAGTACGTGAGAACGATGTACAATGATTCATACGCGTGTTCTCGAATAATTTACCATTGCGGTTAACCCCCCCCCGTGCGTTTCGTCACGTGATTGGTGTTCGTGTCCTAGCAGTGTTCATTGCGTTGTGCGCCACGTGCCGTTTTATTTTTGACAGACGCCGAAACAGAAAGATTAACTTTTTGTTTACTTGACACTTGTCGTTGCTGCAGCGGGGACCCGTCATGTTCTGCTCGTTCCCGATCAGCTCATTTCGTGGGGGGTCACGATAATGGACAAAAGAGAAATGGACGTGCACTTTTAGTTTTATAAATCTTTTTTTACCCCCCGCCTTCCCCCCAATCCCGTGACCCCTTTACATTATTATTTTTTTACTTGAAGATTTTCGTTTGTATTAATGCACTAGCTCAATGTCTTTGGTGTGGTGCCTTATGTCAAGATATTCTTTTTCATCATGCTTTTGTATCCTCCTCTTACCACCACCCCCCCCCCGTTTTGAAAGCCACGAAACAATGGAGAAATATTTTTGGTTTGTTTATTTTCGGACGGAATTCGAATTGTCCCTGAACGGATTTGCATGTTGTTAGGACTTCGCTTGCAACGGGCATCAGATACATCGTTGCCTGTCGTTGTTTCTGCACCCTTAACTGAGAGCACTTTTTTGCCAAAAGTTTCAGCCATCAAAGTGAACGATCTTTTTTTCTGAAACTTGAGAAAACAAAGAAGCACGTTTGTTTGCAATTCATTTCTCAAGTGTGGTGCTTGCCACGTCTTGCTTGTTATCCGTTTTGTTTCGTTTCAGGCAGCTATGCAGGCGTTTAGAAAAAAAAGAAAAGATGTCTCCTTCTTCCTGAGTTAATAAAAAATACGACTCGTGTAGGTTAAGAAAAAAGAATCCCTTGACATATAACTGTCGGGGCCAATGCTTAAATATGGCAACGTAGCGAGAAGCGTAGTTGTTTCCCGTCTCGTCGACTCTGCGTGCTTGCCTGTAAATGTCCTGACGGTATCTGTGTACGTGAAGTAGAAGAGCAGGGGTGCTCAACCCGGTGAGCGGGGGGACGGGGGGCCGCGGGAATAAGTTATGAAGTAATTATTATTTATTAATAATTATTAAGCTTTCCCACGAGAGGTTAAGTGGGGGGACCACGGCAAAGACAAAGATCCCCCGTGTAGCCTAAACAGACTTTTGAGGCAAGTGTTGTTAGCGAGTAGCACCTACTGAAGGTGCTTCTCGCTAGGGGGTGGGTGGCCAACACCACGCCCGGCCGCCCCTTTGTCTCCCCAGTGACGATGTTTACACACCGCACCGGGTACTCGTTTTAGGGCTGAGTCGGCCTAGGGGAGGGCCAGGACCGGTTCAGATAATCGTCACCGGTGTAGGCCGTGAGCGGAAATCGATCCCGGGTCTCCAGGTTCGTAGCGCAGCGTAGCGCTAACCGCTACACCACCGCTCCCCACACACTCACGCACTGTTGTTTGCCTTTGGCAAAGTGCTGCACGCTGATATTCCTCCATAATAGAGGCTTTCCGGGGTTAGATCGTGTAAATATATAAATGTGTCGTTAAACCCGTCACCACCCGACACAGCCAATTCATAGGGTTTTTGTCACGTCAACAAAACGTGCCAATTCGTTACTAGTCCAGCACACCGGTGTGTTGGAGTGTAAACCCACAACGTTTACAATTTGAGTACTCTCCAACACACCGTTGTGCTGTACTAGTAACAAACTGTTACGTTTTTTTCACGTGACAAACCTTACTAGTTGGCTGTGTCGGGTGGTGGCGGGTTTAACGACGCATTTATATTCACGCGATCTAACCCAAGTACCTCCATTGTGGATAATATTGGCCGCGAAAGCCTCCTACATGTTAAACTGGTGATATTTCTCTTAACCGCATTGACACCGTGGCACTAATTGGTGGGGGAATCCGAGTAAGGAGGCACAGATCGCTCCGAATAATTTTCTGGCACTCTCGGATTACTTCTCGTATGCCCCCCTCCCCCACCCCCTCTCAAAGTCGTGGCGAAAAGGAAGAATGTTTGCACGGATATTAGGAAGATCTGCAGTATCGGGTCGGGATCCGGGTGACGTGTAGCGGGGGTTGTGCGAGGTGGCGATCCAATCTTGGTGTGACGGGGGGGGGGAGGTCCGGTCCGCGATCCAAAATGAAGAGGGTTGAGAACTCCTGACTTAGACGGTAGTAGAGTACGTAGCGGTAGACCGTAGATTATTGATACCATATCGGGTGTCATTGCTAACCCAGTGGGGTAAACACGAGACAATGTTTCATCACGTCGCACGATCGGAGGCGGGCGGGCGGGCGTGCGCCAGTTTTCCCCATCCCCACCCGCACGTAGAGCGTGATGCACGTAGAGTGTTTAAACCAGCAGGCACACGTATGCAAAAAGGAAAGGCAATAAATGAGATTGACGTTTGATATCGACTCGTGCAAAATGCCGCCACCGTGCGCCGCCAGGCCCGCGCGTTGTTTAGGGGGGGCAGGGTGTGCGCGGTGCCACACTCTGGGGTGTCGCT
Source organism: Lethenteron reissneri (assembly GCF_015708825.2). Lineage (NCBI taxonomy): Eukaryota > Metazoa > Chordata > Hyperoartia > Petromyzontiformes > Petromyzontidae > Lethenteron > Lethenteron reissneri. Next base: position 2,448,328 of record NC_083809.1, read on the forward strand.
GACGGAACGGCCTCCCGCGTGAATTGCCGCCGAGTGAGAGTGCTGCGTGCCGATTGTTGATGGTGTTTAATTGGCGTTCACGATTGCCGTCGTAGGTTTTTTCTTTTCTTTTTCCCACCGGGGGAATCTAAATTTACTTAAAGCCTAACTCTAGGTAATCTGCCACGGTGACATCTTGAGGTTTTATTTTGTTTCTGTTCGTGAAAATGTGCCTTACAAGAGAGTAAAAAAAAACCCCAAGCTAATTTGGAACATTTTCCATAAAAGGACTTTTTTTGTTGTTGTATTAAAATCTGACTCGGTAGGAATTGAATAAACATGTCCCTTGAGAATTTGCCACTTTCGGTGGGGGAGGGGAGGCGGGGGTTACAATTTAGATTGCAACATTTGAAGAGGTCAAGGTTGGCTGGCGTGTAGAGGATTACCGTGCCCGCCACTGAGACACTTTGTGCGACATCGACAATTCGATTCCCACTACTGCCCAGCGACGGTTCCTGGGAACGATTACCAAAGCGTGCCGTCTGCTACGGAGCGGACATTAAAAGCCCTGTGGCACCATTTTCAAGAGGAGTCCACTGTGCCCCCAGGTTACTTATCCCAAATCTGAAACTAGATTTTTATTCTAAGGTAAAGTGACCAAAAAAAAAGTGATTTCCTTCCCAGTGGAAGTCAGTAACGCGTCGTTGTCCCATGTAAGAGCAGTATTTTATATCGACGGGCCTCTAAACTTGTTTGACCTGGATGCGTTGGCCGCATAGAATATGGAACTCCCCACAAATACTTGCGTTGAGCTTCACGGCGGCGTGCGGCGATGCCGTCTCTTCTTATTCCCGGTTGCTTTTGCTTCGAGATTTCTTCAGAGGGGTTGGTGGTCCTGCCCCCACCGTGAGCTGCGCGTAAATGCAGAGAGCGGGAACGTGGCCCTGTGCATCGGAGGCACGCTATTTATTATGGGAGCAATAACGAAAGCAGACACGAACACAGCTCACGAGCATAGGGGGGTGCGGGGAGGGGGGGGCAGCTATTGTTTGAAGGGACGCGTGCAACATTAAACTGTAGCAATATCGCCACCAGAAAACGAAAATGAAACGCGTCGCGTTTCCACTCGCGGCCGCTTGGATTCAGCACGCACGCACTTGCGGCAAGTCCCGTTTAATAGCCGCCTTGTTCTCATCGTCATCGGTCATTGTCCATACACTGCTGGATGAAGGCCTCCTCACTGTAGTCACAGCGACACGCATGGAGCCACCTGATGCATGAGCCACTGGCACCATATGATGTCGAGCACTGGCAGGCCGACTTTGCGTCGGGTTGTTAATGGGTTATAGACTTTGCGATAACCGTTTACTGAATGGTTCATTGATTTCAAAATTGAAGTTATTGACGGTGGAATACGGTTCGATTTTTAGCAGCTCGTCAACCGTTCGGCACGCGAGAACAGTCGAACGTGGGCACGGCCTGCTCTAAGGCGATTGGTGATCCTGACGGGTGAAGGCGTTCTACCTTGCCGTGTTGGTCATGGGGCTCGCGTGGCACCATACTTTCGCCGCAGTGGCGTGCCCAGAAAAAAAACATTTCGGAGGGGAAAATATAGCTTTCTTCCCAAGAGTGCTTAGTCAAAATTTATCTAAGATAAAATGTGCGTCAAGAATAATTATGTACAATTTAGCATTTTTGAAGAAAGAAAAAAGCTCAGAAATTGTCTGACGGATCAACCCCCTACCCCCACCCACCCGGGTGGAGCTCTGCTTCACCACGCTGGTCGGTGTGAGTTGGTGAAGGTTGGGAGACCGATAAATTATTTTTTAAACTGTTATTTTGCATTCGAGTATCGACGAAGGCTCAAAGTCAAAAAGTGATTTGCTTTCTCAAATGAGCGTTGATGCAGCGCTCAGCTTCTGTTTACAGCCCTGAACCAGCAGTGATAAGAACAAATAAAACAATCCACACTCCTATGGCAAGGGGCGAGTCTATACACGAGACAAACCACCGTTGACTTCCCACAAAGCGGTACTCGCTTTACCGACCCCCGGTCGGATGATGAGCTGAGTGAACCCCTCCACCCCATCCCCCCCCAAACAAGAATTTGAAGTCGCAAAGATTTTTGCGAGCTGTTCGCTTTCTGCCACGGAGCCGCCGGGGCCAGATGGCGAACGACGACAGGGCCGGGAACGCACGCTCCTCGACGTGTTGCGAGCGCCGCTCCGTTGGTTTTTGCGTTTCTGTTGTTGTTGTTTTTGTTGTTGTTTTGTTGTTGTTGTTGTCCCCTTGCTCTGTGTGAGGCTGCGCGGCAGAGAGAGAAAGGCCTAAGCTTGGGTGTGCAGACTCGTTCCTTGAGCTCTGCTAACTGCGTCTGTGAATATTTGACTCGAGAAATTTATTTTTGTTAAAGCTCCGTTTTTGTAATTTTGTTCTTCACCCCCGTTTTTATATATGAATTTGGGAGAAAAGAGAACAAACAAAATGTATTATAGCTATGCAAAGTTTACGTTTGTAATACACACGAAAAAATTAAGCTATTTTTTGATTTGTGAACTATTGTACTTTAAATAATGTTAGTGCACTGACTGCGCAACAGGTTGAAAGACGTAAAGAAAATCTTTGGCCGTGTTGCCCCCCCCCCCCCTTGCCCCCCACCGCGTCTTTATACAAAAGAAAACGAACAGAAAGAGAGAGAGAGAAGAGAGAGGAAGTGGAACGGCGGAGCGGGAATTGCATTCTGCTGGCCCCGGTGCGGATTGGTTTGGTACGAATTGATCCCCTCTCCCGCTCCGCCACCCTCCCACGAGTTGTACAACTCTGTGACATTCGCTTGCCCTCCTTGGTTCATTTGGGATCGATCAATTAATGGCCCTTCCTGCGACAATCTTGCTGACACCTCCACCCCCTCCCCATCCACCCTTTTGCGACGCTGCATCTCACAAAACTCCGTGCCAGGTTTTTTTTCTTTCCGTTTTGCCCGCGCCGTTCAGATCGCACTTTGATTTACCGTCGCAAAAAAAATGCGTTTTCTACATTCCATTTTCATGTTCGGCGTTGGCACGTCCAGGATTAATCTTTCACACCCGTGGCTGCAGTTAAAGAACAAAAAAAAAGTGGAGTAGACTTTGTTGGGGTTTTTTTTTCCCAGCATCCCTTTGCTCAACACAATCGAGTGATGTTTGCGTGTGTCCATCACTCCGTGGCGGCGGTCACGTCTCCTGCGTCAGCTGTTTCAGACTTCAGACCCGCGCCTCTGACTTATTGCTAACAACTCGCCGCGCACGAATTTTGTGCGCGTTATAAATCTGACTGATTATTCGTATTCTTGTTATTGTACAGCAGCCTCGATGCCCGTCAGTTTCTCGAGCGGGATACGTTACCCACACCAGGACGATGTTCTGAGAGCATTTTAAATGAACACTGTAATGCTATGACACTTTAAGTTATTTACAGCGTTTCCCACCAGAAGGTTCCACATTTGCTGCTTGGTTTAAATACATGTTTTATATATGGAAAAAAATTGGCTTCTTGTAATTGAAAAGGTGCTGCATCTCAATGACTTAATTAAGTCGGAAATTCTCCGCAGGCCATTTCATTTTCAATTTTCAGGGAAGCCATTTGGGCTTGTCGGCTCTTGTTTTGAACTCGCCACCTCAATCAAAAACCGCTAATTCTGGACCGTGCGGATTCATGCGGAGAGTGAAGCAGATGCACAGACGTCTAGTAATCAGTGGCGTAGCTTATCGCGTGTGCAGGCAGTACGCAACTGCACCTGGGCTGACGGGGCCTCGAAAGGGTCCAGGCACCAGGCGATGTCACGGCAGAGGAGTTAGTGTGGAGCGGGGAGGGGGATGGGAGAGACATTGAATTCCTTGCGCGATGAGGGCCCATGTCAGCCACGTTAGGCCACTACGGATCACGCGAGGGAAACTAGTCGTGCTTCTGGGCACCTACCTGGTTTTTTGTCCGGGTGAATGTGAAAGTTGCTGCACTCGAATCGGGGCGTGTGTTCGAGCAAACATTCGTGAAAAAAAAATGTTTTTGTCGCTGTTGGTCGAAGTGTGGCGGCGTTTGCTTGGGAACGTGAAGAAGTAACAAAATAAATAAATAACAAGATAATAATAATTACACTTCCTAATTACGGGCAAGTGTCGTGGGACAAAAAAAAGATCACTGAATGTTAAGCAAAGATAGAAAGATTATTGCACCTGAAACGAAACGGATCCTCCATGAGAATGAGTTACGCGTGAAGGCTTTTCACAATCGACACCTACAGTTCTTTAAAATATCTTGCATGGCGGTTGTACAGTACCGTAAGTGTATGTATCAGCCTGCTGTTTTAAGTGTAACATTTATTTGGGCTCAATGGTTAATTATTTAGTTAATTATTCTCAGGTTTATCATAGAAACGACTGTTCGCGTGTAGACTACTGCCTGGCGTTAGAAACGTCACAGGCTTAAACAAACCGCCGCTTTGTCTGAACGAACAATTTTGGCTTCTTAATGACGTGGGCATTTGTCGGCTCGCGTATTGATGATGATGATGAAGATGATGGCGACGATGATGACGATGATGAAACCAGTTGTAGAGAGGGCCTCCTGAACTGTCGGAATCGCACACCGCCCTTTTCCCACGTGCATTGAAAAAATGAACGCCAAACTCGCGATCATGATCCGTCAGCAGGCCACACAAGTGCGTTTCTATCGAGCAAACACACACGGCTTCGAAACACTGTAATGACGTATTGGTCTCTTCCCATCTTGCTGTCTCTCTTTCCAAGCCTCTGCTCTCGTACTTTTAACATAAAACCACAAAGAGAGACCAAGATCGGGCCACCTCCGGTTTTAGCCTCGCAAAATATGTGGGCAAGTAGGTGCTGTCGGCGAGCGCCTATTAAGGCTGATGCGAGTGGCACGTGGCAGGTTGCGACAGCTTCTCCCGCTTCGTCTCACCGTAGCTGACGCCGATGTCACTCATTCGCCCGGCTCGACGTGTTGCGCAAACGCTTTCAACGTGTTCAGATACGTCGCACAGCGTCCGCCACAGGATGCAAAGATGTCCTGCATGTCAATGCTTAATGATACACACAAAATAAAACACCCGTGGAAACCTAGGATATCCCAGTAGAATGTCTGTGTTAGAATAGCTTATTTCTGGTATTTGATGCTCTGAGTCATAGGAATGTAATAATTGCCACTTAACGAAGATTTCGCCACATCCTCCCCGGACGATTTTACAAATTGTCACAAATTGGGGCCGTGATTCGATAACAGGAATCCATTGTTTTACTTTGTTGGTTCATTTCCGCAACTCCCGTTGGCCCTCGGACTCCCGTAAGCCACGTTACACGCAGCGTAGCAATTAGGGTCATAATTTACAGCGTTTATTCAATTCGCGTCAAGGCCCTCCCCATGCCATGAAGATTGAGCAGGCTGTTTGACCATACTTCGCCAAGCTGGTCAGTGCAGTTTGGTGCAGGCGGTTTAGATATTCCTCGCCCCCCCCCCCTGATGTTAATCGGGGCCAGGAATTAACCCGGATCGCCGGCCTAATAGCACAGCGCGCCAAAACAACTACGCCGCCGCTCATCCCGCACGGCGTGCACGAGTTCTGATCGACCGGCTCCCGTCCCCTGCACGATTCGATGCATGCGTATCATGAACGTGGACCCACCGATTTCTCAATTCCCTCCGCTACATGCCTCGACTCCGTTAGGTGTTCACTGGCTACCGAAAGCTAAACTGTGTCACTCTGATGGGCAACACATTAATTTCTCGTGGAATATATTATCGAGGGACTCCAAAACCCCCGAATTTGAAAAAGTTATGGGGGGTTGGATTTTTTTCTAAAGCTCGAGCCACAGGACCGCTCCCACTGAAGTCAAGTCCTGGTGAGGGATGGGCAGGTGTAGGAAGAGCTGTTCGTAAAACGTGTGTTAATCAGAATCTTTATTTAGGCTGGAGGAATCCGATGAGCTATAAAGCTCTTTTTCGCAGATGTCTCAGTATGGGCGGGTCAGCAAGTTAATGCCGTGGGCAGCCCTGGCACCAAGCAGCAGAAGCGGGCCTCGCGTTTTCCAGCGCGGCAATCGCTGTCTCTTCCTCCCCCGCTTGTTTGTTCACGCCGGATGCTGGACAATTTGACACTGCTTTAATTTAGAATCGACCGATGGCCGTGATGGTGTCGTGTTCATACTTTAATTACTGTCGTTACTTTTCTCGCTAAGAAGGTGCTGTGTTCGGCGATTGTTTATGAAAAGCCGGCTGGCGAGGATGTTTAAAAAAAATAATTTTAGTTGTTGATTTTGCCGTCGCTGCGAAGTTTTGGTTCACGGTATCGAGCGGGGATAATCTGTTCGGAGGTGACGTGTGTGTGTGTGTGTGTGTTTGTGAAGTGTACAACGCCTGCGTGCGTGCATGTGCGTTGTTTGTGATGACATCGCTACATTCGGTGCAACGCGTCTCTTGCCCAAAGCAAATTTATATTCGGAAATAGGTTTTCAAAAGCGGATAAAAAAACCCCCGACAATAATAATAATGGTATTAACGGGTTTGGAATTGTCAATTTACGTGTGCAGTGTTATTGCTGAAATCAATGTGAATCTGGGAAATGTGGTGACACAATTGGAACTGCACAAATGTGTGCCCTTAAGCGTTGGCTTTTTGCGACGACGATGATGATGATGCTTATTGTTTGCCAAAGATGATCTGAAATGAGGGTCATTTCCCCACTTGATTCGTTTCTGTTGTTGTTGTTGTTGTTGTTTACGCACAAAGCGCGTGTCAGGCGGGGCTGCTCGTGCCTGCAGTCCGGGCCACTGAGTTGTCGTGCCGACGCCTGCGAAAAGGAAAATGGTTTAGAAAGACAAAACCGTTGCTGTTGTAACAGGGTACGTGAGTAGGACGCGTTAGGCGTTGAGCGCCAATAGCTTTGAGGCCCGAACGCTGGTCCACGTGATCTTGCAATCGCCTCCCAGAATTTAACAACACTTTTGAACATTTTTCAATTCAACAATCGCGTAATAAACAAAAGACACGATGCATTATACAGTCGGTGCCCGTTGTCAGTCCACTGTTGGCTCCCGCTAAAGCTTCTTTTTTTATGTCAGTCATGGGAGCGGTGTGTCCATACTTCACCAACCCACGCTAGCGAGGGTTGGTGAAGAGGGAGAGGACCGGGGCGAGGGCGGGGGGGGGGTGTCGCTCGCTCGCCACTGACGGTCACCTTGGGTCGCCTTGGGTCGCCGGGTTCTTCGCCCAGTGCGCTAACCGCTGCGCCACAACTCCTCCCTCGCGCCACGAGGGCGAAGAACAAAACACGTGACGGTAATACGGTAATGCAGTTCTGGTTAGATTAAACGACGAACAACCCCCGGTTGTAATTCTCACTTCTGAGTCAAACTCTTTGCAATTATCACCGAAGCGGCCACAACGCGGCTTTGGCGAACGTCCCATTCCGTGACGCGCCGTGGTTGTTCCACTCGCCGTGAACGGCTTCTCTGCGCCGAACGAAGCGAGTTGGAACTTTGGCCCGAACTTAACGCCGAACAACGCGACGTGAAAATAAGACGAGAAACTTAACCAGCGGAAGTTGCATTCACCAAAGATGTTGGAGACCACACGCGCTACGCACGCACGCACACACCACGTTTTTACGAAGCCGCATTTATCTGTAACAAGTAAACCGACTCACTTCCAACTTTAATCTGAAAGCATTGCTATGGGGTCTTTTGTTTTCTTTTTTCTATAATGAGACTCGTGTGTCGCTGTGCCGGTAATATATGTGCAAAACATTTTTAAGGTGTGTTTTTTGAAAATGTACCATATCTGTCACGACGCGCTGTGTCCTATGTATTGTAATGTATATGCTCTGAAGATAATAGGGGGACTAAGAATTGCATTGTAGACATCTGGAGTATTATTTTTCATTTCATAAATGTCCACGAGTGTGCTCAGCATGAATAGGCAATTAAGTAAGGGCCATGTTTACAACCAGCTTGTTTTTTTCTCTCCTTTATTTATTTGTAAATAAATAAATAAAAGTTCCGTGAAATATTCGTCTTATTTGAATATGATAATGGACACGGGCGAACTCTTATTGCCGTCGGTAAATTCTGCCTTGAAACAGAATTCATTAAAAGTAATTGCCGATGAATATTACATCTTTCGTATTTCTCGATTACCTTCTTTTGAAAGGAAGGAATAAATGCGTTAAATGCTGGACATAACTAACAGCCGAGTGCTATCCCGCAGACCGCCAAAAAGGCTGCTCTTGCCACCGGCACGTGGTTTTTTTTTTTTTGCGCTGGGGCAGGGAATCGTTTAAGATGTTTTATGGGCATATGAATCCGTTAATTACCGGCTTGTTCCCAATCAATTGCCATAAAGGCAAGTTTATTTATAATAAACGAAGCAGCTGGGGGGGGGTGCATTCTGCGGACGAGTCGAAGGTGCTGTAATTACCCCCCCCGCTTCCACCCCATCGTGTCCCACCTCTGGGACGGCTGCTACGGGGCCAGAGACGGCACCGCCGCACGCGAAATCCACCGGCGATTTTTTGCTTGGGAGCGCCAATTAAGGGAGATTTTTTGCCAAGCCCCATGTGCAGCGTGCAGAAAATTAACCCCTAAGCCCAGCCCCTCCCCCCTACCTACCCAGCCCCTCCCCCTACCTACCCAGCCCTCGCTCCCTAAGCTACCCAGCTACCGGCTCCTCGCCTGCCTACCTCCAAACCCGGCTCCCAGCTGGGCCGATTCTACACGCGCATCCACGTTGCTCTTCCCGCCTCGGCTCGCCCGCTGATTTGCGGTATTGATTGTTTGCAATGTGTCTTGCGGCCTTAAAGGCCGTCTCCGACTATGATTCGGAATCAAATTGTCTCCTAATAGGCCGCGGGGCTGCTCTCGGTAACGTCCCGAAACGCTCGCGGAGGCGACGTCCTCTCGCTCACCCCACCTCACCCCCCCGCCTTACCCCCCTCCCCACGCCTTATCACCTCACCTCCCCCACCTTACCCCTTCGCCTCAACCCCCCCCCGCCTTACCCCCCCTCACCCCCCCCCCCCAGCTCACCCCCCCAGCTCACCCCCCCGCCTCGCCTCACCCCCCCCTCACCCCCCCCTCACCCCCCCGCCTTACCCCCCCCCGCCTCACCACCTCACCTCCCCCACCTTACCCCCTCGCCTCAACCCCCCCCCGCCTTACCCCCCCTCACCCCCCCCCCCAGCTCACCCCCCCAGCTCACCCCCCCGCCTCGCCTCACCCCCCCCTCACCCCCCCCTCACCCCCCCGCCTTACCCCCCCCGCCTCACCACCTCACCTCCCCCACCTTACCCCCTCGCCTCAACCCCCGCCACCTCACCCCCAACCTCACCCTCCCACCTCGCCCTCACCTCACCCCCCATCTCACCCCCCCCCACCTCACCCCCCCCCCCACCTCACTCACCCCCCATCTCACCCCCCCCCCCACCTCACCCCCCCCCCCCACCTCACCCCCCACCTCACCCCCCCGCTCCACCTTTCTCGACGACGCTGCTGCTGCGGGCGATCCACGACATTCGTGCAGCCGCGTGTGAAGAGGCAGCAGCAGCGGCGCAAACAACAACAATAACACACCAAGCAGCAAATTTGGATTGTCTAATAAACTCGCGCGCACGTTTATTTTTTAAATTCATGCTTCTTGTCTGCCCTGGTTTCCTCTTGACAGTGCGTGCATTTGATTAACATTGCCTTCGGAGCAGCGGTGAATCTTAAGACCGAGGAAATTTAATTTGGCAAATTCGCCCGCGATGCTGACAGGCGGGGTGGCTCGTCCTCGTGATGAGTGTCCCCGCCGTCTTCCTCGCCCGCAAAGGATCGGGACGAGGTCGGACTTGTGAATATCCCTTTTGGCAGCGGCTCGGCTACCGACGGTGCACCTACACGGCTCAAAACCGCGGGCGCAGAGATAAGAACCTGCAGTGGTGTGTGACCTTTGCCCCGGGAGTGGTTCATCATGGCTAACCTCCAGCAAGATGCAGCTGAGCGATCGTCTTGTTTAATTACTTTCCTACTGGCATAGTTCCCCACCCACCCGAAAGACAAAGATCCACCAGTGTAGCCTTCACAGACTGTTGGGGCAAGTGCCGTTAGCGAGCACCTATGAAGGACGGAACAGGCACACGAGCGGGTGGCTGGCCAGCACCACGCCCGGCCACCTTTGCCTCCCGAGTAGCAATGTTTTTACACATCGCACGAGGTTGTCGATCGAGGCTGAGAAGACCTAGGGGAGACCCAGGACCGATTCGAATAATTGTCACCCGTGTTGGCCGTGAGCGGGAATGCAACTCAGGGTTGTGGGATTCGTAGCGCAGTGCGCTAACCGCTACACTGCCACTCCCCCCCCCCCCCTCCTCCAGCGAGACACGCGCAGACTGACACGAGCCTGAAACATCAGCCAGCGTGCGTGCTCGAGCAAATTAGAAAATGTGAATTTCAACGGAAGCGTTGGCGATGAACCCCCCCATTAACTGCTGCGTAGCCTTCTCACGACTTTGTTGTGCCGCTCTCCGATGTGGTGTCTCCCGGTTGTGTCTGCGACGAGACGCAGAGTCCACGCCTGACTGTCACCCAGCAGCGCATCGCCGCGTATCCGGGGCACGTATTCACAGAACCTCTTCTGGAAGAAGAAAAGAAAATCCCTACAAGTGACCTTTGCATCTTCGCACGCAACTCTGTTTCGGGATTGGTGTTTGTCGCACGAGAGTCCAACTAATGCTGTTGTATTTCGATTTTTCAGAGCTGGCATTTAGCCACGTGAAGTGAAAAGCCCCATGTTTAGCGTCGCGGTTAATTGCGTGCTATCGCTGGTGGCCAGACCGAGCCCATCAACGCGCTTTCCCTTCGGAGCCCAGTTTAATATCGAGGCCTTGAGCCCAGGATCTCGGCCCGGCACTCTGACCCCGGAGGCACCCCGAACACGTGGATTTGAATTTATTGCTCGCTTAAATACGGAACGCCGAAAAATCTCGGAGCGCTTTACGACGCACACCAAGAATTGGTTTCACAACGACAATGAAAGAGGGGGAGGGGGGACGGGCGTGTAAGAATAATGGAATTTGAAATGATGTAGGGGAAACAATTAAATGGCAGCCAAAAGGGATGCAGAAGACCGCTGGGAGCCCTAAAACTCTGACAAATCTCACGGCGTAAAGAGCCGGATGTGCGCTGCTGACCTGCAAATATGTGTACAGACACGAGTGTCATCTCCTCGGCAGAGTGGGTTTTCTTCCGGACTCCATTTGCCTCCCAAAATGAAAAAATAAATAATTTAATGAACTCACGCCAACGTTCGCCCCCCCCCCCCCCCATGCAAGGATCCTCCTGACGCTTTGCCGTGTGCGCGTGAAGGCTTCCCTCACCGCCAACAACAACAACAATAGACTCGTTACAGGTTGACTGTCTTTTCGGAGGACAGCCTGGCAACATGATACGAGGAGAACAGACGGATGGGTCGACGTGATGGGGGTAGCGGGGGTGGGGGGGTTTAAGGGGGTGGGGGCTCGTGGTCACCCAGACGCGAAACGCAGAGAGACGCGTCACCGCCGCGATGATGAGACGTGGCAGCCGCCGTTGTGTGTGGCACGGTGGCACGGTGGCACGCGAGAAAAAGCGGCGGCGGCGTTTAGTGCGCGCCGCGCGTCTCCTCCCGACACGATTTAAATGCCACCGGTCGTGCGCCGGGCTGACGCGCGCGCGTCCGTTCCACGCGCGCGCCGCCCATCACGACACGTGTGCCGTGGTGCAGGGCGTCATGATCGACCGATAGCATCGCTCGGCTTGCCGAGAGAAAGAGCAGCGCCCAGCGATTACGCCCAGCGGGTGTTGCGTTGCGCGCGTCGCCCGGCCCGGTCCCACCGCGCAACGCGCAAATTGCACGGCCCTCCACGCCCCCCCCCCCCCACCTCTGTGTTGGTGGCGGCGTCGCTGCGGTGAATGTTTGTTTTTTGCTGTAGGAATTGCGAAATGCGACTATGGCCTGGGCCGACCTTGAGGGTACGAACACACGTAATTGGTGCTGGTAAATGATGAAGACCGGAAGAACGGGAAAGGGATTGCTGTAATGAGATTGGAGCCGCGCCTGAGTGGTGCAGCTTTGTCGCGTGCGGTTTGAAATGTGCCGCTGGATGGAGGCCTGCCCACGCCGCATTGGTCGTGAGCGCTGTTTGACCATACTTCACCACTCTAGTTGGCGTGCGTTGGTGAAGGGGCGGCCCCGGGACCGGTCCATGAATAACTCGGCGCTGTTGTTTGCCGTGGCCAGGAGTTGAAGTCAAGGCACTGGAATCGGAGTGCGGTGGGCTCACTGCTGCACCCCCCCCCCCCGCTCCCTAGAAAAAAGTATCAATGAACAATTATTGGATGATGACTGTTATAGTTTGAGGGTGCAGTGGCATTATTTGCAGACACAACCAACATTCCGTGGAACTGAAGCACTGCGCTTAAAATGTTTATTTGAGCAGGTGCAATTCAAAAATTGGTCAGTTTTTTAGCATTCTTGCTCGGCGCGTTCCTGATCAAGATTATAACAACAACAACAACATCAATTATGAAGTAACAGTCAGCAAAGCGAAGTCCACCGCCGTGTCGGAATGCAGCCTCCGGCGTGTGCGAGCGACGGTGGCTCACAACACCGAGGCACGCGAAACGCTCCGGTCGAGTCACTTGGGAAGAACCGAGGCACGGATTTAAAATTTCGAAACTGTGGCGTTCTCACGACGGGGATTGCTTCCTCCCGCGAGTTCGCGATTTGAGGTCCGCGTGTGGGTTGGGGAGTCGCGCCGGGTGACGACGGAGCGGACCCCCCCCCTCCCTCTTTCCACGGTATTGGTGACCAAAAACAATTTACAACTTCACTGCCATTGTTTGTATCTGTGTTAAATATCTCTCTCGTTCTCTCTCTCTCTCTCTCGTATTGGTGCCTTGCTGGTCTCGTCAAGGAGTGTGGGACATCACGCGAACTCCGCTCGCGCTCGCACAGATGTTTGGCTGGCCACCGAATGGGGACGGTCGCTGCTTCGCACGCTTCTGCGGCCGTCTGGAACGCTCTTCCCTCCGATGTTAGGAAGCCACCAGAGCAATGCACTTTTAGATCTGGATTGAAAACTAATTTCTTTAGAACAATTGCCTTTTGTGTATAGTGTTTGTCCTTCCCCCGCACCTCTGATGAGCAAAGGTTGGCTATGTACGGTGTGAAAGAAGTTCAACATACAAACATTGTATGCACAGTAGAACCCCTCTTAACGACGATCATTGGTTCCACGAAACCGATATTTAAATTATTTGGTCGTTAAGCGAGTGTAGGTAATGCATGTTAAAGGCTTAATTCGTTCCGATAGCATCGAACGTTACCTTTTGTCACCGAAAAAACGTACTTTATAAACTTTAAACAAAGTTTATTAACACATCAGTATACTCACAACATTCTAAACACGTGATATAAAAAAACGTGGTTAATCCATTATTTCTTTTATATTTACCGTACCTGAAACAGCCCGTCGTTAACAGGGGAATGGTCGGTAAGCGAACACATTGGGCTCTGTGGAGGCACTACACTGCGCTATACACTACACTATACACTACACATTGGCCTCTATGGAGGCACTACATTCTGATACACTACACTATACACTACACGTTGGCCTCTATGGAGGCCCGTCGTTAACAGGGGTGGTCGTTAAAAGGGCTTCTACCGTTTACCAATTTTGACGAGCAGTTATAAATCCATGTTTAAGTTAGACATCTAGTTGATGGCTTCAGAGGTCGGCGAGTGTGAACACCACTCCTGCACCCGGAGTGGACATGAGTTCGCACACATACGCATAGACTTGCATAGAGACCCATAGACTCGCATAGAGACACAGACTCGCAGAGACCCATATAGAGGCCCATATAGACTTGCACAGACACCTAAAGACTCGTAGCGGTGTGCTCCAATGTCGCGGTGCGCTTCAGTCGCATTTGGGTGATTTTTGTTTATTCTCCCCATACAAGGAACAGGTGATTGCACCTGCCGTGACCGCTTGTTGGGATGCGTCGTGTGGCAGTCAAATGTTGCGGGGCTGTGAGCCATCCAGATGGCCAGATGGTGAGATCCGCGATGATGGCGCCCACCAGCCTTCGATGCTGCCCGGCACGACGGCGGTGTTTAATGCCTGCGTCCGTACGCATACGCCGCTGACTACGCCAGTGGCTGATGTTTTGTTAGAAGTTGTTGGCGGGGAGAGGGGGGAGGGTGGGGGATAAGGACGTGCTAATCGGGTGGCGTGTGGTGTGCGAGCGAGCGCCGTTCGGTGTTGATTGGTATTCGTGCGAAGTCGCGTTGGCGGTTGAGACCCACTGAGCCAGACTGGAGCACGTTTACAGTTTCGCGGTAGTCGTCGGCATGTATCGCCCCCGTAACCGAGGGTGTATGTGCGTGACCGATGCTCTCCGTGATCTTTCAGCGGCGCGTGCATCGTCCGGGGCCCAGCTGCTCGCATTGGCCTCCCAGCCGGTGCCTCTTCCTCCTCTCTTCCATTCGATGTTTCCTTGCAGGCTCTGCGTCATCAGTTGTCCGGCTGCACCTCTAACGACGTGTGCCCACGTGTGTTGCGTTAATTCTCGTCCGTCGAGTGCCAAGTGATTTTCTGCATTGAGGCATTTCTCATCTTCCCTTTACAGCTCTGAACCAGCGGTGAGAAATTCCACGTTCTCAAGGCGGAGGGGGCGAGTTTTCCCACAGGACGACCACTGTTGACTTTGCCACGAAGTGTGCTTTCAATTTTACCGACCACCAGGGGGATGATGGTCTGAGTCAATGCCCAACCCAGGGTTTGAACTCGTGACCTTTTCAATTTCGTGGCCTCCCGCTCTGTCGCTGTGAGCCGCTGAGCCACCCAGCCGGTCTCTCTCTTGGCGGCTCTCCACGTGCCTCTGTGTGTGTCGCCAGCTCACTCTCTCAAATGTCTCGGAACGCCGCGTTACCGGCGGTCAAATAAAAGGCAGGCAACCACAATGTATTTAAGAGACGAGACAAAATAAACAATAGCAGGCCCGTTGCCAACAACAACAGTAACAAAACGCGAGGCGGAATGACAAATGTTCTTGTCATTATCTATCATATTTCACTTGGTCAGAAAAAATGAGGAGTAGGGAGCCGGGGAGAAGGAGCAACGCTCCGTTCTCATTGTGTGTGGGAGGCACGAGCAGAATTCCTTTCTGCCGCGCGTTTGGCTTACGTCTGTTCGCTTGTCTCTTTCAAATGCAGAGGTGGAGCGGTTTGTCTGCCAATGCCCCCCTCCCTCCCTCCTCCCCCGTCCCCAACTCCCAACCGGGTTTTGTGTGCGCACAAAGGGATTGCACTTGAGATGTCTGCGATTCTAATTGACTCAAGAAAACCATTATCTAGAACTTGCCTTTCGGATTCCTGGAAGGCGATGGTAGTTGGTGTCTGACTTCTTTTTTCTACGCCACAAAATAGGAAGAGGAGAAGAAGAAGGTGGAAAGAAAGCAAAGCTTTGCAAAAAAATGTATAAACAGAAGGGAATTAATGTGATCTTGCTGAGAGGGCCAAAGTATGGTTTGGTTAATCTTCATCAGGGCTGGTGAAAGGTCCGCACAGTTAAACACCTTTGTGTTTTCGGGGGAGATCTTGGAAAGACTGTTCCAGAATCGCTCTCGCTCACTAAAACGACAGGAGCTCCCAATCACGAGATTACAAGTTGGACTCTTGCCTGGGGTCAACTGCTTCATTTATAGCAGTGCTCTGTATTATTTATTGAGGAGAGCCTCGATGAGCATCAAGGCTCTCAGGAGAGGCCTGCGTTGGGGATGTGTGAGGAAAGCCGAGTTACCTGGGTAATGCCCCACGCATGCAAAGGGTTAAAATATTACGAAAAATATAGATTCAGGAATCCATTGCTTTGGGGTTGAGGTGACTCGGGCATCAGAGTGCAACGACATGTGGTTCAGACACTTGTGGTTAAGCCACTTGTGACTCAGCCACCTGTGTTGTTAAGTTTATCGAGTTCATGGTCTCCGCCTCTGCATCAATTATTGGAAGAAGAAAAAAACACCCCACCATATTGTACAACTTCGTATTGCACTTAATATGGCAGGATTTTCTGCCCCGTTTTGAAAAGACAAAATCGGTTCGATTTTCGTGCGACAAACAATCTCAAAGCAGCGTGTGTGGGAAAGTGTGCACCCTACCGTGTGAACGATTAAAGGCCACTTGACAGATTTTTTTTTGGGGGGGGGGGGGGGGAGGGGGGGAAGTTTTGTGAAAAATATATTCCGCATTTGCTCCCTACCACGCGGACAAGCGCGCACTGCTCTTAGGAGACGTCCAAGTGGATTTTATATCTCATGACACAATACGGCTCGCGCGCGCGGATGGAGTAAATTGGGAGAGAGACCAAATTAAATGACAAAAAGGGGAGTGTACAGGGGACCGATTACACGCTTTGTTACATCTCTTAGTGGCCCAGGTAGTGCTTTAATCGGCCACGCTATGCGGGGGGAGCATTTGCAATTGCGGGCTGGATTTAGCACTGGTGTTGCAGCATTGCACAAGACGGGGCAACTGAAAGGCAACTGGGATTGTGGGCTTCGTGTCCCCTGGACGCCGTGCCCAGCAGTTGTGGTCTCGCGATGAGCGAACGTCCAAATAATGATATTTTTCGGGCTGCTGCACAATGTGCAGGATGGGTGTTTGTCTTTCCTCAATACGCGTCTCGATACAGAGCGGTCGTTTTGCATGGCACTGCCAGGGCCCCCGTCGTTTAGAGGGAGTGCTCTCACCAACAACAGCAGACAAAGCAAAGACAACACTTTTGTCACCGTAACTACACCACCACTTTTAATAACCCCCACTCTTTATTTCAACCACCTCTAGCTTACGTGCAATTGGATAAGTATTGTAAAGCGCTGAATGAATCTAGAGAAGATCAAGACTGCCCAAGAGAGGAGAACGTATACTGCAGCTGACGTTTCAGGCATTGACCCTTTCCATCGCCGAGAGCGGAGCCATTGCCCAAGACGCCACCTAATTGATGACTCTTCCTCTTGTACGGTGGTGCAATTGAAAAAAAACGTTGAGCTTTTGCTCGTTGTGTTTGTGCGTCACTGCCAACACAGCAGCACAATGTTACGTGTAAACCTCAGCAATTGCATCTGCTAAACCAGCGGCATCTGTTCAACACGCCTGAAACTGCCAGAAGGCTACAAAATCGGTCTTTTGTTTGTTGAAACAAATGTGTGGAGTCTTCTGCAAACCCTAGAAGGCGAAAAAAGCCCGACAAAACTGAAATATATTTTCGTCGATAATGACATCTCGCCATCGTGAGAGGTTGCAACAGCTTGGGGGGGGGGAGGGGGGAGGCCTTCACGCAGCAGTAGATCGATCACGGCCGACGACGACGACGGTGGTGGAGGTGCGGAACGGTGGAGGCCGCTTTAGTTGACTTCGCTGCAGTGAACGGGAACGCGCCTGGGTTGGAGGGCGGGACTTGCTCCGCACTACCTCCGCGCCTGCTGCCGACCCACGCAGAATACGAGACCGACTTCTATTAATAACCCATGGGGGGGCCATTCAGCAGCCGAATATCCGAGGGGTAGATGTAGTCCGTGGATGCACGCAGGCGTGCTATTCTCGAGATGGAGCGGCCTTCCTCGTGTGCAATATATCTCGCGATCCCGCCCCGCCTGGGATAACGCATGCGCCCGCAAATAAAGCCCCACTCTACCTGCCAACCGCGTGGGAGCAGTTTTATTTTTTAGAGTTCCGTGTGCTGTTAATTGTGTCGCCCTCCCACGTCGTGTTTTCGTGCCGTGCCGCCCGTTGTCCAACGAGATGCGACCTATTTCCCCGCCCCACGAGCCGGAAGGTTGTTCTGGTCCCGTAGATCGGTTGCTTAATAAGCTCCCGGCAAGTTGGAGGGAAACGTCGGACATCGTGCCGAGCAGCATGCGGTTGCGACCCCGAAAACTAATCGGAGAGCCGTACAGCAACAACGTCGACAACCACACACGCCCAGCAGCGGTCAAAAAATTCAACGTCTGGCCAACCGTGATGGGGGAAAACCAAAAATACAACCCCTTAGAGGGTTCTCCAGACCGCCTAGAGGGAGGCCCTTTCCGCCCGCGGTGACGTCGGCAAGAAATTGCGGGGCTGCACAGTTTAGCCTCTTTTAGTGGGCGCCACGGTGGAGAGATGTTAACTACCTCGCCTGGTATACAGGAGGTCGTGGGTACGATCCCGACCCTGACGCCTGCTGCTGTATATTTGGAGTTTGCGTGTCTCATCATTATCACAGTGGCTATGAGATGTCAACTCCCTCGCCTGGTGCACAGGAGGTCGTGGGTACGATCCCGACCCTGACAGCCTGCTGCTGTATATTTGGAGTTTCCGTGTCTCATCATTATCACGGTGGCTATAAGATGTCAACTCCTTCGCCTGGTATACAGGAGGTCGTGGGTACGATCTCGACCCTGACGCCTGCTGTATATTTGCAGTTTGCGTGTCTCTCTCTCCGTGGCCGCGTGGATTTTTCTCCGGGTCCTCCGGTTTTGCGGTGTTTAGTTTCCTTACCCATGAGAGAAGCCATAGGATTGCCTGAAGAACGCGGAGGGGAAGGTTTTGGCTTCGCTGGGCTCGCTTCTGAAAAAAAGGTTCTGCCATTTTGCTTGAGGATAAATGTTGCGGTGATTTTTTGTGTGTTTTTCTCTCTCTCTCCTCTCTCTCTCTCACGTGTTTTTTTGGCTACGTTTGCGGTTGCTTGTTTTGTGTGATGGCATAAATTCACCGTCTAAAAGCTTATATGTATGCACAGTCGATCTGTGCCTGGAGCTTGATGGTAATGCCTCGGTTATATTGTTAAGTCAATATCGCATTACAATTGTTCGTTATTAGAAAGTGTGGAGGAGGGGGGGGGCAGAGTGGGAGGAGAAATATCATTGTCTTTTACGCTAATTGGGCTATGTACCCCTTAAAGAGACAACCGTTATGGGCCTAATTTGCCATTATCCGGCTTTTAACTACGTGAGCTGATTTTTGTGTTGTGCTCCCGTGGCAATCACGTGCACAATGGCGACTACGGCTACATGCGTGGGGGAGAGGGGGGCGGTGTTTTGTTGTTGTTTTAATCCACGGAGAAAACTGCGCAGTCGCCTCAAACAAGTTTTTTTTTACTTTCACGAGTCGTTCAAATGAAACGCAATCGACGAGATGCGGCCGGCAAAAGGTCACATTTCACGACCAAAAAAAAAAACCCCGCAGAGCCACGTTACCATCGCACAAAGGGGGGGGGAGGTGCAATGAATGCCTTTTAATAGCGGGCATGCTTCACGCGGCGTCGCACACTTTTTGCTGAAAGAAATATTTCAGTCGTATCACACTTTGCTGCTGCGGGGCTCGCGATAATGCATAAAAGCTCTATCTTAAAAATGCTAAAATACAATTTTTATCCCCTTTTCGGGAGGCACCCTGTCAGATGTTTTAAAGAAATAGAAAGGCAGCCGGTGACATTTTAATTCTGTTCCGAGGCGCGTAGCTCGCGCGCAATAAATGGCAGGCGGGCGATACCGTGGGGGGGCGGGGGTGGGTTGGTGGGGGGGGTTGGTGGGGGGGGTTGGTGGGGGGTTGGTGGGGGGGGGTGGTGGGGGGGTTGGTGGGGGGGTTGGTGGGGGGGGTGGTGGGGGGGTTGGTGGGGGGGGGTTGGTGGGGGGGTTGGTGGGGGGGGTGGTGGGGGGTTGGTGGGGGGGTGGTGGGGGGTTGGTGGGGGGTTGGTGGGGGGGTGGGGTTGGTGGGGGGGGTGGTGGGGGGGGTGGTGGGGGTTGGTGGGGGGTGGTGGGGGGTTGGTGGGGGGGGTGGTGGGGGGTTGGTGGGGGGGTTGGTGGGGGGGGTGGTGGGGGGGGTTGGTGGGGGAGGTTGGTGGGGGGGTTGGTGGGGGGGTTGGTGGGGGGGTGGTGGGGGGGTTGGTGGGGGGGTTGGTGGGGGGGTTGGTGGGGGGGTTGGTGGGGGGGGTTGGTGGGGGGGGTTGGTGGGGGGGTTGGTGGGGGGGACACTCGATGGCTCCTCGTCAGAACGTCTCGGACGTGCGGGTCACACCGCGACGCGCGCCGCGCTACGAACCCCGGCTGCAAACCCGAGTTCGCCAACGCCGGCGACGATCGTCCGAACCGGTCCCGTGGGTCTCGCCTCGGTCGACTCGGCCGCAAATGAGCACCCGATCTGCGGTGTGCGGCGGTGAGACAAAGGCGACCGGAGGTGGTTGGTTGGCCACCCGCCTCCTCGTACGCCGTGCTGACCTTCGCTGGTGCTCGCTAATAGCACTTGCCCCCATTATATGTTAAGGCTATCGGGGGGATCTTTGTCTTTATCGGGTTCGGAGAGGATGTGGGCAAAAACGCGACTGGACATTGCTGCTCGTGGTCAGTTTTATCGTTGCGGAGCCGATTGGAGCGGTGCATCTTCATAATAACCATTTTTTGGAAAAAGTTATCAATCATACCTGGGCTACCAGTGGTGGATGATTTTAATCACGAGGCCGATATGGATCTCCTTCGCTCTCTCTTCACGGCTGCCGGCTGGGATTGTGTCGCACTGTGTGTGCGAGCTGTCTGTGCCAGCCGCGTGAAGACAGAGTGGCTCTCATCGGCGCACACAACGCAGGCAAAATACAAATATCTGAAAGTTACGTGGTGTGCGTGCGTGCGTGTACCTGCGTGACATTTGCATTCGGTTTAATAACGGTGCAATTACAATTTATATCGGACCAATCTAGAATATGAGTGGTTATTCTTAACCTGGGGTGCACGCTGCATCCCCTGGGGGTGTGTGATGCCCTTTCTGGGGGTGCGAGACACGGACAGGTTTTTTTTTTAGAAGGTAAATCATCCAAACACAAATTAAGCACGGGCACTTAAGTACAACTACTTTGTTTCATCAAATCAAATGCGTGTTTAACATTTTTTTTTTTTACGATTGACCACCAAAGGGGTGCAAGGCTGCAGCAAAGGTTAAGAACCACTGACCGAGATGCGTACAAAGACGTCTGGCCTGTGTTGAAGAGTAGGCCAAACACCCTCGAGTGAGGCTGTCTAGAGCTCCCTCGAGTGGAGGTCCGTCCACCAATAGTGGAATGAGCAAGTAATTGCAGGGCTGCCCCTCTACCTATCTACGTAAATAATGCGTATATCATATTGATGACCAGGTGAGAGCTCCCTGAGATTAAGGGTCTAAATTTTCGTGTGAGACGTGGGGGGGGGGGGGGTACGTTTGCAAATGCCAAAACAATAACGAGTAATCAGCACCAATTATACAACACAGAAATGTCAAATGCCATTCGCGAACACTTACAACGCGAAGATGTTTTCACGTTGTCCACGTGGACTCCTCTCGGCAAGCCTTCCCAGCCGGTATCCATCTCTCGCAGTCGCACGATACAACAACCCCTCTCGCCCACCTGCACACCAAGAGGCGTACCGCTTCGAGTATTTGGCTGCTATGAATATCCACGTGATGAGCCGGTGACCGTCTTTGCAAAGACGTCTTTGCAAAGACGGTCACTGCATCGCGCTTCTGCGGCCGTCTGGAACGTTGCTCTCCCTTCCGGTATGCGGAGGCCACTGAAGTTATGCACTTTTAAATCATCTCCATTGACAAACGCATGGTGCTTTAACATAAAGATACGTGATAAAGGCGCAGCCCTGGAGTGCCTTGTTAACGCCACTGCTGGCGGAAGGCCCTCTGCTTATTATTTTGGTCTACTCTTTCACGCTGGCCAAAATCGTCTTTGTAGGAATACCCACACTTGACCCCCACCCACGCGCGGCCAGCTTATCAGCCCATTGATTTAAACTGCCGCGCCGGAAGATCGAAGCGGCCGCCCCTGGGTTGCAAGTCCGGTGTCGTGCTGACCGTCACACCACCGTGTCAGCGTCTGGTTTTGCTCGAACGTTGCCAAATGTCAGAATCAGAATCTTTATTTAGACTGCGGGAGGAATCCGATGAGCCATGAAGCTCCTTTTTGCACAGATGCCCAGTGCGGGCGGGTCACCACGTGACAGAACGTTACGACGAAATTAGCGCGCGGCCGCTGAGCGCAGGCCCCCCCAGAAAACGCGGAGCGGCCAGCAACGAGCAGCACTGCTTGAAGTCGCAGAAGCAATCTCACGAGCACGCCAAGTTCGCGGCGGGTGTGTTTGCCACGGTCGTGCAGAGCTTTGTCATTTGCCAAACGCTGATAACGTTTGGCCACTGCCCCATCATTTTTCTTCCCTAACTTTTTTTTTGCCACCGCTGATCAATTTCTGCTCAGACTGCCCCCCCCCCCCTCCCCTACTCTCCCATCCTCTGCTCCCCTTCTTTGCCCCCCTCCTCTCCCTCCCCCTCCTTACCCCCGCCCCCCCGGGTCTCTCCACCCCCGTGTCTGGTCTGAGATGTCCTTGCTTGGCAGCGTCGGGATGCGAGGCAGGTGAGCCGGGGCCTCTTGACCACCTGTTCAGGCGCTATTGAGTGCGCCATTTAATTACATTTAAATTTAAATCGACATTCATTAAATTTCGCTCAGATTTTCTTTTTTGTTAAATGCACTTTATTACCGATTGTCCTATCGGAGTTGAATCACGAGGTGCAGCAAACTGCTTTTGGAATGTCTTATTTCTGACGATCCTCCATTGTCATGATGTCAGAAAAGTGCCCGGTTTAATTTGTGATGTTACAGCTCTTTGTCATTCCACTGCTGAATGATGGCTTACTTCAAACCCTGACAGATGTGGGGGGGGGGGGGGGGTGGGGAGGGGTGTTTGACCACATTTAGAATCAACCTCACGCCTTTATCTGGTGACTGCTAAAGATGTTCACGTGAAAATCAGCCACTTCGGTGAGCGATCGCTTGTGGCCAGGTCGCTTCTGGAAAAAATAACTGCGTCGCTCAAGTGGGCCTGACCTGGTGAAATAACACAAAAAACCAGTTGGTAAAGCAGTTAGTTTGGGCACGGTGGTACACAGCTTCGCATGTTTGCTCAGACTCAACCGGAGAAGCGGTCGCCCTTCGTGGAACACATCAAGGACTTCCAGCGAGGTAGAGGCTCGGGGGGTGGGGGTTGTGGGAGACACGGGACGCGATTGTAATTTCCACTTGCGCGCCGGTGAACCTGGGTGACAAATGGGCAGCTGCCTTTACCCCTCCCCCTCCAGCCTCACGCCCCACGCCAATTCATAAAACTCTGCTCGCAGCCACTTAATGGAGCGGCCTGAGTGAGTGATTTACTCGGGAGATGGATATTATTCCTCCCGCTTGACTTGGAGGCTGCAGGTGTTTAAAAATGGGTGGCTGAGAATTAGAAGAAGAAGGTAGGACATTACATCCGCCCAAGTTCTTGTAATTAAAACGGAGAGTTGGCACGGACGCACACGAATATAGAAAGCACACTCGATTTTGATTTCAATAAAAAAAAAGGAATGAGCATTGAAAAATTGGGGTTGGAGCGGTGGCACAGTGGTTAGCACACTGCGGTTGTTAAAATATATTTGTTTGTATTACCTGTGATTACATGGGGGGGGGGGGGGGGGGGGGGTATGGTAGAAGGGGTTACTGGTTTAGAAAGACCCAGAATATATATAAAAACTAAATGTTTTACCTTTTTAACTGACAAATTAAGGGAACTACTACAGTGGCGAAATGTTTCGTGTCCTGGAATTGCAATCCAGTCGTCGCCGATGTGATTCCATGTCCTGGTCGCGGCACTTGTGAAGCCGGGGCAAGCATCTTCAATTGCCTCCGTCTCTGTCCACCCAACAGTACGATGGGCTCACCGCAATTAATCGATCCGCCTGTGGTGGGTTAAGGTGTGATTACACCGACCTGATTCAGCCCGTCTTGTCATTGTGGAAGAGTAGACGTAAATACCATCAAGAGCTCCCTTTAGTAGTGGCCTTTCCTTAAAGTTGCTACTCCGAACCGGGTGCCCTAAGTTAGATTCCCGGCCATGGATAGCATCGGTGGCGAGAGATATTAGAACGGTCGTGCCCACCCCCACCCTCGGACATGCAATGCGGTGATACAAGACATGCATGTCAGGCAACATAAACAAAATTATCTTTTTATTTTACCAGGTAAGGCCCACTGAGCTATATAGATTTTTTTTCAGAAGCGACCTGGCCACAAATGACAGCTCAACGAAGTGGCTTATCGTGTGGAAATGTATAACAGCCAAATACTCTAATCGCATGTTTCCAAATGTGGAAGGAAAAACCGGAGGACCCAGAGAAAAATCCACGCGACCACGGGTAGAACATGCAAACACTCCAAATATACAGCAGGCGTCAGGGTCGGGACCGAACACCACGATCTCATATATACCAGGCGAGGTCGTTAACATCTCACAGCCACCGCGGGCGATGGGCGTTGTGCCTCACTGCTCTTAGTGCCTTCTGCTCTCACGGACTAAGATGTGCATCTGAGAGCGCAGAGGATGGCTTTGTGATCACGCCTGTGTGCGGTGTCAAACCTCACTGGGTGGCCCTCCAGACTCACGGCAGGGAGGAGGAGGGGAGGGGGGGAGTCCACGGCACCTCGGTGCGTTACCACGACGACGGATGGATGGACGTCTCGCGGCTAAATCAGCGCCGTGACTGATGCCCTCGCCTCCGGAGACACAGACAATGCTAATGCTCCCAAAGCCAATCACATTACATTTGCGGAGCCCCAGCCGCGAGCAATTTCCACCCTGCACTCTCCCGTGCCTCCTCCGGCCTGGAGAGCTGCCAGCGTCTGGTTTCTAGCCACGGCAGAAACACCAGGCAGGCACCATTTGCAGAGGAAATGTTATCCCTCCTTTCTCTTGCTCTCTCGCTCCTCCTCCTCATGCCCTCGAGCGCCTCAGCTCTGCACCATTCGTCGCAGCATTGAGCTGAAAGTAATAGAATTATTTCGTTCCGAGCAAAAAAAAAACTCAAGCCCTTTATCATTTTTATACATCCGCCATAGCGTGCCACACATTGGGCGAGTATTTTTTTTTGAAGCAGCAAATCTTTCATTGTCCCTCTTATAACTGTGCTAAATTCTATAACGTGTTTAATCACTAGGTCTAATTACTACATTCCATGCCATTGGCAGCTTGTCCATTAAGCTTAACTCTTTTCACGCGCGTGCGCCGCACAAATCTCACCGCGACGCTCAGAGACGGCGTCGGGGATGCTCTCGCAAGGAACATCGCTGACGGCCAGCCCGCGACTGGCTAATGCGAAATAAAAACGACCCTTCCTTGCCATCCCAAGTGACGAATTGAGGCACAGAAACAAAATAATGATGATTTTTTTTTTATTATCATCGTGCTTTAAAAACGTCCAATTGCTTCAGGACGTCTCCGTTCCCTGCCGTCAAAATTGCCGTGGAGGAAAAGCGTTAATGAAGCTTTTGTATTTAATTTACCTCGCTGGTGACATTTAATTACACTTGAATCTAAGTGTGTTGAATGTTAAGTGCACCGATTGCGAAAGTGAAATATATTAAATTATAAAAAAATCGTAATAATTTGAAACTGTACGCACCGGTGAGGGCTGTCCTGGCAGGTTCACGCGACCTTTGCAGGGACCGAGGATGAACCCACACAGCGGGACACTGTGACCCGTGAGCTGCCCAGTGATAGGCATGTAATAATGCGGTGGGTGGAGTGGTGGCACAGTGGTTAGTGCAGTGCGCTGTGAACCCAGAAACCCTGGGTTCGATTCCTGGCCACGGTTAACGTGAATGGCGATCCAGCTCCACCTTCACCAACTGCGCTCACCGTTGTGGTGAAGTATGGTGAATAGACCCCCATGAGTGATACCTCACAGGGAGGCCTTCATCCAGCATTGAATTGATAAAGGGTTCCAATTTGCTCACCCTACTGGACATCTGTGAAAAAGAGCTTCACAGCTCATAAGATTCCTCCAGTTTAAATAAATATTCTAATTCTGATAAACGATGAAGGTATTTAACAAATTAATTCGCCTTATTTTATTTTAAAAATGTTTAAGTCTCTTCATTGGATGACATGAATATAGGATACAATAATAAAGTAAAATTATGGATATGTGTACCTTGTACTCTAGTGGTAGTGCCTTACACCACTAATCCCCGTTATAAAGCCAGGGATAGGAGCGTTGCGTAAAAATAAGTCGTAGGGAAACTGCGTTCTGTCGTCGAGGAAGTGGTGAGATAGACCCTTCAACGGTACCGGGTGACAACCTTAAGAAGCCACGGTCCAGGCCGATCTGAATCATCACAGCGCGAGGCTCCGTGGAGTGAGATCTCGAGAGCACGGGAGAGGGGGGGGAGCGCTTTGCTCTGCGCACAGGCGCCGTTGTTGGCGTGGTTGGCCCAGAATTTGGTGGGGGGGGGGAGGGGTGGAAATGTGAAAATAAACAGGCAATAATAAACTACATGGCTGCAGGCCGTGTTTAATTTGAAATCTGTCATTTTTGCCGTGGTTGACGCGAGGAATTGAGCCGCCTAATGGAACCCAACCTGGCTCAGACCTCGTAACAGATTGCCTCGACCGCAAACAATCTGTTTCCTGCCGCCCGCACGCGATGGTCACTTTAATCGTACAGATGCTTCTTCAGATCCACGGCCTGTCATTGAGCCACTAACGTCCACTGCCGAAGAGCATCTGGCGGTCTGCGGTTTCCTTCTACGACGAGCAGAGGGGGGGGGGGGGCGGTCACGCCAAAGTAAGGGCAGGAGGTTGAATGTCAATGTTTAATGTCACGCAGCAGAGTGTCCTTGACCTGCGGACTACTATCCAATACCTCTGCAGCTCAGGCTGCGCTCCTGCTCTGCAGAGGTATTGGGACTTGGGGCGAGGGCTTTTAAACGGAAAATTTTAATTGCCTTCCAATCCGTGTGCTCGTCTGTTTGTCTTTCACCATACGAGACAGACAGACAGGGGCGCCAAAAAAACCTCGATTATGGATGAATTAAACCAGACGGCCGCGCAGGAAGTCCAGGAAATGTTTGAATCGCAGGACCGTGAGGGATGATTTCGACGGCTTTGGGTAGCTTTCGTCCATTGGTGGATTGATCATGGCCGATGAAGGTGATGATGATGATGCTGAGGATAATGGCAATAAATATGATGATATGCATTCATTTGCTGATTTGTTCGCTGGTTATCTCACAGATGTATTAGTCCGCACGTACGTCAAGGCAAGTGATTCTCTTGTACTTGCGCCAGACCGCTGGGCAGCGTTGAGGGGCGCCAAGTCATTTGAAAGGTCTCCCCATCTCTAATTAGATACGTGACCTATCTGTGCTGACAACCTCCAGCCCACCCTTGATCTTCCGCCAAGAAATCGTGAAAGTATATTTAGAAGAAAAAATATAATGCGAGGGGTTTTTATGTGTATAATTATCGTCCTCCGGCCCCATTCAATTACATTTTGCCCGAGGTTTTAAAAAAATATTTTCTTCGTATTGTTTAGTGCTGCAGTTGGTTATGATATGCCTTACGTGATGCTGGTAATCTTGTTTTACTCGTTTTGTGTGTTTTTTACTTTGTTGAGTAATTGCTCATCTCAGCTCTGGATGTTTGGTCTGCGATGTAATGCAAAGCTGTGAATTCTTAACCCACCTCGTCGTCATCATCATCAGCTATGACGAAATCCATAGCTGAATGGGGATGTGGAGAGATAGTTAGGCCTTTGTCCTCCAAAAAGCCTTGGTCTTCCGAAGCTGTTGCCTTCTCACGTGGTGCGACATCGCGCGTTTGCGGGTGCGCGCCTGCAGCCGTCTGGAACGCTCTTGCCTCCCATATGAAGAAGCCAGTGGAGTTATGCACTTTTAAATCACTTAGATTGCAAACTCATTTCTGTACAAACTTATTGTTGTGTTTAGTTGGTTGCCCTTCCACCGCACCTCCGATTTGCACGGCTGGCTACATACGGTGCAAAAGAAATTCCCCATAATACCTACATAACAATTCTGAATCAGAGTATTTATTTACACTGGAGGAATCCGATGAGCTATAAAGCTTATTTCACAGATCTCCAGTAGTATTGTCGCCGAGCGTCTGCCCACGAGCTGTTTTCATTGCTCCATCTCCTCGGTAAACGTCCTCTCGGTACGCGTTCCGTTCCTTGGCTCCCAATTCTACGTTCCGTTCCGTGTCGCATTGCCACATTTGGACACAGTGAATGCGTATTTATTCTACATTCAATTACAAGGAACTTACATTTGTTTATTTTGCACGGCAAACACCGTCGTGATTAATTTTTTTATAAACCCGTAAAAAAAAATCTGCATATCAACAGCGTCGTAAAAAAAAAACACTTTAACAGTTGCGCGCCTTTGAAGCACTTTCAAAATTAAAAATGAATATGATTTTTTTTTTCAGAGTGACTGGAACTGCTGCACGGTTTCCCTTCACCCTCATTCCACAGCCCCTGGTTTCCCTTTGAATTCCAATCAGGCATCCGTTGCCATGTAATTTATGCAAATGAACGTGAACAAAGTGGCCCTGTTTTTTTTTGCAGCAGCAGCCTTCTAATTAACAGCGATGTTATCCCTTTGGCGAAAGGGCGAAGAGCCCTCAAGAAGAGGCTGCCTTTGAGCAGGGGTGTCTGCGCCCCAGAAACACGACGTAGTCGTCGTAATCCTTTCTAATTCCATTCTCGCCCTCGTTAAGTAGTTATGTTGAGTGGGCCATCCGACGGGTTGTTTTCTACCCCGACGAGCCCCCCCCCCCGCGAACCGCGTGCTCAATGTGCTTATTTGTATTTAGTTTGCTGTCATTCACCCCGCACCTTCGATTACGACGGTTGGCTACGTACGGTGCGAAAGAAGTTCAGCGTACACACGTAGAGTCTCATCGCTATCCTCCGCAGAGATTCGTAATACAACGACGCAGAGCAGCGCAGCGCCGTACGCCCGAGACGTCGGTGCGCAGAGCTTAGCAATGTCAGCTCCATCTGTCCTCTGATTAGCACGGTTGGCTACGTACGGTGCGAAAGAAGTTCAACGTACATACATGGTACACGCTTACGGTCCTCGGTCAATTGATTGCTGGTTGGTCCAAGGTGGTGATTTGGCCATACTTCATCACGTTAGTTCATGTGGGATTGGGCGAAAGGGGCTTGGTGACCCAGGACCGGTCCAGATGTCGCTCACCCGCTGATGCTAGCCGTGGTGAAGTATGGCAAAGTATGTATGCTGAACTTCTTTCGCACCGTACGTAACCAACCGCGCTTCTCAAACTACCCCATCCCACTCGCCATGCCTGGCGCGGGCAACGGAGGAAGCTTTCATCCCATATTGAAATGACAAAGGGCTTTCAACATTATTATTATTATTATTTTAAAAAATATATATATACATGTGTAAAAAATACATCGTTTATTAATTTATTCTCAAGAATTCCTGGGTAGTGTTTGTTTATGTGCTACTCATTACACGTAGAAATGTGAAAGTCTGCGAGAGAGAATTTCTCGTGCCGCACAGAGAGCGCGCGTGCTCGTTGCTTGCCATGACGACGCCTCTGCTACGCCGACTCTGTTTCCATGGTAAATAATAACATCACTCGAGCAATTGTGTTATTTCTTCCACTAATGAGAACATATTTCACGCTCTCATTGGCACGCGCTGGGTGTGTGTAAGTGCCGCCGTGCTGCATTTCCCCTATTACCTGGGTTGACTCGGTAACTTCGTAAGATATCCTTTCAAATCACCCCACACTTAACATCCATACATTCCCTAAGGATCATACGTCTCATTAATTTGACACAATGAATGCACGCGAAGAGAGCACTGTCACTGTTTAGGTTGGTGCAGTTATAATTGCAGTTGATGACTTAATAGTATTTTGCATTATGATTACCATCCAGAAAAACAATGACTCCTGTTTGGTTTTGGCAAATGCTCTGTGTAAGTCTCGCGAGGCCACGTGGGGGGGGGGGGGGGTGATGTCGGTTGTTTGATCATACTTCACCGCACTGCTCAGTGCGAGTTGGTGAGGAGGGAAGGAGGCAGGACTGGTTCAGACATCACTCGTCACTGGCGTGAGCCGTGGCTGGCATGCATCCTCGGGGTTGGACGGTCACCGCATCGCGCGCTTTCAGACGCGCTTCTGCGGCCGTCTGGAACGCTCTTCCTTCCGATATTAGGAAGACATTAGAGCTGTGGCACTTTCAATGTAGATTGGAAGAAAAAAAAACTAATTTCTTTAGAACTGCCTTTTTAATTCAGTTTGTTGTCCTTCCCCCACAACCCTGGTTAGCGCGATTGACTACGTACGGTGCGAAAGAAGTTCAACGTACATACATAATGCAGTGTGCTAACCACTGCGCCCACCATTCCACCTCTCTATATGATAGAGCACACCAGTTCTGGTTGGTTTGTCCAGACCTTTTTTCATTGAGCCCGTGCTATAGAGTGGCTTCACGAGAATCGGCATGTAACTTCACTTATTTATTTTAAACCACGGAAACAATTCCTCTCTTAAGTATTTTCTTCGGCTCGCTGGTAGCCTGGAGTAGGCGACACGTGACGAGTCGCACCAGTCATGGCACAAACGGTATACTGGATGTGGTGTGCCGGATGCAGAAATGTCGTGCGTGTCGCTGGTGGACTGGAGTGTGTGGAAAGTCATCAGCAGCCACAGCCATCGTGGGAAGCCCTCCGGATGTGGTGTGCTGGCTTCGGCAATATTATCGAGATCGCTCATCCAGACAGGCCAGGCTTAGATGCATTTCTGGACATCCATGTATAAGTGAGTGTCGATATATACAGCACGTCATTTATTTGTTAATGTTTTAAACATTGCGCTGTTGTGTTGCTGTGGCCGGCATCGGAGTGATCGTTCTATGGGATGGCGATGGTCGAGAATCGGAGTGATCGTTCTATGGGATGGCGATGGTCCAGAATCGGAGTGATCGTTCTATGCGATAGCGATGGTCTAGAATCGGAGTGATCGTTCTATGCGATGGCGATGGTCTAGAATCGGAGTGATTGTTCTATGGGATGGCGATGGTCCAGAATCAGAGTGATCGTTCTATGCGATGGCGATGGTCTAGAATCGGAGTGATCGTTCTATGCGATGGCGATGGTCTAGAATCGGAGTGATCGTTCTATGTGATGGCGATGGTCTAGAATCGGAGTGATCGTTCTATGGGATGGCGATGGTCTAGAATCGGAGTGATCGTTCTATGCGATGGTCTAGAATTGGAGTGATCGTTCTATGCGATGGCGATGGTCTAGAATTGGAGTGATCGTTCTATGCGATGGCGATGGTCTAGAATCGTTGTGATCGTTCTATGCGATGGCGATGGTCTAGAATCGGAGTGATCGTTCTAAAGGATGGCGATGGTCTAGAATCGGAGTGATCGTTCTATGCGATGGCGATGGTCTAGAATCGGAGTGATCGTTCTATGCGATGGCGAAGGTCTAGAATCGGAGTGATCGTTCTATGCGATGGCGATGGTCTAGAATCGGAGTGATCGTTCTATGGGATGGCGATGGTCTAGAATCGGAGTGATCGTTCTATGCGATGGCGATGGTCTAGAATCGTTGTGATCGTTCTATGCGATGGCGATGGTCTAGAATCGGAGTGATCGTTCTAAAGGATGGCGATGGTCTAGAATCGGAGTGATCGTTCTATGCGATGGCGATGGTCTAGAATCGGAGTGATCGTTCTATGCGATGGCGATGGTCTAGAATCGGAGTGATCGTTCTATGGGATGGCGATGGTCTAGAATCGGAGTGATCGTTCTATGCGATGGCGATGGTCTAGAATCGGAGTGATCGCTAGATGTGATGCCGATGATCCACAGTGTTCTTGTTAACCCATTACGCCATTTAGCCAGGCGCGTCGTCTTGGGTCGACACGTATTAGTCGACCATTAAAGTTTCATCCCCATGCATTTGCATTCATTTCATCTGATAAACGTTTCGCCTGGGGAGGCTTTCGATCCCCGCGAGCCCTACCCACGCAAAGCGAATTTTAATCGAAAGTGTGTCCGAAATGTCTGCGACGCTGTACTGGAGAGATATAAAGAGAGGCAGAGAGAGGGGGGGGGGGGGTATGTCGACGACGACGACAGACTTCATGCCACACACTGCCCGGTCTCGACTCGTGCCTGACAAAGCAACATTTCAAACCTCCTTTGTAAACAGGCTGCTCAAAAAAAAAAACTCACGATTCCAAATGTACCTTTCCTTTTGTCTTCCTCTTGGCAAGATTGATATTGTTGAGTGAGCTGGTGTTTTTTCCCCTCTCTCTCTCACTGTTTTCTCGCCGGCTTTGTTTAACCCTTTATTTTGCGGCTTCACCAAGGGCGATGCGCGTCCGCCTGGCACGGTCCATGTGCGCCAAAGCAGCTTCCCAGCGTGCACCGGGACCCACGGGGCTCCAGCCGGAGCTGCCAAGGCTGCTGGGGCCGCGAAGAGAGACATTTAACAGCGGGCCCTCATTTAATTCCTTGCGCCGATGCACCACGCCAACCACGCCGCGCCGACTCGTGTTCCCGGGCAAGGAAGCCTCCACATTGTGCCTGGCCCTCCACGTTAATCACGGACACCGCTGCCCCGCACGCTCCCTCGCTCTGCCACGCCGGTTTTGACCGTAACTCAGCGCTATTTACCAGGGCGATGAATCAAGGTGGCGGCAAGTGGGCAGGGAGGACAGACACAACAGGCGTCACTTCTGATGCAGACGCCACCTATTCAATTACTCAGGAGTGCTCGCGGTCGCGCCAACGAAATATTTTCGATGGGGGGCCACATCGGGATATGGGAGATTGAGACGCGCGTGTGTGTGTGTGTTGGGTTAGTGTCCTCGTGTCTCACGTAGTCAATAGATTATAATAATATACCACGGCGTGGTCCTTTGCTTAGGCCACGAAAGCTTTTCCGATCCTCAATATTCCTCGTCGGTGTGTGGGGGCAGAGGGAGGGCGTCGTGTGTTCTGACTGCAGCAGTAAAACTGCATTTTCCAGCATTTCATGCATCTGGAAACAAATAAAGAGGACCATTAGCGGGGGGGGGGGGGGCCTAAGAGTCAATCCAATAAAATCAATCGATGCCATTTTTTGTGTAAGCAGTTCTCCGCGCGTCGATATGAAAAACAGCAGCGGCGCACGCTCGCAACATCTCTCCTGTCTACGCATTTCCATGACGAGCGCGGCAGGACGTTGCAGAAATGCGGAGAGAGGAGAGATGTTGCGAACGTGGTGGATTTTTTTTGCCGGTGGTGGTGCTACTGCCCACGGTGCTGTGCGGGCAGCAGCACGCCCGCCACACACAAAAAAAAAACCACGCTCCGCAAATTTCCAGTAGCGTAGCAACCGCATGAATAGGCCCCTCTTCTTCTTATTATTATTCTTCTTCTTTTTTTTAATGATTCTCATGCAAAGTTGCTTCCTTTAAATAACCTTCTGGAGATGTACAAATTCCCAAGATCGCTGCGTTTCCGCGGAATCTCAAAGCCCTGGAGCGAGCGAGAGAGAGAGAGAGCACGCTAGTTCAGCGCGAGCCGTAGTGGCTTTTAAAAAAAATGTCTCTCTTCTTTTTTTCTTTTTTCCATTTTCCCGCTTACTGATTATCCCGTCGAATCTGAGTAATCCCATTGATCCGGGGTGTGCGGTTACACGCGGCACACAACCCATCCCCGTGGCAAATTTAATGCCCCCTTTCTCGAATGCATTTGAGGACATTTCACCCTCACTGTTGCCAATTAGCCTTAATATCTTATCATAAACCTTCAACGGAATCGGGAAGCAATCAACGTAAAACCAATTTTAGCTGTATTAATTCAATGGTAAATCACAAGCGGGATTGTTACGCGTTCGTTCCGTATTTAAATGGGAATTCTTCTGCATGATAATGACGGGAAGAGGGAAATAATGCGATCTTACGCGCGCTGTCAAAAGCTTGTCTACCCAGTCCCTTCCCCACAGAAATTCGGGACGTTAAGCGTCGTTGGCGTGAAAGCTCGGGAGAGGCTTCTGACGAGCCTCGGCAACATTTCCCAGCGAGGGTATTTTTTTTGTTCCACCCGCGGAGATGCCACGGGAGAAATATTTTTTTTGTCCGTGCAAAGAAGCCTCGCTCAAAACTATTGACGCAATATTTGAAGATGAATGGGGACGCTGCCGTGTGATGTAGCGCTTAGCGCGCTCGACTTGGCAATCCAAAGGTCGCCGGTTTGATTCTATCTATGTGAGTCCCGAGACACTGCTTTTCAGGAGGGTCCTGCTCACGGTGTTTGGCTAGTTTTCCTTTGTGTGTGTGTGTATATATATATTTTTTGTAGGTATCAGGAAAATGAAGTGTGTGTGTGTGTGGGGATATATATATTTTTTGTAGGTATCAGGAAAATGAAGTGTGTGTGTGTGTGGGGATATATATATTTTTTGTAGGTATCAGGAAAATGAAGTGTGTGTGTGTGGGGATATAACGCTCAAAGATCCACACGGACAAGGTCACTGACCTCCCTGGCTGAACCACCCCATTTCAGTCCTTCCACCTCATGCGCCCTGCATCTGGGTGTCCCGCTCGCAATGATCTCAGCACGATCCCACCCAAGAACCCGTGGCCCTAATGTGCCGGATTACAGGCGAGCGTGCCGCGTGCCCATCCCAGCACTCTAGCGAGGCCACTCGCGAGCTCGCCGCTGCTCCACTCCGCGGCGGTGTCAGAAAACCAATATTGGGGGGAAGAAATCCGCTCAGATGAGGCCAGTCTCGCGCTGGCAATGAATCGTGCTCGGCGGCTTGTTCCAGACAACGGAAACACGCAGCGAACTTCTTATCAGACTGTAAATTAGTGAGAATCGTTGCATGTTATATATATTTTTTTACAAGCATGTGTCTTGGAATATTCAGTGGATTTTATTGCGTAGTCAGTGTGACAGAGTGCGTTGCGTAGCGCGCAGTCCGTATAAACATTGGCATAATACCACACGTGTGTCGTCTCATATTTATTTATATTATAATGATTCACAGTAGCCGCCGTGAAAGTAGAATATGGAATTGTTGATGTTATTGCCTTTGTCAATCCACGTGCTGGATGAAGGCCTCGCCATGCTGTGTCAGTTGCGGAGGCTGTTTGACCATGCTTCACCATCTTCTTGGTTCTTTCGGTAAAGTCACGTAGAATGGAAATAATAAAATAATAAAAATAAAACATAATAAAATAATTCTCACGACGTTTCGGCTACAACGCAAGCAGCCGTCCTCAGGTGGAGAACAGGTCTGTCGAGAAGACAGTCTGAAGTTTTTTTTTTGTAGGAACACTCTGTCTTTTCGACAGACCTGTTCTCCACCTGAGGACGGCTGTTTGCGTTGTGGCCGAAACGTCGTGAGAATTGTATTTTATTATGTTTTGTTTTTATTATTTTATTATTTCCATTCTACGTGACTGTACCGAAAGAACCAAGAAGATGAATCCCTGCAGTCACGAAAGCTTTCAATCGAAACATACTTCACCACTCTGGTGAAGGGGGGGGGGGCAGCCCACTCCATATGTCACTCACCACTGACGTTAAAACTTCCTAGGTTTAGTGCGCTCGCCAATGCATCATTGTTTCACCCTCTAATTTTTTTTTGCTGCGTGTATTCTTCTAAAATAATAGTAGTTTTTCAAGGTTAGGTTTTAACAAACAAAAACGTGTTCATGAATATTGTCATGCCATACGCAGAATTATGTTTATGCTTTTCGGGCGCATTCAATGTCGGAGATAACATTTGGCTCAATTTAAACCTGTAACAACAATGTACTGTACGACTGAAAACTAGGTGCCAGCCATCCCTTGGCTCGTAATATTTGCTGCCCAAGCACCCATAATGGTGATTAGCAGTGGATTGTACCACTTCTTTCCAGGGGACGCGTTGTTTATCTGTTTCTATTTTAAAAAAATAACACCGTCTGCCTACCCCTCTAAAATAAATATTAAAAACCACTCTCGACTGGATTGATGACGAGGTGAGGTGCCAAATCAACCTTTTATGTTTTATCAGATAGAGAATAAAAATGCTTTATTGTCTGTTGACGCGGTTGACAATCGGCTTTGCTGCTGCGTTTCTGACACTTCTCCCTGCAATTAGAGTCTCTCCGAGTTTGTATCATCCCTCCCCCACCCCCACAGCCAGAAAACAACACCGCCAAAATAGTCAGAGGTTAACTGCTATCATTTTTTTGCATCACAGTGCTACGTACCTATGGCAACAACTCTAACAAGCAAACAAAAAAACATTGGCCTTTGAGCAAATTCTGGCGACATTTAAATAAAATCAGGATGGTCGTGGCTTGTACAGCCCTTGTCCGCTATAAATTGGATTTTTTTTCTCTCTCTAGGTGCATATTCAAGGCTCAAATGTCAATCTATGATTTTAATTTAAGCATCTTAACCTAAGGGGCCTCGGGGCAAGCAGGTTGAAAAAAAAATATTAGTTTATAAATTAGCACGCTGATTTGTAATATTTATGCAAATATAACTTGTTTAGCTGTATTTCCTCACTGTGCACATTGCATTTGCATTCAAAAGTGTGTTTTGATACATTTGATTTCCAGAATTGAAAGTGACCTTGAAGTGATCTCTGTGAGGTTAGAGAATTCTGGGTACGCCTGCAACAGAAATTTCAGGAAAACTGGGATTTTTGTTGTCAAATTTTTTTACGTAACAAATGGACATGCATAAGAAAATAATGATTAATGATTACACAGGCGACTTGACTGTGCATGGCAATTTATCATCATAAACCACATTCTGTAGGAGCCATAAATAGGCTCGATCGTACACAACGCAATTAAATCACATGTTTTTTTTACACTTCATTAAAATGGATAATTGCGTTCTCTTTGTTTTGTATATGCGTGCTAGTTTATGGAGACATTTTTAAAATGTGCATTTATAAACGTGTTGGGCCACCTATTTTTTTTTAGTTCAACGTGCTATGTGAACATTTATTTACGGAATATAAATGTGTATTAGTGATTTGTTAGGGCGGGGGGGGGGGTTGCGTGTATGTGTGTGTGTGCCCTGTGTTATATGTATGTGTGTGTGTGCCCTGTGTTATATGTATGTGTGTGTGCCCTGCGTTATATGTATGTGTGTGTGTGTGTGCCCTGTGTTATATGTATGTGTGTGTGTTTGCCCTGCGTTATATGTATGTGTGTGTGTGTGCCCTGTGTTATATGTATGTGTGTGTGTGCCCTGTGTTATATGTATGTGTGTGTGTGCCCTGTGTTATATGTATGTGTGTGTGCCCTGCGTTATATGTATGTGTGTGTGTGTGCCCTGTGTTATATGTATGTATGTGTGTGTGCCCTGTGTTATATGTATGTGTGTGTGCCCTGCGTTATAACCACGCAGAATTGGGTTCAATCCCCCATCACCAGGGATGCTCCGATGCAGAATTTCAAGCTGGGCAATGCACGCTTTGATTCGCGTGCGCGAGGATGAACGATATAGTAAGCAGGCACATGTTGTGTGCAGCGTCTTCACGTGCCTCCTGCACTCACTCGAGGCCGCAACGTTGACCGCAATGTTAAAATGATCATCGCTTATTGAATCGAATGGGAGATCCTGTATCGCAACGATGCATCATATAGAATGGGAGTAGGGGCCGGGATTGAATCATTACACTCCTACTCATCACTCTCGTCGTAAATTAATTTTGGCATTGCGACTCAATTCATTTAATGATGATACTATTGTTGATAATGATGATGACACCAGCTGTAACGTAGACTCAAACTGGCCACATGTCGCATCACACCTGCGTTCGATTCCCGACCACGGCTAACGTCAGTGGCGAGCGATATGTTAACGAGTCCTAAGTACCCCCCCCCCTCCCCTTCACCAACCCGCACTGACCAGCGTGGTGAAGTATGGTCCGTCAACTCCCACGAACAACACGGCATGCGCGTTGGACACCTTCATCCGGCAGCAAAATGACTGAGTGCTAATCATCATTATTATTATTATCATTACTGGTATTATCACGGGTTATGTATTCGGTTTAACAGCACTTGCCTTGACGGTCGATAAAGATAACCTGCCAAATTGAAGATAAATTGCCACATCTAAATTTAATACATGAACCAAGCACACACATTCGCATGCGAGTTTTGAGCAGTATGTATACGTAACATGAAAGATAGAGTCTGAAAAAAAAAAGTGTTCGAATGCATTAAAAGATCAAGTATCAGAGGGCAGCAGATGTTCTGTGGTCTGTACGGAACCAGAGGTTACTCCTTCTCGTCTATGCGTTCGCTAGGCCCGAGCATGTAATTCCACCCTGGTCAATCACGTCTCCTAGCAACCGTGGAACTCTGCCCGCTGTCTCTTAGCAACCGTGGAACTGTTCCCCCCCCCCTCCGTTGCCATGGCAGCCACAGATAAACGGTCCTGCGGTTGCCTGGCAACCCAGAAATGCACTGTGAGAGTGAAGGGGTGGGTAGGGGTGGTGGGTGATGATCGACTGGGTTTGATAGCAGCGTGCAAAGGCCACGGTTTCTTTAGATTATAATTTTTCTTGCAGTTTTGTATTCTCCCCCCTTCAATCTTTATATCCTTTTTGCTTTTGAGGGTTGACAACGAAATGTCTCGGAGTGTCCTTGTGGTCCATTGCCCTTCCTTGCATTACGCAGTTCCGTGCTGCTCAAGTTTCGAAGGTAAATAATGTGCAATCTCGTGCCATGTCACAATTGTGCAACGGTTCACCCTTCATTTGCACCGATTTTGCAATTCGTTGCTTCTCGTGGCAATGTTGGCGGAGCCGTGACGCAGTTTATTAACGCGCTGCACGGGTTCGATTCGCCTAACGCCAGCGGTGAGTCATATCTGAATGAGTCCTCAGTTCCTCTCCCCTACTGCCGCTTCACCAGTCCGCATTGTCCTGTGTGGTGAAGTATAGTCAATCCCCCCCCCCCACCGAGAACTTCATCCAGAAGTGGATTGACAAAGGGCTGTGTATAATCGCAATATATTTTACCCGACGGGTTTCCTTCCCTTGCAAGCAAATGTATGCGCTATCTCCAGAGGCTATCTCTCTCCTGGTTTAAAGAAAGGTTATAAATGAGAACGGGAAAACTCCAATCAATCAAGGGTACTTAGGCCATATTCTGATCACAGGTAGCACATTAGCCTTGCCTTGTTGTGATTAATAAGGCAAACCGGCTTGTGTGTAGTCGTAATCCAAGCTGGTACTTTACATAAACAGAATCCCGGTAATAAAATTTTTATGTCACTGTATGAATCAATTCCTGTCGGTAAACTTCGTGGGGTTTTTTTGTTATGATAATGAGCGTCATGCTTGCAATGATAAAAGTTAAACCTGAGTAATACAATAGATATTATTAAAGGCATTGTGTTGTTTTCACGTCTGTTTTTGTTGTTGTTATTGTCACGTTTAGCTTGGAAACTGCTGAATTAAGAAGGTTTTAATTTCTAAAGTATTTTGCAATTGGTAATGAAACTGGAGTATATCATGGGACCTGTTTTGCCAGTATCAAAGTATGAAAAATAAGAATCGGTTTTACCCTTTCTGGCAATAAAACGATTGTCTCTGGTGTAGGCCAATCCGTTTCAAAGACTGCATATGTTATAATATGAATTATCAGAGCATGTTTGTTTGCATGTTCACCACAAGTACGTGTGGTCAATGCAGACTTGATTCCTTGCAAAAGGTTTCTATTTGGTGTTTGAACATGTTTTATTGCCAGAAAGGGTAAAAGCTTCTTATTATTTCTCATAAAACGGAGTATCCGGATAAAACGCATTCATATGATAGGATAGCAGGATAATGTCTTGAATTTTGCATATCTTTTATTCAGTTGCATTCAGATAACGTTGAAACCTGTGATAAAAGGAACGGATCGGCTCATCATTGATGCTGTGTACATCCTGTGTGGGTATGCGTCCGTGTGATGCACCTAGCCTGCCACAACCACGTTACCGCCACTTCGGGGCCAAAGGCGGTTGTTGTTGTGGTGTAGCGCACAACCCCGTATATCCGAGTTCGATTTACGAGTTTGACATATATCTGAACTGGTCACAGGCCTCCCCTAGGTCGACTCAGCCTAAAATTTGTATATGTGCGAACATCGGCACTGGGGATACAAAGGTGGTGGTGGACACCCATTCCTTCGTGTGCCGTGCCGGCCTTCACAGCTGCTCACAGAGCAGCACTTGCCCGCACAGTCTGCTAAAGACTATATGGGGGATCTTTGTCTTCGTGGGGAGTGGTGGTGTAGTTGTCAGCGCACTGTGCTATATGAACCCGACGACCCAATTTCAATTCCCACTCAAGGCCAATATCAGTGGCAAATATCTGAATCGGTCCCGGGGCCTCCTCAAGGTCCACTCAGCCTTCATCGGGTACGGTCCTGCAGTGTACTGCGTGCAGTGCGTAAACATCAGTACTGGGGAGACAAAGGCGACCGTGGTACTGGCCACCCACCCCATCGTGTGCCGTGCCGGTCTTAATTAGCTGATAACTTGCTACCAACTTTTGCCACCCAACAGTCTACTAAAGGGAAACACAGGAAGCGTTATTTTGTGTCCTCTGTGTTTGCCTACGATTCGTATGTTGATGCGCACATGCTGCAGTGCGTACGTCACGACGGCGATGAAATCGCTTGACGTCCTTGCTGTAGATACCAACTTTGGGCGAGAATGTTTGCAAAACGCGGCCACAAAGGCGTTTGTTGCTGACCACACATGCACGCACCTGTACATAGCCGGCTAAATTAATACTGGAAGGAACCTCCTGGTTACACCAGCCCACAGAGGATTATTGTGTCCGTCCGTCGTGCAGGGAGGGGCTGGGTGGGGAGGGTGGGGAGGGGTCTGGGTGGGGAGGGTGGCGCTGGGGCTGGGTGGAGAGGGTGGGGCTGGGTGGGGGGTGGGAGGAGTGGGGCTGGGTGGGGAGGGGCTGCTCACCCCGTGGTGCCCTTATAAAACTCAACGTTTAACCTACTCACGTCGGCTTGTGCCCGACCTCACAGTCGGGCATATTTGCGGAATACACCACGCCGCCGTTGACCCTGGCCATTGACCGAGAAACCCAACGTTCCTACCAGCTCCCTCCGAAGGAATGTGTTTGTCAACAACTTTTTTTTAATAATTTGACGTCCCGTGGGGATGTTGAGCAAGGAGTGTTAATTAAAGTATTATACTGTATATATATATATACGTATTAAAGTAACGTCGGGGTTTTTTTTTGCGTAAGTGGTGGTGGTGACAAGCAAGCGAAAAGCCCCTCCAGGGAGGAAAGTAAGTCTGCCTCATCTCTCGAGTCGCAGTCTCTTCTCCAGATTTCCCAATTAGCACCGAGGCTGGCTATCCAATTAGGCGCCAAACGCTCTTCTCGCTCTGCTTAAGATGTGACAACAACAAGAACAACAAACGACTCGATAGTTTCCTTCTTTTAAAATTATAATCCTTGTCCATCGCCCGCTTCCTCCACCTCCGCCTGCAACACGGCGTCATCATGCTCTTTGTTTCATCTCGGCGCTGTCAGAGTGGGGGAGCGAGGTGGGTGGCGTTGGGGGTGGGGGGCTGTGGGGGAGGGGCTGTGGGGGAGGGGGGCTGGGGGGGGGGTGAGCTTGCACCCCCCCCCCTTGGGAAATAATTGCAACTTGTCTGTACGGCGCGCGGCATGGAAATATAAAAATAAATAAATCCGACCAACGTCAGGCAAAAGCTTTACAAATTGAATTAATGTTATGCTCCTGTGCCTTATGCTCACCAACAATGATCTTTTAAACACAATTTAAATGAAAATTCCTTCCCAGTAGTGAATCGTATAAATAAAAAACAAACGAGACGGTCACCCCAGCGTCGAGCGAGCCAGGCTCAGTGACGGGGGGGGTCCTCGTGGAGATATCCGTCGTGTCGAGGTCGCTTCGCCGGTGTTTTGCGTCATCTACAACTGCTGGGTTTGACTCAATCAAGTGAGTCGAGCTAACAAGCAGCTCCCACCTGCCGTAGTGGGGCAAATGGAGGGGCATTCAATTCTCATAATCAAACAGCAACCATTGTCTATCCACTGATGGATGAATCCCCTCCCCCCTTTCCTGCGGTCCAATGATTCTGCTTTGATCCGTCCATGGAATAGGTTCCATCTCCGTGGTGGTCGTTCGTCTCGGAAGCGGTTCTACCGTTTGAAAACCACGGCACTGATCCCTGACTGCACAAAGATTCGCTGCTTTTGTTGGCTGTATGCGAACTGGCTTGGAGAGCCAGTCAACGTTGGCTTGGTGGTTGTTCCGTCGGTCCATTTCGACTGTCTGGGCAACCTGGGGAAGGAGGAGGGGGAGGGAATGCCCATTCTGCACGCTGTGGCGTTCAGTGCAGAGGTGACACTTTGTACGTCTGTCTGTTGGTGACCCCCAGTGGGTGTGTGTGTGCCACTGCAGTGGAGACAGTCATGGACAACGCTTTGTTACAGCTACCAGATACCATGGTTTTTGACATATTTTTGCAGTGGATTGATCATGGCTGCTGTCGATGGTAACGTTGAGTGTTAATCGCACGTATCCGAGCCTTTGTGCATTCACGGAGGTGAGAGCTGCAGCAGAAGGCACAATGGACAAAATCAGATCGTATCGCTACTCATTCTGGTCAGCGTTGAACATTTTGACATCTGTTCACGGTTTATTTAACACTGACCGTGTCTCACCCCCCCCCCCCGCTTCCCTTTAAACAGAGTGACGTTGTATGGTTGTGTCGGGACACTGCAAACAGTGTAGCCACATTCACGCATTAAATATATATTTTAAAATATCTCGATCAGCGCGTGAGCAGTAAGTCTGTGTGCCTTTTAGTACACGGCACCATGGTGATGGAACATATTCTCAAGTAACGCTTTGCTCAAATGAGCATTGAAGGTGGTGCTTATCTCCTGTGGAAAGTCTACATTTCTATGGCGGGGGCGAGTCTATCTAAAGGACAACCACTTTTAACTCTCTGGTATTAATTGTATCGACCCCAGAAGGATGATAGGTTGAGTAACCACCACTGCTCGACTGTTCAAGTGCCAAGTACAAATTCTGCCATTCTGAATTCTGCATTTTTCATTCAGCCGTGGGTTATATTTTATTACATTTTATCATCTGGTACTCTGGAATGTTGTGGACATAAAAGCACTAAAACTGCAAAATTACGGCGATGTAACACGGAATAAAAGTTTCTGGGTTAATGCGTGCGCTAAGTGAACGCCTGTAAATTTTAAATCCATGTTAAAGCACGTCGTGAAAGCAGCCCAATAAGAGATTGTCATTGTAGCTTTGATAATTCAATTTCACGCTCTCAAAGAGGCAATTCGCAGCAACTTTAGGAAGATATTTCCTAAAAATTGGATCAGCATGAACGCGTAAACAGAGATAACAAAAATTAACACCGTTGGTGATGGAGACATTATTCTGACCAATGGAAATGAACCACGGGATTGACTGAAGAACTTTGCTGAAGTTTGCAAAGTTTGGCTCAAGATAAACGAGTAAAAAAAAACAATGTAAATGGTCAAACATCTGAATGTCGGTCCACAGAGCTTGGGCAATTGTTGTCGCCACTTTGGGCTGCGCTCCAGCTTGGCGGCACTTTCGCGCGCCTTGGCGTGCGAAAAACTGCGCGTGCTACGAACTCTACGGGGTTGTAATCTGCAATTTGCATTACCGCGGCTGATTAAAATATAAAACACGATTATTAAACAAGATAAAATACTAATTGTTGGAGATGCACGACTGGAAATAAAACAGCGGTACATAGATA
This sequence comes from Lethenteron reissneri, assembly GCF_015708825.2. Lineage (NCBI taxonomy): Eukaryota > Metazoa > Chordata > Hyperoartia > Petromyzontiformes > Petromyzontidae > Lethenteron > Lethenteron reissneri. The sequence continues at coordinate 2,492,086 of NC_083809.1, forward strand.
CCCCGAGGGCAATTATTCAAGTGGGATTTGGATCAAAACGATGAAAGAGAAGTGAACAAGAGCAGGGTGGAGGGATTGTTGGAAACCTAAATTCAGCAATGTGCTTAAAGAGGAAAGTTTTCAATCAGTGCATATTACCCACCACGACGTACGGAGCGGACACACGGACAGTAATGAATGGGATAAGAATTGAACAGTATGCAAATAATGATGGTGAGGATGCATGCCTGGAATTGTTTTGAGTGACAAAGAACAACTCATGGATCGGGGAACACAAATGAAAAATATGACATAGATCCTTACGAAAAGTGGGCTTGGACTGGACATATCGTTGGAAGGGACGATCGCAGATGGACGAGACTGGCGAAGGAATGGCAGAAAAAGTTAAACACATCACAGAGATAACGACCACCGCAGAGATGGAGCGATGAGGTCAGCTCCATTTGCCAGAGTGAGTTGGATTGCGGAATCATGAGATCTTCCGGGGTGGCTCGTAGAGGCCTTCATCCAGCAGTGGACTGAACATGGCTGATGATGGTTATGAATTCGACGCTGGCCACACGTTAATATTCAATGCACTTGCACGTGCGCGCTGCAATTGAAGGCAATTTATGCGCATGAATGAACGCGTAAGTCACAGAAGTAATATCTACGGGGACCGATGTATTAAAACAAAACCGAGTAAAAACTCTCTTAACTCATTAGAAACGGGAGGCTTGCGAAGAGAAAACTTTGCCGAAGTAATATGTTAGAACGGCAATTATTTCTGCCCCCACCCCCTCCACTTGCATTCCGTCTTAATTAACGAGCGCGAGTGCTCTGGAGACGCGCGCACAAAAGACCTGGGCCAACACTCGGCTCCTCTGTCTCCCCGGAGATGGGGCTGCTTGTTCTCGCTTTCGGTTTGAGCTTTGCGAGCAGAGGCTCGGTCCAGCTTCACATATCAAACGACATCACTCACTGCCGCCGCCTCCAACACTACAAGGATGGGCCAATAAATTGTCAAAAAATTGCCGCTCTAGAGCGTCTAAGTGCAAAACTAAGGGCATTATATTCTTAGTTTTTTCGGTAAAGTCACGTAGGTAAAAAAAATTCAAATTAATAACAGTAAAATAAAATAAAAATCACGACATTTCGGAGGCAACACAAGCTTCCGTCTTCAGGTGGAACCGTCACAGCACGATAGCTGTATCAAGTGAGCTTCAAATCTAGAATTAAGGGGATTATCACCAAACATGTAACTCCCCCTTCATTACCTCTCCTCCAGAGGGCATTGCTTCTTAAGGGCATTCATGAGGGCATTGAGGCACCTCCCCCTTCCCCCGCCCCTCCCTTGTTGTTGTCGTCTCCTCCTCCAGACGTATCAGAGCTTAGGAAGACACCTGAGGGCTGTCGAGTTTATTCCAACACCTTCCTGGTTCTTTCGGTAAAGTCACGTAGAAAAAAAATAAAGCATAATAAAATAATTATTTTACTATGTTTTTGTTTTATTATTTTGTATATAATTATTTTATTATGTTTTATTTTTTATTATTTTATTATTTCCATTCTACGTGGCTTTACCGAAAGAACCAAGTAGATGAATCCCTCCAGTCACGAAAGCTTTAAATCGAAATTTATTCCAACAGTTTATTGCAACGTGCATTTTAGACAGGTTTACATTGCACTGTAATGCGTAATGTGTGTTGTGCTGGTGTCAACCTCCATTCGTATCCTATGTGGTGTGTACCTGAATCGTCTAGTTAATAAAAAAGAAGAAGAAAAAACAACAACATCGCTGCCCCTTGCCATGGTCGGGCGGCGAGCCCACGTGGGGTCGTCTGTTGCCCCTAATCACGAGGGTGTCACGAGCCACTGTGTCAATCGCACGGTTTGTTACACGCTACTGTCTCGCCCTCCCTATGATAGATATTCCTCCTTGGCTCTTGAAAAACAATTTTAAAAAAACCGCTTACATGTAGACAAAAAAGATGTCAATGGACAACAACAGCGCCTATTATTCACTCTGTGACGTAACCACTGTGCTAGGCTAAGTGCACATTGAGGCCACGTGAAGGGTCAAGAGACTCGCTAGCAGGTCGCAGGGACAGACCCAGTGAGGTGTTACAGGTTGACTGAGATGACTGGCACACCACCTGTGCTCCCCACTGTGCCAATAGATATCAAATCACACCTGTACTCACACCCTCACACTCTCACTATCCGAATTCCCACTTCATGGAGTCCGTTGTAATTGACAGGGATTCAACGATTCTGCCTCGAGCGATTTAACGAATGCTGGCTGATGTGTCGGCTTCATGATTCGATTCCAGAAAATATTTTTCGTCTCATTTCTATCTGCATCATTTGTTTATTAGTTCTTTCATCTCACCAATGCACAGTTTTGGTTGCTCCACCAGCATGGCTGCACCATTTTCATACCAATTGTCAATCTGTTCTCACACGCGTGATTTGGGCCGTGTGTCATGGACGTAAGAATCCCAGCAGCCACCCGCCCGTGATGAAACCGGGATCTCGAGAGCAGTGAGTAGATGGTTTGAGCCCCGGCACCAATGACTGCACGGAAACATAGTCGCGTTAAATCTTTCTTCAGCGCGTAATTTGCCGAAAATCAAATGGTCAGCTTGACTGTCATGCGACTAACATTGCTCTCTCTGTGAGCAGGGCAAGCGGGGGGAATGCTGCTCCCTACAGCGTGAACCAGAGGTCACTTAATGGCATTTCAGAGGTGGCTCTGTAGCATTCGCTTCTGCGGACCGTTCTCAAACATACAAGGGTTGGCGCTGCTCTGCGAGAGATCCAAATGGATTCCTCTGCTCATGACGCGGCGGCGATGGCACCAATCGTGATTTAAAAAAAATAACATGTGGAGGGTGGAGGTGGAATAAAAAAACTAAAACACATTCCTGCGGAGGGAGCTGGTAGGAACGTTGGGTTGCTCGGTCAATGGCCAGGGTCAACGGCGGCGTGGTGTATTCCGCAAATATGCCCAACTGTGAGGGCGGGCACAAGCCGCGTGAGTAGGTTACACGTTGAGTTTTATAAGGGCACCACGGGGTGACCAGCCCCTCCCCACCCAGCCCCACCCCTCCCACCCCCCACCCAGCCCCACCCTCCCCACCCAGCCCCTCCCTGCACGACGGACACAATAATCCCCTGTGGGCAGGTGTAACCAGAAGGTTCCTATCAGTATTAAATAATCGATGTTAATCGATGCATCGTTACGTGGCCCTGTACACACACGACAAACGAAAAGCTGCACGCGGGAGCTTCGTGGGAGGCAACTCTTTAATCGGTGCAACACAAAAGCATTGACGACATTTACAGACACCGAGGCTTACGTGGGTTCGCGGTCAGACACGACGCGCATGCTTCGCGCACACCGAGATTCCAACGCACGACGACACGCGCAACACGGATTGCATAAATACACACGGTCACAGCACGGCACACGGCTACGAGACGACACGGCGCGGCGCCTGCTGCTGCTGCTTGTTCATCAGAAGCGTCACCGGTCAGGGGTGCAAATCTGTGCACAGGCGGCGATAGCCACCATCTGTTCACCAGGGGCAGTTGAAATGTTTTTGGAGGCCCGGGGCAATATTCCAGACGATATTCCCCTCTGAGTGAGGCCCCTGCAGACCTTGCTGAGGTTCTCTTGCAATCTCAGGCCCGAGGCTAAACTATTAAACTAACCTCTTTTTTTTGTTCACCAGGTAAGGCCAACTAAGCTGTGTAGCAGTTTAGTCAGAAGCGACCTGGCCACAAATGATAGCTCAGCGGAGTGGCTCGTCACTTGGAAATTTGTAGCAGTAGCGAAATACTCTGAACGCATTTTGATTCTAAACGTGGAGGGAAAAACCGGAGGACCCGGAGAAAAATCCACGCGATCACGGGGAAAACATGCAAACTCCAAATATACAGGCGTCATGGTCGTATGTATGTTGAACTTCTTTCGCATCGTACGTAGCCAACCATGCTAAACGGAGGTGCGGGGGAAGGACCAAATAATAGCAACAAAAAAAACCCACGACCTCTTGTATACTAGGCGAGGTAGTTAACATCTCGCACAGAGGTTATCTGCCCGCCCCCCCCCATCCCACTCCCCCTCTCTGCGGTCGCTCTGCTCACCCCGTACATTCAACGCATCCGAGCTACTTTGATTTCGAGACACTCAGTGGAATTTGTGCAATTGTGCATCGTCCGACTCTGGGAATTCTCAAACGCCTTTCTCGGTGTGCCAACGACATGCAGATGAGTGTGCATGTTCACCGATCATCAGGTGCGTGCGGCGTGCAACGACTGCATTTGTATTGGAATGCAGAAAATCGTTCAATTTGAAAATGTGGGCCGTGCAATGGGTGCGGTGCAAGGAGTGAAGTTTACTAAATCCTGCCTTGCAATTATTAACTTGTATTATTTGTCTACGTACAATAGAAATTAAAGTGTCGTGCAAAGATGTGAAAAGAGAGGTTCTCCAAGCCAACCTCCATTCCTCACAACCTCCCACTGTCCGTCTGTGACGTGGAGTGCGAAAAAGATTAAACGAAAAATAAGGCGTCGTATGTGCATTCCAATCCAAATTTGTTTTTTATCCCGCGTCTTACCATGATTATTACCATCTTAAAGCCCCCTGTGCACCATACTGCATGGAACAAACTCAATGTCTACGTGTGTATGTGCACCTTGCTCGCCCCCCACAGCCCGGGTAGGATGCACAGGTGATCTTTGGCACCTCGTTGCGTCCCCACGCGAGTTAGAGAGCGACGATTCAATGCACTCGTCGGCCTGGTGCGCAGCGTGCAGTGTGAAACAACTCAATCCGTATTAGAAACGGGAGCTCCATCGGTAAACGCGCACAGACGTACTGATGTGGGTCGCGAGGGCTGGAGTTTGTAAAGCGCTTTTCTAAGTCACTTAGGAGAGCAATTGCCCCGCTAAAGTGCACAGCCAATCAGTGTTTCTCCGTCCCACTGGCTTCCTGAGCCAATCACAACTGTCGTGTGATTTCACAGCCAATCGAGCGCAAGTGTTTCTCAGTCACACTCGCTTTCTGAGTCGATGACATCTCTCGTACCTCAATATTGACAACGCATCCGGTGTCTCCATTCGGTAACAGTGCACGTGATAGGTTGAACCCACTCCCCCACATATGACCCCATATTATTTGGCTGCACGCTGTCACCAGTGGGGACCAAAGCATCCTATCTGGTCAAATAAAACCAAAAATTATTCAATGCATCGTATAACGTGCAGCCATTTGTCACTTCACCCCTGGATGAAGGTTTCCCCACGTTAAGAATGTCACGGGGGTTGTTTGACCATACTTCACCACGCATGCTGGTCAGCACGGGTCTGTGAAGCATATTGGGGGGGGGGGGGGCAGTTCATAAATGACTCGCCACTGATGTTAGCCGTGGCCGCGGATCGAACTGAGGTCGCCGGTTTTTCGCGGCACAGTGCGTTAACCGCTGCGCCACCGCTCCACCCAGTGACATTTTAACCCACATGAAAGTAATGATACTCTTTATCAACAGAGGCTTTGTAGCCAATATACTCTTGAGTGATATTGGAATTTTATACATTTTTCTTTAAATGTAATTAAACATTTCCCTTGAATATATTTATCTATACACACACTCATAAATATATTTGCGGAGGTAATATATTTTATTTACAAGGCTACTTATTTGCCTAAGGTGTCTTATCGTGCTTTTTGTTAATGTATTCAAATCGAAAATCTCATCTCTACCCCAGCAGCAACAGTGGTGGCAACACAGCCTGGGAGGGCGTTTGCGGGAACAAAGGGCAAAAATAATTCTTGCATTCGCAAAGAAGACCTCGCACAACCAATAAATATCTTAGCAAGGTATCATGAATAAGGCGAAACAAATACATTTTTTACGCTTCTTAAGCTCAGGGCAAAACACAACATTTTACAACTTCAAACTGCACTGCGGCTCAGCGTGCCATGTCTTTATAATGCCATAAGCAACCTCTAAATGGGATTTTTTTTCATGGGTTTTTTGTTACTTGTGTTCCATGATATATGAATTCGTGAGCATGTTTACTGGATTAACGGGTCGACCGTAACACGAGCTACCGTGGGTAACCATTCTGGGTTTACTAATTAAGGTCAAAACGAACACTTTTATGGGCCGCGTTGATTGCGGCGATAATAGTACTGCCAAAGAAGTTGAATGAAGATGAAAGTTTCGTTTTTTAAAAATCTCTGCAGGTTAAACATCCGACAATGTTCGCCTTTTCGTGTTTTCTCTCCAACAAAACGTATGCGTTCTCCGATACGTCTGCGGGGCCGTTCCCTCGTGTTAGTCGGCATTACGCCCGACGCTTCACTGCACGGCGCTTCCCTTCCAGAAAGCCCCATGAACGGAGAACGTGAGCCGCTCGATTCAGTTCCTGAAGAAGCTCCCAGCACGTGGAGCAAAACGTCGGACACCGTGTTGAACAGCGCGCGGTGCAACCGGAAATACATCGGGAGAGCTTATCCAGCGTGACCGCGGAAACCTACGCAGTTAGAATATTGGATTGTCCCGCTCGGTCCACAGGCTACCACTGCACAGCCATGTGGCTGGCACGTGATTAGCTCGCTGTGATCGATGTTGGTGGATCGCTTTAAAGATCCCAACTTGTGTGACCCACAATATACTGGGCAATGAGGTGACCTGCAGGTGGAAACACAGCAAGGAGGTTGCCCGGTCTACTCATATTTTAGAAAGCTATCTCCCAATATATGTGTGCGGTTTTCCCCGAGCGGTCCGGTATCCTGCCCAGAGCTGAAAGAGTCAAAGAGGAATTAGCCAAACGTCCTTGTACAGGAGCCTCTTTTAAAAGATACTTGAGACTCAAATTCCGTTGGATGCACTTGGGCGATTTGAGAGCAATTGTTGGCAGCAGTCTCCACTGGCAAAAGTTATATATTGTAAAATTATTTTACGGCCTAAATCTGGAGAAAAAAAAAATCTAATCACTGCTCCACCTAATGGGCAACTAGAATGCCAACTTCCAATCAAATCACATACACAGGTCGTGCGTCCACGGTAGGATATGTGCTCTGAAGGACCAATCAATGCTCATCAATCACACACCTTTTAGCAGTCTCCATTTTCATTGGCTTAGCGGAAAATCGATCACTCTGAGGAGTCTACGCCCATCGCTGTGCCAAGTCGCCGGAGAGTTGCCCATGGGTCGGTGCTTCATTTGCAGCCGGAACACTTGTTCTGACACTTCGGCACGCCACATCCATCTCGCGTTATTTTGGCTCACGCTGCGTCAAACCTTTACAATCCTGTTTACGGGACTCTACGGTACAATAATATAGGATTTCTATGGATAGGCACACTTTGTACTCTAGTTGTAGTGCCGTATGCTGATTATCCCTCCTCTAAGCTGGCCTAGTTGCGTTCCGGAAACTCTCAATTGAAAAATGAAGCCATGTTGACGGTAATTGCATTGCCAGTGATGACTTGCCGAGAGTTTCACGGCCTTTGTCGAGACTTTCCGTGTTAAATCCGCGAAGAGCGTTCGCTATCACGAGAACCTGAAGCTCGTGAAGCCCTCGGCTGGTGGTGGGTGCTGCCCCAGCGACGCTGCCACGCTCAAGGGATTTGTTTCCACTCGGTGACGAGCTCGACCGAGCCGAGCGCCGGGTCCGCCCGGCCGCTCCCACGCCTACCCTGCTACACCTGCCCGCATCTACCCTCTCATACCTGCCCTCTCATGCCTGCCCTCCCACACCTGCCCTCCCACGCCTGCCCTCCCCACACCTGCCCTCCCCACACCTGCCCTCCCCACACCTGCGCTCCCACACCTGTCCTCCCACACCTGCCCTCACACACCTGCCCTCCCACACCGCCCTCTCCACACCTGCCCTCTCCACACCTGCCCTCCCACACTACCCTCCACACCTGCCCTCCACACCTGCCCTCTCCACACCTGCCCTCCCCACACCTACCCTCCCCACACCTGCCCTCCCACACCTGCTCTCCCCACACCTGCCTTCACAAACCTGCCCTCTCACACCTGCCCTCACACACCTGCGCTCCCCACGCGTGCCCCCCTCCCCACGCCTGCCCTCTCATGCCTGCCCTCTCCACACCTGCCCTCCCCACATCTGCCCTCCCCACACCTGCCCTCCCACACCTGCCCTCCCACACCTGCCCTCCCACACCTGCCCTCCCACACCTGCCCTCCCACACCTGCCCTCCCACACCTGCCCTCCCCACACCTGCCCTCCCCACGCCTGCCCTATGCCTCTCCGCCCCCCCTTATTGCTTGGCGCTCAGCGGGCCCACGTAGCCGGTGTCCGTGATGTCGTAGCTCACGCGGTCCTTGGCCAGGATCTTGAGCAGCGGGCGCAGCTTGAGCCACCACTCCTCGCGCGGGATGCGGTGCCTGAAGCGGTTCGACGGTGGGCCGAGGGAGCGAGGCAAGAGTACAAGAAGGCAGAGAGGCGCAGCCCTGAAATTGCTTGCTCACGCCACTACTGATGGATGGGTATCCCCCCCCCCCCCCCCACACACACACTGAGCCACATTATATTCGTTTTGGCTTGCTCTTCCATGCTGGTCAGACGTTTTGGAAGAGGTGGGTGGGAGTGCCCACACGTTACGCCACCACCACACGAGACTCGCTGATCGGCTAACTTGTGTTGTACTCATTGCCCCATTGTTTATAATAATAATGTATACTTCTAAAGCGCCTTTCACCCGGAGATCACAAGGCGCTGCATAAAATATAGCCTTAAAAGACTGTAGGGGCAAGTGATGTTAGCGAGCACCTATGAAGGCAGGAACGGCACACGAGGGGGTGGGTGGCCAGCACCACGCCCGAACACCTTTGTCTCCCCAGTGACGATGTTTACACACCGCACCAGGTACTCATTTGAGGCTGAGTGGACCTAGGGGAGGCATCACCACGCCGCGTGCACGATGCACACAGCCTTGCGGCGGTGGCGGCGGAAACTCACGTGAAGTCGGTTTGATCTTTGAGGTCCGACACGGGCTGGAACTCGAGAGCCTGGCGCCGCAGACCCAGCAGACACGCCGAGTCGGCGCCGGTAGCGAAGACGCGACCTGCCGAGGGTCGAGAAGGGGGGTGGTGAGGAGGGAGATGGGGTGAGTGCAGGGGTGGGCGGGGGGCGGGGGCAAGGAGGCGAGGTTGTGGTTGTGGAGGGAAAAGAGGCATCGAGGCAGATGTCTCCGTATAACCAGGAACATCAGCATCGCGCGTCCCCCCCCCCCACCCTTTCACCTTTTTACAAAACGTTAATTGTTTCCCTTTAGCACCAATGGCCGGCACCGTTTAGTTATTGCAGCACTGCATGATCAGGAGCAAGAAGATTACCAGTCATGTGTGCATTGTTTCAATTCGACACTCTCTCACTGCACCCTTAATGCACTTTACGCGACGGGATAAAAAGTGCTCGTACATTTCCATTCCGCTCGCGGGTAGGATAAGGTTTCTTGGAAGGGCGCACTGTGCAGTGGTGCACTTTTGGTCGCCTTATTGATTTCCCAAAACCATTTTTAACGGAATAAATGGCACTTATTCAAACGGATAAATTGAAAGCCCAGTATGTGACATTGCCGTTCATTTATTGCGCTGTCATTGCCCAAAATAGTAGCGCACGACCGGAGCCGATGTTCTGATTATTTTCGCGATCGCAGTTAGACTGCAGTAGGCACGGGGGGACTAAGTGGCCACAGCCATAGCGAAAGGCATCCTGGACGTGGTGTGCCGGGTGCTGGCACATTTTTCCAGGTCACAAAGCCCCGGCCGAAATTAATCCCCGGTTACTTCCTGTACGTGTTTGTTCAGCATTTTGAGGTTCGGTCGTGTTTAAGCGCTCAACGAATACAAATATTTATCCTTGATTAAAACGCTCTCAAACAAATCCATTAGCGCTGTTAAAACAAGACGTATTAGTACTGTTTATATATGCCTTTGTTTCTCCAATCAAACTGTCAGAAAAAAAAACATCGTCCAATGCCACTGAATCACTATGGTGTAATCGTGTCAACCTGTCTGACTTATCTCTTCTAAAATGAATGCTGGGTTCTTTCTTCATGTACAATCTCAGTGAAATTACTTCATAGAGGAATACGTGTGGAATTTGGTTTCAGCAGCTGTGGGACGTTGACTCCGGTAGAGGCCTTGGCTAGGCTTTGGTCACTGCATTCCACCCCTTCAGGAAGATCGCGTTGCCATCGTGGGTCTACAGCCATCGTGGGTCTACAGCCATCGTGGGTCTACAGCCATCGTGGGTCTGCAGTCATCGTTGGTCTACAGCCATCGTGGTTCTACAGCCATCGTGGGTCTACAGCCATCGTGGGTCTACAGCCATCGTGGGTCTGCAGCCATCGTTGGTCTACAGCCATCGTGGGTCCGCAGCCATCGTGGGTCTGCAGCCATCGTGGGTCTACAGCCATTGTGGGTCTGCAGCCATCGTGGGTCTACAGCCATCGTGGGTCTACAGCCATCGTGGGTCTACAGCCATCGTGGGTCTACAGCCATCGTGGGTCTGCAGCCATCGTTGGTCTACAGCCATCGTGGGTCTACAGCCATCGTGGGTCTGCAGCCATCGTGGGTCTACAGCCATCGTGGGTCTGCAGCCATCGTGGGTCTACAGCCATCGTGGGTCTGCAGCCATCGTTGGTCTACAGCCATCGTGGGTCTACAGCCATCGTGGGTCTGCAGCCATCGTGGGTCTACAGCCATCGTGGGTCTACAGCCATCGTGGGTCTACAGCCATCGTGGGTCTACAGCCATCGTGGGTCTACAGCCATCGTGGGTCTACAGCCATCGTGGGTCTGCAACCATCGTGGGTCTACAGCCATCGTGGGTCTGCAGCCATCGTTGGTCTACAGCCATCGTGGGTCTACAGCCATCGTGGGACTACAGCAGCGGGTTCTCAGAGTGTGGTCCTCGCTCCTCCACGTGCTCCGCGGGGCTGTGATGCAAGCGCAGGTTGACCCGGCCAAGAATGACGACGTTTTTGTTTCAGACATTAATTCAGTATTTACTCATGATATTTAAAATAAATAAAAATTAAGTTAGGTAAACTACCCTGATTAAACTACTGTAACCCTAAGATCGAAATGGCACCCCCAAAAAAACCCCTCATGGCTGCATTTTTAAAGTTGTAATGTTCCATTCATTTGAATCATTGAGTATGACCGGTATTTAGAGAGACAAATGAATGCGTTTTGTCACCAGGGGTGGGTTTCCGCAGGAAATGTTTTGCATCGGCCGAGGGGCCCACGGGCCCAACAAAGTGTACTAGCCGCCGCTGTAGAGCGCGGCGGTGGCTGTTGTGAGGCTTCACCTTGCTTGTAGCTCTCCTTGAGCTTCTCAGAGAGCCACTGGATGGCCTTGGCTGCCATTTTGGTGCCAAAGTTTCTGTCAAAGGGAGATGGCACCCCACCCTATGCACAAATGCACAAAAAACACACACACACGTTTTACACAAACACAAACATATATATATATACAAAAACAAAGATCCCCCGTATAGCCTCAACAGACTGTTGGGGCAAGTGCTGTTAGCAAGCACCTATAACGGCCGGAACGGCACACAAGGGGGTGGGTGGCCACCACCACGCCCAGCCACCTTTGTATCCCTAGTGGCGATGTTTACACTCCGCACCAGGTACTCATTTGAGGCTGAGTCGACCTAGGGGAGACCCGGAACCGGTTCAGATAATCGTCACTGGTGTTGGCCGTGAGCGGGAATCGAACTCGGGTCCCCAGGTTCATAGTGCAGCGCGCTGACCACTGCACCAGTGCGTTCCCATTGCTTCCATGTATTGTGAACTTGGCAGATGGAGAAATGTGTCCAGGTTTGGTCTACAGTGGTAAAGATACCGACCCTATTGTGAACCAATAAAACATCCACGCTTACGCTCGCAATTACAATGAGGCGACCGTGCACCGCAACCCCCGTGGGTGATGCGAATCTATGCGTTGTTCCACGCCAAGTGTCTCACCTGCTGCATGTGTCCCAGGACATTCTTGCGGCAGTCGAACACGCCTTTGCCCTCCTCCGTGTAGAGGTGGTAGACAAAGTCCGTGCTGTAGTTGGTGTTGCAGTGTTCGTTCCTGTGGGTACGGGAAGCCACAAGCTTGAGGATCTAAATTGACCAACTATCTTTTTTTATTTCACGAGGTAAGGCCCTCACTGAGCTGTGTGGCTCTTTTGTCGGAAGCAACCTGGCCACAAATGATAGCTCAACGAAGTGGCTCATCCTGTGGAAATTTATAGCAGGAAAATACTCTGAAACGCATGTTCATTTTAAAAATGAAGAGGGACCCCCAAAAATAAAAAAACAACAGCTTTTATCTTACAGCTACTACGTACGCAGGCTGTACGTCCCAGACTGTCTCACAAAAGCTCAAATTCGGTGGTAGGCATGCCTCCATAGCTCGCTAGTGCCATCACCGAATTCATGTCCTCCAGCAAGATCGGAGAGCGGAGAAGTAGCGCTCGCAACAACGAGCAGAGCAGCGCCGGGCGGCTAAAAACACACCAAAGTGACACAGTGGGAAGAGCAGCGGGGTGCATCCGCCAGTCCCGTGGCCTCCTGCCAGCGCGGTCTCAAAGTGCACCTAGCCTGGCACAAGCGCCGTGGTGAATGGCCGCCACTCACCTGAGCACCAGACCACGCTGCACCCCCGATTTCATCTTCTCCACCAGACGGATGACGTCCGCCTGCAACACGGACAACAATCTCACTCCGATGACTCCCAGGTGGGAGGCCGTTGAGGTTCACGTCCTCATATGCACGGGAGGCATGTTGCACGCAATGTCCAAAGAGCTTCGTCATTTTTGTTGTTGTCACAAGGATCCTTTATATTTCTGTCACCCCAATTTCATCCCGATTGTGCAACCGACCTCTTATCCACACGAGGTCGACTCAGCCTCAAATGAGCACCTGGTGCAATGGGTGAACATCATCACTGGGGAGACAAAGGCGGTCGGGCGTGGTCCTGGCCAACCACCTCTTTGTGTACTGTACCGGCCTTCATAGGTGCTCGCTAACAACACTTGTCCCTACAGTCTTACAGGCTACACGGCAGAGGTGTGGACTCGAGTCATGTGACTTGGACTCGAGTCATGAATTTGATGACTTCAGACTCGACTTGGACTTGCATAACAATGACTTTGTCCCACCTCTGAGGTGTGGACTCGAGTCATGTGACTTGGACTCGAGTCAGACTCGAGTCATGAATTTGATGACTTGAGACTCGACTTGGACTTGCATAACAATGACTTTGTCCCACCTCTGAGCTGGTGTGGACTCGAGTCATGTGACTTGGACTCGAGTCAGACTCGAGTCATGAATTTGATGACTTGAGACTCGACTTGGACTTGCATAACAATGACTTTGTCCCACCTCTGAGGTGTGGACTCGAGTCATGTGACTTGGACTCGAGTCAGACTCGAGTCATGAATTTGATGACTTCAGACTCGACTTGGACTTGCATAACAATGACTTTGTCCCACCTCTGAGGTGTGGACTCGAGTCATGTGACTTGGACTCGAGTCAGACTCGAGTCATGAATTTGATGACTTGAGACTCGACTTGGACTTGCATAACAATGACTTTGTCCCACCTCTGCTACACGGGGGATCTTTGTCTTTGCCTTAAATAGTCTGCTCAGGCGATACGGGGAGGATGGTCTTTGTCTTATCCACACTAGGGGGCAGCACTTTCCCACCTGCCCTGCTGTGTGCAGCAACGACGGAGCAGCTCCTCGAGACATCTGCCGTGTCGGTCACACGGTGACAATCGCTCCGTGCGTTCCGAACCTCAAGAAGCGCATCGTGGCCTCGTGTTCGCCCTCGATTTTGGCGCCGAAACGGGGCCCTCTTAATTTCAGTGGAGTGCTCTTGCCAGTAGCATCTGCCGATCCGGCAGCATTTATTTCACAAGCCACGACTCCGCTGATTAGTCCCAGAAGGTCAGAGTTCACCTTAAACAAATACTGCTTGACAGTCTCGGTCTGGAAAGGCCGATAGGCTGATGGACTTTGTAAAAAAAAAAAAACACGTTTTAAAATGCTCGCGGATGAACGAATTTGGCATACGGCCGATGGCATTTTTTTTTCCTTTTGCGAAAGAAGCCAGCGCCAGCGCGCTCACCTGCAGCTGCGCGATGCCGAAGGGCTCCTCGTAGATGTAGGCAGCGTCGGCGCCGGCCGCCAGCGCCCCCGCCGTGGCCAGGTAGCCGCAGAAGCCGCCCATCGTCTCGATGACGAACACGCGCCGCTTGGTGCCGCTCGCCGACTGCTTGATGTGGTCGCACGTCTGCGGAGTGCCCGGCAACGGCCGCGGGGCGGGGGGGGGGTTTAAGCCGTGCACTTTTAAATCATCTCGACTGAAAACTCAAACTGCGGATGGTACTGATGACTGTTAAGCGCTCATATCGATTGATCAAAATCGAATTGTTTCAATCAAGCTGTCACTGGGTGGGTGTTGGGTGGGCTAACTTGGCTGGCGAGCGCTCACGTGCATGATGATGTTGAGCGCCGTGTCGGCGCCCAGGCAGAAGTCGGTGCCCGGCACGTTGTTGGAGACCGTGGCCGGCACCACCACCATGGGGATGCACAGCTCGTCGTGCTGCGCCCGCGCCGCCTCCTAGCTCCAGCACGCCCAGGTACGCCTAGCGCACGCGGGGGCAGCACGGGGCAGCGTGGGGAGCAGGGGCAGCGTGGGAGACAGGGGGAGCGTGGGGCAGCACGGGGGAGCGTGGGGAGCAGGGGCAGCGTGGGGGACAGGGGGAGCGTGGGGCAGCACGGGGGGGCAAGGGGTGACGAGGCGGAGTGGAGGAGGAGGACGTTAGACACGGAGAAGGGGGAGGGGGCGACCAGGATGTGTGCAGTCATCACCTGCCACTGATGTTAGCCGTGGACAGAAAATCAACTCAAGTCGCTGGGTTCATCGTGCAGTGCGCTAACCACTGGCGACAATAAATAAATAAATGGTCCTCCACTTAAACACAGCGAGACCCTGAGTCTCAAGGCCCTTTCAGGGGCAGACTCTGCACCGGGGCAGTTGGTGGATGCACAGTTTAAGTACTCGGCTGGCTAGGGGGGGGGGGTGTGATTGAAGCGACTCCACATTTTGTTCCGTCGCATCATTATCTCCGGTGGGCAGTCCCCGGACGCGTCGCAACGCGCGGCTCGCTGAAGGGAGTCTTCTTCTGCTCGCCGCTAATGAGGTGATTCCCAACCGCGCAGCGGGGATAAACTTGCTGACAAAAGACAAAATCTCTCGCCCGCCCGCCCTACAATGTCCGTCTATTCCTTCTTGAAACGGCTGTCCTTTAAACGTGTCGCTCGGAAGACGTCCATCTAATTTTTTTTTTCAAGAAACCAATTTCGCCTCTCTTCAAAGCACTTTGCTGAGAGGTTTCTTTTTCTCTTTTAAGCAATCCATTGTCCCCCTTTGTAAAGGGGGAAACCATCCCTCAAAATATCCTCTGCACCTCTTCTAATAACGCGTGGGTGACAGGGCGACCATTACAATCACGGGTATGGTTCACACTCGGGCTAGGAATCGGGGCCCCGTGATGATCGCTCTTCCGATAATAACAAACAAAAAAACTGCGATGTTCCCATCACGCATTTCCTTGTCCCAGCCGCCACTGAGACCCTCAGCCGTGCCTTCTATTCATCCTGACTCGACGATTGCCACTCTCTCCACATCCCTCATCACCAAACTCCAGATGATACTTAAATGCTGCTGCCAGAATTCTCATCCGCGCCCTTAAATGGGACCACATCGCCCCATATACTCGAATCCCTCAGCCAGCTTCCAATCCAATCACGGATCGATACACGAACCGCACTCGCCACCACCATGGGCTCGGCTACTGCCTACCTCTCCCCTCTCCTCTCACTCGACAACACTCCACCACGCTCCCCACTCCACCACGCTTCCCACTCCACCTCGCTCCCCACTCCACCACGCTCTCAACTCCACCACGCTCCCCACTCCACCACGCTTCCCACTCCACCACGCTCCCCACTCCACCACGCTCCCCACTCCACCTCGCTCCCCACTCCACCACGCTCCCCACTCCACCACGCTCCCCACTCCACCACGCTCTCCACTCCACCACGCTCCCCACTCCACCACGCTCTCAACTCCACCACGCTCCCCACTCCACCACGCTCCCCACTCCACCACGCTCCCCACTCCACCTCGCTCCACACTCCACCACGCTCCCCACTCCACCACGCTCCCCACTCCACCTCGCTCCCCACTCCACCACGCTCCCCACTCCCTCAAACTCCCCACTCCACCACGCTCCCCACTCCACCACGCTCCCCACTCCACCACGCTCCCCACTCCACCACGCTCCCCACTCCACCTCGCTCCCCACTCCACCACGCTCCCCACTCCACCACGCTCTCAACTCCACCACGCTCCCCACTCCACCACGCTCTCCACTCCACCACGCTCCCCACTCCACCTCGCTCCCCACTCCACCACGCTCCCCACTCCACCACGCTCCCCACTCCACCACGCTCTCAACTCCACCACGCTCCCCACTCCACCACGCTCTCAACTCCACCACGCTCCCCACTCCACCACGCTCTCCACTCCACCACGCTCCCCACTCCACCACGCTCCCCACTCCACCACGCTCTCCACTCCACCTCGCTCTCCACTCCACCACGCTCCCCACTCCACCTCGCCCCCCACTCCACCACGCTCCCCACTCCACCACGCTCCCCACTCCACCACGCTCCCCACTCCACCACGCTCCCCACTCCACCACGCTCCCCACTCCACCACGCTCCCCACTCCACCACGCTCCCCACTCCACCACGCTCCCCACTCCACCACGCTCCCCACTCCACCACGCTCCCCACTCCAGCACGCTCCCCACTCCACCACGCTCCCCACTCCACCACGCTCCCCACTCCACCACGCTCCCCACTCCACCACGCTCTCCACTCCACCTCGCTCCCCACTCCACCACGCTCAAGAGATCACAAGCGAGCCAATGATGATCGCTGGGCCACTCGGCCCCCCAGATGTGACCTTCACCCAGGTCGGAAGTCACTCACTCTCCACTGCTGCCCCTATAGTTTGTAACTTCCCGCAGCCACCCGTGCTGCTTCCTAGCTGCCCCTCTGTTTAATTCAAATCCATGCCACTCCTCCACGTGAACAGTTTTCATTCTTCGATCTCCGTGGTGGTGGTGGTCATCCTTGCAGGCGCGGTCTCCTTGTTCCACTGTGAACTGTTATCTCGAGATTACGTTGGTGCGTCCACGATGTGAACTTTTATCTCGAGATTACGTTGGTGCGTCCACGACGCTGGCTACAGCTAACGATCTGGACAGGAATTGAGGTTGTGGGGCTGTGGGGAGGGGGGAACAGGGGGGGTGGTGGGGGGGTACCTCGAAGCCTCCGATGACGAGCAGTGCTTGGATGTCGTTCTTCTGAATCTCGGACACCACCTCCTTCAGAATCTTCGCTGGGAGCGTGCTAAAAGAGGAAGCACGTGGTCACGAAGATAATGATGATGATGATGGTGATAATGTAATTATGGTGATAATGATGATGGTTTCAACAATATTGATGATGATGATGACTGAAGATGACAAAGATAACTGGTCACGACAAGAACAGGCATGCCGACAATGACGACTGATGACGATGGTGACGAGGATTTCGGACTGCGCCACCAGCACACATTGACTGAACCTTGTAAACGGTGTAACGGGGCATTGCAAAGTTCACAAACGACGGCACAGTTTGGGAATCGTTCTTTTGGAATCGGGGCGATGCCCATCCCCAGTTGGTATCACCGCCGCTTGTCTGCCCAGCAGAAGCCTCACCGAGTCTCAAAGATGTTTATCACGGGGGCCGTGCCAAGTGTTCGCGGTAGGGGGCGATGTTGGAATGTTTGGCCAATAGTCATTGCATTGCGTGTGTGTATGTGCGTTGAACTTTTTTTGCACCGTACGTAGCCGACCGTGCTAATCGAAGGTGCGGCGGGGGGGGGGACTACAAACTAAGCACAAAAAGCAGTTCTGAAAAAAAATAATTCTCAATCTAGATTTACAAGTGCATAGCCCCACTGGCTTCCTCATATCGAAGGAAGAGCATTCCAGACAGCCACAGAAGAGAATCTGAAAGCGCACTATGCAGTGCCCGTCTTTGTTCGATGGTTAGCTAAAAGCCACAGCGAGGATGACCGGAGATTGCGTGATGATGGTTCATGTTCCTTGACGAGTAATAGCCCCATTTACATCTCCACCATTTACGTAATTTCCCAAATGCATCGTCACTTTATTATTACCGCTTCTTGATTTGGGTCGCCTCAACCCCGCACTTTCGCCGCTGACACTTATATCCGTCGCCTCTCAGCCTCCGCTTCCACCTACCCCGCAAACCGCTTCAATTGACGTCGTTTCGATATTCGTCGTCGCACCTTTCAGGAACGCATCACCCACGACGTAAGCCGGGCTACTACTATGCATAGTTTTGTCTAGCTACGAGGAAACCGCAGAACCCTGAAGAAACCCATGCAAAGCAAGGAGAGAACATGCAAATGCTACGAAGTACCAAAGATGGGAATTCCACATTCTCATGGTCGGGGCAAGTGCTAAATGACCAGGCCGCTGTTGTGATTTGACGTCATTTCTGTTGTTAACTGGACTTTGTGGACGTGCTGGCCGGCTGAGACCAGATCCCCACAATTAGAAACAAAAGAATCCCCATCGCCGGTCATTACCGTTTGGTTCCCAGGATCGATCCCCCCTGCCCCGTCCAGCCGCCCACGGAATCCCACGTCATCTCCTGGATCTGAGAGCGGAGGGAGAGGGAGCGGGCGAGACATGGTTTGCTCATTCTACTGCGGAGGTTTTTCACGGTTGTGCTGTATTAGCTCTCCGTTGCGTTGTCGGATTGCGCACGGTGTCAGATGTCTTTACTCCACGTGGCTGGGAGCTCTTCCAGGAACTTCAGCACGTGGAGTGGAAACGTTGGACATCGCGTCGAACAGGACGCGGTCCAACCCGAAATCCCATCGGAGAACTGTTACAGATTCATCTCCAGAACTGACAGGTCCGCTCACACCATGGCAGACCCCCCTGTGGAGCTCAATACTCTTTTGCAGGTGGGTCTTGGCTCTACAAGTTGGGTCAAGATTCAATCTTGATTTGCAGCTTTCGTGACTGCAAGACATCCACACACTTTGGTTCTTTCGGTAAAGTCACGTAGGTAGAAAAAATAACAGATCACGACGTTTCGATTGCAACTCAAGCAATCGTCATCGGGCGGAAGAAAGATGGCGATTGCATGAGTTGCGATCGAAACGTCGTAATCTATTATTTGTTCTACCTACGTGACTTTACCGAAAGACCCAACGAGTATAGGTCAAGATTCTTTCAGATGTCAATTTTTTCTGTTGTGTTAGAGAGAGGCCAGGTAAAAAAAAAAGCCACCGCCGCATTGCCCAGCAGGTGGATGTCTCGTCTACATCGAGGCTTTTGTTGGAGCCACACGTCGATTCAGGACTCAAAGCGGACCGGCCGACCTGCTGGATAATAGTCCCTTTGCTGCGAGCAGTCTCAGACGCTGCGTGAAGCCACACTGCTGTCAGTGTGAAGGTCAAGACGCAGCTCAAGAAACGCTTTTAAAAAATGTGTAATGGAGTTATGAGTGACTCTCGATAGGAGGGGCAGTGTCATGGATCGTGTTGGCACTCCAAGCGTGAATATCTGGGGAGAACGGGCCAATAAACAAACTTTGCTCCCCAAGTATTACGGCGTTCCCACGTGCTCACGTGATGCAGTTGGCTTTTGCCATGACTTCTGTTTGCTTCATTGCTGTGTGCTTTAATTGTTTTTATTTTGTCATTTTGGTGACCCGGATCACTCTTGCAGTAGAGAGACTCTCCTATCCCGGTCTCTTGAGTTCTCACCTTGTTCAACAAAATGAACTTGAAACTCAACTTGCCTTGGCTGTCATAGTCTCAACCAAGTCATTTATAGTCTCTGATAAAGAAAAATAAATCTACACGCATGCTTTAACAGAGTTGTGGAATCCTCTAGAGTTGTCTTTTTAAAGTTAGATCAGAGTGAAACAAATGACTAAGTTACAAACTCACGAATGACTGAGCTACAAAACTCGCTCAAGAGCCGAAAGGCTCACAGGGCTATACCTAATAAATGAACTAAAATTAAAATGAGTGATCTTATCGCTTTGAAGGATTTGTTTGGCTGACTGTGATGTGTTGCACTGATTGGGCCAGTGAGGTCACATCCTCGCGAAAATGGTCAAATTATTTCAACGTGACGAGATATAAAATAGAAAGGATGTAACAGATTTGAAGACATATTCCTCATACAACAAGCAAATACAAACTGAATGTGAAGAACAATCACGGTCAATTACGTGCCCAAGTAGCAATTGTTTTTGTCGGTAACCAAGATGAAAGAAAAATATTTTTCTCGATTCGAGCATAACTCAGCAAGCAATTAAGCAGGACCCCCTGGTGTTCACCAGGACCAGCTCTGCTCGTTCTACCGGATTTCACTTCAGCAGAGTTACCTGCAGGCTGCAAGGTGGCGATGAGGAGGGAGGGAGAGAGAGACGGTGAGTCACTGTATTTTTTTCAACGTTTTGAAAGTTTACAATTCGACAATATTCCCAGAATTATTGACGTCAACCCCCCCACCCCACTCCGTTTGTAAGGCGTGCCAAACTGAACGTGACTTGAATATTCTGTACTGAACTTAACGTTAAAATACAGCAGCGAGAAGTCCGCGGAATGAATAATGCAGTATCATTAATAGTCTACGTGCCACAGAAACTTGCGTTTCTGTGACGATTGTGACATCTGATTCTGAATTAGGAATGGCCATGAAAATTCGAGATTCATTGGAACTGTTTTATTCCTTCAGGATAGTCCTGCTTGGGATGTTAGCCAAAATTATTATTTTTTGAATAATTAACGTTATTTACAAGCGTAGATGTCCAAAACTTTTTTTTAACCCGAGTCGCCCTTGCAAAAGAGGCACCGTTGTTTAATGGGCCTCAATGGGTTCATTTCATACCCTTGTTTCACAGAAAGCGCACAACTACCACGCTATTGAAGTTATGTTCATTCATGCCAGAACTGGTTCCCTTAACTTTGAGTGTGGTAACCTCCATTAATTATACAAGTTGTCTTTACATCAAGCCTAATGTAAAATGAAATGCCAAAGGCAGAATGAATAATTTATTCAGGTGCTCGTGGCAATACGTTCAATACTCGAGGTGGGCCCTACCTGTCACGTGTCCTTCATGTGACCTTGGGCGCAATGCCGCCGTCAAGGCGAAATGGACATCGTTGGTCCGCATCTAGAATTACCCACGACTTTTCGATTTAAAGCTTTCGTGACTGCAGGGATTCATCTTCTTGGTTCTTTCGGTAAAGTCACGTAGAAGGGAAGTAATAAAATAATAAAAATAAAACATAATAAAAAAATTCTCACGACGTTTCGGCCGCAACGCAAGCAGCCGTCCTCAGGTGAAAACCAGGTCTGTCGAGGCGGCAGCGTCTCGAAACGTCGTGAGAATTATTTTATTATGTTGTATTATTTTATTATTTTATTACTTCCCTTCTACGTGACTTTACCCACGACTGTGATGGATTAATTTGAGCCGAAAGCACGTGCTCTTTTTGGCCAGACTTTAGAGACAAAATCTATGTTGGTCAAAACATTTGTGCTTCCGTGAATACGTTCAGCCATCGGTCTACGCATTCACGCATGCATTCCTCCCTCTGTGCTCAGCAGCGCGTTTGACAATCCATCTCAAACGTATGTACCTTGTGCTTTTGTATTCTTAGGTTTTTTCGGTGAAGTCACGTAGGTAAAAAATTTAAATTAATAAAAGTAAAATAAAGTAAAAAATTAAATAAAAATCACGACGTTTCGGAGGCAACACAAGCTTCCGTCTTCAGGTGGAACCGTCACAGCCCTACAGCTGTATCAAGTAAAAAAAATGAAAAAAAAAATGACTGCAAGGATTGATATAGCTGTAGGGCTGTGACGGTTCTACCTGAAGATGGAAGCTTGTGTTGCCTCCGAAACGTCGTGATTTTTATTACATTTTTATTTTATTTTACTTTTATTAATTTAAAATTTTTACCTACGTGACTTTACCGAAAAAACCTAAGAATATGAATCCTTGCAGTCACGAAAGCTTCAAATTTAGAATTGTGCTTTTGTGTTTGTGCGAGTGGACAAAGTCCGTGTCGTTGGTAATTATCCTGTCAGGGCCATCTAAGCAGGGCAGGCAGGTGTGAGCTGTGAGCTCTTCAATATCAAGCTCGTGTCTGTCTATTAAGACAGACGGTGACTTTAGCCCGCGACGGGGGGGGGGGGGGGGGGGGAGCACACTGTGAATAGGCAGACGTGATGTGACACGCTTAGCGGCAGTCTAATAATGATCGCAATTACAATAACGATGATACCAAAAAAATGATTATCTGTGACACCATTGACGCATGGGGTGGGGAGAAGCTGCACACATGGTGAGCGCACGGCGCCGCACGTCGGTTCATCCCGCGCGTCGTTCGGCGTGACGTCCGACGTTTCGGCCCACACCGCAGGGGGTCCTTCTTTCTCCCGAAAAACTTAGGAACGCTGGGAAGAAGCTCCCAGCTCACCGAGCGGAACGTCGGGACGTCGCTGCCGAACGGCTGGAGCCGCGGCGTAGCCCGCCAAGGTCGGTGCCACGGGCCGACGTCCCGCGTCTCTCTCCGACGGCCCGCCTACCTGTCCGGTGGCCAAGCCCTGGAAGCCGTCGTTGACGGTGAGGACGCGCAGGCCGCACGTCATGCCGACGCGCACCGCCGAGCGCACCGCAGCGTTCACCCCGGCAGCCGGCGCTCCGACACTCAGCACCGCCACCGTGAAGGCCGTCTGTGTGACACACAACGACACGTCGCTCACGGCCCCCGGTGGCTTCGATGGTGCGTGTGTGTGTGTGTGCGTGTGTGCGTGCGTGTGTGCGTGCGTGTGTGCGTGTGTGCGTGCGTGCGTGTGTGTGTGTGTGTGCGTGCGTGTGTGCGTGCGTGCGTGCGTGCGTGTGTGCGTGTGTGCGTGCGTGTGTGTGTGTGTGCGTGCGTGCGTGCGTGTGTGTGTGCGTGCGTGTGTGCGTGCGCGATGGTTGATGAGACGGATTATTCCGCCAGGAGTAGCGGGGTGGCGCATCGCTGGAACGACGCCTCCGTCGTATTCGTGAATCGGGCATTGAGTCGTCGCTATACGCTCCGTGGTTCTGCTCTGGGTGGTGACCACAGTCTCTCTGCGCGCTGACGGGGAGAGTTTTTTAATTTTCCGTCTGTGCATCGCCATCGAGTATCCGCGGTTCAAGGCGTGACCCGTAAACTTCGTGACATCAATGCCATATCGCTGGTGTGCAATCGCGCTTACTTTACGACAGCGTTAGGCCAGGGTCGGTTGATCACACACGGATGGAACCATCATGCGCGTGAGACACCCACATGCCAGGTAACGAGGTGGTGCCTGTGAGGAAGGAGTACAGCAAGTAGGTTCCTGATAGGCTGTCGGTGCAGGGTTTGACTGATCCCTTACCCTTACGTGAGGGCCTTTTGACCGGGGCCGAAATGGCATCGATGATGACTCAAACGTGATGGACACTGAAACTCCAACTGAATACTATTGCGTCAGCTTTGCTGAGAGGTGCTTGCGGGATTCCCATCGGCTCCACCAAGCCACACCTGCAGTTACGAACCACATCGTGCCCCGCTCTTTAATATGAGCAAGGGGCTTGTTTCTTTCTCTCAAACCTGGAGGCTTTCCCTTTAACCTGCTTGGCGCCTCATCCATGGGTTGGCGTCGGACAACCGTCTCGCTTGCCGTGTGTTGACTCGTTTGTGATGTGTGTATGGTTTTGTCTGTCTGTCTCAGTTGTTTCTAGATTTGAGGCTTTCGTGACTGCAAGGATTCATATTCTTAGGTTTTTTCGGTAAAGTCACGTAGGTAAAGCATTAAAATTAATAAAAGTAAAATAAGTCTCCGTCATCAGGTGGGACCGTCACAGCCAGATTTGCTGCAAATCTGGCTGTGACGGTCCCACCTGATGACGGAGACTTGTGTTGCCTCCGAAACGTCGTGATTTTTATTTTACTTTTATAAATTTTAATGTTTTACCTACGTGACTTTACCGAAAAAACCTATGAATATGTCTCAGTTGTACCGTTTGTCTCGTTCATGCCACGGGTCTCAATATGCACTCTCTCATTTGTGTCCTGCTTGTGCTGTCGATTCGCCGCTTTGTCTCAGTGGCACCGTCTCATTTCTCATGTCTGTCTCACCGGAGTGTCTGTCTGAGTTTTACCGTCTCGTTTGTGGTATCTGTCTCAATCGAACGGTCTCATTTGTCGAGTCCATCTCATTTGTTTCGTCGTTTGTGGCCAAAATCCAAAGCAGCGTCCTCTCAAAACCGAGTCTGCACACTCACAGAGGTCATTGCTGATACCTTACGCAATTCTATTCGCAAACAAAGTCCTTCAAGTGAGACCCGTATTTTATATATATACTTGGCAACTCCATCTGCAGCGCGGCGTAATTTCCGTTGATGCCTCTGCGTTGAGCTACGGAGTGTTTTATTTTGCTTTGTTTACGACCGAACCTCGTGCCGCCGTGTCTCGCTGCGACCGTCTCGCTGCGTGACGGGCGACGGCTCGGATTCCGGCACCGCCGTTGTCCTCTCTCGCCAAGGACATTCCCCCCCCACCCCGCCCCGCGCGAGCTTGACGGACACCTTCAAACGAATGGGTTCGGCTCTCACCTTGGCTTTGCTGACCGGGGCCTTGTTGTTCGCGAATAGGTTGTACGAGTTGAGGTTGTTTTGGAAACTCCTTTCGGGCGGTACAAAAGAAAACAAAATGAACAGAAGGATCACCGAGAGAGAAAAACAAAGACACAAATCACATTCGGCCACGGCGGCAGGATGTCCGCAAATCTACGTGGACCAATATTTGGCAGGATGCAAGAATTAGGTCACGTTCACTGTGTGTTCATGTGTTTACGTGCATACGGGCACGCACATGAGTGTTACGATCGCACATCTAATATTATTTTTCGATTTAAAGCTTTCGTGACTGCAGGGATTCATCTTCTTGGTTCTTTCGGTAAAGTCACGTAGAAGGGAAGTAATAAAATGATAAAAATAAAACACAATAAATTAATTCTCACGCTTTGTGTTTTATTTTTATCATTTTATTACTTCCCTTCTACGTGACTTTACCGAAAGAACCAAGAAGATGAATCTATTATTATATCAGTATTATTATTAGAGATATATTGACAAAGAGTTAAGTGGGCCATGGTGCAGGGCACCGTCGCGAGAAGGAATGGTGATGGCAGGTGCTTGAGAGTAACGATGGTTCGGCGGCCAAGAGAGGGAGCGTGCCAGAGAGTACGTCCCGCTACGGAGATGGAGCAATGAAGTCGGCTCAGGAGTGGAGTCGTGTGCAAGATGGATCCGTTGCATTGCAGGACCATGAGAGATAGCGACGGCTCTGGGAGGCGTTTACTCCAGCAGTGGGTTGATCACGGCTGACGATATGTGTGTAACTTCTCCCGCACTGTACGTAGCCAACCGTGCTAATAGGAGGTGCGGCTGCATGTGCAATGATCATTACTAGCAGCTCGGGCTGCATGTGCAATACTCACTGCACATGCCACCCTGGCTCTCTGCACCTATGGTGAATAGTTATTTGTGATTGCCTGTTTCTTTATCAACAGCTTTCATTCCAACTCTGTCCCGAAGCCTCCATCTACCATCTTCTTCTCCCTCTTAAAATAACCTTTAAACACCACTTCCCCTTAATCTCAAGATGCAAACGTCCCACGCCATTGCATCGCGTAACTTTTATTGTTAAACGAGACGTGTGCAATGTTTTGAAAAGCTGTGATTTGTTCACCTATTTCCCCCCCACGATTTCTCTTATTGGTGCGTTTTGTATATTAACGTTCATATCTTTGTTTAACACGTAGACTTTCGCGACCAATATTATTCAAAATAAAGTTTTTTGGGTTAGATCGCGTAAGGATGAATGTGTCGTAACCCTCCACCACCCGACACAGCCAATTAGTAAGGTTTGTCACAAAAACAAAAGGCGCCAATTAGTTACTACTTCAGCCCACCGGTGTGTTGGAGACTAAATCCACAACATTTACGATTTGAGTAGTACGACGTTTCGCTGGTTATCACATCCAGCATCATCAGGCGATTTGCCAAAATAGTGAAGCAATCAACCTTAAATAGATATCTTGTCAATCCACTACCGGATGAAGGCCTTCCTTACAGCATTACGATCGTGGTGTTGTTTTGACCATACTTCACCATGCCGGTCAGTGCGGGGGTCAGTGAAAGGATGATTGGGGTGACCAGGATCGATTCGGATATCACTCACCCCACTTACGTTCGCTGTCGCTTGGAATCTAATTCAAGTCACCAGTTTCAGAGCGCAGTGACGCTACTCCCTGCGCTACCCACTTCACTCACCCGCAATGCAAATGTATCGTAGTATACTATAAATCTGCATCACACCTCGCCTGAACAGTTTTCTGAAGTTAGTTATGTTTTACTGGGTGTAGTGGCAAACGTGAGCTTGAAATCCAGCCACTCGGCAATGGGGTTGGTGGACCGCATAAGGATGAGAGTCTGGAATCGCTAAGTGCTACAGAAAGAGCCTTGGTGTGTGGATAAACACCGACGTTCTATGCTATGATGTGCCACTGGGATGCAGTACAGCAAGTAGGCTGCTGACATATCTGTACCCGAGTTCGTGTCCTCCGATTAGCACGGTCGGCTACGTTACGGTGTGGAAGATGTTCAACAGACATTGTGGAAAAGTCACGAGCCAAGCATCCTACGCAGGATTCTCTTGAGACTCGATGCCATGAAAACCAGTTGACGTCGTACAAGGCATCAATCATTGAGTTAGCCATCCCGGCTGCGTGTGGCTCCCTCCCTCACCCATTAGAAGCGGAGGTTATCGAGTTAAACATTGCTGAGCAAGCCCACGGATTCGTCCACGCATTCATTTGTATTCTGGTTTATTCATTGACGCGTGTACAGCGTCGTTTTCTGATGTAGTTGTATATATATTCGACGGGTGGTTATTTTGGAGCACGCGCGTTTGAGTGCAGGGACAGTATTCGTCTAATAACAATGACATTAATAGCACATCTTTGTTTATAACGTGGAATGTGATAGTGATGGGCTCGCCCGTGGCACAATGGTTGGTACGCCGTGCTCTGAACCCATTGACCTGAGTTTAATTCCTGGCCCTGGCTCACGTTGGTGGCGAGTGCTATCCGAATCCAGCTTCACCGACCCACATTGTACGAAGATAACACTGGTCAACAAAAAAAAAACATTTTTTTTTGGCCTGGACTTTTGCAGCTGTTTTAGACTAATTTCAGGGTGCCGATTCCAATCTGATCTCAGATTTGCTCTATCACATCTCATTTTTATGCTATCGGCATACCCCATTTTCATTGATGTTACCCGAAATTAACTCTGTCACTTATGATTGCAAGTTGTTGCGAGTCAGTGACTGCTTTAGTGTTAAAATATGGTGCTGTATTTTTAGGATAGTGTGCTTATAATATCATTTTATGTAGATATCCACATTTATTTAATATTATTCTTCTGCAGTTTTTATTGAAAATGCAATATTTGATATCTCAAAAACCTGGTGTGATAGACAAAAACTGATGCCAGATTTAGAATCAGCACCCCAAAATTACCTTAAAACCGTTGGAATACCTTATGCCAGAAAAAGTGTGTTAACCAGTGTAATTCAACACAACCAGGATAAGCGTCTCACTCGCAGTGTCAGTTGAACAATACTGCCAAGGGGCCTCGCCACGTTGGTGAAGCGAGGCTGGTTTGACGGGGCGGGATTGGGTCTGGCATCATTCGCCGTTGATGTTGGCCATGGCTGGGATTTAACTCTGGTCCCCGGGTTCAGAGCGAAGTGCGCTAACCACTGCACCGCTGCTCCGCCCCAAGCATCGACCGTGTGTAACCCCGACACTTGTAAAAAAACATCAAACGGTCATGACGATGATGAAATGCACGTGGCAATTAACGAGGTCGGAGTCTTACTTTCCGCGGAGTCTCACGGCGTCCTCGAATCGCCCCTCGTCCATCGCCTTCTGCACCGCCTGGGTCTGCGCACACGGTGCACGATGGCGTTCAACGCAGCAGAGCGTGAGCGGATCACTCGGACGCTGGCCACAAACACACGCACCCGTCGCCAGGGCTCAGCGTCTCACTGAATACTCTCCAGGTCGCTGGTGGATTGGAGTAGGCGGCACGCGGCGGCTCGCAGACGCAGTTGTAACTCGAGGTATACTGGATACGGTGTGCCGGGTGTAGAAATATGTTCTGGGTTGCTGACCCGGACAGATGAAGGTGATTCGTAATCGAGGTTTCAGGGTTAGATCGCTTCAGTACGAATGTGTCGTAAACCCTCCACCACCCGACACAGCCAATCAGGAAGGATTCGTCACGTAAACAAAACGCCAATTAGTGACTACTTCAGCCCACCGGTGTGTTGGAGAGTAAATCCACACAACATTTACAATTTGGATTTACGCCAACGGGCGTTAACCATGATACTGCGACGGTGGTGGCCACGGTTTGCGGAGACCTTCCTCCAGCAGTGGATAGATGATGGCCGATGACGACGACGGCGAGCCCGGTGCCCGTCTCACCTGCTGCACGCACTGCATGAGGGAGTTGCGCACGATCTGGTTGCCGGTGAGCGCGACCACGTACGCCGGAGTCTCCGGCGTGGCCTCCAGCAGCGCCAGCACGGCCTCAAAGCCCATGCGGCTCGCCTGCAGCACAACGAGCACAATGAGCACAAGGCCACGTGGTTCGTTGTTGTTCTACAGCGGCGTCTAAACCACCCCGAGCGCATCGCTTGATCGGTGCGCACAGCCAGCGCGAGGACCGGCGCGCGGCTATAATGCGTCGCCTACCGTGGCAGCGTTCGCGTCAGCCGCCCTTGCTGCCGCACGCCGACGTCTCGGCTGATTTGTTTCCATTTAATTTAATTTATTTGGTAGAGCTCTGTGAGCCATTCGGCTCTTGAATAGGGTGCAACCGCAACAAACAAAAAACTAAAACATGAACAAGAAAACATCTCAAAGTGACTATGCGCAAACAGAAAAATGCAGGAAAAAACAGCAAAAAAATCTTCCAGAAAAAAGCACCCGTACACCATACACCGGTTTGATCCACGCATCACGGGGGCGGCACCGTTTCTCGCCGAGCTCAACGAGTCTCCATTGCCCCTTTCCCTTTCCTCTTCACCTGCCCTCGACGCCCCTCCACTCTGTCCCGTCCCTCCCCTGCCCTGCCGTGACCCCCACGTCGCCCTCTGTTGCGGTCGTCATCAGGAATAACGAACGCTTGTGTTGCGATCGAAACGTCGTGGTTTTTTTTTGTTATTTTCTTTGAGCCTATCTACGTGACTTTACCGAAAGACCCAAAGAATATCTATATTGTGGTTTTTGCTACCGCTTTGAAACCGTGTGAAGCGCCTTGAACTGAGGCACTCTATAAATATAAAATGAGATAACGAACAGCTACTCACAATCCGAGCGTATTTCTCAAATAAAACCGTGTGTGTATGTGGCCTCAAAAATATATATATTTTTAAAGATATATAATCGGGTGACGTTTCGGGCAATGGGCCTTCTTCATGGCGCGCGATGCACACGGTCGACGCACCAGGATGCGGTCGAAGGCGGACGGCGTCCCTCCGCGCTGCACGTGCCCCAGCACCGTGACCCGGGTGTCGAAGCCCAGGCGCTTGACGATGAGCTGCGCCGACGGGGCACAGGGGGAAGGCAACAAGCCGCATGGCGAGAGCTCGCACGTAAATCCGCGGGGGGGGGGGGGGGGATTTGCACACGCTGCGCCTAGCAGATTTAACTTTTCTATTGGTTACTGACGCCCTTGTTATGTTCGAGAACCTCCAAGGGGCCTCTTTCTACCTTTTTGGCGATGCATAACCCACTCATCCGCCCAGTCGCACAACTTTTGACCCTGCTCGACGCAAGAAATGTCTCGACTCTCACCTGCCACACCGTCAGACCTGTATATTCTACGTGTTCTGCATCGCAAGCCTACGCTTTGAACGGAGGTCACTCCTTCTCCTCTGCCCGCCCTCGGTGTGTCTGCAACTATCTCATCTTGGCCTTTTCAAACTGAGAGGTGGCCGGGCAACCCCTAGGGGTCAAAGCACTGGGCCGGTGACAATGAGCTTCTTCTGGGTTTCAGCCACATGCCACTGAGCCGGGTCTCTCTCGCCGATTGCCTCCCGGGTCGCTGGTAGACTGGACGGGGCGGCCCGTGATCAGCCGCCACGGCCTTGACGAGGCGCAATACAGGATGCGGCGTGCCGAGTGCGGAGATATTTTCCACGTGTGATGACCCGGCAGGTAGGCCCCGGCTGTAAATAATGCCCGGGTACAGGTGAGCGTGCGAGGAGTTCTGGTCGATGAGGAGCTGGGGGGAGTGGGGGGCGGGGAGGGGGGTCTAGGGTGGGGTGGGGGGGGGTGAGGGGGGTGGTGGGTGGCGCACGTTTTTGAGCAACTCCGACGTGATGGGCTGGTTGTGCGCGTCGATGGCCCCCTCGGCGACGATGATCATGTTCAGCCTCTTCCTGTGCACCCGCGTCTGAAATGACATTGCCGCAGTTGGGGGGGTACGCGGGTTGCCACGCGGGCGCTGGTCCTCCCAGCGTCGTGCTCTTGTCGGGGCAGCTGCTGGCCCGCGAAATCTGTAAGTCATCCCGGCATGTTAAAGGTCCCCGTCGTTGTCAGTAATGACGGTTACAATAATGCACCGGTCGTGTGAATTATTCTTCATACCCATGAGATGACCCCGTTTGTTGCACGCCGCACGTGGCAAGCCTCGCCGTGTGACTGCGGTTCGTTAATGCGGCCAATGCGGCTAATGGAGCAAGTGCGGGGACCCATTGGTTAACTTTCGTTCCACTGCTCGTAGTTGTTAGCAGAACCAGTGTGGAGAGCCACACGTTTTTGCCATCGTGATGTGTTCATTTGCTTCACTGGATCGCCCTTTGTCAATCCACCGCTGGACGAAGGCTTCCCCGCTCCATGCCCATCATGGGGATTTTTGACCTCAACTTCACCGAGCTGGTCAGTAAGGGGTTGGTGAAGGGGGGGGGGGGGTGGAACTCGGGACTGGTTCAGATATTATTCGTCCACTGGTGTAAGCCGTGGCCAGGAACCGAACTCAGAAGGTCAACCGGGTTCATAACGCAGTGGGACATTCACCGTGCCGCCACTCCGTAAGAATGACGGACAATATTCTACGTGGGGAAATGCAGCGGTGGATTTACAAACGGTTGCAAACGATGGGCTTGTTACTTTTCCATTCGCGTACATTAGAATAATGAATAACAATTCTGACAATCGGTCTCAATAGATATCATCAACGGGCTGAGATGATGGCACAAGGCAGCTTCGTCCCAGCGGTAAGCCACGTGACCACTGGCTAAAAAAACCCGCTACATTAACACGCTGTGAAAAATTCCTCATTCAACCGCTCATGCTGCCACTGTTTATTATTTTGAATGTTACAAGTTTACGTTTTTTGCAGGTCCCCCGATGTGTGCAGTTTTTCGATTCGGCTGCAATTCTGAATACAGCATCGCGAAAGTACGAGGGAGTTATTAAGAGTCATTGATTGCGAACTCGGTCGCATTGCGCGCGAGTGGAAAATTCCGCTGGCGGGGACTTTTTTTTTCTTTTTCCCATTGGCCCGAAAATAATCCGGCACTTACGGACGATAATGCATTGTGTATCGCGCTCGCATGCAATACGTCCTATGCCCTTGCCTATCAACGTGTGCCTAAGTGCTTCCCTAATGGCCCCCCTTTATATACCGTTTGTAATCCCGCGATCAAGTGCTCGACGCGGCCGTGAGCCAAAGTGTTTTCGTTAATGCGCTTTCGCCTCGGAACAATAAAAAAATACGGTAACTTTGCACTTGCCAGCGAGAATTTGCTCTATGTGCCCACATTAGATCTGTGGTATTTGCTTGTAATGGCACTGACATTTGAAAGTCCGACCGAACATTTTAACAAGAAATAATGGCAATAATCTACCCAGGAAAAGCTTCGCTTAGACTACCTTCTGTAAAATAGTCTTGGGCCTAATTTACAGAAAGTTAGTCCTGCTACATTTTGGATGTTTGGCCAATTTTATTGAACAAAGTTTGGCTTCATGTGCCAGGAAACTTGAGTACCCGGAAAAAAACCCCACCACACATAGCAGAGGGTGACACTAAGCAATTACCATCTCCTGGCCACCCAACACCTACAATACCTGGCAAGCCCTGACTGCCACCCATCCGCGAACAAACCAGGCTCACATCTACTTAGCTTTCTGAGATCTCACGAGATTTCGGCTGCATTTAGCGTGAATGTGTCGCACGCTGAGCGATAACCAAATGAGTCGAACGTGGTTTCCCGTTCACTTGAGCAGTGGGTGGCGCTGTTCTTTACAGCCTTGAACCAGCCTCGGAAATTACATTTTTTTTCAAATGTGGGGGCGAGCCTTTCCATAGCTCAACCACCGTTACCATTTCAACACAAAGCGGGACCTCTTTTAATGGCCCCATCGGGATGATTGTCTGGGTCCACCCCCTCAAGCACCAATCGAGAATTGAACTCACGACCTTGCGAATGCAATGCACGTGCTCGACCGCGGCACCGCCGCGTCCTGATTCAGCGGTAATAGATGACCTTTAAACGCGGTGTGATCGCGGTGACCCCGTGGGTTTAATGCACAACCCCACCGATGCCCAATGGCGCGGTGTGGGATAGCCACAAGGAGAGCGCTCGTTATGCAGGGATCTTGTCACTTGCAGTTGGTAAATTACAAAGCGTGCAAGATGAATTGCTTTGTTAATACCGTATTCCCTCGTTATTCGCAATACGCTATGCTAATATGCTATGCCAACTGCTTAGACGCCATCGGACCAATCACAATCAAGGAACTTGCCGTCAAGGGTCATAGTTTGAGAACGCATCATAGGGTCATCCCCCCCCCCCCTCCTTCGCTTGCACGACACAATGTAAAACAAACTCCAATAAAATGCCAAACGCAAAATAAAACGAGCAACTATGATTAGGGTCATCATCGCACTGTAGATGTTCTCGGCATGCCGGATTGTCAAATTATTATCATCATCATCATCACTGTCATCATTGCAAACGGTGTTCAGGATTGCACGAACACTTGTTGACTTGACAATGAAACATTTTAAAGGAGATGGTGACCTGAGCCTTCAGCAGGTGGGGGAGGGGCTGGATGGTGGTTGGTGGTGGTGGGGGAGAGAGGGAGGGAGGAAGAGATGCCTCGTGCAGGCCGCATCGTATCCCAGCGTCACCCAGGGCCAGGTGCAATTAGTCTGCTGCTGAGGTTGGCCCCAAAAACCACCAAATAACCCCCTTTGCCCACCCCACCTGAATGTATCTTTTGAAGTGAATCATTGTTATGGTGCCCCGCCCCCACACAACGGCTCGACTGCCCCCCCCCACCACACCCCCCGCCGCCTATCCCAGAGGCGCTGTAACCAGGCCTGGGGATCTTCCCTGCTGCTTGTAGGTGGAGGGGCCTGACTGACAGCTGCGGTCTTAATGCCAGAGGCAGAGGGTGTAAAGTGTCGCGGCTGGGGTCATTTGAGGCAGCGCGCCGACTCTTACGGAGGACTGACACGGACGGCCGGCTACAGCTCGTGCATTTCAATCGCCCACGGACGAGCATCGCGTGTCATCGTCGATCGACCATGATCACTCCGCTGCTGCGTCATCGTCAATCGGCCATGATCACTCCGCTGCTGCGTCACCGTCGTCGATCATGATCACTCCGCTACCGCGTCATCGTCGATCGACCATGATCACTCCGCTGCTGCGTCACCGTCGTCGATCATGATCACTCCACTACCGCGTCATCGTCGATCGACCACGATCACTCCGCTGCTGCGTCACCGTCGTCGATCATGATCACTCCACTACCGCGTCATCGTCGATCGACCATGATCACTCCGCTGCTGCGTCATCGTCGATCGACCATGATCACTCCGCTGCTGCGTCACCGTCGTCGATCATGATCACTCCACTACCGCGTCATCGTCGATCGACCATGATCACTCCGCTGCTGCGTCATCGTCGATCGACCATGATCACTCCGCTGCTGCATCATCATCGTCGATTGGCCATGATCGCTAGCGGCACAGCGAAGTGACGATTCACATCGCGCGTCGCCTGCGCACGAGCGGATTTCACCGCCTTGCTGCCACTCGGTGGCGAGTCGCGACCGCCAGGCATCATCCCCAACGAGCCGTGAGGTGCCATGCTCCAGCACGGCACCTCACGGACCGGTTCAGATAACCGTCACCGGTGTTGGCCGTGAGTGGGATTCAAACTCTGCTCGTCGGATTTGGAACCCGGTGCGCTAGCCACTGTGTGACTGCTCCCCACATACAGTACATGCATGTACACATGCATGTGTATATACACATGCATGTATATACACATGCAAGTATGTATGTACACGTGTATGTACACATGTATGTTTCAGTTTTTTCATTTCAGTTTCATGTATTAGGTAAAACCCTGTGAGCCATGCAGCTATTGACTCGGGTGCAACCGCAACAAACAAGAACATGAACAAGAAACATCTTAAAGTGACTGCACGCAACAGAAAAACCCAGGAAAAAACAGCAAAGTCTTTCAGAAAAAACATACATACATGCATGTACACATGTATGTACGTACATACATGGATGTACACATGTATGTACGTACATACATGTGTACATGTATTTACGTATGTACACATCTACGTACACATGTATGTACATTTGCATGCACACATGTACGTACACATGTATTTACATATGTACACATGTACGTATGCATGTACACTTGCATGTACACATCTATATAGACATGTATGTTCATTTGCATATACACATGTACGTAGACATGTATGCACATTTGCATGTACACATGTATGTACACATGCATACACATTTGCATGTACACATGTATGTACACATGCATGCACATTTGCATGTACACATGTATGTACACATGCATGTACATTTGCATGTACACATGTATGTACACATGCATGCACATTTGCATGTACACGTGTATGTACACATACACACGTGTGTATATACACATGGGCGCTGCCCTTACCGCACTGAGTTTGTCGCACATGCGGTCCTCCCATCCGTCCTGCGGGGGGCTTTCGGGGATGAAGACCCAGTCCGCACCGCATGTCAGAGCGCTCACCAGAGCCAGGTAGCTGCGGACCGCACAGCCAGAGTGGACACGCAACAGCAGAGGTCGTCTCTCTCTCACACACAGTGCAGTTCATCGTTATCAAACGTGCTCGTGGATTTGTATTTTTATTCACTCCGCATGTTTACACTGGAAAGACTTACCAAGTCTCAGGATCGTTTTTTGTGGGAGGGAGTGGGTGTGGATGGAGTGTCCTGGTAGGTTTTAGCAGTAGGGAGCTCGATTGCTGTGTTTGCAAATTAAATCAATAGCGATGTGAATTTTTTTTATTTGGCAAATTTGGACCATGACGCCTTTAAACAATGACCGGCTATCAAATTGTTGTATTGGTGGTTGTGACGTTCTTACCCGCCCCTACTGGACGACTGTGAAACAGAGCTTCATAGCTCATCGGATTCTTCCAGTATAAATAAATAATTTGATAATAAAACACGTTCTGATGCTTGCGAATGATGTCACGGGAACGCTCACTGTGACACGGCGACGCGGATAACCGGTAACTGCAAATGATAATTGAATCACTCCTGGTCCTCGTTGCATCAACCTGCATTGACCAGTGTGGTGAAGTACTGTCAAACAACGACCAACGTGGCATGCTCAAGCCTTCATCCAGTAGTGGATTGATAAAGGGCTGAACTTTTTTGTTGTTGTTAAACATTGAAGGGTTTCTTTTTCAAGGGAGTAAAAATAAGTACATTGTTCAATCATCACAAGAAAAACTATCTCAAGAAACTGAAACTCAGTCGCATGAAAGCAGGATGGATAAAATGAATAGGAATGTACAGAGTAAACACACAACGATGAACATCATAATCGGCAGCAGCAGTGCAAAATTAACGGTGAAATTAAACATCGAAATTTCTCTCTGGGAGAATCACTGCCACATTGCTCGTTGGAGACTCTGAGACTGGCACTAGGATACAAGAGTGAGAATGTGTCGCCGTCTTACCCATCACACATTCCCATTCTCTCAGTCCCCATGAGTTTCTCATCATTTATATAAATCGATCGGATTAATTTAGAGAAAATAAACACCGCGAAATAGATATGAGTAATGCAAAGCCGCGGCAGTGAACAGCACGACTGTAATTAAAAAAACATGACTATAAACACACGGATCATGGAGAAGATTAAAAAAGATTACATTTAGGGACCCAAAAATACTTCTCCACCACTGGCTTTCACAAACTCTGCCTAACAACTGATACATATTTAATGGTTAACATTTACCGTAATGACTTTTACTCAAAACAGCGAGGGAGGAGAGAGGCTTGTATTTGGGCGATGACATTTGAAATGTGGTCTCTCAAAAAAGTGTGGTTCTTTTTAATTCAAATAGCATGACATTTACATTTTATATTATTATTATTTTAAGATAATGGTTTACAACCCTTCCTTCAATCCATTGCTGGATGAAGACCTCCCCATGCTAGGTCAGTCATGGGAGGTTATATGGTCATACATCCATACTTCAGGTTGGTGAAGAATAGCAGAGGTGGTGGTCCAGCACCAGTTGTGATATCACTCGCCACCGATGGTCACTGGGAATTGAACTCGGGTCGTGGGTTCATGGCGCGGTGAGCCAAACACTGTGTGTATATCAAGTGATTAGACGTCACGACGGATGGCAATGTAATTAACTGTGATGTTAATTGCATTCGGCAGTGCTGGCTGTATGCCCCATCAATCAAATGTGACAGCTGTGACCTGGGCTTGATTTTCTCACCGATTAATTTCTGGTGCGCTGGTCGAGTGGACGGAGTAGGCAGCGAGCGACTTCTAGTAGCCAGAGCCGTAGCGAGAGGTACTCTGGATGTGGTTGTGCCAGGTGCAACAAGTATGTTTTGGGTAGTCGACCCCGGACAGACCCCGGCTGAAATGAATCCCTGCATGAGACGGCGGTTTGTTGCATGTATGCATGTATGTTGAACTTGTTTGACACCATACATAGCCAACCGTGCTAATAGGAGGTAATTGAGAGGGCCCTGCAAGGAGACTCACCCACAGTGCCTCCCCATCACCTCCAGTACAAACGTCCGCTGGTGGCTGCAACAAAGCACACGTCCAAGGTTAGACTTCCGCGTCAGAAGCTGCTGTCATCATATCTGGGGTGTGGAGCAACCTCCTCCGACCTCGCTGGCTCCTTAAAGCAGGAGAGTTGATTGACAATCATGATGCAACACCCACGAATTCACTGCAAACCTGCGGCTAGTTACCTCTGTATCGCTCTGCTATCGCTCCCACTCTGGTTATTTTTCCCACTCACGTTTTAACCCTGCGTACATTTGCTTACTCATCAAAGTTCAGTAGATTATTGCTACCGTGTGTAAAGCGGGTTTGGGCTTTGTTTTCTGTCCGGCAACTTTGTTTGAGCAAAGGTGTCGCTGTAATTTTCTGTAGATGTTCGCATATCTGAACTTTTCACAGATCCTGCATGTCACTCTTTTGTTTGCTTGCCGACGCAGCAACTGTTCCCATGGACTTCACTCGCAACTTCCTGCGCCCCTGTGTCGTCCCACCCACGTTGCGTTCACCCACCACTCCGCAAGTCTCCGTGCACTTATTATCGTTATGATGATTGGACCCTTTAAACTCTCTCCTGCTGTCGTGATGGAGCCATCGCTTTCTCAACATTCGATCACCCGTTGAGGCAAATGTAAGAAGGTCGTTAGGAAATTAGTGGGTTATATATATACGATGTATGGCAATATGGTATTCCCTTGTTATTTGCGGGTGATACGTTCCGGAGATGCTCGCTAATGGAAAATTTCGCTGCTGGATGAAGGTCTCCCCATGCCCTCTAAAAAATAAACTATTAAAAATGTTGATGATATTTTTATTTTACCGAAAATACATAAATAAGCTATTAGATACATGCACATTACCATCAGATATCACTTTATCTCATCATTTTATGTCATCACATTCTCTCTCATCACTTTATCCCTCTCTCTCTCGATGCAGTCGTGCAGAGTTCTAGATGCGAATCGCGGATCCCAAGTTCGTGAATAACGAAGGAATACTGTGCATGCAAGGGGTTCACGTCACCCCTGCAGCCACTAGAGATGCCGCATTCATCACAATGGCAACAACAAATCGATTCGCGAGCCAAAATCGTGACAATTCATCGGGTTGCGAGGGCTTGAATCATTTGGTGACTCTCAGGCTTGGCATCTTCAGTTGCAACATCAACCAGCCAAGGACCTGATGACAGCATCAAATGATCGTTGTCTTTTTCCACAATTACGCTGGAATAAGTGCGTGGGGTTTCTCCTGGGGATATCGGTTTCCTCCCACGCATTAGATGAAAAATAATCCAATAAAATTGTCCCGTCTGAATATAAAGAACGGAAATATGTCTATCTGTATATCTATCAATTTCTATTTATCTGCATTTGTTTCCCCCCCCCTATCTTTCTATAATTCTCTCTGTCTACCTGCATCACCTTATATGCGTGTCTCTCTGTACGTCTGCCGATAAGTCTATCTGAAACATTTTCATGTTTCCATTTCACTGTCCTCACACTACTTTGGGCCCACTTATGACCCGAGCCGTACAAGGGGAGGAATTCTCAACAGTGGTTGCTCACGTCAGCACTCTCTCAGCAGCAGCAGCCTTTCATGTGGCCCCACGCACAGACACGCACACACACACACACACGCGCGTCTGTCCGTGGGTGCGGTAGCGTTGCGGTGAGCGCGCTGCGCTGTGAACCCGGTGGCCCGAGTTCGATTCCCGCTCACGGCCAACACCAGTGGCGATTATCTGGACCGGTCCTGGGCCTTGCCTAGGTCGACTCAGCCTCAAATGAATACCTGGTGCGATGTGTAAACATCACCACTGGGGAGACAAAGGCGGCCGGGCTTGGTGCTGGCCACCCACCCCCTCATATGCCATTCCGGCCTTCATAGGTGCTCGCTAAAAGCACTTGCCCCAACAGTCTGTTAAAAGGCTATACGGAAGATGTTTGTCTTTGTGCGTGGGTGTGGAGAGCGGTGGCGAAGTGGTTAGCATGCTGATCTAAGAATCCTGCTACCCCAGTTCAATTCCCGCTCACGACCACTAACACCAGTGACGGTTATCTGAACCCATCCTGGGCCCTCCCTTAGGTCGACTGAGCCTGGTCCTGAGGTCGCAAACGGGTTTTGATTCCTTACCCGTACCCGTACCCGGCCGCACCAGGGTCGCAAATGGGTACCCGTACCCAGCCGAGTACGGGTAGCCGGGTATCGGGTAGGGTACGGGTATCGGGTACCCGGTTGCGACCTCTGGCCTGGTCACCCGCGCCCCATCGTGTTCCACGCCGGCCTTCATAGGTGCTCGCTAACAGCTCTTGCCCCAACAGTCTGTTAAAGGCTATACGGGGGATCTTTGTCTTTGCGTGCCCAACAGCCGTGGCACGAGCCTCTTGTTAAACGCCGCTCGTGGTCGGTGTCTTTTAGCCGCGTCCACTGGCGGTGGTTTCACTCGAAATATTTCGCTGTCTGGTTCCCATTTATAGGTCCAATTACAGGCGCGACAGTGGTTTTGTGTTTTAATTCCATGTACATCCGGTCTCCCCATCACCCCCCCCCCCCCTCTCCTTCTCCCTGCAGTATAAGGTCAAGATTTTTCTTTTCTCCCTTTCGCTTCCTTGTGAGACGACCCCATTGCGAAGTGAGTGTCCATTGCCGTGGCAGTTTGCAGGCCAAGAGGAAGTTTACAGTTCTGGGGCAACACTGACAACAGTTTAAAGGACCTCTCTCAAATAGCGTAGGGGCAGACTTGAGAGGTCTGGTGTGGACTATGCGGCTGTTGTCAGATCTGACAGAGGGAAGGAAGTGATGCGGGGCGTGTGGTTGCATCGTCGGTATTGGCTGCGACGGAGAAACAACTTTGTGTTAATTCGGTGAAAACAAAAATCTCTTTAAAGAGTCGCAATGCACGCGAGCACGAGACGGTGGTCCCTTCATGAACAGCGTCACGAAGCAGCAGTCCTTAAAGAGCCACACGCAACTCCGGAGCCGCTGGTTGCCGACCCCTGATCTCACCTGTACGTGTCGTCGTCAGCCATGGTTTACCCACTGCCGGATGGAGGCCTCCCCAAAGCCTGCACCATCTCTTACAGTCTTTTGAGCCAACAATCCATAGAGCTCCAATGTTGGAGCTGATTTTTATCGCTCCATCTCCCCCTCCTTTTGCTGCCGCCCGGTCGTGAATCCCGACCACCGGAACGTCATTCGTAGTGGCAACGTGTTCTGCCCAAGCCCGGCTGAATAGTCGTTAAAAGTCGATGAGACATTGCTAACTTGCGCTATGCTCCTCTAATCCTCCCCGTTTCTCGCCGCAATGTGAAGCGTGCGCGTGTCGACGCTTCTGTGTGAACTTTTCAGCTTCTGCTCAAATGTCCACGTTTCACGCGGCTCGTGTGGTGTAGCGGGTCGTAATATAAATATAATATAGCAGGTCGTAATATGATTAATATAATAATATAACAGGCCAACCGAGCTGAAACCGCTCAGTCACATCGGACGAAACTACGTTCACGCTCACTGGATTTTGACGAAGAAGTCACCGAAATAACCTGGGCTTAATTCAAATGTACTGCTATTTGTACGAGTTGAGTGTGAGTAATTTTCCATTCTCCAAAATATAATTGATTCTCCTGAATGTCCCACCAGAGTCACAGTCATGCGATTTACCCGTGAAATTTGCCAGTGGCTGAGTGTGGCTAGCATGGGCTCCCGGAGCAACACACTGCAGTGCTGAGCTGTGAACTCTCTCGCCTGGTA
The DNA here is from genome assembly GCF_015708825.2 of Lethenteron reissneri. Lineage (NCBI taxonomy): Eukaryota > Metazoa > Chordata > Hyperoartia > Petromyzontiformes > Petromyzontidae > Lethenteron > Lethenteron reissneri. Next base: position 2,533,292 of record NC_083809.1, read on the forward strand.
TACAGGTGGTCGTGGGTCCGATCCCGACCCTGATGCCTCTATATTTGGAGTTTGCATGTGCTCCCTGTGGTCGCGTCGATTTTTCTCTGGGTCCTCCCGTTTTTCCCTCCACATTTAGAATCAAGGTGCATTCCGATTATTTGGCTGCTATAAATGTCCACGTGACAAGCCACTTTGTTGAGCTATCATTTGTGGTAGCCAGGTCTCTTCTGAAAAAGAGCTACATAGCTCAGTGGGCCTTACCTTGTACAATACAATAACTTAGCTTAGTAAAAAGCAAACGCAAAAACCAAAATGAGACGGAAACTGCCGTTTCGGCCCGCTGGGGGCCCCGTCACACCTGGTGGCCGTGGTCATGATGGCGTCCACCACCTCCACAATGCGGTGCAGCGCCGAGTCGGCGCCGATGGTCATGTCCGTGCCGCAGAAGTCGTTGTCGATGGAGCCCACGAGGCCCACGACGTGAAGGTGGCTGCAGCGCTCCGCCACCTCCTCCGAGATTTTGCCTGGTCCAGCGCACGAGACAGTTCGCGTTCGTCAGGATTGTCATCGGCGTTGGTTGTGTTCTCGTCGTCGTCATCATTATCATCATCGTCACAGTCAACTTTGTTCGTTCTTTATTTGAAGCTTTCGTGACTGCAGGAATCCATACTCTTTGGTTCTCTCGGTAAAGTCGCGTAGTTAGAAATAAATTAAAATTAAACAAATCGCGACGTTTCGATTGCAACACAAGCAATCATCATCAGGTGGGAAAACCACAGCAAGAAATGTTTTTTTTGGTCATCATCGTCATTGCTGTGCTCATCGGGTACTAGAGGGGGGATCATTTCAACCTGGCAGCACAGTGTTTCTGATCAGGTATGCTCAGCCACCGTTAGTCTTTCAACTATGTCTGAGCAGCAGTCGATGTATACAGTCCTTGTGTCAACTAACGTGTGGCGTGCCATCTATTCGACCCTCGGTAAGAAAGCGGTTCCCACCCCCAGAGGAGGTGCTGCTCCATTCGGGGGGCCTGGCGCAGAAATTATTATTGGGTGGGGGGCCCTTTCAATCAACTCAAAGTGAGATGACAGAAGAGAGATATAGCGATGTAGTGAGATGAGCTGTGGCGAGACGAGAGAAATGTGGATGAAGGACAGAGCTGTAGTGAGAAGAAAGAGACGCAGATGGCACAGATGTAGTGAGAAGCGAGAGATGCAGATGGCACAGATGTAGTGAGAAGCGAGAGATGCAGATGGCACAGATGTAGTGGGAAGAGAGATGCAGATGGCACAGATGTAGTGAGAAGAGAGATGCCGATGGCACAGATGTAGTGAGAAGCGAGAGATGCAGACAGACGGCTGGGACGGGAGAAAAGAACGGGAGACAGGAGATTGATGATGGACATTCATTCACTTTTCACGTGAATTATCTTTAAGGTTTATTACGATTCGAATTGTAACTGATATTTGGTGCATCTATATATACACACACACAATGTAAACTTGTTTTTGTTTATGAATGCGAGTCTCCTTTGAGCTACTTGGGGGGGGGGGGGGCCCTACGCTCAAACTGAGTTTGCTCGAGCAAAGTGCCAATGCCGTGCCATCGCCGGCTCTGACAGGTCTGGGGGAGCCACCTTGCTTGAGCAGGCTCTGCACGTGCTCGCCCCACTCCTGGCGGAACATGTTGGCGCCCGTGAGGCTGCCGTCCCCGCCGATGACGCACAGGTTGGTGATGCCGTGCTCCAGGAGGTGCAGGGCCGCCTGCTCGCGCCCCTCCCTGCCGCGGAAGTCCTTGCAGCGTGCGCTGCCGATGACCGTGCCGCCCTGCGGGTTCACCACGCACACCGGATTTGCACGGCGACACAGCGCGCGAGCGTGTGTTGTTGTGTTAGGTCGACTCGGTCGGTCAACCCGTGGGTCTGTCCCGTGACCTCCTGCCAGTGAGCCGTCAACACTTCACGTGGCCTTAAAGTGCACAGAGCCGGGCAAAAGCGCCGTAGTGATGCCACCGCCACTTCGTGGCAAATGGCGGTTGTTGTTAGATGGACTCGGTCTCGAATGAGTAACCTGGTGCTGTGTGTTATCATCGCCACTCGGGAGGCAGAGGCGGCCCCGGCGTGGTGTTGGCCACCAATCCTCTCGTGTGCCGTGCCGGCCTTCGTAGGTGCTCCACTAACAGCACTTACCCCAAAAGTCTGTTAAGGCTACACGGGGGATCTTTGTCTTTGTTATTATCATCCAAAACATGTGTTGTAATGTAAAGGTAAAGTTGCCAGCCCTGCTATGATTTGCTCATACCACTGCTGGCAGAAGGGTCTCTAATGCTTTTTTTACAATTTTTTGGGGTAAGGCCCACTCAGCTATATTGATCTTTTTCAGAAGTTACTTGGACACAAATAAAAGCTAGACAAAGTTGCTTAACATGTGGATGTTTTTCTTATAGTAGCCAAATACTCTCACCGCACCTTTATAAATGTGGAGGGAAAAACAGGGAGCACCTGGATAAAAATGCACGTGACCGCGGGGAGCACATGGAAGTTTTGAATAAATGCAAACTCCAAATATACTAGAGGGAACTTTAGAGAGCCTCTCTCCCTAGAGAGCATTTGGGCCTACTCCTCCACGCTAGGAAGCACCCACACTTTATCCACCACACACTACCTGCTAATCGACGATCTGTGGCACGTACATTTATCCTGCTTGGTGGCATGTTAGGGCAGTTCATTTTCCACAAACTGGCGTCCACGTTTTTCATCATAGAGGTGTGATGGGATGGGGCATCGTGTTTATTATATATTCCATTTCTAAGTTGATTTTTTTGTAATCACAAACGATTTGGCTATATCCTGACATGCGCCCGCATTCATTCTGACATATGCACAAATAAATTCTCGACTTGCGTAGCATTCGTTTTAAATGAACAAGAGTAAAAGGTGAAATTGCAGCCAAGCTATCGCCTGGTCAAGACACTGCTAGCGGGAAGGGCCTCCACGAGGTGAGGACAAGCGTAGGAATCCAAATTCCTGCACCGCACTTGTCGTACAAGACGGGCAACATTTCTGCACCCACGAACAACCACGTGTCGCGGTGGGGAGATGTTGACTACCTCGTCCTGGGTTCGTTCCCGACCTTGACTTCTGTATATTTGGAGTTCGCATGTTCTCCCGTGGATTTGTCTCCAGGCCCTCTGGTTTTTCCCTCCATATTTAGAAGAAACATGCATTTAGAGTCTTGATTTAAAGCTTTCGTGACTGCAGGAATCCATACTCTTTGGTTCTGTCGGTAAAGTCACGTACGTATACATTTTTATTTTATTTTTTTATAAAATTATTTAATTTTATACCTACGTGGCTTTACCGAAAGAACCAAAGAGTATGCATTTAGAGTATTTGACTGCTATAATTTTCCACGTGATCAGCCACTTTGTTGAGCTATCATTTATGGACAGGTCACTTCTGAAAAAGATCCATATAGCTCAGTGCGCCTTACCTGGTAAAATAAAAAAATACTACATTCGTCAATAACGCTGTGTTACCATAAAAGGAAATGTCCCTGACTCACAGCACACACATAGAAAGGACCATCGCCTGAAACGTCATCTATTGTATATTTTGCCTTTCAATGCCACACCCAGTGTTACTGACAGATGTATGAATGACCCTTTTGTCGTCGATTGTGCTCGTGCACCACTGCCAAAGCAGGTTCACCAAATGATTTTCATAATTGTCAGCAAACCCACAGGAGGGATATAATCCCTACCTTGCCTCGTACTTCATCGCTGGGAATCTCTGAATTATTGTCAATGTCAGTGAACGTGTTTACACGTGTGTTGCTCTGTGGTCCAGCTCTCCCTCGAAAAGGCGACGTTTGATCTCAGTCGACTGTCGTCTTGGAAATGATGTCACGATGGTGGCATCCTTCAAACTATTATTGGTTCTTTCGGTAAAGTCATGTAGAAGGGAAACAATAAAATAACACAAACATAAAAAAATAAAAAATGTTAGAATTTTTATTGTTTTAATTTTTAGATTTGAAAGTTTCCCTTCTACGTGACTTTACCGAAAGAACCAAGAATATGAATCCCTGCAGTCACGAAATCTTTAAATTAAATAAAATCTTGAAACTGTTGAGGAAAAGTACGCGGCCTTGGGCAGGACGCGTCGCTAGATGGGCACGAAGGCCCGATGGTCGAGACTAGGGTTCGGCAAACGCAACCGGCTCAAGGATCCACATGCGGCTTTTTAAGGACCGCTGCTTCGTGACTTTATTTTCTCCAGATCACCGTCTCGTATTCACCGCGTGCATTGCGGCCCTTCTTGTTATTTTGGTTTCCTACCCGCGCCCCCACCCCGGTCAAGATAAGTGAACGGGGAGAGGCACCTATGGAATGGAGCCCACGTGAGAGGACGCTCACTGAGAATTTGGAGTGACGGCATCGACTCGTGTGCAGCAGCAGCGGTGGCTAGGTGGGTTAGCACAGCACGGGATCGTGAGAGATGGAGAGACGGCTTAGGGGAGGCCTTCATCCAGCAGTTGATTGACCATGGCTGATAACGGCGGTGATGCTTGTGAGCAGCGTTATCATGCCTTCGGGTGTTTTGCAAGCGATGATGCATTTTCGCAAAGAAGAGAAAGGGCACTGACATCGATCGTTCGACCGCTCATTTTTGCTTAAAGGTCATTAAGCATCCCCTGAGATCTCAGCAATCTGTCACCCGCACGTGATTCCTCGCGAGTAATCATGGCTAAAAATAATTGACAAGACCGCACTTTTCAAACATGCGATGCAACGCACGAATTCCTGACTCCCAACGCCCCGCCAGCTGGACAGCTGTGCCCACATTTTATTAAAATAATAAAGTTACATTGAAACAATAAATAAAACTGCCCCTTGGTTGTCCAACGGCTTTGCTTTAGCCAACTTACAAGTAAATGTAGAAAAAAACATTCAATTTACCCTAAACATTCGCCTTCGGCATTCAGGGCGTGTGTCCGTGGTCCTGTATTGATGTGATGCTGCTGCTGCTGGCTATATTTGAGCCAGGGACACTGTTTGTTTTTATACAGTGCACATTGTTTGTTTGGCAAACAATGGTTTTCTTTAAAATGTACACACACGCGGTGGCGGTAAGGTAGGGCTGTGTCCAAGGCGCCCGATGACCCCCCCCCCCCACCCCGATGTTTGGGTTGTTAACTACGCGCTGTTCTGCAACTGAAGCTCCCAGTGCGTGGGGTGAAACGTCGGACATCATCATCGAGCTTCACGGCAAAGCCGCAGAGAAACTTGCCACCACCCTGCAGGAGTGTTCGACACGAGGATGTTGGAGGTGCCAGTGGTCTATGGATGACGTGAAATAATGTTCAGTCCTTTGTTGTCAATCCACTGCTGGATGAAGGCCTCCCTGCACCGTGTCGATCATCATGGCGGTGGGGTTGGTTTAGCGGTCGTCGCCGATTTCGGCCGTGGCCGGGATTCAAGCTCAATTCATTTGGACCTCCCTTACCAGTATCAAAAAATAAGAATAGGTTTCACCCTTTCTGGCAATAAAACAGTTGTGTTAAGACGTTAAAACACCAAACTGAAACCTTTTGCAAGGAATCATGTCTGCATTAACCACATACTTGTGGTGAACAAGTATATATATATATATAAACATCTTAACACCTGTTTTATTGCCAGAAAGGGTAGAACCTATTCCTATATTCAGTTCATTGGCTTCACAGCACAGTGAGCCCACCACTGCGCCACCTCTTACACCACTGGTGATTTCTAGCGAAATTACAAAAAATACTTCCTGCTTTTCATAACATGGAAAATGCCCTTTTCTTGCTCGAGGGCTTTTTTTAAAGAATGGTTCACTGCAAGAGAATTCGAGCGGCTGACAAGTCTTGGAAGTGTTGTGTTGGGCGTGTGCCTGATGTGGTTGCTGATAGAAGCGACGAAGAACAGGGAAGTGAATTTTCAGTGACATCGCGTGCAAGAACGCCTCGCCCATCGTACCACAGTCAATATCTAGTCCTACCGAATCACACTTCGTCAGTCCACTTCTGGATGAAGACCTTTAAGTTTAAAGTTTATTTCTTCAACCAGATGAGATTTCAAGGGACCAGGATTGTCTCATTGTCAGACAGACCTGGGTGACCGAATATTACTTCCGTGTCGTGTCCGTCACATTCGGGGTTGTTTGACCATACTTCTCAATGCTCGGATGGAAACGGTGTGCGACCCAGGACTCGTTTAGATATCACTCGCCAAGATGTCTGCCGTGGCTGGGCCATCTAACACAGATGGCTGGGTTCAAAGCACGGTGCGCTAACCACTGTGCCACCGCTCTCGCCCCAAAATTCCTGGTAGAGGTCACAGAAATGTCTCCTTTGCAAAAGAAACAACGCGACGAGTGAGGGGCTTGCCACTGCAGTACAATTCCACCGCGTTGCCGTGAGGCAAGACCATGCGTGCAACACCCTTCGTGGCAATACAGAGGGGCCTTTATGAGGCAGTGGAGGAAGTAGGTTGCTGGTTGAATGAAGACTGTTCTCTCGTGTGTGTGTGTGTGTGAGTGCGTTTTGGGGAGGAGTAGTGCAGCAGTTAGCGTGCTGTGCTACGACCCGGGTTAGATTTCCACTCACATCAACACCAGTGACGATGATCTGAACCAGTCCTGGGCCTCCCCTAAGTCGACCTAGCCTCAAATGAGGACCTGGTGTGGTGTGTGAACATCGCCACTAGGGATACAAAGGCGGCCAAGCATGGTGATGGCAACCCACCCCCTCGTGTGCTGTGCTGGCCTTCATAGGTGCTCGCTAACAGCACTTGCTCTTACAGTATCTTAAGGCTCTACTGGCGATCTTTATCTTTGTGTTGGCAAAAACATTGATTTGTCAATCCGCTGATGAATTCATTCATCCCAGGCATCGATTGTGGCTGTGTCGGTCGTCGCACTATGGGTCAACGAAGTGGTGTGGACGTGGCACCATTTGGCCACCTCTTTCCCCCAGAGAAGGCCCCGCTGTTGTTTAATTTGCCACAGTGCTCCTGTGTGTCGCCAGGCTTCCTTGGTGTGCATTTTGAGCGCTGCTGCCATTGAGGACGGCACTCTCTGTACATGCCTAAGACAACTTGCATCCTTAGCAGACTCTTCCCCCCCCCAAAAAAAAAAACACAAACTCAACCAAAGCAGGGGCCTGAATGATAGATTTAAGATAGATTTTTTTTTACTTTACCACGTGTCTGTTATTTCACAGGTGACCTAGTCGCCCTCCCCCCCCCCCACATTAGCAAACGACCAGATCCTGCCGATGACCCACGGCACCCACCAGCTGGAGGATGCCAGAGACGCTCTCCCATGTCGCCTCTCGGATGTTGTCTCCTCCGTCCACCATCCCTTGGTAGCCCTGAGAAACAAACACACACGGGCGCAGAGAGGAGAGGCGATGGGCGGTTGAGAGTCACTGGCAGATTGGTTTGTGAATAACACGGTTATTGGTCCTGACTTTTTGATGGGCCACTTTATACTAAACTATTTAGGTAAGGCACACTGAGCTATGTTGCTCTTTTTAAATCCTTTATATTAAGTTCGCTTGCGTGCTTGCGTGCTTGCGTGCTTGCTTGCTTACGACCGTGCAAACCTTTCAGGTCGTTTTTCAACCCACTTCCCGTGATTCAATCGAGCTGACATTTTGCACACAGACTCGTTGTGCGAGACAATTAATGTTCGTGAAAATGTTTTTCCTAAATTTTACACTGTTTAGGGAAAACAAATTAAATATTTAATTACCAATTGCTTAATACTGGCAGACAATCATCTGACCCATAGGTGGCAGCCATCTCAAGCCAGAGGACGAGATGACTCTAGCCGCCACGCATATAAAGGATTTATAGTGAAAAACTTTGTTTTTACGGGTTATACTTATTTATGAAGTGACCTGGCCACAAATGATAGTTCAACGAAGTGGCTTATCACGTGGAAATGTATTGCAGCCAAATACTCTAAATGCGTGTTTCTAAATGTGGAGAAAGATCCACACGACCACGGGGAGAACACGCAAACTCCAAATATACAGGTATCAGCAGGACCAGGATCTCACCCACAACCTGCATATCAGGCGAGGTAGTTAACGCGTGGTCTGTATCTGAGATCATCGCTTCTATAGCCAGGTAACAATACCATTATAATTTACAATTATAAACAATTTCATCCATTAAATTTCGATTTAAAGCTTTCGTGACTGCAGGGATTCATCTTCTTGGTTCTTTCGGTAAAGTCACGTAGAAGGAAAATAATAAAATAATAAAAATAAAATATAATAAAATACAATTCTCACGACGTTTCGGCCACAAGAACAGGTCTGTCGGAAAGACAGCGTCTGACGCTGTCTTTCCGACAGACATGTTCTTCACCTGAGGACGGCTGCTTGCGTTGTGGCCGAAACGTCGTGAGAATAGTATTTTATTATGTTTTATTTTTATTATTTTATTATTTCCCTTCTACGTGACTTTACCGAAAGAACCAAGAAAATTAATTTCATCCATTGCCAAGGTCCAGTCCGTCTGAGACCATCCCTCTCCCTGTCATGCTGGCATCACACCCACCCCTCACCCTTCATCCTGCGGATGCTGGACGCACAGGACGCACCACGTAGGCATTTCGGACTGGGCCCTACCTGGTTATACGTGGCTCACTCGGCACACCAGGCGCTTTCCGGCGAACACCACCCCCAGGCCTGACTCGGTGGGGGGGGGGCTGGGGGTATCCCGGTATACCTTGTCAGGACGAGGTTCTATGATTTTTTTACATTTCATAACTATTCATAATGGACTTCTGTTTCAACCGTTATTTGTTTGGAACATCCCCCCAGACATGCTCGCCAGCAGAGACCCGAGCAGGAGTACAAGACTCCAGGCCGCCACATAGCTCTGAGGGTCAACGGAACACACAAACCCAACCACCATGATAAGGTTACGATCCTTCACTGGGCGTAGACCCCGGGGCCAGCCGAGGACACGCTGGTGGGACCATGTCGCTCGGATGGCCGGGGAACGCCTGGGAATTCCTCGGGAAGAGCTCGAGTCCGTTGCCAGGGCGAAGCGGATTGAGAAACGAACGAACGAACGATTTCATTCAAAAATGCTTATTGCTGAATTCTCATAATAAATTAAAATTCACCTCGCAGATAATAGGAATAATTTTCTGTGCGATTCCTCTTAATGTGGAGTACAACTCACGCGTATTAGGAAGCTGCTGTGTTGTGCATTTTGGGTAAAATTATGGATAACCGAAAATAACAGGAAGAAATAGGTTTGTGGATAATAATGTATGCGGATCCTACAAGCTGCCGCAGACAATAGGACTCGTGTGGGTAATAGGGCCCGGATAATTGGACATGTGATAATTACTGGACGTCTGTGACACAGAGCTTCGCGGCTCATCGGATTCCTCCAGGATAAAGATTCCGAATTAGGGCTCCACTGTACAATTCACCCTTCGAGTGTACAGGGCTAGTGGGGTGCACGAAACACCGCAAACGACCGCTGCTGCCCATCGCGTGAACCGAACACAAAACAAATAGCGGCACGACATTATTCATTCATGTGCGGCCTCCACCGGCAACACAATGGAGAGGACTACAACTATGGCTTATCCGTGGCTTATCGCCAGAGAGCGTCAGGGGTTTAGCACGCGACGGCGCCATTCAGCCCGAGTTGTGCTCTGGGTCTGCGCTACGTGCTGATGGGATCTGTGTCACTGAGACAGGAGACTTCCACTCTCTCTCTCTCTCTCGCCGGGCATCGCAGGACGAGAAGAAGGGCGCACTCGAGGCTGCACCAGAGGACGTCCCGCGGGCTTTGCGGGTGTCGGGTGCTATTCTTGTGGCATGTGTCATCGCCGCTGGGTGGTTTGTGTGACCGATGTAAAGTGTCAGCAGCCACCGGTGCAATCATCACAGGAATGTATTCTCTGCCCGTCTGTGGCTTACTTTCTGCTGAGATGACTCGTATCGCTTCCCCATCCCTCTATGTGCACTCGGAAGATCTCATTTATATTTTATCAAACGATTAAGGTGAAAATGCCTCCCAATGCGATTGCTCATTTGTGCATTCTTCCCGTCCCGTTATAGCGTGAAAGAGTAGGCCAAACACCTCTGCAGAGGGGCTCTCCAGAGCTCCCTCTAGTGGATGTGAACAAGCAATTGCAGGGCTGCACCTTTATCTATGTGAGCGCTACGCTGCTGGATGAAGGCCTCCCCATGCTGTGCCTGTCATGGCGGTTGTTTGACCATACTTCACCACGCTGGCCAATGCGGGGTTGGTGAAGAAAGTGGGCGACAGGGAGGGGTCTATGACCAGATCACCCTCCGCTGATGAGAGCTGTGGCCAGAAATAGAATAAACGCTGCCTGGTTTGTAACACAATGCACTTGCCACTGTATGTATGTAGAACTTTTTTTCGTACCGTATCTAGCCAACCGTGCTAATCGCTACTGCTGTCCCTACTTCTATAAATACGCGCCATGGCGTAGAAATGACAAATCAACTATGAAGTGAAATTAAGCGAGCTTAATCGAACATTTTAATGTCATTGATTGGTTTGAACCGTCGTCCAACTTGCCCAATATTGAAAAAAATCACACACAAAGACAAAACTTCCCCGTTTAGCCTGAACAGACTGTTGGGGCAAGTGCTGTTAGCGAGCACCTATGAAGGCCAGAACGGCACACGAGGGGGTGGGTGGCCAGCACCACGCCCGACCGCTTTTGTCTCCCCAGTGGCGATGTTTACACACCGCACCAGGTACTCATTTGAGGCTGAGTCGACCTAGGGGAGGCCCAGGAACGGTTCAGATGGTGGCTGTGAGCAGGAATCGAACTCGGGTCGCCGGATTCGTAGCATAGCGCTAAGCGCTACACACTACCACCACCGCCCAATCTCACACACACGCACGATCGTACCGACGTTTGCATGCGAAACTGCAAATAGACATTTAACGCCGTTAACATTTTGTTCTACATCTCACACCGTAGGAGAAAGCGAATATCGGACTGCACTCAACACGACTCGAGGCAAAGTGAAATATTTGCCGGCGCCGTTGCATCTATGAAGGGTTGCACCGCTGCCCCTTCACTTCACGCAGCGGGCTGAGTGATCGATGCCTCCACGCCCGTGGGCCTGGGAAAGGAAACCGCGATGGCTAAGCGGGGACCCTAACGGGGGCCAACCCAGATCCCCCCCCCCCCCCCCAGGGATTTGGCGGAGATGGGAAAGGGTGGGTGGGGGAGCGCTGTTGGTGAGGGCGCAGAGACAGGGAGGCCGGGGCGACGCAGCTTCTTAATGCAGCCATAGCAACGCCTTGTGACGCACGCCCGCCCGCCCGCGTGTACGTACGCGCAGACGCAGCATATTCAACCTTCACGAAGCTCAAGGTCACGTTCAGCTTTGTGGCCACATGGCGGCCTGCGCGATTGCCCGACGCGCCTTTTCCCCTTGCAGTGCGAAGCCCTGGCGTGTAAAATGCGGCGCGGCCATCATATTTTTTTTCCCGAAAGCGCAATTATACGGAGGGACACCGCTCGCGAGCAAAACAAAGGTCACCGTGACGCACCGCTTGTTCGCCGTCAGCCAAGATACAAACATGTAAACAAACAGCCGCGCTACAAATCGGGGGACGCTTTTCGCTTGATTGCCCACGGCCGGCATCCACCGCACGCGGTGGCCACAAACAGAATCGTCCGCGACCCGTCGAGCTGAACGAGCGCGCGCGAGCCCGCACGTCCACGAGCGCACGTTCGTGGGGCGATGCGTTTCCCCTTTGTGTTGTTGTTCTTTGTGTTGTTGCTCTTTGTGTTGCTCGACAACCAGCCCCCGGGGGGAGAATGAGCGTGGTTTCTCATTGCGAGCGCGCCCGCCCAGTTGGCTGCCACCACAGTGGAAGGCGGTGGCGGTGGCTCTCGTAAAAACCTAACCACCACCACCCCCCCAAAAAAAAAAACGGGCGTGAGATTTTTCAACCGCTGCTATCATCACGGCTAATGCCGCAGCAGCTCAAAGAGACGCCTGTTACTTTCCCACGAAGCAAAGCAACGTCACGCGGGGCGCTTTCACACATCCAGGGCCGCCGCTCCGTAGCGCATCGGTCCGCGGCGCGCTGGACCTGCACTCCGGAGGCCGTCGGTTCGCATCGACCTCTCCGGCACGGCGGCCGACACAGTGGGGCAAAAGTTTCTCAAGTCCACCCCCCACCGCCCACACCCCCCCCCCCACCTCCTCCAATGTGCCTCTGTCAAGGCAGCAGTATAAATGTGTTCACCGCAGCGAGTCAGTCGATAGGTCGCGTGTGGAGGGGTCAAGTGTGGGTACTCCCACGTCTTCCACGACGACTGTTCAGCGCGGAAGAGTAGGCCAAGTACCGTCTAAGAACGGCTCGACGGTGGGGAAGCCCGTTTCGTCAGCAGTGGCGCGAGCCGGCAATTGCAGGGCTGCGCCTTTGCCACTCACCAGTTATAACTGTGGCCGAATGCCACTGACGTTCAGAGAGAGATAATTATCATCATCATTATTATTATTTTCCCACAAGGCATGAATCGCTAGGAAGGTTGAATCTACATCCCTCAAACTCGACGTGCCCCATCCTGCTCATTTGATGTCGTTGGCTCTCCGGGGGGCCCCAGTGGAGATGAAGCGCCTCGCCAGTTGTGGTCCTCGCCAGTTGTGGTCTCGCCGGGCCTTGGCCTTTGGCGGCATCGCCGGGGGCTAAATTTACACCGTGGGCAGAGCGACTTGCGGCTGACAAGGCGAGGACATCTCGGGTCACATTGGTGGTGGCGTGGGGACATGGCAAACTGCGTTTTGCTCTTTGAGCCGCTGGTCTGAAAATGGTTTATACGAAAATGGTACCGCCATGAGCGGTGAATGGTTTAGTGGTGCCACCATGGGTATCGAATGCCACTCTTGGTTTTCTTGGAGCCTTTTATCTCTAGATCGCAGGTACGTTTGATAGCAAGGTCACCGTGGTAGCTGTTTATGAGATAAATGGCATTAGCTGAGTGCCGTGATGTCTGTGATGGAGAATACTGTTTCGGAGAAGGGACGAAAACAAAGCCGAATGTGGCTTGAAGCATCCAGGGAATATGAAAATAAATCAAATAAATAGGTGTGCATGTAAAACGTGCGGTGTACTCGCTAAACTGTGTGTCCGCGGTGCACGCTGCCCACGGAGTGAACACACGGGCTCTTCCTCATCGAGACGCTGCTGCCGACGACTCGTCGTAGGCCGAGCGTCGCGCGAACGAGCGATTGACGCGCTCGGGATGCTGCTTAGTTCGGGACGTGGCAAAGTGCACATTGGGGGAGTGGGGGGGGGTGGCTGCCACCACCGCATGCCAAACCCGGACGTATTTCTCACACGGGATCTGCTACCGGCAGTCACGCTAGCAAGCCCCGTACCAATTAAATCAACTCCTGTCACCCCAAACGCAGATGCAAATTCACGGATCGTCCCAGGTTAAACCCGGACGGTGTGTCTATTGTGCATGCGTTGTATGCGGAACTTCTTTCGCATCACCGTACGTAGCCAACCGTGTTCATCAGAGGTGCGTGGGAAGGACAACAAATGAAGGACAGGCAGGTGGCGACCGTGGATGTAGAGGGGGGGGGGGGGTAGGTAGGCGAGGGCAACTGATGCGGCCCTTCCCAGTAATTCTACTCCTTCGTTTAATCTTTTCTTAGCACCCTCGTTCCTCCTTCAGAGCCCCCCCCCACCCACACACGGAGTTATATTTATTCTCTCATTTTCGTGATGGTCCTCATCAACCATTGCGTAGCCACTGCTGGATGGAGGGCCTTCTTCTCAGGCTGTCACGTGGTGGTGTAATTGAACCTTATGGCGGTACCCCGGCTCTCGCATCATGTCCGTGATGCGGTCATCTTTAGTCTGTTGATGGTCGGCGATGCGGCAATCGACTCGTCTCGACGAGCTGTACATGATGCACAACCATTACGGTGCGTACGAGCGTTCAGGGTTTCAGCGCAATCGTCCTCGCTGCGTTTCGACATCGCGGAGTGTGGCACTGATGTCGGATTGATTGGTACCCCAGTCGCGGAGTGAAGTACACCCCTGGAAAAAATCGTGTCCCAGAAATAACTAATTTAATTGCCTCGGTCATTTTGTGTTATTTGGTACCCTGGGAGTACCGCCATGAGGATCCATTGTAAAGCATTTGTTTGTCAATCACCTGCTGGATCAGGGCCTCCCCAAGCCGTGCGTGTTGTGAGGGTTAGTTGACTGCACTGTGCTGGTCAGTGCGGATTGGTGAAGGTGAGGACATTGGAGCATAGTACGGTACAACATTCTAGATTTGAAGCTTTCGTGACTGCAAGGATTCATACTCTTTGTTTTTTTCGGTAAAGTCACGTAACCAAAGAGTACGGTAAAACAGTCGGTTTTGCTTCACCGCCCTCGGCTGACAACAGTCGCCAACACAGCAGCCAACAGCAACTTCTATGCATGGTGGTGGACGCCCATTCCAAACACTGTCCAGGCCCAAACCTGCTTAGCTTCCAACAGACGATGTGATTGGGCACATCCCAGTGCAGGTCAAAGTTGAAAGTCAAGAGGCAACCACAGTTGGGATGATGATCGACGATGTACCCTATGGCCAATAAATAATAATTATTAAATGATTATGGCGTTCCAGTCGAGATGAGGCTGCAAAGGATACAAGGTGCAATGTTTGTTTGAGATTTGGTCCAAACGCTCTCCTGAGGCTGTCTTTGCATCGGATCCATTTAGTGGCCCTCCCTGGCTCGCTGGGTCCTCTGGTTTCCTCCCACACGGCAAAGCGCTCCACAATGGGGGGGGGGGGGGGGGGGGGGGGGTGGGGGGGGGGTGGGGGGGGGGTTTCCGCCAAACATCCAAATGTAGAAGGACCGTCCTCGTGCAAAACAACAACAACAACAACAAAAACTGCATTGAGACTCGATGATGCGTTCCTCGCTAAATACATGACGTAATAATCGTGATAATCATCGATGCTTTTGCTCGCAGCGGAGGAGGGCAACGGAGGGTGCGCAGGCACTTGACTCTGGTGGTGATTTTAATCTGTTTGTCGAAGGTCCAATGTTCCATGACCGTACACTCCAAGTGGACTTAATCCTATAGAATGACCCCCACCCCCCCCTCGCACACACATGTGGTTCATACTGTTCTCGTGAGAGAGCAGTGTTTCGGGGATATTGTGCTTGAATATGTATTATACAGCTAGATCGCATTTATGATAGCTCCCATGTTCAAATACGCTTGCAATGTGCCTGGTCTTATCGGGCGTAGGAAGCTAACCAGGGTTGAGCTTGGATAGAAAGAGAGATGGCGCAAGACAGGGCAGGGTGGAGAAGGTTGGCAAGGACAGCGGACACCCCCACGTGAGTGGGACAAACGCGTGGAAGGAGAAGAGGAGGAGGCGCAGGAGGCAGACGTCTTATGCCTCAACTTGAACCGGGCCGAAGCGAGTCAGCTTGGCAAACAGCTAAGGACGGGGGGGGGGGTGGTGATCGAGACCTTGAGAACAGCAGGGGAGAAGGAGCAACCTACCAATTTAGGGGCGGGGGGGGGTGGGAGATTGACAGGAGTATTTGAGAGAGGAGCGTTCCATGCGTAAAAACACGCTGAGCCATCGCCTAATAAGGGGGCCCCGCAAACTGTAAAGCCCTGCGCCTGTCGCTGTACGTGGCACGGCTCGTCAAAGGATGCTGGGGGTGCCTCGTGCAGCACACGCGGGTTGGGTGGCTCCCACGTGACTCTCGCGGTGTCTGATCCAGCTGCTTCTTTGTGCTCGGCGGAGCGCGTCTGCCGACTCGAAGGCGCGCAGGTGAGGCGATGAAAGCCGCTTCCCCACTCGCTGCGTTTCCTCTCTCCGTGGACTCCGTCGCGCGAGCAGTTGGCCCCAAGCAGGAACTTTTGGAAGGAATCGGAACGGACAACCGTGCCAATTGTGACCCCGTGTGCGAAATGAGCGCCGTCGATCCGCCCCGGATGCACCCGATCCCGTCGTATCGGGTGTTTGTACTCTCTACGGCACGGTTAGCTTTAAAAATTTGGTTTCTGGGGAAATTGAGATTTTAAAATTGGGCTGCCTGTTACTCACATCGTGCAAAACTCTCCTTAAACAAATGCAAAGCTTCCCGTGTAGCCTCAACATGCTGTTGGGGCAAGTAGTTGTTAGCGAACACCTCTTCTGGCCAGCAAGGCACAGGAGGAGGGCAGGCAGCCAGCATCACGCCTGGCCGCCTTTGTCTCCCCAGTGCTGATGTGTACACACGGCACCAGGTACTCATGTCAGGCTGAGTCAACCTTAGCGGATGCCCAGGGTCAGTTTAGATATTCGTCACCGATGTTGACTGGACATCTGTGAACTACTGGACATCTGTGAAAGAGCTTCATAGCTCATCGGATTTCTCCAGGATAAAAAAAATATTCTAACAAGGATAAGGATTCTGATTCTGACTGTGAGCGGGTAATCGAACTCAGGTCGCCGGGTTCGTAGCGCAGCGTGATAACTGCTGCACTACCGCTCCCCACTCCTCAGAGACACACACACGCACTATCTTTCTATACAGTACATGTGTGTGTGTTAAGATTGCTAACAGCGTGATTTTGAAACCCACACCCATTTTTTTTACGACTTCTGAAACAGAAATCCAATACGGGAAACAACGAGAGATAGCGCGTGCGTCTAGGAGGGCATATTTAGGCACGGCAGGTCTTTCAGTTTCAAGGAAGCAAATCGTTTTCGTCTTTGCATCCCAAAGCAAAGTATTCAAAGTTCCACCTTGGCTATCACGATAAAAAGTTGACTCGTTTGGATGTTTTTGTGGCAGCCAACCAGCACAGTCGTGCTGGTTGACTAAACACGCGTAGGTCAAATGACATAATTCAAACGCTTAAGAAATGTTAAGTGGGTTTGGGCAGGACACGTCACGGGCCTAAAAGGGACGATGGCCGATGGTCAGCAATCATAACGATGACGATGATGATGAGGGAGTGGCAGCCAAGGAATGGTACGCATCCAAGATGACATTCAGCGAGGGGATGTGGCCATGAAGTCACCTCATGCAGGAGCTTGGTGGATCTTACATCGCAGGGTTGTGAGAGGTAGCACCCGCTTGGGGAGGCCTTCATCCAGCAGTGGATTGACAATGGCTTCCGCCGCTGATGATAATGATGATTACAACATTTAAAACTGTGAGGTGCATTATCGATAGAAAATATGAATCGCCCAGCCTCATGATTGTTGATCCCGAATTCGAATCTGAAATAAATTGTCATTATTGCAGTGTAAAATTAGCACGGTTGGCTACGTACAGTGCGAAAGTAGATTCCACATACGTACGTACAAAATAATAATAACACTTGAAAGACTTAGAAAGCTGTTACAGACATAGTAACAAAGTTATTTAAATGACACAAATTATTCCCCCGTGGCTTTTCGATCACGGCCGAAAATGTCACGAGTGGCAGAAGTGGTGTAACACGTAGGCTTTCGCGACCAATATCATCCATAATACAGTGTTTTTGGGGGGTGTATTATGGCAGAGGTGGTGTTGGTGATCCGAACAAAGGTTGAGGACGTGGCGGTAGGAATCTGACGAGGGAATCTCTAGAGGTTTGCTTCGGCCGGTTTCTCTTGCCAAGTGTTTATGCCAGAGCCCATGTCCTTCATTAAGAATTCACAGCGTACCCTCAGATGTCGCGAGGGATATTCAGTTCCAGCAGCTGAAGGCTGCCACCAAAAAAACCAGCACGCTGATCTATCAATAATTTAACCGACTGTGGCGGGCATGCAAGATGAACAGATGCATTCTGGGCACAGTGGTGACACTTGTGCCTCTCAGCAAGGAGGGCCTGGGTTCGATTCCTGACTCACTCCATAAACAAAAAATGGCCACAGGTGATTTTACACTGTAGATTGATCGGCGCACAGATAGCTAAGCTGATTTAACACAGCAGCCAGTAAAACCAATAATCCGTCTCGTAACCAAGCGGCACAGCACGGAGAAAATTACAAACTCAGGCCCGGCAACAGGCGCGGCACTGTGAGCAGGAATGCAGCGGGAATTCAGAGGAGCGTAAATGAGCAGCATCAATCTAAATTCCACAATGGGGGGCGGATGTGGCTGCGGCTGGGACTGCAGGACTGGGCTTGCCGTAGTTTAATAGAGGAAGGGAGGCCGATGTTGTTCTTGCGTCGTCAAGCCCAGGGGAGAGACATTCCGAAGTACTGAACAATGCCCAGCACAAGAGCAAACAGGCTGATCCATCGATTAATTGATCGATTCTAATCTTGAGTGCATGCAATTGTTTTTTTTACCACATTTACTGAGATGCCCAGAAGTCCGCTCAAACAATCCCCATTATTGGCATGGCTTGAGGAGGCTTTCATCTAGCAGTGGATTTACGAAAGGCAGGTGGACAAGCCAATTCGTAAAAGCAGTGCTGCTGAAAAATGTCACTCCCAGAAGGCCGTGTGGTCGATGGGATATGTAAATAAATAACTTTTATTTATGTAAACCGTAGAGACAGATTTCGCGAGAAACACGTAGTTTCTGCTTGTTTACTTTGTTACTTTGAAGAGAGATGGCTTTGTTTCTCTAGTGGTTTGGTGGAAGTAATTTCTCGTGGTAGTCACACTAGCGTTGATGTACGGTGATTTATTTCTGAGAGATTTTTACTGGTTTTTCCTGGATGTTTCTGTTGCGAAACGTCACTTTAAGATGTTTCTTTGTTCATGATTTGTTTGTTGCGATTGCACCCGAGTCAAGAGCCTCATGGCTCACAGGGCCATACCTAATAAATGAAACTGAAAGTCATCAGTGTCCAAGTCCAACAAGTTCGCAAATTACGTGCCACTAATTTGTGCAATAGTTCGTATCTTTTGCCGAACGAATACATTATAAGGTCGCACTCATTACACGCGAAGTACTTGCCACAAATAAACAAAAACAGCTTGCTGATTGCATCGAGGAGCATACATCAATACGCAAACTCCGCTCATCCTCGCAGCGGCTGTTGGCTAGCCGCTGCATCATCGCGTGCTTTCAGATGCGCTTCTGCGGCTGTCTGGAACGCTCTTCCTGCCAGCATTAGGGAACCACTGGAGCTATGCACTTTTAAATCTGGATTGAAAACACATGTCTTTAAAACTGCCTTTTTGTGTTTAGTTTGTTGTCCTTGCGTACTTCCGATTAGCACGGTTGGCTACGTACTGTGCGAAAGAAGTCCAAGATAAATGCGTATTTCCCTTCCAAAAGTAATATATGATCTCAGTCGGCTGTCACCCGGTTACGTGAATGAGATTCATTTAAATGTCAGGAATAATGTGTTTATGTATATATAAAGCAATTAAATATATTTAACGTACAAAGTACAGAATTACTTCAAACATGCCGCACACTTAAATGTAATTTATGTACACTTCACGAGCACACAGGTTCGCCAAATGTTTATTTTAAAAGCATTTTTGCAGGAACGCTATTTGTATGGGAACTTTCAAAAGGAACTCCTTGTAACTGACCATCGTGATCCTGCTGTCAAAAATAAACAGAGCTCAAAGGCAATGCGAAAAAAATCAATCGCGCCCATTCCTGGATGAATCATCCGTTCCCTGTCAGACTCACCCCGCGCACCCACATGGCCCTGATGCCCTCTGTAGATATAAATGACATAAGTACGTATTAAAGTACAATAATATCCGTTTGGGGGGGGGGGATGGGGGGGAGGTCAACAAGATATTGGGATGAGAGAGAGAGAGAGAGAGCCTGCTCCAGTTACATTTTTTCCGGCGTGAAAGCCAGACGAACGTTAGGGGCGACCACAATGCATTGCGCTGTTGAGCACAGCCCACGCCGCGCTGCCTTCCCTGTCAGAATCAGAATCGGTATGGATACTGGAGGAGGAATCCGATAAGCTGTGAAGCTCTTTCCCGCAGATGGTCCAGTCGGGGCAAGGGGTGTAAGAACGTGACGACAACAAATAACACACAAACGCGATAGGAGTGAAGAGTATAGGAATGTTAAACAAATCGCTTAAAAAATATACAAATGAAATTAAGTATTTTTTTATCTTGCCGGATATAAGGCCCGCTGAGGTATTAACTTATTTAGTCATAAGTGACCTGGCCCAAAAAATGATAGCTCAACAAAGTAGCTTATCACGTGGAAATTTATAGAAACAAAATAATACAAATAATTTCAATGCATGTTTATAAATGTGGAGAACAGAAGAAAAAAAAACAGAGAACCCGGAGGGAAGAAATAAAATCCACACAACCATGGGGAGAACGTGGAAGCTTTAAATATACAAGCGTCACGGTTGAGATCGAACCGGACAGTTGCCAAGGGCCTCGATGAAAAAAAATAAACACCCCGGCACGATTCCCAGACGCCGAGCCGGCGGTTGGGCTCGAAGGCGGCGCGCAAACCAAACTGGGCAGCCACACTCTGAGAGAAGCTACATTGCTTCGAGCACCCCGGGGATATGTTGCTTTGTTTTCTTTATAAATTGTGACAATCGTCAAATAATGTGCAGTGTCTCATAAATATCGGCGGCTTTCTTGCGCTGATGCTAAGCTGTGCCGGATGTGGACGCAACAGCTATCGGAATGAAATGCTGTAACGCTTAAAGGGGGCATTTCCTCATTCCATAAAGCTATAACCTTAATTTTCCATAATTATAGTCCAGCTGTGCTATCATAATAATTTAATGCGACAAAAACATTTTAACGTGGAACTCTGGAGCGAGCAGTGTATCACCCTGCATTGTAGAATGGCCCCTAGGAGATGACATTGGAAAACTCCGAATCAATTCGGGAATCGAGCAGTTCCTGAAGAATGCCCCCAGGTACGTTGAGTGAAACTTCGGACATCATACCTAAGAACGGCCAAACAAAACCTAGCGGAAAGTGTAATTAAAATGTAATCAAAGTAAACAATGTTTAGTTAGTTTCCCTCCTAATCCTAATCCGATGATTTTGAAGTCGCCCCTGTAAATGAGCCCATTTGTCCAGTGAGGGCCATGCCAATGCGAGTGGGATCACACGCGCGGGGGCATTCGACCGCACAGCAACATCTGTGTTCCGGTGCGAGTGCTTGTGTCCAGGCGCGCAGAGCAAACACAGATCACCTTCCGTCGTCGTGTCACGCTCAAAGCAGGCGATGTTTGCGCAAAAAATTATCCGTTCCACTGAGTAAGCTGCACTAGTCAGCAGTCTCCTTCTTCTTTTTTTTACGGCTGACGCAGATGCAGAGCAGCAACTACAATCTCACACGCAGGTGGTCGAGCCGGACAACAGCATCAGGAGCAGTGGAGTGTATCACCAACGCGGTGATGTGTCCTTCGTGTTTGTGGATCAGGGACATTGCGTCGTTAGACGTTGCACGGTCTGTCCTGGATGACCGCAGTCAATTTGTGCATTGGGTATATACGCATCTGCCATGGTTTGTGCGGATGAGTGATACTGTCTTTCTCTCTCTGCATGGGGCTTTTATGGGGTCACAGGATTCAGACTCGGTGGTGCAAGATCAAACGGCCACCTTTTGAAGTGTTAAGCTGCCCATGTGGTTGTTAAAAGCACAAATGGCCGTGGATTGCTGGGCGGCTTAGAATTCCAGGGAGGGAGGGTAGGTGAATTCGTGTGTTAAGATAATGGGCGAGCTTCTATTGAGATCTGATCGGTTGTGCAAATTGTCAGGTGCTGTGGGTTTTAAGGTCACTGCCCACTGAGCGATGGCTACTCACGTGCACAGTAGCATTATAAACTAAACCACAAACTAGTTTTTATTTCATTTTATTTCATCAGGTAAGGCCCACCGATCTTTATAGACATTTTTCAGAAACGACCTGGCCACAAGTGATAGCTCAACAAAGTGGCTTAGCATGTTGATATTTATCGCTGTCAAATACTCTAAATGCATGTTTCTAAATGTGGAGGGAAACCCCGCAGGACCCAGAGAAAAATCCACGCGACCACGGGGAGAACATGCAAACTCCAAATATACAGCAGGCGTCAGGGTCGGGATCAAACCCACGACCTCCTGTATACCACGAGAGGTAGTTAACATCTCCTAGCCACAATGGCACCCTTATTTGGGTTTCTCGCTTAATTCTACCGCATTCAACTCTGACCTAATTATTTTTGTCACGTAGTACAGTACTGGGATCGCAGTAACATGTTGATGATGAAAATGACCGCACCACTTTTCTCCAATGATCTTCCCCGTTGTTTGTGAGGGAAGACATCCATAAGTTTTCACTATACAATTGTATGAAGTTGAACTTTCGTCAAAGTGTGAATCTGACTCTCTCTCTATATATCTTTATAAACTACGACTGCTATTTGTAATTGTTATGTGGCTGTCTTGTGCTCAATCTCTGATGTGGAAACAGAAGAAGTGATTTTCTAGTTGTATGTGAGTTCGTGAAACCTTTCAGTGAACCGAGATCCAACAATGCAGCCAAATTAAGTGAGAAACCACAGTAAGGGCGCGAGGGTAACGAGACGTTAACTACCTCGCCTGGTATGCGGGAGGTCGTAGGTTCGATCCCGACCCTGACCCCTGTATATTTAGAGTGTGCACGTTCTCCCCGTGGTCACAGGGATTTTTCCCCGGGTCCTCCGGTTTTTCCCTCCACATTTAGAAACACGCGTTCACATTATTTGCCTGCTCTACATTTCCACACGATAAGCCACTTCGTTGAGCTATCGCTTGTGGCCAGGTCGCTTCTGAAAAAGAGCTACATCGCTCAGTGGGTCTTACCTGGTAAAATAATTTTTTTTTTTTAAATTGTCGTTTTAAAATGTGGGAGCCCACTATTTACGGCGCTGTCCTCCCGTGCACCCCTGCACCGTGCCTGGCACGTGCCCTCGTGAGCAGCCACTGACAGACCCTACATCACGGAGAGCTAAAAAATCTCGACCCCTGACACGGCGACCCTGGGCAACGTGGGGGGTGGCATTTTGCGTCGTGAGACGGCAAATTTGGCGCGGTGGCAAGCCGGCTGCCTTGTTAACGCCCTGAATTAACCGCACAGGCTAAATCGTTAAATCACGCGCGTGTCATCGGGGACAGCGGCCGAGGTGGAATGACTGGTGTGGAATATTTTTTTTTGTTTAACGTGTGCACGTTTGGTATACTGTAAACAAGCGCACTGTAACGATGCATCGATGAATTGATTAAATATCGATGCTTACTCTCGCAAATACACACAATAAATGACGCATGAAATAATCGATTTTTTCCACGATCCGTAGATTTTGTAAGTAATTGGTTTGCACAAACTCGGCGGGCTAGGAGAGAGAGAGAGCCTCTGCTTGCAACATACGGTCAAACGCAAAATTAGTTGTCGGATTGAATTGTGACCCGCGTTTCATGACAATTCATGGAATTGTGAAAATGACAGAGGTGGTAGTGGGCTGAATGTTTATCAGAGTTTTGCTCAGTTTCGTTTGTGATGCCTTCGCAGGGCGGATGGAGTAGAGGCAGACCGAGGGTGAAATGCGAAGACGCGCTGGAGCGAAATACGATGGTAGAGTGTTTGTGAACTATTGAAAACTAAACTATTTTAGTTTTGAATAGAGAAGAGAAGAGGCCCAGAATAAGAAGCACAGAGAGAAGGACAATCCTTGCAGCTGACCCCGTGCAGAAATGCGACTGTTGCCTGAGAAGAGGAAGTTTGGGTTCATTCGTTGGGCTTATTTAACACGAACAAAGCACTGTGTTGGTTTCGACATTCAGTGCCTCATCAGCAGTGGCAGGCGTGCTTGAACCAATCAATGCTGGTGAATAGCCCGATGTTTATAGGCAAAGGACCCTTTCTTGAAGAAACGGGTCCTTTTTTTATTTAAAGCTTTCGTGACTGCAGGGATTCATATTCTTGGTTCTTTCGGTAAAGTCACGTAGAAGGGAAATAATAAAATAATATAAATATAAAACAATAATTTTTATTGTAATAATTTTTATTGTTTTAAATTTATATTCTTTTATTATTTCCCTTCTACGTGACTTTACCGAGAGTACCAAGAATATGAACGGGTCCTTGTTTGCGGCAAAAAAAATAACAAAGCTCAAAAAAATCGTGCAGCGTCTGTGCGGCGGCAAATATAAGTGACGAAATAACTAGCACACCGTACCCACGATTGTCTCTCCGCATCAAAATAAAAATCCGAACTATTATTTTGTTGCGCAACAACCCATGGGCCGCCGCAGCCTTGTGGGACTGCGTCATGTTAGACCCGAGACGTCTCTCCCCGCACGCGACCTGCGTGCGGCGTGACCTCGCGCGTGCGCCCGCAGGGTCACGCGGCGAGTCAGTGCGCGCGTGTAAACTGACCTCATGAATGAAATAAACTTTGGCTCCGGTGTAAATTCCCATCCTCACGACGGCACGCACCGCCGCGTTCATTCCTGTAAGACGAGAAGAAATGAAATAACGATGATGATCATTATGGTGGTGAAATTCGCGAGTGACGAGTCATATCTTTTCTTCTATTTCTTTTCAAAGTTTACAACAACTGCAAAGTAGGTAACACGCCCAACGGGGTGGGGGGGGGGTGAACGTTCATCACGGAGATGGAGCGATGAAGTCGGCCCCTGTGCAGTAGCGAGATGGATTGTTGCATCACGAGACCCACGAGAGATCGCGACAGCTTCGGGGGTGGGGGGGGGGAGGCTTTCATCCAGCAGTGAATAGGTCGTGGCTGATGATGACCGCTCCACATCTGACCGTGTGTCGTCACTGCACCGTAATTCGCGGTAACGGAATTACCGCGTGGAACCCAGGACCCCGCCGATCACGGAATCCAACACGGGTATCATGTTGAACCATATCACACGGCAGGCTTGTTGCGATGCATGAATGGGCCCGTTTCATCGCCGTGTCTAATACTGGATGCTTGCCGCGCTGTAATTCCGTTACCGTGAAATCACCCGCGTCGCTGTTGACGCATCCACTTGGGTCAATCTCCGAGTCATAAATACGGCGCTAAATGAGCTGACAACCGTGCGCCCGCAGTGCAGTCTTTACTTTGGGCTGTTGATGCAGCTCATGAGATTTACCGTGACGTAATTATTTGTATACAAATACCGTGTACGCTTCATTGGGGTGGAGCGGTGGCATTAGTGGTCAGCACACTGCGCTAGAGTCCGACTCCGAGTCACGGCTAACACCAGTGGCGAGTGATATCCTCACCGGTCCAGGCCCTCCCACTTCTTTCCCCCCACCCTCTTCCAACAACCTGCACTGACCATCGTGGTGAAATATGGTCAAACAACCCCCGCCTCATGACGGACAACGGCTTTGTGCGAGGCCTCCATCCCAGCAGCGGATTTGCAGGAGCACGCGCCGGCAAATCAATTTATATCCCGACTGTGCTGCCACAGAGTCCTGTCGTGCGAGTTGAAAACGGGTCGGTGGAGCCCCTCCCCCCTCCCAGGGATGACAGCGCATGATTACACCATTGGAACCTCATTTGCCAGTAAAAATATATATATATTTAAAAAATATATATATATATTTAAAATATATATATATATTTACTGGCAAATGAGGTTCCAATGGTGTAAATACTTACCCCGAGCTCTCATACTCTGATGGTGCATTGTCTTTGAGTTGTGCGCCTTTTGGCGTCATCTGGTCCAACCCATGTGAGACTAGGCTCTAAGGAAAGCTGTCTCGGGTGTGGACCAATCAACTTCAAGTATAGTGCACATTATCAGAGTTATGTTTTTTGTTTGCATTATTACTGCAGGTATTGTGGTCTATGTAAACATGACTTCTCGTAAAAAAAATATGTCAGTTTTGTTGCCAGATAGAAGGGTAAAAAACAATTATCATATTTTTTTCTTCTGGCAAATGAGGTTCCAATGGTGTAAATGTTTACCTCGAGCTCTCATACTCTGATGGTGCATTGTCTTTGAGTTGTGCGCCTTTTGGCGTCATCTGGTCCAACCCATGTGAGACTAGGCTCTAAGGAAAGCTGTCTCGGGTGTGGACCAATCAACTTCAAGGACAGTGCACATTATCAGAATTATGTTTTTTGTTTGTATTATGACTGCAGGTATTGTGGTCTATGTAAACATGACTCCTTGTAAAAAAGGTGTCAGTTTTGTTGCCAGATAGAAGGGTAAAAAACCAATTAGCGCACGTTTATTTTATTTGCTGGACTCGTGACAAAGGTCACCGCTGTCGGTAGCCTTTCGCGGAATCATCCGACTGGCTCGCGTGGAGTGTGTTCGTTTTTGGCGTCGCACGCATGCACGACTGCTTCGTGGCGTGGCCTGGCAAAAGTTCGCCCCCTCCCCCACCCACGCAGGCCCACCGCGACTCTCCGAGTGACACCGACAGACTTGGCGCGAGCTTCGCCAACGTGACGACGCGCGCCCTGCTCATGGCTGACCGCTGCTGCTGACTCTGGGGGTTCAGGACTCGACAAATGGGGTTCAAGCTAAATTCCAACGCAGTGATCACAAAGCGGGATGTTAACTACCTCGCCTGGTATACCGGAGGTCGTTGGTTCGATCGCGACCCTGACGCCTGCTGTATATTTGAAGGTTGCGTGTCTCTCTTTCTCCCCGTGGCCGTGTGTATTTTTCTCCGGGTCCTCAGGTTTTTCCTTCCGCATTTAGAATCAACATCACCACGCGTTTAGAGTATTTGGCTGCAATACATTTTCACAGAAGCCACTTCGTTGAGCTATCATTTGTGGCCAGGTCACTATATAGCTCAGTGGGCCGTACCTGGCAAAATACAAAGTTTAGTTTACATGCAAGCCATTAACACCGTTCCAACGTGGCCTATTTTTTTTGCCGAGGCTGACATTTAAGCCCGATCTAAATGTGGGGAGCTCATCAAAGCATATTCATCTCTGAAAATAAAAAAAAACCGCATTCATATTTAATGAAGGCCTTTTAGATGTTTCTCAATCGGTCGCCCGTCACCTTTCATCGCTGATCGTGAGAGTGATCCGTTAAGTTTGCAGCCCTCTGATTTATGATTGACTCTCATGTGTCGAGCACATCGCCAGCCATGTCGGAGTAATGTGCGGTGCAGGATTTAGCTCACGTGGCCCCCGTAGCTATTGGAAAAGATGTTCATTAAAGCATTTGCTTGGGGGCAAAATATGAATGCATATTTGCATTACGGCAGCATAACCGCACGTTAATGATGTACATGCTCATTTGAAAGACATTGATAAATGTCCCAATGCAGGACTCTCCTTTGAGAGTCTCTTTGGGTTCAGTGAGGCTTTCCCGGATAAATATAAACACCCTTGAAGAATGCCTCTTTCTGGCATTGCGAGTTCACTTAGCATGTCGGTCATCGTGATAAATCTGGTTTTGATTTTAATCCTCTTTTGTAAAGGATTAGTGTGCAATTTTTAATTAAGTTTTACTTTCAAATTAGTTTATTCCCATTTGACATTTTGCACCGAACAGTAGCTGTTTTAAGAGTATTGCACAAACTGTGTGGTACCATCCGTTATTAAACATCTATAATTCGACAGCTATTTGAACTGCACGGTTGAAATGTAGGCAACATACATCTTCATCACCATCGGCCATGAGTTATCGACCGCTGGATGAAGGCTTCCGCTAGCTGTTGCAATCTCTTCATAGTTTTACAATGCCTCATCTGGTATACAGGAGATCGTGGGTTCGATCCCGACCCTGACGCCTGCTGTACAGGGTGTTTGAAAAGGATGGACCCAATTTCAAAGCAGTATATTTCACGATGGTAACAATGTTACAATTACACGAAAGGTTACAAACGGTTTAATGAGTTATCAAGTTTTACTAACCATTTTATAAATGCTCTATGTGCCCTCCACCTGCTGTACGGACAACATCGAGACGATCGTTGAATTCGTCCCAAACGCCTCTCAAAGTGTCTTCTTCCACTAAAGTCACCGCTGCCGTGATTCTGTTTTAGAGGTCATCCAGATTCGTCGCTAATGGTGGCACAACAACGCGGTCTTTGACGTATCCCCACAAGAAAAAGTCGCAGGGTGTGATGTCTGGGGATCTTGGGGGCCAAGAGTGTAGCGCCAAGTCTTGGGGTCCCGTGCGACCTATCCAACGATGTGGCAGTGTGTCTTGCGAATGACTGAGGCTAGGGGCTGTTTGTGCGCTGGGAGAGACATCGAGCGGTAATCATATGAAACTCTATGCCCCGCCCTCCTCTCTATGCCCCGCCCTTTCAAGTGGTGAGAGTTTCATTCATGGGCGGTTCGTGGTTGCAGAGATATAACGATTTCAAATTTGGTAAAAAAAAAATTAAACACCCTGTATATTTAGAGTCTGCTGCGATATATTTCCACGTGATACGCCACTTCGTTGGGCTATAATTTATGATAGCGAGGTCGCTTCTGAAAAAAAGAGCGCAATTAAGGACCGTCCATAAATGACGTCACGCACCTAGGGGGGGGGGGGGGTCAGACATTTGTGACGATGTGTGACGAGGGGGGGGGGAGTTTGAGAAATGTGACGTTACGTAAAAATGCGCAGCTTTAAATAAATATAAACAACACGTTCTACTTATTTCAATAGACTTTTTAATAAATGTGTTCTCCTACAACATCAGAGTGCAGCGCCACATTAAATACACACTACAATGACACTCGTTTAAAGCCATTTGAAGCATGTTTTATTTTTTTAGGGGGGGGGGGGCAGAGCTTTGTGACGTCATATTTGAGGGGGGGTCTGACTTTTTGTGACGTCGTGTGACGAAGGGGGGGGGGGGGGTAAAAAATCGTCCAAAATCGCGTGACGTCATTTATGGACGGCCCCTTATAGCTCAGTGGGGCCTTACCTGGGAAAATAAAATAAAAAGTTTGAATCGCATAAAATCTATCGGATTCCCACGCACGAGGACATTATTCCACCACTGCATGTCCACAGCGGACATGCAAGTCAGACACGTTGCTTGGCTAGCGTGCGTCCGTCACACCCTCCTCCTCTCCAGCCTTCATTCTTGTCGATGGGACATCATCGCTTCCTGTACAGTAAACTCACTCGTTTCAAAGTTTCGTGACCGAGGAAACTGACTCGGCCGGTGTCGTGGTAGCCTCTCCCCAACCCGAGGGGGCGGGGGAGGAGGAGGAGGGAGGAGGAGGAGGGGGAGGAGGAGGAGGGGGGAGGAGGAGGAGAGCGCACGCTCACAACGCGTTTGAAGATTCATAATAATGACAGGGCTTTGAGTCGCCTTCTCAAGCAACGCGTGACCGCCATTCGTTACTGCGCCACTGGGCTCCGTTTGTAACCGGGGAGGCAGCGATGGTGTGGGGGGGGGGTTATTGCGCAATCCCCCCCCCCCCCTCAATCGACCCTCCCCTCTTCCTCGTATTCCTCCCAGAACGAAGGGGCCACTTCGCGTGCGGTGACGCCAGCTCGGCTCTGTGCGTGTGGGTTGAGCAGATGCCATTTAGTGGCACTAATTAAGGGACGTTCGTGGGAAAATTGGAAATGTTCAAACTGAAATGACCCCGACGACTCCTGCCACATTTGTGAGTTGTGTTTTTTTAAGTTTCGTTTTTTAAAAAATTCTTTCCTAGAAACATCTCTTGCCTTCGCCTGGGATCTTGTTCCTCAAGCGGTCGAGAGTTGCCAGGTTGAGGAGCTGGGTCATTCCCGTTGCTTGTCGGAAACCAAGCTTCGCAGAACAAACATCGGCAGAGTAGAATAGATTTAATTATACATGGCACGCACTGTATTCTGGGAACATCATCGCCCTGTTACCACCCACAGCTGCCGTTATCTGAAGACCCAATCAATCCTTATTTTGCCCGCAGATGGATTATTATTCCGCTTTGTGTGTTTATTTTGATCAAGATAAGAGTGCTCCGGAAGTGGCAGCCCAAAGGGACTTTGTTGTTTCAACACTGATCTTAAACGACTGTTCCTGAATACTGTATCATTATTCGCTGCATTTAAAGAGGCCCTTGTAGGCTGCCGCGGGGAAACGCTGTGAGTAGTTGGGGAGTGCAGCAATAATCAACTGTTGTACTGTACTATGCTCCAACGTCTATGCTGTGCCTGCCGTCACCAACCCGCCGTGACTGGCGTGGTGAAGTATGGTCAAATAATTCCGACGTGTGACGGGGAGGCCCTCATCCAGCAGTGGATTGACATAACTGGCTGTACACGCAATGCACTCCGCTGGCAGTGACGTTGTTGACCTGGGGCTCAGTGACCTTATACTGCCAGGTACCCTGTTGAATGACGCCGAGCGTTCAGAGGACATGGAAACGTGAACTGGGAGGTTATCACGGGGTCACGTAGTATTCTGGACATGCAAAAACACGTGTAAAAAAACGAGAGTTAAAAGTATCAATTTGTGGTCATTGTTTCCGTAAATTTCTCAAACGTTTTAGCCAATAATCAACCGGTCAAGCGTGCGGCAATTTATTTGTAAATGTTCTGGGTAGACCTTTGTTTCACTGGGGTCCCCGCTAGGGTTTGCTCCGTTGTGTGATGCATATTTCAGAGATCTTTACCCCTGTTTGATAAACACGTTGTTTGTTTGTTGTCATTATCGTAACCGGATTCTTAGGATTATTCATCTACAGAAAGACGCAACGCCAACTTTGTCTCGGCGTCACAGCTGTTATTCAGATCGAGTTACACGCACACAGCTACCGGATTACAAGACGCAACCACAAATTTTGCTTGAAAAATACCGAGGTGAAAAATGTGTGTCATTATCCTGAGAATACAGTACAGTATTAGAGTACAGCATGGATTCTGAACACGCATTTCCGCAACCGTTTCCTTGGTTACGTTTCAGAAGTTTAACAATTGTTTCCCTTAACCCTCAACGTATTTTCCCTTAACATTTTCTCAGAACTCAGAAGTTGTAGTAATTGTAAAATCCGTTTTGGGCCCTGCTATCCCAGGAATGCAATTAAGCATGCGTAATTCGATAATCTCCTTTATAGATTACACGCCAAAAAGTGCAATTACGCATGAAATTGCCGTTATTAAAATGTTTAAGCTTGTCAAAAAAAACCGAATGTCTGCAGGAGATGGGTTCAAGTATCTAATTCACCTCCCAATGATGGACACGAAGACCTATTTTGCTAACAGTACTGTAAATCAAATTATATAGCGGCCTGGCCACAAATGATAGCTCAAATAAGTGGCGTCTCATGTGGACATTATTTTATCGCAGCCAAATACTCTAAATGCGTGATGGTTTTTTTTTCTAAACGTGGAGGGGAAAACCCCGGAGGACCCGGAGAAAAATCCACGCGACCACGGGGAGAGAGACGCGCAAACTGCAAATGTACAACAGGCGTCAATCGTCGGGATCGAACCCACGACCTCATGCACACCAGGCGAGGTAGTTAACATTTCATCGCCACCGCAGCGCCCCTGGCATCTCTCGCTCGCGCCGCTGCTGGCGGAAGTGCCTCCACTAAGAGGGAACTCTGGACGGCGCATCAAGTGGGTATATTTTTACTCTTAGGTTTTGTCGGTAAAGTCACGTAGGTAAGAATAAATAAGTAATACAATTTTATAATAAAAATAATAGAAGTAATAATAGAAATAAAATAATGATTTATTTTATTTCTATTATTTCTATTATTGTTGTTTCGGTAAAGTCACGTAGGTAATAAATAAATAATTTGAAATAGCTACTAAAAATAGATAATAAAAATTTATAGAAATAATAATAGAAATAAAACAATGAATTATTATTATGAATTATTATTTTTTTTCTATTGTTTCTATTATTTATTTTAATTATTTACTTTATTATTTATTTACTTTTTTCCTACGTGACTTTCCCGAAAAAACCTAAGAGTATGAATCCTTGCAGTCACGACAACTTCAAATCTAGAATGGGTATATTTTGGCCTACTCTTCCACGATGGTCAGACGTCCTGGCACCGGTGGGAGTACCCAAGCTTTTTTCCAGCGCACGCACCCCGCTGATGGACTAATTGTGGCGCATCCATTCGTGCTGCTGGCTGAGCTGAGGCAGGGGGGGGGGGGAAGACAATGAGCTTGTCCCATTGTCTTCAATGCCACGCCGGGAGATCGAATCGACCCACGGATCGTAAGACTCCAGTGCGCTCATTCATTAACAGCTGCTGTAGTAAATTTAGACTTGAAACTTTCGTGACTGCAAGAATTCATATTCTTGGTTCTTTCGGTAAAGTCACGTAAATAGAAAACAAAAATAAATAAAATAAAATAATAAAAAGAACAAGATAACATTTGAAAATAATGAGATCAATTAATTTTTTTATTTTATCTTATTTTTTCTTTTTGGATTTTTATAGTTACGTGACTTTACCGACAGAACCAAGAATACGCTACTGTAGTGGAAAGCAGCATCCCTTGGCATTAGCAAGCCTCACGTGTGAAACCATCATGGTGATCAGAAGTGGTCCAAATCCACTGCTGGATGAATGCCCCCCCCCCAAGCCGCCGCAGCCATCTCTCACGACGACCGTGCCACGCAGAGTGGCACGGCTCGCACCTGCTGCTTGCGGCGCGCTGTGGTTTGCGTTCGCTCCGTCTAAGACGGTGGTGCGAACGCAACCGCTCTCTGTGTGTGTGCCTCTCTTCTGTATGTGTTTCTCTCTGTGTGTCTCTCTCTCTGTGTCTCTCTCTGTGTGTGTGTCTCTGTGTGTGTGTCTCTGTGTGTGTGTGTGTCTCTGTGTGTGTGTCTCTCTGTGTGTGTCTCTGTGTGTGTCTCTATCTGTGTGTGTCTCTCTCTCTCTGTGTGTCTCTCTCTGTGTGTCTCTCTCTCTGTGTGTCTCTGTGTGTGTGTGTGTGTGTCTCTCTCTCTCTGTGTCTCTCTCTCTATCTCTGTGTGTGTTTGTCTCTCTCTGTCTGTGTGTCTCTCTCTCTGTCTCTCTCTCTGTGTCTCTCTCTCTCCGTGTGTCTCTCTCTCTGTGTCTCTCTCTCTGTGTGTGTCTCTCTCTCTGTGTCTCTCTCTCTCTGTGTGTCTCTCTGTGTGTCTCTGTGTGTGTTTGTCTCTCTGTCTGTGTGTCTCTCTCTCTGTGTGTGTCTCTCTCTCTCTCTCTGTGTCTTTTCTCTCTCTCTCTCTCTGTCTCTCTGTGTGTCTCTGTGTGTGTTTGTCTCTCTGTCTGTGTGTCTCTCTCTCTGTGTGTCTCTCTCTCTCTCTGTGTGTGTGTCTCTCTCTCCGTGTGTCTCTCGAGGTCGCGTGCTCTCTCTCGTCTCGCAGAGATGAGAGAGGGAGCACGCCTGCCGAATAAATGTGCTCTGACGTCATCCAACGTTATATTCTCTGCATCAGCCGCTGGCAAATCAGGGATGAGTGCGGCTCCTTGTGCCTCTCTCCCTCTGCAACACATGTTCACTATTTTGTCAACCCCAAAGTCATGGCAGGGCAATTGTGCGTGTGTGTATTTATGCACGTGTGTGTGTGTACAATAGTGTATATAGACGATGTCCCTGTACTCTACACATACAACATTGTTATGGGCGATGATGTAACCATGCATATGTAGGTCATACATCCGTCGTCAAACGCCATGAGCAATCCACTGCTGGATGAAAGCGACAGCTTGCGTAAGTTATCTCCCATGGTCACACGATGCAATAATTCACCGAGCTGCTGCACACAAGCCGATTCCATCGCTCCATCTCCGCGATGCTCGTTCAGGTGGGTAGTGTGCAAGCAAGCTGAGATATGTTGAATTGATTTATTGATCGACTGAAGTCTCCGTAACGAGGCGAGAGCTCATTGCGGACGACCTGGTGCAGAGTGGTCACCCGTACAAGCAATATCCAGGCTTAAACCTGCTGAGCAATATTGCATTCTAATATATAGTAGACTGACGCTTCAAGCAATGGCCCTCTTCAGAGCACAGAAAGAGAAGGTGGAATCATTTACTGACTGTATAGTTGACATCTGCGGTCAGTGACTGCAGATGTTGTACTGCACGCGGAGTGGCTTGCCACACACGCACCACGCACATTTACCAAACGGATGCGTATGAGAATACATCAAAAAAAGTGCATGGGTGGGCGAGCAATAGCACTTCTCAGCATGCCACTGTCGCAACTGGAACGGCCCCGGTTGTGAAACCCTTAAGCTCATCACAAATTCGCGAAGCATAAAGTCTCCAGCAGTCCCGGTTGTCGGTCCACTATATACTGGACGGTGCAGTACGCGTGACAAATGTAAAAAAAACGAAAGCGTGAAGGAAATCCTCCTCCGGCACCTCCACCACCTACCTTGGGCATCCCCGCCGCTGGTCAACACACCGATGCATTTCCCCTCGCCGGAGATGTTCTCCAAGTATTTCCTATCCGCAGTCGCCGTCCGAGCTGACATCTCTCCACGGTGTAGACGCGGTTGCGTGTGCCCCCCCCCCCACCCCACTGTGTATATGTGCGGGCGCGAGTGAAGACTGCGTGTGCGTGTGGAATGTGGTAGATCTGTGTAGGTGTGCGTGGGTGTTGGCTACGTGATATTGATGAGTAGGTATGGTATGGGATTTATGTTTGCGTATGATAGGTGTGTGTATGATATATGTGTGCAGGATGTATGTGTGTGTATACAGTATACGATATGTATATATATCTGTGCTATATAGGCAGGTGCGTGTGTGTGGTATATGTACCCCCTAGTAGGTGTGTGTGTGTACAAGCTGAGTGACAGGCGTCTTTATACCACCCTCCCCTGCTTCTCCGTCACACGCCAAGCCACGACCACCGCACACACACACACACATTGTGTGTTTATATACTCGGCGTAGGTCCCTGCCTCTGCCCATATTTGGAGGGGCTTGCCCGGTTTGGTGACTCTGTGATGAGCGCGTTCTGTGCACGGCAGGAGCGGCGTCTCTCTCTCTCTCGCCCCGTGGGATGAGGAGGAGGAGGAGGCAGCGGTCGCCACACGCGCACGCACGGAGGAGGGTGCCGAGCGGCGACGGGCGGCATCGCTTCTAGCCGATGCGCTATCGCGTGCTGTTCAGGCGCGATGTTGTCCGACGTTTCGCACCACGTGTCGTGTAAGCTCGCCCGGGGTCGCAGCGCGTGGTGGTTGGGGGGTGGGACGTCCGACGTTTTGCTCGACGCCCTTGGAACCTATTCAGTATGCATTTGTCAATGTGCCCTGCTTGGTAATGTGGTCAAGTGCAGCGCGTTTGTCAACCATGAAACACATCGGAGAGTCTGACAGCAGCGCAACAGCGGGACTGTAACCTCGAATCGAACTTAGGTAGTCGCTTTCATAGTGCAGTGCGCTGTGACCATGCTCCAATGTTGTACGTATATATATATAATTATAAGCTGCATTAAATGTTTAGGAATGATAAACTAGTAGATTATAATTATCATGTCACCAGGAGTAGTGACAATTCACTCCCTCCCCCCTAAAGGAATTGTAATCGTTACATTTCTCTTTTTTTTTACATTTTGCTGAATGATAGCGCCTCTCGTGGCCACAGCAGTGCCGTGAACCCATCTCGGTAACAGTCGCACCGACACGTTCACTTGCTGACCCTGCAGGCGACCCTTGCAAGAGATCCGGTGAAATGGCTTCAATACATCCAACATCGCGACGCGTCCATCACTAAACACGCGAGATTCGATATGCGAACCAATGCGCTTACGAACGTATGGACTGATGCATCATCCGCTCGCCGATGACACTTCATCGCCTGCTGTAAAAAACAGAACCCGTGTGTGTGTGGGGGGGGGGGATTGCTCTGTCACAGTGGTTCACACAGCTAAGCAGAGTGGACTTGGTTCGGCGGGAAGGAATCATTGCACGCTCTCCCCACGTCAAACTCCGTCGCGATGCGATGCCCACATTCTGTACACGAGACGTGGGCCGTGGCTTTCTGAGGATCGTGTCCGTGACAGCGAGCGGTATAATAGAGCGGCCGTGCGCTTTGGCAATGTACGAACGTCGGTCAGCCCGTGGGGGTTTAATAACGCGTGTTTGTGTACGTGTCGTGACACGTGCGGAATGTGAGCGTCCGTCACTTGACCCCACCACCCCACCGTGGATGGACAGACTCAGCGCTCGCAAGCGAAGATGCTCCAATCCCAACGGGATGGTCGTCCAAGGCGAATGTCTTTTAATCCGCAAAATATCTCGCAGATAGTGGAAGCAAATACTCGCATCGTTGTCATTTAATGTGGAATCCAACGTCTTCCAAATATGCCGTGTGTGTCTCTCTCTGTGTACCTGGTGCGGTGTGTAAACATCGCCACTGGGGAGACAAAGGCGGCCGGGCGTAGTGTTGGCCACCCACCCGCTCGTGTGCCGTGTGGGCCTTCATAGGTGCTCGCTAACAACACGCGAGATTCGATATCCGCACGGTGGATCTTTGTCTTTGTACCCCATAGCAACTGACAAGTGAGAAAACGAAGCCATTCAGTTCTCTAAACCTACCCACTGCATTGTGATCGTTGTGTTTGTTCGCACAGGTGTGTATGTGTTTGTCCTCCACTGCTGTGTTTATGCCAGTGCCCGATTAAGCTAGTGGGGGGGTCTGTAGCATGTGTTATAAAGGGGCCCTAAAAAAACACACGTAAATATTAAAACACGCGTATTTGTTTACTTGCATAGTAAAGTAATTGTATTTTTTCATTTGCTATACAGCCGAATAATACGACAAATCGCTAACGTTAAACACCCAGTCATTCGTAAAAGTTGTAGGCGGTATAGTACTATAGTAATAGAGCAAGTGCAGAATCACTGAACCGGAATTGATAGTTCTAGATTCGAAGCTTTCGTGACTGCAAGGATTCATATTCTTAGGTTTTTTCGGTAAAGTCACGTAGGTAAAAAACATTAGAAAGTAAAGAGTCACTTACAATCAAATCTTTACTTTTTAATGTTTTTTACCTACGTGACTTTACGGAATTGATAGCTTGAAAGCATTTAGCACGGGCCCTTGAAAGTGCGGGCCCGTAGCTACTACATATGTAGTGTGGACATATGTAGTAGCTACTACTATGTATGTAGTAGCTACTACATATGTAGTGTATGTAGTAGCTACTACATATGTAGTGTATGTAGTAGCTACTACATATGTAGCTATTTCTGCTCCTAGGATAATTCGGCACCGGTTTATGCCGTGCTTTGCCTCGTATCCCGCGTCTTCCTAAACAAAAACACGCTCACCTGAATGGGCTCTTGCCTGGTTATGCACATATCAATTGCGACCATACTTCACCACTTTGGTCAATGCGGATAAATGAAGCTGGTGAAAGGGAGTAGGGGGTACGGAATAAAACAAACCACTGCCCTCTACTGCCCACAACGTCTACTGCACCTGCTTCATGCGCCCTGATCACCAATACAAGTGACCAGGCTGATTGTTGCTTAGCTTCCGATATGTGAGATGGGATCGGTCGCGAATTAAACGTGATACGGTCGTATGAGTGTCTGCCTACGTTCATAATCTGTGGATCTTTCTCGGGGTCCTTCGGTGTTTCCCTCCACAATGTGTCGCGTGCGTTTAGATCAGCGGTCTGGAACCTATGGCTCGCGAGCCATATATGGCTCTTCCGGTGACGGCATATGGCTCCCAGACAATTTTGAGTTGAAAAAAAAATCACTTTGGAACTGATTTTAAAATACTTGTGATATTGCTTAATAATAGTGCGTCATTTTAAAGTAAACTGAAATTCGTGGTTGAAGATAAATTTCACGGGTCACGCCTGCATGAAGCTCAACCTCACCACTGCGTACGAACCAGACTACAAGGCCGTCAGCAAAACTACGCAGCACCAGAAGTCGCATTAAAAGTAAGACGTATTTAATTTATTATACGTAAAAAATACTATATGGCTCTCAATGAAATATATTTAGAAATATTTGGCTTTTATGGCTCTCCCAGGCAAAAAGGTTCCCGACCCCTGGTTTAGATTATTTCGCTGCTTGATATGTCCACATGATGATGACAAGCGGCTTCGTTGAGCTATCATTTGTGGCCAAGTCGCTTCTGAAAAAAAAGCCCATATAGCTCAGTGGGACTTACCTGTTAAAAAAAAATACTAGGATATTTAACTCCATGTCAGCCTCATGCATCTCAATCGAGCGTTGTTTATTTTTTAAACCAAATATCACGAACCTGAACGGGTTAATGCGCCATTGAGAGGCGGTGGAGTTCCGGAAAACCTTTTATGGGCTTGTTAAATGACGTCAGCGCACTCGATTCCCAGCACCGCCGCTGCCAATCACCGATTTGTATGCAGGTCGCCTGGCAGCAAGATTCTGGGCAGCTGGTAATTAAATCGTCGTCGTCGTCAGCACCTCTTCATGCCAGCCTGCCTCCGCCGTCTGAGAAGAGCGTTCGCCGTAGCCAAGCGTTCATCTGACATCGTTCTCAGCTAATTGGTATACAATTTAAAATTGATGCAGCGTCTAAATGTGAACGCATCTCAGGTCGATGTACAGCAGCGGTCGGGAACCTATGGCTCGCGAGCCATATGTGGCTCTTCCGGTGACGGCATATGGCTCCCAGACAATTTTGAGTTGAAAAAAATAATAATAAAAAAATAAAATAAAATCAGTTTGGAACTGATTTTAAAATACTTGTGATATTGCTTAATAATACTGTGTCATTTTAAAGTAAACAGAAATTCGTTTTGAAGATAAAATTTCTCGGGTCACGGGTCCCGTGACCAGAAGTCGCATTAAAAGTAAGACATATTTAATTTATTATACGTTAAAAATACTATATGGCTCTCAATGAAATATATTTAGAAATATTTGCCTTTTATGGCTCTCCCAGTCAAAAAGGTTCCCGACCCCTGATGTACAGGAACAATAGGGACATTTAATTTGAAGAGGCGGTCAGTCGTCGACTTCCATAGAGACCAATAGACGCACGCAGAGATCCGTAGACTTGCATAGAGACCCCCGTATTCACATAGAGATCCAAATGCAATACAATGTCGATGTATATATATGGACGTCTGAATGAGACCGCATATCAAGATGCTGTCGAGAAACTGTGGGCACATTTATTTTTATGGAGAACAACTTTGAGCCTACATCGAGCTCGTCACCAGATGTGGCCCTTGAGGGCCGTCCATAAATGACGTCACACACCTAGGGGGGGAGGGGGGGTCAGACATTTTGTGACGATGTGTGACGAGGGGGGGAGGTTGAGAAATGTGACGTCACATCAAAATACGCAACCTTAAATAAATATAGATAACACGTTCTACTTAATTAAATAGACTTTTTAATAATGTTTTCTCCTACAACATCAGAGTGCAGCGCCACATTAAATACGCACTACAATGACAATAGTTTTAAGTGATTTGAAGCATTTTTTATTTTAAAAATTGAAATATGGTTTGGCTTTGTGACGTCATATTTGAGGGGGAGGGGGTCTGACTTTTTGTGACGCCGTGTGACGAGGGGGGGAGGGGGGGTCAAAAATCTGCCAAAATCGCGTGACGTCATTTATGGACAGCCCCTTGTCAGTGCCACCTGAGGAGTCATAACTGCAGTGGTTCCAATCTCTTTCAGTGGCAAACAAGAAAATTGCGTGATAACCATTTTTTTTAAATTTTATTTGTTATATAAATCAATCCTATCAGACGTGTATATATTGGTCCGTGAATAAAGTTTTTTTTTGGGTTAGATCACGTGAATACAAATGTGTCGTTAAACCCGGTGGTAGAGGGTTTAACGACGCATTACGCGATCTAAACCCCGCAAAAATGTATTATTAATAATGTTCTTGGTTCTTTCGGTAAAGTCACGTAGAAGGGAAATAATAAAAGAAAACAATAGTGAGAATTGTATTTTATTATGTTTTCTTTTTATTATTTTATTATTTCCCTTCTACGTGACTTTACCGAAAGAACCAAGAAGAGGAATCCCTGCAGTCACGAAAGCTTTAAATCGAAAAATGAATAATGTTGGTTGCGAAAGCCTTCCGTGTTCAACTTTATATAATGGTGATAAAACAGTCGATGCTACCTTAGGTGAAACCAATTTCTGCCCTGGCCCACGGTCTAATCGGCAGAGGAGACGAAGAAGATATCGAGACTGGCCTGGCAGGAAGTCGACAGCGCCATGGACAGGGGGAGACGTGAGTTTCAGACAGTGGGGGCTGCAGATGAGAGTGAGCGACCTCCTACTGAGCACGTGATCCACGATGCATCACTGAACGCCGTCCATCAAGTAAATTGTCTTTTTCCTTTTTTAAATCCCAAGTACAGTTTTCCATTTCGTTGATGAACCAAACCCTTTTGGGACATTAAGGGTCCTTTGAGGTCGTGCGCAGCGGTACAGCCCTGCAATGACGACATCACTCGCCGGCATGGGCTTTGTAATCACAATTCTACACAAGATAATGACGATGATGTTGATCGACAGGTCGAACGAGGACAGACATCGTAAATTACTAAACTGGCATATAAAAGGTAATCATAAAATTAAAATCGAGCAAAAGATAACTAAGAACATGCCATCTGGAGAATCAGAATAGGCTCACACGTGGTTTAATGAAGGGTGCCGTTGTTTGTTTGTTAATGAGATGCAAATGAATTGTTGTTCCACATGGCCGTGTAGGATGGTGATGGTGTTCACCATCGCATCGTCTATCCACTGATGGCCTTTACCCAGCAGTGGATATACCATGGCCTTCATCCAACAGAAGATCGACCATGGTGGCAGCTCAGGACGACGAGCTGACCTTCCTCTGTAGGAGTGCCGAGCCCATAAATGATGATGATGATGATGATGAAGAGTCGCTCATCCAGCAGCGGATAGACCCTGGCTGATGTTCAGCATCTGCAGAAGGACCCTGGGTCACTGTGCATTCGCTGCGCGTTAAACAAGCGCAGTCGCGCTCCCGTTACATGATCATTATTCGCGTGTGGGAGGAATGCGAATTGAGGGCCGGGTCCTGCTGCTGGTGTCTGGGTTTTTTAAACTATAAACGAAGATGTGTTTGTATTTTACCAGGTAAGGCCCACAGAGCTATGTAACTGTTGTTCTTTTTGAGAAGCGACCTGGCCACAGCTGATACCTCAACGAAGTGGCTTATCAACGTGGACATTTATCGGAGCCAAATAGTGTAAAAGCATGTTTCTAAATGTGTAGGGAATAAAAACCGTAAGACCCGGAGACAAATCCACGTGACCACGGGGAGAAAAACACGCAGACTCCAAATACGCAGCAGGCGTCAGGGTCGGGATTGAACCCAATATCTCCATGTAGACCAGGCGAGGAAGTTAACATCTCCTCGCCACCGTGGCACCCACCGTGGCACCCACCGTGGCACCCACCGTGGCACCCACCGTGGAACTCACCGTGGCGAGGACATCTCCTACACGAGTGGTTCTTCAGCTGCAAGACCTTTTGAAGTAGTCCGAGGAACTCTTGATACATGTTTCTCACAAAAACACCACATTCTTGACTGCCCATTTCACAACGATTTCGATTTGTCAATGCAAACTTGACCGTATTTAGGGCTGTTTAATTAACGGT
This sequence comes from Lethenteron reissneri, assembly GCF_015708825.2. NCBI lineage: Eukaryota > Metazoa > Chordata > Hyperoartia > Petromyzontiformes > Petromyzontidae > Lethenteron > Lethenteron reissneri. The sequence goes on from NC_083809.1 coordinate 2,574,767, forward strand.
TTACAGGGGATGCTTGAGTTATTTTTTAAATCCTTTATATTAAGTTCGCATGCTTGCTTGCTTGCGTGCTTGCTTACGACCGTGCAAATCTTTCGGTCGTTTTTTAACCCACTTCCCGTGATCCAATCGAGCTGACATTTTCCACACAGACTCGTTGTGCCAGACAATTAATGTTCGTGAAAAAAAATTCCAAAAATGTTACACTTTATAGGCAAAAAAAAATATTTTACATATATTCAAATAGAACTCATTCTTGGCTTTGGCTGAACGTCACAGTATAGGAGCCCAGAGCGTAACCCCTCCACAGGCCGTGGCGGAGTAGCGCAGTTGGTAGCGCCCTCGCTTCCCATGCCAAAGGTCGCGGGATCGATCCCCGCGTCCTCCACAGACGAATATATTTTTAAATCCTTTATATTAAGTTCGCTGCCACGCATATAAAGGATTTATAGTGAAAAACTTAGTTTTTACGGGTTATACTTGTTTATAATTTATATTGAAGAATTGTTTTTGTTTTGGTACGTTGTGGTACGCGAAATGATCGTGCGGGCTGGCAGGTCAAGTGTACGTCCAGCGGGGAGATGGAGCGATGTGGTTAGCTCGTGTGCATGAGTGAGATGCAGTGTCACATCGCGCTGACTGCGGAGAATGGCGACTGCTCGGACAGGCCTTAATCCAGCAGCAGATAGAGAATGTCTGGAGCTTGCGATCGTTCAGTCCTCCGCACCTCCGATTAGCGCGGTTGACGACGTACGGTGCGAAAGAAATGCAACATATATAAACCGTGATTCAAATACTGCACTGAACGTGCAATTGTTACTACGTCTCAATGGGATTTCAAGTGAATGGCACTCGCCATCTGCTGACACCTGTAGGAATACGATTAGGTGCATGCTGTGTGTGGCCTTGATGTGCTCTGCGATACAACATCTAACGCTGTACGTAGGGACGTACGTGACTGACTTGAAATAAGTAATATTAAAAAAAAACTTTAAAAAAACACGCTTCAATGAAATGTACTAGTAGTCGCAGAACTCCACGACTCCAGGTAGAGGGCCCGAAGCTTGCCATAACGTAAGGGACCGTGGTGATTTACAGCCAACGTCAGTTGAGCGTGGACAATTAGACCCAAGCCGAAACATTAAATATAAAAAAGAACGTTTAAAAATATCAATTTTTATTGTAGAATATAGTCTTGTCATGAGTATGACATAAGTATACAAAGTTTGCAGTCGATACCACATTGCGAAGTGGGCTTAAAATTGGGTTACAAGGTTTGAGTATACAACAACAACAGACCGAATGAGTTAATAGAACGCGTGTAATAATAACAAAAAAAGACGAATGGTGAAAGTTACAACGGTAAGGAAGGCCACATTTCGCACGGATATCATCCAGCCTCTGATTAGTAACCAGAACAATCAGACTCCGTTTTTTTTTGTTCGTCAAATTCGGGTCCGTACTAATTCTCGACGAGAGTTTGATTTTATGATAATTGTTTTTTTACCCTTCTATCTGGCAACAAAACTGACACCTTTTTACAAGGAGTCATGTTTGCATAGACCGCAATACCTGCAGTCATAATACAAACAAAAGAACATAACTCTGATAATGTGCACTGTCCTTGAAGTTGATTGGTCCACACCCATAGAGTTTGATTTTACTTTCAGCACTGTCAGCCTCCATTATCACAGTCCTATCGTTCTTGCTGTTCAACGGTGCACCGAGTCATTTACTCTCTGCGGAGTGTATCACGAAAGCTGAAAGTGAACACACTGCTAATGGTTATTACGATCCAGCTCAATGCAATGCGAGTTTATACCAAAAAAACAAATCTAAATTCAACACGGTAATATGCTGTTGGAGGTGCAGCGATGACGCGCGGGAGGTAAATGCCAATGTCGAGAGGGCTTCAGGGGAGAGCTCGTGTCGTCTGTGCTAATCCTCCGCTGGAGGAGTACAGATTACAGTGGTGTTACTATACGGTCCATAGCTTGGGTTGCACGGACATAGTCACACTGTGGGTTGTCAATGGGTGTCGAGACGACACAGAGCAGTGAGAAGATGGGGAGAAGGGACATGGACGTGGCAGCTACGTCGCTCTATTCCTCGATGTAGCAGGAATTTGGAAATGTATTTACGGTATATTTATAACTAGCTTAACTACCCGGCTTCGCCCAGGACTTAGATTCTTGTCTTGGATTAACACACGACCCACGTGGATGGTTGGGGGGGGTGACGTCAGCAGGTACACTGCGTGACGCTGCCGCATGCGGGTGACATCACAGATGTGACGTCACCGCTCACTTGCGTGCAAAATATATCCGTTATTGCGCCCCCCCCCCCCCCCAAAAAAAAAATACAAAAGTATTTTTTTATACGTTTTGCATTGTGCACAGCCTGGAAGCTACTCACATGCCAAATTTAAAGTTTGTTGCATGTCGGGAAGTACGCTAAACATTTCGAACAGACACACATTCACAAATTTCCCTTTTTGTATATAGATGCACTCTATCATTCCACTGATTGACGGAGGCCGCCCCTCCCCCACTCCGTGTCCCACGCGGTTGATGGCCAATAGCTCACGGTCGCTGATTGGTGAAGCCCGGAGAGGGAGAGCGACGGGGTTTTACGCAGTGGTGCCGTGCGCTAATCACTGCGCCACCACTCCACTTCGTGCTTAGCATTTCAAGTCAATGAATGTCAACCGCAAAGCGTGGTCGGGAAGTCGCCATACCCCATGTCTCAAAATCTCTGATAAACATCATGTGTACGGGGGTATAGGGACTTTCCGCCCGCACTGTAGTTCTAAATTATGTCCGCTAGAGGGCGACTATGTTTTGTACAGGCCAGGTGCTTAATCGCATGCGGTATTCGCACTTTGAAGACGCGTTGTCAATTGGTGTTCACACAGGCTTCAGCGTACTTCTGCTATATATAGTGGGCACACTGGAAGAATGTACGAGTTATATAAACAGCATTGCTGTGAAGGTAAGCCACCTAGCGGACACATTGTGGCAGTGCGCAGGGTATTCAGTGGAAGCCTTAGGGGCCGTCCATAAATGACGTCACGCAATTTTGGACGATTTTTGAACCCCCCCCCCCTCGTCACACGGCGTCACAAAAGTGAGACCCCCCCTCAAATATGACGTCACAAAGCTTTGCCCCCCCCCCCCAAATAAAACATGCTTCAAATCGCTTTAAACTATTGTCATTGTAGTGCGTATTTAATGTGGCGCTGCACTCTGATGTTGTAGGAGAAAACATTTATTAAAAAGTCAATTTAATTAAGTAGAACGTGTCGTCTATATTTATTTAAAGTTGCGCATTTTTATGTGACGTCACATTTCTCAACACCCCCCCCCCCTCGTCACACATCGTCACAAATGTCTGACCCTCCCCCCCGCCCCGAGGTGCGTGACGTCATTTATGGACGCACCCATTAGGACGCAGTACAGAAAGTAGTTTGCTGACCTTAATAACACGAATTTGGAGTCTTAGCTCCTCTGTGGCGTATCTCCAGCCACTGGCTTCTTCCCATGCGATAATAAAACAAGTCATGGGGCAAGTATGGCCGTAATACCCCACGTGACTGACAGCTGTAGATGTGAGGAGTGGGGGTGTTCATCCAGCAGTGGACGGACAATAAGTTGTACATGTAAATATATTTACTGTATCTATAATGACACTCAAGGACAGAAGTGGTTATCACGCAGTTCCTGTTTGCATTTGTTACATTTGACGAACAACCGTTGGGACTCGTCATGCACGGTCTCGACACCAGCGGGGTGTACCGCGTGTGAAGTGAAGTGAAAGTCGCACAGCGGCACGCCAAGTCCGAGTGTAACAACATCGGCGGGTTCGCGAGTCGTGTCAGAAGGACAACAGCTCGTCCCTCAACAAATAAGCCGACTCGGTGTCGGCACAAGGCGTGTGTGCCACCACCTCCATCTTCGTAGGTCGAGCGCCGCACAAAACGGTGCGCGCGCATCACGTGATGTAACCAGGTTAAATATCAATATAATAAACGGACTGTGGAATTGACGTTTGTTTCTCAACGTGTCCAAATGCAGTGGCATAAGTGCGTTTGCTTGTCACCTGGGCGTGCGTAAGATGTTGATTTCATTCACGTTTGCTACTTCGTGAAAAGTAACTTTGAGTTAAAATCGGTTCTGCCTTGACCTCGCCGATGGGCAGTGTACATGCGATTCACGTGACGCAGAAAATAATTCAATTTATTTTATTTTACTAGGCAAGGGCCACTGGGCTATATAGCTCTTTTTAAGAAGAAACTTGCCCAAAAATGATGGCTCAACAAAGTGGCTCTTATCGTGTGGAAAGTTACAGCAGCCAAATATTCCAAACAGCATGTTTCTAAATGTGGAGGGAAAAACCCGGAGTACATGGAAAAAAAATCCACGCGACCACGGGGAGAGAGAACATGCAAACTCCTAATACACAGCAGGCGTCAGGGTCGAGATCGAACCCACCACCTCCTGTATACAGGGCGAGGGAGTTAACATCTCGCCAGCGCGGCGCCCCGAACGCGAAAAAAATTCCAATAAATCTCCAGATTATTTATCACGAGGGTCTTGCCTGCCACATTGTAATATTTGGCCAATTCCAGGAATGAGTGTTTGGCTTCGTGTTAGCGGAATCCAGGATGCTCAGGTAAACCAAGATGCTTTCTTGTGGTCCCAATAATAATAAAAAAAAAACCCTGATACGTCAACTTGTCACCCAAGAGAGTTGGGTGGCAAGAGCATGGACTGGTTTAGGCATCGCTAATGTTTGAGTCACTAATTTCCCAAGTGACTGGATGTTGCAGGTCGAAGCTAAGCACGTGGTAATGTGTTAGGGCTGGCAATAAATAACAGGGCCGACTCAAAGGGGCCACTGAATGACTCAACACCATGTCGGTGCTTTGCTATTCTGGACCTCATCTCGTTTGTCTTCTCAGCGTGACTCCTCTGTACATATCCAGGATAGCAATGTATCAAGCCGCAAGCTCCTGTGTGGTGCTGTCTCAGCGAAAGCGGCGAGCCCTGCTCGTAATGACACCGTGAATATAAAAGTTCAAATAGCGGTAACAAGACCCTGAGCCCCAGGCCAGACATTTCACCTGTCGGTACCACCATAACTTTGGCGGATACAATTTCAAAATGTGGCCAACAACAGTGACTTATGCGACAACCATTCGAAATGAACGGTGTTATTATTTTAAAAAATGCACTCGCATTAGCCACATCAATGAATTGTTACCGCAACAATTTCGATTTAAAGCTTTCGTGACTGCAAGGATTCATCTTCTTGGTTCTTTCGGTAAAGTCACGTAGAAAGGAAGTAATAAAATAATAAAATAAAAATAAAAAAATAATTATTATATTATATTATTATATAATATTATTTTATTATATTATTTTATTTTATTATGTTTTATTTTTATTATTGTATTACTTCCCTTCTACGTGAACTTACCGAAAGAACCAAGAAGATGTTACCGCAACAGTTTTTTTGTTCTACCTTCGGTGGTCACTCTGGCCCACGGACCGTGTTGCTCGGCAAGGTTGAGAACAACTCTCGACACCGACAAACATTCTTCGCGGTTGTGAAACCGGACTGACCGCAGGAGACGCCATCATCCTCCCCTCCCCACGAAACAGAGGCCACGCGCGACGCAGAGACGCGCACGCATGCTCACCATTGTAACTCTAATCGGTATTCATTGTAACAAAAAAACAACCTTTCTTTAGATTTACCCTGAACGTTTGCTGTAGGATCAGCCGCTGGGGTCGTGCTCAGGCAGCTTGCCTTTGCTGATTTAATCGTTTCCTGGGAAATGTGAAAATACTTTCTGCGTAAGAAGACCCGCGGGTCGTACTTCGTAATAATGAACTCGCTCCTACCCAGACGAGACGGTACAGTGACTCGTCTGGGAAACGCACTGCCATCGTTATCGCCTTGCACTGTCACAACGGATCCAACACCAAGTTTACACATTGATTCGAGACAAGCGTCATCGCATCGTTTGTGTAAGAATGGTTAGCTATACGACAATTCGAATCGTACACAAATGTTACCTTGAGTCCAAAGGAACAAACAAGACCGAGCATTGAAAACGCATTTAAATAATGAGACGAACAATTTGATTCTAGAATTTAATCGTAACCTGGAATCGTGACATTTCATCGAGCATGGCAAACCCATTACATGCCGCACATTTTAAGCGTGTTTAATTTAGATAAATATTGTCCATGTTCCGTCATTTCCTGCACAATGCTACGCCGACGCAATCATCTTGGTGCCAGTTAGCCGAGACGGTAAAATGAGGGTATACAATGACCACTTGTAGGCCGGTTTCACCCAGGGACAGCTCCCATTAGAAGGTCCCTAGACTGCGCTTTGAGACCTTTACTTTCATTATAAATAATAAGTAGTATTATTTACCCAGGATAATCTGACCGAGTCTAGTGACTCGTTTCAAGAGGGCCCTGCCAAGTGTTTCACAGTAGGGAGGCGATTGAGTAATTAAACGCAAGTGTTGTGAGATGATTATAATTACGTTGAACGTGATGGGTTTGTTTTTGCGGTAAGCCAGGATGCAGGTGTCATCAACATTGCGAAAGGCATCTTATAAAAACACATTGCAGTGTAGGTCACTTAGTTGCACCAATGTAACAAACGGTTAAAAATACATTTGCAGATTGTTTGGAGACCTATTATCTATATACGTAAAAATGTTGACAGAGTATATAAAAGCGGTAAATGTTTCGTCGTCAGAAGGTAGTTTAACATACGCAGTAAATCCTAAATGTCCTTGTTTGAAAAAGGGGTTGTAACTATGTCTGTCTTCAATGTAACTATGTCTGTCTTTAATGAGCAAATCACATGATTTCACATCACACACTTCCTACAAAACAAAAGGTTGTATTTGTAAAACAGTTGGTGCAACCCAACTCACAAAACAAGCCCCCCCGTCCCCCCCCCCCCCCCCGTTTCCCCCAAAATGGAACATCCCAAAATAAATATCCCACACCACAGCATCCACCACAACTATAGATGTACATTTAAACAGGGGGAAATCGGGGCTTAATTTCTCACTAAATATGTTCAGGGTAAGCTGGTCAGAGACCGGTAGTCACGTGACAATAGCAGCCACAGCTATTGGCGGCGAGAGGAGCTACATATACTGAAACGTCGTGTGCCTTGTCCTGAAATATTCTCCGGAGAGAATCGGGAGAAATTAAGCCCAGGCGTACATACTATTCAACTTGGGGAGGGTACCACTTTATACAAGGGGGTGGACATCCAACCACACAACACGCAGACCGGCAAGCGGTACAGAACACGGCTACAAGTGTTTAAAGTGTCAACATTCAAACATCTTTAGGTGGGAGAGTATCATTATAGGTACCTTCGAATAAATACAATATTTACAATGTCGTCTCTCTCTCTCCAGTCGGAGGGGTGTGTGGCGACGTGAAGCTCATTGTTGTCACTCGAAGCTTCGTGTGGTTGGTCCATTTGAATGATCGTCTCCTCCGCAGAGACCGCGTGCGTGGCGCGGCAGGTATTCAACCTGACAGTCGTAATCAACGATCTTTCGTGTTAGGCTCACCCCGGTGAACGTGGAACGTTGGGCTAACGTTGGCCCGACGTTGGCTTGTTTACCGGGATAGAGTTCTTGATATTCCACTCGTCGTGCTCCACTCTGGTCCTGTTTTTCAATTTTACCGATCGTCTCGTGCATGCGGCGCCGAACCACAATGTTCGCTTCAATGGAGCAGTTCGGCAAAAGTGTAGATGTGGACCGTGGTGGAGTTTGCGGACTGGAGTTTTTTTTTCCTCTCGAAGCCCCACATCAAGCAATACATTGATCGGCATCCATTCGACTTCGGACATAAATCCAGTTCTGGTTGTACAGGACAGAAACGCTGGCGTGTTGCTGGCGCATTTGCATTCCCTAATGTCATCTCGATGCCGTCATCACACCCAGCACATCCCTCTCCCGCACCTCCGATTCGCACGGTTGGCTGCGTGCGCTGCGAAATAAGTTCAACGTACATACGCGCACCATATGGGGAACTCGTGTCTCTAGCCACAGCCTTGCGTAGTCATTCATAGCCACAGCCTTGCGTAGTCATTCATAGCCAACCCAGTGCCGACCCATGCTTCACGACGGATGAGACTTCTCTCCTGAGCATCCTTTGTCATTGCGTGAGCACCAACAGTGGAGGGCGCTGCAGTTGCAGCTCGCTCGGATAGCACACGCGGTTAAGCTGACCCACCACCCCCCGTGTAGGTTCTTAAGAGTTGACTCTCAAATAGCCATTGGGCTACGCCGCGTGTTGTTTTGGACAATGTCCGACGTTTCGCCCCACTACGTGCTGCGAGTTTCATTGGTGGAAGTAAAAAATTAGGAAGCTCCCGGCGTGTGGAGCAAAACGTCGAGAGGGTGATGCCGATCGGCACGCGGTGCAGGCCAAGCGACGCATCGGAGAGCTGTGGCTCGGCAAGGATGGTTGGCGGTTCTGGGCTTCACATTTGAAATTGGTTCTAGATTTGAAGCTTTCGTGACTGCAAGGATTCATATTCTTAGGTTTTTTCGGTAAAGTCACGTAGGTAAAAAAAATTAAATTCATACAAGTAAAATAAAAATAAAATAAAAATCACAGGCAATAAAATAAAAATCACAGGCAAGGACGTGATTCTATCACTTGCTTGCCTGTGATTTTAATTTTATTTTAATTTTATTTTACTTTTATGAATTTAAATTTTAATTTTTTACCTACGTGACTTTACCGAGAAAACCTAAGAATTTGAAATTGGCTCCGTGACTGAGCAACGGAAGCTGCCTGATGATCGCAAGTTCGCGAAGATCGTAAACGGCGTCACACACAGCAAGGCAATCGCGTGGCTATGGCTGTTGTTTCAAAGGACTTCGTGAGAAGCTCATTGACCTTGCCGAGAACAGAAACGTCTGGGCATTTTTCTCGGTTTGGTCCATTGCTTGTGCTTTTCCGTTGAGTTTAACACGCAGGCTTTCGCGACCAATATCATTGCGTAAGTATATAAATGTGTCGTTAAACCCGCCACCACCCGACACAGCCAATTAGTAAGGTTTGTCACGTAAACAGAACGTGAACATTCGTTACAAGTACAGCCACACCGGTGTGTTGCAGAGCACAAAGTCACAACATTTACAAATCTGAGTTCGACGTTTCGCCAGTAATTACAACCAGCTTCATCAGGCGACAGCCAGAGTTGTGGAGAAATCCTCCTGTTTCGTCCCTTAAATAGAGGGGTACATGTGATGACGTCGCTTGCGCGCTCCCATTGAGCCTTGCTTCTCCTTTGTAGCTCTTTCTCACTCCACTGCTGGATGGAGGCCTCTGTCACCACGCCCTGTTGACCATGGGGGTTGGTGATGAGCGACCGTGCCCGGTTCAGACACTGATGTTGGCCACATTCAGGATTCAAACTCGGGGTCACAGGGTTCATGGCGCAGTGTACTAACCCCATGCACCACCATGTTTAATATGGGGGGGGGTCGAGTGTATACCGTTTTTGCATTGCTTAAATGTGAGTTGTTTCAATATTTCAGAGTATGTTTCAGCGCAGCGGTAGCCGCTGGGAGAGACACAAACCACATTCGTTCGTTGTGTAGTTCAGGCTGTCGACTTCAGGCCCCCTCGACCCTTCGACCGAAACTCCGTGACGCGGCCTCCGCCCAGCCTCCGCGGAGACTCCCTGCGTGCAGACAACTGCTGCGGTGCATGTCCCAGTTGGTCACCACCGAGAGCCACAGGAAGAGCCAGCTTCCCCGAGGCCTGTTCGGGTTGTTTACCGTGCGTTCTCGTCAGGGGGGGTGGGGGGGGCGACGCCCGGCGTTTCGCTCCGCGTGCAGGGACCTTGTCCAGGAACTGAATTGAACCGTCGATGTCATGTACGCACAGTACGGCGTGTCGACGTGACCGTGCTTCCACGCTCCTCACTGCTTTTTCTTTTGCCCTTTCTCCCGCTCAAGTGGTTGACCGTCGCTTCGAGACTTTTCCGTCGCAAGGTCTAGCGCCCTGCCCACGGACAAAGCGTTCCCCCCGCCGCTCGCTGCTGGCGGTGAGCGCTTGACGCGGGCCAGCCGCCAGCGCACGCACCCCATCCATTTCTGCAAGCCCACGGGGTCGGCGGGGACACGGTGGCGTTTTGTTCCTCTGCGGCTGGAGAACCGCGCAGCGCGTCGGATAAGCGCGAGGAGCGACGTCACTCCAGCGGCAGTTGTGGGGCAGACAGGATTTGAATGAAATATATTAGCCTGGGGGAAACAACGAGAAAAAAAAAGAAACCCTGGCTGCTTGGCTCGTAGCTGCAGGGCTGCTTGAGTCATCGAATGTGTCCTGGACCACATCCTGGATTTCAGTTTGTGTTGTTGTTGTTACTGTCGAGTCCACCACCGTGCTGACACGTCATCTGGTGTCTGGAGCGTGCCACTCTGTGGGTTTATGGGTTGAGGCTCGGAACAGCAGGAGGGTTGTGTGAATGGAACGGCTCCACGGCACAGACACCAAGGCATGGCGATCGGCCTCAGTCTCAAACGCTGCCCATGCCGAGGTTGAAAACTCATTCCTTTAGAACTGCTTTTCTTGTGTTTAGATGTGTTGTCTTTCCCCCGCACCTCTGATTAGCACGGTTGGCTACGTACGGTGCAAAATAAGTTCAACACACATCCAAGTCAGACACCCCCCCCTCCCCCCACCTCACTATGCCATGCCTGTAGAATTAACGTACAGATCTTTGTTGATCCACTTCTGGATGAGGGCCTCCCCATGCCGCGCTGATCGTGAGGGTTATTCGACCGTACTTCGGCAAGCCCATCGCCATGCGTCGGTGAGGACTGGGGGCAGACATGTGGAAGCCACGAAGTGCAGTACAACAAATCAGCGTTTTGCTGCAGTGCCCACTGCTGACAACGCAGCCCCGCAGTAGCCCCCACGGCGATCCCCCCACATCCGAACACTGTCCAGGCTCAAACCCTGCTTGGCTTCTGATATCTGGCGCATTCCAGATATTCTTCTTCTCTTGTACGGTGGCGTGGTGGGGGGGGGGGGGGCGGGGTTGATCGGCAATGTGTGTGTGTGCGTCCGTGTCGAAGGTGCTCGCTAACAGCACTTGCCCCTACAGTCTGTTAAGGCTATACGGGGGATCTTTGTCTTTGTCCGTGTCGAGTGAGTTTGGTGAGCGGAATGTCTTAAAACGCTGCCAGCAAAATGATCAAAGCGTGCAGTGGCCGTAAGCACATCAGTCCCCACGGTCTGAGATGCAGACTCGCACGGAGAGTCCTTGAATTGGAGCGGAGAGTCGTAGGCTCGTGCAGAGACGCGCAGACTCACAGAGAAACCCATAAGCTGACACAGGCGAACGATCGAAGCGGGCAATTGTGTGATACGCCAGGTCCACGTGATTGCTGGCCGCAGTAGTGGCGCTCTGGGCCATCCTTAGTGATCTTATTTTATGTTCCGGTGCGTTCCGACTGATTTAGATAAGTTTAGAGTAATTGGCCGCGATACGTTGCCACGTGATGAGCCACTTTGTTGAGCTGCCGTTTGCGGCCAGGTCACTTCTGACAAAGAGCTGCGTGGCTCAGTGGGCCTTACCTGGGAAAATACAAAATAGTTTCGTTTACGTTCAATAGTTACATATATATTTGGTCATTCGGCGTCTCTCTAGGGTGTTGTTTGGTGTAGTAGGGCATTGTTGGTCATTGTTTGGTGTAGTCGGGCATTGCAGGGTGTTGAAGGGTCAGAGCTAATACGCCGGTGGAGGAGGATGAGGTGGTGGTGGTGGCAAGAGGACGTTGCCTCGTGACACGGTCGTTCTCAGAAGAGCTCCTGCACGTGGCGAATGAGCAGCTCCACCAGGAGGCGCTGGTGCCTCATGCCGTTGAGCGTCGCCAGGACGTCCTGCTCGTGCGGCCTCATGAGCGTGGGGCCGAACACGATGCTCAGGTTCTCCGAGCTCATCAGGTTGTCCTTCTCCTGCTGCGCGACCCTGCGTGCGTGCGAGCGTGGAGGGGAGCGGTCGTGCGTTGGTTAGCGCTACGCTGCGCTACGAAACCCGGCGACCCGAGTTCGATTCCCGTTCACGACGATTATCTGAACCTGGTCCTGGGCCTCCCCTAGGTCGACTCAGCCTCAAATAAGTATCTGGTGCGGTGTGTAAATATTGCCACTGGGGAGACAAAGGCGGCCGGGCGTGGTTGCTGGCCAACCACCCCCTCGTGTGCTGTCTCTGCCTTCATAAGTGCTCGCTAACACCACTTGCACCAACCATCTACACGGGGGATATGTGTGTGTGTGTGTGTCACCTGTGCAGGTGGGCCATGAGGCAGTGCAGCGTGTCGTAGTGCGCTGGTGGCAGCGTCTGCAGCGCTCTGCGCAGCTGCTCCAGCCTCTCCGTGGGGTCGCTCACTTCTGCGGCACACGGGGGGGGGGGGGTCAATCGTCAGGGCTTCATCCCACCCGGGTCTGTCGCTCGCGTCCGTGGTGACACTTGCGTGGCCTTGCTACCGCACGTGCCGGTCACGCGCTCCCTGTCCGTTCCCCGCGTGAGACGGCCGGTGAATGCTGTGCAATCCCTACTCCCTCTCTTTGCCTTGTCCGAACATGCAGGGTTGCACACTCTGTAGTATTCACCCATAATAGAGGCTCTTTGAGTTAGATCGCTTAAATATGAACGCGTCGTTAAGCCCGCCACCACCCGACACAGTCAATCAGTGAGGTTTTGTCACGTGAACAAAATGTGCCAATTCGTTACCAGTACAGCACACAGTTGTGTTGGAGAGTAAACCCACAACATGGTCGCTAAAGTCTACGTGTTTTACAGCATTCACTCCGTCTGCTCGCGCTTGTGCGTTCGCCACAACTGACGGGTGATCCATGGCCTGCAATCCCCGCCCTCTCCTCACTTGGCCGTATCCACATCGCCACCGACGTGCTCTTGGTGGCGTTGGCTCTCGACGTTCTGCAGCCGTGGCGAGGCGGTCGTCGCAACGATTCCTCCATGAAAAGTTTCGTCCACTCGGCGGGTCACGTGTGGCCACACTCACTCTCTCTCTCTCCATTCGGGGAGGGGGAGTTTGTGTTGACGTTTTTTTTGTACCTCTCACCCTTGAATTATGTTTGGTTCTAGAGTTGTAAGCAGAACGGCGGACAGACAGTGGGGATTGGTAAGACACTAGGAGACTCAATGTGGTGGGGATTGGTGAGACACTAGGAGACTCAATGTGGTGGTGATTGGTGAGACACTCGGAGACTCAATGTGGTGGGGATTGGTGAGACACTAAGAGACTCAAAGCGGTGGTGATTGGTGAGACACTCGGAGACTCAAAGCGGTGGTAATTGGTGAGACGCTAGGAGATTCAATGCGGTGGTGATTGGTGAGACACTAGGAGACTCAAAGCGGTGGTGATTGGTGAGACGCTAGGAGATTCAATGCGGTGGTGATTGGTGAGACACTCGGAGACTCAAAGCGGTGGTGATTGGTGAGACACTAGGAGACTCAAAGCGGTGGTGATTGGTGAGACGCTAGGAGACTCAATGTGGTGGGGATTGGTGAGACACTAGGAGACTCAATGTGGTGGTGATTGGTGAGACGCTAGGAGATTCAATGCGGTGGTGATTGGTGAGACACTCGGAGACTCAAAGCGGTGGTGATTGGTGAGACACTCGGAGACTCAAAGCGGTGGTGATTGGTGAGACGCTAGGAGACTCAAAGCGGTGGTGATTGGTGAGACACTCGGAGACTCAATCTGGTGGTGATTGGTGAGACGCTAGGAGATTCAATGTGGTGGTGATTGGTGAGACACTCGGAGACTCAAAGCGGTGGTGATTGGTGAGACACTCGGAGACTCAAAGCGGTGGTGATTGGTGAGACACTAGGAGACTCAAAGCGGTGGTGATTGGTGAGACGCTAGGAGACTCAAAGCGGTGAGGGGAGGCTTGCCGAGCCACTCACTGGCGGCCTCTACGAAGTGTGGGTAGGCTTGGTACGTGACGAGGGGCGTCGGGAGCTCCCTGAAGTACAGCTTCAGCGCGCCCGTGATAACGTTGACGTCTTCGTACGCCTTCGCAGAGATGTCCGCCTTCTCCCCGTCTGCGGGACAAGGAATGCCAGTGCAGGGTCGCCGCGTAGGTGTTAGGGTTCACGCGCAGCAGGGTCAGTCACGAGCTAGAGCCGCGATCGGAGCGCTTCGCCCCCTGAGCAAAGTTGAGATGGAGGAATTTAGAGGGCGATCCATGCATAGACAGTAGGAGACTGACTATTGTGAACACGTTTTACAGAGGAGAGAGTTGCAAGACTTTATAAGCGCGTTTAGATTGGTGGCAGTCACGCGGAGGCTTTGAAAACAAAAAGTTTCGAGTTCTCTAAACATTTCTCCCCCATTATTTCAACCGGGATGACTTCCTGAAAAATATTTATTTTATTGAGACAATGTGCGGGGCCCAATGCATCACGTCGTGATGCACGTGCACACACCGTCAACGTGAGCCAAAACGGTTGTGAAAAGCAGGGGGATAGAAAGATGGTGAATGGGCTCGCTGCTCCAAACCATACCGGGGGGGGGGGGCGGGGGTGGCGGGGGGGGGGACATCTTCAAGTGGATAGGCCTGTACGTGCAGTGCCTTGCTGCATCATCAATCGCAAAGCACAAGAAGAGTTGCGTTTCGCTGACCTAGTTAGGCGTGCTAACGAGTCCCCGGCTTCGGCAAGTACCGCGCGTATTCCCCGAATGCGCGATGCCAATTATACACCCAATTAACGTGCGCGGGGCATGGCTGGCTACGTGCATAATCGCATTGTGAAATAATAAGGAGAAGAATTTTGAAGTCGTGATGATTGTGATTTTTTTTCTAAGAGGGAAATATGTGGGTTTCTTGTTTTCATGAAAGAAACCCGACCTAATGGCAGACAGGGCATTGACAGACACCGGGCTCATGTGCATACAGGGTGGACTAAAATTCAGAACACATAGGGTGACATTTATTTTAACAAAACACAAATGAACCTTATGGCGGGACACTGGGGTCCCATAATCTCTCGCAGAAACTGCGTTGCAACGTCATTTGATGTCTGTTGAAGGCGAACGACACGGAGATCTGTTCCTCTCGACGAGCTCTACACGATGTGCTAATCTAAGTTTCAAAGTTTTGTTTCTTCGATGCACTGCCCTCTGCTACCCGCCGTGTAGCCCTGCAGCCCATGTCCACCTGTCCGGGCATTGTGGTCACCAATCAACATCACCCGGAATTCCCCCTCGGAAGTTGACCAGGGTGTTCGGGACATTCCTTAAAGCCGGCAAACAATTGATGAACGAAGCCTCACCTTTGTCGAAGGCCGCCCTCACTTCCTCCACCAGGTCGCTGACCCCAGACACCCGGTAGAGTCCCTCCGACTTCAGGCCTGCCCGCAGGGCGCGGAGAAAGAATTTCACGATTAACGGTCGACAGCGCGACAATTCGGCTGCGCCCTGTTGCTCACAGCTCGCGAGCATGCGGCCAGAGGGGCTCGCGTGCTGCGCCACGAAGAAGGGGGGGGGGAGGGGGGGACAATGGACAGTGGGCCCCATTTATTGCTCGCACTGGGGGCCCAGGCCAACTGCGCTGCTACACCACCACCGCCGCGGCCGCTGTGAAGTTCCCCGGTTTTTAAATCGCGCGTCGTCGGAGAAGTTCTCCGTTGCAGCGCGGGCGAGAAGGGGGCGCTCGTCGGCTCGCGAGTGCCGCCAATTTGTTGTAATGCCGGAGGCGCAAGCGAGGGCGTCGTGTGGGATAGTGGACCGATAATGAGCGTCCTCCTCGTCAACGCAAAGCTTCTACTTAGTGACGCGGCCCCCAATAAAAATAAATATGAAACAAAACTTGGCACATCCCGGAGGCATGGGTTGTAAATTATTTTTCTTGATAATTATTACACGTACAAGAAGGTGAAAAACATACGCAGGATGTGCCATATTTAGTGACAATGTGCCGTGCCAAAACGTCATTGTTGTTGTCGTACACTGCTCAAGTGAGCATGGATTGTCGAGTTCCTGTTTACAGCACTGAGCCGGTGGTGGAAATTCGACATTCCTATGGTAGGGGCCTGTTACTTCGTAAGAAAACCGGTGCTGTCTGCCACACGACAGCAGGACTCGTCGTCGTTGTTGTTGTTGTTGTTGTTGTTGTTGTTGTTGTTGTTGACCAATGAGAAGTCTTGAGCCGACCCCCCAACCGGGATTTGACCTCCGCAACCTTGCACTTTGCGAGTCTGCGTTCGTTGGCCACTGCGCCACCGGGCCGGATGTTTACTGCTGAGCAAATCGGGTTCCGCACGAAGTTTCCTAACACCATATGCGGCACTTCCAGACACGCCAGGGGATGGGTGGGAGGTGGGGGGGGTGGTAGTAGTGGAAAGCCGGGGGTAGATTGCTATCCCACCTACAACTCATCGCACTGTGTGTGTGCGCGCGCAAGTTGTAGAGACAGACGTGGTGGTAGAGATGAGCTCTTGGGGTTTGTGCGATGTCGGGATGGCACCCCGCGTGAGAATGCTTAGAACAAACGAGAACAGCTCGGACGGAGCTTGTGTTGCCTCCGAAACGTCGTGATTTAAATTTTATTTTTATTTAACTTTTATTAATTTTTATTTTTTACCTACGTGGCTTTACCGAAAAAACCTAAGAATATGAATCCTTGCAGTCACGAAAGCTTCGAATCTAGAATTGACGTTCAGTCGTTGTGATTCTCACGCCGCGATTTTCGCGACCGCCTCGTGAACATGGCCTTGGGCAGTGGAACTCGTCTCATCCGTGACTTCCGCACATTCCGTCATTTGTTTTCACTTTCCTCTCTCTCGTGCTAATATGCTCAGGTAGTGGCCACATCTTTTTGGCAGCAATCTCTTATGATGGTCGTCAAGCCATTCTCTGGTAGGCCTTCCTCTCTTTCCGTTTACATCAATTTTTTTACGAACAATAACAACAACGCACTTTAAATGTTCCTCTCAATGCCCATCCTACACGTGTGTCCAAATAGTGACAGTTTCCTTCTCATCACTGCCTGGGAATTATTAGATAATATTCGTCTATGTGCAACCGTTTTTCTTACTTCTACGTTGGTTACTCTTTTGGTCCAGCTTAAATACAGTGTCCATCTATAGCAATGTACAAAGAGGCATTGCCTTCGTCGATACATTTCGGAAAATGGGATCGAGCAACAGCGACCGCCGCGTCGTCGCAGATGAGCGCTCGTCCGCCGTGTGTGCTTGTGCGTGTGTGCGCGTGTGTGTGTGCGTGTGTGTGTGTGCGTGTGTGTGCGCGTGTGTGTGTGCAATCATGTGTGCGCGTGTGTGTGCGTGTGTGCGTGTGCGCGTGTGTGTGCATGTGCGCGTGTATGCGTGTGCGCGTGTGTGCGTGTGTGTGCGTGCGTGTGCGTGTGCGCGCGTGTGTGTGTGCGTGCGTGTGTGTGTGTGCGTGTGTGTGCGCGTGTGTGTGTGCAATCATGTGTGCGCGTGTGTGTTCGTGTGTGCGCGTGTGTGTGCGTGTGCGCGTGTGTGCGTGTGTGTGCGTGCGTGTGCGTGTGTGCGCGTGTGTGTGTGCGTGCGTGTGTGTGTGTGCGTGCGTGTGCGTGTGCGTGCGTGTGTGTGCGGGCCCTCACCGCGCGCCTCGATCTCGCCGATGCACATTTCCACGACCATGGGCAGCCGCCCGCGGTGAGCCTTCACCAGCGCCGTGAGGTCGCAGCCGAACACCTTTGGCAGCCTGCGGGGGTCGGGCTGGCAGTCGGTGGGCACCAGGCGGCAGCACTGCTTGTGCACGTTCAGGCCGCAGTCTGGCGCCAGGGAGAGAGAGAGAGACGGTTTCGCCAAGGTGGGGCGATGGGGGTGTTAAAGGTCAAGGGACCGGCACAGAAAGTGACCTTTATAGTCATAATTATTCGTAGCCGTGATAGAGCGATTTTGGCCGGCGGTCGAGCGTTGGAAAATCCGCGTTAAACGTCAGCAAGGAAATGTCGCGGGTTTGGGCAGCCACTGGCGAATTTTCACAAATGTGTGCTGATATCATCCGTGGTTGTTAAATGGTAACAGGTAAAACAGTAACCGTTTTCAGAATCGATTAACAGTCACTAAAGTCAGGAACCAGAAGCCATTTCTCGTGGGATTTTGGTAAAGAATGCAACTTGTTGAAGAAACGTAGCCCATCGTTTGAACTGCCGCCCCGAGAGAGTGAATCTAATTGCCCTTTGGATGGCAAGTCCGGGGTGCCAATAATAGCGCGATTGTGGCAGGACACTTTCCTTAACATCTCAATAAAAAAAAATGAAACTGTTACGTTTGCCGCTTTAAGATGTGACTGTATGTTCGGAAAAGTGCCATTAACCGGTTTATTGCCGAGTCGTATTCATAAAGTTATAACAGGAATGCCAAAAAAACACGATTTCAACCACCCTAACATTTTCTAACCGAACGGGATTGTGGGCTCAGTTGACCGCCAACAGAGATTTGAACTTGTGAAACCTTCAGATTAAAAGTCAGATGAATCTGCTGCAGCATCAACAGTTGCCCTACAAAAAAAAGTTGAGCCTCCCATGTCAACGTCAGAAACATTTTTTTGTGTTATATAAATAACGGTTCAACTGTTTCTCGATGTCACGGACGGTCAAACTGCATCCGGCGCACCACACGCCGTGAACCTTCCTCTGCGATCATGTTGCGTGACCTTGACCATCCAGCGTGATCATCAATCTCTCGTGGGGGGGAGGTTTGGACACGCGTGGAAACTCCACCGCGATCAATGAAATAGATCTGGTGGTGCCACACAGTTGGTTCAGACGCAGAACGGTCACGGTTGCGTTCCGGCAGACGCGGAGCGGAGGTGGTGGTGGTTGGGGGGGTGGCACGTGCACTGGGAGTCGAACCCCCCCCCCCCCCCCCCAGTGTTTTCCGATAACCGAGCAACCATTAACGTGTGTCCCGGGAGACTGCCGCCCCCCTCCCCATTGTCTACCCATGCTGAGCATCCGTTGCTGGGAAATGGGACTCAAATCCTGCGTCACCGTGGTGGTGGTGGTGATGATGGTGATAGTGGAGGAGGTTACGAGGGCGCAGAGAGAAAAGAAAGGATAATGTAAAAAAATTCCGGCAGGAGCAGATGCGTCGCGGCGGTGGACGGGCATCGCTCGGCACGCCGCATTAGCATTCCCCCGTGGGGGGGGGGGGTAATGGAGGAGTGGAGGGGGAGAATTAACGCGAGACGAAGCTGGCCTTGGCGGTCCGCAGTAGTTTCATTTTAAAAACTCAGACACGCTGGCTGCGTCGCACACGCGAAGGCGCAGACACGGGCGCGCACAGACGCGCGCGATGAACACTTGAACACACGCAGCAGCAGCAACAACAACCACTCGTGCCAAGCTAGGTGCACCTTTGAGACCGCGCGAAACGTCGCGAAGGCTCGCTGGCAGGAAGGAGGTCACGGGACAGACCCAGAGGTGTTATGGGTTGACACACACGCGCACACACACAGCACACACGCACACACACAGCACACACGCACACACACAAAGATCCCCCGTATCGCCTTAACAGACTGTAGGGGCAAGTGCTGTAAGGAAGCACCTATGAAAGCTGGCACGGCACACGAGGGGGTGGGTAGCCAGCACCACGCCCGGCCGCCTTTGTCTTCCCAGTAGCGTTGCACCAGGTACTCATTTGAGGCTGAGTCAACCGAGGGGAGGCCCAGGACCCGTTCAGATAATCGTCGCTGGTGTTTTTCCCGTGAGCGGGAATCGAACCCTGGTTGCCGGGTTCGGAGCACAGCACGCTAACCGCTGCACTACCGCTCCCCACACACAAGACAAAGCTCCCCCGTGCAGCCTCTAACATGATGTAGGGGCAAGTGCTGTTAGCCAGCACCTATGAAGGCCGGTACTGTGGCACACCAGGGGGTGGGTGGCTAGCTCCACGCGCGACCGCCTTTGTCTCCCCCAGCGCCGACGGTTAACACCGCACACCACACACACTGTAACACACACGCGGATTGCACACACACGTGGATATACAAATGCGCGCACACTCACGAATAAACAGGCGTGTACACGTGAGCGTGAATACACAAACACACTTGCACGTGAGTACAAATGCACGCACTTGTGAACAAAGAGAGAGACCCCTCCCATATAGCATTTAATAGACTGTTGAGGAAAGTGTTGTCAGCCAGCACCTATGAAGGCCACACACATGTGAAACAAAGATCCCCCGTATAGTCTCAACAGACTGTTGGGGCAAGTGCACACACATTTACATGTATGCGAACACACACACACGTAAAGACAAAGGCATGCAGCTTTGTCTTTAGCCAGCAGGTCAAGGGTGAGTTGGAGCATCTGTTGTGTACATGCCTGCGTCGCTGCCCATTCGACTGGTTTATTTGTGTTACGCAAATATATCCACCTCTAAGTATGCGTTTGCATAGTTCGCTCAACGTTGGGGTGATTCTCGTGTCCATCACCGGTACTGAGCCTTCGATTGCAATACCAAATTGCGTGCGAAATCACCAGTCTCCATAGGACGTCGATAAAAGTGATAATAGATGTCCATTGTCATTCATATGTAATGACAGTAGAGTCAGCCTGCAGTGCGAATGGGCTAGTGGCTACGGGAGGTAGTGACAGGGGAGTCAGCCTGCAGTGCAAATGGGCTAGTGGCTACGGGAGGTAGTGACAGTAGAGTCAGCCTGCAGTGCGAATGGGCTAGTGGCTACGGGAGGTAGTGACAGGGGAGTCAGCCTGCAGTGTGAATGGGCTAGTGGCTACGGGAGGTAGTGACAGGGGAGTCAGCCTGCAGTGTGAATGGGATAGTGGCCACGGGAGGTAGTGACAGGGGAGTCAGCCTGCAGTGTGAATGGGCTAGTGGCCACGGGAGGTAGTGACAGGGGAGTCAGCCTGCAGTGCGAATGGGCTAGTGGCCACGGGAGGTAGTGACAGGGGAGTCAGCCTGCAGTGTGAATGGGCTAGTGGCTACGGGAGGTAGTGACAGGGGAGTCAGCCTGCAGTGTGAATGGGATAGTGGCTATGGGAGGTAGTGACAGGGGAGTCAGCCTGCAGTGTGAATGGGCTAGTGGCTACCGGAGGTAGTGACAGGGGAGTCAGCCTGCAATGCAAAGGGACTAGTGGCCACATGAGGTAATGACAGGGGAGTCAGCCTAATGTACTAGTGGCAAAAAGGGTAAAACCTATTATTTTTCATACATGGATTATGTAACGTTTTCCAATGTACGTTTGTCTTCAGAAGTATTCCATCAATGATGAGTAAGCCGATGGGAGCTGTCAGTGCATTTCCACATCGTATCTGCATATACTTAGCAGACCTTTGATCAATTTGTTCGGTTTTAATAAGCTAATTCCCTAACAGGAGCATACGTTTATCCAACTGAACGCTTACATCGTATCATCTTTACCAGAGTTATCATGCGGACAGACGAACAGAGGTCGTGAATACATGTTTTTAACCACAGATGGAAACCGTTAAAAAAAGTAAACATACATTCTAGGTGTGGTTACGAGTACAGTTTTACCCTTGGGTTTGATTATGATTCATGAAGGTCATGGAAGGATGGGAGTGTTAGTGGGTAATTGTGTTAAGATGTGCCCTGGGGAAACCGGCAGCCTGGCGATTGAGATTTTATTTTCGAAGCTATCAGGGACAAAACCTCACCGACGTTTATAAACGCCCTTCGGAGGCTGTAATTCATTTTCCTGAGATAGTTTTTTTTCTGGGCCAAAATATCACGGGGTCAAGGTCGGTGACCCCCTCGGTGCTGTGGGCAGGCAGAAGATGGCAATGGCAACGAAGCAGAGAAGCGTTCTATCACACGCTGTCTCGTGCAGCGTCTCTCAACTCCGGTCCACGCGGGCCCCCTCACGACCACAGCCCATGAAGGGTTTTCTGAGGCCGGGTGAACATTTGTGGATGATGCCCTCCCCCCTTGGACCTGAGGCTGGGGATAAACTGCCCCCTCTACCCTCACTCTGCAGTCCAGTTCTAGCGGCCCACCGCTTCGTGATTATCAATTTGTCCTATTCGTATGTGAATTAAGCCACTTGCACAATTCCTAAACCCGATGATTGGTAATCAAGGAACGAAGTGGAGTTGAGAAACACTCGTTTGGTGCGTGTGTCTTGCCCGCGGTGATTAGAGGAATAATCGCGATAAAATGTGTATGTTTACACTGCTGATGAGACACTGGATGTCGAAACTAGTCCAGAGCTTGCTTATGCTGAATCGACACTGCTGAAATGTTTCACTCGCTGAAGTCTGTGGAGCAATGGGTTGTGCATGTGAACACAGCTTCTGGTGACTGCAGTGGTCAAGTGACCCCATTACATACAACATCTACAACTCTATTCCTACACACGCGAATCAAGGTGTGTCATGGCCCTTACAATCAATATTATGAATCTATGCCTAGTTAGATGACTAGTACTGTACTTATTTAAGTTAACACACAACCATGGCAGTAATAACTTAGCCTAGATAACGACTCGATATGATGATGTACACGCATTTATCGAAATCTGCTGCCTACTTTATAACGACGGCCGCGACCGCTGAGTTTGTGCACGTCCATGCACGCGGTCGCTCTTATTCTATGGCATCCGATCACATTTGTAAGTGTCTGTTGATTGCACTTAGAGGGCCCCTTCTTGTAAGCGCAATTAACATTTATTGACGTGGGGGTGATTACACTTAGAGCAGGGGCCCCATTAAATTGAAGTGCACTCGTGCCCAATCCCATGAGCGTAGACTTAGTGTATTAACAGCTGGGTTGTCGTTGTTGTATGTGGCGTTTGAAGTGTTCTCTCTCTTGTTATCACAATTATCTTCCTCACAAACAAAAAAAAACCCACAAACAAATGAATGCGTTGGACAGATGACAATCCAAAGCATGGCCCTCTGGGAATGAGTCTTGAGACTCAGACTTCCAAACGCTGAAGCTGCTCCTTGAAAAAGTCTTCAAACTCAATGATGCCAAATATTCTTCAACATATTTACCTGTTTTTATGTTGCAAAGGCAAGGCCCACTGAGCTATGTAGCTCGTTTTTCAGACGTGACATGACCACAAATGATAGCTCAACGAAGCGGCTTATCACGTGGAAACTTATAGCAGCCAAATGTGGGGAGAGAGAACAAGCACACTTCAAATATACAAAAGAGATCAGCGTTAGGATCGAACGCACCACCGACCACCTGTATACCAGCCGAGGTGTTTAACATCTAACCCTCCAGAAAATACACGGCATTTCAGTGGAAACAAATAAAATGCTATAATTAAAAATGTCAACGCGGACTTAGCTGCACAGCCTCTCGATCTGGCGTCTCGCTCGGAGCCAGAGGGTGGCAAGCGGCGGTGAAGCAATCACGGCCCGGCACCTGGAGCAAAGCTGCCTGCCCCCCCCCCCCCACGCTGCCATCCCTCGCCACGCTCCACCAGAATCCTCCTCCTTTGTGTCCAAAACAAACCGCCGGCGGCCGCCCCGCAGAGGCCGTCCGCGCTCACAAAGCCACGGCGGCAGATGTTGTGCCTCCTCCTTCCTTCGGGCGAATGCTTTCACCGTCCTTTGTTTTTGAGAACCGCGGCGCTGAACAATTGCACTCGCACGCTTATACTCTCGCCCCCCACTCCCCACCCCATTGCTCCTTTCTCTCCCTCTGTCTCACCCCCCTCCTCCCCCTAACCACCACCACCACCACGGCCACCGCCCTCGGTCACACAAAGAGAGGCGTCGCGTTAGTTGAGAGTCGGCTGCGCGTGGCCGCTGCCTGTTGCAGAGCAGATGGCCGCCTGCCCGCACGGCCGACCCTTTTGTGTGGTCGGGCATTCTGATGAGCCGCCGTTCCCTCTCGCCGCCGTCGGCACTCACGAAGGCGCCACTTGTGGCTTTCACCGAGTCGCCTCGGCCTCGCTGAGGTTTTTTTTTATTGCTGCCCAAATAAAGAGTCGCCGTTTATTGTCGAGCAGCGCAGGGCGAGTGGCGCGCTGCTGGGACGAGCTCACGAACCTGCCCGCTCTGCGTGTAGCGCAGTGTTTGTTTTATTGCAACTGGTGGCCTTTAGTGAAGCCCCTGATGACGATACAAAAAAATTGAAAAAACACCGCAAATGCTGCTGATGTCAAACCCCAACGGTTTCGAATGGTGTGGCGGCCCTCACACTGATGATGTCTTATCGGCCAAGTGCCCCTAACCCCCCAACTCTGAAAATGAGTAAAGAGCACTTGTAGGAGGGGGGAGTCGTGAGTGTTGTGTTGCATCCGTCAGCCCACGTGTCGCTCGCTCGCTTGCTCGCTCCCAGGGAAACGCGTCGTGGCGTTGCCAGCTGGGAATTGGGACTTGGAGCAATGAATGTGACGATGGCGCTTTGAGTGGCACATTTGTGCCGGAAAGGCACCACGTGATCATTATTATTTTTACGCACGCCACGAGGTACTCATTTTAAGGGCTGAGTTGGTCTCGGGAAGGCCTTACATTCAGATATCACTCGCTACTGATTCATAGTCATGGCCGGGTACCACGATCAAACACACGCACGTCCGTCCGTACGTACAGATATAAACACGTACTCTACTACAACAACAACCGCGCAGACATTCCCAACTACGGAGGTGATATCACCTTCGCGATTGTGCCAGGCAAGGTGCACTTGGAGGCCATGTGAAATGTCGGCTAGCTGGCAGGTAATCGGGACAAGCCCCCGGGTGTTATGGGTTAACTTTTTAAGACGACTGCCAGATGCACCGTCACCAAAAGAATAAGACGGATCCTCCGTATAGCCGTTGACAGACTGTTGGAGCAAATGCTGTAAGCGAGCACTTATGAAGACTGGCATGGCACACGAGGGGGTGGGTGGCCAGCACCACGCCCGGCCGCCTTTGTCTCCCCAGTGGCGATGTTTACACACCGCACTAGGTATTCATTTGAGGCTGAGTCGACATAGGGGAGGTCCTGGACCAGTTCAGGTAATCACCACCGGTGTTGGCCATGAGCAGGAATCGAACTCGGGTCGCCGGCTTCGTAGCGCAGCGTGCTGTCCGCTATGCTACCGCTACCCCCACCCCCCACAGCACTGACCAACAATAACAACAGCAACCGCGGTGACGTCACCACGGCGCTTGTGCCAGGCTTTGTGCACTTTAAGGACTAACAAAAAAAAAAGACAAAGATCCCCCGTATAGCCTTAACAGACTGTAGGGGCAAGTGCTGTTAGCGAGTAGCACCTATGAAGGCCGGAACGGTACACGAGGGGGTGGGTGGCCAGCGCCACGCCCGACCGCCTTTGTCTCCCCAGTGGCGATATTTACACACCGCACCAGGTACTCATTTCAGGCTGAGTCGACCTAGGGGAGGCCCAGGACCGGTTCAGATAATCGTCACTGGTGTTGGCCGTGAGCGGGAATTGAACCCGTGTCTCCGGGTTCATAGCGCAGCGCGCTCACCGCTACACTACCGCACACACACACACACACGCTACACTACCGCACATACACACAGACACACGCTACACTCACCGGAGCACTTGACTCCCTGGGCAATGAGCCCCCACATGAAGTTGGCGCAGTACTCGCACCAGTGGGGGCCCCGGAATGTGTGGACCTGCGCGAGACACACAGCACAGCACAACAACGCAACGCTGATTTGTAGACATATATGAGATAGTAAGAAAATTACTTTTGAATGTACAGCACTTTAACGTCAGTCCGCTGCTGGACGAAGGGCTCCCACATTGTGGTAGGTTTGCACATCCTTGGCATGCATCTCAAGATGCCGTCCCCAGACAACGGTGGGACATGGGTGTCCTGGGGTAAGGAAGCTTGTGCACGTATTTGGTTTATCGAGGAGTATTGAGAATTGGCCGAAGATAGAGGAGAAAGAGCAAGGTCCTGAGCATGCACTTGAATAGAGAGTCAACAGCGTGGGTAGCTGGGGGAAGGGGCCATTCAGACTGGGGGGCCAGCAGAGGAGAAGGAGCGACCTCCCGGCGAGCGAAGCTTAGAGATTGAGAGAGACGTCGCAGGGATCAACACATGGATAGGGTTGAAGGAGGCAAGGCTTCGCGTTACATCACATAGGATAATGGAGAATTGCCGTGGCTTGCGGCCATCGCTTTTGTGGGGCATAATTCGCCGCGGCAAAGATCACTCCAAGCTCGGGGCATCTCTGGCTCATCCTGAGATAGCGCTGACTGCTCAGGGTCAGGTTTCAGAGTTTGCGAGGGCTGGGCCTTCTGCACCACCACTCGGTCTGCGTGGATGAGTTAATGGGAAAGAAGGGCCTCAAGATCTCAGTATAGAGAGAGGATAACAAGTGGAATGTGTTACGTCCAGAATGTTATTGATTATATAGATTATTCGATTTTTTAAAGTATAAATCTCAAAGTACAATTTGGAGATAATGATGATTGTACCATACTCATAGGTTTTTTCGGTAAAGTCACGTAGGTAAAAATAAATAATAAAAATTTAAATAATAGAAGTCATAATATTATTTTTTATTATTATTTCTATTATTTTTATTTTTTATACGTGACTTTACCGAAAAAACCTAAGAGTATGTATCCTTGCAGTCACGAAAGCTTCAAATCTAGAATGATTGTACCATTTTTGCCATCACGGTGATCATCGCCGCCGTCTCCATCATCGTCATCACCATCATCTAATTTCCAACATTCTAAGAATTTGGCGCCATGATAGCGGCACGCAATTCCCTCCGCACCTTGCACACTTCATCGGAATCTGTCACATCTGTGCAATTTAACGGACACTAACTGGCTGGACGGCGACGCGCCTGCGCACAGCGCCATCAGCGGCAAAAGCTCGAACGTGCCAACCTCCGGGACCACTCGGAGGCGTCCAAAACGCGCCGCGACATCTTTCAACCAAAATCCGCCGTAGCACGACGACTCGCCGAACGTGTCGCGTCCCTCTGCCACGAGCGATGAGTCATCACGGACACTGGAAGTCGGGGAGGTGGCGCAGCTTGCGCTGTGCGCTCCCCCCTGCCGCCCCCCACACCAAGGAGCGTGCGTGACGCCGTGCCCACCGCCGAGTTGAGCCAGCCAGCGCGTCCGCACCGCGTTGGGCATCGCGGCGTTGCGTGGCTCCAGATCACTCTCGCGTGGGTAGAGGCGCCATAGATGCGGAACGGACTCCGCTGGCAGCAGCCCGCAAGAGTGCCTCTCGGGGTATTTTTGGCCTACTCTTCCGCGCTGGCCAGATGTCTTGGCAGAGGTGCGAGCACCCACAGTTGACCCCGCCGTACACGACCTGACGTTCTGCTGTGGCACACTCATTTAGACTGGTGGATGGACAGAGGCGTGGGGGTTTTAGGAAAATTGTGCGGTTTTTTACTTCAACTGCTGCACGGGGAGATGGACTTGGAACCGGTGACCTCTAAGATTTAAAGTCCGGTGCGCTGACCGTCAACCCCACAGCAGATGCACCGCGCGTGCTCATGTGCCGATTTGAGACAGATCCCTGCCGCCTACTCCGCGCCTCTCTTCCTCCCCGCTGAAATCCTCCTCGTGTTTTTTTTTGGTCTCCCAGCACGAGCAGTGAGCCGGAATTACGTTTCCATAACAGCTGAGCAAACGTAGTGGGGGTAGGGGGCAGGGAGTGCCTGCCCTGAAAAAGGCGTCTCACCCATCGTCGTGGCCCTTGGCGTCATTTTAAAAATACGCACCTTGGGGTCAACT
This sequence comes from Lethenteron reissneri, assembly GCF_015708825.2. Taxonomy (NCBI): domain Eukaryota; kingdom Metazoa; phylum Chordata; class Hyperoartia; order Petromyzontiformes; family Petromyzontidae; genus Lethenteron; species Lethenteron reissneri. The sequence goes on from NC_083809.1 coordinate 2,602,542, forward strand.
GGGCACGAGCGTCGTAAATGTACGCGCGTTCGTTGAGCTTCTTTCGCACCGTACGTAGCCAACCGTATGCTGATCGGAGGGGCAGTGCGCACAGCATCCATCAACACTTTGGCAAGATCAGCCTCCGAGGATATTGTTTCATAATGACCTCGTATTTCCCGGGGTTTCATGAATTTCCAATGAATGGTATTTTATCGGTGACACTTTCAATGATCATTGTCGGTCAAATGTTTGTGTTGTGTTTCGGGCAATGCTACAAACATATCACGCCAGTTGTGACAGAAGCGAGGAGAGAGAGATTGTAGTCCTGCCAAAGTATTGATGGATGTTGTGCTCATCGCTCTTGCACGTACACGATCGTTATACGTTTTTTTATACATATAAATTGAATGTCTGCTTGTGTTTTGCTGTGATTGACACAAATTGTTCGTGAAATTGTGCTTCGACGTTGAGGAAATGTGACGCCAGAGGTGGCTCACAGGTCACAGCACTGAGCCAGGAACGCTCAGGCCCTGGATTCAACCCAGGGCAGGCACCCGTGATGGAACCAGCCTCTCAAGTGCGACGAGTTTAATTAGTTGCCACTTAATTGTGCTAAATCCGGAGACATTAAAACAATTTGGTTTAACTGACATGCGTCGAACACTGTGCAGAGCCGTCAGAGCTGTGCCCTGAGTGTGGATGAAGAAGCTTTGTGAAGTGACCTCAGAAGTAGTTCTGTAATGGCATCTTTCGGTGGGGCCGTTCTCTGACACAGGACAATGCGCTGCTACTCTTTGGTTTTTTCGGTAAAGTCACGTAGGTGAAAACAAAATAAATAAATAAAATAAAACAGCGAAATTAAATCACGACGTTTCGGAAGCAACACAAACATCCGTCATCATTGTGTTGCTTCCGAAACGTCGTGATTTTTTTTTTCACCTACGTGACTTTACCAAAAAAAAACAAAGAGTATGATGGATCCTTGCAGTCACGAAAACTTAAAATCTAGAAAAAATGCGCTGCTGGCTGCAGGGTTCTAAGTGGAAGCGTCGGCGTTCCGTGACGCGACGCTGGTTCGCGCAATCGGAACTTCATTGAGGGAAACAGGTAAAGGAGAAACAGGAAATGCGATGCCTGCCGTGTCGCACCTGTTCCATGACGTATCGAGACACCGTTTAAACATCATCAGCCAGGCTCAAGCCACTGCTGGATGGAGGCCTCTCCCCCAGCCACCGTGATGTAATATTCCGCCAGTCACCTGCACGTGAACTGATCGCGCACTGGAACACGGTGTGAGATGTAAACAAATCCACTCGCCCTTAAATTGGGGTGGTAGTGGTGGTGCTGCAGAAGCCGTAGTAATTGTGATAAATTACCAATCATTGGGGGACCCTCCGCGGACAGTAGCTCGCGAGGGCTAAGATAACCCTGACACTGCTGTCTTGCAGGGTTATGCAATTATTCCATTCCCAAAGGCCGTCGCTGATGTCCGCAGAAATTAATGCTGCGAAATGTGCTCAGGAATACGCAGCTGTCGCCTAACGCCGCCTCGGTTTGATTTGGTTTGACGGCCGTGCCGAAGGTGGCACGCACCGTGGAGCTCATCTGGGCCGTCTCTCTATTATCTATGACGCCGCTATTTACGGGCACACGCGCGCGGAATGACAATTCGACTCAGCGTCATTTATTTGACCACAGAGAGCGGTGGGGGAATTGGGGGGAGTGGGGGGAGGGAGGTTGCGAGTCCACAGGGATGCATCCTGTCTCTCAGCATTGTAGATCTGAACGTCCCAAACATCTCAAATGTGTATTAATTTAGTAATTCCACACAACATTTTTCTTTAATTACCTTCTGTGTGTGGGTGTTTTTTTAAAGAGACAATGGGGCCTGAACGAGACGTTTCCACCTCTACAAAATACACCGCTCTCCGCTTATTCAAATGCTAATAATTTATATTTACCGTGGCCATTGGTGTGAGTGATCGGTCTCCACGAGCACATCGCTTTTCAGTGGCGAGCACTGCAGCCCCGCCGGACACCGCGGCGGTGATAGCACGTGACTCACATCGAGCTTGCTCTCGATGTGAGCGTAACACACACACACACACAAAACGCTGATGGAGACGAAGCCGTACGGCACTGGCAGCGTGTGTCGTGTTGGAGAAGCGCATTCGGATGTAATCTGTGCGCCGCCACGCGCCTCTGAGCCCGGGCATTGTTATGACGCCCGGCCAAAGGGAAGCTGATTGGAGCGCCGTGCATGCATCACGCGATGAGAAATCAACCCCCACGCACCGTCGAATGCCAGCGTGTGGTCTCGACAACGCAATACTAAACGTACACAGTATGACGGGGGTGGGGGGGGGGAGCACATTTTAGAAACGAGACTTTCGAAATAATCATGATAAACAAAATCTCAAATGTGACCGCAGAGAAAAATGCCCTCATCTGTACGGATGTGGAAGGCGCGGGCATTTACGTCGCAATAAATTAGACTCCAGTGCACCTCTTTGGTTATCCGCGGATTAATTGGATGAAGCTGCCGCCGCTATTGTGGGTGGCTCATCTTATCCGTCCAGCCGCAACGGAATAATAAGTATAACCCGTAAAAACAAAGTTTTTCACTATAAATCCTTTATATGCGTGGCAGCGAACTTAATATAAAGGATTTAAAAGTATATTCGCCTGTGGAGGACGCGGGGATCGATCCCGCGACCTTTGGAATGGGAAGCGAGGGCGCTACCAACTGCGCTACTCCGCCACGGCCTGTGGAGGGGTTACGCTCTGGGCTCTTACACTCTGACGTTCAGCCAAAGCGATGAATTATATTTGAATATATGTAAAATATTTTTTTTTGTCTAAAAAGTGTACAATTTTGGAAAAAAAATTTCACGAACATTAATTGTCTGGCACAACGAGTCTGTGTGGAAAATGTCAGCTCGATTGGATCACGGGAAGTGGGTTAAAAAACGACCGAAATATTTGCACGGTCGTAAGCAAGCAAGCACGCAAGCATGCGAACTTAATATAAAGGATTTAAATATAGAATTTAGGCACTTTATTTGAGACCCGCTTCGGGGTGAATCATCAGCAGGTAAATGTGAATAAAACAGGGGTGAATGTTGACACCGCTTCCTTGCAGGTAATTCCATTTATTTGAAATAGAAACGTGGATTACAAAAAGGATCCATCTTCGGACAATGGAATTTTCCAGTCGTCGATCGGAAGCACGGACAATTTGAGCATAGGAGCCTCTGATAACCTCCATCATCGCAGGATCGTGAGAGATGGTGGCTTTGGTGGGGGGAGGGTAGACTTTCATCCAGCAGTTGATTACGACTGCTGCTGTTGTTGTTGTTGTTGATGATGCTGATCAGGGCCGTTGCACTCCAGCGATTGTTATTGGAAGCCCTTGTCACCTGAACACCAGATCGGCTTTGGCCCGCGGGGCGTTTCAGGGGCAGGATGGGGGCGGACTGAGGCGGTCCTCTGATCGTCTGTCTCAGGGGTCGTCGCTGTCGAGGCCCAGGTTGAGGGCTCCGCCAATTACAGCGTCATCCCATTAATCGTGGGCCACCTGCTCCCAGATGCGGCTGCTGCTGCTGCTGATGCCCTCTTGCCCCCATACCCTGAGGGTACGTGGGGGGAGGATGAGGGAGATGGCCGCGTTGATTTCCATTTGAAAGCGGTTGCGTCGAGAGTCGATGTCGTCTCTTCGTCAACCATAATTGTTCAACCTTCCTCGGTCACTCTCGACCCATTGGCGATGTTCGTGCAAAAAGAAAAAATCTGCGCCCCACCCACCCACCTCGCCGACCAACCCACACCACCCCAGCGTTAACTTTTCTAAAATTATACACAGCGCTCGCCTTTGTTCCGTCTATATAACTCGGCGCTTGCTTTGTGCGATTTGCTCTGGTCGCGACCGCTGCGAGGCGAGCGATTCTTTTGCGGGGAGGAATCTACAAAATTGCCGTTGCTACGGCCGATGCAAGACTGGTTTTGTGTCCCGTCTCACAAATGTGGGGGCACTGCGTGTGTGTGTGTCTTGTGCGTAGAATTAAGAGGACGTTGCGAGAGAAAGACTCATGATCAGCCGTGCGCCTTTGCCAGAGAGCACGAGATTACTGTGTGGTCACTGTCCACGAGGGAGCGCACAACGAGACGTTTCACAGCCGAGAAGTGAACGTACCGCATTTGGAATGGGGTTTTTTTTGTATCTCAAGTGATATTAACAATAAATAAAGCTCCCTATTCTGCCGGATATCACTCAATGCATTGTGAATTCATCATCCACACACACACACGCGCGCACACATAAACACAATCTTCATCACCATCATCGTCGTCTACGATGGTCAATCCACTGTTGGATGAAGGTCCACACAATCTGCCACCACCGCTCACCCATCCAGCGATGTCACCGATCCGCCAAGCTCCCGCGCACGAGCTGTATCCCCATCACTCTGTCTGCTCAGCAGACACCGTCCCGTTCCATTCCTTGGCTGCCACTCCGCTATTGCTCTTCATCGTGCACCCCCATCGTCGTTGTTGACCGCCACCCACCGGCGCCTGCGAGCGACGTCTTCCTGCCCAAGCCCCAACTTACTTCGCTCCGAACAATTCCGACTGCCGTCGACCAACACGCCACGCACTCGACAGGAACCACGACCCGTGGCATCGCGTGAAACCGGTTCCCCCGCGGCGAACACGCGAATTTAGAGGCGCGTCGTAGTTCTGGCAAAGACGAGAAACTAACAAAAAAACTAATTTTTATTTTTTATAAATTTTACCCGGTAAGGCCTACTGAGCTCACCAGCTCTTTCTCAGAAGCGACCTTGCACTCACAAAAGAGAGCTCAACTACAGTGGCGTATCATCATGTGGACATTTATATCAGTAGCCAAATCCTCTAAACGCGCGTTTATAAAGAGACGAAGGGGGGCCCTCGATGTGGGGGGGGGGGGGGATCGGGGGGAGGGACACCCAAATCTCACCTTGAAGTTGTGCGACTTCTCATACTTGTGCAGGTGGTCGGGCGCGTCCCTGAGCAGAGCGGCTCTGCGCACCAGCGATCCGAGCTGTGAACAAGCGAATATCTTGAGCGGCTGCCAGAGGCTCAGCGAAGCCGGTCGCTGGACCCTGCGGGCTGTCAGGGCCGCGCCGCGGGCCCCGCCACCCTGAGCGGCCGCGAGGTGGGGGGCGGCCGAGGCGGGGGGCCCCGCGCACTCCGACACGGGGCGCTGGGGCTTGCCCGCCGCCTCCCAGGGCTGGGCCGATGGCATCTTTTTACTCGAAATCTCAAAGCTGAGCGAAACCCAAAAACTATGTTTAAAAATAAAGATGTATTTTTTTAGCACTACCCCCCCCCCCTCCTCCACCGCCGATTTTGCTAAACTGTCATAATCTGACACTTCGGAATCAAGAGTCCACGTTGTCTTTTACTTCGAGTCGTGTTGATGATGACTGCCAAAGCGGCGTTCCCCGTCTATCTCTGGCACTGCCTGCTGCCGTCTGTGCAATTCTTTCTGTGGCGAAACTGAAGAGGCGGAGGCGACGGCGGTGATTCTCTCCCCCGCCCGCCCCGCTCGCTGCCTGTATAAGGGCAGTGGACACGCACGCGCGCACACGCAGACACGCACGCGCGCAGACTCGCACGCGCACACACACAGACTCGCACGCGCGCACACGCAGACACGCACGCGCGCACACACAGAGTCGCACGCGCACACACGCACAGACTCGCACGCGCACACACGCAGACTCGCACACACACAGACTCGCACGCGCACACACGCAGACTCGTACACGCACACACACAGATTCGCACGCGCGCACACACACAGACTCGCACGCGCGCAGCGCTGTGCCGGGGCGATGGAGTGACAGCTGCTGCTGCTGGCTACGGAGTGACAGCCTGACGGGAGCGAATGAGAGTGGGTCGCGACGCTCAATACAAGCTGAATGAGCCACGCGTACGCCCCGCGACCCCGCGCCTCCCAATCCCCGATCAACGGTGGGAGGTCCTCAGGGCGGGGTTGCTCCTTGGTCGGTGAGAGGGGGGGGAGTCTAGTCGGACTGACAGCTGTGGAGGCTGGCTATGACTAACTCTGTTAGTGTGCACACCACCCGATCTACATAATAATACTTATGGGCAGGGTTATGTTTCATCATCGAGATGAAATCATGTTAAGTCTGTTAGCCAGGGGTGGAATGATTCACCCATCTCCCGCCGCACAGCCCCCTGCAATTCAAATAATTTTTTGTTGTTTTGTTCTCGCAATGTTTTTGTAACACTCTGGAGAAGGGTAGTTGGCATAAGCCCATCACGTTCAAAATACAAATCTAAAAACGGTTATTAGTATACATGCGATGCATCTATTGTGAGCTATCTTACTATAACATAGACGCCACGGCGGTGAGATGTTAACTACCTCGCCTGGTACACAAGAGGTCGTGGGTTCGATCCCGACCCTGACGCCTGTATGTTTAGAGTTTTGTGTCTCCGGGTCCTCCGGTTTTTCTCTCCACATTCAGAATCAACATCACGCGTTTAGAGTATTTGGCTGCAATACATTTCCACATGATAAGCCACTTCGTTGAGCTATCATTTGTGGCCAGGTCGTTTCTGAAAAGAGCTACATAGCTCAATGGGTCTTACCTAGTAAAATAAAAACAAATGTTTAGTTTAGTTGGTATATTTATCCAATTCCTTTTTGTTAGTATGTTTTTTTTTTAAAGAGGTAACTGGGGTAGAGCGGTGGTGCCGTGGTCAGCACAATGCACTACGAGCCATGCTTCCTGAGATTGATTCCTGGTCACCGTTGACCTCAATGGCAAGTGAAATCTGAACCAGCCCTGGGTATCACCCCACCTCACCAACGTGCACTGACCATGGTGGTGAAGTATGGTCAAATAAGCCCCAAAACCCGCACGAGCTTCTCGAGAAGTGGATTGACAAATCACTTAAGATTATTACAAATTATGAAAGGGAAATTGCAGTGTTGTTATATGTAAGTCCTTTGTAGAATAAAACATTCGTATCTAATTTATTTGCGATTAATTATTCTGAAAGAGGGACACCTTTTGGGCCAAAGTGCCACAGGGAAAACAAACACGCGAGGCTCGCAGGTACTTAAAATACCGATGGCAAATATTGTGGAGGTAACTTACTGAGCCGCCAATTAAGGACGCCGGTTGTAATGTTGTATCCATGATGCTGCGCCTAACCTGACGCGAGATCGCTGCACTTTAAATGCTCCTTGTATTGGGTTGTGTAGAGAACAACGCCTTTCACCTCCACGCAATTGGCCTCCTTAAGACGCGAACTCCATTATCTGGCCTCTAATCGGATGTAATCCAGCCATGACGCGCGCGTCAACGTGCTGACTATGCACGGGGTGCATTAATCGGGCACGCGTGAATGCCAACGACCTCATCGCATTATTTATTCAGGGATGAATTAACATGGGTGGTTAAATATTCGCAGCGGCGAATTAACGGGCAGCGCCCAGTTGAAACCCCGCCACGGCCTCTGGGTGGATGCTCCGCATTGAGCCGTTACAAGGGAGCTCGCACACGCGGCGAGACGAGCCGAGAGCAGTCGGCCGTCGTGTCCCGAAGCGCGATTTAATGATCGTGAGCCACACTCAATCCGGATGAAGCCCTCCCCCCCCCCACAAGCATTTCGCCATCCCTCCTCACAAGTGCTGCGATGTAAACATTGTAATAGTAGCAGCTGCACGCGACTGTGATCCCATCCCTCCGCCTCCATGGTCGGATATGTCGATGGGATCTGTGTCAAGAGCGTCTTTAACTCCAAATGATTATCGTTTGTGATTGTAGTTATAAATGTCTACTGATTTACAGTACCCTTGCTGGATGAAGGGCTTCCCCGTGCTGGGTTGATAACGGGAATTGTTCGACCATACCTCACCATGCCGGGCAGTGCGGCTTGATGAATGGTTGAGAGGGGGGGCGAGAGGGGTGGGTGGGCGATTAATTATTCTGAAAGAGGACACCTTTTTGGCCAAAGTTCCACAGAGAAAACAAACTAGGTGCGCGGATACTTAAAATAACGATGGCGAATACTGTGCCTGTAACTTGCTGAGCCGCCAATTAAGGACGCCGGTTGTAAAGTTTGTATCCATGATGCTGCGCTTAACCTAAATCAATGACGCGAGATCGCTGGACTTTGGATGCTCGTTGCGTTGGGTTGTGGAGTCTACAACGCCTTTTACCTCCACGCAATTGGCCTCCTTAAAACGCGGACTCCATCAGCTGGCCTGTAATCGGATGTCATCCAGCCGTGGCGTTGTGACATCACTCCGTTAGCTGTGGCCAGGAATTGAACTTTGCTCACTAGGTGCATAGTCCAGTGCGCGAACCGCTAAACTTCCACCCATCAGTATTTTATATTATTCTTTATTTTATATAACCAAAAATATGACCTTCATATCGCAAAACATACATAATTTATTAATTATTTTCTTAGATACTTAGTAGGGCCATTGACCAGCATGGTGAAGCATGGTCAAAATATTCCTTAAAACCCACACGGCGCGGGGAGGTCCTCATCCACCTGTGGATTGACAAAAATCCACGGGTGGGTGAGGATTGACAGTATGCAGAAACACTCTTGAACACAGCAACATGAGTTTGATTCCCCTCCACGGAAACCATCACTGACCGAATGAAATCTGATCTGACCCCAGGGTCCTGGGTTTACCTGGGAGAATTAACCGGCGTGGTGAAGTATGGTCGAACAAACTCTCTCCCCCGCGACCACCATGGTGTGTTGAGGCTTTTACCGAGCAGTGGCAACGGGCTGAAATGTACAATTATTGTTGTTGTATATTATACATTTACATTGAGGAATATTGTGTTTCGCAAATTATCCACGGTATTAAATTGTATTGGAAATACACGCACGTAAGTGCATTATTCCGAATGCTTTCACGGCCAAATCAGATTTCAGAAGCGGAGCAGGGGTCATTTATTTATTTATTTTCGCGTTTATTATTCGTAATGCATTTATCATGTTGTGTCTCAGCCACACGATTAACCTTGCAGTGTCACCGTGTCACCTTGCTTCTCAGCGCATCCTGGCCACGCGCATGAATTAGACACGGCGAACAACCACCCGCGCAATAACATCCACCACACTGATTTATAAAAAATATATATATAAAAATGTAAAAACGCATCTGTTGATAACAGCGTTTATAAGCCCCGAACTATTTTTATTTTAACAGGTAAGGCCCATTACTGATGTAAAAAACGCTTTTCCAGAAGCGACCAGGCCACAAATGATAGCTCACCCAAGTGGCCGATCGTGGCGAGGAAATGTATAGCAGGCAAATAGTGTGAGCATGCGTTTTTACATTCGGAGTGAAAAACCCGGAGGACGCAGAGAAAAATCAAAAGACTGTAAGAGGCGACGTTTCGGGTATTGGCCCTTCTTCACAGTGTACATAGGCCATAGGGATTGAGTTGGCCTCTCTGTGTGCTCTGAAGAAAGGCCATTTGCCTGAAACGTCACGCCACCTCATGTATTTGTTGACTTGTAGGGCTACACGGTGTTATTGACGAATGTCTTGCGTTTTTGTTGTTGTTATTGCTGTTATCTGCCCTTGTGCACCACTGCCAATGCAGCAGCAGTAGCAGCATGGGCAAATAATCTGCGTGCAAAAATATAAAAAAAAATCCTCTAACATCTCATTAATTTCTGTAGCGGGGTGCGTATGATGAATGCGTGAGCGTCAACTGGAAAATTACGTCAACGCTTTTGTTATTCGCGTGTAATGCAACACAGTTGCCTGCCTGCCCGCACACACGACAGCGAATTTAATCTGCGTCCACATTCACCTTGATTGAATAAGACGCCTCCATAACTCATCGCTCGCCATAATATGACACGTTTGGCTGTATTGTAAACGCGGTGCGGTAATAATGTCTATCTATCCTTCCCAATACCCGTCAGCAGAGAAACTCAACACGCTTGTCAATAACATTTCCCTAGGACAGGGGTCGGCAACCTACGGCTCCGGAGCCGCATGCGGCTCTTTACGGGCTGCTTCTTGACGATGAGTACGTATGTACTCAGATGCATTGCGGCTCTTGAAATACTGAATTTTGTACCGAATTGGAAAGAAATGGCTCTTCTTGTTATTTTGGTTGCCGACCCCTGCCCTAGGAGGATGTTACGTATCGGCAGCATTTGATCCATGGTTATTCTTTCCAGCAGAGCGATAGGGAGTCCAGAGAGATTGAGTGAATTACTATTTTTATTTTACCAGGTAAGGCCCACTGAGCTAGGCAGCTCTTTTTCAGAAGCGACCTTTCCACAAATAATAGCTCAACGCAGTGGCTGAACGTGTGGACATTTATAGCAGCCAAACACTCTGAACGCTGAATACCCAATATGATCGTTGGAGACTACTGTACAATACTCCTCCACACCGTGGGACCCTGATGGATAAACAGTCCCATATGTCATAAAAACATCTGCCAACAACCGGTCTACAAGACGTAGCAGAGCGTTACAGCGCCACCACGATGCGTTTCTCTCCAGATATCGCTTTCAATGCGACGGAGCGGCGGTGCAGCGCTAAGCTCCATGTCGCAGCGGTGAGCGTACTGCGCTACGGAACCCCCGTCACCTGAGTTCGATTCCCGGCCACGGACAACGTCATCGGCGGGTGACACGCGACCCCGCACATCGAGGTGCTGTGTTCACTTCACCGATCCACGCTGAGCAGCGTTTGGTGAAGTATGGTCAAACAACCAGCAGTGGAGAGGCCTCGGCCCAGTGGTGGATTGAGACTGTGCCGATTGTGACAGTGTATAATGCGCATCTTAAACATTTGTTGTTGTTGTTGTTGACATTTGTCGTCGTCGTTGTTGTTGTTGTCGAGCGGTGGCTAACGCGGCACCGCAGAGCCGTGCTCGCTGTTGGAATGTCAATGAGCGCCACTCGCGCGCGCCCCGTTACTCCCCGGGTACGGCCGCTGCACCACCCCCCCCACCTCGTGATGCGCCCACGTGCGGAATGAGCAAGCGTAGCCTGGGCCCACTAGGGAATGCCCCTTGCACCCCTCACAGCGCGCGGCCTGACTTGGGCAGGGGGGGGTGGCAGCTGCTCTCTGTGTAATACTCGAAGCGGCGGCTTTTGGCTGACCATCGAACAAAGACGGTGTGGTCGCTGCATCGCGCGCGCTTTCACGTGCGCTTCTGCGGCCGTCTGGAACGCTCTTCCTTGCGAGTATTAGGAAGCCACTGGAGCGATGCACTTTTAAATGCCAGATTGAAAACTCGTTTCTTTAGAACGGCTTTTTTGTGTTTAATTCGTTGTTCTTCACCCGCACCTTCGATTAACACGGTCGGCTACGTACGGTGTGAAAGAAGTTCAACGTGCACACAGTACAGAGTTAGGTAGAGGTAAAGGCGCAGGCCTGCAACGTCTCGCCGACTCGTCCACGTTGGCCGGACGTCTTGGAGGAAGTCGGATGTACCGGCACGTTAGCCCACCACGCACGACCTGCCGATCGACTCACTGCGGCGTAGAAATGAACACTTCAAACTCCGTACAAATATGTCAGCAACATTATCGCTGTACACTCGAAATGACCTCTCTTGTATCTGTGTCGAACTTCTTTCGCACCGTACGTAGCCAACCGTGCTAATCAGAGGGGGCGAAAGAAGCTCAACGTACATGCATACAAGAGAGCTGATTTGAATCGTACAGCGATAAGGATGCTGACGTGTGTGTACGGAGTTTTGAGTGTTGCCCTGCATATATTGGGTTAAGAAGCCACGCGTGACTGATGAGACTGCATTTAGAGCCGATTTAAAGTGGCATCATTTAAACAGTTTCCAATTGGAAACATTAGTCTGTAAGGCCCATGGGCTGATGGGATAAATATTTGATATTTTCAGCTGTTAAACAGAGGCATTTCCTGATTATGTTACGCTTATTGCAGTCACCCACAGTAGCAGCCACGCAGCCCTTTTGTCAATCTACTGTCAGATGAACCTCTCCCTGTGGTATGTAGGTCATGGAGGTTCCATGTCCATACTTGGCCACGCTGGTCAGTGCTGGTTGCTGAAGGAAGGCCTGGACCCATTGATATTAGCCGTAGGTCGGGAATTGAACTCGGGTGACCTGGTCGCTGGGTTCATAGCACCACCAAAAAAGACCCCAATCTCACTCACGTCATCCTCGGCGCGTGTGACACTCGGCCAGATCCCTCGCCTGCCTCCGCTACCTCCACTGCCTTCTCATCGGCAGCAGGGCCAGCTGCAAGATCGCCTGTTGCCTGTGCCACCACCACGCCTCTACTCTCGCCCTCCCCACTCCTCGTATCTCTCTTCGCTCTCGCTGAACCACAGCTCCTGCCACCTGCACTCGGGCTCACGGTGGAACTCTCCAAATCAGCAGCAGCAGCAGCAGTGTGACTTGCAAGCGCTTCCTCCCCCTCCTCCTCTCGACATCAAGGACCAGGACATTGATCATTGCTGGGCGTCGTTTCTCCGTGGCAGCCGCCGCCGTCTGGAACGCAGCCATCGTCCCGTTGCCCATTCATAGCAGCAGCGTTCAATCTACACCGACTTTTAAGAGACACTTAAAGGTCCCACGTCCTTTGCCAGATCTCCAGCAACTTTGCGCTTTGCTCAGCACCGCAGAGTCACGGTCATTTATGTCCGTGAAATATTGTCGTGTAAGTTGCATTATTATTATTACTACCACTCCACGCCAATGTATAATGTAGCGGCACGCAAAATACGCACGCCAAGATGGGATAAATTGAGGCCACATTGCATAATGGTGAACGCCTACGCGTAAGTCTCCGTTAAGCTCTCTATTTGTAATAGATCTGCTGTAGCCACAACAGTGAACAGTTATACAAGCCATATTCTGCATTGTATGTGTTTTACTCTTCATATATTCAACAACGCACATATGGGAAGACAGTATAATTGTACAAGGAAGTGGCGTAGCTGGTACAAACGATCGGCTCCAAAGGGGAATCTCGTTCTGATCTAATGTAGGAGTGAAAAGCAGAGGATAGAGAAAGGAGGACAAGAGTAAAGATACTTTAGAGTGCATTAAAATATATTCATTCATATATTCGTGTCCGGACTAAAACCGTCAACCCACCGCATCGGCGAACCTGGTTTTAATCGCCGTTGGCTGTCGAGTAAAGATGCTCGAAATCACTCACACCCCTGCCTACAAAGCTGGGAGATAAAACCCGCGCTAAAATGACTCACACCCGTGCCCTGCGAGCCAAGACGCGCCCTTCACGGCAGAGCCACTCGTCCACGACAAATCATAGACTTGTTGCCATTCATGTCCACGTTTCAATTGAAGAACCGATTTTATTTTTGAATAACTTTAGTGAATGTAGAGGCCACTAGCGGCTGCAGGGGTCACGTGAATCCATCACGTGCAACATAAGCCGAGTACAAAATAATAGATACTTCCACATGTGACTTGAGAATCAATATTAACTAATGAATCGATGCAATGTCCCACCCCTACTGTCTCGGTATGAACCCATGGTCTCAGCGGGGTTGGCTTAATGCGACGTCGTGGCCATTAAGAACCACCCAGCCTGCTCGATAAGTCACTCATGACAAGGAATTAAACATCCTAATGCAGGACCCTCCTGGAGACAAAAACTAGTCTGGAGACTCAGCGAGACTTTAATGGGTCGGGGGCATTATTATTATTATTATGAGATGATCTACAATTATAGTAGTAGCGTGGTGGCTTTTTGGTGCATCCGCTGCCGGATGAGAGCCTCCACACGAGCAAACTTCACCGCGCTGTTCAGAGCTGGCTGATGAACCGGCAGAGGGGCCGGGAACCGTTCGGATATCACTCGCCACCGATGTCAGCCTTGGCCGGGAATCAAACTCATTTCTCCCAGGTCTCCTTGGTTTGACGACGTTAGATCTCATGGTCACAATGTACACACCATAACCACGGTGGCTATGAGATGTTAACTCTCTCGCCTGGTGTACAGGAGTCCGTGGGGTCTATCCCGACCCTGACGCCTGCTGTATATTTGGAGTTTGAATGTTAATCCCATTGATTGTTTTCTCGGGTCGTCCGGTTTTACCCTCCACATTTATAAACATGCGTTTAGAGTAGTTGGCTTCCGTACATTTCCACGCGATAAGCCACTACGTTGAGCTATCATATACGTGGCCAGGTCGCTTCTGACAAAAGAACCATGTAGCTCAGTGTGTCCTTACATGGTAAAATTAAACAAACATTGTTTAGTCTTTATAAATAACAACCGTTGTGAGCGAGAGGAGAACAAGCCGCTGACTTGTCTCTGCTGTTCCGTGAGCACATTCACTCCCGAGCCACGCTGCCGCTCACGATACCCATTAGCAACGGAGCAATATTGCCGATTGCTTTCCGAACCCCTTGGCAAACTGCAAAGACGTAGGCCGAACCAATTTCATTATTGGAGTCCTTTGTGCTCCTAATTGAAGGGCGGTGCAGTGAAGCCTCGTCATTACCCCTCATTACACTGATGAGCTGTCCCATGTAATGCATGTTAATGCACGGGGGACATCCATTTCACCTTCTTCAAAGCTGCCTTCCGCCCTCGGTGGCTCTTCGCTTTCTCGTTTCGTGTCCGACCGTAAGTGCTGCTTTTATCTCCGCCCGCTCAATTTCGAGAAGGCCTTCCTGTTAAGTCGTTGGCTCAAGGCGGTGGCGCAAGCTCTCTGGGGTGCAGGCGGTGCGACTGCCTGGCCCGGGGCACATCCCACGGTGTGCCCCCCCCCCCCCAAAGCGCGGGGCCCGGGGCGATCGCCCCGATTCACCGTCTACCCTTGAGATGGCTTTGCCTGCAGGCCAGGGCGCTACAAAGAGAGGTGTCGGGAGGGGGGAGGGGGGGATTGGACTGATCCAGGGGCTCTATTTAATTCCTTGCACCGGGCCCATGCCCACCACGCACAGTTGGCTAGTCACGTGTGATCAGCACGGTTGTAAATGTTGTGGGTTTACTTTCCAACACACCGGTGTGCTGTACTAGTAACGAGTTGGTCTGTTTTGTTTACGTGACAAACCTTAGTAATCGGCTTTGTCGGGCGGTGGCGGGTTTAACGACACATTTACATTTACGCGACCTAACCCAAAAGCCTCGATTATGGTCACGTACACGCACGCGAACTTCAGCGTCGAGTTCAAAGGTGCTGGAAACTTTGGAGCGATGTTTCGTGAGCCGGGTGGGTGGGGAGGTTGGGACATGGGGACGTCTGACACAAGGTGACGATTGCACCGTCAAATGGCCAAATAGGTTGCCGGACGAAGACACGGGCGCATTCCGCTCTGAACGCGGGGAACACACTTCGTCGTGCTCTCAGAGCAAGCGAGCGCACGCGAGATTTCGAACACATCGCCGGGCGTGAAGAGGGTCGGATATGTGAACGCCCGCAGATAAGTGACGGTCTCACCGTGCGCACATAGACGCATTGGTGGGCGGTATTTGTAAAAAAAAAAAATTGAAGCTGCAAATGTTTCACAACAATTATTTTTACGTTCCCGCAATTCGCACACCCTGGTTAGAAAATCTTGGCGGCGAGGTGCGTCAAAATACATTCGCGTGACGTTGAAGCGGTCGAATGACGAATGTTACGTGAGCAGCTGAACACGAAGCGTCTCCGTCTGTTGCCGTGTCGCAGCCCCCAGCCCGATGACGAGTGGCTGGCTCCGTGTTCCAGAGGCAGAGTTCACTCCGCGTGCCTTCGACGTGGTCGGAAGGTTCCTCGATTCAACGGACCCCAAATCAACTGTCAATGCTGAGCTTTGTTAGCAAATTCTTAGGTTTTTTCGGTAAAGTCACGTGGGTAAAAAATGCAAATTAATAAAAGTAAAATAAAAAAATAAAATAAAAATCACGATGTTTCGGAGGCAACACAAGCTTCCGTCTTCAGGTGGAACCGTCACAGCACGATAGCTGTATCAAGTGATTAATTTAATTTTTTACCTACGTGACTTTACCGAAAAAACCTAAGAATATGAATCCTTGCAGTCACGAAAGCTTCAAATCTTTGTTAGCAAGTCTCAGTAGACCGAATAAGCATTCGAATAGCGTCAACATTGGCGACAGTGTCAATTAAAGACTGATAAAGAGACTTGCTGACTCAACATTTGACCTCAGACAGTTGTATGAGACAGTGTTGTGTTATGCTGCACCGGTGCACCGCCAATACGTCCAAATACTGCCTGCACTGCGTGGTTCACTGATCGGGGCGGATATACGACGTTGCCAAGCACTGCGAAGGAGATTTGGCCAAGAATCCCAAGTCGAGACCCTGAGACTCCCCCAATGACCTATTTTCTCTATTCGAAGGCGACTTCCCGGCGTCACACATTTGGGCCGCACGCCTGGACGCCGAGCGGATTCGAAGAGGCACCGTCCCACAAAGTTCGCTCAAAAAACCCTCCGAGGGATGGGAGGGAGTGTGGGTCTTTAAAGCCCAGAGAATACGGTAAATGACGGTCTTCCTTTCCAATCGGCCGCGTTTACGTTTGCAGCTGCAGGCCCATGGGTTTGGGCAAACAGCTCTCTGTGTGCGCACATGGCGTTTGTTTGCGCTTTCAGGCTTTTGCTTGCATAAGCAAATAGTGGAAGCCACTGCCAAATTAGTTCTGAATGAGCCTCCCATGACACCCCTCAGCCTCTCACCTCGCCCGCAATGCCTCTCACGTGCCACCCCGGCTCTGAATGTCAGCGGCGCGAGTGTTTGTAAATGGGTCTATGTGTGTGTGTGTGTCTCTGTGTGTCTGTGTGTGCGTTTGTGTGTGTGATGTTGGGAGTGGTAATGTGGCAGTGAGCGCTGCGCTACGAGCCTGGAGACCCTGATTCGATTCCCGCTCACGGCCAACACCAGTGGCGATTATTTGAACTGGTCCTGGGCTTCCCCTAGGTTGACTCAGCCTTAGATGTGTACCCGCTGTGGTGTGCAAGCATCAGTTATGGGAGAGGCAGGCAGCTGGGCACGGTCCTTGCCCCGCTGCTACCACGACTTGTGCCGGTGGGGTGGTGTGGCAGCGCGAATATAACTTTGCTCCCTCAAGGCATTCGCCCAACGGTCTGTCAAAGGCTCTATAAGGGGGGTAGTTGTGTTTTTGCGTGGTGACCACGTACAGATGGCAGGCAGCTATGCTGACCACTGTACCACCATGAGTAGTGTTGCATGGTTGGCATGGGCCGTATTGCAAGGGATAAAATGCCCCCCCCCCCGCACCAAATTCACCCCATCAACTCTCCCCCCCCCCGCATTCCTCCGTAAGTTCCGGTGCAGTTGCACCTGCCTGTGCACTCGATAGCTACGCTACTACCACCGTCCATTGAGGAGTAGTGCTGCAGTGGTCTCCATACTGTGCTTTAATCCAAGTGACCTGGGTTAATAATACCAATGCTCCTCTTCCAGGAAAGCCTCGCTGAGCCTAGAGACTCCACGTGTGTGCGTGCGAGTGTTTGGCTTGCAGGCAGATGGGGTGTGGGGGCCACCACCTTAACAGTGATCACACGACTCAAGAGAGTGACCCCGGGTGGGCCATGGGGACATTTGGTGTTGCAGGGCCCACCGCAATTACCACGACGTACCGGTCCTGATTGTTGGAAGAGAAATTTACACCCCATGCATTATGAGGCGATGACACTCACAATCCCACACTCAAAATCCCACACTCAAAATCCCACACCCAAAATCCCACACTCACAATCCCACACTCACAATCCCACACTCAAAATCCCATACTAAAAATCCCACACCCAAAATCCCCCACCCAAAATCCCACGCTCAAAATCCCACACCCAAAATCCGTCACCCAAAATCCCTCACCCAAAATCCCACACTCAAAATCCCACACTCAAAATCCCATACTAAAAATCCCCCACCAACAACACACTAACAATCCCATACTCAAAATCCGACACTCAAAATCCCATACTAAAAATCCCGCACCCAAAATCTCACACCCAAAATCCCACACCCAAAATCCCACGCTCAAAATCCCACACCCAAAATCCCCCACCCAAAATCCCACACTCAAAATCCCATACTCAAAATCCCACACCCAAAATCCCATACTCAAAATCCCACACTCAAAATCCCATACTCAAAATCCCACACCCAAAATCCCCCACCCAAAATCCCACACTGAAAATCCCACACTATTAATCCCATACTCCAAATCCCATACTCAAAATCCCATACTCAAAATCCCCCACCCAAAATCCCACACTCAAAATCCCATACCCAAAATCCCACACCCAAAATCCCACACCCAAAATCCCACACTCAAAATCCCACACCCAAGGATTCACGAATCGGGTTTCTCTCCTGACCGCGGGGGAAGGACAACAAACTAAATATGTACGAAGCAGTAATGAAGCCCTGGCTGGCTCAGAGGTCAAAGAACTGAGGCGGTGTGGCTCAGATCCTCGGTTCAAATCTAAGCTCCAGCCGCTTTTGACTCAACCGGTTTGGTTGGTATCAGCAAGTTGATAAAACTATAAACAATTTTTTATTTTACTAGGTAAGGCCAACTGAGCTTTCTAGCTTTTTTTCAGAAGCGACCTGGCCACAAATGATAGCTCAACGAAAGTGGATTATCACGTGGAAATGTGTAGCAGCCAAATACTCTAAACGCATGTTTCTAAATGTCGAGGGAAAAATCGGAGGACCCGGAGAAAAATCCACGCAACGACGGGGAGGGAGACACGCAAACTCCAAATATACGGGCGTCAGGGTCGGGATCGAACCCACGAGCTCCTGCATACCAGGCGAGGTAGTTAACATCTCATAGCCACCGATGGTCTCAGCTTCGACGCCATAGCGGAAAAAAAAACATTGCTGTGAATTTAATTTGCCTAAAAACTTCAGCTCTGGGAAATGTCAACCATCGGTATTGACTGCCAATGCGGACAAAGCCAATCTGATGGTAGAGTGCGTGTGGAGAAGTACACCCCGTGCTCTGTGAGCAAGGGAACAAAGGGGGCCACACTTGGGAGGGTTTATTTGTAGTTTTCTGCTCGAAGAAGAAAATCTCCTTTGAGCAGCCGTTCTCCAACACACGTGGGGGGGGGGGGGGGGTCTGCACTGCTCCGTGAGCTTTGTGAGGGGTAATGTCACGATGCCATTTGCGCAATTTGAACAAAGGGGGGGTGAGTTGGTGGTGGACTAAAAGACGACAGAAATATTTGAAAGGAAAATAGATATTGAAGCTGTTCGACATTTAAGCAGTTTAGTGGCACATTGGAACAAGCGGTCTCTCTTACGATAAAGAAAAAAAACCTGGTAAAAGTACAGGGCATTAAGAGTTCTTTCTCATGCATACATTGTCTGTACAGTCGTCGCGGAACTTGTTGTAAAGAACTACGGCCTACGCTTCGACGTATGGCGCTGGATGGCACTGCTCTGACAAGCCCCTCGGCTGATGGACTAACTCGTCCATTGCTTTTTTCTGTGGAGAAACAATCTGGACTCTGTACATTACCCGCAATTTCTCAAAATTGTGCACAATTAGAGTTTTTCTTTTATAACAAATGTTGCTTCTTCGCACCAAACCGGGACCCCATTTTCGAGATGTGATTGCTTTTGACAAAATCAACCCAACAAGCGAGCGGAATTTGTTTAACAATCCTGACCCTAACTGATAGGATCCGGAAGGTCGAAACGAGTGTAGAGTTTTGCTTAAATAAATATCGTTGGCTAACATTGCTCTGGAAATCTCATAATAGTCTCATGGAGTAAAACAAAAAAAAAACGAATTGCGAAGAAATGAAACCCAGGAGTTTATACATTTCAATTGGGCCGATCAAAACGCATTGGCCTCGCGAATCATTCTGGCGATGGCGATAATGTAGCGATGTCCGCGTTTGGCAGCGTCCGCGATGACCGTGCCTGCGACGAGACATCGGAGATCGATGCTCAGACGAGGGCGGAATTGAGGCGGTTGTGGGGGGGTGTTGGGGGGGGGTGAAGCGGAAACGCTCGCGAAACTCGATGAATTATGCACGCGATCGATCCGAGCGGAGGCGGCCTCCTTCGGAAATGACATCGTAAAGAGGCACTCGCTGTCACCGCTGCCCCCCCCCCCCCCCCCCAGCCGTTAACGTGGTTTAAACTTTAATCGCCGCCTTGGAACATTTTACCGGATCCCCAACGAGGTTAGGAGCGCGTTCCTTAGCAGCGCGTTTCCGTCCCATTACGAGTTGAAAGCTCTCCTTCCTGCGTCTCGCGCGTTAAACACCCGCGCGCTTCCTTCGGGCAGCCGCGGCGGACGGAACCCTCGCGACGGGGAAAGTTGCAAATTGCGCCAATGGGGGAAGGCGTGACGTCTCAACCGAATACTCGCAGCCCTCCTCTGTCAATCCACTGCTGGACGAAGGCATCGCCATGCTTGTGTCTCATCTGCTCACGTCTAAAGAGCGTCCATGTCTGTCTGATGATAATGACGACGACCATGATTTTTTTTCTCTGTCATAAAGTGCCCTCCTATAGGCCAGTGAGTCTCAGGGTGCTGTACATCTTATATCTAACATTGGAAAGGGCACCCCCAGTGGCAGCTGCCCCTGTGGACACAACATGACAATGCACCTG
Source organism: Lethenteron reissneri (assembly GCF_015708825.2). Classification (NCBI taxonomy): domain Eukaryota; kingdom Metazoa; phylum Chordata; class Hyperoartia; order Petromyzontiformes; family Petromyzontidae; genus Lethenteron; species Lethenteron reissneri. Next base: position 2,623,160 of record NC_083809.1, read on the forward strand.
GCCTGAAAATGGGCATCATACTGCCAGTACGGGGGGACGATTGCTACGTATAATTCTCATTTAGTCGTTTGGTTAATATTCCAGGGACCCGACACTGACACTTGTATAATTGGAGTTTGCATGTTCTCCTCGTGGTCGCGTGGATGTTTGTCCGGGTTCTCCAGTGTTTCCCTCCACATTCATTTCCACATGATAAGCCACTTCCTTGAGCGATCATTTGTGGCCAGGTTGCTTCTGAAAAAGAGCTACATAGCTCAGTGGGCCTTAGCTGGTAAAATAAATATTGAGTTGGATGGCGTGATAATGTTTGACTATACTTCACCAAGCTGGTCAGTGCGAGTTGGTGAAGTTGGTGAAACTCTGTACCATTTCGTATACCTCACTGCACTGATGTTAGCCCTGGCGAGGACTCAGACTTGGGTTGTCATGTTCAGAGCATTGCTTGCTAGCCACTGCGCCACAGCTCCACCCTAAAACAATATCCCGTAAGATAACCGACCTTAATCAGGATTGCCTCGACAAGAAATCCACACACGGGCACTGCCGAGGAATCAAATACCAATCCTTTCATCCGACATTGCATTGCTGGGCACGCTACAGTATATAACCTGACTTTGCTGACGGCAGCTTTCATAACTCCGCAATGTTCACGTGTGTATATATAGATTTTAATTTAAAGCTAAGTGCAGAGACTTCCGTGCATTGTCTGTGCACACAATGTATTGCGATCATCGGCTCTGCGGCCAATTTTTCCTGGCTCGGATGGAACGATTTCGCCGGGTCCTGTGCGCTACGCTTGGATGGCTCGGGGCTGAATGCGTGGTGTCGGAAGTTGGATCAGGGGCCTGAGTGTGGAGAGGCTGGGTGGCCCGGTGGCAAAGGCTCTCACCTCGTCATCCAAATTGTACCGGTTGGCGATACAATGTACCGAAAGTGTCCGCTTACTACCGAGCCTGCGCGTTCACCGTGAGTTTGATTTAAAGCGGGGCGGCAATTTTAAAAGCGCTGTGTGGTCAGTCTGCAGCCAAGGGCACGTCGCCGGGGATTAGTGTTGGACGTATGGGCAATGTTTACGGGTTCCAATTAGATGCTTCGAGCCATTGCTCATGGATTAATGTTTGCATGCATTGTATAGGTATGTAGAACCTAAGGGGTTTTTTTCTCCAAATTGTATGGTACATTATTTCATCATCATCAGCGATTGTATATCCACTGCTGGATGAAGGCCTCCCCATGCTCTCTAAAACTGAACTATAAAAAATATTTATGTCATTTTTATTTGACCAGGTAAGGCCCACTGAGATATTTCAGAAGCGATCCGGCCACTAATGATAGCTTAACGAAGTGGCTTATCACGTGGAAATATAGTGGCCAAATACTCGAAATACATTTTTCTAAAGGTGCAGGACAAAAACCGGAGGACCCGGGGAAAAATCCACACGAGCACGGGGAGAGAGGCACGCAAACTCCAAATATACAGCAGCAGGCGTCACGGGTCGATATCTAACCCACGGAACATCCTGTATATCAGGCGAGGTAGTTAACAACTCGCCATTGCCCATGGTCCAGAGCTGCTTCTCTACTCGAGCTGATCTCATCGCTCCGTCTCCACGGTGACCGTCTCCACGGTGACCGTCTCCACGGTGACCGTCTCCATGGTGACCGTCGTCTGGATACGTTCACGGCTTTGGCCACCGTTCCATCTCCGGCCTCGTCCTTGGGCGATGAGGCCTGCTCAAGCCCACTGGCTCGTCTCGACAGCCAACGCGGTGCCTCGCCTCATCTATGTCCTCGTGTTCCTCCTTTTTTAAATTCTTTATATTAAGTTCACCTGCTTGCTTGCTTGCGTGCTTGCGTGCTTGCTTGCTTGCTTACGACCAGTGCAAATCTTTCGGTCGTTTTTTAACCCACTTCCCGTGATCCAATCGAGCTGACATTTTGCACACAGACTCGTTTTGCGTGACAATTAATTTTCGTGAAAATTTTTTCCAAACTTTTACACTGTTTAGGGAATTTTTTTTAAATATTTAATTACCAATTGCTTAATGGTGGCAGACAATCATCTGACCCATAGGTGGCAGCCATCTCAAGCCAGAGGACGAGAGGACTCTAGCCTGCCCCGATGCCACGCATATAAAGGATTTATAGTGAAAAACTTTGTTTTTACGGGTTAATTTTTTCATATCTCAGTTCATGTGGGGGCTAAGTTTGCAGTCAGCTTTATGTTGATGGGAGGGTTGGTGATAGGATTTGCGTTAAAGCTAGTGATTCGTTACGGTTTTTCGTAGGTTAGAGTCAGTGTTGGGTTAATGTTTGGGTTGGTATTATGTTTGGGTTAGAGGTAGGGTTAGGTTTCGGTTGGCTTTGGATGAGAGTTAGTGTTGGGTTTGTGTTGGTTTAGAGTTAGGATACCCATTGTAATTTAGATGCATTCATTAACCCTCCCCCCTCGCACGTGAAGGGCTCGAAATTGACGTCATCACATTACGCCTCTATTTCAGCAACGAAGCAGGAGGATTTCTCCACAAATCTGGCTGTCCGCCTGATGATGCTCGTTGTAATTACTGGCGAAACGTCGTACTCAGATTGTAAATGTTGTGCATTTGCTCTCCAGCACACCGGTGTGCTGTACTAGTGACGAATTGGCATGTTTTTTCTCTACGTGACAAACCTGTCTTGTGGTGGCGGGTTTAACGACACATTTATATTTACGCAATCTAACCCAAAAAAAAACCTAGATTATGGAGTTAGAGTTAGGATTGGGTTTGAGTTTGGGTTATATTCGGGTTGTGTTCTGGGTCCGAGTGAGTTTTTGGGTTCGTGTTGACTTTGGGTCATGGTTACGGTCGGGTTAGCCCGAGGCTAACGACTCGTGTTGGCTTTGAGCTTGAGAGCCGTGGACTGTGCGCGCGAGTGCTGGGCCCAGCACGACGGTGGCCGCCGGGCGCTGCGGTTTCCTCGCCTGCTCGGTGGGGTCCTGCCCCAGGGCGGACGGAGAGACGGGCGTCCTGCGAGCTCGGACGAGGTGACGGCGCCCGCCCGCCTGCCGGCTGATGGCGACGAAGCCCACGAGCGGACGGGCTGTGTCTGCCATCACCGCCTTGACGACGATGACCTCGACGATGACGATGATGATGACGATGATAGCGAGGATGGTTTTGATGGTCGTCAGGTGAGAGCAATCGTGGTCAGGTGGTGGCTACATCATGATCACTGGTGCTTATGCCATGACCAACTTATTTCAAACGTTACGCCGAATTTGAATGAAATACTGAAAAGTGGATGTCGATGATTATCAATAACAAAGTCATGAATGTTAAATAACAATAGTTGTTATTTTCATGTCCTTTAGATAATTATAGCAGTGATGTTGACTGTAATGATGGCATCAATAATGACTATATTGATTACAATGCTGACGACGATGATAACGATGATGATAGTGATGATGATGTTAATGATGAGGATGGCGATGATGATCGTGATGATCGTGATGATGATGAGAATGATGATGATGACGGTGGTGGCAAGTGATGGTGATGATGACAGAACCAATGGTTTCCACAGTTCAGGTGTTGATCTTTGGGTCACATGATCCATCCCGGGTGCCGGGGTTAAATTCCCAGGGGTCACCAGTGACCACCGCACCATCCTCCTGGAACAAACGCGAGTGGGGAATGTGGGGGGGTTAATTAATATGGAGATTAAGTAATTAGAGACTGAGTGCGAAGTGTATTCATCCTGTTTCACTTGTGAAGAAAACGCGCAACCAGCAGGACATGAAATGTACTATTGAATCCTCGTTTGCGTGAAATGGTTAAACGAATCATATTTAAACATACGTATCGTAAACATGAGGTTAATATAGGTCGTATATATACTTCATGTTTTTTTACGAAATAATGTAAAAGTTAAAATTGACCGCAATGTTGTCGTTTTATTGCACAATAGTGGGAGGAGCGTTGGTTAAAAAACACTGCATGCTCTGAACCCTGGTCGCCTGAGTTCGATTCCCCGCCACAGCCATCATCAGCGGCGACTGACATCTGAACGGAATCTGCCCTGGCAGCTCACTGAGCCCTTCCCGCTTGAAATGAATAAAAATCCATCTCACTCCGTCTAACCGCCCTCCTCCCCGTCAACTTTACCAGCTCAGACTGTACAGAAGAGGTACGTTCACACAATCCCCGTGAACGACAAGGCGTGGGTGGGGAGGGGGGGGCTTCATCCACACAGCGCTGCAAATTATTGTTGTAACGTAACGAGGTTGTGTCATCGTCATCATCAGGCGTGATCTATCCACTGCTGGATAAAGGCCACCCCCACCTCTCCCTCCAAGCCATTGCTCATCCCTCACGGCCTCACGACGCGACCTATCGAAAGGGGAGGGAGGTGGAAGAGATGCTGACATTGAATGAGCGCGGCTCAGTGACCACGTGGCACCTTAGCGAGCTGACGATAAATCGCAGGGGTCAACGGCAAATCGCAGGGGTCAACGGCGCAAGCGTCAAGGTGGACACGACGCTTAAACCCACCCATGCAGAGGATACGACGACGACGAGGACGGGAGAGGGGTGGGACAGGCCAAACAACAACAACAACAAACGTAACGCGACGCGTCGCGCTAAAGGAGCGAGCGGACAACATACCGGGCTGGACTTCATGATCAAAGGGACTTCTCGACAAATCGGACGGGATCGTGAGACGAACGCCTGAGGGGGCCTGGCAGGCGTTTCTGCTCCAGCCGCGTCTCTCCCATGTCTGCCTCGCCGCGGGACTGAGGCTCGCCGCTGGCCCGAGCGCTCGATGTGCCTGTAACCTGACCGGCTCCCATTCAAACCCCGTGCCGCAATGGAAACCGGTGCCCGTTTCACCGGGGGGTGGAGGAGGCGGGGCGGGCGGGGGGCTGATAAGGGCACTTGGCCATTGTGAGTCCCAAGCATCGTTTTCAAGAGGGCCCTGTTTGTGATGTTTGGCTGACACTAGATTAGTCTGATATAGGTTCGTCCGAGTTCTTACTCTAACGGTGATCATAATAATACTCGCAATAATGATATGAATTTGTCCGGAAGAGCCACACTGAGTATTGAGTCTCACTGTCAAGAGGGCCTTGCCTGTGACGTTTGGCTCGCTCGCCATTTGACCGATCCCTTCATCTAACAGATATGCGTAACAGTGATGTTGTTCATTCCACTTCTCGATGAGGGTTACCCCTACGCCACGCAGGTTGTCGGGATACGTTGGTACGGCTTGGCGTTGCATCTATTACAGTTCATGTGTGAATAATACAGCTTGCAGTTTGTTTTGTGCCACGTTTATGTATTTAACTTTGTATTTATCTCACATGTGTTCCAATTGTTCTGGCAATGCCTTGTGTTTTGGCCACTATGCCAATACTGATGGACAGTCAAGGATAAGGATCTGCATTTAAAAGGGGGCTTGCTTGCTTAAATGCCTCTGAAAAGCATTGAATGCCTCTGAAATCCCAAGCGCCTTTTCCCACACCTGCGATTAGCCCGGTTGGCTGCGTACGGTGCGAAAGAAGCGCATCACACGTACATACATCACACTTCATCTCAACCGTTCCAACATTCTGCCGGCAGTCCGGCCAAGGGGACTGCCTAGCGGCAGCTGTCCCAGTGCGAGACGCAAAGTGAACGCAGCAGTCTGCCATTATGGGGCGATGCTGCTGATGCTGCGTTTTGTTTTCTATCTCCCGTTGACTTCGTATTTTTCCGCAAGCAATGTGTCGCACTTGGAAATGGGCATCGCGCAAAGGGACCCCGGGCCCTGCTGCTTGGCGGGTTAATTCGCGGGGCGCGCCAGGCGGACACGGAGGGACCGCGCACGTGACCCATGCCGCCGCGGTGGTCAAAGCGATCGGATGACGGACATCAAGCTTCAGCGGTGCCCTCAGCGTCCGAGATAATTCGCCCAACTCCATCTACAACTCTGTCCTGCGGGGGGGGGGAATTTTTGTGGTTGTTGTTGTTGTTTGTTTGTTCTTGCGTTCTTCCCACTGATCCCAGTTGGGCAGGGAAGGCAGCCCTGGTGCAGGGGTTAGCACGCTGGACTGATGGTACAACCTTGCTGATCTCGTCGAGGGTTATAAACCATCACTCAAACTCCGATCATCCTCACAGCGGCGTTTGGATACCCATTGAACAAAAACGGTCGCCGCATCGCACACTTTCCGATGCGCTTCTGCGGCCGTCTGGAACGCTCTTCCGATATTAGGAAGCCACTAGAGCTATGCACTTTTTTATCTAGATCAAAAACGAATTTCTTTAGAACTGCTTTTTCTGTTTAGTTTGTCCTGCCCCTGCATCTCTGATTAGCACGGTTGGCGACGTACGGTACGAAAGAGGTTCAACATACCGTACATACAACAGTGGGGTTTGCTGTGCCATCCTCTACCCATAGCGTAGCCCCACAGTCTATGACACCACCGACGCATGGCGGTCACCCATATCCAAGCTTCATCCACACTCAAGCCTGCTTCGCTTCCGACATCAGGCGCACTCCGAGTTGAGTTGGTGGTAGGCAACCATTCACTTGTGGGGACACTGCCGCCGCCGTGGTTGAATGGTCAACACTCTGGGCAATCCACAGATCGCTGGTTCCATCCGATTTCCCATTGTGGCAGGTGAAACAATGGAAACAATGGAGGAAAGTTTATTCAATTCCACCCACCTCTATCCACTACAGTTAATCGATTGGCAGGTCGTGTGTGGTGCCGTAAAGTGTGGGTACTCTCACGTCTTCCAAGACGTCTGACCAGCATGGAAGAGTAGGCCAAACACCCTCTCGAGGGGTCTCTCTAGAGCGCCCTCTAGTGGACACCCTTCTGCCAGTAGAGGAATAGGCAAATAATTGCAGGGGCTGCTCCTTCATCTCTATCACTTGTGCATCCGGGGACATCGTGCCATGAGGGGACGAAATTCCCATTCAAAAGTCTCGCAGTGAGAAGTGCATCACCCTGTGCCAGAGAACGGGCCAGGAAAACGACGTCGTAGAACTACTTATGAAGTCACCTCAATGAGCGTTCCTAACAAGTCCATCACGCGGAACTCTGTCATTCTCAAAGCTGAGATCAGCCAAAATTAAGTGTAGACGTAACATTTTACGTGAAGTGCTTCATGTCCAGTCATTAGGTGGGCAAGGCTGAGACCATCAATGCACTCCGCATGAAACCCCTGGCTGAACCACAGGCGTCCGAAACCCAGATTGGAAGCCAGGATATCAGCGGTTTCGGCTAATGGCTCTGACCTCTGAACCAGCCGGTCACCTCTTAAATGGCCGTGACCCGAGTTTGTTTCCACGTTGGTCAAAATACTTTGAGGTCACAACAATTATTAAAATTGAAAATTGTTTTTACGTTGCCTTGCCAGACGGATGAAATAGCCGTCACCGCTAATAGTATTTGTTTCGCGGCAGCGGTTTATGCTCCTTGAATTGAGTGTGCGTGTGGAATTGAGCCAAACGCATTTAGAGCGGCTGGTCTCTGGGGCCATCTGGGCTGCCAAGAAGTGGCACGTGGGTGAAGATGATAAGAGCACAGTGGGAATTATTGTGACGCATTTGGCTGCTGCTATACATTTCCACGTGATAAGCCACTTCGTTAAGCTATCATTTGTGGCCAGGGCGCTTCTGGAAAAAGAGTTATATAGCTCAGTGGGCCTTACCTGGTTAAATATAAAAAAATTGTTTAGTTGTTTTCTGAGTGCATTATGCGAGGGAATGACGCGGCCGAACGGTAGCGCGCGTTTGCCGCTCATTGCCGGGAGTCGCGGTGCCTGAGTCCAGCTGCGGCCGTCTCGAACAAGAGTGCGTGCCGTCTGCTTCGCAGCCGATGTTACCGTCTCATTCTAAAAGAGAGCAGTCCATGTACGCAGGGGACGACATGGTCCAACATTTTCCAAATTTTATTTCAAAATACCCAAATCAGGGGAGAAAAAAAAAAACGACAGCGACATCGCCACGTGACGGGCAGACTAACTTGCGTCTGCACAGGGGCAGCTGCCACTGGGTAACCCCTTTGGCTGAACTGCAGCGGGGCATTGGTACTTTTTGATACGGCGATGTTGACGCGTCGAGGCGTTCTGAGCTTCCGAGGCATTTAAGCGAGCGCCACGGTCAACGCTGATCCACATAGTGGGACTCAGTGAAAGGTGCATTGTGGGAGTCTGAGAACCACAGTTAGGTCTTAATTCCTCACTCGATATTGTCCGGAACGCTGCTCGGCTGGCTTGGAGTAGGGATTAAATCGGCGTGAGGCACCACCACGATATTATTGCAACCGATGTTCCTATAACCCTATGGAGCAGGAGGTTTACGTAAATCACGAGGCCGAAATGAGGCGAGATAGATTTTTGGCGTGACCTAAAATAATGAGCTGTTCCGGGCTGTTCCGGCTGACGTTAGACACCGAGCACAGGGGGAGCACAGCGTGGGCTCGTGAAGGCGCAGAACGACAACAGCACCCTTTTTGCAGGCACATTCAACCCTTTCGCATTTCCGACGAAATGTTTCGGATCGTTTCTCATCGTTGGCCGGCAGGTGCGGCAGCGATCCGCGAGAGAAAGACGGGGCCGGGTTCCCTTGACAGCTCCGCTAATGGACTGCGCGCTGACGCCCACCGTGGGAGGACTGACCCACGGGCAGCGGTTTCCAACTTGCGGGCTGCCCCCATCCACTAAAACCCCGACCGCCCCGCAGCGCGCGTGCGGTGCGGGGAAGGTAAAGGGGCAGCCCTGAAATTGCTTGCTCAAGCCATTGATGATGATGATGATGATCATAATATCATTACTTAATTCAACTAAACTGAAACTTTTTTTATTTTATTTTACTAGGTAAGGCCCACTGAGCTAGATAGATTTTTTTTAGAAGCGACCTGGCTACAAATGATAGCTCAACGAAGTGGCTTTTCACGTGGAAATGTATAGCAGCCAAACACTCTAAACGGGATGTTTCTAAGCTTTTCAACCGCAAGTGGTCACACTCGCTCGGCCACTCTGCGGCCGTGGCCCTCGCCGTCACGCCCTGAAATGGGTCACGCGATTCGGAAGAATTCCGGCGAGAATCATTTTCAGGTTTTTTTTGTTTCCTTTTGCTGTTACATGAGTGTGAGACGCGGCACCGCGGGTGGGAGGGAGTGGCCTCAGCGTCGGGCGTTAACGACTCCAACAATGAGCTAAGAGGCCATGAAATGCGCCCAGTGTCGTCGTTGAGCCGGGTTGAGCATCGTTAGAAATGTGGACGGTGGCGGGGGAAGGGGCGGGGGAATAACCCAGCATGCTGCGCAAAACGTCGGACATCGCACGGGACATTTAGGAGCGGGCGAGTCTTTGGCTGCTATGTATTTGCACGTGATAAGCCACTTCGTTGAGTTATCATTTGTCGCCAGGTCGCCTGTGAAAAAGAACGAAATAGCTCAGTAGGACTTACCTTGTTAAATAAAACAACAATAATTTCACGTGGTAGTTATGTTTGTAACATCGTTAAAATCAACTTTCAAGTTCACAATGCAAGGTGGCAACAGTGCGCTGCAGGTGTATCCAGGAGGAGGAGGTTGTGATGGTTTAGTAGTTTAGACCAACGGACGGGGCACAACCCGAAAGTGCATCGGTGGAGCCAGGTCGTCACGTGGGCAGCCTCACGATGCTCGAGCCGTGCCCTCAAGGCCCGGCGTCCTGCGCATATTCGGCTGGGCCCTCTTTTTTTGTGCCTTCAACGCTACCGTGCGGTTGCTACGGCGGACCAACGGTCGGTCCCGGAGGAGTTTATTTATACTCGTGCGGGGACTTGCCCGGCGAAGGTTCTGGAGTTTTTTTTTTGTTGTTGCGCCAAAAAGCCTCCTCGGTCGAGAGAGGAAACGTGATCGCACGGCCGCCGCGCCAGCGCTTCGACAGATCTGGCGAGCCACGGGGGCACGGGGAGGGCCACGGGGAGAGCCCAGGACTCCGAGGGTCACGCTGAAGGGCGACTCACTGATTGACTCTCTCCTCGACCGACTTTGGCTACTTCAAAGGAGACATCGCCACTTAAACGTTTCTCTGTCGCCGCCGTCTTCTGAAGAAGAAGAAAGGGCCCCTGGCCGAAATGTCAGGGCGTCTTGAGGGAGCCGAAATAACTCGAAGCGCTGCACATTTGTCGACAGCGCTGCCTTAAAACGAAGTGCTTTGTTGTTAACACAATGGGACATGTCTTTTTTTGCCAATATCAAAGTATGAAAAAATAAGAATAGGTTTTACCCTTTCTGGCAATAACATATGTTCCAACGCCAAATAGAAACCTTTTTGCAAGGAATCAAGTGCTGCATTAACCACACTTCACACTTGTGGTGGACATGCAAACACATGCTCTGAAAACATTTTGCGTCGTCCTTGAGTACAATTACCAGCGAAACGTCGTACTCAAATTGTAAATGTTGTGATTTCACGCTTCAACACACCGGTGGGCTAAAGCAGTGAATTATTTGTCTTTTGTCAACGTGACACGTTTTTACTGATTGGCCGTGTCGGGTGGTGGAGAGTTACGACACATTTATAAATAACGCGATCTAAACCCAAAAACGTTGATTATGACCTGTTTTATTGTCAAAAAGGGTTAAACCTACTCTTATTTTTTCATGCTTTCTTGTTGCTGCTGCTCAACATGTTGAGTTTGTGTCACGTGTGTGCTCGTGCACCGCTGCCAATGCAGCATCGCGGTCTTGTTAGCTTGACGAGACAGGGACTGTTCATGGTGGTGGTGGTGATGATGCTGGTGAAGCATGATATTCTCATTCTTCTCGTTTGTCACCGTCCAAAGTTGTATTACAATTGTGCTGTTGGGCGTCCGTCACGCGCACTCGGAGAGCCGAGCATCACCGCGTGTTCGGGAATGGCCCGTGGAAGGTAACAGAACAGAACTACTTCTGAGAATATTTTTTTGGTATCCACGCACACGCATTCCCACACATGCTGCTGCAGAGAAACGTGTGTTGCAGGGTAAGCAAACAGGTAATTAGAAAAAAAAATCCACACAGCTCAAATTCAAGCAAATTAAGCGATTGTTTAGCGGGCTGAGACCATCATTCTCGCTACACACGAGAACCCGGTTTAATTACAGGTGGATAAAACTTACGATTTCCCGCACCTCCGATTAGCGCGGTTGGCTAGGTGCAGTGGGAAAGGAGTGCAACACACGTACACGCGTACATTTAAAGCCATGCTCTCGGTCGCGAAGTCCGCTAGTGTGTGGCCAAACCAGCGTCGATGACTGACGCGGCATTGGGAGGCCTTCACCACGGGTTTATATTTTTGGCCTCAATTCTCACCGTAAATGAACACGGGCGCGGCCGTCTTCGTTGCGTCGTGAATGGGCACCGCGGTTTCATTGAGTCGCGCAAACGGCGTTCAGTCTCGGTTTGTACGGATACGATTTTTATTGAAAATCACCTCCCGAGTTTTTGTTGGATTGTTTTTGTTTTCCATGAAAAATGGGGAGGGGGGAATGGGGCAATGCCGTGGTGCGCTGCGGTGGAGGAGATGTTAACTACCTTGCCTTGTGTACAGGAGGTCGTGGGTTCGATCACGACCCTGATGCCTGCTGCTGTATATGTGGAGTTTGCGTGTCTCTCTCTCTCTCATCATCATCACGGTGGCTAGGAGATGTTAACTACCTCGCCTGGTGTACAGGAGGCCGTGGGTTCGATCCTGACCCTGACACCTGCTGCTGCTGTATATTTGGAGTTTGCGTGTCTCTCTTTCCCCGTGGTCGAGTGGATTTTTCACCGGGTCCTCCGGGTTTTCCTCTCCACATTTAGAAACACGCGTTTACAGTATTTGGCTGCTATGAATTTCCACGTGATGAGACACTTTTGTTGAGCTATCATTTGCGGCCAGGTCGCTTCTGACAAATGAACTATATAGCCCAGTGGGCCTTACCTGGTAAAATACAATTTAAAACAAATAGTTTAGCTTTAGTTTTCAGTGAAAAAGCTGCACGTGGTACAATTATTTTAAAGCTGCGGCGCTCGCCTCTCGGCTACAGACGTCATCCCTCCTCGTCCTCCCTCCTCGTCCTCGCCTCCTCGTCCTCGCCTCCTCGTCCTCGCCTCCTCGTCCTCGCCTCCTCGTCCTCCCTCCTCGTCCTCCCTGCTCCGCCGATGACGGGCAAGACTCCTCTCTTGCTAAATTTAAGAGCGGCGCCGTCCCCCCGGTGATGATGCCGCTGCTACTGCGAGGCCAGCAGGTGGCCCGTACAGTTTCCGACACTCGGCGCCCATCAGTGCCACCCCCACTCACCATCACCACCATCACTCACCATCACCATCCACCCCACACACTCACCATCACTCACCCTCCTCATCCACCGCACACACTCACCACCACCATCACCACCCTCCTCATCCACCACACTCACTCACCATCACTCACCCTCCTCATCCACCCCACACACTCACCATCACTCAACATCACCATCCACCCCACACACTCACCATCACTCACCCTCCTCATCCACCCCACACACTCACCACCACCATCACTCACCCTCCTCATCCACCGCACACACTCACCACCACCATCACCACCCTCCTCATCCACCACACTCACTCACCATCACTCACCCTCCTCATCCACCACACACACTCACCATCACACACCCTCCTCATCCACCACACACACTCACCACCACCACCACTCACCCTCCTCATCCACCACACACACTCACCACCACCATCACCACCCTCCTCACCCACCCCACACACTCACCATCACTCACCCTCCTCACCCACCACACGCACTCACCACCACCACCATCACCACCCTCCTCATCCACCACACACACTCACCACCACCATCACTCACCCTCTCATCACCCCACACACTCACCATCTCTCACCCTCCTCACCCACCACACACACTCACCACCACCACCATTACCACTCTCCTCATCCACCCCACACACTCCCCACCACCATCACCACCCTCCTCACCCACCCCACACACTCACCACCACCATCACCACCCTCCTCCTCCACCACACACACTCACCACCACCATCACCACCCTCCTCATCCACCCCACACACTCACCACCACCATCACCACCCTCCTCATCCACCACACACACTCACCACCACCACCACTCACCCTCCTCATCCACCCCACACACTCACCATCACTCACCCTCCTCACCCACCACACGCACTCACCACCACCACCATCACCACCCTCCTCATCCACCACACACACTCACCACCACCATCACTCACCCTCTCATCACCCCACACACTCACCATCACTCACCCTCCTCACCCACCACACACACTCACCACCACCACCATTACCACTCTCCTCATCCACCCCACACACTCCCCACCACCATCACCACCCTCCTCACCCACCCCACACACTCACCACCACCATCACCACCCTCCTCATCCACCACACACACTCACCACCACCATCACCACCCTCCTCATCCACCCCACACACTCACCACCACCATCACCACCCTCCTCATCCACCACACACACTCACCACCACCACCACTCACCCTCCTCATCCACCACACACACTCACCACCACCATCACCACCCTCCTCACCCACCCACCCCACACACTCACCACCACCATCACTCACCCTCCTCATCCACCCCACACACTCACCACCACCATCACCACCCTCCTCACCCACCCACCCCACACACTCACCACCACCATCACTCACCCTCCTCATCCACCACACACACTCACCACCACCATCACCACCCTCCTCATCCACCACACACACTCACCACCACCATCACCACCCTCCTCACCCACCCACCCCACACACTCACCACCACCATCACTCACCCTCCTCATCCACATCACACACTCACCATCACCACCCTCCTCATCCACCACACACACTCACCACCACCACCACTCACCCTCCTCATCCACCACACACACTCACCACCACCATCACCACCCTCCTCACCCACCCACCACACACACTCACCACCACCACCACTCACCCTCCTCATCCACCACACACACTCACCACCACCACCACTCACCCTCCTCATCCACCACACACACTCACCACCACTATCACTCACCCTCCTCATCCACCACACACACTCACCACCACCACCACTCACCCTCCTCATCCACCACACACACTCACCACCACCATCACTCACCCTCCTCATCCACCACACACACTCACCACCACCACCACTCACCCTCCTCATCCACCACACACACTCACCACCACCATCACCACCCTCCTCATCCACCCCACACACTCACCACCACCATCACCACCCTCCTCATCCACCACACACACTCACCACCACCACCACTCACCCTCCTCATCCACCACACACACTCACCACCACCATCACTCACCCTCCTCATCCACCACACACACTCACAACCACCATCACCACCCTCCTCATCCACCACACACACTCACCACCACCACCACTCACCCTCCTCATCCACCACACACACTCACCACCACCACCACTCACCCTCCTCATCCACCACACACACTCACCACCACCATCACTCACCATCACCATCCACCACACACACTCACCACCACCATCACTCACCATCACCATCCACCACACACACTCACCACCACCATCACTCACCCTCCTCATCCACTCCACACACACTCACCACCACCATCACCACCCTCCTCATCCACCACACACACTCACCACCACCATCACTCACCCTCCTCATCCACTCCACACACTCCCCACCACCACCACTCACCCTCTTCATCCACCCCACACACTCACCACCACCATCACTCACCCTCCTCATCCACCCCACACACTCACCACCACCATCACTCACCCTCCTCATCCACCACACACACTCACCACCACCATCACCACCCTCCTCATCCACTACACACACTCCCCACCACCATCACTCACCATCACCATCCACCACACACACTCACCACCACCATCACTCACCATCACCACACACACTCACCACCACCATCACTCACCATCACCATCCACCCCACACACTCACCACCACCATCACTCACCCTCCTCATCCACCACACACACTCACCACCACCACCACCCTCCTCATCCACCACACACACTCACCACCACCACCACTCACCCTCCTCATCCACCACACACACTCACCACCACCATCACTCACCATCACCATCCACCCCACACACTCACCACCACCATCACTCACCATCACCACACACACTCACCACCACCATCACTCACCATCACCATCCACCCCACACACTCACCACCACCATCACTCACCCTCCTCATTCACCACACACACTCACCATCACCACCCTCCTCATCCACCACACACACTCCCCACCACCACCACTCACCCTCCTCATCCACCACACACACTCACCACCACCATCACTCACCATCACCATCCACCCCACACACTCACCATCACTCACCCTCCTCATCCACCACACACACTCACCACCACCATCACTCACCCTCCTCATCCACCCCACTCACCATCACCACCATCACTCACCCTCCTCATCCACCCCACACACTCACCACCACCACCACCCTCCTCATCCACCACACACTCACCACCACTCACCCTCCTCATCCACCCCACTCACCACCACCATCACTCACCCCACCCGCCATCTCTGTCGCCCTCACAGTGAGCCAACCTGACTCCGCGTTGTGGCTGTGTTGGGATTAAAAATAAATGAGCTGCTTACAGTGGCATATCTGTGGGAGATGGCCGGTGTGAGGGCTTTGGTGGTGGTGGGGGTGGTGGTGGTGGTAGTGGATGTGGTGGTGGTGGTTGGGGTGGTGGTGGTGGCGGTGGGGGTGGTGATGGTGTTGGGGGTGGTGGTGGTTGGGGTGGTGGTGGGGGTGGTGGGGGTGGTGGTGGTGTTGGGGGTGGTGGTGGGGGTGGTTGGGGTGGTGGTGGTCGTGGGGGTGGTGGGTGTGGTGGTGGTTGGGGTGGTGGTGGGGGTGATGGTGGTGGTGGGGGTGGTGGTGGTTGGGGTGGTGATGGTGGTGAGGGTAGTGGTGGTTGGGGTGGTGGTGGCGGTGGGGGTGGTGATGGTGTTGGGGGTGGTGGTGGGGGTGGTTGGGGTGGTGGTGGTGGTGGGGGTGGTGGGGGTGGTGGTGTTGGGGGTGGTGGTGGGGGTGGTTGGGGTGGTGGTGGTCGTGGGGGTGGTGGGTGTGGTGGTGGTTGGGGTGGTGGTGATGGTGGTGTTGGGGGTGGTGGTGGTTGGGGTGGTGATGGTGGTGAGGGTAGTGGTGGTTGGGGTGGTGGTGGTGGTGGGGGTGGTGGGGGTGGTGGTGGTGGTGGTGGTGGGGGTGGTGGTGGTGGGGGTGGTGGTGGTGGTGGTGGGGGTGGTGGTGGGGGTGGTGGGGGTGGTGGGGGTGGTGGTGGTGGTGGTGGGGGTGGTAGGGGTGGAGGTGGGGTTGCTGGTGTTAGGGGTGGGGGTGGGTGTTGCGGGTGTCGGGCAGGTGCAACGAGCCTTCTGGCTTCACATTTAGCAGCGCTGCCTCCCGGCACTCCGAGTGCAGTGGGCCCTGGTGCATGGGGTTGTGCAGTTGCACTGCCTGCACACTCAATAACTACATTCATGGTGTCTCCTCCTCATCGCCTCCTTAATCCCCACAAACACAAGACCACCTCCACTCTGTACCACCTCCACTCGGGCGCAGCTGTGGCGAGATGTTAACTACCTCGCCTGGTATGCAGGAGGTCGTGATTTCGATCCCGACCCTGACCCCTGCTGCTATATATTTGGAGTGTGTACGTTCTCTCTCCGGTCACAGGGATTTCTCTCCGAATCCTCCGGATTTTCCCTCCACATTTAGAAACACGCGTCGAAAGTATTTGGCCTCTGCAAATGTCCACGTGAAAAGCCACTTCGTTGAGCTATCATTTGTGGCCAGGTCGATTTTGAAAAACAGTGATATAGCTCAGTGGGCTTTACCTGGTCAAATTTTAAATAGTTTTTTAGTTTTAGTTCATTCACCTCCCTCAAATTCCCGCATGCACTACTGCAATTAGACATTGTTCAGTGTACGTGTTACGCGTCAAGCCCTTGTGTCAACACACTGCTGGATGAAGTCTTCCCCACGCCCCGTGGGTCGTGGGGGTTATTTGATCTCACTCCACGGCGCTTGTCAATGCTGATTGCTAACGGTGGGAAGCTACACGCATGGGATCATAGTACAGTACGATAATTATGAATGTTGCTGCTCTGCTCTCTGCTGCCCGCCACGTATCTAATGTCAGTCCTATGATAATCTGTCTGTGATTGGTGGTCACCCATACAAGCACAGTCCTGGCTCAACCCCGCTTAGGACTGGTTTAAAAAAAATCACTCACAACTCACGTTAGCCATGGCCGTGAGTCAAACTCAGGTGGTTCGGATCATTAGGACAGAGCGCCAACCACCGCACCACCGCTCCCTTTTGTGTACGTGAACATATGCTCTGTGCACGGCATCTCTTTTCCTGGAGGAATTCCCCTGTACCCTTCAGGAATTCCCCGCGCACTGACAGGACGACAAATACGGGTACTTGTCGAAGACCAAAAATAGCTCACGACTCCCTGACGGATGTGTGTAAAATCAGAAGCGGAGTCGATGTGTCTGGAGCAGACTTCGCACGGAATTCCAGTTGCCACAAAGATCAATTCTGTTCTTTCTAAGTTACCATTTCTCCCAGCCAAAAGTTCCTGCGTCAGCAAGGACCCAGTGAGCATCGGCAGGTCAGATTGTAAAGATCATCATCAACGTGGCTCAGCAATAGCAGCGTTCGTCACTGGTTGCAGAGGTTTGTGGTTCGAGACCGGCAGGCCATCCCTGGTTAACACGGTGGCGAGATGTAACTCCCTCGCCTGGTATACAGGAGGCCGTGGGTCCGATCCCGACCCTGACGACTGCTGCTGTATATTTGGAGTTTGTGTGTCTCTCTCCCCGTGGTCGTGTGAATTTTTCGTCGGGTCCTCTGGTTTTCTCTCCACATTTAGAATCAACATCACGCGTATAGAGTATTTGGCTGCTATACATTTGCACGTGAAAAGCCACTTCGTTGAACTATCAATTGTGGCCAGGTCGCTTCTGAAAAAAACCAAAATAGCTTAGTGGGCCTTACTTGGTAAAATAAAAAAAAGTTTAGTTTTAGTTTCACACTGCGGATGTGTTCTATATGAATCGCCTGATGTCAGTTTAGTTTTAGTTTAACACTGCGGATGTGTTCAATATGAATCGCCTCATGTCTGCTTCACAGTGGACGTTAAAGATCCCGTGACGTCATTTCAAAGATCAGTGAGTCGTCGTGTGGAGGTGTCATGGTCCAAATTTGAAATATCGCTCGTCAATTGATCGTAATTAAGGTCTGTACTGTACAATATCCCTACCATAGCAGGGTGCCCATTAAATAGAGGCTAAAAGCGCATTGGGCCCTTCATGCTGAAATAAAAAAAAAACTGATTTTAACATCGAATTTCAATTTACTTAATTGGAAAACAAGTAGGAATTGTCGCCCACTACTGCGAAAACTTGGCAGGACCAACCTGAAACTAAACTTGTATTTTATTTTTCCATGAACAGCCCACTGAGCTATATCTCTCATCTGTCAGAATCAACCTGACCACACATGACAGCGCAACAAAGTGGCTTAACACGTGGACATGTATAGCTAGCAGCCAAATGCTTCTAAACGCAAGTTGATTATAAATGTGGAGGGAAAAACAGGAGCAGAAAAAAAAATACAACGGGGAGAGGGACATGCAAGCTCAAAATATACAGCAGCAGGCTGTCCGGGTCAGGATCGAACCCACGAGCTCCTGTACACCAGGCGAGGTAGTTCATATCTCCTAGCCACCGTCGCGCGCCCCCCCCCCCCCATCACAAAAATTCAAAGCTTAGTAAACAAAACAAAAACATGCGAATACAACAATACATACAATGGCTTTGAAACGAACAGAGAGAACAGGTAGAGCGAGACCGGAGAGCATTATCGACTATGGAGGGCGGGTGAAGGAATAAAGGGCCGTGACAATAAAGGAGCCGAGAGTTTTTGTTTGTGTTGTTGTTGCTGTGGCATGCTGGTGCCTTGGTCGTGGAGTGAGGTTAGCCGTGAAAAAGCGCCGTTAGCGGACCATCAAGAAATGTGATCTCTCTAAAGGTTCGCGCTGACGACGATCAAAAACAACCACCCCCCTCCCCCCCCGGGTGAATAGAGACGGCGTACGTCGGGAAATGCCACTCGCTGACACCCCCGTGCCTCTACTGGACGTGAAATAAAGAGCTTCATGGCTCATCGGATTCCTCCGCCAGTCTGAATCATCGAGATCGTGATTGCATCTCACGAAGCGAGCAAAACAACGGCAAGAACCAACACGGCATTGGCGCACGAGCACAGAGTAACGCTGCAGTTTGTTGTTCACTCTGCTGAACCTCGAAGCGTCCGTTCCCATGATAGTGCAGTTAGCACAGGTAGTAGCAGTTGTTGTTGTAAGTCTTTATTTAAATCCAGGTGAGAGCTGCTTTGAGACTCAAAGTATTTTTTTAAAGATAGGTCTGGGTCCTGAAATCGCTACAATACACATTGGCTCCTCGAGGGCCATACACGGACAACGATGGTCCCAATTAGCACGTCCCAGCAGTTGGGGGAGGGAGGGAGGGAGGAGTGTTGCGGGTTTACAAAACTGTGGGGCCCAAGTGGCACTCTCGCGGCCACTGATCAGCGACGCGAGGTCACCCTGCTCAGAATTGACGCGTGTGGCAGCAGCATGGCCCTGATGCAGCCCCAAGGTACGTTTGCTGATTTTTTTTTTTAATTGCGTTGCCCGGTTTAGTTTTGTTTTGTATCGAGGTCAATAATTTCCATCCTGCGTAAATGCACCGCTGCAGTGGATGCTGTCCGGCGCAACGGAGTAACCACCACGTGGATTGATGCAGTGATGCCGTCACAATTACGATCCCATACGTGCACGTGGGGGAAAGGGGGGAGGGGCATGGCGCCAGTGACTTAGGTAGGACTTCACCCAGGCAGGGTGCCACAGTGGTGAACACGCGTGCCACGGTGGTGAACACGCGTGCCTCACCGCACAGAAGGATCGTCCGGCCTGGGTTCGATCCCCGACTCGGCTGGCTGTCTGTGCAGAGTTTGTAACTTCTGCCCCTGTACTGCCTGGGTGGTCACCTGGCTTTCTTCCAAAAACAAATATACCCAACATAATCCCGTGTTGGCCAAACATCCTAATCCTGAAAATATACCTGCCAATTACCCAATTGGGATATCATCTAGCAATTACTGTGGAAACGTGTACATATGTATGTATGTAGAACATCTTTCGCACTGTACGTGTGCTAATCAACGGTGATTCGTGTGCATTTCGTGTGTGACCAAATTTAATCCTGATAATGACTATGGATGATGATATGCCTAATAGCTAACTATCATTTCCCTCCGTAGGGAGATATGTTCAGAACCTAAATGCCAATGTCAACGTAGATAGCCACAACGAGAGGGCTTCAGAAGAGAGGTTGTCTAGTTTTGCTCTTCTTCTCTTGAATGAGCACAGACTACATTGGTTTATACTCTTTGGTTCTTTCGGTAAAGTCACGTAGGTAAAAAATAAAAATTAAAAATTTAAAATTAAAAATAAAGGAAAGTAAATTAAATCACGACATTTTGATTGCTTGTGTTGCAATCGAAAGTCGTGATTTAATTTACTTTAATTTATTTTTCATTTTTATTTTATATTATTATTTTTTATTTTTTTACCTACGTGACTTTACCGAAAGAACCAAAGAGTATGGATCCTAGCAGTCACGAAAGCGTCTTCTAATCTACAGTGGTTTACGATATGGTCCATAGTTAGGGTTGCATTGCCACAGCCGCACTGTGGCTTGTCTTTAACGCGTATCGATGTATCCCCTTGAGTGTCTATGAATCCTTTTGGGTGTACTATATGGTCAATAGCTTGGGTTGCATGACCACAGTCCCACTGGGGCTTGTGTCTTTGATTATGAGCTAATAATACTGGACCACCCACATCATCATCATCTTCATTAGCAGCAGCGTTATTCTCAGTCATCATAACCGGCAGCAACAGATCAACATCGTCAAACATTCAGTCATCAATCTTCATCGTAATGATCAGCAATATAATCATTATAATGATCATAGTCAGCAGCAATCTTCATAATAATCAGCAGCAGCCGTCATCAAGCAAAAGCATCATCAGTAGCAGAATCATAAGCAACAACAGTATTGCCGTGATCATCATAGTCGTCATCATTTTTACTGGGAGCTAGTCTGCTACACAATGCAAATAATTACATTCGTCGATGACATCGCGAAAACATCTTGACGGTAACTATATTCTGTTCCTGCACCGGTTCCTGAGTAAATACGTGGACTCTAGCCTCGTGTTCTCTGGTGCGTATTCACACTCTGCGTACAAGCATTCCGTATTCACACTCTGCGTACACGCCTTCTGTACGTGCACACAACAGGGCAAGATACTCCGTGAAACTACACAGCGTCTAATCGCGTGCGCACTGCACCACAGCCTCGACATTAAACCAGACGTCAGCCCATTGAGACTAAAACATTGTGTTTCAAGGGACGCCCGCAACTTGAAGGCAAAACAATACTCGTGATTAAAGGTCAAACGGGCAAAACTTCTTCCTCGGAATATGAATGCAGAAACAAAAATAACAACCGTATGTTTACTGCAAAGCGTTCAACAATCTTGCAACAAAACCACAATCAGTTTAACACGTAGGCTTTCGCGACCAATATTATCCATAACCCCAAAAAACACAAGCAGTTTAAGGTAACAATTATCAAATTACAAAATGAGGTAGAGTTCGAAAGCACTTGCGATGGTGTTGTGTCCGCGTGGTCCCGATTGCCAATTTAAAATCTGCCCCGGAGGGAACGGATATTAAATGTAAGCGAGATGCAGTCGTGATGCGTGTGTCAGCAGCATCGTGCTGGGAAAGCAACGTTTGTAAATCTATTGTTTACTCTGATAAAGTAACGAACTTTCTTTTTTTTCTTACTATAAAAGCGAGTTTTTGTATTTTACCAGGTAAGGCCTGGCTATCACAAATGATAGCCTAAACGAAGTGGCTTATCACGCAGAAATGCATAGCAGCCAAAGACTCTAAAAGCATGTTGCTAAACGTAGAGTGAAAAAACGGAGGACCCGGCGAAAAATCCGCACTACCACGGGGAAAGAGACACGCAAACTCCAAATATACAACAGGCGTCAGACTTGAACCCACGACCTCCTGTACACCAGGCGAGGTAGTTAAGTCACCACTTGACATGGGCACGTCGAGAGACTCATCTTTAGAGTGCGGGAGTTACTTAAACGTGGAATTAACTCCCGTCGCTATTACTAACAAACGCTGGAGTGCTGTCTTGTAAGGAAAACGACCCACACACATCGTGTGTAGAATTGGACAAATCACCCGAGTCAATGATCATTCCTCTTAGAGCACATGGAGAGAGCATCGCTGGAGTACAATTTCCACATTGGCTCAGAAATTGGCAGAAAACTTACCTGCTAGGCACATCCAAGAGTTGCAAAAGGGGTACATTTAAAAAAAATTACACTCGCACAATTCCTACACCCACACCTTCGGCACGGGTACATCCACGGACTCTTTGCTTGCGTTTCGTGACCTTTACACCAGCTCCACTGATTTCATTTCCTGCCTGCCCTGTTAAAATAAAATTGCCTGGAAACGGTTTGTGGGTATCCCTCGGTTAACAGTTAACCCGCCGCGCAGACCGGCCACATTTAGGGTCTTTGCGACGCCCCTATAAACATTGTGTGTGTACTGCACAGTGGCTCACCATAGGCATTCGTGTAACCAGTAGTGAGCGTGTGATATTGACCGGATCAAACATGTGTTCCTGTAATTTGTCCGTGCACAGTGATGCAGTACTGTTGAGGCGTTCCAAGAAAAGGGCACACAAAGCGAAACCGCAAACTGCCTGCCGAGTAGCGCACATACAGCACACACACAATACACACACACAGTACACACACAGCACACACACAGTACACACACACAATACACACACACAGTACACACACAGCACACACACAGTACACACACACACAATACACACACAGTACACACACAGCACACACACAGCACACACACAATACACACACAGCACACACACAGCACACACACAGTACACACACACAATACACACACAATACACACACACAATACACACACACAGCACACACACAATATACACACACAGCACACACACAGTACACACACAGTACACACACACAGTACACACACAATACACACACACAGTACACACACACAATACACACACACAGTACACACACACAATACACACACACAATATACACACACAATACACACACACAGTACACACACAGCACACACACAGCACACACACAATGTTGTCCCACGTCCGACCGTATAGCCGCATGTAGAGTGAATTCAAACCACGTATAGTGAATTTTGGATAGAATTAGGTTCGTCGCATATACGCGAAATCGCACAAACCTAACCCACATAACGCAGGGAAACACCCTGCACTTTGTCTGTGAAATCCCAGCGCAGTGGTAAATGTGTTATTTCGAAATGTGTGTAAATATATATTTAACTTGGGCCTTGCTTTTGCAAGAGCTTCGATGACTACATCACCTTGTGGTTTCACACGCACGTTAAAGTCCACGCATCGCCTGCCGCTAGCCACAACAGTGGACTTGGGACGGACACACCGCTGGAGGGGATGGAGGGTCGCGGGCAACTTTGCTGCTGCATCTCTCTATCGCTCGCTCTATCCGTACATACGTGTACGTTGAACTTCTTTCGCACCGTACGCAGCCAACCGTGCTAATCGGAGGTGCGTGGGGCAAGGACAACAGACTGAACACAAAAAGCAGTTCTTAAGAAAGGAGTTTTCAATATAGATTTAAAGTGCATACCTCCGGTGGCTATGCACTTTTAAATCTCGATAGATTGTTTGCGTTTAGTTTGTGGTCCTCATCTTTATCTCCCTTCTCTCATCTCGTTGCATCTCTATCTGTTGTCTATGTCCAACAAAATACATTTTCCCCAAGGTCCCCCCGATGGGCCTGGAGACACATCTGGGCAACATCCCTGCGTCTATTGGGAATTCATTTCTCACTCGACATTCTTTTTTTTTTCCCAGAACGCTGCTCGGCTGACTTGGCCAGCATGTAATTGCCACGAGGACAAGCCGCAAGGTGAGATGAGACCGCGGCGTTCCCAACTAAAACTTCACCGAGAGCAGCAGCGTTGCGGACAACTTCCGCGCCGACATCGAACACCGCCTCGCCGTATGCGCGTCGAGTCTGCACGCACGCGCTGTGCTGTCGCCGTGTAGCGCCCAGATCCAATACGTGACTCTCATCGTGTGTCAATCGTGTCGGATGTGAAGCGCCTCGGTCTGTTTCGGCTCCCCGAGTTCACGGCCACCCGTCTCCGAGCACCGAATCGGGGAAAACTTAATCCCGACCGTGGTCGCGCGCTCACGCGTGCAAGGGTTCAGTTACTCGATGCTGCTGCTGCTGCATAATGCACGTGTCCACGTGTCCACATGCGCACATGCACCTCCCCCGGTAGGTAGGGCAGCGTGAGAGCCCCCGTGGATTAGTCTGAGCGTGGATGGCCGCGGCTACAGCTGTGGGCTCAATTTGTAGTGGGTGAACAAAGAGCAAAACAGCCGTGTGTGTGTGTGTTCATTGTGTGTGTGTCTTCATTCCGTGTGTGTGTGTGTCTTCATTACGTGTGTGTGTGTCTCCATTACGTGTGTGTGTCTTCATTACGTATGTGTGTGTCGTCATTCCGTGTGTGTGTGTCTTCATCACGTGTGTGTGTGTCTTCATTCCGTGTGTGTGTGTGTCTCCATCACGTGTGTGTGTCTTCATCACGTGTGTGTGTGTCTTCATCACGTGTGTGTGTGTCTTCATCACGTGTGTGTGTGTCTTCATTCCGTGTGTGTGTGTCTTCATTACGTGTGTGTGTGTGTCTTCATCACGTGTGTGTGTGTCTTCATTACGTGTGTGTGTGTCTTCATTACGTGTGTGTGTGTGTCTTCATCACGTGTGTGTGTGTCTTCATTACGTGTGTGTGTCTTCATTACGTGTGTGTGTGTCTTCATCACGTGTGTGTGTGTCTTCATTACGTGTGTGTGTCTTCATTCCGTGTGTGTGTGTCTTCATTACGTGTGTGTGTGTCTTCATTACGTGTGTGTGTGTCTTCATTACGTGTGTGTGTGTCTTCATTCCGTGTGTGTGTGTCTTCATTCCGTGTGTGTGTGTCTTCATTACGTGTGTGTGTGTCTTCATCACGTGTGTGTGTGTCTTCATTCCGTGTGTGTGTGTCTTCATCACGTGTGTGTGTGTCTTCATTACGTGTGTGTGTGTCTTCATCACGTGTGTGTGTGTCTTCATTCCGTGTGTGTGTGTCTTCATTACGTGTGTGTGTGTCTTCATTCCGTGTGTGTGTGTCTTCATTCCGTGTGTGTGTGTCTTCATCACGTGTGTGTGTGTCTTCATTACGTGTGTGTGTGTCTTCATTACGTGTGTGTGTCTTCATTACGTGTGTGTGTGTCTTCATTCCGTGTGTGTGTGTCTTCATTACGTGTGTGTGTGTCTTCATTACGTGTGTGTGTGTCTTCATCACGTGTGTGTGTGTCTTCATTCCGTGTGTGTGTGTCTTCATCACGTGTGTGTGTGTCTTCATTACGTGTGTGTGTGTCTTCATCACGTGGGTGTGTGTCTTCATTCCGTGTGTGTGTCTTCATTACGTGTGTGTGTGTCTTCATTCCGTGTGTGTGTGTCTTCATTCCGTGTGTGTGTCTTCATCACGTGTGTGTGTGTCTTCATTACGTGTGTGTGTGTCTTCATTACGTGTGTGTGTGTCTTCATTCCGTGTGTGTGTGTCTTCATCACGTGTGTGTGTGTCTTCATTACGTGTGTGTGTGTCTTCATCACGTGTGTGTGTGTCTTCATTCCGTGTGTGTGTGTCTTCATTACGTGTGTGTGTGTCTTCATTACGTGTGTGTGTGTCTTCATTCCGTGTGTGTGTGTCTTCATTCCGTGTGTGTGTCTTCATTACGTGTGTGTGTGTCTTCATTACGTGTGTGTGTGTCTTCATCACGTGTGTGTGTGTCTTCATTCCGTGTGTGTGTGTCTTCATTCCGTGTGTGTGTGTCTTCATCACGTGTGTGTGTGTCTTCATTCCGTGTGTGTGTGTCTTCATTACGTGTGTGTGTGTCTTCATTACGTGTGTGTGTGTCTTCATTACGTGTGTGTGTGTCTTCATTACGTGTGTGTGTGTCTTCATTACGTGTGTGTGTGTCTTCATTCCGTGTGTGTGTGTCTTCATTACGTGTGTGTGTGTCTTCATTACGTGTGTGTGTGTCTTCATCACGTGTGTGTGTGTCTTCATTCCGTGTGTGTGTGTCTTCATCACGTGTGTGTGTGTCTTCATTACGTGTGTGTGTGTCTTCATCACGTGTGTGTGTGTCTTCATTCCGTGTGTGTGTGTCTTCATTACGTGTGTGTGTGTCTTCATTCTGTGTGTGTGTGTCTTCATTCCGTGTGTGTGTGTCTTCATCACGTGTGTGTGTGTCTTCATTACGTGTGTGTGTGTCTTCATTACGTGTGTGTGTGTCTTCATTACGTGTGTGTGTGTCTTCATTACGTGTGTCTTCATTCCGTGTGTGTGTGTCTTCATCACGTGTGTGTGTGTCTTCATTACGTGTGTGTGTGTCTTCATCACGTGTGTGTGTGTCTTCATTCCGTGTGTGTGTCTTCATTACGTGTGTGTGTGTCTTCATTACGTGTGTGTGTGTCTTCATTCCGTGTGTGTGTGTCTTCATTCCGTGTGTGTGTGTCTTCATTACGTGTGTGTGTGTCTTCATTACGTGTGTGTGTGTCTTCATCACGTGTGTGTGTGTCTTCATTCCGTGTGTGTGTGTCTTCATTCCGTGTGTGTGTGTCTTCATCACGTGTGTGTGTGTCTTCATTCCGTGTGTGTGTGTCTTCATTACGTGTGTGTGTGTCTTCATCACGTGTGTGTGTGTGTCTTCATTCCGTGTGTGTGTGTCTTCATTACGTGTGTGTGTGTCTTCATCACGTGTGTGTGTGTGTCTTCATTCCGTGTGTGTGTGTCTTCACTACGTGTGTGTGTGTCTTCATCACGTGTGTGTGTGTCTTCACTACGTGTGTGTGTATCTTCATTACGTGTGTGTGTGTCTTCATCACGTGTGTGTGTGTGTCTTCATTCCGTGTGTGTGTGTCTTCATTACGTGTGTGTGTGTGTCTTCATTCCGTGTGTGTGTGTCTTCATCACGTGTGTGTGTGTCTTCATTACGTGTGTGTGTGTCTTTATTCCGTGTGTGTGTGTCTTCACTACGTGTGTGTGTGTCTTCATTACATGTGTGTGTGTGTCTTCATCACGTGTGTGTGTGTCTTCATCACGTGTGTGTGTGTCTCCATCACGTGTGTGTGTGTGTCTTCATTCCGTGTGTGTGTGTCTTCATCACGTGTGTGTGTGTCTTCATTACGTGTGTGTGTGTCTTCATTCCGTGTGTGTGTGTCTTCATCACGTGTGTGTGTGTCTTCATTACGTGTGTGTGTGTCTTCATTACGTGTGTGTGTGTGTCTTCATCACGTGTGTGTGTGTCTTCATTACGTGTGTGTGTGTGTCTTCATCACGTGTGTGTGTGTCTTCATTCCGTGTGTGTGTGTCTTCATTACGTGTGTGTGTGTCTTCATTCCGTGTGTGTGTGTCTTCACTACGTGTGTGTGTGTCTTCATCACGTGTGTGTGTGTCTTCATCACGTGTGTGTGTGTCTTCATCACGTGTGTGTGTGTGTCTTCATCACGTGTGTGTGTGTGTCTTCATCACGTGTGTGTGTGTCTTCATCACGTGTGTGTGTGTCTTCATTACGTGTGTGTGTGTCTTCATCACGTGTGTGTGTGTCTTCATCACGTGTGTGTGTGTGTCTTCATCACGTGTGTGTGTGTCTTCATCACGTGTGTGTGTGTCTTCATCACGTGTGTGTGTGTCTTCATTCCGTGTGTGTGTGTCTTCATTACGTGTGTGTGTGTGTCTTCATCACGTGTGTGTGTGTCTTCACTACGTGTGTGTGTGTCTTCATTACGTGTGTGTGTGTGTCTTCATCACGTGTGTGTGTGTCTTCATCACGTGTGTGTGTGTCTTCATCACGTGTGTGTGTGTCTTCATCACGTGTGTGTGTGTCTTCATCACGTGTGTGTGTCTTCATCACGTGTGTGTGTGTCTTCACTACGTGTGTGTGTGTCTTCATCACGTGTGTGTGTGTCTTCACTACGTGTGTGTGTGTCTACATTACGTGTGTGTGTGTCTTCATTACGTGTGTGTGTGTGTTCATCACGTGTGTGTGTGTGTGTTCATTACGCGACGTGACGGGCGGTTGCTGCGTGCTGCCTGTAATCCGGAGACCTGCAAAAAAAGTGGTGGCGATTGATAAACAAGAGTTGTTGGAAGTGAGCTGAATCGAGAACGAGGCGATACACGATGCGACTCCTTGAGATGGCCCAGCAGTAGTGTGTGCCGCGAAAGCTCAGGGAATACGTTCGCAACCCGTAGGGCGTAGGCCATCCTGGATAACTGTATATGTTTAAATAAATCAATACAGAATTGCTATGTACCTGCAAAGTATCTTATCAGTCTGTGGTATTTTCGATTCCCGTTCATGCCTTTCTTTTTATATTTATTTTTCTATTTCACCAGGAAAACTGCCTCGTGAAATGAAAACGAATTTCTGTCGAAACTCTTTTTTTTGTTTATCTTCTGCTCCTTCCCCCGCACCATGCCATCATCGCGGTTGCTTACGTACGGTGCGAAAGAAGTTCAACATATGTACCCGGATAAAACCCACCACGCGTGCCAGAGGAACGGGCACCGCTAAATTCCGCACATATGGAGTGAAGAAATCATTGCTGTACCGCCACGGCCTAGCCGCCGCTGGCAGCCCCAAGCCTAGAGCCCCCCACTCTCTCGGCATCCCATCCAAGTTTCCGCGCTCAACCGGCTCAGCCGCCTCCTTATCTTTCTGAGATCCTAGCAGATTGGACACATTTCTGGAGGCTGATTTGGTCACAGGCGTCAAAGCGGTAAGCACGCCAGGGTTGCCTCGACGTCGTCGTGTGTTTGCTGGGAAGTGTATCCCCCCATTTTGGAAGTCGCGTAAAAACAACAACAACAACACAAAACGGAGAACAGCAAAACACCCCAGCATTTGAGGATGAATTCACCCATCGTTCACGCTCAGTCATGCACCCGAGGCTTCAAACCGCAGAACAATGACGAGCGAGTAAGTGGATGACGCAAGCGGGTGGCGAAACGCGTTCGTGCTAATTCGGTATGCGTGCCGTTATTTATTTCTTTCTTTCATGGCTTTGATCCCATCCGGTTTGGCAACTCTCTCGACGCGGCGGTGGGCAGGGCTCCCAGCCAGCACTCCGCTGCTGCGGCTGCTGCTGCAGTTGTGCAAGGGATAGGGAGGGCGGGAAGATTTGTCAACGCTGACCTAAGCTGTCAACCGCACTCAAGATAATGCAAATATGATTGCTGCGTAATGCACGCGGCACTGCGCCACGGGTGTGCGTCTGCATGTCAAAACAAAACTGAGCGGACGCAAGAGGAAATGTCTCCGGAAAAGAGAGAAACTAATTTTGGCACGACTAATAATAAATAAATAATCGCTCATCTTCTTGGTTCTTTCGGTAAAGTCACTTAGAAGGGAAGTAATAAAATAATAAAAATAAAACATAATAAAATAATATAATATAAAAATAAAACATAATAAAAGAATATAATATTATTATATAATATTATTATATTATTTTATTATGTTTTATTTTTATTATTTTATTACTTCCCTTCTACGTGACTTTACCGAAAGAACCAAGAAGATGAATCCCTGCAGTCACGAAAGCTTTAAATCGAAATTTAACCGTAAAAACAAAGTTTTTCACTATAAATCCGTTATATGCGTGGCATCGGTTTTATTTTATTATTCATTTCTGTTTTTCTTGAGTAAGAGTTTCATTTTTATCACATTGGTATTTTAAATTAAATATGAAAAAAAATTCCTAAAAAGTTAAAAATTTTGGGATAAAATTTTCACGAAAATAAATTGTTATGCACAACGAGTCTGTGTGCAAAATGTCAGCTCGATTGGATCACGGGAAGTGGGTTAAAAAACGACCGAAAGATTTGCACGGTCGTAAGCGCGCAAGCAAGCAAGTGAACTTAATATGAAGGATTTTAAAAGACACCCAACTCCCACACCCAACTCACTGAGCTATGCTCATCACGAAGGGCGGTGCGCCCCCTGGCGCACAGAGTGTGGTATTGCAGAAGATCTGATTAAAATCAATCCTCCAGTATAAGCAACATCTGGTATTGCAGGAAATCAGATTAAAATAAATTATCCAGCATAGCTGGGTGGGGAGGGTGGGGAGGGTGGGGCTGGGTGGGGCTGGGTGGGGCTGGGTGGGGCTGGGTGGGGCTGGGAGGGGCTGGTCACCCCGTGGTGCCCTTATGCTTGTGCTCGCCCTCACAGTCGGGCATATTTGCGGAATACACCACGCCGCCGTTGACCCTGGCCATTGACCGAGCAACCCAACGTTCCTACCAGCTCTCTCCGCAGCAGGACAATGTGTTTGTAGGATTCTCAACCGCCGCCTCCCAGAACAGGGTCCCCGCACTCACGACAGGACGGAGGGCAGCGGCGCCCCCCGCAGGAGAGGAGAAGCCGCTGCGGAGCACAACATCGACACGATCCTTCACGGAGTGGCCGCAGCAACGCCGCCGACTGGGAGCGGGGACACTGCCCAGGGGGACGAGAAGCACGTGGGGAGAGGCGGTCCACTCCGCCAAGACAATCGTCGCCGTGCCGCGGGGGACACGCGGGCAACCGCGTGCGGGAGAGGACTCACCACCACCAAGGCCCCCCAAACTATCATACACCACCACCACCATACACCACCACCAACCACCATCATCACCACCAACCACCACCACCACCAACCACCACCACCACCAACCACCACCACCACCAACCACCACCACCACCAACCACCACCACCACCAACCACTATCATTACCACCAACCACAACCACCACCATCACCACCACCCACCACCACCAACCACCACCACCACCAACCACCACCATCACCACCATCGCATACCCTTGGCCACACTGCAGCAGAATCTGCGGCTACCGGACCGGCCTCTTCAGTCGTCGGAAGATCCACGAACAGGAGTCGCCAGGAGGATCAATCCAAACTCGAGCATCGAGTGGTCGCCAACGACGAGTGCACGTACGTGTGTATGTTGGATTTCTTTCGCACCGTACGTATCTGTGTATGTTGAATTTCTTTCGCACCGTACGTATATGTGTGTATGTTGAATTTCTTTCACACCGTACGTATGTGTGTATGTTGAATTTCTTTTGCACCGTACGTATGCGTGTATGTTGAATTCATTTCGCACCGTACATATATGTGTGTATGTTGAATTTCTTTCGCACCGTACATATACGTGTGTATGTTTAATTTCTTTCGCACCGTACGTCTATGTGTGTATGTTGAATTTCTTTCACACCGTACGTATCTGTATATGTATGTTGAATTTATTTCACACCGTACGTATGTGTGTATGTATAATTTCTTTCACACTGTACATATCTGTGTATGTTGATTTTATTTCACACCACCATACATATCTGTGTATGTTGAATGTATTTCGCACCGTACGTATATATGTTGACTTTCTTTCGCACCGTACGTAGCCAACCGTGCTTATGGGAGGTGCGGGGAAGGACAAACTAAACACGACAACAAGAAGCAATTCTAAGGAAATTAGTTTTCAATCTAGATGTAAAAAGATGTTTGTGTAGAGCAAGTTGCGTATGTACCTTGCGTGTGGAGTGTGTAGTGTAGTACGCATATGAAATCACCGCTGCATGACAAGACCATCCCTCCAGCAGTGGATTGATCATGGCCGATAATGGATTGATCATGGCCGATAATGATTTGGTGTATATGGGTATACGTGTGTGTGTGTGTAGTGGATCTGCCAGTCATCTCAGTCAACCCATGGCACCTGGGTCTTTCCCGTGACCTTCTGCCAGCGAGCCTTCAACACTTCACGTGGCTTCAAAGTGCACCTAGCCTGGCACCGCCACTGCGCTGTTGTGATTGTTATCGTGTACGTTGTTGTGTTTACGGAGTCGGGTAAGAACTCCACGTGACCGGCACGGAGCCAGGAACTTGTGCTGTTGAAGGTAAGCTGATATTTATTTTTTTACAAATTAAAGACCGGCTGTCACCTGATGAAGCTAGTTGTAATTACTGGCAAAACATCGTACTCAGATTGTAAATGTTGTGGCTTGGCTCTCCAACACATCGGTGTGCTGTACTAGTGACGATTTGGCACGTTCTGTTTACGTGACAACCCTTACTAGTTGGCTGTGTCGGGTGGTGGCGGGTTTTAACGACACATACTCTTTGGTTCTTTCACTAAAGTCACGTAGGTAGAAAAAATAATAGATCACGATGTTTCGATCGCAGCAACAAGCGACCGTCTTCACCTGTATATGTGACTTTACCGAAAGAACCAAAGAGTATGGATTCCTGTAGTCACGAAACCTTCAAATAAAGATTTTAACGACACATTTATCTAACAAAAAAAAACCTCTATTATAACTTTTAGTTTTTGTAAAATAATGAAGCGAATGTGATCAAATCCGAGGGTGGTGAGACGGTCATAGCGGTAGCTCGTTGGCCGCACGTTGCAGAGGAGGTTCGCGGTTCGATGCCAGCGGCCGCCCTGATTAATACTGCGGCGGATATAATAACCGTGTAAGAATTACGAGCCGTTTGTTTCACAATGGACGTCATTGTAAAAAAAAAAAACTCGAATTACATCGCGAATTATTCAGTTCGGATTATACGTAGCGATCGTCGCTGCCCACCTGTTGGAAGATGAATGCCCCAGGTCGCTGTTTCAAAATGAGACTTTTACTCGCCTCGTGAGTTGTCGCCTGTGTCGAAGCAAAATCAACTGCAACGCTATAAACCACGGTGAACGCTGCCCCGCCTAGCGGACAGAACGTGCTGTTTGCTCGTGAAATACGCGTCGGTCCAGATGTCTTGCGACTCACATTAGACAAAGTAAGGTTGATTTAAAACAGAAATGAATATGCAAAGGAATATAACATGTTTAGGGGTCAATTGAATGGTATTGGGGGGGGGGGGGACAAGACATCTGGGCCACTCTGTGCAACGTCCGTGAGCTCGAGTTGAGAGTTGTTAGAGAGACCTGGAAGACACCAAGACGGTGTTCATTGTAAGAGCAACGGTTTACGTAAACAAATTGCGACAATTATGCAAATATAAATCACGGCGAAAACAACTGCGTTACATAACTTGAAGATCAAAGGCAAGCTACGTACGCTTCACATCGATGCGTGTGCATGTTCGTGACGACAGCTTAGGAGGCCTTCATCCATGGTCAATCCACTACCCACCCATCCCGTGCAGTTAATTAATGATTGCACTTTAGAATAAATAAATAAATACATGTATTTCGATTTAAAGCTTTCGTGACTGCAGGGATTTATCTTCTTGGTTCTTTCGGTAAAGTCACGTAGAAGGGAAGCGTGTTGGTGTTTCATTCAGACGCTGTCTCCCCGACAGACCTGGTCTTCACCTGAGGACGGCTGCTTGCGTTGTGGCCGAAACGTCGTGAGAATTACTTTATTATGTTTTATTTTATTATTTTATTACTTCCCTTCTACGTGACTTTACCAAAAGAACCAAGAAGAAAAAAAGAAAATGTATTTGTGTTCATTTATACTGGAGGCATCCGATAAGCTATCAAGAACTTTTTCACAGATAATAAGAATAATTTACATCTATGTGTAAGGCGCCTTACACATACAATCATCTTTATGGGGTTTGTAAAACGTATACCACTATTGGACGTCAACACACTGTGCCAGCCATAGGAACGCGGAATTACCAACAGTGATTTGGGTCCAACGGAAATTTAAATTAACCCGTAAAAACAAAGTTTTTCACTATAAATCCTTTATATGCGTGGCATCGGTTTTATTTTATTATTCATTTCTGTTTTTCTTGAGCAAGCAGCCGTCCTCAGGTGAAGAACAGGTCTGTATTTCTGACAGACCTGTTCTTCACCTGACAGACGGCTGCTTGCGTTGTGGCCAAAACGTGGTGAGAATTATTTTATTATGTTTTATTATTTTATTATTTTATTATTTCCATTCTACGTGACTTTACCGAAAGAACCAAGAATATGAATCCCTGCAGTCAGGGACTTGGTTATTACCTTCCATGCGAGGAAGGACCTCCAAGAGACTCAAGCAACACGAAGCCCTCGTGTGAGCGAGGAGGCATTTTTAACTACATTTCACCCCATTGACTATATGGTACATCATTGAGCCTATTGACTATGGCCGGTTCGGTATGTCATTGACTGTATTGACTGCATGGTTGCACTACACCGTTGAGGGTATTGACTCAATGGTAGACCGTTGACTGCACACGTATTGACTCGGCTTCGTGAGGATGTAACCAGCCCGTGTGTGTGTACAGGCGCTCGAGGTGAACTGTTGCTTTGCAGAACCGTGAGAGGGGTGGAGATGGATGAAGGAGGCCTTCATCCAGCAGTGGATTGCCCATTGCTGATCATAATGACGAAGAATGATGATTGTGGTTTTCAAATACAGTATCTTCTTTTGTAAAATAATTCATCCGACTGGCTTATTTTAAATAATTGCAAGTTATTATGGCTATATTTCATTGTTTGCTTAATGCAAGCATCACGACTGTTTAAACACAAACCCGCCACACGTTTAGAATACTTTTGCTTTAGAAAATGCGAAATAAAAATTAATTGAAAACAAAACACATGCTGCAGTGATGTCTTTTTTATTTCAATAAATGTTTTGTGTGGCCATGAACATTACACGGGCAAAGGAGTTCAGAGTAATCTCAAGACACGTGCCTTTTAGCATTGACACGTTTGGCGAATTCCATCCGTGTCGCGCGTGTGCGAACACATCGGAGTATCCGGATAAAATCCACCCACCACGACGCCTACACGGGAATAGCACTTGGCCCAGCGTGAAAGGACCACACAGATGAAAGAACGGGGAACAGAAACGAGCAACACTTTTTTTTGCATGACGTTAATGAAATGTTGACCACTAGGGGGCGCTGTCCTACCGCTAGGGGGCGCTGTCCTACCGCTAGGGGGCGCTGTTGCATTGAAACACCCATTGAAGAAACAACCTTTTGCAAATAAACGGACTAAAACCGGTTTTTCAACAATTTTAAGCGAAAAGCCACGGTTTTATGCAAAAACACGGTAAAATCTGCCAAGAAAACAAAAAAATGTACATCAACATAGCAAAGTAGTCATATACAGCCATCCACGAACAGTGCTTTGCTGTGAAAAGGTGTTAAAACTGTTGTTTTCAAGACAAAACATTTATATTTTACTGCAAAATATTAATATAAATATCTTCTAGTTGAAAAAAACGCGTGGAATACAAATAAGCCAACAGAGCTGTGATGTGAAATGAGTTCAACATACATACATCTGGCTATTTAAATCTTTAAAACCCGTAAAGAGTAACCAGTCGTGACCAAACAAGCCATGTCTAAAATGCAATGTGTCCCTTTTAAATGTGGAATCCCGTCAGGAAACCGACAGTGAGCAAACCGCTTGAGCAACCATTAACAACTCGTTCACTGCCGTCTCTCATCTCACTCCCCTCCCTGCGCTCTCCTACCCGGCTTGCAGGTCCTCGGTCCCGGCTGTAGCTGTTGGGTCTCCCAGATGTCGGGTCTCTTGAGTCCAGGTGTAAAGTCTCCTGCCTGTAGTTGTGCGGTCTGCTGGCTCCAGGTGCGATGTAAGCGTGGATATGCGTGTGTGCGCGTCTCGTCACTGAATCCCCATGGCTCCCAGCACCGCGTCGATTTAACTCGTCGCCCACTGCAATCCCAGTGGCTACTGTCGCCGCTCTCTCCGCTTGTCACCTCCACCTGCACAACCGCAGCGCGGCGTCTCGCGGGGTGTGAGTCTCCCGTAACCTCTCACCCCGGTCAGGAGTCGAACCGAGTTCCCGGCGCCGTGAGTCGTGTCCGTACCTCGTGGTGCCGCCTGGATCTGTGCCGGGAAGAGCTCTGCTGACTGGTTCTGCGGGTTCTCCCTCGTCCCCTGCAGAACAAACATAGCCAGTTGTGTGTGTGAGTCCGTGCGAGTGTGGGGAGTGTGCGACAGGGATGTCCTCTGTCGCCTGCACTTTTTTATTTTACTTTTATTAATCTTTATTTTTTACCTGCGTGACTTTACCGAAAAAACCTAAGAATATGGCCCCGTGAATGTCCTCGCGGTCTCCCGGGTCTCGGCCCTCCCATTGATTGGCCGCGTCTCGCCACTCCTGCTCACCATGTCCTGCCAGCCCGGCCCGGCTGGCGTGAGCGATTGAGGGTTCTCCTCCCCCAGTTTCCCTGGCGAAACTCTCGGGACACGGCCGCAGAGTCGCCACCACCATCTTCTCCAAAGATCATAACCACCACCACCCGTTCCTTCCTCCACCATCACCTCCACCTTCAACAATCATCTCCTGAGTAGCATAGTTGGCTACGTACGGCGCGAAGCAAGTTCTACAGAGCCAGGACACGTTCAAGAATCCCATGTCTGAGCCCCACTACAGTACCGGCCCGACGAGCCGGATCTGTCGTGGGACCAGCACGGGGCTCAGCGAAACCCCGGGGAGAGGAGGATGCGTTAGGCCCGGCCGAGAGGTGCACAGTACCAGCAGCAGGTTTCTCGGGGCCCTGGCAGCCCGGCTGGGAGGAAGCCCCGCGTAACAGATTCTGGGTGAGAGACTCAAGGTTTGAGGAAACAGGCCACCCCCCCAGAAGACCAGCAAGAGGTTTGCCCGAGCTGTGGTGCTCGGTGTGATGGTAGTTCATGTTTTATTCCGCTAAGCTCCCACGGGTGGGGTTCGCGCCCCGGTCTGGCCATGAAGTCACCGGTCCCCGTGGGGTCAAGAGGTCGGCCCTGGCTCCGCTCCCGCTCCTCGGCTTCGCCAGGGGGCATCCCCGGTGACGTCACCGATGCCAGGTGGTTGGGTGGGCGAGTGACGAGTTCCCGAGTTCAAAATCCACCTCGGTAATTTTGGATGTGAAATTCTCAAGTAAATAGTGTTGCACTCGTTATGAACTCACGTTCAACTGGACATGTCGACTCAAAGTTAACGGGAATATATTTATACGTGTTTAGTTTTTTAATAGGTTACATCAAAGAACGTTTACCACGACACTCTCATAATAAGCCAAAAATGTGGATTCCGTACCGATCCCTCGTGGAGTAGGGGGTCGTTATGACCACACCCCGAGCAGGCAACCCGAGATCGCGTCTCAAATCCGACTTTTACCAATTTTTATTTTTTTACAATTTTCGTGATGACGTCAAGTAACGATTTTTTTAATGGATTGACGTCATCGCCAGTACGTTTTGCTCCTTAAAATTTAAAATTAAGTTACCCGCGAATTATTTTTTTTTTCATTTTAGTGAATCCCATTCATCCGAAACGAAGATGCTCCAAATGACGATGACTTAATAACCAGAACGTTTCCAGCATCCATGGTGCTCTCGTGGCGCAGTGGATTGCACAACTGCCTCTGGAGCTGGTAAACCTGAGTTCAAATCCGACACAAAACTTTTGCGAAATAAAAAAAAATGCGTGACGTCACACAAGACGCGATGACGTCATCACGTATAGTGTGATGTCATCAAACCATACGTGATGACGCCATCGCGTATGTTTATACAGCCACGTGCTTGCAAGAACGAGCACTACACGGCGTGGAGACCCATGTACCTGTGTGAAGACGCGGTGGCTCAAGGCGATGAGAGGACGAGCTTGGATTCGGGAGGTGCAAGGTTCGAATCCCAGCAACAAGGTGAGTGGTGAATAAATAATGCCTAATACGACGGATACCTATGTGAGTGTATTGACATGCGTGTGTTACCTACGTGACTTTACCGAAAGAACTAAGAGTATGAATCCTTGCAGTCACGAAAGCTTCAAATCTAGAATGCGTGTGTCTCTCTGTGTTGCAGGTGGAGCTTGTGGAGAGGAGCTGGGCCTCTATGGCGTGCTGGTGGGAGACCCGGACCAAGTGTGAAGAAGACCTGGAGCAACCTGGAAGGAACGAGATGAAGGAAGGAGGAACAAAAACGAGCATTACTTTTTTTTGCATGACGTTAATAAAATGTTGACCACTAGGGGGCGCTGTCCTACCGCTAGGGGGCGCTGTCCTACCGCTAGGGGGCGCTGTTGCATTGAAACACCCATTGAAGAGGCAACCTTTTGCAAATAAACGGACTAAAACCGGTTTTTCGACAATTTTAAGCGAAAAGCCACGGTTTTATGCAAAAACACGGTAAAATCTGCCAAGAAAACAAAAAATGTACGTCAACATAGCAAAGTATGCATATACAGCCATCCACGAAAAGTGCTTTGCTGTGAAAAGGTGTTAAAACTGTTGTTTTCAAGAATTTTTTTTATATTTTACTGCATATAAATATTTTCTAGTTTAAAAAAAACGCGTGGAATACAAAGAAGCCAACAGAGCTGTGATGTGAAAGAAGTTCAACATACATACATCTGGCTATTTAAATCTTTAAAACCCGTAAAGAGTAACCAGTCGTGACAAAACAAGCCATGTCTAAAATGCAACGCGTCCCTTTTAAATGTAGAATGCCATCAGGAAACCGACAGTGAGCAGACCGCTTGAGCAACCATTAACAACTCGTTCACTGCCGTCTCTCATCTCACTCCCCTCCCTGCGCTCTCCTACCCGGCTCCAGGTCCTCGGTCCCGGCTGCAGCTGCTGGGTCTCCCAGCTCCAGATGTCGGGTCTCTTGAGTCCAGGTGTAAAGTCTCCTGCCTGTAGTTGTGCGGTCTGCTGGCTCCAGGTGCGATGTAAGCGTGGATCTGCGTGTGTGCGCGTCTCGTCACTGAATCCCCATGGCTCCCAGCACCGCGTCGATTTAACTCGTCGCCCACTGCAATCCCAGTGGCTACTGTCGCCGCTCTCTCCACTTGTCACCTCCATCTGCACAACCGCGGCGCGGCGTCTCGCGGGGTGTGAGTCTCCCGTAACCTCTCACCCCGGTCAGGAGTCGAACCGAGTTCCCGGCGCCGTGAGTCGTGTCCGTACCTCGTGGTGCCGCCTGGATCTGTGCCGGGAAGAGCTCTGCTGACTGGTTCTGCGGGTTCTCCCTCGTCCCCTGCAGAACAAACATAGCCAGTTGTGTGTGTGAGTCCGTGCGAGTGTGGGGAGTGTGCGACAGGGATGTCCTCTGTGGCCTGCACTATTTAACGCCTCGTGTAACCACGTCGATCGATAAGCTTTCCATGGATGTACCGGTGGAAGGTCCATCTGGTAAAGATACAGCGAGAGGTTGATCAATGCCCCGGTGCGATTGAGCGATGGCTTTCTATTGTTCAACCATATTGTGTATGTGGATGATGTGGTGAATGCTGCCCTCTCCGAGAATGGGTTGAAGACGCTACTGCTGAATGTGGGGCATTATACTTGAATTGGGGCCTTACCATCAGCCCCACAAAACAACATCTGCCTGGGTATTTGATGTCATCAAATGCTCCCCTCTCGCGACTCCGAATGAGTGATATGGCAGTTGTGGAGAGAGTAGAGTAGTTTCTGGCAGTGTGCTCATGGCCAGCTCCGGTTTGGCAGCCGAGTTGTTAATCCACATCAGTCGAGCAGCATTCATTTTCATCAGCTGCATAACGCTGTGTGGAAGCTACCACGGTCATCCCCTCCCGTATCCATGCTTGCGAAACGTGAAGTCCTCTAAATGAACAACTACGCCAGTTTGCAACATTTAGGTTTGCCTGCCTACGTTCTATTCTGGGTTTAACCAGACTGGATTATGTGAGGAGCTCACAGATTCTGTAAACGATCTGGACACAATCTTGATTTGAAGCTTTCGTGACTTTACCGAAAGAACCAAAGAGTATAGATCTGGACACAGTCCCATCAGTGAGCTCCTCTGGTAAGCGAGTCTGCTGGGTCATGTAGTCCACATACACAGCCGCTGCATCCCCAAGAAGATTCTGTTTGGCCGAGTTGATGGGGCTTAACGGGCACGGCATGGACTAGAACGGAGTTTGACTGATGTGGTACAGACGAATGTGTAGCTGATTGGACTTGCCGATGACTGGTATCAACAGCGTCAAAATCGGCCTCTGGGGAAGTTCGTGAAGGACACTGCCGAGGAGATGGAGGGAGTCGCCCTCTAGTGTCAACGGAGGTCAGAGGAGCGACGCTCACAACAACTAGCAGAGTGTTGGGTGCCTAAAACGCAGAGAGTTGGTACAGTGGGAAGCACAGCTGGTGCATCTGCCAGTCATCTGCCAGTCATCTGTCAGTCAACCCATTGAACTTGGATCCGTTCCGTGACCTGCCAGCGGATCTTTGACACTTCACGTGGCCTCGAAGTACACCTAGCATGGCACAAGCGCCGTGGTGACGTCACCGCCACTTCGTGGCGACTGGCTGCTGTTGTTGCTGTTGTTGTTGCTGTTGTTGCTGTTGTGAGTGCAAGTACATGAGAGGAGTAGTCAGGGCATTCTTTCTCAATATTTTGCGGGTCGCTGGTCGACTGGAGTAAGGTAGCAAGTGAATAGAGCCACAGTGAGAGATATAACGCACTGGATATAAGTTGTAAGGATATGGCCAAACGTTCTATTTTGTCAGGACATCTCTATGTATGTATGTAACTTCTATTGCACCGTATGTAGCCAAGGACAATAAACTAAACACAAAACGCAGTTCTTCCACAGAATGTGTACAAAACAAAATTGAAACACCTCACTCAGAGCAAATGAATATTAATTTTATTTAAAAATTAGATCGCAAACTACAAAAGCCGTCTCGCTGCAAATTCTGCGGCAGATGTCCGCTCATAATTCGTCAAAGCGATGTCCGCTGAACTTCTTTCGCACCGTACCCAGCCAACCGTGTGCCTGTGTGCGCGTGACGCGTGGCGCCTCCTGGCCCTAGGGTCACAACAACAGCCACAGCTCTTGGTGCCAGGCTAGGTGTCCTTTTGCAGCCACGCGGACCGTCACAACTCAGGAGGTCACGGGAGAGCCCCCCCCCCCGCGCGCGCGTGTTCTGGGTCAAGCAACTGCGATGAGTGGCAGCTGCACCACCTTGTGCCCACCACTGCACATTCACAGACTCTCACACAAGGACAAGTTCAACTTGCACACTCCTGCGATCAGCACGGTCGTGTGCTGGGGAGGGAGCTGGGGAGGGAGGTGGGGAGGGAGGTGGGGGGGTCT
The DNA here is from genome assembly GCF_015708825.2 of Lethenteron reissneri. NCBI lineage: Eukaryota > Metazoa > Chordata > Hyperoartia > Petromyzontiformes > Petromyzontidae > Lethenteron > Lethenteron reissneri. Next base: position 2,664,670 of record NC_083809.1, read on the forward strand.
TGCATCCAGTAGTGGGATTGACAAACAAGCAGCTGAGTCAAGGTAGAGGGATGCCCCTGCACCTGTCGATGGTTGACGCAAGCGCGGCAGACACGGCAAGCGAAATGGAACTCATCTTGATTTGAAGCTTTCGTGACTGCAGGAATCCATACTCTTTGGTTCTTTCGGTAAAGTCACGTGGGTAGAAATGAAATAAAACAAATCACGACGTTTCGATCGCAACACAAGCGGTCCTCATCAGGCAAATGACGTCCGCTTGTGTTGCGATCGAAACGTCGTGATTTGCTTTCTTTCATTTTGTCAAAAAGGAACTGTTCAGCGCACGCGCCTATCCATTGTGCGATTTCGAATCACGGCTCGGATCACGCACCGGGCTTAATGTAAATGGTAGCGCTGACAAGGAGCTCCAAGGTCAAGGATAATCGCGAGCTTTCAAACGACTCCTCGCTCTTTCGATTTAAAGCTTTCGTGACTGCAGGGATCCATCTTCTTGGTTTTTTGGTAAAGTCACGTAGAATGGAAATAATAAAATAATAAAAATAAAACATAATAAAATAATTCTCACGACGTTTCGGCCACAACGCAAGCAGCCGTCCTCAGGTGAAGAACAGGTCTGTCGGAAAGACGTCGTGAAAATTATTTTATTATTTTTATTATTTTATTATTTCCATTCTACGTGACTTTACCGAAAGAACCAAGAAGATGACTCCTCGCTCATTGACGTCGCCAGAGGCGCCAGATGAACATCGATGGATTTTTTTTTATCGACAAACTCAACATTTTAAAGATTTCAAGAGCCGACAATGCGTCACGAAGCAGTCCTCAACGAGCCGCAGGATGCCCGACGACGCGTGGTCGGGAACAAGTCGCCGGGAGAGGGCGCAGGGGATGGGGCAGACGCCTGCTCAGGCGACGTCTCTCGCAACGACAAAGATCACCCGCGAGGCTGGCCGTGAGTGAGCGCGCCGCGAGGTTTGTGGGGTCAGCGCCACGCGCGCGTCCGGCCGTGAGCTCCCCCAGTGCTGCTGCTGCTGCTGTTGACACACAACGATTTTTGACCCCCACCCTCCCGCTTCGTCACACGGCGTCACAAAAAGTCAGACTCCCCTCCCCCTCTCCTCAAATATGATGTCACAAAGCTCTGCCCCCCCCCCCCCCCCCAAAAAAAAAACATGCTTCAAATCGCTGTAAACTATTGTCATTGTAGTGCGTATTTTACGTGGCGCTGCACTCTGATGTTGTAGGAGAAAACATTTATTAAAAAGTCTATTCAATTAAGTAGAACGTGTCGTCTATATTTATTTAAAGTTGCGCATTTTGATGTGACGTCACATTTCTCAACCCCCCGCCCCTTCGTCACACATCGTCACAAATGTCTGACCCCCCCCCCCCCACGTGCGTGACGTCATTTATGGACGGCCCCATAGCCTGTGTAACAGACTCTCTCGGGACAAGTACTGTTAGCCAGCAACCTATAACGCCCGGCACGACACACGAGGTGGCCGTGCGGCCAACACCACGCCCGGCCGCCTTCGTCTCCCTCGTGGCGACGTGCACACATCGCAAACCCCGGGTCGCTCTCGTGATGCCGCGTCGACCCGGGACCGGTCGAGGCAGTCGCCGCTGTCGCCACGTGCTCGCACCGCGCACAAGAGAGCACGACCATGACAGGGCCAGGCGCGCTGTCAGCGCTGCGCTCTCCTGCGCGCAGTGCGAAAGAGAGCGGCCTCACGCGCCTCGCCAAGCGATGGTTCTTGTGCGCACAGGACGCAAACAGCTCCCGGCGCCTTGCCAAGCCACACCTGGATGATGAGGACCTCCGCTTCCAACACTCACCACTCACCGCCGCCACCTCCCCGCGCCGCCTCGGTCACTGGGGGTGGTTTGTTCGTTTGTTGGACATACTTCACCGCCACGCGCTGCTCTCATTCGCCCCGCACCTCCGATTAGTACGGTTGGCTACGTACGGTGCGGAAGAAGTTCAACGTACACACTGCCCATTGATTATCACTATCCAACGATTCAACACTACCCATAGACTCAACACTTCACCATAGACTCAACACTGCACCATAGACTCAACACTGCACCATAGACTCAACACTGCACCATAGACTCAACACTGCACCATAGACTCAACACTGCACCATAGACTCAACACTACCCATAGACTCAACACTGCCCGTAGACTCACCACTGCCCATAGACTCAACACTTCACCATAGACTCAATACTGCACCATAGACTCAACACTGCCCATATACTTAACACTGCACCATAGACTAACACTGCCCATAGACTCAACACTGCACCATAGACTCAACACTGCACCATAGACTCACCACTGCCCATAGACTCAACACTGCCCGTAGACTCAACACTACCCATAGACTCAACACTGCCCATAGACTCAACACTGCCCATAGACTCAACACTGCCCATAGACTCAACACTGCCCGTATACTCAACACTACCCATAGACTCAACACTGCCCATAGACTCAACACTGCACCATAGACTCAATACTGCCCGTAGACTCAACACTACCCATAGACTCAACACTACCCATAGACTCAACACTGCACCATAGACTCAACACTGCACCATAGACTCAACACTGCACCATAGACTCAACACTGCACCATAGACTCAACACTGCACATCCGATTAGCACGGTTGGCTACGTACGGTGCTAAAGAAGTTCAACGTACATACTTCCACCACGCTCTGTCAGTTCGGGTTGGCGAAGGGGTGAAGGGACGGATGTCAGTCAGCCGCGGTTGACGGAATCGACACTGAAGTCGCCAAGCTCGGAGCGCAGTGTGCCAACCACTCCCCCCCCCCTCCGCACAAAGACAAAGATCCCCCGTAAAGCCTGAACAGACGGTTGGGGCAAGGGCTCTTAGCGAGCACCTACGAAGGCCGGCACGGCAAACAGGGGGGGTGGGTGGCCAGCACCACGCCCGACTGCCTTTCTCTCCCCAGTGGCGATGCTTAGACACCGCACCAGGTACTCATTTTAGGCCGAGTCGACCTAGGGGAGACCCAGGTACCGGTTCAGATAATCGTCCCTGGGTGTTGGCGGCCGTGACCGGGAATCGAACTCGGGTGGCCAGGTTCCTAGCGCAGCATAGCGCTGACCGCTACACGATCGCACTCACGGACATGTCCCCCCTACCCAGCGCGCCCCTCTAGTTCACGGTAATCGATGTCTCGCGCTGTTCGCGAGCGTCAAGTTAAAGGCGAATCCACGCGATGACCGCCTATATGTCCGCGACCGAGACGAGCGCTCACGCGCCGCACCGGATCGGCCGTCACTCACTCGAGGCTGAGTCGACCTCGTGGACGGCCACGCGAAGTTCAGATGCACACGTGACACGCACACCAGATCGGTGTGGTGGTGGTGGTGGAGTTTGTTGTTGTTGTCTCAATGAGGCTGTTTGCGTTATTGTCCCCCCCCCACACCAGGGGGCTGGAAACCGAAAACAAAATTCGATGAAACTAAAAAAAAACCCGCAATGCCAGAGTGTGGGTGGCTACGAGACGGTGGTGGTCCCTTAATAAATAACGGCCCACGACGCGGTCCTTAAAAGAGACACCGCACGCCGTTCCTGAGACGCGGCGTTGGCGACTCCGGCCCCCAAACGCGCGAGATCTCGGAAGCTCAGCAGGTCAGCGCCTGGACAGAGCTTGGACGGGTGACCAACCACGCACAGACAGGCCGGCAATCGACGGCCGCGAGGCTGTAACACGTTTCGGGCAGCAGAGCGCAGTGCAGCGCCATCCACGGTTGTACTGTACTGCTTGCTGTTCAATGCTCTCACGTCTATGCTGCGACGTGAAGTCTGGTCAAGCAATCGTCGTCGAGCAGTCGATGATTACAACAACAACAAAGCGGATGCTACATGCATAGCGATAAATCAGCTTCCAGTCATCACGAGCTTCAATTCGCCAACCAGCCCAATCAACAACCTACAACAGCAGCAGCATCAACAGCAATGTCTAGCCAGGGTTATAGAGCGAGTTAGCGATGCAAATCACACACAGCACCTAACATAATCCCACACACACACTACCTAACAAACACAATCACACTAACACACAGCACCTAACACATTAACACACACCACCTAACAAACACAATCGCACAACATACTTAACGCACACCACCTGACATAAACACAACCACCTAACACCAGCGCCCCGCGACTAAGACGGACAAATCGTCTTGTCGGTACGTGCTGGCAACTCTCACGATCTTCGCAGAATCGCGTCGTGAGTGCGTGGAAGCGTGAAATGAAGAGTTACTCATTTGGCTGGCTAGAGAAAGAGACGCGGCAGGGCTAGGAGCGTGGGGTTCGCGATGCTAAACGTCAGGGTGGAGGTAATTCAGAGACGTCTAATCACCTGGACATGTCTTCAGAGAGGCAGCTCTACAAAGACGGACAGATGCCCAAACTAGAACGACTCAGCGAAGACGGGAGCTGATTGGACGGGACACATTGGCAACGAGTAAGACGTTTTAGAAGGCTGAAAAGTCGAGATAGGAGATTTTTAGCGAAGGCGAGTTTGGACAGGGCACCAATGCCAACGAGGAACGGCTCAACGGAGGACGCTCTAAGAGCGACGGAGATGAGTCGAACTGGAACAAATCATAGAGAGAGATAGCATCTCCGGACTTGGCATTGCTCCAGGTTGAAGGCTTGCCGCAGGAGCCTCCGGAGAAACGATCGAGACGACTTGAAGAGACGAAGGCGAGTCCACGTGACCAAGTCAAGCTCGTTCACACGGGGTGGAAGCACCCAGAAGCTGGGCCCCTCAGCAGAGAGAAGGAGCCAAGCAGACGTCCCCTTGACTCGCCGGCTCACCCACAAGGCTAAGGCCATTGCCAAGTCCTGGCTATATATGGGCGCGAAGGAGCGGCTGTGTGTGTGTGTGTGTTAGAGTAGCCTACGGTGACGGAATGTCATCGCTTTGTACCTGCCAGCACAAACAATACGGCTCGCGTCTAGGTGCCTACCAGAGTCCAACGAAGCGTCTTGCGCAATGTGCGCCCGTGTGTGTGTGTAGGTGTGTGTATGTGTGTTCTTTGTGCGTGCGCGTGTGTGTATGTGTGTATGTGTACGTGCGTGTTGTAGTGGGGAGCGTTGGTGTAGCGGTTAGCGCACTCCACTACGAGCCCGGCGACCCGAGTTCGATTCCCGCTCACGGCCAACACCGGTGACGATTATTTGAACCGGTCCTGGGCCTCCCCTAGGTCGACTCAGCCTCAAACAAGTGCCTGGTGCGGTATGTAGTAAACACCGCCACTCGGCGGGAGGGAGATAAATGCGAGCGGGCGTGGTGTTGGCCACCCACCTCCTTCATGTGCCGTGCCGACCTTCATAGGTGCTCGCCAACACAACTTGCCGTGACAGTCTGTTACAGGCTATCCGGGGAATCTTTGTCTTTGTTGCGTGAGCGTGTGCGTGGGACGCTAATTTGTCCTATTCAAGAGAGAGACCGAGCGGGCGCACGAGAGAACGAACAATGATTGGATGGGGGAACTCGTTTTTTGCGCGTTGCTAGACCGGTTCCCAAACACTCGCGGCTCACGACCCAACATCAGCAACGAATAATCTATCCATGGTCGGCACTGGGGAGACAAAGGCGGCCGGGAGTAGTGTCTTGCCACACCACCCTCTCGTACGCCGTGCCGACCTTCAAATGTTGGTCTCTGTCAACACTTGCCCCAAACGCCTGTGTAGGCTATACGGGGGAACTTTTGCTTTGTGTGTGCGTGTGTGTCTTTGTGTAAATGCGTGAGACGCCGATGTGTTAATTCAAAAGAGGTCGAGCGAGCAGAGGAGAGGAAACTCGAGCGAATGAATGGGCGATGCTGTTTGAATGTTCGTTGCTAGACCGGTATCGAAACACACAAACACAGAGACAAAGATCCCCCGTGTAGCCTCCAACAGACTGTTGTGCAAGTGATGTTAGCGAGCACCTATGGAAGCCGGCACGGCACACGAAGGGGGGGGGGGGCAGGTGGCCAGCACCACGCCCGGCCGCCTTTGTCTCCCGAGTGGCCATGCTCAGGCATCACACGAGGCGCTCATCGCAGTCTGAATCGCTAGGATCGTAGCGACGTCGGTTAAACACTGCGCACAGACAAAGATCCCCCGTATACCCAGTACGGGTTGTTGGGGACAAAGCGCTGTTTGTGAGCGCTTATGTGGCCAGAACCACACACGGCCGCCTTTGTCTTCCCAGTGCTGATGTCTTACACACCACGCCAGGAACTCATTTCAAGGCCTGAGCCGTTCTGTGGAATTCGGGTGTTCCAGGTGCGCTAACAAACCATGTCGGCGACGGGACTCGTTCCGGTGTCATGGTGTTCACGATGAATACTTTATCCGAATTGATTACAAATCGATTGTGGATTCGAAATGAAATCTCGCGAGATTGAACTCACGTCGGGGTGGAGGTGGGGGGGGGGTGTTGAGAATCCAGACGGACGACTTCTCGTGTCGTTCTATTTGTGCACAGGAATCCCCAAGGTCAATAACGCACACGCTGAGGTCATGCTAGACGGGTGCGTGTGTGTGTGTGGGGAGCGGTAGTGTAGCGGTTAGCGCGCTGCGCTACGAACCTGGCGACCCGAGTTCGATTCCCGCTCACGGCCAACATCAGTGACGATTATCTAAACCGGTCCTGGGCCTCCCCTAGGTCGACTCAGCCTAAAATGAAAACCTGGTGCGGTGTGTAAAAACAACGGGCGTGGTGCTGGCCATCCACCCCCTCGTGTACCGTTCTGGCCTTCATAGGTGCTCGCTAACAGCACTTGCCCCAACAGTCTGTTAAGGCGATACGGGAAACTTTGTATTTGCGAGCGCACTGCGGACATAACCGGGCTACCTGAGTTCGCAGCCACTGCCTACCTCGGTGACGACTGATTCCAAACACCGGTTATGTGCCTCCCCTAGGTCGACTCAGCCTCAAATTAGTAGAGTACCTGGTTGCGGCGTCTAAATACGTGGTGGCAAGACAAGGATGGCTGGGGCTTTGGTGCCAACCACACAACAACCACCTGTTCCAGCGTGACTGGGTAGGTAGTAGGTAGCAGGGCTGAACGATTAATCGATTTAAAATCGAAATCGTAATTTGAAACAAGGCGAATCGCAAAGGCTGCTATTTTAAACGTCCTATTACTTTCTAATTGGAATTGTTTTCTTTTTTTATTATTATAACTTTATTTAAATTAACAATTATTCTATGTTTGATTGTTCTATTTCAATAAAAAAACATTTGAATAAATACATGTTGGAAGCAATTCATATATTTTAAGTTCTCATCCTTGCATTAGAATATAGAGCAGTTCATATTTTGCAGGTATCATGTGGTAATGCTCCATCACAGGTTTTAAATCTATTACACAGTGAATATTGAACTGAAGCTGGACTTAAACAATTTTAATCGCAAATCAAATCGCAATATCTGTCAGAACAATCGCAATTAGATATTTCCCCTAAATCGTTCAGGACAGAGTAGGTAGTCGCCCGCTAACGGCGCCTGCCCCAAAAGTTTCTGGTGCTTCACTGTACTGGGTATGAGAGAGAAAGAGAGAGGTTTTGTGTACTCCTGCGGCACTGTTTGGTGATGGCACTCAGGCACACACAACGCCGACAGTCACCTCGACTACCAGAGCGGCGTCATTCATTTCCCACGTTACCGATTTTTTTTTTGCGTCCAAAGAGAATTTCCACTTGACCACATCCTGAACCCGGCCGCTCGACTCACTCTTTGACCTCGTCAACCGCATTTGCAAATATGGATCTGTGCGAAGTTTACAATGGGGGGTCGAGGAGGAGGGGGGGGGGCAATGATTGGCGCACTTCGCTACGAACTCGGCCTACGACTAACGCCAGTGGCGATTGGGAGGGGGCCTCTCTATTCACCAACCTGCACAGACCAGCGTGGTGAAGTATGGAAAACAACAAAAACACACTCGCATGACCGACACAGCGGCCAGAATCAATCCGCTGTTGGATGAAGGCCAGGGAACTTGCGTGCGGGCGAGCGAGCAGGCGTTGACTCAGACGAGGGACGCGTCCGTGGATTAGTAAGCTCTCAACGAAGCAGTTTCTTAACGAAATGAAGTCAAACACAGCCCACGAAAGGTTGTGTCCTTATCGAGACGTTGGTCACGAGTTGGGAGGAATTGAAAGGAGCACGCAGAGGGCAGGCAGGCGAGTGTGACTGCGCGCGTGTGTGTGTGCGTGTTGATTCGGCCGGATCCAGGGGGCTAAACGGGCGCGGCACGGGCTAGAGAGGAGATGGAGTGATGTGGTACAGGAGGACGTGGAGCTGAGTGGACTTGCCGATGACTGGTACCAGCGGTGTCAAGATCGGCCTCTGTGGAGGAGGCTCGTGAAGGACGCTACTGGGCAGTTGGAGGCAGTCGCCCCCCAACAACAACGGAGGGCGGAGGAGCGACGCTCACAACAACGAGCGGTGGCTAAAGCACAGAAAGTTGGCACAGTAGGGGGCACAGGTGGTGCATCAGCCACTCATCTCGGTCAGTCGACCCCTGGCACCTGCTGGGTCTGCCCCGTGACCTCCTGCTGGCGGGCGTTCAACACTTCACGTGGCCTCAAGGTGCACATAGCCTGGCACAAGCGTCGTGGTGACGTCACCACCACTTAGTGGCGAATGGCGGTTGTTGTTGTTGATTCGCATTGCACCAACACCAGTGACGATTATCTAAACCGGTCCTGAGCCTCCCCTAGGTCGACTCAGCCTCAAATGAGTACCTAATGCGCTGTGTAAACATTGCCACTAGGGAGACAAATGCGGCCGGACGTGGTGTTGGCCGTCCACCCCCTCGTGTGCCATGCCGGCATTCATAGGTGCTCGCTAACAGCACTTTCCCCAAGAGTATGTTAAGTCTATAGGGGGGATCTTTGTCTTTTTTATGTTACTCGCAGTGGAGCGTTTCTAACGCTCTGTGCTACCAACCCGGCGACCAAAGTTCGATTCCCGCTTGCGGGCGGAACCAGTGACGATTGTCTGAACCGGTCCCGGGCCTCTCCTTGGGTCAAATTAGTACTTGGTGCGGTGTGTAAACTTAGGCACTAGGGAGACAAAGGCGGCAGTGCGCTAATCACTGCGCCAACGCTCCCTGTCATATAATCAAATAACGTCACCAACAGCAGCGTTAAGCACACACACACACAAAGGTCTACCGTGCATGTGACACAATACGTACACATTTCGATTGAAAGCTTTCGTGACTGCAGGGATTCATCTTCTTGGTTCTTTCGGTAAAGTCACGTAGAAGGGAAATAATAAAAGAATATAAATAAAACATAATAAAATACAATTCTCACGACGTTTCGGCCACAACGCAACCATTCAGACGATGTCTTTCCGACAGACATGTTCTTCACCTGAGGACGGCTGCTTGCGTTGTGGCCGAAATGTCGTGAGAATTGTATTTTATTATGTTTTATTTGTATTATTTTATTATTTCCCTTCTACGTGACTTTACCGAAAGAACCAAGAAGATGAATACGTACACAATTCCGTAAATGCGAATTTAATGCAACGTATATCGAATGCACAAGTTACGTGATAACGAAATTCCGTATGTCGAGTTGCTGTAGAACGGAATGGGCTTGCAAATAATGGCATACGTCGTAAGCCTCATGAAGGCTTTTCTGGGTTAACGATAGGTTCTAGGAATCGAGCTCTGTTCGCCAGGGTAGAGAGTTTAGTGTGCTAACCACTGCGCCACCGCTCCCTCCCCCCACCCAACACGCATGATGCGACACGACCCACATGTGCCAAGCCCTCTGTGGGAGCGCCCCGTGGGCTCCGCCAGCAGCCGCAGCTCGGTGACCGACAGATCACCCCGAGCCGCACATCCCCATGGGAACCGGCTCCAAGCAGCAGCCGCAGCAGCAGCAGCAGCAAACTCAGTCACCCCCTGCATGGTCAAGTAAGGCAACAACACAGGCACCCAGACACTGGCCAGGCACCCAGTGTTCAAGTCCAGTCACTGGTCAGGCATTGGTCAGTCATTGGTCAGTCACCCAGTGTTCAAGTCCAGTCATTGGTCAGTCATTGGTCAGTCATTGGTCAGTCACCCAGTGTTCAAGTCCAGACACTGGTCAGTCATTGGTCAGGCACTGGTCAGTCATTGGTCAATCATTGGTCAGTCATTGGTCAGTCACTGGTCAATCTTTGGTCAATCATTGGTCAGTCATTGGTCAGCCACCCAGTATTCAAGTCCAGACACTGGTCAGTCATTGGTCAGCCACCCAGTATTCAAGTCCAGACACTGGTCAGTCATTGGTCAGTCACTGGTCAGTCACCCAGTGTTCAAGTCCAGACACTGGTCAGTTATTGGTCAGTCACCCAGTGTTCAAATCCAGACACTGGTCAGTCACTGGTCAGTCACCCAGTGTTCAAGTCCAGACACTGGTCAGTCATTGGTCAGTCACCCAGTGTTCAAGTCAAGACATTGGTCAGTCACTGGTCAGTCACCCAGTGTTCAAGTCCAGACACTGGTCAGTCACTGGTCAGTCACCCAGTGTTCAAGTCCAGACATTGGTCAGTCACTGGTCAGTCACCCAGTGTTCAAGTCCAGACACTGGTCAGTCACTGGTCAGGCACCCAGTGTTCAAGTCAAGACATTGGTCAGTCACTGGTCAGTCACCCAGTGTTCAAGTCCAGACACTGGTCAGTCATTGGTCAGTCACCCAGTGTTCAAGTCAAGACACTGGTCAGTCACTGGTCAGGCACCCACTGTTCAAGGCAGTCGACAACCGAGTCAGTCCTCGATCAAATCAGACCGCACATCGGTCGCCCCCGTTGCGCATCGATCGGATCGTCGTCACCAAAACCATCGTTCCTGTCGGGGATGTTTGCGTTGCGGGCTCGCCACGCGCGCGTGCGGCTTCGAGTCGCTTCGTACGTTGTCGTAGCAAGTCGTGGCCACCGTGTGGCGGTGTTGCCTCTGGGAAGGCGCCGTCAGCGGAACCCGTGGGTTTGTCAGGCGCCGTGGCCACGCGTGCGCGCCTGTGGGGTGGTGGTGTAGCGGTGGTGTCGCTGTGGGGGAGCGGTGGGGGAGCGGTGGTGCAGCGATTAGCGCGCTGCGCTACGAACATGGTGGCCCGAATTCGACTCCCGCTCACAGCTAACACCGGTGACGATTATCCGAGCCGGTCCTGGGCCTCCCCTAGGTCGACTCAGCCTCAAATGAGTACCTGGTGCGGTGTGTAAACGTCGCCACTGGGGAGACAAAGGCGGTCGGGCGTGGTGCTGGCCACCCACCCCCTCGTGTACCGTTCCGGCCTTCATAGGTGCTCGTTAACAGCACTTGTCCCTTCAGCCTGTTAAGGCTATGGGGGGGATCTTTGTCTTTGTTTGTGCTGTCGCTACCTCACGCAACGTGTGCGCCTTGGCCACGTGCGGTCCTCCAGTCGGACGGTTCCGCGAGGCATCTTGAGTCTGCAGGCTCCCAATTAAACATTGACGTGTGAGGAAGCCACTGACGCTACGCACTTTTCAATCTAGATTGACAACTCCTTTCTTTCGACCCGCTTTGCGTGCGTAGTTCCTTGCCCTTGCCCGACGCACCTCCGATTAGCACGGTTGGCTACGTACGGTGCGAAAGAAAGCTCAGCGTACATACACAAACAATAGACGCGCGTCTAGACAAAACGAAATAATCGATGTCATTCGCTTCGTGAGATGCGTACAGCGATTGTTACGCGACTATACTTCAACATCGTGGGTCGGTGAACAAATCGGCGACAGGCGAGGGGGGATTGATGCACGAGCTACTCAAGCACGCGACCCAGGGATGGAACTTGAGGAGTGGCCAGGCTTTTCTGAGCGCGGTGAACTGAACCACCGCGCATCTGGAGCTGTCCATGACGGCTCCGTAGCAAATCGCCGTTCATTTGAAGAAATCTGATGTCGATTAACGCGTCAATGCGTGGCGGGGAATCGACACAGCAGCGTCCACAAATTGCACCGCGCAAATTTGTGGATTTTCATCTCAGGCGTCTGCAGGAGACGCTGTACGTTTGAGGCTTTAAACTTTTCACATATTCGTGCGAATGAACACACTGCCGTATTTAGCTGTCCGTAAGAAGGCATGCGTCGTCGACGGGTGAGGTGGCGCAGTTATGAGCCCACCTGCGTCGTGAACCCGACAACCCGAGTTGGACATGGGGCTACGGCTAACATCAGCGATGTCGCAGCCGGTGCTGGGTCCCCTTTCCCTTCAACCAGCGCGCAGTGTGGTCACATCATCATCATCAGCTCCGATGACTGATGCTAAAATGTACTTTGTATTTTATTTTGTTAGGTAAGGCCCACTGAGCTATATACAGCTCTTGTTTTTCAGAAGCTACCTAGCCACCGGCGAGAGCTCAACGAAGTGGCTTATCACGTGGACATTTGTAGCAGCCAAAAACTCTAAACGCGATTTCGTTTCTAAATGTGGAGGGAAAGACCGAAGGACCCGGAGAAAAATCCAAACGACCAAGGGGAGAGAGACACGCAAACTTCAAATATACAGCAGCAGGCGTCAGGTTCGGAGTCGAACACCACGACCTCCTGCATACCAGGCGAGGTAGTTAACATCTCGCCACCGTGAGGCGGTGATGGGGAAGCCGTTTCATTCAACAGTGGGTTGACAGTGGAGCTTGCAACTGACGGGGTTTGATCGAAAGGCCCACGGCTTGACACTGCATTGGGTGACTAACCACTCTTACTTCGGACTTGTCGATCAAATCTCAGCTCAGTCAACGGGTTTTGTCCATCAAACAACAGTGGGCCAGCGAAATTGGACATTCCTCATTCTCATGTTGCCAGCTGGTCCATCCGTAAGACTAGCACGCTGGATTTCGGACAACGTGGTCCTTATTATTTGAGCCATCCTATCGGGATGATGAGCCGCGTTGACCGACGACCGACACTTGAACCTGCGCGGCTCGAAGTTGCGAGTCGATGTCCGTGCGTCGTCGTACCCACTGCCAACGTCTCCGCACGCGTCGCTGCTTAAAGAACATCTCAACGAAATATTGCACTTCGTAGGCACAACCCCGCAGAGCTGACAACCTGGCATGCCTGGCCGCCATCCATCCAAGCACTCTTCTGCTTCGCTTCCGGGAGCTAACGAGACCAGGCGCATGTTGGGGCGTGGGTTCATTCATGCGTGGCGCTGTCGTAGATCTCTGTACTCAGAAAGGCATCTCGGTGGCGACAGCATCCGCCACGCCGGACACGTGCGACTTCGTCCAGTTGGTGATCCAGCAACGACCTACTGCGGTTCGGCATCAGGGTTGTGTGATGACCGCGTTTAAGATGCAATACGCATCCAGAACGGATATGATTGCGTGTGGGAGGCCTTCATTCACCAGTGGATTGATCATGGATCTAAGAGACGATTACACATATGGTAGATCAACGAGACTAACATCACACACGTGGCTCTTTCACCGTGTGTGCAATTGTGAATGCTTATATTTATAGAGAGGTACGGGGACGACGTCATGATGGTTGTACAAAACCAGCCAGGTTTAGAGAAGGCACCGACAAGAAGAGCCAGAGTGGGCTCGAGTCAGTTCCAGCAGACTCGAGTCACCACCAGCAGTCGAATTGTCGCGAATCTGGGGCAGCTGTTCGATTGTTTTTTAAAACTTCCTCTTTTCTTTTCCCTGTCGCGTCTGCCAATGTTTGTCGCTTGTCCTGCCTTGCTTGTACCGTTTCCTTTCCCTCCGTGGCAAGTAAATAACTAAATTGAATCATTCTCACACTTCCGATTCCCAGTCCTGTAACCTCCTGGCCGATTTTCACCGATGAATCAACGGTACGTCCCACTCTGACGAGGCATGGGGCACTGCGTGTCGATGGTGAGGAACACAATCCAACAGACGACAACGAGAGACCAGATCACTGCGGTGGTCACCCACAACACGCGCACGCGGCATTGTTACCCCAACTTTCTGAATGGATGGTGACGATTAATTGATGATGATGATGTTGATGATTGGTTAATGATGATTGATCGATGATGGCGGTGATCGGTCGATGACAGCCAAGATGATTGATCATTAAACGAAATATCATGATCATTAAACGAAATATCATGATGATGACTATTCATTGTATTATTGGTTGTTGTTGTTCCTAAACATAACAATGAATAATATTTCCTGGTTCCTATAGCCTTAACAAGCTGTTAGGGCCGTGCTGTTAGTGAGCACCTATGAAGGCCGGCACGGCACACGAGGGTGTGGGTAGCCAGCACCACGCCTGACCACATCTGTCTCCCCATGTGGCGATGTATGCACACCGTAACAGGTACTCATGTGAGGCTGAGTCGACCTAGGGGAGACCCATGCCCGTTTCAGATAATAGCCACTGGTGTTGGTCGTGAGCTGGAATCGAACTCGGGTTCCCGGGTTCGTAGCGCAGCACGCTACCTGCTACACTACCGCACGCCACTATTTCGCACTACAGGGCTCTATATATATACACACATTCTATCACAATAACATACTACTGTGCGTGCGCGTATATAGATTAACAGTCGGTCAGGGCACATCCTTTAACAATGAGCACTTTTTTGACAAAGTGCAGCAAGCAACTCGCTGTCCTGGAAACCGCGTGGCCATGCCTTTGTGTTCTATAGCCAATTCATCATCGCCCACTCCCAACATCATCGACTCGATAGTTGGAAATGTTTTTTTTTTCTGTAACCACACCACCAATACCAATACAGCCGCCATTCGTCACTAAATGACGGTGACGTCACCATGGTGCCTGTGCCAGGCCAGGTGCACTTTGAGGCTGTCACGTGAAGTGTCGATGGCTCGCTGACAGGTCACGAGACAGACCCAGCAGGTGCCATGGGTCGGCCGACTGAGATGACCGCTGGTAGATGCACCACCTGCTGTATCCCCCTACTGTGTCAATTTGCTGCATCCTAGACGCCCGGCGCTCCGCTGGTTGTTGTGAGCGTCGCTCCTCTGCCCTCCGTTGTTTCTGGAGGGCGACTGCCTCCAATTGCCCAGTAGCAGCAGCGTCCTTCACGAGCCTCCTCCACATAGGCCGATGTTGACACCGCTGGTACCAGTCATCGGCAAGTCCACTCAGCTCCACGTCCTTCCGTTCCGCCGCCACCACCGCAACCACCACTACCACCACCACTACCACCACAACCACCACTGCGTGACATCGCTCCCTAAATCTGGGACACTTTATTTTTATTACCGAGAACCGAATACGTAAAAGCAAATAAAATCAAAAGCTTAACTCAATTCTGTCTCTCTAAACAAAAAAACATCTGGACCGGTTTCGATTTTCTAAGTCTCACCAAACCTTCGTTTGTATCGAGTACCCTTTCCAAACCCATCTGTTTAATCCAGCAGGATTTGTTTAACAAGCCTGACTCTGCTGATGAAATCCTGAAGAACGAAACCAGTCCAGAATGTGCTCGCTTGACCAAATGCTGCCTGACATAGAATTGACGGCGCTTTGTGCTTGGTTCTATGTGGAGACACAGATTGAAACTGTGCTCATATTTTAATTAACCCATTTACTCATGACGCATACTAACGGGGGAAGGGGCGAATACGATTTGCAATCACCTTTGGGTGGGCCACATGACCACACACCCCCTTGTTCAGCAATAACGCGAACGCATGGCCACAAGGAGCGTCCCCAGCAGGTGTAAAGAATCCGCGTGCATCGTCGCGAGGCACGGCGAGCTTGCCGCGTCGAACGTATCCCACCCCTCCGCCCCGCGCCTCTCCAGCTGCCGGACTAGTTGCGACCGCGATGCTCGAAGTGGTCATCGCGTCTCGTGTGGCCGCGGCCGCATGCAACGAAGTCGCGCAATTGGATGCGGGGCCCCGCGCGGCGCCGTGTTCGCGCCGCGCGTGCCCCGAACGCACGGCTCGAATATCGTCGAGTGGAATGTCAAAAAACAAAAATAAAAAAATAAAAATCCCCGCGCCCACCGAGTCGATTACATCTCAATCAAGAGGCTCCAGACGCCAATCAATTAATTCGTCAGCGCCCGGAGAATCGGATAGGGATGGCGCTAATTTATACAGCCTGCGACGATCAACTGGAGGCTTCGGGATTAGGGGAAATATGAGCCGAGCGCGGTTTATAAATTATATTAGGCTAATCATGGCACGGGATAGGGGCTCAGGATTTTTTTGGGTCGTAAATACATGCATATATAATTTACTTATCGCGTGTATGTGTATATGATCAAGCACGTGCGCTAAGCACGCCAGCACCTAGCTCTTTGTGTACGCGTGATTGCACGCAGATAAATAAAAAAACAAGCCGTTGTTAGACCTTGTCAGCGTTCGAGGCGAGGACTAATACAAAAAAGCTATTATATTATTACATCGTAATGCGAATAATTTGCCGCCGAGTCTTCACCGCTTAATACAGGAGGGTGCTGCTTCGCTGAAAATGCTGAGCCCATTCCGCTAGCGCGCGTTTCGCTTCCCGCTGGCAGGAAATCGGAGAGGCTGGAGAAGACTCACCGCGCACACCAGCGGGCGACATGAAAAAGCTCCGCACAGATTGATTCTCGAAATGCACCACCGCACGGCAATCGGCTGGCACACATCTCCGCCCGGAGTCTAGATCACGTGGCATTCCAGGCCAGTATCCCATCCAAGTACTAACCAGCTTCAACTTTGCTTAGCTTCCGAGGTCTCGCGTGCATATTTGACGTAATGCGACATTTCCTCTCTGTGACAACACTAATACGGAATCCATTTATGGCCATTACGAACGCGTTACAATTGGGAATTAAACGTAACACGCGCTAAAAGGAGTATTAGCCGCGTGCCTGTTTTGGCCACGAACACCATCAATGCCGTGTCGGAGACAAAAATATAGTCAGGTGTGAGTGACCGATGTTGACTCCACTGCCATCACCACCACCACAGCTTAACCCTTAATAGGCGCACGCGAACAACACCCGTGGCCCTTAAGCGTCTCAACGAGAATTCATTTCTCACCTGATATATTGTTAAAGTCGCTCGTAGACTGCAGTAGGTGGCACGTGACTAGCAGCGACCACAGGCGTTGCGAGAGGTCTACGTGATGTGATGTGCCGGGTTGCCGTCGTGGACAGACCCAGCGGCAATTAAGCCCTCCCCCCACCCACCCCCTAAGTGCACAACAGGGAGGCGAGGAATCTCTCTGTCTCTCGTGCAAGTTTGGAGACTGATGAGACACGGGTGCAAGTCATTTATCTGCCACCAATTTCCACGCGATGATGATGATGACCATGATGAGCCACGTTCGTTGAGATGTCATTTGTGGGAGCCAGGTGGCTTCCTGAAAAAGAGCTACATAGCTCAGTGGGCCTTACCTGCTTTAGTTTAGAGTTCAGTTTATACATCGCCGCGGTTGTGCTGTATAGCACTCTGAAGAATCTCCCATTCCCAGCACGTGGAGCGAAACGTCCGACATCGCTCCGATTAACCCGCGCGCACAACCAGAAACCAATTGCGAAAGAAACTCCCGGCACGTGGAACGAAACGTCGTACGTCATGCCGAGCCGCACGCGATACAACCCTAAAACACAGCTCCCCATTCCTGAAAAAAGCTCCCAGCATGTGGAACGGAACGTTGGACATCACGTCACGTCGAACAACAACGCGGTACAACTCGAAAACACCGCTCTCAGTTCCCGAATAAGCTCCCAGAACATAGATCGCGAAACGTCGGACATCGTGTCGAACAACACAGGGTACAACATCTCCCTCTTTCTCTCGGGTGTAAATGTGTGCGCGCTGCGTGAGCTCGCTCTGTGCGCGTGTCGTGTGCACGCGCTCGGTGTGCGCTTCGTGTGCGCTGTGTGCGCTCTTTGTACGCTCGCTTCGCGTGCATTGTGTGGTCTTCGTGTGCGCTTCTTGTGCATTGTGTGGTCTTCGTGTGCGCTTCGGGTGCATTGTGTGCTCTCTGTGTGCGCTTCGCGTGCATTGTGTGCTCTCTGTGTGCGCTTCGCGTGCATTGTGTGCTCTCTGTGTGCGCTTCATGTGCGCTTCGTGTGCGCTTCATGCGCGCTTCGTGTGCGCTTCGTGTGGGCTTCGTGTGCTCTCTGTGTGCGCTTCGTGCGCGCTCTGCCTGCCCTCTGTACGCACTGCGTGGGCTCTGTGTACTCTCTGCATGCGCCCTGTGTGCGTGCGCAGGATTGTGGAGATGAGACGGGAGGGAGTGCTGTGGGTAACGGGCTCGCAGAGTGCTGACGTCACGGCTGTAGGCTGTACCTCTGTGTGTGTGGGGGGGGGGGGGGGTGTGTGGAGCGGTTGTTCGCTCTTTGAGCCTTTGGGAAGCGTTCATATACTCACTCGAGGCGCGAACACGCGGCCACTCAATACTCGCGGCGCAGGAGCGCTCCGTGTCAACTCGGCTGCCGCACTTGGCGCTAAGCAGCGCCTGCTCCCGCCTCTCTCTCTCTGTCTCTCTCTCTCTCTGTCTCTCTCTTTCTCTCTCTTTCTCTGGTCGCTTCAGCTATTTGGCTCATTTATTTTTTAAGGTCTGACTTAGTGCGTTCATTTTTTTTTTCTTCGAAATGTTCGTTTAGAGGGTTTCTTTTTTTTTAATTCTTCGGCTCCGCCACTCACGACAATTTTGTTAGTGGTTCTTGTTGTTGGGTTTGTTTTGCGAGACAGCCGCGTCTCAATATCACTGCCTTCCGTGTCTCAATCATCGTCATCATCAGCATCGTCGTCGTCATTAATCTCAAAATAATTACTAATACTATTTGCATCATCATCATCATCAGTGGCAGCAGAAATGATAATGCAGCAGTAATAATTATCATCAGCAGCGGCGGCAGCATAAATGATAATATCAACAGTCATCATCATTATTAGCAGCAGCAGCAGTCAGAGTAATAATACCAGCAGCAGTTATAACTTACAACAAGTGACTGGAGCAATCGGAGTCGATAGGCATGCGCAGTGTTTCAGGTTACTGCTATTCAAATTGAACGAAAACCGATGATGGTAAGCAAAAGAGTTGACTATCCAGCTTGCTGATGCCTCATCGCTGTTGATACACCAGAGGTGAATTGGTGACCATATCGTGGGGGTGGTGGAGATGGTGGAGTTGGTGGTCCGTGGTGATCGTTCGGGGTGATGTTTGGCTCTGGCTACAATTGTGACGCGAGGGCTTCAGCCGTGCGAGTCGCATTACGCAGAGAGCCGGCTCGCTCTGACGGTGCCGTTGCAGGAGGGGGGGGGACCGTCTGGCAGAGGCGCGGGGGGCCACGAGGAGTTAGACAACTCGGCAGACATTGAGACACATCTGACGTTTTGTTGTTTGTCGCGGGCAATGCCTAGGGGAGATTGGCAGCTAGAACACAACTCTAAGCCAGTGTAGATCAATAGACGCATGGACAGACAGATGGGTAGATAGATGAAGAGACAGATACCGATACACAGAGACAGACAGTTCGAGGAACACGAAGATAGACAGACAGACGCAAGGACAGACAGATACCAATGCACACAGATATCGGCCTAAACGATAGATACACACAAGGACATATACATCTGTCAATCTCCAAAAACAAAGAGATTGACAGATACAGGGACACGGAAACAAGGACATACATCGATCAATAAAAATAGGAAAACAGGTGGACGATTACAAAGGACACGGACATGGACCGACAGAATTAAGAACAAAAAGCTTTTAGCAGATACAAGGACAGCCATCTAGATAAGAGACACCGAGTAGAGAGACACTGGGTAGTGAGACACTGGCTAGAGAGACACTGGGTAGTGAGACACTGGGTAGTGAGACACTGGTAGAGAGACACTGTGTAGAGAGACACTGGGTAGAGAGACACCGGGTAGAGAGACACCGGGTAGAGAGACACCGGCTAGAGAGACACTGTGTAGAGAGACACCGGTAGAGAGACACTGTGTAGAGAGACACTAGGGAGAGAGACACCGGGTAGAGAAACACCGGGTAGTGAGACACTGCTAGTGAGACACGGGTAGAGAGACACTGGCTAGAGAGACACTGGCTAGAGAGACACTGTGTAGAGAGACACTGTGTAGAGAGACACCCGTAGAGAGACACCGGGCAGAGAGACAGAGGCACGCACAGCTGCAGTGCCCGAGGCGCCTTGCACGGTGGGCAGAGGAGCCGAGGGCGTTGTAGCGGTGCCAGACCGCCCTGTGGCGATGGGTGCCGCATGGCTCATCGGGAGGGCGCCGCAACTCGCCATGAAGTAAAATCAGCGCAGTCCACACCATCCCAGCGCGAACGTCAACCCCGGAGGAAGGGGCCCTCGACCCTGCCGGCCCTCTGGCCCCACAGTGGGGGGTGGGGGGGGGGTGGGGAGAGGGGGTCTCTCGCCACGACTCCACGCGGCGCCAGCACCATGCGCGACCAGAGGCTCAGGTGGAGAAGCCTCGTCCTGGTGTGTCGCGCCTTCTGCCTGGTGAGTCGCGCGAAGCGAACACGCCGCAGTGGCAGCGGTGCCGTCGTCGGTGGCTGTGAGCGGGGCTCGAACTCGGAGCACGGGGTTCGTAGTGGAGTGGGCGAACCGCGATGCGACCGCTGCCCACACACAGACACACAGACACACAGACATATAAACACACAGACACACAGACATATAAACACACAGACACACACAGACACACACACAGACACACAGACACACAAACACACAGACACACACAGACACAGACATATAAACACACAGACACACACACAGACACAGACATATAAACACACAGACACACAGACACACAAACACACAAACACACAGACACACAGACACACAGACACACACACAGACACACAGACATATAAACACACAGACACAGACATATAAACACACAGACACACAGACAAGGACACACACACACAGACACACACACACACAAACACACAGACACACAGACACACACACAGACACACAGACACACAGATACACAAACACACAGACACACAAACACACAGACACAGACACACACACAGACACACAGACACACAGACACACAGACACACAGACACACAAACACACAGACACACAAACACACAGACAAACAAACACACAGACACAGACACACACACACAGACACACACACAGACACACAGATACACAAACACACAAACACACAGACACACAGACACACAAACACACAGACACACAAACACAGACACACATACACACAGACACACACACAGACACACAAACACACACACACACAGACACACAGACACACAAACACACAGACACAGACACACATACACCCAGACACACACACACAGACACACAAATACACAGACACACAAACACACAGACACAGACACACAAACACACAGACACACACACACAAACACACAAACACACAGACACACAAACACACAGACACAGACACACACACACAGACACACACACACAGACACACAAACACACACACACACAGACACACACACACAGACACACAAACACACACACACAGACACAGACATATAAACACACAGACACACAGACACACAGATACACAAACACACAGACACACAAACACACAGACATATAAACACACAGACACACAGACACACAGACACACACACACAAACACACAGACACACAGACACACACACAGACACACAAACACACAGACACACACCGACACACAGACACACAAACACACACACACACAGACACACACAGACACACACACACAGACATATAAACACACAGACACACAGATACACAGATACACAAACACACACACACACAAACACACAGACACACAGACACACACACACAGACACACAAACACACAGACACACACAGACACACAGACACACATACACAAAGACACACACACAGACACACAAACACACACACACACAGACACACACAGACCCACAAACACAGACACACAAACACACACACAGACACACAAACACACAGACACACACACAGTCGTGGTGGGCCGTGGTGGCCGCGAATCGAACTCGGGTCGCCAGGTTCGTCGCGCAGTGCGCTCACCACTCATACACACGACAAAGATCCCCCGTGTAGGCTTCACAGACTGCTGGGGCAAGTGCTATTTGCGAGCACCTATGAAGGCCGGCACGGCACACGAGGGGGTGGGTGGGTGGCCAGCAACCGCGATGAGTTTATTAATTGAATTGGAAGTGGAACGGCGGGAAGGAGACACCAGCACCAGTTACTCATTTGAGGCTGAGTCGACCTAGGGGGAGGCCCAGGACCAGTTCAAATGATCGTCGCTGGTGTCGGTGGCCGTGAGCGGGGATCGAACTCGGATCGCGGGTTCGTAGTGCAGTGCGCTAACCGCGACGTGACCGCTCCCCACACACAGATACACACACAGACACACAAACACATACACTCACAGACACACAGACACAGACACACACAGACACACACACAAACACACAGACACACACACAAACACACACACAGACACACACACAGACACAGACACACACAGACACACAGACACACAGACACACACAGACACACACAAACACACACACAAACACAGACACACACAGACACACACACACAGACACACACACAGACACACACAGACACACAGACACACACAGACACACACACAGACACACACACAGACACACACAGACACACACACATAGACGCGTAGAGTAGCGGTGCGCGCTCATGGGAACCCGAAACAGAAATGATTTTGGGGGAGTAAGGGGGGCGAGAGGAGGAGGCTGTCCATTTACGAGCTCGAAGTGGAGATGACAGAGGAGATACAGACAAGAGAGACAGAGAGCGAGCGAGCGATGTAGCGAGATGAGAGAAACGTGGGCAAAAAGAGAGACGTAGTGAGATGAGAGGAGATAGAGATGAGAGAGGAATGTGGCGACACGAGAGAGGGGGGAGGGGTGTTGCTGCCCCTCCCCCATCCCACTTCCATTTCAATTCATAAACTCGTCGCGGAGATGATCGAGGCGTGTACAGACCAAGAGACACGATCACACGGAGCGCGATGTGAAAGAAGAGATGCACATCGTGGTCCAGATGTCTTGTGACCCTCATTTAATGATCTAAAACGCAATAATATTTTTCCTTTAAAGTAAGGGTTATTTAAAACGAAAATTAATTGCCAAAGTAAACTAAAAAATTCGGGAGTAAATTAATGGGGGGGGGGGGGGGGGGGGAGTCACAAGACATTGGGACCGCCCTGTACATAAGAGATAGGCAGGACGGGGGTGTTAGCGGCAGAGACGCGTGGTGAGATGGGAGAGAAGTCGGCACCAGACAGACGCGCGTGGTGGATGAGAGAAAAGGAGCGAGCTGGTGCAGAGTGCAGTGAGGTGAGAGGGCGATCAGATGAAGATGTGGTGGGTGATGGCTGTGAGATGTAGTGCATCTTCACGTACTCAGCGGATATTGGTGTAGAGGCTGTACGTTACCGGGAAATCCCGGCTACTTAAGCTTCGGCTTATTTTTTTTGTTCAATGCTTTTTTTATTCAGTCATTTTATTGTGGTGTTTGTAAAATTGTATGTCAACAGGAGCGCGGTACACAGCGCAACAAATCTCGATGTGGGGGTGGGGGGGTGCACAGAAGCTCCATGTACAAAAGCCCCCAAACTCTGCGCTCCTGGGTTTCGAGGAGGAGGGGGAAAGACATGAGACTCACTGCCCCAGCGAGCTGCTGGGGCATGCGAGCGGGAGCGTGAGAGTTGTATAAGGGGAGCGGGGGGAAGATGAAGGAGGAAAAAATTAACCCGTAAAAACAAACCTCTTCTTGGTTCTTTCGGTAAAGTCACGTAGAAGGGAAGTAATAAAATAATAAAAATAAAACATAATAAAATAATTCTCACGACGTTTCGGCCACAACGCAAGCAGCCGTCTTCAGGTGGAGAACAGGTCTGCCAAGTAGACAGAGTCTGTCTACTTATTATTTTATTACTTCCCTTCCACGTGACTTTACCGAAAGAACCAAGAAGATGAATCCCTGCAGTCACGAAAGCTTTAAATCGAAATTTAACCGTAAAAACAAAGTTTTTCACTATAAATCCTTTATATGCGTGGCATCGGTTTTATTTTATTATTCATTTCAGTTTTTCTTGAGTAAGAGTTTCTTTTTTATCACATTGGTATTTTAAATTAAATATGAAATGTTTTTTTTCCTAAAAAGTGGAAAATTTTGGAAAAAAAATTTCACGAAAATAAATTGTCACGAACAACGAGTCTGTGTGCAAAATGTCAGCTCCATTGGATCACGGGAAGTGGGTTAAAAAACGACCGAAAGATTTGCACGGTCGTAAGTGCGCAAGCAAGCAAGCAAGTGAACTTAATATAAAGGATTTAAAAAGCAAAGTGATGATGGGGTAGAGGGGACGGGGAGACGGAGGAGAGGGGGCGTTTGGGGGAACTTTTCCTCATTCTTAAAATCAGAACCTTTAAAACTATTTATTATTATTTTATTTTACCAGGTAAGGTCCACTGAGGTATTCTTCAAAAGCGACCTGGCCACAAATTATGGCTCAACGAAGTGGCTTATCACGTGGAAATGTATATCAGTCGCCAAATACTCTAATCGCGTGATGTTGATTCTACATGTGGAGGGTAAAAACCAGAGGACCCGGAAAAAAATCCACGCGACCACAAGGAGAGACACGCAGACTCGAAATATACAGCAAGCGTCAGGGTCGGGGTCGAACCCACACCCTCCTGTATACCTGGTGAGGGAGTTAACATCTCATAGCCACTGTGTTGATAATGAGATGAGAGAGAGAGACACGCAAACTCCAAATATACAGCAGGCGTCAGGGTCGAAATCGAACCCACGACCTCCTGTATACCAGGCGAGGGAGTTAACATCGCATAGCCACTGTGATGATGATGATGAGAGAGACCAACGCAAACTCCAAATATACAGCAAGTGTCAGGGTCGAAATCGAACCCACGACCTCCTGTATACCAGGCGAGGGAGTTAACATCTCATAGCCACTGTGATGATGATGATGAGAGAGAGACACGCAAACTCCAAATATACAGCAAGTGTCAGGGTCGAAATCGAACCCACGACCTCCTGTATACCAGGCGAGGGAGTTAACATCTCATAGCCACTGTGGTGATGATGAGATCAGAGAGAGAGACACGCAAACTCCAAATATACAGCAGCAGGCGTCAGGGTCGAAATCGAACCCACGACCTCCTGTATACCAGGCGAGGGAGTTAACATCTCATAGCCATTGTGATGATGATGAGAGAGAGAGACACACACAGACTCCAAATATAAAGTAAGCGTCAGGGTCGGGGTCGAACGACCTCCTGTATACCAGGCGAGGTAGTTAACATCTCATAGCCACTATGATGATGATGAGAGAGAAAGAGACACGCAAACTCTAAATATACAGCAAGCGTCAGGGTCGAAATCGAACCCACGACCTCCTGTATACCAGGCGAAGGAGCTAACATCTCTCCACGGCGGGGGGGGGGGGGTGGTGGAATTCGATGAGCTATGAAGCACTTCCTCACAGACTCCTGGACGCGTAGAGTCTCCACCAAGCACCAGTTCGCCCAGCGGTCCAGAGCCGATATCTCACTCGTCCGTTCCACCCCTGAGTTGCCAGAACGTGAGCGAATGTAATTGCTTGCTGCGGCCAAGAGCAGCGAGTGAATCGCTTGCGATAACCATTTAAATGAATGCGGTTATAAAGTAATTAACTCGTATTGACCATGTAAACAAATCGGTTGTATCAATTGCTGCTCTGGCCCATGGACTGCAGAGCTCCGTACAGTACTTTGTAGCGTATCGCACCTGTGCTGCTGTACAGTTCTCCAATGCGCTTTCGGGTTGCACCACGTGTTGTCCGACGTTTCGCTCCACGTGCTGGGAAAGCTTCTTTGGGAGAGTCGATTCGGTTCACGAAAGAAGCACCCGGTTCGCGAAGAAGCTCCCAGCCAGCACGTGGGACGAAACGTCGGACATCATGGCGAACAACCCTCGGTGCAACCCGCACTGCATGTGTAGGCATTGAGACATGCATGCTTGGAATTACTCAACTATACAACTATTTTTTTTATTTGACCAGCTAAGGCACTCTGAGCCATGTAGTTCTTTTTCAGAAGCGACCTGGCCACAAATGATAGCTCAACGAAGTGGCTTATCACGTGGAAATGAATAGCAGCCAAATACCATGAACGCGTGTTTCTAAATGTGGAAGGACCAGGAGAAAAACCCACGCGACCACGGGCAGAGAGACACCACAAACTCCACATATACAGCAGGCGTCAGGGTCGGGATCGAATCCACGACCTCCTGTATACCAGGCGAGGTAGTTAACATCTCATAGCCACCGTGGCGCATTACACTGAGAGACAGCAATAGGGACACGTGGATAAGAGTGTACTCACACATAGTAGTAGGTTTTTACCCTTTCAACTGGTACAAAAACTGACACTTTTATACAAGGCATCATGTTTGCAATAACCACAACACAAGTAGTCAACATTCAAACAAAAAGAAACAACTCTGATGATGATGGACAGTGCATATCATTATCATCATCAGAGTTGTTTCTTTTTGTTTGCAATTTGACTACTTGTGTTGTGGTTATTGCAAACATGATGCCTTGTATAAATGTGTCAGTTTTTGTACCAGTTGAAAGGGTAAAAACCTACTACTATATTTTGCCACTGGTAAATGAGATGTCTCATAGTGTACACACGCAGTTATGGACATCGCTCTCACTGTGCGTACAAGTGGCCTTGGACAGGATAGGTCGCAGGAAGGGACGACTACCGATGGTCAAGACTAACGAATGAGCGGCAGCCAACGAATGGAACGCGTTCGTAGAGAGGACACACTTCGGGGAGATGGAGCGATGAAATCAGTCCGTGCGCAGGTGCGAGGTGCATTGCCATATCGCAGGGCCGCGTGAGAGGTGGCGACGACCTGAGGAGGCCTTCGTCCAGCAGTAGATTGACCATGGGGGGGGGGGAGGGGTCAATCTATTGTTGACATTAAATGACCTTAATTCGACAAATCCATCTCGTTGCTGCAATGGGCATTGCCCGGGGCGTCAGGGCTCCACAGTTGTTAGCGCACTGCGCTACAAACCACCTGAGTTCGATTCCCGACCACGGCTAAACACATGGATATCTGGCGCTTCGAGAACGTGTCCTGGGACTCATTTAGATCGACTCAGCGTAAACACCAGCACTTGGGAGACATGGGGGACCGCGCGAGATGCTGAGCACACGGCCTTCTGAGAGGCGCCTCGTCAGCGCAAGCGACACTTGCCCCAGCGGTCGACACGCCTACACGGGACGCCTTTGTCTTTGTTGCGTAAGAGCTCGGAGATAGAAGGAATGATTAATTTTTGGAGCTTATTTATTTATTTCAAGAGTGCTTAGCGAGCAATTGTTTTGCATATTACGGCGATTTGTGGGTTGTTGTTGTTGTTGTTGTTTTGTAAGCTGGCGAGGGACGTGGTTAACCCGTACTTCACCAAAGGGAGGAGGATGGGGGGTGAAGCTGCCCACAATGGCAGTGTTGACGGTGAGTAGCGCACTGGACGTGGAACCCAGAGGTCGCCCGTGCTATTCGATCTCCGGGCGCGGCAATTTCTAAAATTTCCACCCCGCTCCCCCCACTCCCCCCACCCCCACTCTCCGCCACTGTTGCTCACCCAGCAGTAGAAATGGTTTCGCCAAAGTCGATGGGCAAGTATTCTTAGGTTTTTTCGGTAAAGTCACGTAGGTAAAAAATTAAAATTAAAATAAATAAAAGTAAAATAAAAAATACAATAAAAAATAAAAATCACGACGTTTCGGAGGCAACACAAGCTTCCGTCTTCAGGTGGAACCGTCACAGAACGATTGCTGTATCGATTTTAATTATATTTTTTTACTTACGTGACTTTACCGAAAAAAACCTAAGAATATTAATCCTTGCAGTCACGTAAGCTTCAAATCTAGAATCGATGGGCAAGGTCACGTGTGTGGCAACAACAACAATAATAATACAATAAAATGCCAAGTTCATAATTACTTACCCACCTTTGTCAACCCACCCCGCCCTCTTTAAAAGACGTCTGGCTACCGTGGAAGAGTAGGCCAAATGCCCTCTTGAATGGCTCGAGTGGAGGCCCGTCCGCCGGCAGTGGAGTGCCCAAGAAGTGTGCAGGGGCTGCACCTTTACTAACGGCAGATCCCGCCAGTACGTGTTGAACAGCATCAACATTTAGCATCGCAAACATGTATTTAATAATTTACGATTACTGAATTGATGTATACATCGAGTTATCTGCATAGTGCAGTGCACAAGCAGCTGCACAGCATCCCACCCACATAACGGCCTACTGAACTCTACATACATGTGTGTATGATAAGAGTGGGAAGCGGTAGTGTAGCGGTTAGCGGTTAGCGCTCCGCACTACGTAGCCGGCGACCCGAGTTAGACCAAAAAATAGCGGATGATTTTTGAACCGGCCCTGGGCTTCTCCTAGCTCGACTCAGCCTTAAATGGGTACCTGATGCGCTGTGTAAACATCGCTACTCAGGAGACAAACGCGGCCGGGGATGATGCTGACCACCTACAGTGTGTTACAGGCTACACGTGGGGGATCATTGTCTTGTCGTTTGATCTATGTTTGTGGGAGCACTCACAGAGACGTAGCGTTGACAATTGACGGAGCAATGGGCGCGGGCAGGACGCCTGCCTAGGTGGGATGACAGCCGAAGGCCAAGACTGGCGACGGAATGGAGGTGAAAGGAGGGGAATGCGTCCAAAGCGAACGAGCAAAGCGGAAAGGGAGCGGTGAGGTCGGCTCACCGCTCACCAGGAGTGGTGAGTGGTGAGCGGTGAGGTCGTGTTACCGCTCACCATTCACCGCTCATCACTCACCACTCCTGGTGAGTGGTGAGCGGTGAGGTCGGGTCACCGCTCACCATTCACCGCTCACCATTCACCAGGAGTGGTGAGTGGTGAGCGGTGAGGTCGGGTCACCGCTCACCATTCACCGCTCACCATTCAGCGCTCACCACTCACGGCTCACCATTCACCAGGAGTGGTGAGTGGTGAGCGGTGAGGTCCGGTCACCCCTCACCGCTCACCGCTCACCACTCACCAGGAGTGGTGAGCTGGATTCTGTTGGCATCGCAGGACCCTGACGGATGGCGAAGGCGTGGGGAGAGGCCATCATCCAGCGTGAACAGACAACGGCTGATGACTACACACACACATGCCAATCTACACACAGCATTCTGGACACACATAATGGATAGCCACCTTAATACGCTGTGTGGTTTCTACACGGCGAGAGAGAGAGAGAGCCCAAAGAGATCGCAACGGCGCTGGAAGGCAAATATGAAAAATATCTCGTGGTGATTTAATTTATATTTAACAAACACAAATATCCCCCGCATAGCCTATTGACAGACTTTTTGCGGCAAGTGCTGTTAGCAAGCACCAATATAGGCCGGCACGGCACACGAGGGGGTGGGTGGCCAGCACCACCCACGGCAGCCTTTGTCTCCCCAGTGGGATAGATGAGCGCCACTGTTGTTAGCAGCGCGCGCTGTAACCGCTCCACCATCGCTCGCCCCACAAAGACGGAGACACACGCAGCACACCCGACCCGCCCATTGCCATCAACGTATCTTCTCCGCATCTATAATTAATATATCTCTCTCTCCGTCGGCATCTCGAACACGGCAAGCGAAAGTCTAATGAGACATCTTCCTGGCAAACTCTCCCCGCACCGACTCGCCTCCCCCCCCGTCTCCCCCCCCCCCTGTCTCCCCCCGTCTTCCCCCCGTCTCCCCCCGCCTCCCCCGTCTCCCCCCCGGTCTCCCCCCGGTCTCCCCCCCGTCTCCCCCCCCCCCGTCTCCCCCCCCCGCCTCCTCCCCCGCCTCACCCCTTTGCCTCCCCCCCGCCTCCCCCCGTCTCCCCGCGCCTCCCCCCCACCTCCCCCCCTCGTCTCCTCCCCCGCCTCCCCTCCCCGTCTCCCCAAGTCTCCCCCCGCCTCCCCCTCCCCCGCCCCCACACGCGTCTCGAGGGCCCCCCTATCACGTGGCTATAAATAACGCTGCCGGGTGCCGCACGCGCTCGCACGTGCGGCACCGGAACCCGTCAGCCCGGACCGCCCGCAGCGCCTCGGCTCGACGGCGAGCGAACGCCCCTCCGGGCGTCTTCACTCCGGTCGTAAGACACTCCGGAAGATAAGACGAACTCTCACGAGGCCTACGCCGTGTGTCAATAAAGACGAGCACACATACAACAACAACAACCGCCATTCGCCACTAAGTGGCGGTGACGCCACCACGACGCTTGTGCCAGGCTATGTGCACCTTGAGGCCACGTGGAGTGTCGAACGCCCGCTGGCAGGAGGTCACGGTGCAGACCCAGCAGGTGCCACGGGTTGACTGACTGAGACGACAACAACAGCAACAGCCGCCATTCGCCACTAAGTGGCGGTGACGCCACCACGACGCTTGTGCCAGGCCATGTGCACCTTGAGGCCACGTGAAGTGTCGAACGGCCGCTGGCAGGAGGTCACGGGGCAGACCCAGGTGCCACGGGTCGACTGACCGAGATGACCGAGATGACTGGCTGATGCACCACCTGTGCCCCCTACTGTACCAACTTGCTACGCTTTAGCCACCCGGCGCTCCGCTCGTTGTTGTGAGCGTCGCTCCTCCGTCCTCCGTTGTTGTTGGAGGGCGACTGCCTCCAACTGCCCAGTAGCGTCCTTCACGAGCCTCCTCCACAAAGGCCGATCTTGACACCGCTGGTACCAGTCATCGGCAAGTCCACTCAGCTCCACGTCCTCCTGTACCACATCACTCCATCTCTTCTCCCCCGTGCCGCGCCCGTTTAGCCCCTTCGATCCGGCCGAACAAAAGCTGTTTAGGCATGCGGTGGCTGGGCATGCGGGCTATATGACCCAGCCAACGCAGCCTTGCCTGCCGAAGGAGCTCACCGATGGGACTTTGCCCAGATCTTTCAAGGATTTGTGAGCTCCTCACACAATCCAGCCTGGTTAAACCCAGGATGGATCGTAGGCAGGCCAGCCTAAATGTTTCCAACCGGCGAAGATGCTCCATTAGGGGGGTCCACGTTTCGCAAGCGTAGAGAAGGGAGGGAATGACTGTGGCCGAGAAGACCTGAAGCTTCGTGCGGAGCGACAGACCAGGTAGCTTACACACAGCGTTACGCAACCGATGAAAAGATATTGCCGCTCGACTGATTTGGAGTGAGACCTCTGCTGTTAAACTGGAGCCGGTCATAAGCACACTGCCCAGGTATGGGAAACTCTCCACTCTCTTCACTACAGTCCCATCACCGATTGGGAGTTGTGGGGGTGGAGTGTCCGATGGTACAAAATACCCAGGCAGGTGCTTAGTTTTGGTGGGGCTGATGGTAAGGCCCCACCTCTTAGTGGCACGCTCCAGTCTAGGCAGCAACGTCTCCAATTTCTCTTCTGAATGAGCAGCTATTATCAAATCATCGGCATACATAACGTGGTTGACAAATAGAGAGCCATCCCTTGATCGCACCCGGGCGTCGATCAGCCTCCCATTATATCTGTACCAAATGAAAATTCCCCCGGTACATCTATTGAAGGCTTCACGAACTACGCGGTCAAAATAGATGTTAAATAATGTGGAAGCCAGAGGACATCCCTGTCGCACCCCAAGGTGTACAGGGAAAGGCTCTGACTCCCGGCCACGTAGTTTTACCAGGGCCCGCTCACCATCACAGTCACTCCTGTGTGAGGAGTGACTGTGTGTGGAGTAACTGTGTGTGAGTGACTGTGTGTGTGACTGTGTGTGAGTGACTGTGTGTGAGTGACTGTGTGTGTGACTGTGTGTGAGTGACTGTGTGTGGAGTGACTGTGTGTGTGGAGTGACTGTGTGTGAGTGGCTGTGTGAGGAGTGACTGTGTGTGGAGTGGCTGTGTGAGTGAGTGGCTGTGTGAGTGGCTGTGTGAGTAGCTGTGTGAGTGAGTGACTGTGTGAGTGACTGTGTGTGAGATACTGTGTGTGGAGTGACTGTGTGTGTGGAGTGACTGTGTGTGAATAACTGTGTGAGGAGTGACTGTGTGTGGAGTGACTGTGTGTGAGTGACTGTGTGTGTGTCTTTGTGTGAGTGACTGTGTGTGGAGTGGCTGTGTGTGAGTGACTGTGTGTGAGTGACTGTGTGTGTGGAGTGACTGTGTCTGAGTGACTGTGTGTGGAGTGACTGTGTGTGAGTGACTGTGTGTGTGTCTCTGTGTGAGTGACTTTGTGTGAGTGACTGTGTGTGAGTGGCTGTGTGAGGAGTGACTGTGTGTGAGTGACTGTGTGTGTGACTGTGTGTGGAGTGACTGTGTGTGTGGAGTGACTGTGTGTGAGTGGCTGTGTGAGGAGTGACTGTGTGTGGAGTGGCTGTGTGAGTGAGTGGCTGTGTGAGTGGCTGTGTGAGTAGCTGTGTGAGTGAGTGACTGTGTGAGTGACTGTGTGTGAGATACTGTGTGTGGAGTGACTGTGTGTGTGGAGTGACTGTGTGAGGAGTGACTGTGTGTGGAGTGACTGTGTGTGAGTGACTGTGTGTGTGTCTTTGTGTGAGTGACTGTGTGTGGAGTGGCTGTGTGTGAGTGACTGTGTGTGAGTGACTGTGTGTGTGGAGTGACTGTGTCTGAGTGACTGTGTGTGGAGTGACTGTGTGTGAGTGACTGTGTGTGTGTCTCTGTGTGAGTGACTTTGTGTGAGTGACAGTGTGTGAATGACTGTGTGTGAGTGACTGTGTGTGAGTGGCTGTGTGAGGAGTGACTGTGTGTGAGTGACTGTGTGTGGAGTGGCTGTGTGTGAGTGACTGTGTGTGAGTGACTGTGTGTGTGGAGTGACTGTGTCTGAGTGACTGTGTGTGGAGTGACTGTGTGTGAGTGACTGTGTGTGTGTCTCTGTGTGAGTGACTTTGTGTGAGTGACAGTGTGTGAGTGACTGTGTGTGAGTGACTGTGTGTGAGTGACTGTGTGTGGAGTGGCTGTGTGGGTGAGTGGCTGTGTGAGTAGCTGTGTGAGTGAGTGGCTGTGTGTGTGTAACTGTGTGTGAGTGGCTGTGTGAGGAGTGACTGTGTGAGTGAGTGGCTATGTGAGTGAGTGGCTGTGTGAGTAGCTGTGTGTGTGTGTGACTGTGTGAGTGTGTGACTGTGTGTGAGGAGCGGTGGCGTCGTGGTTAGCGCGCTGCGCTACGAACTCCACGCCGCCCGGGTTCGATTCGCCGTTCACGATCAACGTCGGTGACGAATATCTGAACCGGTCGTTTCTGGCCCTCCCCTACGTCAACTCGACCTTAAACGAGTACTTGGTTCGGTGTGTGTAAACGTCGGTATCGGGGAGACAAAGGCGGCCGGGCGTGCTGTGATGTTGACCACCCCCCCTCCCCCTCTCGTGCGCGTGTACCGGTGTCGGCTGTTCGCGGCACTTGCCCCAAAAGTCTATTTCAAGTCCGCTCGAGGCTTTACGGGGGACCTTTGTCTGTGTGCGGCTGTGTCTGGGGGCGGTTTCGGTGCGGGAAGTTTCCTTTCAGCTCCCGCGCCTCGTTCGGAGCGCGCAGGGCGAGAAACTCGCACGAGGTGCGAGGTCACGGCAAAGTCACGGCGCGCCTCGATGCGTTCGCCGAACAGACGACGATGGTGAAGACCACGGCCGCACCTTGCGTCGCAAAGCCACCGAGACTGGGCATTGAGTCAAGTGCTGTGAAGACGACGCCTATTAATAGGGCTGTCACGGTACACCATGGAGGGGGGCGGCGGGGGGGGGGGCGTGATGTGTACACGCCGCACAGAGTTACCCGCTTAAGGACGCATCGACTTCGGAGCGAGAGGGCTCAGCACCGCTTGAGATATTATTTCGGGGTTGGCCGTTGTTGGTGGTCGTGAGCGGGAATCGAATTCGTCGCGTCGCCGGGTTCGTAGCGCAGGTGCGCTGACCACCGCACCGCCGCCCCACGCGGTGCTGAGATCTACACACCCGGGAGGGACCGGCACCGGACTAGGAAGAGGGGGGTGGGTGGAGTAGAGGGGGGGGAGGGGTGGAACGGACAAGAGGGACCCGAATCTCACCCCTTGAGATTATAGCGTTATATATAATATTCGGCAAATCAACTCCCTGTAAAAGTTGAGGTGTAGCTATTTCCCACATCCCGACTCTGAAGGCACACAAGGCAAGTGAGTTATATTATTATATTATTACTCCACGAATTCCTCGTTTAACGCGGAAGATGCGTCGCCTAAGAATGTCGCGTTAAACGCGTTAAGCGAGGCATTACTGAGCCACTAAATCTCCAGTTCCACTGTAAAAAATCAACCTGCGGTCGTCCCATGGCGGAACAACGAACTCAGATGAGGGCACGTCGCCACGTGCCGTATCATTCCGCGCATTCTATAGTTCAGTTCGGCTGTGCAGCTCAAGAAAGTAGTTCGTCGTCGACCGCTCAGAAACCGCGTTATAACGGACGCGTTCCGCGTTAGAACAACGGGCGCGTTCCGAGTTTGGTGAACGTTGTTCCCTCGCCGAAGAGAAAAACCGCGCTAGAGCGACAGCGCGCCATGTGGTCACGCGTTACGCGACGGCTTCGCGTGCACACGTGGCTGTCAATCCGGGAACAGCGATGCGGGGAAACCAACACAAGCCATGGGACGTGTCCCCTTCATCCGGGCCTCTTCACCAACTCGCAACAGATCTGGCGTCTCTGTCGCACGTTCGCGTCGTGATCTCTCGAACTCGTCGTCTGAATACGTTGAAACGATTTAATTCTTATCAGATCCCACGGTGTAAAGAGCAGTCTCCATCACTTACATATCCTCTCTCTTTCTCTCTCTCGCCTCACTATTGATGTGCTATGATGAAGGGCAATTGCCCGAAGCGTCGTCTGGATATATGTTAATTTTGAAGCGGTGTTATTGACCGATGTGTTGAGCGTTTGATCTCTCTCAGACGATCTTC
This sequence comes from Lethenteron reissneri, assembly GCF_015708825.2. Lineage (NCBI taxonomy): Eukaryota > Metazoa > Chordata > Hyperoartia > Petromyzontiformes > Petromyzontidae > Lethenteron > Lethenteron reissneri. The sequence goes on from NC_083809.1 coordinate 2,699,681, forward strand.
GAATGTGCACGCCGGATTCATTTGCTGGCTTTTCGTTGTTTTGTCTCGAACAAATTCTGATTTGGTATGCGATTTTCGTCAAAAACATGTTCCCCTTTTTCGATGTAAAGCTTTCGTGACTGCAGGGATTCATATTCTTTGTTCTTTTGGTAAAGTCACGTAGAAGGGAAATCATAAAATAATAAAAATAAAACAATAAAATTCTCACGACGTTTCGTGAAACGTCGTAAGAAATTTATTGTGAAACGTCGTGAGAATTGTATTGTTTTATTTGTATTATTATATTATTTCCCTTCTACGTGACTTTACCGAAAGAACCAATAATATGTTCCCCTTTGTTTACGTTTTGTTTTGTACCTCCCTGCGTCAGTCCACCGCCAAAACCGATGCCTGCCTCGCGCTGATTGTTATAGTCATGCCCATTTTTTGTGAACCATACTTCACCTCTCTGGTCAGCCCGGGTTGGGGAAGTAAGCTCACAGGAGACCAGTTCAAATATTGCTCGCTGCTGACGTTCAGCCGTGTCCGGGAATTAAACTTGTGTTCTCCTGGTTCGGAGCACGGAAGTTTGTTTAACCGTGGTTACGTATGGCACGCCACGTGTACGACCATCAGCAGTAGGCGTACGATCACATCATCCTCAATGCGACAGACCTCCTGCACATCTCGGAAGCTAAGCAGGGCTGAGCATGGTCACTACCTGGATGGGTGACCACCAGTGCATACTAGCAGGTGTTGTAGGGATTGTGTTGCACGGGCCGCGATGTGTGGTTCACAGACAGACAGACAGACAGAGAGGACCCACTCGCTGGACTATGTGTATTGAATCCATCTGTGTGGGGCTCTGAGGGGTAAACGCTTCGTATGCGCGGGTTCTAATCCGGTGCACTGCGAAATGTCTCCTTGCCCACAAAACGCACGATTGCAATTGGCCAAACGTGCCAGGGCAGGACCCTCCTGCAACGAGTGTCTCCAGACGCATGTTGTTAACACTGGGTTTTAACAATAAAACAGGGTTTTTAAAATAAGATGTTTCATAGATTTGTGCGCTGACAGGGATGTGTCAATACGAATGACCGTCTCGTGTGTTTGTCTTGCGACCGGGATTGCGTCCGTGTCCATGCCAGAGTCGGGTTTCACTCCCAACCAGGTGAGGGGTCAGTCGGTGATTTTTTTTTTAAACAAAGACAAAGATCCCCCGCATAGCCTTTACTGGACTGTCGGGGCAAGTGTTGTTAGCGAGCGTCTTTGAAGGCCGAAACAGCGCACGAGGGAGTGGTTAGGCCAGCGCCACGCCCGGCCGCCTTTGTCTCCCGAGAGACAATGTTTACACACCGCATCACGTACTCAAATGATACATACCCACAGTTGTGTGCAGACAATGTAAAGTCAACAATATTTTAAACGCACGTTTTAGTTAATAATAGTGTAGAGTGCAGCGCCTTTGTCAATCCGCTGCGGGATGATGACCTTCCTCCAACGCCGTGTCCCTCACATGGAGTTGTCTGACCTGCGTCACCACGCCGAGAAGCGTTCCGAGATCTGATGAGATCGAGCGCGTTCCGGCCTAATCGGCAGTAGACATTTGTAGGAGGCAATCGACGTCCAAACGCAATCAAGCCCAACTCTTAACCAGGAGAAACCCCAGCGAGCATTGGAGTGGAATGAAACTCGGTGTTGTTGGATCGCACGCGAGATGTCGGGAGACGGGCAGGGCCCGGAGAACACCACACGTGGCACGCGGGGGGAGCGCCACAGGCTTCACAAAGACAAAAGTTCCCCACCCCATAGCCTGAACAGACTGATGGGGCAAGTGCTGTTAGCGAGTAGCACCTCACGAGGGGGTGGGTGTCCAGCACCACCCCCGCCCGCCTTTGTCTTCCCAGTGGCGATGCCTACACACCGCACCAGGTACTACTAATTCGAGGCCGAGTCGACTTAGGGGAGGCCCAGCACCGGTTACGATAATCGTCACCTGATGCTGGCCATGAGCGGGAATCCAACTCGGGTCGCCAAGTTCGTAGCGTAGCGCAGCGCGCTAACCGCTGCACTAACACACACGTGCTCCGCACACACGCACACACGTGGTCCACACGCACACACGTGTCTCCCACGTCACAATACTCCCCCCCCTCCCCCCCAGTTCTTGGTCTCGCCTACGGTCGTCACATTGTGATTGAACGCGCACGATATCGTGAGACCTTGCAAGCTAAGCAGGGGGTCGAACGTTGCCTGGCTAGTTCCGCAACTCGGACTGGTGACCACCCAGAAACTCGGGGAACTGCATTGCGTCCTGGAGGAATCCGATGAGCTATGAAGCTCTTCTTCACAGATGTCGAGTGGGAGCGGGTGGACAAGGCCTGACCAGGTGTGTCGTGGGCGTCGATGGCTGCAAGAGGTTGTGGCCAGCAGATGTCAGTGTCGAGTGTCACCCCCCCCCCCCCTCTCTGTGTGTAACGCGTGGCGGGTGTTCTTTCTGACACTCGGAGACGATGCTAAACAGTTTCCGTGTGAAGGTTATGACGGCCGCGTGTTGTTCGGCGCGATGTCCAACGTTTCGCTCCGCTGTGCCGGAAGCTTCTTCAGGGCCAACTCTCTACGATAAAGTCACGTAGAAGGGAAGTAATAAAATAATAAAAATAAAACATAAGAAAAAAATATAATAAATAATTATTATTTTTTTTTTATTATTTTATTACTTCCCTTCTACGTGACTTTACCGAAAGAACCAAGAAGATGAATTCCTGCAGTCACGAAAGCTTTAAATCGAAACTCTCTACGAGTTCTGAATTTCGCTTTTTCGCTTTGGAGGAACCCGTTAGAGGGCCCGGAGAGAACCCCGCCACGCTCGGAGCTGCGATCTCCTGCGGGCCTCTCACCTCGCAGCCGCACGGTGGCATCTCGCAAGCGCTGGGTGGTGGTGGCGGTGGTGGCGGTGCTGATGGTCACACATCCAATTAGTCCTAGCCAGGGTCGAAACTGCTTCTGCTTAGCTTCCTAGATCCGACGAGACGGCGCGCACACAGGGCGACATTCGCAATTGCGTTTCAATGCGGTACAAACTGTGCCATGGAGCAATTAGATACTCGAGACCTATCCACCCATCGACCATGGTCAGGTCAGGCCCCTCAAAGCGATGAAATCTCTCACGAGAATGCCATGGGACAGTCCAGCTCGCGCCTGCGCACGAGACGATGTTATTGTTCCATAGCCTCGGAGAGGGAATTTTCAGACGGGCTCCATTCAGTGGCAGGCACTCCGTCAGTATGCTTGACCATCGGCCATCATCATTATCTGGGTGTCGTTGATCTTACTCCTACGTCCGTGAATTTGCACCGCGTGACTGTGACGCGTATTCATTGTTGTCTGACGCGCGTAGCGGCGGCGGTACCAACATCGCCGTCATCATCGTCAACATCATCATCAGCAGCATCAACATCATCAGCATCATCATAAGCAGCATCCTCAACATCATCATCATCAACATCATCATCAGCAAAATCATCATCATCAGCATCACCATTAGCATATAATCAGCAGCATCATAATCATCAACATCATCAGCATCACTATGGGAACCTCATTTGCCAGCAAAAATATGATAATTGGTTCTTTACCCTTCTATCTGGCAACAAAACTGACACCTTTTTACAAGGAGTCATGTTTGCATAGACCGCAATACCTGCAGTCATAATACAAACAAAAGAACATAACTCTGATAATGTGCACTGTCCTTGAAGTTAATTGGTCCACACCCGAGACAGCTTTCCTTGCCAGATAGAAGGGTAAAGAACCAATTATCATATTTTTGCTGGCAAATGAGGTTCCCATAGTGTAGATGCTTACCCCGAGCTCTCATACTCTGATGGTGCATTGTCCTTGAGTTGTGCGCCTTTTGGCGTCATCTGGTCCAACCCATATGAGACTAGGCTCTAAGGAAAGCTGTCTCGGGTGTGGACCAATCAACTTCAAGGACAGTGCACATTATCAGAGTTATGTTCTTTTGTTTGTATTATGACTGCAGGTATTGCGGTCTATGCAAACATGACTCCTTGTAAAAAGGTGTCAGTTTTATTGCCAGATAGAAGGGTAAAGAACCAATTATCATCATCAGCATCGTCAACATCAACATCACAATCGGCATTACCGTGACCATTAGCGCACTAAAATCGGTCAAAATGTAATGGCTCAAATGGGTATTGAGGAGACACTCATCAATCTCGATGGCTCTGACCCAGCTCTGTGAACTCCACACTCCAACGGCAGGCACCAGGTCATCCCCACTAATGCCACGACACAGTAGATTGCAAACTCGCTTCTTTACAACTAATTGCGTGTGCTTATACGATTTGTTTTTTTTTCGGTAAAGTCACGTAGGTAAAAAAAATCTAATTAAAAAAATGAAAAACAACTAAATTAAATCACGACGTTTCGGGCGCAACACAAGCGCTTAAGTGTGAGACACAGCCACGTGGATGTGTGCCGGGGACCGCACTCTGAGAACCGCTGCACTCACTGAAGCGGAGGCTCCCTTCGCAGACTGGGCTGCCCGGCTTGTTGTTGTTGTCGTCGTTGTTGTTGTTGTTGTTGCGACGTCGTTGGTGAAAGACCGTTGCCTTGTTTACCCGGGGCTCACGGAAGACGTCAATGGGCACTGCACCATACCCACCCCCACTCCCTCCCCCATTACGCAGCTTCCCATATTCGTGGGAATTCATTGAGCTTTCATCTTCATTAATTCCCGTGGGTGTATTTGTTTGTTCTGTGTAAAAATGTGTTTAAGAGCCAACGTAAGCCGAGGTGAACTAACGAAAGCAATTATTTACGGGGGGGGGGGGGGGGGTTAGGAGGCCCGCAGTTTGTTTCAGTCCCTCACTCTGCCCTTCCTGCCCTGGGGAAGGGCCGTTGCGTGAAACGTCAGCCTACTTGCATATTTACCCAAAAAAACTCGGTCAGTAAAATTACTTAGTCAGCTGCGCAAGATGTAAGAAAGCCACTTACCGCATTGGTCACGGGCATCGTCGTATAACAAAAACAAACATCGACGTTTCGAGATATAGTGCCCTTCTTTGCTCTGAAAAAGGGTCCTCTCCCGAACCGTTGCCCTATACTGTAGCTGTTTTATGTCGCAACGAGCTGCTGGTCGTGGAGTTGGCGCAGCGGTTGGCGATGAGCGTGACGATCCGAATACGATAGCCGCTCACGGCTAACATCAGTGGCGAGCGATATCTGAACCGATACTGCCCCCAATACTTCGCCCAGCATGGTGAAGTGTGCCTCAACAAACATTCAAGGCCTGGGGAGACCTTACATCTAGCAGTGGATTGTCAAAGGGCTCTGACTTTCAGCGCGGTGTCAAATGACGAATGTGGTGTATTGTTATTATTTTCACTTGTGCAGCTTGCGTACAAACGTATCCCACGTAGGTAAGTCCTCGCTTAACGAGTGTTCGCACAACGCGTTTTCGCTAGAACGCGGTTTTTCCATTTGTCAACACTTTCCGCGGAACGTGCATCATAACGCGGAACGCGCACCGCTAGAACACGGAACGTGCATCGTTATAACGAGCGGTCGACGACGAACTACTTTCTTGAGTTGCGGTGCTAAGCGGGACAGTGATACCGTACGTGGAATGATACAGTAACGCGGCAGCGTACCCTCATCACTCACTCGTGGGTTTACTCCCGGCGCTCCGTTAGCCTGCCACGTGTAAATATCCATTCATTGTTCTCAAGCCTTAAGGAGACTTTCATCCAGAACTTTTGATAGCGCCTTTACACATCGAGGACCGCAGAGCTTGGAGGGAAATTTGGCAATGGCTCGCTGCCTGGCTGTTGCCTTCCCTATAGTCCCGTGGTTCCTCTTCATGCCTCCGAGTCTCCATCTCTACGAGAGCGAGCGAGTTACTGTGTGGCGCCGCCGCGCGAAAGGTTGACACGATCATCATCATGACGACGGCGGCGATGCCTGCATCTCTCTTAACGCGTGTTTCCGCATCTGCCGTGTGCGCTCGCGCAGGTGAGATGCGCCAGCAGGGACCTGGGACGCATCGAGCCACCCCGAGTCCCACTCATCGCGTCGCCCTTCGAAGCCGGCAAAGGTCTCGTCTTGGCCGACGCGGCCGGGAGAGCCGAGCAACCACAGCTGTCCACCGCCACCACCACCACCACCACCGCTCACTGCCGGCCGGTGGAGCGACGTCCGCCTGCGCTGGAACCGGCACCGTCGTGGCTCCAGGAGGCGCTTAGGTGGGGGGGTTCCGTGCCTGCCGCGGGCCGACCACGACCTCGGAGCAAGCGGAGGCCTGCGGTGAAGACGGGCAAAGTGAAGAAGATGTTCGGCTGGGGGGACTTCCACTCGAACATCAAGACGGTGAAGCTGAACCTGCTCATCACGGGCAAAGTGGTGGACCACGGCAACGGGACGTTCAGCGTCTTCTTCAGGCAGAATTCCACGGGTCAGGGCAACGTGTCCGTGGTGCTCGTGCCACCGGGCACGGCCGTGACCTTCGAGTCACCGTCGCCAAACAACGCGTCCGACGTGAAGAATCTCGCCCCGCCGCCGTCATCCACCACGACCGCCTCCTCGACCTCGGCATCCACGGCATTCAATTGCCGCGTGGAGTACGAGAAGGTGGAGCACGCCAAGAAGACGTCGCTCTGCAGTCACGACCCGTCCAAGATCTGCTACCAGGAGCAGACGCAGAGTCACGTGTCGTGGCTCTGCTCGCGCCCCTTCAAGATCATCTGCATCTACATCGCGTTCGCCAGCGCGGACTACAGGCTCGTGCAGAAGGTGTGCCCGGACTACAACTACCACAACGAGACGCCGTACCACCCCTCCGGGTGAACTCGCCGGGAACAGGGAGAGGGAGGAAGAGCGAGCGAGCGAGCGAGAGGCAAAGGGGGGTTGTAGCTCAGTGGACGACACCGCGGGCGGGCGGACGGTGGACGAATTGAGTCGTGAATTAATTAACTCAATGATTAATTAAGTCATTGTAATTAGCAGGGCTTTCAATTTCTCACCTGAATATCCCACACCCCTCCCCCTACCCCCTCTCTCCAGATACACTGGAGTAGGCGGCACGTGACTAGGGAGTGCTCACAGCCACGACGAGAGAGAGAGTGTACCGTGGCGAGAGAGTATACTGGATGTGGTGCGCCCGGGGTGCGGAAATCTTTTGTCAGGTCACGGACGCGGAAATGAAACCCTGATAATCGTTACTAAATTAAGGTTTTAATTGCAACGGTAAATTAATGTAAGGGTGGGGAGCGGAGCGGAGCAGTCGCTTTGCGCGCTTGCATCGGAGTGACGAGAGCGGTGATGTCTGCAGGGGTCTCTATGGGCGCTCCCATTTCTCCTCCAGCCCGCGTTGACCAAAGTGTGGTCCCACAACCCGCATGAATGACACGTCTGTCACGGCTCGCGGGGAGGCCGTCATCCAGCAGTGGATTGGCAAATTGACTGTAAATCATTATTATTATTGCGACTATGATCATGTCCTGCATGTAACCGAGCTTGGCACGCAATGGAAGAGGTCGGCTGCCCTGGTGAATGTGCCGCGTTCAATGAGCCCACGGACTGCGTGTCGCACGAGAGAAACCTCTGCGCTAAGGAGTCGAGGCAAGCGAAGCGGTGGATGTGGGAGCGAGGCCGTGAGAGGACGCGGCTAGGGGGATGGAGAGACGAGGACTGCCAGAGACGGGGATGTCCGTCTCGTCGTGGTGGGAGACGACACGAGCGTTGCGGGTGGACACGCGGTTTCAATTCCCTGGCATGCGTGGCGAGTTTGTTGTTGTTGATTATGAGGATGATGATGATGCACTTACTATGATAAGTAAGCAACAAAATATCGTTAGGGTAAGGGGACCTTCGATTCGTGTCATCAATTGTCAACGCAGGGGTCAGTGAGTATCCACGAGACGTAAAAATCACGGCGGCAAGACGAAGCGCGTGCCCTCTATACTACAAGAGTCAAAACCACAGCGCTCAACTTCGCAACGCCGGCAAAGCGGCACAAACAAGAAACAAACAAAAAGAAACAAAAACCATGCATACGCGTGGATTCCGTAACGTTTACCCAACAGCGTGCGTTTGTGCTCGCAGGTACGCAAACGTTATCCTACTTGCCGCACAACGAGACGACGTCGCCTGTCGATGAATGTGGTGGGGGGGGGGGGTCTTCAACAAAGGGTGGGTCCTCTAATAGCCACGAAACTTTACGCTCAACGTTCATTAACAGTGAATTATCTAAACGAGCCTTGCGTGGTGGCCCACCGCTTACGGACGGACGGACGGACAAACGGGAAGGACGGACAGAGGCGATGTATCCACGGGTTACACCCGTCGTTGGAGCCAGAGCGGACACGACGTTTGGCACGTGCGACGATCCAATCGGCACGCACAAGGGCAATGCACGCGCAACGGGCGAACGTGATTGAAACCTTCCCTTCACGTTCCAGACTAGGGAAAGCGGCGAGCAAAAGAATAAACACGGAACTGAGAATTACCGTATTCTCCAGATTATACGACGAACATCGCCCCCCGCCCCCCCCCCACACACCCCATGTATTTTAAAGCAAAGTTGGGGGTGCGTCTTTTAATCCGGTAGGAGCGCGCGCGTGCGCGTGTGTGTGTGTACGAGACCATATTTGTATAAACTCAATTGACACCGGTCACAACGCTTGGGGTGCGTCTAACTCTCCGACGTGTCTCATAATCGAGAGAATACGGTGGAAGTAATAATCAAGACCCGACGTGTTCATCACGAGCAATGTCGTCGACGCAGCCCCCACCACCACCACCACCGCCACCACCACCACCACCACCACCGCCACCACCACCGCCACCGCCACCACCACCGCCACCGCCACCGCCACCACCACCGCCACCACCACCACCACCACCACCGCCACCACCACCACCACCGCCACCACCACCACCACCACCACCGCCACCACCACCGCCACCGCCACCACCACCACCGCCACCACCACCGCCACCACCACCGCCACCACCGCCACCACCACCACCACCGCCACCACCACCGCCACCGCCACCACCCCCACCACCACCGCTGCCACCACCACCACCGCCGCCACCACCACCACCACAACCGCCGCCACCACCACCACCGCAGCCCCCACTACCACCACCACCCCCACTACCACCACCACCACCGCCACCACCACCACCACCACCGCCACCACCACCACCGCAGCCCCCACCACCACAACCACCACCGCCACCGCCGCAGCCACCACCACCACCGCAGCCCCCACCACCACCACCACCACCGCCACCACCACCACCACCGCTGCCGCCGCCGCCGCCTCGCCATCGCATCCTTCCATCTGCCAGTACTAAAATGGGGCACTACTTAGGAATGATGACAAATGCAACGAAAAGCTTTGGCGTGCGCGCGCGTGTGTGTGTGTGTGCGCATTTGTGTGAGTGTGCGTGTGAGCGTGTGTGTGCGTACGTGTGTGTGTGCGCGTGTGTGTGCGTGCGTGTGCACGTGTGTGTTTGCGCGCGTGTGTGCGTGCGCGCGTGCGTGCGCGTGTGTGTGTGCACATGTGTGCGCGCGTGTGTGTGTGCACGTGTGGGTGTGTGTGTGTGCGCGTGTGTGTGTGCGTGTGTGTGCGTTTGTGTGTGCGTGTGTGTGCGCGCGTGTGTGTGCGTGTGTGTGTGCGTGTGTGTGCGTGTGTCTGCGTGTGTGTGTGCGCGTGTGTGTGCGCGCGTGTGTGTGCACGTGTGCGTGTGTGCACGCGTATGTGTGCGCGTGTGTGTGTGCGTTTGTGTGTGCGTGTGTGTGCGCGCGTGTGTGTGTGCGCGCGTGTGTGTGTGTGCGTGTGTGTGCGTGTGTGTGCGCGTGTGTGCGCGTGTGTCTGTGTTTGTGTGTGTTTGTGTGTGCGTGTGCGCGCGTGTGTGTGCGCGCGTGTGTGTGTGCGTGTGTGTGTGCGTGTGTCTGTGTTTGTGTGTGCGCGTGTGCGCGTGTGCGTGTGTGTACGCGCGTGTGTGCGTGTGTGCGCGCGCGTGTGTGTGCGTGTGTGTGTACGCGCGTGTGTGTGAGTGCGTGTGTGTGAGTGCGTGCGTGTATGTGTGCGTATGTGTGCGTGTGTGCGCGCGTGTGTGTGTGTGTGCGTGTGTGTGTGTGCGTGTGTGTGCGCGTGTGTGTGTGTGCGTGTGTGTGTGTGTGCGTGTGTGTGTGTACGCGCGTGTGTGTGCGCGCGTGTGTGTGAGTGCGTGTATGTGTGCGTGTGTGTGTGAGTGCGTGTATGTGTGCGTGTGTGTGTGCGCTGTATGCATTGCGATATTGCGCTCCCCGCCCGCAAGATCGCGCGTCCAAGTCTTAAGAAGGGGAGACTTGCACATCCACGTGTCCGCACTGGGGGTTCGCGTGAGTGATGTTGCCTTGTGAGAGTTGAATGTCTCCTGGTTTCGTCGGGGGCGTTGAAGTCGCGGCCCCCCGTGTGTGTAAATATTTCACGTTCAAGACATTCATAGCGCGGTGTGTACGTGTGTATGTATGTATATATATAATATTTATATGTGTACGTACGCACGAGAATCATACCGACGATACCGTCAAGGCTTGGTGGTGGACAGACAGATGGCAGCGCGCGGTAAAATATAATTATTGTACCGTACTCCTACCGCGTCCACGCCAATTGCTCCCCGCCTTCAGCAAAACACGCTGAACCTGCGTGGTGAAGTATGGCCAAGTGACGGCCACTACGACCTCGGCACGGCGTGGGGAGTAGGCCCTCATTCAGCAGTGGATTTGGCAATGGGGCTGTCTATCTACACACATACGCGCGTGCGTGCGTGTGCACATGCGAGACGGTGGAGACAGCGAGAGGGAGAGAGGGGGGGGGAACACGATTACTGAAGATAGGGTCCCTTAAGCGACCGAGCGTTGAGGTCTCTTTGAAGGTCCATTTGCGGCATTGGTGGCAGCAGATGGCAGCCACCAAGGTCAAGCGGGAGTCATCCACGAGATCAATCCGCGGCTTTAAAGAAAGAGCGATTGTTTAAATTAGCCCGGTAAAAACACAGAATGAGACAAAAAAAAATCACTGCGTGTGCATCCAATCGACTGTCCGCGATTCGATTCAGTTGGGGTCGATTGTTGTTGTTGTTGTTTTAAACGATACGTGACGTTGATTATTAGCGGCGTCTCGTGGCTGCCCAGTGTCACGTGACCACACGCCAGAAAACACATTAGCAGACGAGGAATAGTTGGAAACAAAACTCCTCAAAATCAATGGCTCGCCACGCGCCGTCCGATGCACGCATCGTGAACTAACATCATCGATATTAATCGGTGAGTGGTGCTACCCTGCGAGATACCAATCCATAATATGAAACATGTTGGAACATTGTGGGTCTATGGGACATTGTGAAACATCATGAGTAATGGATTAAATTGAATAAATCACCCCATTTATATCTCTAAATAAAATAGAATAACACAAATTTAGCGGAGTGCATTGGCCTTCCAGACAATATATCCTGAGCAAAAATGATCATCCATAACAGCCCTTTTGTCAATCCACCTGCTGGATGAATGTCACCCCGCGCCGTGTTTGTCGGTCCTGGGGGGTTGTTTGACCATAACTTCAGCACGCTGGACAGCTCGGGTTGGTGACGAATGGTGACCAAGGCCAGGTCGGATGTGGCTCGCCACGGATGATCGTAGCCGCCGCCGTCGCAAAACCGCTGCGAAACCGCTGCGAAACTGCTGCGCCATCACTCCGCCCCGGAATTTTGTCGCAGAAGCGTTCCATTAAAGCACGGGGATTCTAGACCGACTTCGCCACTCAATCGGCGCTCGTAGGGAATATCAGAGCAATTTAGATTACATCTCATAAACAGGTATTTCAGTGTCGCGTCCCATTGCTGACTAGCGCTTAAACCGAATGCTGCGGGTTCACGTGAGTTTGGAAGATCGATAAGTCGGACAAGACTCCGTGCCCTTTGTCATCTGTTTGGTTGCACGGCGTCGGTGGAAGTGCGGGTGTTGCTTTTTGAGTTTTGTCCAGCAGTGGATCGACCATGGCTGATCACGGTACACAAAACACTCCTCTCGTTGATCTCGTCCAGGACCACCAACCACCAGACGAACTGCGCTCACCCTGGCAGCAGCAGCAGCAGCAGCGGATTCTGGTCGTCCATCGGACAAAGACGGCGGTCAATGGCATCGCGCGCTTTGCCCGATGCGTTTCCAGCGGCCGTCTGGAACGCTCTTGCTTCCGATGTTAGGACGCTATGCACTTTTAAATCGTCTAAATTCAACATGAGTTTATTTACAACTGCTTTTTTGTGCTTAGTTTGTTGCCCTTGCCCGGCATCTCCGATCACCGTGGTGGACCACGCACGGAGCGAAATAAATTCAACGTACAGTACTTACATACTCTACGGTTTGATTGGCGGTGGCCGGGCGCATATGACGGCGGTGGTTGCCCCTGTTGAATAATGTTCAGCGTTCTCCGGATTATAAAAGACGCCCTTTTTCCGTGTATTGGGAGAAGCGTCTCACAATCCGAGTGTGTCTGCGCGTGTCTATGTGGAGTGGTGGCGCAGCGGTTAGCGGCCTAGCGCTTCGAACTCGGCGAACACAAATTCGATTTTTCCGCTCGCGGCCAACACCGGTGACGATGATCTGAACCGGTCCTTGGCCTCGCCCCTGGGTCGACTCGGCCTCAAATAAGTACCTGCTACGGTGTACAAACATCGCCACTGGGGAGACAAAGGCGGTCAGGCGTGATGCTGCTGGCCCTTCTACTGCCGCCGCGTGCCGTGTCGGCTTTCTTAGATGCTCTCACGAACAGCACTTGCCCCAACAGTCGGTTAAAGGCGACACGGGGGATCTTTGTGCGAGAGAGATCCAGATTTGATGTTTATGTGAGAGATATTTAGATTTTATCTTTGTGTGAGAAAGATCCAGATTTGATCTTTGTGTGAGGAGAGAGAATTCAGATTTGATCTTTGTTTGAGAGAGATCCACATTTGGTCTTTGTGTGACGAGAGAGATCTAGATTTGATCTTTGTGTCAGGAGAGAGATCCAGATTTGATCTTTGTGTGGAGGAGAGAGATTCAGATTTGAACAGCATTATTGACACGGGGTACGAGGCCAGGAGTTGTGCAATCCAGAGATACGCGGTGCCATTGACCCTCGGGGCGCGCAGCCTTGACAGTGACATGGATGCACTCCGAGACGCGTCACGATCACGAGGTACGCTTCACTTAACACTTCTAGGAAATTTTGCGTTGTAAATATATTTTTTTGAGATTTGTTGCCCGAAACATACGTACATTACATATAAGATGTATCGTGCAGAGGGGTGTGAATTGTGTAAAATGACCAACCGATTAAAGATGCACCTTGAAACAAACATGCGTGCGGCCTCCCATAGGTCTACTCAGCCTTAAATGAGTACTGAACTGGAGTGGCGGCGCGTGACCAGAAAAAAAACTGGGGGCGAGACAATAGGAGGAGGCGGTCTGCTGTCGACTACAGCACCTCATTGCGTGCCTCAACAGGTGCTCGCCAACTGCACGTGTCCACACAGGTGCAGTTAGCGAGCACCGAGTTCGCGCACTGCGCCACAAGCCCAGCGACAGGTGGAATGTTTACGTATTTCTAGTCCTCCCCTAGGTTGGCTCAGCCTTAAATGAGCAGTTGGTGAAACATGAGGATCTGGGGGAGACAAAGTGACAGGACATCTCACGCTTGACTCAAAGCTTTCGTGACTGTAGGAATCCATATTCTTTGGGGTTTTCAGTAAAGTCACTACGACGTTTCGATCGCAACACAAGCAAGCGTCGTCATTTGTTTTGTTCGACGTGACTTTACCGAAAGACCCAAAGAATATGACTGGACATCTGTGATGAAGAACTTTATGGATCATCGGATTCCTCCGGTCTGAATCAAGATTCGCAATAAAGAGAAAGCATCTGAACTGGGCTTGGTAAGTGATTGCCTTAATGGGTGCTCGCTAACAGCGGCACTGCACAGGGAGTCAATGTGACCCCAAACACGCGTGTCACAATGGCACCAAGTATCCGGACACGTTCTGGGTCTCCCCTAGGTCGACTCGGCCTAAATATATATTCAATGAGAACCAAGTCTGATGGCGAAGCTGTCAACCTCGTTAGCACAGCGGAGACAAAGGCCGCTACACGTGGGCGGTGATTTATAATTCTGAGTCGATTTATCGACAGCACTGGGGAGACAAAGGCGGCCGGGCAATGCGGATGTCAGAAGGAGAAAGCTCATCTGTGTGTGCTCGCCGCTGGGTGATGCGCTGCCAAAATGTGCAGGAGCAAGTCCACATTCTTCACGCTGCACATAAAGCAAAGCCGACAATGTGTGCGTGTCTGTGTGTACCGGCAGGCTCAGCCTCAAATGGGTACCTGGCGCAGTGGGTGTCTAAACATCGCCACTAGAGAGACAAAGGTGGCTGGGCGTGGTGTTGAAGCCGCACCACCCCCCTCGTGTGTGATTCCGGCCTGTATAGCCGCTCGCTGGTAGTCTCACCCCAACCAGGGACTCATTTGAGGCTGAGTCGACCTAGGGGAGGCCCTGGACTGGTTAATGTGTCGTAACCCTCCACCACCCGACACAGCCAGCAAGGTTATGTCACGTAAACGAAACGCGCCAATGAGTGACTACTCCAACCCACCGGTGTGTTGGAGAGCAAATCCACAACATTTACGATTTGAGTGGTCCGACGTTTCGCTGGTAATCACATCCAGCAGCGTCGGGCGATTTTGCCTGATACTGCTGGATGTGAGCTGAAGTATTAACTAAGTGGCGCGTTTCTTTTACGTGACAAACCTGACTGGCTGCGTCGGGTGGTGGAGGGTTACGACACATTTGTACTTACGTGGTCTCACCCAAAAACCTTTATTATGAAGCTAAACAAACCACGAACCGCTACACTAGCGACTGTACAGGGTGCTTCAAAAACATTATAACACTTATATGCGACATTCGTTTTCAATGGAAAAAGAACGGATAATAGAGTGTAACATGATAACAAATGTATGTTAACAGCTTCAAAAAGTCAAAGAGCCTCCCACTTGTTCTCCATCATTGTCAACGCGTGCCTGGAATCTTCTCCAGGTGGTCTCCGGAGGAGCGGAATCAGCCACATTTCTTGTGGTGTTGTTGCAAATTCTCAGAAGTGTCCACATTTTTTGAAGCACCCTGTACTTTAATCACCACCACCACCTCCATCATCATCATCATGATCGCCAGCACCTCTATTATCATCGTGATCACCACCACCACCTCCTCCACCGCCGCTAATCACTACTGATCATTTCCTTTCGCACTCAAAGCAACAAAACGCGTCCCTCTAAACACCGAACAAGTGTTAATTGCTACCTACGCCTCTTCGCGTGGAATACATTCACAGCTGCTGATGCTGCTGATGCTGCTACTGCTGCTGCAGAAGGTGTCACGCTGAGACATGTCCTGGAAAGCCCCCCTCTCACCATGACTTCCCTTAGTTTAATCAACATACGAATGCACCTCGATGTATGTGTGTGTTTTTAATACATTTTAAGGCATTTATTTAAAATGTGTCCGTGCAATGTCGGACGAGCGTGCAATTTATAATGGACTAATGGAAATGTCATTGTTAAAACTGGAATTGCATTCTTTTTATATTCGTATTACTTAAACCATTATTTAACATAAGATACGATGAATATCTTACACAGATTCCATTAAATCCTTTCATTTTTAATTAAGCAGGCAATCTAATAAAAAAGTTCACGACCATGCGTACTTTTGTCACCCCCAGTAATTTTTGGCGAGGCAGTGTGACCAAAGTAGAGACAAAGATCCCTTCCCCCCGTATAGCCTCGAACAGACTGTTGGGGCAAGTGCTGCGAGATTAGCTAACCACTGCACTACCGCTCCACACAGTGTGATCCAGGACAAAGACAAAGACCCCCTGTATAGCCTTACCGGATTTTTGGGGCAAGTGCTGTTAGCGAGCACCTATGAAGGCCAGAACGCACACGAGGGGGTGGGTGGCCAGCACCACGCCCGACCGCCTTTGTCTCTCTAGTGGCGATGTTTTTACGCACCGCACCAGGTACTTATTTAAGGCTGAGTCGACCCTAGGGGAGGCCCAGGACCGGTTCAGATAATCATCACCGATGTTTGCCGTGAGCGAGAATCGAGCTCGGGTCGCCAGGTTCGTAGCGGCAGCGTAGCGCTGACCGCTACACCACCGCTCCCCACCACCCACGCCTCAACACGCATCGCTTGGGATATCTGCTCGTGGGTAATCTTGGGATATTCACCGTGACGCGTCAAGAGGGCATTGAGATCGGTGAAGCCTGGAACCGCACATCACCAGCTGTCAAAGCGAACGACGGCCAATCGCTTTCCATATCGCTTGCACGCGACGGCGCCAAACATCAACATCATCATCATCGTCGTCGTCGTCGTCGTGATCATCATCATCGTCGTCGTCGTCATCATCGTCGTCGTCGTCATCATCGTCGTCGTCATCATCATCGTCACAAAGACCACGCGGTGTGTGTCCCGATGCGCCGCCAATTTGAAGGGCAAAATTGTAAAGTCGGATCACGCCCAGAGGCACAGAAACTCGATTAGAACTAATGCGACTTTTTAACGGCGTCCCCTGGGCTAGGAGAATAAGACATCCATCAGGAGGCGGCGTCAGTGAATCGAGTTAATCACTCAATTCAACAACTCATTTAAGCTCATCATATTATTGCTATTGATCTCCGCTGCACGAGAGCACCTGCTCTAAATACTGCGCGAAAGGCAACCCCGACAGCCTTCTGAGCGATAGGGGAGTGCATCGTTCTGTGACTATGGGAGTGGTAGGGCAGTGAATCGTTCTGTGACTATGGGAGTGGTAGGGCAGTGAATCGTTCTGTGTCTATGGGAGTGGTAGGGCAGTGAATTGTTCTGTGACTATGGGAGTGGTAGGGCAGTGAATCGTTCTCTGTCTATGGGAGTGGTAGGGCAGTGAATCGTTCTGTGACTATGGGAGTGGTAGGGCAGTGAATCGTTCTGTGTCTATGGGAGTGGTAGGGCAGTGAATCGTTCTGTGGCTATGGGAGTGGTAAGGCAGTGAATCGTTCTGTGGCTATGGGAGTGGTAGGGCAGTGAATCGTTTTGTGGCTATGGGAGTGGTAGGGCAGTGAATTGTTCTGTGGCTATGGGAGTGGTAAGGCAGTGAATCGTTCTGTGGCTATGGGAGTGGTAAGGCAGTGAATCGTTCTGTGGCTGTGGGAGTGGTAGGGGAGTGAATCGTTCTGTGGCTGTGGGAGTGGTAGGGGAGTGAATCGTTATGTGGCTATGGGAGTGGTAAGGCAGTGAATCGTTCTGTGGCTATGGGAGTGGTAAGGCAGTGAATCGTTCTGTGGCTGTGGGAGTGGTAGGGCAGTGAATTGTTCTGTGTCTATGGGAGTGGTAGGGAGTGAATCGTTATGTGTCTGTGGGAGTGGTAGGGCAGTGAATCGTTCTGTGGCTATGGGAGTGGTAAGGCAGTGAATTGTTCTGTGTCTGTGGGAGTGGTAGGGAGTGAATCGTTCTGCGGCTGTGGGAGTGGTAGGGCAGTGAATCGTTCTGTGGCTATGGGAGTGGTAAGGCAGTGAATTGTTCTGTGTCTATGGGAGTGGTAGGGAGTGAATCGTTCTGCGGCTGTGGGAGTGGTAGGGAGTGAATCGTTCTGTGTCTATGGGAGTGGTAGGGCAGTGAATCGTTCTGTGACTATGGGAGTGGTAGGGCAGTGAATCGTTCTGTGACTATGGGAGTGGTAGGGCAGTGAATCGTTCTGTGGCTGTCGGAGTGGTAGGGCAGTGAATCGTTCTGTGGCTGTGGGAGTGGTAGAGCAGTGAATCGTTCGGTGGCTATGAGAGTGGTAGGGCAGTGAATCGTTCTGTGGCTGTGGGAGTGGTAGGGCAGTGAATCGTTCCATGGCTGTGGGAGTGGTAGGGCAGTGAATCGTTCCATGGCTGTGGGAGTGGTAGGGCAGTGAATCGTGCTGTGTCTATGGGAGTGGTAGGGCAGTGAATTGTTCTGTGTCTATGGGAGTGGTAGGGCAGTGAATCGTTCTGTGGCTATGGGAGTGGTAGGGCAGTGAATTGTTCTGTGTCTATGGGAGTGGTAGGGCAGTGAATCGTTCTGTGGCTATGGGAGTGGTAGGGCAGTGAATTGTTCTGTGGCTGTGGGAGTGGTAGGGCAGTGAATCGTTCTGTGGCTGTGGGAGTGGTAGAGCAGTGAATCGTTCTGTGGCTATTGGAGTGGTAGGGCAGTGAATCGTTCTGTGGCTGTGGGAGTGGTAGGGCAGTGAATCGTTCTGTGGCTATGGGAGTGGTAGGGCAGTGAATCGTTCTGTGGCTGTGGGAGTGGTAGAGCAGTGAATCGTTCTGTGGCTATGGGAGTGGTAGGGCAGTGAATCGTTCTGTGGCTGTGGGAGTGGTAGGGCAGTGAATCGTTCTGTGGCTATGGGAGTGGTAGGGCAGTGAATCGTTCTGTGGCTATGGGAGTGGTAGGGCAGTGAATCGTTCTGTGGCTGTGGGAGTGGTAGGGCAGTGAATTGTTCTGTGGCTGTGGGAGTGGTAGGGCAGTGAATCGTTCTGTGGCTGTGGGAGTGGTAGGGCAGTGAATCGTTCTGTGGCTGTGGGAGTGGTAGGGCAGTGAATCGTTCTGTGGCTGTGGGAGTGGTAGGGCAGTGAATCGTTCTGTGGCTGTGGGAGTGGTAGGGCAGTGAATCGTTCTGTGGCTGTGGGAGTGGTAGGGCAGTGAATAGTTCTGTGGCTGTGGGAGTGGTAGGGCAGTGAATCGTTCTGTGGCTGTGGGAGTGGTAGGGCAGTGAATCGTTCTGTGACTATGGGAGTGGTAGGGCAGTGAATTGTTCTGTGGCTATGGGAGTGGTAGGGCAGTGAATCGTTCTGTGGCTGTGGGAGTGGTAGGGCAGTGAATTGTTCTGTGGCTGTGGGAGTGGTAGGGCAGTGAATCGTTCTGTGGCTATGGGAGTGGTAGGGCAGTGAATCGTTATGTGGCTGTGGGAGTGGTAGGGCAGTGAATCGTTCTGTGGCTGTGGGAGTGGTAGGGCAGTGAATCGTTCTGTGGCTGTGGGAGTGGTAGGGCAGTGAATTGTTCTGTGACTATGGGAGTGGTAGGGCAGTGGCTACATTTCAGCTGGGTCTGTCCGGGCCAACTGGACGGAAGATATCGCCGTACCCCGCACACCACATCCACCGTGCATGTGGCTGTGGGCTACTGGCTACTCGTCACGTGTGGCAGCCACTCCAGTCTACCAGCAGCACCGGGGGATATTCGTTGAGAAATGAAGCCCTGGCTCAGGGATTACGTGGGGCGAGTTGTACAACTGTGCGAGTGCTGTGCGTAGAGTGGCGTCGCTATTGCGTGCACTGGCTGTGCCCCTGCATCGGGGCCTACGGACTGCGGCGGGGGGGGGGGGGCAGGGGGGAAGGGGGCAGTCTACGAAGTGGAGGACGGCTGGGGGCTGGAATTGTACATAGGGGGGGGGGGGCAATTGAATGTCTTGCGCAAGTGCCCGCGCCTGCCACCACGCTAGGCCACAGCGGTGGCGATTATAACAATTATAGTTACAATTATAGTTATTATTTAATTAATGATTTTTATAGTCCGCTCTTTGACCGTGCGAGTTGGTGGCGCTATTCATAGCCACAGTGGAAGTCGCGAGGGATAAATGTCACCGTGCAAGTTGCTCGACAAACCATGAATAGAAATCGGGTTAGTTGTAACAGAGGCAGTTGTGTGTATATACACACACACATTGCATGGGAGGCCTTGCGTAAGCAATGTTGGAAGTGTACTGAGTATTCATTTGGGCTACGCGCGCGTGGGGAGATTTTCTCGAGGATTTGTCGGCTGTCTTCGCAGACGAAGCGAAACAAAGTCTGGGCGGCGCAAGTCAGACAGAGCCGAGCCCCCAGTCGACATCAAGGACCGCGTCAAGCAGGAGCAGCAGCCAGGCAGACATCCAGCCGGCAGCGCCGTGTGAATCAAGAGAGGGAGAGAGAGAGAGAGAGTCGCTCAATCAATGTCATCAAGACGCTGCAAACACATGGAGCAAAACGCCGCACACAACTTGCCTGGCAAGACACGGTACAGCCCAGGATTGGAAGAACCATTTTCATCCACGCTGTGATCTGCATGGCATAGCAAAGTATCGATACAGCCTCAGAGCAGCATCGTTAATGCTCGCACAGCTGATGAACTGTGCAGTGCTTAGTTTGATCGGGGTCTGTCCGTATCAGAGAACCGTAAAATATTTCCACACCCGGCGCACCATATCAAGTATACACATCACTTTGGCTAACTATTCACATTACACCTACTCCAGCCTAAACTAAAAACCAAACAATTTGTGTTTTAGCAGGTAAGGCATATTGTGCTATATAGCCATTTTTCAGAAGTGACCTGCCCACAAATGATAGCTCAACGAAGTGGCTTATTGCGTGGACATTTCTCGCAGCCAATAACTCGAAACGCATTTTTCTAAACGCGTCGGGAAAAACTCGAGGAGCCGAAGAAAAATCCACGCGACCACAGTGGGAACATGCAGACTCCAATCATACAGGCTTCGGGGTCAGAATCGAACCCACCGCCTTCCCGTATACCAGGCAAAATAGTAAACACCTCGCTACCGTGGCCTCGACTGACGACCCGGTGGACATTGAGTGAGTAATCGAACCCCGCCCGATACGCATGCGGCGATCACACGTGCCGAGATGACGGCCATTCGTCTCGGAAACTCGAGAAGAAACTCCACAGTTGGAGTCTTCGCCTCTGCGCCTGCCGCATAACCCCGTGCCGCACGGGCGAACAACCTCGCTCGCTGGGACAGGCGGTCCCCACGCCTGCAACCATTCGGGTCTGCCACATGTCCAGCATGCGTGACACGGTGCCGTATGTTGAATATCTCTCGCACCGTACGTAGCCAACCGTGCTAATCGGAGGTGCAGCGTGGTTCGCGCAGGTTCGTCCACGCCTTGAGATAGCTGCGGTCCTGGGAACTCTGTAAGTCTTAAATTTCGATTTAAAGCTTTCGTGACTGCAGGGATTCATCTTCTTGGTTCTTTCGGTAAAGTCACGTAGAAGGGAAGTAATAAAATAATAAAAATTCTTATATTATATAAAAAATTTATTATATTATTATATTATTTAATTCTGTAAGTCTTCCTGAGACGATTACAAGCTCTATTCTTTGTCAGTTAGACAACAACAACGACAGTAACAAAAATGCCCCACTAAAGACGATGCATGTCTACGTCGTTCTCCCCTCTTATTCCAATATCGTGAGAAATTCTGCTTCCCATCTACCTCGGGAGGTTGCAACCCATGCAACCGTGCAATCACGTGGACCACCCAGAGCTCAAGGCGTATATAATCTCGCGCTGTGGAGGCTGCTGCGCGTGTCGAGGGAGGGGGGGGGGAGGGGGCACTAACCCCATCGCCTCCCCACGGTGACTCCCCGTGGCCCGTCTGCGATCGTGGAGGCGCATTCATTAAACGGGGCCCTCGCTCGGACGCGCGTCTATTGCTTTCATAAGCGCCGGCATTAATGGAATGACGACGATCCCGCATCACCGGCGCAGGTACAACGCCGTTATAGGCGTGGAGGGACGCGTGAGACGGTGGCTTCAATGATTGCTCCGGGGGGGGGGGGGGGTTTAAGGGCTTTTGTTTGTTGATTTCGCTACCGAAATGGGAATATCAAATATTATAAAAAGACGCCACCGCCCGTCGCTGAAAGTCTGGGGCGTCGTCGTGGTCGGTGTGCACGCGCGACATCACTCGTCACAATCGCCGTGAGCCCAGTGCTGCTGAGTCCAGATTGGGAAATGTGTCCGCAGTCACGGTGATATGGCAGTGGCTCTGACGTGTGCGTATCAGTGGCGTAAGTAGCATCGTGGGGCAGGCTGGGGTGCCTTGCCCCCCCCCCACACCACCCCATCCCCCGGTAGTCAAAGCTACGAGTTGGGGCCGCGGCTTGACAACCACCATGCTACGGTGTTGCAGTGACATCTTTCGCGAAGACAGAGCGCCCCGACAGCATGAAATGTTCGAGACCGTGAGCGTAACGATGTTATTATGCAAGAGTCAAATCAAATGTTGGGACCCCTCACCTGACTGATTGCCGCAGCCCTCGAGCTGATAATGTAGTTACGCCACTGGTAGCTATGTATGCTGAACTTCTTTTGCACCGTACATAGCCAACCCTGATAATCGGAGGAAGTCAACAAACGAAACACAAAAAGCAATTCGAATTGAATGAGTTTTGAATACTTTATAAACGTGCATAGCTCCAGTGGCTTCCTGATATCGGAAGGAAGAGCGTTCCAGACGGCCACAGAAGCGCATATGAAAGTGCGCGAAAAAAATGGAACGGGTAGTGATGTGACGTTGATGGAATATCACAAAGATGAAACTTCTGCGGGGTGGTGCGGTGGCCCCGCAAGTTGGAGCTATCGCTTGGTCACGCCGGAGCGATATCTGAACCGGTTTGGGTCCCCCCTCCTCCCACCGTTCACCAACCTGCACTGACCGGTGGTGAAATATGGTCAAACTTACCCCCATGACTGAAATCTCGTGGTGAGGCCGTCATCCAGCAGTGGATTGATAACGGCTCTAAGTTAACATGATTTTACATGTTAATCTGGGGGCACGCAAATACACGACGCGCTGTAGCCTGTGTGGATGTTGATTACATCCATGGAACTCACAAGTCAATGTTTAGAAGGTAGCACTGCAGGTGAGTTTCTTACCTGTCTGCACATGAGAGATGCACCTCGGATTGCACCTCCGGTTAGCACGGTTGGCTATGTATGGTGCGAAAGAAGTTCAACATAACGTACATGCATGATACTTACATGAAGTCCTCTCGCCTACGTGGGTTTCCTGCAAAAATAATTGTCCAAATATTTCGGACAGGTCGCTTATTCTCCTCTGCTGACACCCACAGTGATCCCAATGTTGGCTTCATCTGGGAGGACATTGGAGTGTCCGGAACATACCCATCACGCATACAAGATGGTGACACGCAAAGCGCCGCACAGATGGATTTAATAATGCATTACCACACTGAAATCCGCCGGCACACGTCGCAGCTCGGACCTAAAGCGCACGGTAGTCTCATGTGCTCAACAGGCTTCACGCTGATTGGCTTCTCAGAGTTCAGTGGGGGGTCGCTCATTCTCATCTGCTGCACCCAATGTCTGGAACCCCCCCCCCCTCCCCAGCAATCCGTGCTGCCGACTCCCTGTCCCTGTTCGAGTTCAGGCTCAAGTCCTTTTGTTCCAGATTTGAAGCTTTCGTGACTGCAAGGATTCATACTCTTAGTTCTTTCGGTAAAGTCACGTAAGTAAAAAATGAAATTAAAATTGATAAAAAAAATAAAATAATAAAAAAATCACGACGTTTCGGAGGCAACACAAGTCTCCGTCATCAGGTGGGACCGTCCTTTTGTTCCAACATTGCCCTGTGACCGACGGCATCTCTCTACAAATAAACACGCCGCCTGTATCTGTACAGCGCCTTGCGATGTGGTCGCACTGAAAGTCTGCTCTCTTGCTTTGTACGCTGGGCCGTTCTAAACGAGTCTGGATGTTCGATGTGGACACAACAGTCAGGAGTGGTTTCCTGGTCAACTGAGCCTTAACATGGCACTCATCGCCTGTCTGCAATCCTAAACCAGTGGTAGAAAATTCCGCATTCTTATGGCAGGGCCGAGTCTTTCCATACGACAGGCATCAATCACTTCCCCACTCGATTACGACACACAGGGGTCAAGGGCTGAGCCAAATCACGAGCGGGACTTGAACTCAACCTTCCGTGCGTGAGCAAACTGCACACTCGACTGGCGTGCCACACTCTCCGATTCCGTAAATAAAGAATTCACATGATTAACTTTTTATACACACGCGGGTGAGATCCAGTGCCTATGACTAAGTCACACGGTATACGCCAAATCTCTCGGAATCTCGGGAGCTCAGAGCTTCGTTGAGCCTGGATAGCGCTTGCACGGGTGGCTGCACTGGGTAACAGGTGCTATAGGCAGTTTCGCAGCAAACGTAGCAGGCAGCAGAGGCCCGCTGCAGCAGAATCCACGTCACGTGCTCACACGTCCACGCTCTCCCGCCACCGTCCATCTGGAAGGGCTCTGGGCACACTCGCCCTTTCAGCAATCTGCACCACTGACCGTCGTGGTGAAGTATGTTCCAATAACACCCCCCCATCGTGACCTGGTTTGACTAAGGGTGCCGTACCTGAACGTGTACTTAAGGGCGAGATCACTCGTTGTTAGGTCGTGAACAGGGCGATCGAGCTGAGTATAAGACGGCAATGCCATTTGAATTTAAACAAAGCAGATAACCAATGCATTAGACGGTGTGTATCTGATATATGCTCGCTATTTACACATATCGCAGAATATTCAGGGATGTGCCGTGCTCATGAATCAGTGTCACTTTGTCCTCCTATTTTCATTCATATTTATTGGGCAGCATTACATAAACATGCGACCCCGTCCCGTATCCGTGATGTATTGTCTCGGCTAGTTTGTGTATAAAGTATGAATCTGGAATTGCAAAATAGCAACGAATTTTGTTTTTTGGTTTGACAATGAAAAGCAGTGAAGTGGAAGGGTAAAAGGGGAAACTCAGGGACTAAATATTTTAATCGGATTCAAATCACAACTGAAATCCTACCACGATTCCTGTCAATAACAATTACAATTATCATCAGACATTGTTTATCCACCGCTGGATGAAGACCTCCCCATGTCATCGCCATCCGTCATGGCCTTGCGATGCCGAAATCCATCCGACTCGTGACCACGAGTTCGTCTCGCTGCTACATTTCCGCAGCAGTCGACCTCTCTGGGACAGCAGTCAGGACCTCCTTTAGCTGCCATTCTGCTACCAGTCTCGTCCACGCAATAACACGTGAGCTCAAAATGTCCAATTGACAATTCTCAACTATTTTTTAAAAAAATATTATAATGCAAACCCGTTCGTGGGTGCTGGGTGATATTATTACATCACAGGATCGTGAGAGATGCTGTCGTCTTACGGAGGCCCTTATCCAGCAGTAGATTGACCATGGCTGGCGATAATGATGGAAGCCTTTAGATGTTTAGATGCCACCGCCCAATTTTACACGTCTACAATTGGTCCAAGCATGTCGCACGGGTGGCTTTAACCAACCAACCAACGACGACCCACTCGCGTGCAGCCCGCGTATCAACCAGTGGCGTAGTTGTAGAATGTGCAGGCGGTGCAACTGCACTGGGGCCTACGGGCTGGAGGTTCCCAGGCTCCGACCTTCAGGGGCACAATGCCGACCACTCACGCAACTTCGCGGGCACCGATCCCACTGAGGCCCGTCGACGCTGAGAGGTTCAAAATTGTTACCGCGCGCAGCAATTGAGAAGCCTTTGTGGAGATTAAAGGGTGTTTAGGCACAGACTGACAGAACGTTATTTGATGAGCTCTTTAGGCAACAGACCTGACAGGTCTTTTACCGGGGGGGTCTTTAGTTTATGTTTCTTAAAACAAATGCTGCTGCTGCTGCAACAACAGAAACAACAAAAAGGCTGATGGTCTGAAATATGATTTAATTTTTGCCTGGCGAAAGAGGTTCAATGCCCGTTTATTAATAATTTTACGACGGTAATAATCCTTGCAAAACATATTTACAGCCGTTTGTCGATCCACTGTTGTTGGATGAAGCACCCCCCTAGTGCGATGTCGATCATTGGGGTTGCTTAACCACACTGCACCACGCTGGTCCATACAGCAATACTGTATCGGTCAGCGAATGTTGAGGGTTTGTGGGTGATTAGTGTGGGCAGGGCTGATTTAGATGTCACTCACATGGCTGGGAATCGAACCTAAGTTGTCATATCCATGGTGCAGCACGCACTCATCATTGCACCACTGTTCCACCTCGTTATTTTATCTTCCAGATAAAACACAAGCATCGGGACGCGCTATCGGATTGACAGAGGCGGGGGATGTCAAGACGTCATTCAACTGCTGTTGTTGTTGTTGTTGATGTTTCAACTTCTGCTCCGGGAAAACGACCTGAACGGAGGACGTGCTCCAGATTTTTTCCGAACAATAAATCTATTTTTTTTAAAATCCTGAAATCAAGCATACGTACGAAATTTATGACGATCGCAAAAAAAAGTGGTTTCGGGATGAACGGAATCCCGTTTTGGGAGTAACCTCCTCGCACGATGTCACTTCCACGCTTTTGCCGTCACCTTTGTTTGCACGCAGACACGTAAATATCCATCTCTAAAGCCACGTACACGCGAGCCGAAAATATGAAAGCAAGACCTAACATCGGCTTTGGAAATCCGAAACTTTGAAATACGAAACTCAGCCCTATCAAATTCGAAGATCACCCCAATGTAGCCTGAAGCAGACTGCTGGGGCAAGTGCTACTAGCGAGCAGCGGCGAGGACTGGTACGGGGGAGGTTCAAGTTCAAGTTCATGTATTAGGTGTAGCCCTGTGAGCCATTCGGCTCTTGAATCGGGTGCTACCGCAACAAACAAAAAACAAAAACATGAACAAGAAAACATCTTAAAGTGACTATGTGACTAAGTGCAAACAGAAAATCCAAGAAAAGACAGCAAAATATTGCAGAAAAAAGCACCGTACACCAACGCTGTGTGCAAAATTCCCAGTGGGATGCAAGTCAAACAACAACAACAACCATAAGACAACTTAGATTAAGGCCATCAGTCTAACTCTGTACTACAACAAACAAACATGGCTAAACCAATACACTTTTCGAAATCACCAAAATAAAGCCATGAAAGCAATGAAAAAGCAATCATAGGAACTGTGACGGAATTGTGGTGAGCAACACACCACGCCCGGCCGCCTTTGTCTCTCCCGATGCACCACGTGGTCCATACAAGGTGCACGTATAGACATGAGTACATACGCGCGCCCACACCTATGGCATCTGTATAAACTAAATTTTATTTGTTTTTATGTTACCAGGTAAAGCCCAGCTCTCTTTAAGAAGGGACCTGGCGACAAGTGACCGCTCAACGAAGTGGATCATCGCCTGGAAATGCACAGCAGCCAATTACTCTCATCGCGTGAGAGAGAGACACACAGACTGCAAATATACAGCAGGCCTCAGAGTCGGGGTCGAACCCACGACCTACTGTACACCAGGCGAGGTAGTTAATATATCATAGCCACCGTGATGATGATGAGAGAAAGAGACACGCAGACTCCAAATATACAGCAGGCGTCAGGGTCGGGATCGAACCCACGACCTCCTGTACACCAGGCGAGGTAGTTAATATCTCCTAGCCACCGTGATGATGATGAGAGAGAGAGACACGCAGACTCCAAATATACAGCAGGCGTCAGGGTCGGGATCGAACCCACGACCTCCTGTACACCAGGCGAGGTCGTTAACATCTCATAGCCACCGTGATGATGATGAGAGAAAGAGACACGCAGACTCCAAATATCCAGCAGGCGTCAGGGTCGAGATCGAACCCACGAACTCCTGTACACCAGGCGAGGTCATTAACATCTCCTAGCCACCGTGATGATGATGAGAGAGAGACACACGCAGACTCTAAATATACAGCAGGCGTCAGGGTCGGGATCGAACCTACGACCTCCTGTACACCAGGCGAGGTCATTAACATCTCATAGCCACCGTGATGATGATGAGAGAAAGAGACACGCAGACTCCAAATATACAGCAGGCGTCAGGGTCGGGATCGAACCCACGACCTCCTGTACACCAGGCGAGGTCATTAACATCTCCTAGCCACCGTGGCGTCCCGCCGGAACGGGAATGGGTTGGGGGTTGGGTGACAAGCGGAGGAAATGGTTTATCGGTCCGGTTTAAACCAAGAAGCAGTAGTCAAGCGGAGGAGACAATTGGGCAATTTTCGCGTGAGAATTGTCGCAAGGCGATTGGCGGCTTTTGTCGTCGAGACGCGCGGGTGGCACCAGGGGGGCGGTGGAGGGGCGGTGGGGGGGCGGTGGGGGGAGCCCAAATTGAAAACATCGCGGCGAGCCCATTACAGCCCACGCGGTGTGACAATGCACACGGGAATTATGAATTCCATGTAAGGGGAATATAGAGTTGATGATATGTGTGTGTGTATATATGTAGTATGGAGTGGTGGAGGAGTTGTTAGCGCACTGTGCTAAAAACCCGAGTTCGATTCCCGCTCACGGCTGCCAACACCTACAGTGACTATTATCTGAACCGGTCATGGGCCTCCCCTAGGTCGACTCAGGAGACAAAGGCGGGCGGGCGTGGTGCTGGTCACCCAAACCCGCATGTGCCGTGCCGGCCTTAATATGTGCTCGCTAACCGCACTTGCCCCAACGGTATGTTGAGGCTATACGGGGGATCTTTGTCTTTACCTCTTCATATAACGCAGGACGGTGCCTGCTGTATACATCAGAGCCAATCCCCACCTCCGTACACCACTCAAACGAGCGTTTGGAAGAAAAAAAGTGTCACTTCGCCTGCGGTGCAAATTTCGCGTCTCCATCACAGGGACAGCCACCCCGATGTCAATTGTCCAACCGCGTAATGAAAACACGGGATGGAGTGAGCGGTGGCGCAAGTGGTTAGCACAGCCACCCCCCCCCCCCCCCCCCCCCCCAATCATTGCACTTATGAACCCGGGTTTCTATTCATCGCCACGGCAAACATCTGCGGCGGGTGATGATGTCCGAACGGGTCATGAATGAAAACAAACCCGCGCTGACCAGCGTGACGTGCGGTCAAGACGGGCACCTGCATCGCTTCTGCGGCCGTCTGGAACGCTCTCCGTTCCTTCCGATTATTTGGACGCCACTGGAGCTATGCACTTTCAAATCGTCGCGATTGAAAACTCGTTTATTTCGAAGTGCTTGGCGTGTTTAGTTCGTCGTCTTCCGCCCACACCTCCGATTGGCACGGTTGTCTATGTACGGTGCAAAACAAGGTTCGACATACACACATACCACGCTGGTCAGTGTTGGTTGGCGAAGGTGCTGACCATGAGACGTGGGTGCATAGAAAGTACTGCAGAGTGCAACTGTGGGTTTTTGCTGCCACTGCCATCTGCTTCGGGAATTGGAAAGACCATCACCGCGATGTGTTGCTACTTCACGACATTAACCGGTGAGCGGTAGTCCCAAAAACATGAAGCAAAGGTGGGTGGCCCTCTCTTAATTTGTCTTTGCGAATACGTTTAGCCCCCCCCCCCCCCCGCACCAAACACCGCATTTTGTCTTCCACACATCTATTGCTTAGCCCTGATTACGGGTTGTGCGGACAACGTAGCTTCTAAGCAACGACGATGTTGGATGGTTTATGCAGCAGGAGGTAAAGGAGCAGCCCTGCAAGTGCTCGCTCACGCCACTGCTGGCGGAAGGGCCTCCACGAGAAGGGAGCTCCAGGGAGCCCCTAGATGATGTTTGGCCTACTCTTCCACATTGACCAGACTTCTTGGATGAGGTGGTAGTACCCCACGACGCGTGACAAACCAATCCACGTGTGTGTATGTTGAACTTCTTTCGCACCGTACGTGGCCAACCGTGCTCATTGGAGGTGCTTGGGAATGACAGCAAATTGTGGTGTACTACTTCTATATATTATAAACAAAGTGTTGTACCCCCCGACACTGCTGGGTGGACAGTAGCAGCGAGTGGTGGTGGTGATCAGGATTCAATAAATCATCCCCATCGAAACCCGATCCTCCTCTGGGTGGCCAGAAGTCCAGTTGCACTGACCATCATCCCCACATCCCCATCGCCGAGGCAGCGTCCTCCTCCCCGCACTCGGTTCATATCGCGACGAGAACACCGCCCCGCAAAACGTGGCCGAGCGTCTCACGCCGCCGTCTCGCCGTGCCGGTGTCAAAAAGCTCCCACACGAGCCGTCGAGGCTTTGCGAGCGCGTGGCGCTTGCCTCCAAAGCCGCGGCTCTGAATGAATTCAAACCAAGAAAAAAAAATGAACGAACGAGACCGGCGATCATCACGGTGGAGTTCGCCTGGGCTGTGTCGCAGCACGCTCCACGAGCATGTCGAGAAAAAAAAAAGTTTGCGTAGGTGACATAAAATTACCAGTGTCTCATTATCCGGTAATGTATTTTTGTCTCCCCGCGCCGGGCAAGGGAAGAGGGAGGAGAGAGAAAGAGTGGGAGTGAGAAGGGAGAGGGGAAGGAAGGGCTCAGGTGGTAACCGCTCATGGCCGAGGCGTTTAGTGGCCATGAGCTCACGTGGGGCCTTTACGGGAATTGAACTCCGCGCGGTGCCAACGCGGCCAGCCTCAATCGCTCACCATTTTTATTTCGATTTAAAGCTTTCGTGGCTGCAGGGATTCATTCATCTTCTGGGTTCTTTCGGTAAAGTCACGTAGAAGGGAAGTAATAAAATAATAAAAATAAAACATAATAAAATACAATTCTCACGACGTTTCGGCCACAACGCAAGCAGCCGTCCTCAGACCTGGTCTTCACCTGAGGACGGCTGCTTGCGTTCTGGGCGAAACGTCGTGCGAATTTTTTTATTATGTTTTATTTTTATTATTTTATTACTTCCCTTCTACGTGACTTTACCGAAAGAACCAAGAAGATGAGCTCACCATTGATTCCTTTCTCCCCGGTGCCACGCCACCGCGAGGTGGTTGCAATCGTATCGGCCAGACGTAAATGCCTCGCCCATGTTGAAACTTCTGAGAATAAGAGGTTCTCGTTGTCGGGTGGAGCGCAATTTTTTGGATAAGTGATGGTCACAAAATTAATATCGAGCGACGTAGATATCGAATGATATTTTAGTCCATCAACCTCTTGTAGGCCACCTGGCCTTCTGAGCCAATGAGTTTTTTTTATCCGAAATTGTTTCAATTTGTTTGTTGGACTTCTTTCGCACCGTACGTAGCCAACTGTGCTGAATTGGAAGTGCAAGAGCAGTTGGAACACTGGGCAGGCTTCCACTGTCCGAGTCCCATCATCATCATCAGCAGCAGCAGCTGCAGCGTGGCTCATTAAATGTCAACGGGACACAGCAAATCGGGTGTTTACAGTGACATACTGCAACGTTGAAACAACTTTGTCGGTCCATTAATGTAGACCCCATCAAAAGAATGTGGTTTGTTAACTAACTCCAATGGACTAACGGTTAATATTAGCATGGTTAACTACGCACTTATCAGAGTGCTATTATATGTTCAGACCAATGATTGTTTACGAATTTTAGTTTTATTGTTATATGAGAAAGGGTGTTCGTGTCACCATCATTAACAATAAATAGACATTTTAATCTCTCTCTTTGTTTACCCAGAAAATCCTGACGGAGTCTTGCGACTCTTACTAACGAGGGTGCCGCGAGAATTTCACACACAAGGGGAAGGGGGGTGGGTTGCTATGTAGGTTTCAATTAAGTAATTTGCGGTGTAATTTTTTTTCTAATTTGGTAAATTCAAAACCATGACGCTGGCACGCAATGGGCCTACTCCTGCGAATGAGACAACGTGATCTCTCAAGTCTTCTGTGAAGCAGACCTGCGCGTAGCAGTAGGTGTGTGGGTTTTTTTTGTTGTTGCAATCATTACACACGTCTGTATTAATCGGGGCGGCCGCCTGCAATCGAACCGCGAACTTCTGCAACAACGACGCGGCAAACGCAGCACGACCATCCCGCTGGGCCTGCGTCACAGCCCAGAATATGTTGAGGACGTCACGGTGGCTAGGAGATGTTAACTACCTCGCCTGGTATACAGGAGGTTCGTGGGTTCGACCCCGACCCTGACGCCTGCTGTATATTTGGAGATTGCGTGTTTCTCTGCCCGTGGTCGCGTGGATTTATCTCCGGGTCCTCCGGGTTTTTCCCTCCACATTTAGAATGAGCATGCCTTTCGAGTATCTGGCTGCTGTAAATGTCCACTTAATAAGCCACTTTGTTGAGCTATCATTTGTGGCCAGCTTGCTTTTGTAAAGGAGCTACATAACTCAGTGATCCTCACTTGGTAAAATAAAAAATATAGTTGCGTAGAGTTTTACTGATACTGCGTTGGATGCGGTGGTGCACAAACACAAACAACAACAACAACAACCCGGCACAATCGCCAATAGAGCTGCGATTGGCCCTTTCGTCGTAGCATCGCTGTGTGGGTGTGTGATCTGTTGACAAGCGGGGAGAGGCAGTGTAACGGTCAGCGCGCCGCACTTCAAACCTAGCAAGACCAGTGACGATTATCTGAACCGGTCATGGGCCTCTCCTAGGTCGACTCGGCCTCAAAAGCGTACCTGGTGCGTTGTGTAAACATCAATATTCGGGAGACAAAGGCGGCCAAGCAATGTGCTGGCCACCCACCCCCTCGTGTGCCGTGCCGGCCTTCATTAGGTGCTCGCTAACAGCACTTTTTCTGACAGTCTGTTGAAGGCTGTAAGGGAGTTCTCTGTTGATCTTCGTCTGTTGACAGGCGCGGTCAACCCCGTTACACGACGCGAGTCCGCTAAAAAAAGCACAACACAGGCGCTTTAAATTATGATTTGTTAACTCGTCAAGAGGGATGGCGTTCAGGAGTCAAAATCATCATTAGTCAACGATTCAGCCCCTGACAGGCCCCTGATCACGTGTGGGATAATTGAAATTCATAGAGATTACACACACAACAACCCATCGGGCTCAATTAATGCGATACTCGTAACAGCCGAGCGTGGTTTTGTATTTCATAGTTTTTTTTATCTCTTTGGTTTAAATTCATCGTTGTGGGGGCCGCTTAACGTTGCGTTTTTTGTTTTTAAAATAAGAGCAAATGCCATGCGTTTAAAGAAAATGCAAGATCTTTCATTCCCTGCTGCTGGAATCGCACCCTGTAATTTGTTTCGTGTTTCTTCTCTGCGTAATCTCCACCCTCTCCCCCTTCCCCCTCTCCCCCTCCCGCTCCCCCTCCCTCTCCACCCTCTCTTTCCCCCCTCTTTCCCCCCTCTTTCTCCCCACTCTCTCTCTCTCGTGTTGTGATGAAGGGCGACGTTGAAATTGCACGACGCTCATCATACCCCACCGCACATCACTCTTGTTCCGTGCGTAACCGAGCCTCAGCTAACGGAAGGTGATCACAATGTAGATTTGTTTTGTTCTCTATAAAATACGTATATTAAAAAAAAAAACATGATCGTGCAATATTTAAAACAGAAGGTGCAAAGCGTTCTTGTGCAATCAAATAAAAAAATAATAACGGAGAGGCTCCGTGAAGAAGCGCTGTGGTTGTTTTTTGGTTGCGATATCATCATATTATTATTATTATCATCTCTTGACTTTGTGTCCCGTTGCATTGAGGGAACAATGCCTGCCTGCGATGTGAATCTCGCTGTACACAGCGTACACACACGCGCGCAACGACAAAGATGCCCCGTATAGCCTTCAGAGACTGTTGGGGCAAGTGTTGTTAGCGATCACCTAGGAGCGGGTGGGTGGCCAGCACCACGCCCGGCTGCCTTTGTCTCCCCAGTGGCGATGTTTTTACACACCATGCCAGGTACTCATTTGAGACCGAGTCGACCTAGGGGAGGTCCAGGACCGGTTCAGTTAATCATCACTGGGGTTAGTGGCTGTGAGCGGAAATCGAACTCGTGTTGGCGAGTTCGTAGCACAGCGCGCTAACCGCTGCTCCCCCTACACACACATAACCCACACACACAATCGTGATTATTGTAATATTAATGAGCAAAATAATGTCGTTTGTTCACCACGTAAAGCCTCATTAAGGCTTAAGTATTATTCTAGATTTGAAGCATTCGTGACTGCAAGGATTCATACTCTTAGTTTTTTCGGTAAAGCCACGTAGGTAAAAAATGAAATTAAAATTAATAAATAATAAAATAATAAAAATTATGACGTTTCGGAGGCAACACAAGTCTCCGTCATCAGGTGGGACCGTCACAGCCAGATTTGCTGTATCAAGTGAGGCCTAAGTATAATGTTCAGGATGGGTCCTGCTTCATAATGAGTGGTTGGCTTCGAGAGGGAGCAACTGGAGACACCTACAACGGGGGTGGAATAACATTCACAGCTCCACACAGATGTATTCACGAATCCAATACTCTATTATTATTATTATTCCCTGGCTACCTGGCAGCCGCATGCCTACAACACACCTGGTAGTATGCATTCTCAAGTCGTCACGCGTACAAGTACGAACCAGGCTCAACTCGACCGAGCGTCTGAGACCTCGGTGCAAGGTGCAATTCTCCTTTGCTGCTCCCACTGTCTGAAGCTGCATTTCCGCAGTCATCCGTGCTGTCGACTCTCCCCCGCCCATGTTCAAGATCAGCCTTAAGGACCCGTCTTTCTTTGCTCCCTGCCGATGCATTCATACGAAAAACGAATAATTGTTTATTTTCACAGTACTCTTTGTCAGGAGAGTTCTGCATTGAGATTTTTTTTCTATTTTAAGATGTTTTCAGCCGATTAAATAACGAGTGTTTATCATATACCGTGTGAGGAAACCAGATCAACCGGGAGAGAAAACACACACACGTGCGCGCGTGTGACACTCTCTCCCAGTACAGATGGAAACAGATGGCGACGAGTTCGCTCGCCGTACCGCCATTCTCTGGCTCGCCAGGGAACGGCGGCCTCTTCGACGCCCACGGGGAGGGGGGGGGGGAGGGATTTTCGCAGCCCATCTGCGTGTGACCCACCAACCCTCGCTGCTTCCTCCACACAGTGGCGGCTCGCAGGCAGGCCACGTGCAGCAGGGTAGCCACCACAGCCCTGCCGATGGCCGACTACCTCGGTCGATAAATTAAATATGCCCACTGCTTCTGTACAGTGTCTTGAGAATGCGGTCACATATATATACACACACACCAAATATACGGTGTGTATATATACATAGCATGGTAATTGTATTGCATTGACATGATCGTGTTAATTCGTCTGTAGTGTCGTATAACGTGCAGCAGGGTAGTGTTTGGCAATGGTCCATTGCATAATAACAACAACAAATGTGCTCGTGGAAGCTCTGTGGAAGAATTAACTGGTGACCTCTGACCATTTGCGTAGGCATCATGAATTACTGGGCAATGCTGCCATGGAGGAATGGTTAGCGCCCTACCGGACTTTCAATCCAGAGTTGCACCGGCTCCATGCGATATTCCAGTGCGGCAGTTGAAACAATGGAGGGGGGGGGGAGATAAATTATTCATATGCCAATTTAAAAACCGTTCATCGGGAAACATTTTTTAAACGCAATTCTTACCAAGCCACCATGGTGTCAAGTGCAGTCTCCGACTCCGATCATCTACTCCATCGATCTCTGGACCTAAACCTCCCAATTGATGTGCTATGAAGAAGGGTCATTGCCCGAAACGTCGCCAATTGCATACAACATTTCGTTTCATTTTAAGGCCACGCACAGAGTGTTATTTACGACCGTGGTGAGTTTGTCGTTGACAAAAAAAAATGGGCGATTTTCTTAAATCTTCAACCCAGCCGCCTCTGTCCAGTTAGCAGTCGAAATGTATTTCTCGCCAGTAGATCTGGCGGGTCACGTATGGTGGGGTAAAGTGTGGGTACGCCCGCCTCTCCCATCGACGTCTGGCCAGCATGTGAAGGTATAGGCCAGAGGTCGGCAAACGTGCGGCTCTTCAAAGGCCACTTCGTTATTCACGAAGAACCACCGTCTGGTATTCGCATTGCATTGCGCGACTCTTGAAATAGAGCTATTTTTATAATCGTATTATTATGGTTGCCGACCACTGCCATGGGCTCAAGATAGCCTCGAGTGGCCGCGCTTCCACCAGCGGTGACGTGGAAGCGAAGCGATCTGTCCTGGAGATGTCAGCCAGGCTCGCCGCGACCACAGTGACGGACATGGCCGGCAGGCGGGCCCTGCGCGATGCCTCATGGCGTGGCTCCTGTTCCCTTCCCCGCTCGGTGACAGAGCGCTGCGCCTTTGGGGGGCTCTCAGGATAATCTGTTTCTGTATCGTAGCCTGGGGGGGCGGAGGGGGGGGGCGCGCCCGAGCCCAGTCTCCCGGACGAGACAAACCACCTCGCGCCCTCTCCTCCGTTGCCCTCCCGCCCGCTCATCCATCCATCCACGGGGGCTTCTGCCCGAGTCATTTGTCATTCCACCCCCACCTCCCCTCCACCTCTCCTCCACCTCTCCACCACGCCCCCCCCACACCGACCTCTCCTGTCTGACCACCACCAACCCACCAATGCAACCACCACCGCAGCTGCTAACACCATCGCAACCACCACCACTCGTGCCCACGCCTCCTCCAACCCACAGCAATCCCATTACCAACAAAGATTCCCCGTTTCGCCTTCAACGGACTGTTCGGGCAAGTGCTGTTAGCGAGTAGCACCTATGAAGGTGTCGGAGCGGCTTACGAGAGGGTGGGTGGGCCAGCACCACGCCTGGCCGTCTTCGTCTCCCCAGTGGCGGTGTTTACACTCCGGACCAGGTACTCATTTGAGGCTGAGTCTACCTAGGAGAGGCCCCGGACCGGTTAAGATAATAGTCACTGAGGTTCGTGGCTGTGAGCAGGAATCGAACTCGGGTCGCCAGGTTCTAGGCGAAGCGGTACTAACCACTTCTCACCATCATCACCAACTACCACCACTACTCATGCAAACCCTTCCAACTCACAACACCACCATCAGCAACACAAAGTAACCACCTCCACACCACCGCCATCAATATGCATCTGTAAGAAGACGGGGGTGGGGGGGGGGGGCGGACAACGGAGCCCACCTTCACCCCTGTATCAGATCCTCGGCTTTAAGCCGCGCGTTCCGAGATTATTTCAAACTCGGCGAGAGAACGAACAGAGCACGCCTCTGTTGAGAATATGAATCAGATCAATTGCTCCGTGGCAATGCGTTAAGCTATACGGGCGCGTGGCAATTTCAGATATCCTTTAAAAAAAAAAAACTCTCTCTTACACATTATAGCCTTGGGTGCTGGCGGAGCGTGCATGCCGATGAGAATTCTAAGCGAGGTGACGCTCACTTGGCTCGATTTTTTTTCCTTCCGCGGCCCGACTTTGCGTGGCAACGTCGTTTCCACCGCGGAAGCGCTGGCGTGGGGAATGATTGAAGTTTCACTCTGTCCGCCACGGCGGCATCTCGCCCGGCACAACGGCATTCACAGCCTCGGGAACTTTCATTTATTTGCAAGAACGCTCGCAACAATGCGGTGTTATTATCGCCGGAGAGTGTGTGTCTGTGTGTGTGTATCTGAGCGTGTCTGTGTGTGTGTGTCGGCTCAGCTTCAAATGAGTACTTGGTGCGATGTGTAAATATCGCAACGAGGGAGACATAGGCGGCTGGGCGTGGTGGTGGCCACCCACCCCTCGTGTGCTGTGCCGGTCTTCATTGGTGCTCGCTAACAACACTTGCCCCAACAGTCTTTTTCAGGCCATACAGGGGATCTTTGTCTTTGTGTGTGGCGGGGGAGCGGTAGTGTAGCGGTTAGCGCGCTGGGCTGCGAACCCGGTGAGCCGAGTTGACCCGAGTTCGATTTCTGCTCATGGCTACCAACACCAGTAACGATTATCTGAACCGTGACCGGACCTTCCCTAGGTCGACTCATATATAAACAGCGTCACGAGTGAGACAAAGATGAACGGGCGTGGTGTTGGCCACCCACCCCCTCGTGAGCCGTGGCGGCCTTTATAGGTGCTCGCTAACAGCACTTGCCCCAACAGCCTGTTCAGGCTATACGGGGGATCATTGTCTTTGTTTCGTCAGAAAGCACATCAGCTGGCACGCCAAATCTTTGGTTGTCATTGTAGAGGACTAAACGCACTATATAATAAGATGTTCTTTTAACTCAAACCGTTGCTAGCTAGAGATGACCCTAGTCCAGTGGGCTCTTCCTGGAAGCCGCGGACTGTCATTGCCAACCATCGACATCTTGTCAGAGACAATTTGCCACGCACGAAGTATAAACAAATTACAAATGAAGACCGCTTTAAATCGCTGTGTCTGGACCAGTTCTGGTGACCACGTTCACAAGGTGGCCGCTCGTGCCAGTGACACTCATCCTGGTCTCTTAGCGTTCTCGCCTGCAGGTTGATCAGCATCAACTCGAAACTTCAAACATTTCCCACGGCCTTGCGGAACAACAGAGGTCCGTCGACCTCAGGATAGGAAACCACGCGCTGTTGAGAAAATGCCCAGGCGAGGGAATCGAACCCAGGTCACCAGGAGGGTAGCAAGCACAAGTGTACTACGCATCGCCGTTATTTCCATATATGTCGTGTCTACAAGGAGCCAGATAAAAAACAAATACAATTCGTGTGTTCTCCCAAATAAGGCGACTTGCTGAATAATGGTTCCCCTTCAAGATATTTGCATCTCAATTTATGTTTCTTTGTTTAAATATTTTCCCTGGCGGTGCGAATAATCAGAAAAACTAATGTTTGGTTACACCTCTCGTGTATATTTAATAATTTCGTCCAATTATCGTGTTCAATTGTTCATTTTTCACCTCCGTTAATTATTTTGATTAGCTTTAAACTTGAGGGATTTGTTTTCTAAGATTTTGCACGCTCACCCTTTTACTGTTTTGTAATTGCCTCATTACTTGAATTTGCCGTTGTAAGCCAGGTCTCCCCCCCCTCCACCCCCCTTGGCAGCGAGACGTGTAGCCTCAATGGGCTCTCGGGTAGTGGAAAAATATTGGCTCGTAACCTCAGTCAGCATCGTCATCACGACGATGTGTATAGGGTGTCATTCTGAAGACGAGTATGTATATCCATAGGAGGTTTTTGGGTTAGATCGCGTACGTAGAAATGTGTCGTTAAACCCGCCACCACCCGACACAGCCAATTAGCAAAGGTTTGTCACGAAAAGAAAACGTGGCAATTCGTCGCTAGTTCAGCACACCGGTGTGTTGGAGAGTAAAACCCACAACGTTTACAATTCGAGTTCTCTCTCTAACAAACCGGTGTGCCGAACGAGTAACGATTGTGTCACATTTTGCTCACGTGACAAACCTTACTAATTGGCCGTGTCGGGTGGTGGCGGGTTTAACGACACATTTACATGTTCGCGATCTAACCCACAAACCTCGATTATGCATATTGGCCGTGAAAGCCTCCGTGTTATACTGCTACTGCACAGTTGAACAAAACGTGTGGCCGAGGGAATAAGTGAACGGTTTGACGCGGAACGCGCACGTGGGTTAAACCCACGTGGTCCCGGCGTGGATGATAAACTCAGTTCGTCCAGAGGTCTATCGACACCACGGCGGTGATTAAGGAGAATGTCTCCAATTGTCAGCAAAAGGTGGACAACAAATTATTTTCCTGTCTTTGAATCGCATCCCTACGTTGGTTGACAAACTCCGCCAAAAGTAAAAAAAAAAATTATACCTAATAAAGGTGTTTGGGTGAGATCGCGTTATTATAAATGTGTCGCAAGCCTCCACCACCCAAAAATGTGTCACGTTAACAAAACGCAAATTAGTTACTTCTTCAGCCCACCGGTGTGTTTGAAGAGTGAATCCACAACATTTATAATTTGAGTAGTACGACGTTTCGCTGGTGATTACATCCAGCATCTTCTGGCGATTTGCCAGAATAGTGAAGCCATCCACGTGCTTCCGGTCTTAAATAGTGCAGGATGATGTCATCATTGTTGAATCCCATCAGGATCCGTGATCAGAGGCGGGGGTGTATTGTAATTATCTAATAGATTAGTAATCAGTTAATGAGTTTGTGATTCCTCTTTAAGGAATTGTAATATAGTATTGTGTATTACATAATAATACGCTTCTAGGCTGCGCTAAGTCTGATCTTAAAGTTGCATTGAAAAACTATAATACTCCGATTAATGCTCCTGCTGTTGTGGAGTGACTCATGCAGCCAGCTATGGCTGCAGGGTTTTGGTGGTACATGTTGTTTATGCCATGTATTGTGAAAATTCCGTCACAGTTCCTATGATCACTGTTTCATTGCTTTCATGGCTTTATTTAGGTGATTTAGAAAAGTGTATTGGTTTAGCCATGTTTGTGTTGTTGTAGTACAGAGTTAGACTGATGGCCTTAATCTAAGTTGGCTTGTGGTTGTTGTTGTTGTTTGACTTGCATCCCACTAAAATGTTTGCACACAGCGTTGGTGTACGGTGATTTTTTTTCTGCAATATTTTGCTGTCTTTTCTTGGATTTTCTGTTTGCACTTAGTCACATATTCACTTTAATATGTTTTTTGTTCATGTTTTAGTTTTTTGTTTGTTGCGGTTGCACCCGATTCAAGAGCCGAATGGCTCACAGGGCTACACCTAATAAATTAAA
Source organism: Lethenteron reissneri (assembly GCF_015708825.2). Classification (NCBI taxonomy): domain Eukaryota; kingdom Metazoa; phylum Chordata; class Hyperoartia; order Petromyzontiformes; family Petromyzontidae; genus Lethenteron; species Lethenteron reissneri. The sequence continues at coordinate 2,740,035 of NC_083809.1, forward strand.
TTGAACTTGTAGCTATCAGAGTGGTTAAAATTATTTGTATTTTTCTCAATTTCAATGGATTCTCGAATTAGTCTTGGCCAGTAATAATTAGTTTTGCATAACACGTCAACGTTATCAAAATCAATGGAGTGTCCTTGTTGGCAAGCATGTTCTACCACTGCTGACAGCTGTGTATGAGAGAATGTAATGTTCCTTTGGTGTACTTAGTCTTACGCTGATGTTACGTCCCGTCTGTCCAATATAGCTTTTACATCTTTAAATTGTCTGAATATATTCAACAGAAACCATGCAACTGCCCATAAATATCATAAACAAAGACCCCCCTCCCCCATATAGCCTTAACAGACTGCTGGGACAAGTGCTGTTAGCGAGCGCCTATGAAGGCCGGAACGGCACACGAGGGATGGTTGGTCAGCACAACGCCCGGCCGCCTTTGTCTCCCTAGTGGCAATGTTTACATATATACACACACAGACACGTCCATACCCAGTGGTAGCAATCACTACTAGCGGCAGCGCGTGCACATCAGATACACGTCGTGGTGTACAGGGTGACCCCCAATTAATTGAGCCATAATAGATTGTTTTTCCTGTGCATATTCAATTCCTTTTTAAATAAACCTTGCTTTAACAAAAAAAATTACGTTTAAGAGAATGAAATGGGGGGTGGGGGGGGGGGTCACCAGACATCTGGACCACCCAGTATAATTTTCGCGAGCCTGTTCACAGCGATGGGATCTCCCTTCCCGGTCGCCCCAATCGAGCAGAGAGCCGCGCGCTGTGCTTCACCTCTCGGCCGTCGCCTCGCTCACGAGGTGCCCGCTACGAATCTTTATAAAAAAAAAAGTGCATTGGACTAAGCAAGTCGCTTTTGCGATCCCGGCTCCAAATAATTCAAATTATTATTACAGATAAAATTAAATCCGTTTACTAAGTACATCATCAAAATTGTTTTACGAAGTGGGTGTAAATTTTGATTTAAAGCTTTCGTGACTGCAGGGATTAATCTTCTTGGTTCTTTCGGTAAAGTCACGTAGAAGGGAAGTAATAAAATAATTAAAATAAAACATAATAAAATAATAATAATATAATATAATATTTTTTTTATTTTATTACTTCCCTTCTACGTGACTTTACCGAAAAAACCAAGAAGATGAAGTGGGTGTACGTTAAGAAGCACTGATTCGTTCAAATGTTATATAGTTAAACGATAACATTCAATTGACTTACATGCAACGTATACTTTCTCCGCAGTGAAAAAAAAAACAGAATCCACGATTTTCTCAGTTACCCTAAATCCACAAAGGCAGCAAGACCCTCGTCACCTCTCCAAACACCTCCGTGTTTAAATATCGCGGCGCGATATTGAACCTCCGCGTTTACATTTGGTCAAGGCACGAGAGACCCAGACGCGAATCCATCTTTATCCGTGTGAAACCGGTTCAGCCTGCGCCGTGCACCGCAACGGCTGAGTGGGGGAGATAATCTGGTCACGTGCCAGAAAAATAAACAATCAATGAACGACCACACCTGGATCACGTGACACCCGTCTCACCTGCGGGAGGGTGAATCCCCCAGAGCTGTGACCAGGTGTTGTTCATGCACTGTGAAGTTCATCACCTGGCAGACTTCCAGACGTTTCGATGACACATTCTACACCTTCGTCGTGACACCGCCACAAATTCTACACGTTGATCGGTCACACTGCTCTGAAAGGCAACGTTTCGGGCAATGCCCCTTCTCCGCAGCAGAGAGATGCTGTTGCCTATTGCAATGGCATCGCTGCCAACGCAGCGTCACAAACAAACTCGACGCGGTTCGCCGCACACGGACAATGTGTCCAAGACGTCACGGTGACTGTGAACCTGCAGCGAGTGGGCTGTGGCAGGGCACACGACACTTCACTGTGGGATCCGTGGTCTTGTCTCGTTGTGGTCTGGGGACTCATGTTGTTCTTAACACGTCGTAGGCTTTCGCGACCAATATCATCTAGAATAGAGTGTTTTTAAATCCTTTATATTAAGTTCACTTGCTTGCTTGCGCGCTTACGACTGTTCAAATCTTTCGGTCGTTTTTTAACCAACTTCCCGTGATCCAATCGAGCTGACATTTTGCACACAGACTCGTTGTGCGTGACAATTTATTTTCGTGAAAAAAATAAATAAATAAATTCCACTTTTTAGGAAGAAAAAAAATTCATATTTTATTTAAAATACCAATGTGATAAAAATGAAACTCTTACTCAAGAAAACCAAATGAATAAGAAAATAAAACCGATGCCACGCATATAAAGGATTTATAGTGAAAAACTGTTTTTACGGGTTAATTTTTTTGGGGTTAGATCGCGTAAATATATAAATGTGTCGTTAAAACCCGGCACCATCCGACACAGCCAAATAGTAAGGGTTGTCACGTAAACAGAACGTGGCCAATTCGTCACGAGTACAACACACCGGTGTGTTGGAGAGCCAAGCCACAACATGTGGACTTATCCACAAATCTGGCTGTCACCTGATGAAGCTAGTTGTAATTATTGGCGAAACGTCGTACTCAGACTGTAAATGTTGTGGCTTGGGCTCTCCAACACACCGGTGTGCTGTACTAGTGACGAATTGGCCACGTTCTGTTTACGTGACAACCCTTACTAGTTGGCTGTGTCGGGTGGTGGCGGGTTTTAACGACACATTTATATATTTACGCGATCTAACCCAAAAAAACCCTCTATTGTGGCTTCTTGTTGTTCTTGTTGTTTTGCTGCCTTGCCCAAGCTTAGATTTAGTGTTGGGAAATCGGCAGGAATTTATGTACATACTTATACTTTTTTATTTGTGTATATATATTAGTGACTTGCTTACCTTTTCTCTATTTTGCACTCCTATCATTGTTGTTGTTGTACTGTTTGTTGTTGCAACTTGCTGACCGGCGCTTACTGGACATCGGTGAAGCAGAGCTTCAAAAGTTGACTGGATTCCTCCTCCCGTCTAAATTTTGCCATCGCTAGAAAAGATAACATCAAGCGTTCGAGACTCACTGCGGAGTTGCGGCCAAAGGAGGGAAACTCACTGCCGATAGGAGGCGCGTGGTGGGTGCGGAGCGGCGGACTTCAGCTCGTGTGCAGGAGCCAGACGGGGCGGTGCGAGACCACTCGGGATGGAGTCGCGGTCTGCGGAGGCCTTCATCCAGCGGTGGATAAATCGTGACCGACGACGACGACGATGATGGTGGTGGTGGTGAACAATGTGTCACGAGTTGCAATGTTCATCGAAGGAGTTTAGTCGAGAAACACCGATCTAGAGGCATCACCTCGCTGCGTCTGGAGGGTGGGGGGGGGGGGCTACGGGGGCGGGGGGGGGGGCTGGGGGAGGCTGGAGTGGCTGGTGTGTGGAGATCGCGGTGGTCTCACGCCACGTACGCTCCATCTCTGCGCGACCCACCAACCCCTACCCTCACACAGTCACTGGGAGGCCCAGGACCGATTCGGAAATTCGTCAGTAAGTGTTGGTCGTGAGCGGGAATCGAACCTCGGGAGGCCGGGTTTGTGGCGAGCACGGAGGACAAAGACCACCACCACCCACCCACCCGTAACGCCTTCGTAGCGAGCAGCAGCAGCGTGCAACGGGGTGGACGAAGGGCAGAGGAGATGCGGGCAGCCCCCGGGGTCTGAACGGGCACCTCACATTAACAGCGATACAACAGACAAAGACCCCCCCCCCCCGTGTAGCCTTAACAGACTCTTGGGGCAAGTGCTGGATGTGGTCGTGTAGGGGTGAGCGCTACGAACCGAGTTCGATTCCCGCCCACGGCCACCAACATCAGTGACGATTATCCGTGTGTAAACATCGCCACTAGAGAGACAAAGGCGGCCGAGCGTGATGCTGACCACCCACCCCCTTAGTGTGCCGTGCCGGCCTATATTGGTGCTTGCTAACAGCACTTGCCGCAAAAGTCTGCCAATAGGCTATGCGGGGGATCTTTGTCTTTGTAGGCTAAAGTGACTCAATGTCCCCTCCCCCCACTGCTCGTAGCGGAGCCTCTTCTGGCCGTGTCTAATTGAGACGGACGCGCATTACGGGGCCACGGGGGAAAGAGGTTTTGGTAGCCGCGTGGACTCCCGCGGAACATATCACGGTCTCTGCTGAAAATCCGTGGAAGGGCATTCGTTGCAGGTAACTTGGTTGAGCGGCAAAGGCGTACAAGGGATGCGAGCACGTGCGCACGAATGCAGAGATTTTTGAGCTTCCGCGGATTTCTCATGGGTACGCTTACTAGGTGCATGCATACATCGGAGCGTGCGTGTGTGTGTGCAGGGCCCATCTCTAATATCAAGGAGTCGTTGACGGGCACGCTCACTTGACATTATTAATGGATGCCTCGCGTGCCATGAGAACATTTTAAATCATTATATCCTTCTCTACTTTATTCCTCTCTGATATTCACACTTTGTTGATATCAACCTTTTCTCTCTCTCTCTCTCTACTTAATCACATTTAACATAATTTGGGGCACACCGCAATGACAAGACGGTGGGCAAGCCGCGGGTGGTGGGGTAAAGTGTTGGTACTCCTACCTCTTACAAGACGTCTGTCAAGCATGGAAGAGTAGGCCAAATATATACAGACTAGACTTGTGCCCGTCCAAGGACGGGTGTATTGCAGTAAATCTGAAACTTGCAAGCGAAAAGCCGTACGTGATGTGATATTCATTGCATCCATTCGTGTGCAATGTGTAAGGCCGCGGTGACACAGACTTATTTCATTTAAAAGGTTATAATCTGTTGTTCATCGTGACGTCCTTTTTACTTCGATGTCTCAACAGCGTTACGGAGATCGCGTGACGTGAGGGTTCTGCCTTTTTAGTGAGGGTTGTGGAGGCCCTTTCATCCAGCAGTGGAGTGACCAAGATATTGCGGGGGCTGCGATCGGAAGGCTTCGGAGTTCCAACCATGGTTGGAGGTTGACTCAGCCCATCGTCCCTCCCTCCGGGGTCGATAAAATCGGGGGAACCAATTTGTGGGGAAGTCAACTCGCCCCCCCCCTCCCCGCTGCGATGCGAATCGCTTGGACTGATTTATACATTTTTAAAAGCCTCCACACGAGCACGTGGGTTAGAATCGTGCAAGCAAAGCGTTAAACGCACGACCGAGACTGTTGTTGTTATTGTCCATTAATTTATATTTGTGGGGGGGGGCGGGGGGGGCGGTTTGGAAAGAAAATGCCGTGACCGATGCCTCGAGTCAGAACTTGGATCAATTTTTGGGCGCAGCGTTGACAATGGCAGGTATTTATCAGGCCCGGCTCGCATTGTACAACAACCGAGAGCTTCGCAGGAGGAGTTTAAGCGTGGACGAGAGGCCACTTTAGCATCGCTCAATGGCGCGCCGGGATTGATTGACTCTTTTTCTTGCTCCGCTTGCAGGCAACCGGGTCTCGTCGGCGTGGGAGGCAGAAATGTATTGCCGATCTGACTTGCGAGAGTATTGTCCCGGTCATAAGATGCTTCCGGATGGTAAGACGCACCCAAAACTTTTTTTTTGCCGGTGTCCGTTAAAGTTATACAACTTTGGGCTCTCACACATACACACACACAAGTAAAGACAAAGATCCCCTTGTATAGCCTAAACAGACTGTTGGGGCAAGTGCTGTTAGATGGTGCCTATGAAGGCAGGCAGGGCACACGAGGGGGTGGGTGGACAGCACCACGCCCGGCTGCCTTCATCTCCCGCGTGGCGATGTTTACACACCGCAACAACCTAAGGGAGGTCCATTACCGGTTCAAATTATGTTATCGTCACTGGTGTTGGCCGTGAGCGGGAATCGAACTCGGGTGGCCGGGGTTCGTAGCGCTAACCGCCACACGACACACACACGCGCGCGCGCACACATTATGCTTGTGTATATATCGCTGTTGTTACCGCATTGTTCCCGATTGTAAGATGCTCGGGAAATTCGACATGTGCAACCGGCGTCAATGAAGTTGTACAATTTACACTATGAGACCTCCTTTACCAGTGGCAAAATATAGTAATAGGTTTTTACCCTTTCATCTGGTACAAAAACTGACACCTTTATACAAGGGATCATATTTGCAATAACCACAACACAAGCAGTCAAAATGCAAACAAAAAGAAACAACTCTGATAATGATAGGTTTTTTCGGTAAAGTCACGTAGGTAAAAAATAAAAATAAAATTAATAAAAGTAATAATAAAAATAAAATTAAGTAATATTTATTTCTATATTTATTTCTATTATTACTTTTATTAAATTTAATTATATTTTTTACCTACGTAAAAAAACCTAAGAGTATGAATCCTTGCAGTCACGAAAGCTTCAAATCTAAAACTGTCCTTTAAGTTGATTGGTCCACACCCGAGACAGCTTTTCTTAGAGCCTCGTCTCCATTGGTGTTGGACCAGATGACTGCTTGTGTTGTGGTTATTGCAAACATGATCCCTTGTATAAAGGTGTCAGTTTTTGTACCAGATGACAGGGTAAAAACCTATGACTATACTGGAGTAGTACAAGTTTTGGTCTCCACGCGCCGACCGGATTCATAAGACGCGCCGCCAATCTTTCAAACACCAGCGCTCGTCTCTCAACCAATCAGGCGGCTCGCTCCGACAGTCGCCTCTCGCGAGATTATGATGACAATGAATACGCAAAGACGACTGTTGCTGCTGCTGATGATGGTGATGATGATCACGGTGTTTATTGTAATGTGTTTGTTGTTGCGGCGTTCTGAACCCATCTGTGGAAAATAAGAGCTTCACAGCTCATCGGATTCCTCCTCCAGAATATTCTCTGCACCGCATAAGGGGCCGAACATAAATGATGTCACGCGATTTTGGACGATGTTTGACCCCCCCCCCTCGTCACACGGCGTCACAAAAAGTCAGACCCCCCACTCAAATATGACGTCACAAAGCTCTGCCCCCCCCCCCCCCAAAAAAAAGAAACATGCTTCCACTCGCTTTAAACTATTGTCATTGTAGTGCGTATTTAATGTGGCGCTGCACTCTGATGTGGTAGGAGAAAAAAATCATTAAAAAGTCTATTTAATTAAGTAGAACGTGTTGTCTATATTTATTTAAAGTTGCGCATTTTGATATTTCTCACCCCCCCCCACCTCGTCACACATCGTCACAAATGTCTGACCCCCCCCCCTCCCCTAGGTGCGTGACGTCATTTATGAACGGCCCCTAAGCTATACGACGGCTCAACCTGAGATATGTGTCGGTCGTGCTCGCTACAAACCCGGCCATCGGAGTTCAATTCCCGCGTGCGACCCAACAGACGAACACTACATCTGTCTTGGTAGCTGCGTCAGGTCTACTCAGCCGACACACCGCACCCGGAGCGGCTGTGCGAACAGCAGCATTGGAGCGATATAGGCGACCGGGGCGTGTTGTGTTGGCCACACTTCATAGGCGCCACTCGCTAACAGCACTCGCTGAACGCACGTGGTATCTTTGTCTTTGTATGCTCGCCGCTCTCTCTCTTTCTCTCTCCCCGCGAGAGCTCAACAACACTCGTCACCGAAACCAGATGCCGACGCAGATTCCGTTTGAGTGAAAAGGTCCACTCCGTGCGAGACATTGCGCCGCGTGCCAACAGCCACGCACGGAGAATGGTCTCACACGAGCGAGAGAGAGAGATGTGGGGGAGGGAGAGATGGAGAGTGTCAGCCGCATGTCACGAGCCCTTTAAAGGACGCCAATTAAAGTGCGAGAGAGAGAGAGCGAGTCTCAGATTTACTTCACCCGTCGGCCCTGGGTCTATAGTCACCGATTGCCATGTTGCCTTCATGCTCCGCTCAATAACTCTCCGTGTGTCCCGCACGTGCGTGTGTATGTCTTTGTCTATGCGGGGAGCGGTGGCGTAGCGGTTAGCGCTACGCTGCACTACGAACCTTGGTGACCCGAGTTCGATTCCCGCTCACGGCCAACACAAGTGACGGTTATCTGAACCGGTCCTGGGTCTCCCCAAGGTCGACTCAGCCTCAAATGCGTAGCCTGCGTACGATGTGTAAACATTGCCACTAGGGAGACAAAGGCGGTCGGGCGTGGTGCTGGCCACCCAACCCCAACAGTCTGTTACATGCTAGACGGGGGATCTTTGTCTTGCTTGTCTATGCGTGCGCATAGGGTATATTTTTTAAGACTATTGGGCAAGTGCTGTTAAGCGGCACCTATGAAGGCCGGTACGGCACACAAGGAGATGGGTGGCCAACACCGCGCCCGGCCGCCTTTGTCTCCCCAGTGCTGCAATTTAAGACTGAGTAGACCTAGCGGAGGCCCAGTACCGATTAAGGTATTCGTCACGAAATGTTGATCGTGAGCTGCAATCGAACTGCGGTTGCCGCATTCGTAGCGCAGTTCGATAAGCACTCGGCTACCGCTCCCCACGTAGACACACACGCACACACGCACGCACGCTCACACGCGCGCACACACACACGCGTGTGCAACAGCAATATTCAAAAACGCGTGCGCACGCATACACACACACACACGTGCGCACGCATACACACACGCATACACACACAAACGCGTGCGCACGCATACACACACACACGCACGCGCACGCTCACACGCGCGCAAATACACGCTCGTGTGCAACAGGAATATTCAAACACGCGTGCGCACGCACATACACACACACGCGTGCGCACGTTTGCACGCACGCACGCATACACACACACACGCGCAGTGGCACGCAGAGCCCGTGGCTCGTGCCCACCGCGCGTGACGTAGTTGATCGCTGCGCGGCTCTCGTCAGTCCGCGTCTCGCCGGATCCGAGCCGAGAGGAGCCGATCCCGACTCGGCGTGTGATTGGGGCGGGGGGATTTATTGAACCATTAACATTTCCCAGCCGCCACGTGAGCGCCGCGACGACCTTAAGCCAGATCCCGCAGGGCACGCGGGCGACGTGAGAGGGAGACACGGCGGGAGTGTTGAGCCACCAGCCTGGGAGCCACCAACGTGGGAAATAGCAGTATGGGAATATAACAGTATGGTAAATATCAGTATGGTGAATACGAGCATGGTGAAGTATGGTCAACCCCCCTCCCTAGGAGAGCATTCAATCCAGCAGTAGATCCAATTCCTATATACACATCGTAATAATCAATTATTATGAAATGGTTACTGATTGGACGAGGATGCACATGATGGTCACACACGCGCGCACAGCACATCCCCATAAACAAATTACAAAGATCCCCCTAATAGCCTTAACAGACTTTTGAGGCAAGTGCTGTTAGCGCGAACCTATAAAGGCCTTCCGTGCACGGCACACGAGGGGCTAGGTGGCCAGCACCACGCCCGACCGCCTTTGTCTCCCCAGTAGCGATGTGTACACATGACACCAGGTAGTCATTTGAGGCTGTGCCGACCTAGGGGTGGCCCCGGGACCGGTTCAGATAATCGTCACCGGTGTTGGTGGGCACGAGCGAAACATCACAGAAATAAACTCCGCTGCTCCCGAATCGGTTGTCCGGCTTGAACACTTTCATGTGAGATCACCAGGTGAGGCCCATCGAGCCACGGAGCTCTCTTTCAGAAGCGACTTGGCCACAAACGATAGCTCGCTGCAGTGGCTCACCACGTGGACATCGATAGCAGCCAAATACTCTGAACGCGTGTTCATTCAAAATGTGGAGAGGAAAACCGAAGAACCCGGAGAAAAATCCTCGCGACCGCGGGGAGAGAGACACGCAAACTCGAAATATACAGCGGCAGGCGTCAGGGTCGGGATCGAACCCACGGCCTCCTGTACACCAGGCGAGGTAGTTAACATCTCCTAGCCACCGTGATGATGAGAGAGACGCAAACTTGAAATATACAGCAGCAGGCGTCAGGGTCGGGATCGAACCCACGGCCTCCTGTACACCAGGTGAGGTAGTTAACATCTCCTAGCCACCGTAATGATGACAGAGAGAGAAACGCAAACTTGAAATATACAGCAGGCGTTAGGATCGGGATCGAACCCACGGCCTCCTGTACACCGCGCGAGGTAGTTAACATCTCCCAGCCACCGTGGCGAGAGCGAGACTCGAACTTGGGTCGCCGCGATTCGTATCGCAGCTTGCGAACCGCTACGCGACCGCTCCCCGCACATCCTCATGGGCCCCCCTCCACACGCGCAATTAGGGGCCTTGGCGCTTGGCACAGATATCAATGGAGGTGGTGGGGGTGATGCGTCATTAAATGCGCTTCTTCCAGCCTCCCCCCCCCCTCTCCTCCGATCAATGCTCGCTCCTCGCCAGGCGCTTCACCTGCAGGACGAGAGAGCGAGCGAGCGAGCGACGTGCATTTCCCAAGTCGCATAGAAAAATAAAATAAAAAAATAAAAACGACTTCTACTCGCGTGCGCTCCACCTCGTACCCCTCCTTCTTTTGGGGGGAGGGGGGGTGGGGGTCACCGTTTCATCGATTTGGCACAATTGCAATGGACGCGCGTTTTCCATTAAAGTCGCCGCCGCCGCCGCTAACGCGATGGCGTGCAATATGTATGTGCGCGAATGCAATGTATTCCCCATCGCCGCCCTCTTTAATCATCCACTCATCCTCGCCGCGCGTCGCCCCCACGCTTTGTCGCCTCGCTAAAGCTGCCCCCGTTTCGCTTTAATTAAAAGGGTTTTAGAGAAATGCCAATTCCCCCTGCGGCTGCAAAGCATATTGGGTTCTACATGCGCATTGTATTGACTCTTATAGGTGCAGGGGGGAGGTGGAGGGGGGAGGTGGGGGGAGGTGAGAGGTGGGGGGAGCGGTGGCGGAGGGGGGGTAAGGCAAAATGCGGCGCGTGCCGCGCTGCTTCGCACGACGTCCGACGCGTCGCTCCCACGTGCTTCTGCAGGAAGGAGCCGTCGGAAGGTGGAGCGAAACGTCGGACGTAGTGCCGAGCAACACGCGGTAGAAGTCGAAAACGTATCGCTGGGCCGTACGGCACAACCGCGAATGGCGACTCAGGAGGGTCAGCGGCGAGTGGCGTCTGTACCAACCGGCGCTGGCGAGCGTGGTGAAGTGTGGTCAATCAATCCTCATTCAGCAGGCGACTGCTAACGGGTGTGTACATGAGCTCGACTGCTACGTTTGCTCAGCGCAAAGTGAACATCTGGCGAGGTGGTTGGTGGTGTAATGTAGTCAGCACCCAAGGTAAAGGTGGCTGAGCGTGCTTGGCACTGTCCCGCGTCATCTGTTCCGTCCGTACGGGATCGAGTGTTGCCCCCTCGCACGCGTGGGATTTCTCCAGGCGCCCCGGTTTCCTCCCCGCACGTGAACGCGCATTCATTGTCCGATAACATCCGAACACGTAGAGGGTCGCAGATCTTGGGCGACTGTTGGTAGCTGCGTTTCCGGCTCCTTCTCCTCCTCCTCGTGCCTCTGAATCCTCGAGAGCGAATACTGGGACGCTCGCTACAAGTTGAAATTCATCTTCTTGGTTCTTTCGGTAAAGTCACGTAGAAGGGAAGTAATAAAATAATAAAAATAAAGCATAATAAAATAAAGCAATTTAATTAAATATTTAATTTATTATGTTTTATTTTTATTATTTTATTACTAAATAAAACATAATAAAATTAAATCATTTAATTAAATATTTTATTTTATTATGTTTTATTTTTATTATTTTATTACTTCCCTTCTACGTGACTTTACCGAAAGAACCAAGAAGATGAATTCCTGCAGTCACGAAAGCTTTAAATCGAAAGTTGAAATTCGTTTTTATTATTATTGTACCATTACATATGATCAACTTCTCGCGTGCTGCCTCGGCCCGCTTGAATAGGTGACTCACCAAGTGATGATTAAAACATCCGCATTACCGACTTAAATCGTGTTCCATCGTTTTGAGTTTTTTTGTTTTGCCCGAGGGGTGTTCCGAGGGGAGTGTTGCACGGCTCCTCTTCATTAACGTCTCGGGCACGGGCAACTCTCGCAGCACGACGTTCAAACGTGCTGCGTCGGTGTGCTCCGTGGGCTATGGGCCTACGTTGAACTTCCATCACACCGCACGTAGCCAACCGCGCTAATCGGAGGTGCGGGAGAAATGACAAACTAAACACAAAAAGCAGCCCTCAAGAAATTCGTTTTCAATCGAGATTTGAAAGTGCATCGCTCCAGTGGCTTCTCAATGCTTGAAGGGAGAGCTGTTACCTCCCCGAAAGTGTGCGATGCAGTGACCGGTGGTGTAGCGGGTAGCGCCACGCTGCGCTACGAACCCGGCCACGCGAGTTCAATTCCCGCTCACAGCCAACACCACGGTGACGATTATCTGAAGCGATCCTGGGCCGTCCTTAGGTCGACTCAGCCTCAAATAAGTACCTGGTGCGGTGTGTAAACATCGCTACTGGGGAGACAAAGGCGACCGGGCGTGGTGCGAACCACCCACCCCCTCGTGTGCCGTGCCGGTCTTCATCGGTGCTCGCTAACGGCACTTGCCCAAACAGCCTGTGAAGTCTACACGGGGGATCTTTGCCTTTGCGGTGGGATGCTACTGTGAGCGAGCCTTCGCGCACTTCTGCACGTGGCTTCGGAGTGCACCTGGCCTGGCACAAGCGCCGTGGTGACACCAATACCGCCACTTAGTTGGCGTGTTGTTGTTGTTGTTGTTGGGACGGTGCCGTGGTGTGCCGGCCAACACAGGATTTGCAATGCAAAGCGGTTGCCGGTGCCATCACTCGGCACACGGCAGTTCAAACAACGGCAGCAGTGTGAAACTTGTATGGGCGCCACGGTGGCTTTGAGATGTTAACTACCTCGCTTGGTGTACAGGAGGTCGTGGGTTCGATCTCGGCCCTGACGCCTGCTGTATATTTGGAGTTTGCGTGTCTCTCTCTCCTCGTGGTCGCGTGGATTTTTTTTTATTCGGGCCCTCCGGTATTCCCCTCTACATTTGGCTACGATACATCCCACGTGGTGATGACAAGCCACGCAGTTGAGCTCCCATTTGTGGCCAGGTCGCTTCTGAAAACTGTCTATACACATCAGCGAGCCTTGCCTGGTGGAAAAACTTTCGTTTCGTTTCTAGTTTAACTGTAGACCACAATTAGTCGATCGGCAGATCGCGTGTAAAGTCTGGCCAGTGTGGACGAGTAGGCCAAAAGCTCTCTCTCTGTCGAGTGGGCTCACTACGCCCCCCCCCCGCCCCTCCCCAGTGCAGGTCCCTTCTGCCAGCAGTGGCGTCAGCAACCGCGATTGCAGGGCTGCGCCTTCACCCCATGCAATAGTCGTGATAAAATCAGCGTTACGATCTGCCTCGTGAGCGACGCTTTTCAATAATCCGCGCGCATCACCCGGCGTGGCACGTGGGGTTGGAGACGCGGACATTGACAGCGGATGAGAGATAGTGGCAAAACATAAAATTACGAAAGGTTCGCAAGTGAAGGCGGAGAGACGCACACCTGGAATTCGCATTCGAGAGGCAACGGGACTGGGGAACGCGTGGAGTATCGGAGAAACAGACGCAAATTCGAGAGGCCACATTGTCTGTCATGAAACGGTAAGCGCGGGCTTGGGCAGGAACAGGAACACAACTAGCAGCGTGGGGCAGGCTGGGGGGGGGGGTGCCTTGACCCCCCCACCACCCCCCCGTGGAGGCAAAAGCTACGAGTCGGACACCCCTTGACGACCACCGTGAGATCTGCTTTCAACAACAAGTGTCAAAACACAACAACTTGTTTTTCCACAGCGTTAAATGTTCCAGACTGTAAGCCTAACGATGATGTGATTAGGCCAGAGGAGCTCCGATGTGTATCTATAAGAATTGCCCCGAGGTGCGACCGTGCGAGACAAATCAAATATCGCCGCACCCCCCAGAGCTGACAACGTCGTCACTACGCCAGTGGGCAGGACGCGTCGCTAGAACGAGGAGGAAGAGGAGGCGGCATGACGGCTGAGAGCCAAGAAGGAGATGAACGGAGTGGCAGGGCCAAGGGTCGCGACGCGTGCGAGGAGGAAGACGCGCACCGAGGAGAACGTCTCGCGTGCCGCCCCGGCACCGTCCGTCGTCTCGTCGCCGCCGCCGCCGCGAGGATCGCGAGAAGTGGCGGCGGATTCGGGAGGCCTTCCTTCATCCAGCAGCTGATTGACCACGTCCGACTACTACGATGATGACGATGATGCTAGTGACAATATCAATATTAACTGGGCTTGGGCAGTTCTGGATATGCGATTAAACACACGCGCGCACAAAAAAAAAAATCCCCGTACAATGAAATAAATAATCATCACCATGATGATGTTGTTGATGGATCATTCCATAACCGATATCCGGCAACGACATTCCTCGTTCTGCTTCGACGCGCGTGGAGAATGAGCTCGAGGGCCGTGAGCTCAGGGCCCGCTAATTGAATTAAGAGCGGCAGCCGCCGACGGCGGCGGCACGGCTCCGTAACGACCCCCAACTGCGCCACCTTCACTGCACGGAGGATCTGGTCATCACCACCACCATCACCACCACCGCCGCCGCCGCCACCAGCCCGAAGCAAGTGGTGGAAATTCTACGTTCTCATGGCGGGGAAGGGGGGATGGGGGCGGTGGGGGGGGGGGGCTTGTCCATTCATAGGACAATCACTGCAGACTGCAAACTGCAAACTTCACGCAGCGGTACTCATTGACAACAGAGGAATGCACGGGGTGAGTCAACGCCCCCTGCTCCACTTGTACGTATGTTGAACTTTTTTCTCACCGTACGTTGCCAACCTTGCGAATCGGACAAGGGGGGCGGGGGGGGGGGCAACAAACCAAACACAAACAAAACAGTTCTGAATAAGTTAGTTTTAATGTTAGATCTAAAAGTTCATAGCTCCAGCGGTTTCCAAATATCGGAAGGAAAAGCGTTCCAGACGGCCGCAGCATCGCACCTGAAAAGCGCCGTGAGATGCGGTGACCACCGCCTTTGTTCGATGGCTCTCAAAAAAGCCGCTGCTTTGTCCTCCACTGGTCTCGATCATCTGCAATTTGATTTGCGTAATAACAGCGCGCCGCACACCCGTACAAAATCCCGCCGCTGCTAAGTGTCTCGTGAATGTTGTTTTAACGTCAGCCCACCCCCCCCCCCCCCCCCCCCATTGTCCATCCGCAACACTCCCGCGCGGTGCACGAAGCGGCGAATCAATTCGGTGCACCTCGCACCGATGAGGGCCACGCGTGTGACCTCCAGACGCATCCTGTCAGCACCGGCAGCAATTCCTGCAGCTAATAATAGTGCGCGATGTCTCCCACCCACCCACCCTCACCCCATGTACAGAGAGAACGTGCTGAACTCGCAATTCTGTTCATATGGAGAAGAAAAAAGAAAGTGGTCCGTATCCCAAAAATTCCGCTGCACTCTGCACCAGTTATTGAGCGCGCGTACGAATCGTACGAGTTTCGACTGAATGATGATAATAATAGTGATCTTCTTGGTTCTTTCGGTAAAGTCACGTAGAAGGGAAGTAATAAAATAATAAAAATAAAACTTTATAAAATAATTCTCACGACGTTTCGGCCACAACGCAAGCAGCCGTCCTCAGGTGAAGAAACAGGTCTGTCGAGAAGAAAGCGTCTGACCTGTTTCTTCACCTGAGGACGGCTGCTTGCGTTGTGGCCGAAACGTCGTGAGAATTTTTTTATGTTTTATTTTTATTATTTTATTACTTCCCTTCTACGTGACTTTACCGAAAGAACCAAGAAGATGAATCCCTGCAGTCACGAAAGCTTTAAATCGAAAAATAATGATATCGCTGCAAGAGTTATGCGTACCAAAACAGAAGTGTGTGCGTTTTAATACATGCCCTCTCAAAATGATTACAGTTGACTTGCCAATTCATGACGAAGCAAATTGGCCACTTACTGACACGCCAAGTATTCGCGTGTTTCCCGTCTTGTAAGATTCACCCCCTCATTCCCAGTGTATTTTAAAGAAACGTTTTGGGTTCATCTTGTCATCTGGTAGGTGTGTGTGTGACCGGATTTAAAGAACCTTACTGGCGTCAGAAATAAGTTTTGTGTGCAGCGTCTAACTTGGAGAATACGATAGTCCATAAATGGACTCATACGTACTCCAAAATTCAAAACATCAGTCGCATAATAGGGTTAATTACGTGAATAGGACGAATACAAGCAATCCATGGCTGTACACGTCAACAGAAAATACCCGAAAACGCACATCTCGGTTAAATGTTGGTAAACCTTCGTTTGGATCAGCGCGTGTCGTATTCCCATTACAGGACGTATATTTCGCCAAATTGTTCTTGGCATTGTCCTTACAAAGTGTCATTTTTGGCCTCAAATTGGCTCAAGAGGGGGGGGGGCTGTCACACGAGATGGGATTTAGACCCAGCAGCGCATCCAGAATCAGATTTGTGAGAGGCACGGCACGGGTCGGAAGAGAATCAAAATGACCAATGCTCGCAAGCTCACACGAGTGCGCACACACGCGGACACAAATGTCCACAAAGATCCCCCATGGGGCCTATGGAGGACTGTTGAGGCAGTGCTGTTCGCGAGCTCCCATTAACGGCGGCACGGTGTGTGAGCGGATGACGTGGTTAGCACTATGCCCGGCCGCCTTTGTCTACCCCCAGTGCTGATGTTTACACACTGCAACAGGTGTTGATTGGAAGCCGAGTCGAGCTAGGGGATGCACGGAAACAGTTCTCATACAACTAATCGCCGATGTTGGGTGCTGCCAAGAATTAAACTCGGGTGACGGGTGAGTTTCTGGCTCAAGCGCATACAGATAAAGATACCCGGTACAGCCTTGGGACAAGTGCGATCAGTGAGCACCTATGAAGGCCAGCATGGCACACGAGAGGGTGTTGGCCAACACCACGTCCGGCCGAGTTTGTCTCTGCATTGCTGATGTTTATTACACACTGCAACAGGTACTCATTGAAAGCTGAGTAGACCTAGGGGAGACCCAGGACCGATTCAGCTATTCGTCACTGATGTGTGGCTGTGAGCGGGAATCAAAAGGGGGTCCCTTTGGGGTTCGTAGCGCAGTGCGCTAACAACTACGCCACCGTTCCCCACCAAAGACAGAAGCGTTTTACACAGAGGAGTGCAGTTTAAACATTTTAATATACAATTTTACACACATTCTATTATGTATACGCTGAAAGTTATTACAGGCACTGGCATCAGCAAGTGCACCATTGTTTAAGAAACACAGGGAAGCTTTCAAATTAGCCGAACACAATCTGAGAAGCAAACGTCTCGCGTCGATACAAATGAAGTTTGCATTAAAAAGAAAAATGTGGACACAAGAGAGTAAAAACGTTTATCCCAACAGAGATATTTAAAGAAAAATGCATTTTCACAAGGAAAATGTTACACGCTGCAACACATGCACGTTATGTATATGAATTTAGTTTGCACGCCACCAACACACAAAGCCAATGTGCGCCGATCAGATGGAACAAGCACATGACACCGTGCGAGCGATTTCCTTTCCGTTGTTTTGTTAATGCTCCGCTAAAGTTAAAGCAAAGAAAAGGTTATACAATCGATGCCTGCTTTAAAATGTCTGTTGCTTCTTATTGATTACCATTTCATTAAATTATTATTATTACTTTTTACCCGCTACACGCTGCCAAAAGTTTGTTGTATTCAGCGACACGGGTTTCAGAAGGCGCAATTTGAGTCAAAAACCCACCAGCTGGGCCCCTGACCTTTCAAGCTCTTACCGAAATACAAGGCCTTTGTTTTTTTGTTATATATAATTTTTGTTTAAAGGAGCACCGTATGAGTACAGTATAAACGCGCGGAGGAATCTCAGCCGTGAACATCGACGGTATTGGATTCCCCCCCCCCACCTCCCATAGGGTGAGAAAGAAAAACCCGGAGTAAATAAGAGGGCGTCTCTCTTTTAATCCAATATATAATAAATAACAAGTTACAGGTTATAAATAAACTCAACGAGGAAATAAACACGTGAATAAAATGCTACACGTAATCCCTAAAACGTCATGGGGTTATTGGACGTGTTACTAGTATGGGTGGCGACAGGGCTGTAAGGCAGAACGATTCGGGGTTTTTTGTTTTAAATCCGGGAGTACACTTCTTCGCTAGTTCATTGTGCCGAGCAATCAGACGGACGCAGGTGCAGACCCAAAACAATTCACCACCAGCACCACCACCACCGTCGTCACTTTCAACAGTTTCCATCAAGTGAAATGGGCCGATGGCCAAGCTATTCATGACTCTGTGGTTTTTCATTCGAAGTGAATTTCAGTGACGATGGTGGTGCCGTGTTTTTTTTATTCTCCAGGCTTTACTTTGCGAGACAAAAATATTAAATTTATGCAGCCAATATCCAAAATACTGTCGGAACGCTCCCGATGCCATCAGTTCTCGTAAGCCGAGCAGCGTTGGGCCCGGATCGTGCTTGGATGGGTGACCACCACGCATTAAACAAGTGCTGTAAGCCGCTGCCTGGCTACGTTGTCAGCATAGGGCTCAGCTCCAACCTTCACCAACAACCGGCAATGACCAGCGTGGCCAAGTCAAATAAGGCCCACGACCCACAGGGCATTGAGGCTACCCTCATCCAGCAGCGGCGGACTGACAGAACGGGCTGTGCACGCACACACACGTTAGCGCGCTTCCAGATGAGAACGTTTGCATTTGCATTCGGAACGCTATGTAAATCCAAACTCAAATCTACCGCATTGCTTGGTCTGCTTTAAATTGAATGGGGGGGGGGGGGGGAGGCTACAGACAGAAGATTTGGGTGGAGAATGGCGGAAGTGGGTGGTGGGCTTGGGGGAGGAAACAGCGCCGTCCGCTTGTCCGAGGCGAGCGCCGCCACCCTCTTAATGGGCCTGGGAGTGCCCGTGTTGGACGACGACCTCCGCAGGGCACACGCATCGATGCGTGAAAGGCAAGTGCCAGTCGGCGTTCGCCGCGAGCGGATCAATTGGCGGCGTTCGACCAAACTCGATGCAGACAGCTCTGTCCCCCCCCCCCCCAACCGCCTTTCGCTTTGCCGTGCGGCGGGGCTCTTGTCCCTCTGCCTGCGTCTGTGTCGACCAGGCGGCCGGCCTTCACCTGTCCGTTCGTGTAAACAACACGAGCAGTTTCGTCTGTAAGCGCGTGTCGATCATTGAATGTTTGTACGTCTGCGCGTCTCGCTCGGCCCGTGCGAGATTCTAGACTTTGACGGTAATGAGCCAACTTTGGCAAACGGCATTCCCATTTTTGAAACCGAAAGATCGTCGGAAGGTAATAAGACAAAGAAACTGGTTGCTTGATAATAAAAGTTCAAGAAACAATACGCGTTTGTAAGAAAATGCATGGCGTTAACCTAATTTCAAGCTTATAACAAAGCAATCAGTGGCTTATTTCTCTTCATTAACTACTTCGTTACCCATAGAGCTGGCATTTCCTGTGTACACTGTCAATTCAGTATGTGTATCAGTCACTCATGCTGAAGCTTCTACACAGCATGGTATTGTATAAAAGATAAAGAAATTCATTTTTTGTCAATGTAAGGGGCCCAAACTTTGACACTTCCCAGAAATTTACAAGGAAATGGTTTTTTTTTGTCTCATGAAATTGTGTACATTCACAGAAGTGGTAGGTTCCAATATACACTGCATATATACACACACCGTACATAAGAAGAAAGTCTAAATATTGACTAGCCAAAAAAAATTATGCAAGCCTAATATGCTAGGCATATTTGCATAAAATTAACATAATTTAAATCATAGCAGAGATGAGCGTTCTGGAAAAGTAAAAATACAAGCCAGCCCTGTGCCGACATTGTATATTCAAATGAAGAGACAAGACTCGTATTGTGTCTTTCAACGAAACGTATTGTATGTATCGCAACACGTCAAATGTGCTCGTGTCAAGCCCTTTCTGTCCCCCATTTAATGACCAAGGAATAAACTAGAGGCTGCGCCGAGTGGTGCTGCTTGTTGGTGTCAGCCGAGTCCTCCGACGAATCAGGCGAGAGCCCAAAAAAATTCGTTATTTTATTTTACACGACAAACCTCGGTAAATCATCGTCGCGTAGAAGCGATTTTTTTTTTCCTCTCTCTCCTTTAAAGTTTACTTAAGGGTCATTTTCAAATGAACGGGCCGGCCATGACAAACCCTGCATTTCATGAAGTGAAAATCGATGGCAGAAAGAGGTTTCACTTTGCTCTTCCACTTGTGTACACACTTCACGGTTCAAATTACCCCCGCATAGCGTTTCGACAGCGCCTACACGCACCTCGCGAGCATGCCGCCTGACGACCATTCAACGCGCCACACTAATCCCCTATCCTCTCTCTCTCTCCTGCGACAAGACCGACGTTCCCAGCCTCATCCACGTGCTAGAGCCTTCTCCCCCCTCCCCCCCCCCGCAAACCGCCAACAGCCGACGTTTCTTCGTAAATCATGACGGACGCCGCGGCCGTCTTTGCGTCTGCGCCGACTCGCCCAGCGAGAAGCCACGTCGCACGCGCGCTACCCAAGTGGTCCCACCGGACTGCTGCCGCGATGTGACCCACTGGCAGGATGCGCTGGAGCTGAAATCAATCTCCCGGCGAAAGGCGAAACGGCACTCGCTCCTAGCGTTGCAAGGATTCAACATCAATTGTGCACGCGTGTCTAGGGCAGGCAGCTTTCGCCAGGTGTCCTCTGACAAGTAACCAATGCATTGCTGCTCTGTGAAACCGAGTCGCGGCACTAATTTTAGTCCCCAATGCACTTAGCGTTCCGGGTTTGGTTTGCACAACACAAGCGAAAACAACAAGAAATGTATATGGCACATCTGCAAGCCCAGGACGATATGTTCACCAGTGAGTTTTGTTTTGCTGATGTAAAATGCGCCCAGACATGAGCAGTTCACTTCAAGAGAACGTCAGCAAAGCTTGCGTTTCGCTGTACTGCGGGCCAAGAGGCTATTTTTTTGTGCTTTAAGACTTTTCATGACCAAGTGAAATTTGCAATGTAGTTGAGTCAATATTGTCATGACGAACATATACATAAACTAAACAAACGCTATCACGGTGGAGCCCACTGCGCAAAAGTGCACGGCGCCTCCACAGAAGCCTGGCTAAAGCTCATGCCGGCACTGTTATGCTGTGGTTGGACACACCCGCATATCACCATTAATTTCAATGACCAAGAAGCAGAAATAACATTAAAAAATCACCTACTTCAAGTGACTCGCAAATTGCTAAAGTATTTGGAACGTTGCCGCAATAAAACGTGTAATGTTATTAAACCAATTTTCGTTTTCGTTGTATTACGTTAAAAGCCTTCATTGCACCACCGAACGAATCCCGACAAAGTCACTGCCGGCTGACGCACCCCGCAGACAGCAAAGTCCGATTTTTCTCAACGCCCCCCGCGCCGACCTACAAGTTCTCCCATCGATGAGCGACGCACCGACCCCCGAAGTCGGTGGAGCAAGTGAAACACTGGTGAGCACCGCCACACCTGGCCAAGTGCATGGCTCTTATTAAAGAAAGAAAAAAAACTACTTTAAAAATCTAATCGCCCCCCCCCCAGCCACAACGGTGGAAAAATCCAAGCCGTTAAATAATGCCCTAAACTGTGCCAGGGTTGCCGAGATGATGAGGACATCGTGCACTGGAAACAAAAAGTAAAAAAATTCTTACATGATCCCTTGTGTTTACGAGGACCCCTTGTGTTTGTTCCATCAAGTAAATGCCACATCCACGTTTTCCCATTGCATAACAATTCAGTTAAGATGCTGCATCACTTGCCAAACCTAAGTAATCAATAAGTTAAAACTTTCAAAGTCTGTTACGCCAGTTATAATTGGACGCAAAATTGATGCAACGGGTTCCCTCGTTTGTCGTAAGCGACAAATACATCTTAAAATGTTTGTACTTTGTGGCCTATGACCTGACCACTTCAATGGATGCCATCAACAACACGACGTGACCAACAAACATAACAAAATCTGCATACGTTTCATCTCATTTCAAACCTATTCTGCTTCTTTCTGACTATGAAAGTGGAAGGCAAGGGAAAAAAAAATCCACTCATCTCACATCTCATTTTTCACTTCAATATGTAATGAGATGTGCAATGTAAATAAATGAGGCTTCCCAGAATTACCAAACGGGTCAATCCAAGATAAATACAAAACGATCGTGAAATAAATGACAAGACTTGTCAATATGATGCTACAAAGGGAGAGTGGGGGACCTCATCATAGCGGTGCTCTCCAAAACGGGCCACACCAAAGCCTTGAACACTCCAATCAAAACGACGCCATGCAATCGGAGCTCAGTAAGAATTGTGGAAGATATAGAAGACGGGGAGGGTTATCCATCCGGATGGCCGGCCCAGGAGGAATATCCTAGCTGAACTCTCACGGGTGGAACGCTGCAGGTAGGAAGTTAAAAAAAAAAGACGCATGTCATCGACAAGGGCGCAAAACAGGCAGGCAGCGTTCGCTTTGAAATGAAACTACGCGGACATTCGTGACAGATGTGAGCCGAAAGCTTCCAACGGAGGGGGAGGGCACGATGAATATTGAGCAGCAGCAGTGGCATTGATAGCGCTTGACCACTTTGAGTAAATGCAGGGCCCATATCTACTGTTGAGGTGTTAACCAGATTCTAAAGCCCTGTTGAGTAAAAATTTAGCACGTTTTCATTTTCGTCAATTTTTTTTTCAAATCATATCCGCCTCCACTCCACGATGGCGGCAATGAAACACATTGTAAAAGTGCAATTTTATTAACAGCGTCCGGAGTTATAAACAGCGTCCTGTTAGCCCCTCACCTATAACGCAATTCGGATGGGCGATTTCTCGTCTCTTTTGCCATATTCTTGACTTAATAAGACGTTCTGAACGAGGGTAAAACATGTTGTAGTTGCTTCTATTTGTTTGTTCCTCTCTCTGCGGCCTTTTAAACTCAGTAATAACCGATGCAGCATGTGTAGAAACGCACGCGCAAAGTCAAGGATCCATTCGAAAAGCAACGTCCGACACGCATGCAGAGAGAAGGCGGTGGCGAGCGGTCACGGAGTGAGCTGAGCTGCACACGGGGCGACAGGCGCCCGTGTCCGGAGATGAAACCGCTTCCCGAGACGTGCTTTGGTGGATGTCGAGCCGGCACAGCAGGGAAGAGCAGACAAACTAAATGGATGGCCACACGTGGAAAAAAGGGTGTTCTTGCGAGGCCAAGAACACCTCGCGCTCTCTCTCGGAACACTTGCAGGATCCTAGAGTTCCACTTGCTGCACGTTTGGACTTGGTGGTCCCGTTTGTTTCGCAGACTGCTTCGCACCCCCCCCTCCGCCCCACTGCTGCTCACGCATGCGTTACAATGAGGCAATCCCGGAGTCAACTTTACCTTCGTTGTGGATTCCTCACGTAGATTCGCATTGCTCACTTGGCTCCACTGGCCGACAATGACCGCCGAATGCGAGCTCCGCTGCTTTTCTCACCGGGCTCCACCACCACGACCGGATGACCACAACCGTGACGGCAGTTCAGGGGGCTCGATGCGAACGCGGCCAGGGCCATGAAGCGAAGCATTTGTCCTCAGTTCGACGCGGCTTCCTCTTTTCTCCTTGCTTATCTTCAGCAATGTTAATACATCTTTAAAAAAAACATACGCTATCGTAGTAATAACAATTTCATGACGAACGAAATTTTAATAACAAAATCCCAGTGAAGCTTTTGTGTCGGGGGAGGGGGGGGGGAAGGGGACACGACGGAGACGACGGAGACGACGGAGGGAGGGAGGAGGAGGAGGAAGGCACGGGCTGAGAGAGCGGGCTCATGCCGCCCTCTCACGACTGCTTTAAGCGCTTGCGAGGGAAGCCGAGCGGCGGGCACTGCGCCGTGGCAAGCGCCCGGAAGGCATCAGCCACCAGGTGCGGGTGAGAGCGGATCATGGCCTTCCAGCCCGGAGTCTCCATCACGTCGGCCGCGTGGCTGCGGGTGGAGGAACAGGCAAGGGAGGGGTGGGGGGGGTCAGGAAAATAAATAACAGCGACCACCTATACGGCCAACTCTTAATGCTTCCCGTGAACGAAAAGGAGCTCATCAAGAAGGCAATCATCATCCAAGTAAGTCAAACGTAATATTGTCACTTCAACGGTGCACCCTGCGATAACTGTCACTTCAAGCGTAATATTACAACACGCAAAAGGTGATCGAGACACCGAAAGTGCCATTGTAACCACCAGATCCGTTCTCCCATAATGCTTTGCATGGCAAGTGACGTCATCGCTATGTGTGTATATAAAAAACACCCGGACTTTTCTTAGGCCACAAAACTCAAGAATAAAATAAAAAGTTATTATTATGGCCAAAACATCGAGACAGGATGGTAATGTCGTGCAACAACAAAGGCACAATGGGAGGACTTATCTTACAGTAACAACTGCTCCTTCAGCTCTCTGGAAATAACCTCTTGCATGTGTTATTATTACTCTTAAAAGGGACAGCTCACACGTGGCACAACAACTTAGCTAAAGGGACCACGAGCCGACTGATCGGTTCCCCAATAACAGTGCTGTTACTTTTCAAGTGAATGTGTAACTCATCGGTTACGCCTATAATGTGCGACATTTAGTTAAGGGGATCACGGCTTCCGATCGCGAATTCAGGTTACAGGCATGGTAGATCATCGTCACCACCACCATCATCATCATCGCTGCAAAACCTCTGGTGGGGCAAAAAAACAATGATCGCCAACTGCCGAGGTTGCTCCACTGCATGGGAAATCAACAGCCGTTATCCTCGACACGGCAAAACATTTTCACCCCGTAATTAATGCACAGCAGCGACGCTCACCAGGCACTAAATGAAGCCGACCGAATAGGGATTAAAGGGTTACTGGCGACGGCGAGAGGCAAATTAAATTGAGACGGCGCGACGCTGAGTGAGCTCAGCACATCGGGGGCGCAACGATGAAAAAGGGAGGGGGGCACAAACACTGGGAAATCGGGCTCCCTGGGGAGCATTCCTCGCGCGACGGTCATCGATCGTGCGTGAGCTATGGACTGCATCCCCGCCGGTCTCCGCACGCACATCAATCGGCAGCGCAAGCTCCACAACGCGGGCGGACAAACGCGCTGCGCTGCTCGCACGCCAAATATAGCCACCGATACCAGGCACCCTGCTGTGAGCAGATGCTGCTCATGAAACAATACAATTACAAGGCGATGCTCCGCGGGTTTGTGTAGCGTCTCGATGCGACGATATCCTCGAGATGCCGTGCAGGAAGAGGGCTTGCATGTTTACATTGTGAGCTTTCATTATTTACCCAGGAAAGTTTCGCAATGTTAAGAGTTGAGCGAGGGTCTTTGCCCGACATGTTGTGCTAGAAACAGACGGAACCATTACGTTTGACAACGTGACAGCCCATTAACGCTCAGGCAAGTGTCTCTGGCACAAATATAGAAATGCCACCGCACAACGGAAAATGTAACCGAAATTTCAATCCATAAGCAAATCATGCGATTGTAAAGAATGAAGAGAGGGAAACACGTTCAACATAACACAAATCAAATGCGATGAAGACTATGTAAGGCCGATTGCGATTGCAGGCATCTGCGTGTGGGAGGGATCTGGAGTGCCTGGAGAAAGCGACATGAATGAGCGACTAACCACACAGGCGCAAGGGTCGGCAAACCTTGCTGCTGCTACGCTCGTCCCGGCCGACACCTTGCCAGTGTGCGTCTCACACACAGTGGCGGCGGCCCAAAGATCCCCACACGATCCACCAACAGCACACCTCAAAGTCACTCGATTACAGGCATGCGCGCCATCGCATGCAGCAAATACATTTACATTTTTGTTATGCACGCAGAGATAATGACGTGACTAATTAGCTGTAACAATTCATTAGCGTGGCTTGCTTAGTGTGGTAACCGCTACGGCCGTTTGCCCTCAAGCATACGCAGCGCATTTATAAAATGTGACGGTATACACTTGTTTGCGGGTGGGTTTTTTTTTTGGTTCCCTTGAAACGTGCTCATCACTGCAGTCTCGCGTTTATGCTCGGAAATAAGTTTCGCGACCTATCAAACTTTCCCAGAGTTTAAACTCTTTGCCTAACGGGTCAGCACGTACCACTCGAGTATCTCTGCATGCCGATTTCGCTGTTATTGCGCATGGAGCGACAGGTCAGCGACATCAACTATCCGCGGCACTTCACTCCGCCCCTTCCCCGCAACAAAATAATAAAAAGACTCGGGGCACATAACCACACAACAACATGCTAGACACGAGCCTCCCACTCACTCTTCATCACAAATTGTAATTCGCGATCCCTTCAGCTCAACTGTTTAACAGTTCCAGAGCTGGCACGGAGTCTCGACGCGACGGACACAATGCACAGCGGAGACCGAACAAGTCGGCACTGCTGGTCAATGTGCTCCTCCAGCTGGGAAAAGAGCGTGGTGGATTTTATAAATGAACCTAATTATTTTTGACCGTGCGCTAATTCATTTTTTTTTTTCACCGACTGCCTTTGAATTATGGAGCTGGGGTGAGCGCGCATTTGTTGTTTTGAGGGGCGTGCGTGAACAGTTTCACGAGTGAAGCGATAAAAACTTGGGGCCAGAAAAGCATGTCCAACGAGGAAACACCGGCCCGGGAAATAAAGATTCACACGTTATTTGTTCACTCAACCGCGCGCATGAAAGACGGCCTTAGTGGTGACACACATGTGCCGGACAAACGCAAAGAGTGGCTATATTAAAACGCCCAGAGGCTACAACTTACACGCACTCTCACCCATGCCCCTCTCGAAAAGGCGCACCACTCCGAGAGTGAGCAATAAGCGCTTTTAATAGACGTCATCATGACACAAATGGCACGGCTTGTTTGCGCAGTGTCATCAAGTTCGCCGCCAATATGCCACGTCGGCAGATTCCAGTCACTAAACAGGGCACACGTTTTGCTGGTCTTCACTGCGGCTCATTAACAAGTAACACCTTCACCACGTCGCTGCATAGAAAGGCGCCTTTTGTTAGACTCCTGTTATTTTTAAAGGATGCAACTCAGAGAACAAATAGGTCTCTTGGATATGTACTCAGGCTCTATGTCCTGGGCTGTCCATCCCAAATGAGACAAAAAAATACTTAAAAATCACAGAAATTAACGATCGTATGCCAGACAAGTCAACGATGTCACTCCCATGCGTTTTAATACGACCATGCAGTGATGTTACTAGAGTGCTACAATGAAGCGCACGATTGCCATTTAAAATCTTCACATTCGTATTCTATTGGGCAGCCTTTATAACAGACAGTCAAGGTAGGAATCCACCGGATAAGTGCTATTTATTCTTTGCGTTGCGTCGCCCTTTGCATCATCGTACCCCCTGTACGAAAACGCTGAAAGGCAACACACTTAACAGACCGTGATGGCAACAAACGCATTTCAAACCCTTACGGCAAAATAAAGCCAAGCTGCCCAAGTCCATCTTTGAGTCAAAGAGCGGCAATATCCTTAATTGCCTGGAATGGGCCCGATCTTAACAGATCTTGCAAGCTAAGCAGGGCAGAGCGTGCATATGGATTGGATGGGCGACCAACACCCTGCACGAAACAGGTGTTCGCAGGGTCACATTGTCAGAATTCTGACAAATGTGCAGGGCCACATTGTCAGAATTCAGCGCGTCAAAATCCATTGTTTTACTGTATTACGCTCCCAAGTCTACAATCCCCGCGACTTCACCAATCTGCACAAACCAACGCGGTGAAGTGTGGTCAAGCAAAACCTCACGAATGGCACGGCATGGGGAGGAGAACCCCCCCCCCCCCCCATCCAGCATTGGATCGCTGCATCGTTACCCGTAAATTTCTGCTCCCAAAGTTGACAAAACGCTGAACAAAATGACGTGAGCGTCTCGGGTTTTTTTCGGGGACACAGCGGCCCCGTCACCCGCGGGGGTTCTAGCGAGCGCGGCGGCGACGACGTCGCTGCTTCTTCACCTGTTGATGAACTCGATGGCCTGGGCCTTGAGCTGCTCGGCGCTGTGCAGGTCGGCGAGGATCAGCGTGTCGGCCACGTTGTCCACCGACAGGTTCAAGCAGAGCGCCTCCTCGCACATCACCTTTAGGCGCTCCAGCGCGTACTGCCGTCGGGAGGGTGGGGGGGGGAACAAAAAAACCGGGCGAGCGCACGTAGGCGGGCTCGGCGTCAGGGACGAGACGGCGACGTTAAGGACGACGCAATGATTGAGCGATGTTCGTAAATCGGGAAAGGGCTTTCATCACAATACCACTCATTCTCCCCGCTTCACTTATTCCCCACCCCACCACCCACTGACTCATCATCATTGCCACCACCATCATGAATTAATACTTTGAATGTGCTTCACATGCCATTACAATTTGAAGTGCATGCAAAAACGATGCATCATTATCAGATGCAAATAAGCACGATAGAAACATTCAGTTTCCGTCTATTTCATCGCACAATGCTCGCAAGTCATTGTTCATAGCCTATTTAACAAGAACTGGTCTTGAGGATGTTTCAGAACATATTGGAACTGATCCATGCTGGGGTATGGTAAGCCAGACTGCCCGTTAACTTCAGCGTGGTCATAGCAAAGGCATTGTACTTCACAGTTCTCATTTAAGCAACTGCCACCATTCGGAGTCACAATTCAACTAATAAGCATCAATTCATTCGTATCATCTACCTTGTTTGTGCTGTCTCGTTCGTTGCGTCGCGAGTTCTAACAAGTCACATTTGAAGAGATATTAACTACCTCGCCTGGTATACAGGAGGTCGTGGGTTCCATCCCGACCCTGACTCCTGCTGTATATTTGGAGTTTTCATGTTCTCCCCGTGGTTGCATGGATTTTTCCCCGGGTCCTCCGGTTTTTCCCCTCCACGTTTGGAAACATGCATTTTAGAATATTTGGCTGCTGTAAATTTTCACGCGATAAGCCACTTTGCTGAGCTATCATTTGTGGCCAGGTCACTTCTTAAAAAGAGGTATATAGTTCAATGGACCTTACTTCGTAAAATAAAAAATAATGGTATCGTTAATAACTGCATACATCGAAAGTAACTGATGTATTCCCACAACCACGAATCGATTCACATATCGCGAGTATACGATTCGATTTTAACCATAAAAATTGTTGCATGCTATACCAAATGGTCCACGCTCCCGCCCCCCACCCTCCCTCTGCCCTAATCCTCACAGCACAGCACACATCATTGGAGCAACACTCTCGCCCGCAGGTTGGGAGTTTGATTGCTTCGCTCGAGTTCAGGTCCATTCATTGAGCACCTATTTGAGAGAGAAGTTGGTGGGGGGTGAAACACCGCACACCTTGTCTGCTGCCGCCAAGAGGTCGTCGGCCATCTTGGTGAGGTTTGGGGCTTTGCCCGTGTAGACGAAGCGCATCATCTCAATGAACACCTCAGGTTCCACGTCGTGAATCTCCACGCGGTTCTAAACGTGAAAGCAAGCGGAGCAAAGGCAAAAAACCTAAATACATGTTTCAATAAAATGAAGTCAAAGTAATGCAAGCTTTTGGAAAACTGTTATTCAGGCTTGGCCGGCAGAGGGATTTACAGTAACGTATGATATAGTGGACATTTGTGAAAAATTTACAAAGCAAACTGAATGAAGATATCAATAACAAACCCATCTGTAGATGATGAGGTTCCCTGGTTCCATGGAAAAACAGAAATTTGTCAACATGCACAATGACCTAATTATTTTTTTTCATCATTCAATGACCACTACCAGTCACTATCCACTGCTGGATGAAGGCTACCTGACACCAAAGGCGTTACTCTTAGTTCTGTGTACATTTCTTCGGAAATGTTTTAATGAAATATCTCGAGAAAGCTGGGTGAATAAAAAATGTGAACTGAACCCCGACGAGGAAAGCTCAAGCTAGAAATGTGAAAGCGTTTAAGCAAATACAAGCAATCATTTTTGTGTACTCAACTCGTGAAATGTGAGAATCCAGAATTCCGCTGTCATGGGAAAAAAAGAATGACCCACAGACCGCCGCGCTTGATATCTCCGTCAAAAAATAAAGGTCTCAAAAACGTCCCACGTGTCGTTGTGTTGGTGCATAAGAGTTGCTTCTTACCAGCTTGCTTTCCTCCATTTCGTGTTCAAACATGGCATTGAAGACCGGAGATCGGGCTGTAAAACAGCATTCAGAAAAATGTATAATTGTGTGGGTGTGTTATTCATATCTGGATGGAGGTCAATTTTGTCAAAAGAAACCACCACCCCCCCTCCCCACCCCCCCCCCCCCCCCCAACATCTTGCTGGGTACAGAATTGAATCTCGCAAGCACACGAGCCTTTGAAAGCTTTAAGTTTGTAGAACTGATCTGCATTGCATGCAGTCAAATTGCAACATGGATATTTTGATTAATATTAATGAAAGCCATAATTCATGTCATTGCATCTTTTGAGTATATTGCATACTTTTAACCTATGAAACACGATATGTGCGACCCACTTTTCAAAGCGAACCGAACCCAGATTAGGCTGTGCAGTTTTGCCGCATGGCAGAGAGCAAGAAAACTGGAGATGATTAAAACTGGGAAGAGTGTCTTGCTTGCAGAAACTGCTGCGAGGTCCTTCCCCACGTACAGCCCATACAGACCAATGGGGTAAGCGCTGTTAGTGAGCTCCTATGAAGGCCACCAAGGCACACCCAGGTAGTGGCATGGCAACCATGAATGCCCGGCTGTCTTTGAAACCCTCGCGTCGAGGTTAACACACCTCACCAAGCGCCCATTTAAAGCTGCGTACCTGTACGCCGCCCTATTTCTATCCAGTTCATTGCATGAAACACCTTACATGTTAATTTTCACACAGTCTGGCAAGCCTGTACTGATATAATGGTGCTTGACTCACACTTGATTACAGGTTCAAATCTCAGTCGGAGCACATCTCAATTTAGGTTTATTCCAGGGGTCGGTAAAATGAGTACAGCTCATTGTGAGAGCTCAACAATCCTTGAGGCTGGCCACTGCTTGAGGAATCTGGACTTTCCACTACAGGCTGAGGGACGTGAATAGATGCGAGCTCTAACCTACGCTATCTTCAGCAAAAAGTGAGCATTGTTCATCAGTCAGTCGTCAGTTTATTTCGTAAGACTCACCGAGCTAAGAAATTAGGATTCATCATCCAAAAATGTACTACTTTCAAAATATCACTGAGAAAATAGTGACTCTGATATGGCTGCAGGAGCCACATAAATCAATTACGTGCAACATTTTGTAATGGGCCTCTCTCCGATGACCATCAAAGCTCAGCCCAACAGCCAAGACTCACCTGCAAGGATGGCCTTGTGACCCTTGAACTCTCGTCCGCTCACGCAGAGCGAGCAGTCGGTGAAACGGGAAGCCTCCCACAGCAGGCCGATGTCCTCGCCCAGCTGGCACTCGGGCACCTTGAGCATGGTGCTGCTCGCGTGGCCCGAGATGTTCACCGAGTCCTGCACCACGCTCACCTGCGGCGGGCGGCGGGCAGACACGCGCAACACCCACGCTTTGTCACAGCAGGCCAAGAAGCCCCCCCCGGGGGTGGCTTCTCCCGGTAGTCTTTAAAAGAGAACCTTTTCTGGCCACTGAGTTTATTGCTCATTGACAAAGGCTCTCCAATTATTTCTGTCGTATATCGGAATCAGGATCTTTATTTATCCTGGAGAAATCCCATGAGCTATGAAGCTCTTTTTCACAGATGTCTAGTGTGTGTGCTGCAGCTGACCTATTGCTTACCATGTGCCTCTTTATTTCCATTGCCCGTAACTGAAGCCTTTGATCCGTTTTTCTCTAGGCCTTACCTGCAATCGATTTCCCTATATCATAGTAGCCAACATAAGTGCTGCAAGTCTTTGATGGTGCATTCATCGTACAATGGACAAGTTGGGGGGAAAAATCACGCATATACATGGATTATGCAATGCTTTTCCATCAAGCGTTTGACAGAAAACAAACAAGTGCCTGCATGCAAAATAGTCTCCTTGGATCTGGTTTTGGGAATTCAGGTTTTGGCCAACCTTTTGGATCAATCTGGCCAGTTTTCAATTAGGCAAATCTGTAAAAGCAACGCAATTTTATGCAACGTAGTGAATCATCTCTACGCAAGTTAGTGCCCTGCAAACCCCTCCATTGCGGACGAACAGATAGAGCGTATGCATAAAGGCTTTCAACCTGAGTTGGCAAACATTGGAGACTCTGGAGGCCCAATTACCCTGTTGGTCAAGGTCCGCTTTGGGCCACATTTTGGAAAAATGTGTCCATTACCAATAGTGGAGTAAAATGCTGAGTCCATGTGCTTTGGCTGTTTCGTCAAGTAGTCAATCGATCCTGATGTGTTACCTCGCTCATATGAGCTTGGGATGGTGCTCATTAATAGCCCCGAGACAGTGGTGCCAATTCCACATTCCTATGGCAGATGGATAGATAACCACTGTTTAACTTCCTACAACACGATTCCCATTTTATTACCCTAAAAAATAATGCTATGTCATGACAACGACAATGCTGCTTCAATTATGGTACTACATGCATTTTTTGTTTATAATAAAACGGCCAGATATATTCTGCTCAACTCTGGGATGACAGACCTTTAAAGAAGGTCATCAGGCAGCACTGGGAGAAACCGACGAATTTTGCATTCATAAGATATCATCAGCATGCCAACCCCATCTGTAGACAACATCAGTTCCCCTGATTCCCCAAAATCAGACAATATATACTGTTACATTATATTTATCATTCTTCCCTAATGACCAGCATTATCATTATTGGCCACCGTAAATCCACTGCTGGATGAAGGCCTACCCACCCCACGTCCAATGTTCATGGTTCTCTGGTGCCACAATTAATCTCACTGCTGCACAGGACTAAACGGAACTATTGCTTTATTTGACCAGGTAAGGCCCACTGAGCTAGCTATGTAGCTCTTTTTCAGAAGCAACCTGGCCACAAATGATCGCTCAACGAAGTGGCTTATCATGTGGAAATTTACAGCAGCCAAATACTCTGTTTCTAAATGTGGAGGGAAAACCGGAGGACCCAGAGAAAAATCCACGCGACCACCGGGAGAACATGCAAACTCGAAATATACAACAGGCATCAGGGTCTGGATCAAACCCATGACCTCCAGTATACCAGGCGAGGTAGTTAACATCTCGCCATGATGTCCAGAATTTGCACGTGTTCCCTGAACCATGGATCCCGGTTCCGTTCCAAACATGATAACATAGAAATTGAAGTAATAAAGTTAATTATGAATCTATCTATCTCTATATACATATATATTTTAAAAGGTCATCACTACGATTCGGAGTGCCTTTTTTTTCAACAGCCGTGAAGACGGACTCAAAATATACAACAGGCGTCAAGATCGAGAACGAGCCCACGACCTCCTGCATACCAGGCAAGGTAGTTAACAATTCGTCACTGTGGTGCCCGTCATGCTCTCAGGCTCATTCGTTCCTTTGGATGCCCCTTCCATCATCGCCAGTCTTGACCATCGGCCATCATCTCACCAAGGGATGTCCTGCCCGATCCCACAACTTGTCTTAGCGGTCAATATGACGTCCCTGAGAAGCGTCTGTTTCCAGATCTGATAATAATTTACTTTCATAAACAAATAAACAAGACAATAGTTTTCTATTTACTTAATTCAACAGCCACAGGATTTAATACCCATCAAAAAAAATCCACCAACGTATCTATCACTCCTGCATCCAGGCTCTTTACATGTACAGACAGGGCAGACGCATAAATGTATCGCCGAACAATTCAAAGACCCAAAGGAGTGTGGAAAAAAATCAAGTTGAGTACAGAATCGTTTAGCACATGCTCCTTTGTAAGAGCGTGTTTACAGAAAAAGCACTCGCACACAGGACGCACAGTGCTTTTAAAAAATGTACCGAGTAGGTGCCAAAATGTGCCCTTTGCTAGTAACATCCAACTCGCTGCCAGTGATCAACCAATGTGCACAAAAAAGACGTAGGCTATTCAACAAAAATAAAATACTACTAACATTCTCCCAGTGCGTCACAACACTTTGGCAATGCTATTTCAAGAGTGTGCTTGTAACTTTTAAACGAACATGCTCCAATGGACAAAGCAAAACAAATTACAGCATGTTATACTTTTCCGCATTTGCGCATGAGGATTTTTTAATTATAACTATGAAATATAAATTCTAAAGTAAGTTTTCAGGATAAAGCATAAGGAATACTTTCAAAATATAATCCTATCTGAACATTCTTTTTTTTGCCCGCAGCCATACGCACTTCACAGCTTAATTGCATCAGACTACAGATACTCAATAATGCTGGGCCTGGTCACTATTCGGATGGGTGCCCACAAAAGGACACTTTCCAAAAATACGCAGCGCCTATGGCTCCACCGGCAATGCATTTCCCAATGGATGCCATCAGTGCGAGAGGTGGAGGCATCGCTGTGGTTTTTCGGTATACACATCAATTTAACTTCCTTTTATGTGATGGTCCATAGAGGCTCATTATCTCGTTGGCAAGAAAGGCTTTGCTAAACATATCTACAGAGGCAAATCTTTTTTTTTATTTTAGCAATTTAATTGTGGGTCATTTGTCAAATGCGGTGCTTAGGCTATGACCTGGGTAAATAATAGCACGCTGCTGCCAAATGATATGGCAGGGTCTTTAACATCTGCTTTACACCACACTTTGGTGATTTTTCGAGTCAATTGGTTTGACTCAAATATCTGCTAAAAACAGATCGCGCTGCATGGTTAAACACAACGGTGAACGGTCCACAAGATGAAACCTGGCTTATCTCCTATGTGCACACGCTCAAAAACGGAATGCTCTAAAAATGTATCACAACCCCAGCACTCGTGTCAATGCACGAGATCCAGTGCATGGTACTTCGTTGACTTGATTTTACTCGGTACAAGATGATGAAATAAAGGCAGATAAACATGATACAGAAAACAGGTGCAAAGAGTGCCATGCAAAAAAAATTAATTGTGGGAGTCGCAATTGCGCGCATTCGTTACTTGCGCTGGCGTGTACCATCTGCGCCGTGGAAACAAGATCTCTCCCGGGACCAGCTTCCGTCGCTTACACGCCAACCGCGGTGCTTTATTAGAGAGCTGCGGTTTTAAAAATCCAACGGCAATAATAATGTCCCCTTTAATGTAAAGACTCAAAGCACTGGCAGGTAGTAAGCCGCTGCGCCTGTGGAGGCCGAAATATTTTAATGGTCAAGAGGCAAAGCGAATGAGCGATAACCTGATCTAATTCTCCACTTCCGTCAAACGAAAACACATGGCGGCTTTGATAGCTTCATTGCAATGTGCAATTAAAGCCGAAC
This sequence comes from Lethenteron reissneri, assembly GCF_015708825.2. Taxonomy (NCBI): domain Eukaryota; kingdom Metazoa; phylum Chordata; class Hyperoartia; order Petromyzontiformes; family Petromyzontidae; genus Lethenteron; species Lethenteron reissneri. Next base: position 2,775,324 of record NC_083809.1, read on the forward strand.
GTTTGTAAAAAAAAATGTTCGCTAAACAATTATATTATTTGAAACGACGTATGTACAAAGTTAAAGTAATCTGTAATTCAGTGCCCTATGCTTTCATCATACACATGCTGACATGTCTGTGTATGTGTCAGCCTGAGTGAAGGGTCAGATGCAAGCATGGTGTATTTCCTCTCATGATCTCACTCAGACTGCTCATTATTGAGTCACTACAAATAGATGTGTGCATTCCATTGACTCTCCAAAAAAAAAGGGCCATTACTAAATTCATGGCAAATAAAAACACTGCCACAGTATGGATGTGAATGTGCATTGGGACTTGTTCAAATGAATAGGGCCTGTAATAAAATGTTGGTCAAGTGCATTTGCTCAACCCAGAGTGCCTTTTTAGTAACAAAACAAAGCAAATGCAGCGCATGCTAACCGTCGCAAATTACAACATCATTACGGCAGAGGCACACACATTGTTCGCAACAGTACTGCGAGTAGGTGCTCAAACGCTTTGTTATCGTCATGGCAGAAGGTCTGCATTGGTAATTATTTTGATGAGTTACTAGACGGTGTATTTATGTGAAATTTGCTTTCACTGAACAAACATCGATGTAAATTAAAAGCGGTCTGAAAAAATCCAGCAGGTTTCAGTAGAGGCATAAAGAAACGTGTAACTAGTGAGTATAGTTTTCATTTATAATTTTTATTTCAAAGTAAACCTTGACACTGGAAGGCATTTTCCCATGTGCAATAAATCTAAAATTAACAGCAATAATTGCTCCGACAAAAATTAAATGTGAATGCTCAAAGCAAAGAGCAAAGATTTAATATGAATGGATATAGTCAAGTCCGAAGGATATACTGCCAAAATGTATATGTCAACTAAAAAATCTGAAGCTTGGCAACATTTCAGATATTTTTTAATTATATATGGTACCTTTCGATTTAAAGCTTTCGTGACTGCAGGGATTCATCTTCTTGGTTCTTTCGGTAAAGTCACGTAGAAGGGAAGTAATAAAATAATAAAAATAAAACATAATAAAACAATTCTCACGACGTTTCGGCCACAACGCAAGCAGCCGTCCTCAGGTGAAAACCAGGTCCGTCGAGGCGACAGAGTCTGAATGAAACAGCACACGAGCTTGGAGCATATATATAAGCTGGGCGCATTGACAAAGGAATTTGCATATCAAAAGGAATTTAGCATATTTATGGGAAATGCAGGAATGTGATTAGTACTGCATATGCATGTGCATTATGCAGGATTAACAGCATCAAAGGGAGCTGCAGTTACTGCTGCTGCTGCAGTTGCTGCTGCTGCAGTTTCTGCTGCTGCTGCAGTTGCTGCTGCTGCTGCTGTTGCTGCTGCTGCACTTGCTGCTGCTGCTGCAGTTGCTGCCTTATCCATTTTAATATAACACTATGTATTATTCTACCCACCCTAATGTGTATCACACTGCTATATGTTTACTATACAATTACGACACCATACATTACTCTGCACACTGCACCATGCCAGTGAGTGGAACGCGGTCTGAAAGTCACCGTAAACGTACACAATCCGCAAAGCCATCACTCCAACCATCAAGAAGGATCCTGTTGAGGAGCCTTTCAAGACCATCACCTTACCCTACATTGCTGGGGTCACAAAAAAGATCTCCAAAATCCTGATTAAACACAAGATCCAGGTCCGATTCAACACAGTACATAAAATCCGTGATCTGGTCCCGTCTGTAAAAGATGTGGTTCCAGACATACAGTACCCTGGCGTCTACAAACTAAGTTGCCTCTGTGGTAGCAGTTACATTGGAGAAACCAAACGACATGTCTCGGACCGCATCCGTGAACATAAGGCAGACCTGAAACACGGTAGGACAAACACCTCAGCCGTGGCAGATCACTGTTACAACTCAGTGGGCTCACATGACATTGACTTCTCCAAGACAGAGGTTCTCTGCAAGCCATCTGGCTATCATGAGAGATTCGTTCATGAGGCGATCCACATATACAAACACAGAGACAATTTCAACCGAGAAGATGGATTCTGGCTTAGCAATCATTGGAAGGACGTAATAAACCATTTCGGATCTTAACTGATTGTGTTCACGTTTACGGTGACTTTCAGACCGCGTTCCACTCACTGGCATGGTGCAGTGTGCAGAGTAATGTATGGTGTCGTAATTGTATAGTAAACATATAGCAGTGTGATACACATTAGGGTGGGTAGAATAATACATAGTGTTATATTAAAATGGATAAGGCAGCAACTGCAGCAGCAGCAGCAAGTGCAGCAGCAGCAGCAACAGCAGCAGCAGCAGCAACTGCAGCAGCAGCAGAAACTGCAGCAGCAGCAACTGCAGCAGCAGCAGTAACTGCAGCTCCCTTTGATGCTGTTAATCCTGCATAATGCACATGCATATGCAGTACTAATCACATTCCTGCATTTCCCATAAATATGCTAAAATCCTTTTGATATGCAAATTCCTTTGTCAATGCGCCCAGCTTATATATATGCTCCAAGCTCGTGTGCTGTTTCATTCAGACTCTGTCGCCTCGACGGACCTGGTTTTCACCTGAGGACGGCTGCTTGCGTTGTGGCCGAAACGTCGTGAGAATTGTTTTATTATGTTTTATTTTTATTATTTTATTACTTCCCTTCTACGTGACTTTACCGAAAGAACCAAGAAGGATATGGTACCTTGTAAATAAAAGCAGTAGTGATGAAAAACTAAGTCCTTTCATGGCAATTTAAACAAACACATAATTGGTTTTAAAATGTATGCCTTGTTTTGCAATTTATTTATATTTCAAACGTTTGGCACTTTAATGAACATATTTATGATCTCTTATTGAAATAAAACACCAAAAAAGGATTCCATTGCACACAATGAATCAAAGGAATTCAATTAAACCCTGGCAAGTGTTATGCGATACCCATTGTAACGGGGAAATATTTTTCTAGCGTCAAAACAAATTTTCCCCGTTCCTCCGAACAGCAGCCACGTAATCAACGAGCAATTAAGGGCCCTCCTTCTAATTCTACCACAGCTGCCAAAGGAAACCAAATCAATCAGGTGCCCCCAATGGCCAATATTTACCAATTAGCAATGACAAGAGCACAGTCATCCATCGTTAGAAACTTCCAACCCACGCACGCAAACCCGGTTACAGACACCGCTCACATCGGCGCACGAACCACGGCGAGCGCTGCGGACAGCGCACGCGCTCGTTTCAAAACCCTCGCGAAAAAATACACCACGAAGAAATGAGCCGTTGACAGCTTAGGTGTGCTCCTTGAAAAAAATCATCAAGAGTTCAGGGAATGCAGAAGGAATGGTTGCTCGCTTTCTTAAACCTTTATTTACAGCGACTTGTCACGTGTCTGCGATGCTACATGCGTCGCAGGGACTTCAAACCGATGCGGCCAAATTCGGAAAACTAATTGGACAGATTCACACCCGGGCACGCATCCCACAAACTGCCAGTCCGAGCGAGCGCCGGGAGGAACGCAAAAAAAAAACATGCGCGTGGCTTTGGACGATTTTCTCCCACTCTAGAGGCCCACATTTGCTCAGAGTGAACCCTGGCTGGAATATGAAGTGTAACTCTTGATCACATCGCAGTCCATAAACGCATCTGTTCACGACAGATAGTTTTTGCCAATGCTACGCGATGCACAAAGCGGGAGAAACTAAATCCCGATGGCTTGGCAGCTGTAACACTGTGGCTGCTGCGCTTATGCAGCAAGCAAGGCAGGATGGTGCAGAGGGGCACGGCTCACCTCGCAGAAGAGTGTCAGCTTGTCGTCCGGGAGCAGCCCATTGGCCTCGTCCAATAGGAAGTCGCGTCGAATGAACTTCTTGAAGCCCCAGTCTTTGCCCTGAACAAACCGATATGCCCTCTGGCTCTCTGCATCCACAAGAGGGAAAAGTGACAGGCGGAGAGGGAGGGGGAGAATGAGGCATGGACATGGCACGGTCGCAACATGTGCCACTACACTTGCACTCTGCTGGGATGTTTTTTTTAAGTGACCGGGCCATGGGTGGCTTGGCTGTTGTGTGAGCTTTGGCAAAGCAATTCAAGAATCAATGAACAATTTGGTACACAGCCAGCCATGAGCAAAAGAGGTAAAAATAGGGCAGATATTTGGTAAACAAAAAAACTACAAACACACAGTGAGGAAAGGTGGGGAAGAGAAGAGAGTCACGATGCACTTGCACCTGAATAAATATCAATTCTCTTAAAACAAAATAAGTTTTCTACCGACGTTGTTGGCATGCGATGCATGTGGCATGTTCTCCAAAACAAAATTGCAACCAACATGCACTTGTTTAGTTGCAGTTACTCATTCCTCACCACCCCTCCCCCCCACGGATGCATGCATACATTAGAGGTAGTCGGAAAAAGTGGCTGAAAATGAAATATCGCTAAAACTATTTTGAAAATGCCAATATTGCAGTAAAGTTTTTTTTAAACAAAATGTTACATTAAAACAGCAAAAGCGGAACAGCACGACCGAGCTGCCAAATTAAATAACCATCATCGATTTTCTGTAGCAAATTATTTATTTCTAAAGTGTCACGGAGTCGAAACACATGGGCAGTCACAAATCTCAAAGTGTCAAATGGCTTAGGTTAAAAAAAAAATGACAGAGTTATCTCGGGTCATAAAACCACCCCAGGCATGACCAAGGAATGTCACATCATGAAATAATGGAAGCCTACAAGCTGTTTTTTTTACTTTTTTTCTTCCTGGCCAATTGAATTACTGGAGGAAGAAAGACGGATTCCTAACTGCCAGCGTTGGCAGGGCAGTTTTGACAAAGGGGCATTAAGCTTTGCCATAAGCAATGGCAAAAAACTCTATATTAACTTATTCGACGATGAAATTGTTTTAACGCTCTTCCCCTTTCATCATGTATTGCATTTCTGCATTCTCAAACAGATCCAGTGGCATCTCAATTGAATGCCTGTCCATGGCTGTTATTGTTCACTGTGATTTGCATTGTACTCTCAGCATAGAATTATCTACATACGTTGTAAGTGGTGGGATGTGCTCCCACCTTCAAGTAAGCCACATGGCAATAATTTAGACCTCTACCAATAACTGGCTTGGAAAAAAATGCTCTACTGTCAATGATTAACATAAAGTAGCCCATCATTATCATCAGAAGCAGCAGAGGAACAGTAGCTAGCACACTGCAGTATGAACCTGGCGATCTGAGTTAGACAGCCGACCATGACTAACATCAGTGGTGGGTGATCCAAAACACTCTTAAATGCCTCCAAGCTCTCACTTCACCAACACCCACTGACCATCAAGAAATATGGCCAAACAAGCCCCCATGACCGACATGGCTTGGAGAGGCCTTCATCCAGCATTGGATTTTCAAAAGGCTGCCAATTATTGATAATGTAATTTACTCCGATCAACACCCTCGTCTGTCTGTAAAGAGGAAATGTGTGGTGACAGCCCCCACGCCACAGAGTAAAAAAATCCCAAACCTTTCATCAGGCTACAAGCCTCTGTGCTTCACTCAGCAATCCATTAACCCCAAATAATTTTCGTGACTGCAGGAATTCATATTCTTTGGGTTTTTCGGTAAAGTCTCGTGACTTTACCGAAAGAATAATAATTAGCATCCAATTTGAGATGTGAGCATTGCATCACTTAATTAACATACTTCTTTACCCAACGGTTACAAATGCCTAACAGATTTCTTTTGCATGCAATCTCATAGATATGAGGGTAATTTCTGTTCTTTAAGTTTCCACTAACAGAGCAGGCCTCTCTCTCACTTGCATGGCTCCAGGTCATAGAAGCACATTGGATAAAACCATTGGGGAGACCTGACACTCAATTAGATCCCAAACTTGTACCTATCCAGATCACAACCTTCACCCGACTTCGTCGCAGCCCACCAGGGAGCTCTGAGCCACAACCGTTAGAAGCGGCAAAGCCCAAAGGCAGCAGTGTACTTGTATGACAGAGGGAGAGAGACTGGGAGAGTGAGAGAGCGGCGCGATAAAGGATGTGAACAAAGGTGGGAAGGTGGAAAAAGGGGAATAGCAGTGAGAGATCTTGATCTAAGGCAAGTTGAGATGACACTAGACTTGTCATGATTAAATTTCACGCCAATGCACGAGGGCTTTGATGGCACGAGAGTTTTCAAGATAAAAGAACGCAGCCAAGGGTTTTCGTTTACTAAGCTTGAGTGGCATTGTTCTATGGTGCTGGAGACAATGAAAAACACCCCAGTGAGAACACAGTTGGCTCAGCAGAGATGCAACATTTCAACGTGCTTATATTTCCCTTGTTAATTCCGACATCAACTTATGAAACTGAGCAAAGTGCTCTTCCCATTTTACCATTTGCTCTGTATAGACAATCGTAAATCTGTGCGCCAATGCCCAAATTTGTATGCACGTACGTGCTTGACTTTGCGCTACAAAATGCCTCATTATGCAACATGATGGCAGCTCATCGATGATTGCAAATCTGATTATGTGTAAGTTAACATTGGCAGTATTTTCATTTCTGCTTGTGCATGCAAATGCAAGGGTGCGTATGTGTGTGTGTATGTGCTTGTTTTGCATGCAACGCACACCGACTATGGCATTCTGTAACTCCCGGAAAATTAACTGTAAATGAGAACTTGTGTGGTGGTGTAACATCAACACGAGGTAGACAAAAGCTGTTTTGGTGTGGCCGTAACCCCACCACCTTCTCTCATGCAATAGCATCCTTACGGTCCAAATACACTCTGCAATTTCAATGCAATCAATGGGGGCAGGACCAGATGCATTAGGATTGCAAGCAATTGGAGGCAAACACTACCACAAAGGATGGAAGTTTGGGGAAAATAAAGAATCATATACACTTGCACACACCTACATAAGCAAACACAGAACCCATGCATAACCGACACAGACTATCAGAGCAAGTGTTACAAGCGACCACCAGTTAAGGCCGCCACAGAACACGAGGAGGCCATGTGGCCAGCGACACGTAGGGCCACCTTGGTCTCACCAGTGCTCATGTTTAGTCGGCCTGTATAGGCCCAGCTATTAATTTGCTAAGATATTCATTTGCACCGATGGCAATCGTGGCTGGAAATCGAGCTCAGGTCATTGGGATTCATAGAGCAGTGCACTAACCACCATCACCAAGCCATTTGATATGCCTACATTCATATACACAAATAGCCACACACGCCATGTGCACATACATATTACACTGGTCACACCTTTTCTGGCATAAGGTATTCCAACGGTTTCAATGTAATTTTGGGGTGCCGATTCCAAATCTGGCATCAGTTTTTGTCTATCACATCAGGTTTTTGAGATATCAAATATTGCATTTTCAATAAAAACTGAAGAAAAATATTAAATAAGTGTGGATATCTACATAAAATAGTATTATAAACACACTCTCCTAAAAATACAGCACCATATTTTAACACTAAAGCAGTCACTGACTCGCAACAACTTCATAAGTGATAGAGTTAATTTCGGGTAAAATCAATGAAAATGGGGTATGCCGATAACATAAAAATGAGATGTGATGGAGCAAATCTGAGATCAGATTTGGAATCAGCACCCTGAATTAGTCTAGAACAGCTGCAAAAGTCCAGGCCAGATTTTTTGTTTTTGTTGACCAGTGCTATCTGCGTAGTCACGTAACTCTCACTTACTCACTAAATAGGTGAATATTGGATTGCAATCGCGTCCAATCTAAAAAATTAACAACGCAGATCAATCAAGCGTGGCAGTGTGCGACTGCATCACAACCGATTGCATGGCGCAATAGTCACGCAATAGCGCGTTGAGTCGTGCAATCGGCCGCTCGTGATAGGATCGTACCCCCACCGATTGCACCAAAATTGCATTGTGCATCTAAACCCTTTATAGATTATTGCCAACACCATGTGCATTTAGTCTGCCAGGGCTGAACAAGGGTTAATAGGGCATACTCACTACCTGTGTGTTTACATTGCTGCAAATGCAGTTCTCTAAAATTGGTCTTGGCAGTTAAAATGCAGCTAATTCTATGTACGTTTCGGTATGCTACAAAGTAGCTCCTGTCAAAGGCCCCCCATCTTCAGTGACTTCAGATATATTCATTGGGTAATTTTCTAAATCGCAAGTGTCACGTAGCCAATTCAGTCAAATGTAAAATGACACGCTAAAACTTTGTCACCAGTTCAAAGATGCACTCTGTAAGGAAGCTACCAGCGGTCATATGTGATCTTGAAACGCAGCGTCACTAGTTCACTATCGAGGGAGAAACACTCTCAGTGAGGCCGAATTCCCATACACACACACACATTTACATTGCCTCCATTGCAGCTAATGTGAAGAAGGCTTAGTATACAAGTCTAATTCATCTTATTAAAGTACTCCACTTCAAACAAAGATAACTGCATGAACCAGATTAGTTTCACAGTGCATATATCAAATTCACGGGACGGGAGCGACGTCGCAATTAAAGAACACTTGTTGTAGCCCGATTTTAAATTAATGGGGGCGGGACATTTAGCCATTTTTGTTGGTGTCGTTTGGGGAAAATACTAAATAGCTATTGTTTGAACGCGCAGCTCTTTGAAATGCAAATATTCGGTTGGAATACAGTCGGCTGCAGCTCGGCTTCTGTGCCAAATACAGTAAGTGCACCTCTTAACAGGCGCTATTCCCCGCGCGCCCGCAAGCGCACCAAAGCTGCTAATTAGATCTGAACAAGTGAGCAGCATGCGGCCGAGAGCGGAGTGCTATATCGCAGGAGTGTGCCGTGCCAGGGGAGATGGGGGTCGGGGGTGCGCGGGGTGGCGGAGGATGGGAGGGATGGTGCCAAGGATGAGGTGGGGGGAGGCGTGGGGCCACGACAAGAAGAACTGCAGCCGACTAAATCAACATCCCAGTTGCTTGATTAAGTGCGCATGACGGTGTGAAATCCCGAGAGCATGCTTTTCCAAGAGACGCCTTATTACACAAGCTCTAGCGAGGATAACGACAGTGTAAACCCTTCCTTTAACTCCCTGCAACCCCACCTCATCGCCCTTTCGCTAATAAATGCGCCCCCGACGGAATCCCCGTGGAAATAACTTACGTTATTGTAAAATTGTTTAACATCTCAAATCCTGGCTCCCTCTCCCCCATCTATTGCCACTAATGGCCGTAATGTGAGCCTAATTACGATGAGGGATTTGTCGCGCGGTGTGCAGAGCACTTGTTTGTCAGCAGCCCGTCACGTTGGTTGAGCGACGGGTTGTTTTAGCGCAACTCTGACGTGACTGAACCTGGCAGCGGGAAGCGCTGCTCGGAGCAAAGGTTGTCGACGATTTGCTTGTGCAAAATATTACCATGCAGTAAAACCTTGGATTGCGAGCATAATTCGTTCCGGAAACGTGTTTGTAATCCAAAGCACTCGTATATCAAAGCACTCGTATATCAGTTGTGATCACGTAACGCTCGGCAAACAAAGCCTATACACGTACTACTCGTATAGCAAGACCCCGCTCGTTTATCAAATTAATATTAATTTAAAAAATGTGCTCGTCTTGCAAAACACTCGCAGACCAAGTTACTCGCAATCCAAGGTTTTACTGTATTTATAAAAAAAAAAAGATCTGGCTTCGATTGATTAAGGAAGTGTACATACGACGGGGAAAGGCTTGTAGAAAAATAATTTACAATGTAATGATCCAAGCTGGCAAGATTTGCTGGAATCGTGGGACTCTGCTTTCAGTCTCGTTGAGTGGAAGAGTAATGAGTTTGAATGCAGTTCAATTTGGCCTAACTATCTTGAGAAAAGCCAAAAACAATACACATTATGAGTGTACAAATACACCCTTTTGTCAATCCAATAGGGCTACCCCATGTCATGTGGGTGGTGTGATTGTACTTCACGAAGCAGGTTGGTGAATGTGGGGAGCATATATGGAAGAGCATAGAAGTATAGTACAATGGATTATTCTGCACTGCCCTCTCCTGCCCACAATGTATCCCCACCGCAGCCTATAACCTGTTATATGCAGTGGTCACCCATTGAAGCATTATCCAGGCTCAAATTCCACTTAGCTTCTGAGATCAGACAAGTCTGGGTGCACTTCAGGTGATATGATTATAACGATGGGTCTAATTTATGTTAATCATTGACGGTAGAGCATTTTTTGCCAAGCCAGCTATTGCTGGAGGTCTCAATTAATGCCATGTGGCTTGAGGATGGGAGCACATCCCACCACTTGCAAGTACGTAGATATAAAAATGAGTGTGCAGAGGAAAACGTTTGGTCCAAGGATGATTCGCGAATAACTAATTTAATGAAAATATACCTTCAAACATTTCATGTCGGTATCACAGTCATTACGCTGCTTGCGGCAACAGCTGCGGATGTGGAATTTATTACGGTCTCTAGAAAATGTGACAGGCAAGATTTCCTGTGGATTGGGTGCACGGAATTCCCTTTCCATACGCCGCGTGTGGGGAGACGGAGTCGGCACAACGTCGTTACGCGAGCAGGTGGTGCCCGTCTGTGGGTGGTCGATCGTGGGCGTGTGCTCGCTTGCACGGTGTACAACGAACGGTGGAACAGCGGTAAGCGCACTGCGTTAACAAACCCAGCGACCCGATGTTAATTTCCGGGCAACGGCTAACATCAGTGGCGGGTGACATCTGAACCGGTCCTGGGTATCTACGTTCCCCAACCTGCACTGATCAACATGATCAAGTGTGGTCGAACAAACCCCCGTCGTCACTCTCGTGATGTGGGGATACCTTCTTACACCTCAGTCTTAGGCCTCCGCTAGGTTGACTCAGCCTTACACGAGTGAGTACAAGATTGCAGCGTGTATCCTGGAGCACTGGGGGGGAGGGCAAAAATGGCAATGCTTGTGACCCACCCCCTCGTGTGATGTGCCAGACTTAATAGGTGCTCGCTAATAGCACTTGTCCCAACAGTCTGTTAAAGACGATATAGGGGATCTTTGCCTTTGTGTGTAGGTATGCTGCAAAGAGCACTTGCCTCAACAGTCTAAGAGCTATAGGTGGAGGGCGGTCTTTATATCTGCGTACCATGAACATGCATTGCACACGTGTACTCATGTACATGTATGTGCAAAGAGCACATCGTGTGTACTCGGTGTTGTGTATTGCGTGTTTCGTGTGTGCCGTGAGTGGTGCAAGACATGCAGGACATTCCGTGTGCATCGTACCCCAGGTACGGTGATGCATGCACATAATACAGCGTTCTGGAGGCAAGAGTTTGTGGATCGTGCAGATCCTTGAGATTCCCAAACCCTCTGGGGGTGCTCGACGCCAAGGAGTAGGACGTAGGGCAAATGCGTTTGTGAAACCGTCTACGTTCTGGTCATTCTCCAGGCACTCAAGTTTCCTCCCACAGCCAAAACGCTCCTTAAAATAAAACTGGCTAAACGTCCCTATCGCCCGGACTGCAGCTGATCTCGTCAGATCCCAGAGGCTAGGTGGGGTTGAGCCTGGATAGTGCTCCAAATGGTGAGCCCCAAGCGCAAACAAGTTGCCATAGGTGGCCGAGAGGTTACACTGTGAGCGGCAGAGGGAAGCGTCGCAAACGCCGTCGTTAAATAAAATTATACTCGTACGTCGATGCTTGCTGCCTTCACCAACACGCATTGAAGTACGGCCGTTTAACTTCCATGACACGAATGGTATCGTGAAAAACCTCATGCAGCGGTGGAATGAGTAAAACACTTGTACGTCTCAAAGTACGACCGTGGAAAAAAAAAAGTCTTGAGTGTCTGAGAATGTGTGTGAGCATCAGCATACGCACGGGCATGCGCACGGGCATGCGCACGGGCATGCGCACGGGCATGCGCACGGGCATGCGCACGGGCATGCGCACGGGCATGCGCACGGGCATGCGCACGCACGCAAGCACTCGACGCCATCCTCACCCATTGCCTTGGTCTCCTCTCCCTTCGCGTTGAGAATGGAGAACTTGAACTTAGCCCGGACCTCCGACTTAGGGCAGCTGACGAGCAGCAGGTAAAGCGAGAGGTAGTCTTTGCTCTCCTCATCCAGGCCTTTGGGGTTGACGCGCAGGCACCTGTGCGGAGATGACAGCATCGATCGTCACGCGAGCCCTGCAATCCGTCCCCGCCCCCTTGCCCCGACCAAGCTCCCCTGAACGCCCGTGACGTCGACGAGGATTCAAGAGAACAGAAAGCTTTTTATTGACGGATGGATTGATTGATTGGCCGGACATGGGGAATTCCATTAACCTTGGCAGCAAAGCTCACCGTGGGCGCTCGGCGAACAGAACTGCCGGAGTTTGTTAGCCGAGCAAATGCAGCTTTCCACACACCCAATCAATTTTCAATGAAACCGCGCAGGTTCATCACATCAGTGGCAACGTATTAGGAAGGATGCTTGCTTTTTTTTACGCTCTTAGGCTGTCGGCTACATCAATGCATAGTCTCTTAATCTGAATGGCTTCACCAGCCAGCTGTTTAAAAAGCAACAGAAAAAAACATATGGCACCTAATATACCTCCAACGAAGTACACAGTTCATAAATTCAGTGGAAAGATAGTTTAGTGCCTGAAATTAAGTGTTAACCTAATTAAACAAATGTGAACATAAAGTAGAAATTTTTCTTTGTCATTTTTTTATATAAATATTGTCAATTGGGACATTCCTGGCTCGCTGGTTGGGGGAAAAAAAAAGCTATGGGCAAGAGATGAAATCCTATAACAACATACAACCTACACAGTGATATTTACACAGCGAAACCCACACGTGCCAATTCAAGCTAAAGTTTAAACTCACAATACGCGGCAAGAAAGTATCATAGATGTAATCCGGAAAAGGAGGTTGTGATGGGTGGGGCATGTGTGCATGAATGGAGGAGGGCCGGGTTACCACTGGAGGTTGGGAACAAAGGGCAAGTCCAACAGCCAGATAGGGACATACTGTAAGAGCAGGTCTGGGAAGTCGGGTTTCGATTTTACAACAACGACATCTGCAGACAAAGTGCTTGCCACAGATGAACCGCAATACCTTGCTCATCTCGTCAAGAGGTATAAACCAGCACACGAACTCCGTGCTTCCTCGCAGTGGCTTTTGGATAGCCATCGAACAAAAACGATCACTGCATTGTGCGCTTTCAGATGTTCTTCTGCGACCGTCTGGAACGCTCTTACTTCCAAGATTAGGAAGCCACTGGCGCTATGCGCTCTTAAATCTTGATTGAAAAGTAATTTCTTTACAACTGATTTTTGTGTTTAGTTTGTTGTCATTCCCCCGTACCTCTGATGAGCACAGTTGGCTATGTATGGTGCAAAAGAAGATCGACAAACATAAATACATTGCGATGTGTGGCCGATGACCTCTTGATCGAGACCATGACTACGAACATATGAAGGAATTCCAAAGTGTCACTGTGGACGCTCGGCACTTTATCTCCATGAGATTTTAATCACAAAATATTGCAATGAGCGATTTGCTGCCCCGCGTACGTCGACCTACCATTTCAGCTTGTCGTTGGCTCCCGACGAGAAGGTCGAGCTTTTAAGCACCTCGCCCATCTCCTCCCGCGAGAAGCTGAAGTTGTTGATGGTCCACATGTAGGAGAACTTGACCACTTTCACCTGCGGCCAAGCGCAGCGACGCACAAGGTCACTCCGACTCCGTCACCCCCCCCCCCTCACGCATTTGATGACACAGCCGCGCGTTGCATCACTCCCCGCAGACCAACGCGGCCCAAAGAACGCTACTATCTCCGAATGGAATTCGAGATTATTTTTAAACCGTTTTTCGAGAAGGCTACTAATGGAAGACATTCTACAGCACATGGAGTTTGCTGTGGATATTTTGAGTCGGTATGCATGTTCTTCATTGTTCAGCTTGTGTAAGAAAGTTATGAGAACAACAGATTAATGTGCTGCCATTGTGTGAAATTGTATTTAATTACTTTACAAATATAAAGATGAGTCCTTAATTTATGCAATAATTCCCGAGGGACCCTGCTGCGGATGTTTGACCAATTCCTTAAGACAACATTTATTTAAAATAACATGATAATATAGTAATGAGAACAACTCTAGGCAGTGTATTGTAGTTAGGCAGTATATTGTGATGAAATGTAGTCTTCCGAACGAACATAAATGTACCTCTAAACGAAAGACATGTCATTTGTTGACATACAAAAGTACATATCACACGGTCAAGTGTTTGTAACCAAAAGACTTGCTGTGTAAATGTGCTGACCACACTGCACACACACACATACGCTTACACACACGCGTTGGCTCAGCTCTGCCATACACATGACCTTTTGCATTGAGCCCTGCGCTGAGATTCATGAAACGCTGGGTCAACGAAGACCAAAATGCATCGACTGCACAACAACCCAATTCGCAAAACGACACCGTGAAGAACCAATAATGAAAAGGCAACAAACGAGTGAAAAGAGGGTTTATGTTATACACAAGAGGTGGGGGCAGTCAGAATGCGGTTCACGGTGCACAGGGCTCATGCTAGGGGGCTGTTTGGTTAGTTTGTTGGAGTGAAAGGTAGGGTTAGTGTTAAGGTTCACTAGAGTCTTCTGCCCCTCAACAGTTTGCCCTTCACACCCTGCCCCCTCACCCACGCCCAAGTATGGCCTTTTCACGTTTGTTTGATATTCACTAGCCGATGTTCACAGCGGCACAAACTATAATTTTTTTCTTATTTTACCAGGTAAGGCCCACTGAGCTATATATAGCTCTTTTTCAGAAGTGACCCGCCCACAAACGATAGCTCAACGAAGCGGCTCATCGAAACGCATGTTTCTAAATTTGGAGAGAAAACTGGAGGACCCGGACAAACATCCACACGGACACAAAGACAACACGCAAACTCCAAATGCACAGTCGCCGGGGTCGAGATCGAAACCACAACCTCCTGTATACCAGGCAAGGGAGTCAACATCTCGCCACAGTGGCACCCTCAAGAGTTGCAAATGCGGCCGCTGCTTGCGCACTGACTGCATTTGGAAACTGGAGCATGGCAGCGCGAACTACCAAGCACCCGATTGCAGCACCGCTTCCAACATCCAGTGCATGTTCACTCACCACTGTTGCAAAAGCTGCCATTAAAAAAATGCATGTTTGGGCGTAATAAGCTCTTAACATTGCACACTTCCAATTAACACCACGGTACAACAGCAAAGGAAAACAAATAACACTGATGGGGGTGAACCTGCACAAAATGCATTATTATTGCCGATAACATAGCTGCTGCATCGTGTTTAGGCATGCTGTTAGCAAGTGTTAATGCTGATGTTAATAAGTAACAGGATAAAAAACACATCAGATGGCATAAATTGAATGTTCTGTTGGAAATGAGCACACCATTCAGTGCTGTTGTAGGAATGCGTGAGGAACAAGGGCTCTGGCCAATTTCCCTGAACTCAATGCAAAGTCATCTTGACACTATAAAACAGATGGGGAATTTGTATCTTTGCAATAGAAATAAAAGTTTGTGCAAAATTTAAGTCTGGAAATGTTTTAAATCAGGCAAGTTTAGAAAGTCATCTCAGGATTAATATAGGCATCTTAGCAAAAAGCACACGTGTTATTATTCTTACTACCTTTTTTTTTGCAAACAAAAAAATAGACTTGCTGCAATGAATTCACGATGTCACCTCTGCCGGCCACCGTTTGGCATTATATATTTTAATCACGGTAGGGCTCTCTGTATATTCGTGCTTGTATGAACTTTCAAAAAAAATCGTTCAAAATTCTTGTCAAAACATATTGGAGTGTACAACTGAAAGATTACAATGTAAGTAAATGCCATAATGCCATGTAAATAAAGAAATGCTGAACATTTTCTTTTTGGGGGGGGGGGGGAGCTATTGAGTTTCATACATTGTTAAGAGGTTGTTTCCCCAATGGTGGAGAGGTTTTAAGATTCCATAATTATATGAAAGGTTAAATCATATATTGTTGAACAAATTACATTTCTAAACTCATTTTCACTTCCTAAAATTAACTGAATAAAGAGATCAATAAGCAAGGATTGTTTAGGTTTTTTTTACATTTGCAAAGAACAGTGAATACTGTTTAGATTTATGGCGCTTCTTCATTCAACCGCATCTCAAGAACACATTAAATAATCGACTACAGGTTTCCCTCGCTCTACGCAGGTTCGGTTTGTGCAATTTCACGTAAATGCAGCGAACCAATTCTTACCAAAAATTTGCTATCGGCAATTTGAACTCGCTCATATGCGGTTGGACGTGGGACAACGCTGTGTGTACTGTGTCTACTGTGCGTGTACTGTGTGTGCTACTCGGCAAGCAGCTGTCTCGTGCGGTTACGCTTTTGTTGGAACGCATCTACCGCGTAAAATGAAGAAACCTGTATCTCCATTACGAGGAAAAGGTAGGCATTCCATTAGATATAAATACAAAATGTGTGCATGCATCATAGATGTGCTCACAAATTTCGGGATTAAAACCAAAATCGGACATACACATGAAATGTTGCATCCGAAACTGGAATTGGTGTTACGAACACGACTTCACTTCCACTACTTTCCCACAAAAAGTGCGGTCACTATTGTTAGCAAAAATAAATTTTAAATTAGCACGAAATATAATTACATGAACATCTGAAATATTCAAAAGTCTGTTTTCATGGGTAAATAATCCCCTAGATACATATACATCTAAAGAAAAGAAACAGTCGTAGGCAGAAGAGAAAGTGATTCATCAGCTTGGGGCAGGGAGTCGAAAGCATGAATGGCTGGGGGAGTGGCTCAGTGATTTTGAGCCAGGATTAATCTCCCTGGATCATCAAACAGGCTTTGCAGACTGCCTACATCAGGTGTCACTGATTAATGCACAACCTCGGCAGATAGTTCTCACCACGTTCCATTCCTGGAGTTGCACAGGAATGGAGTATTCTGTGAACCTGGCAGCTACTGATAATGAACTTTCAACAGAGCTCAACCTTCGATCGAGAGGTGCACAATGGAGAATAAGAGAGGCTTGGCTCCACAAATAAAGTCTTACTGAACTGCTACGCAGCAACCATTCATATGCTTATGAATAAGACTTAAAATACTAACAGCCCTTTGTTTATCCAGGGAAGCGTCATTCAATCAAGGATTTTGAAATTAAGATATTACTTGGGATATTCAGGCAAAATACTTTATTTTCTTTCTGTGTGTATAGCGTGCAGCGAAAACCCATGCATAGCAGGGCTCATATAAACATACCATATCTGTATGAATAGGTCAACAACCTATTCTCTATCACCTGCAGAGCAATATCTCGCAAACATGACATCGAAAAAAATCGACTAACCCCTCCTGCAAAGCACCCAGTTAAACACCCGCATCACCAAGATGTCCTCTCTTTTGCCTCGTCACATAAACGACAACAACAACAAAAACTCACATTCATCAACAACACTGCCCCCAAAATCAAAAGGATACAACAGGCGACGTCTCAGGACAATGGCCACTCATGTTGTGCTTTATATGGAATGTATGGTGGTTGACTTCAAAGACTTGAGGAAAATATACAGTGTACTTTTGTTGTACGTCCACATGCACGATATGGCATTAACTCGTGGGCACTGGGGGACGTTATCATGTTCCATTTCTCTTCGGGGCATCAGTAATAGGGGACAATCAGTGGGCAGATGCTGGTAATGTTATCGAAAACAACGGTCGTGCTGTTTGCAGCGTACATCTTTCTGGATTTCTTTTGTTGAGTTTAATATTTATTTATATGCAGTAAATGGAAATGCAATATCAATTTTACCCGCAGGGTCAGAAAATGAAATAAAAGACAAATCAGGCAATAAAAGCTATTATGGGCAGGATAAAAAAGGACCATGGTTTGTTTTTTTTAATAGAGCGCATTTATGATGACATTTGATTAGGCCAAAATGCTGTGTTTTTAGCAAAAATACAAAAAGCAAGCAACGTTTTGTATATTTTGTTTGATCTTTTTGTTCCCCAAGGCTATATTTTCATATATCAAAAAAAGCATTCTGGAAGGTAACCATTCCCACCGTATTATTGCCAGCAATGCCTGAGCTCAGCACGCATTTACTGCAAATTACAACGTGCGTACTTAACACATTATGCTAAGCGCAACCCTGTGTGCCCTCTGGTTGTCAAATGCTGAAAAATCCAATAGCAGATTTGCTTCGCAAACATTACAAGTTGAATTTTAAACGACTTCAATAGCTGCCGAAATACAAGCTCTAAGGAAAAGGAATAATAACGTCAGGCATCAAGCACCAACATTACCAAAGCCCTACCGACACTTAGCAGACAAACACTGCCGTTTTCGCTAGCGGGTCTTAATGAGAAATATAAAGTGCCATTGGCCCACAAAGTCAATTTCCTACCAAGGAATGTTTTTTTAAAAACTATAATTCTACACTATCACTGTAGTGGTTTTGTAAGGGTTAGCCATTCACAATGTCTGACACTGCAAGCTTTATTCATATTGCTTTCAAATGCCTCATTTCCGAACGAGCGGTATGCATTGCACACTGGGAGACATTTAGTAACGGGGGTGCGATTTTGCAGACATTGGCGACAGCACAAGCACAAGATGCCATCGTATTGCAAATAACATCATGGAATATTTTGCCAGTCACAGGACATCCTCTGCAGGGAATGGTATGCGTAATGGATCGTTTGCGCACAACTGTTAAAAACAGTGGCTCGAACCAGGTGAAAGTGCATGCGAGGCTTGAAGCTGAGCGAGCAGAGCACAATATAACTGACACCACATTAATCGTCTGAATATCAGAAGTTTACATGTGCACCACACACCACCCGCCACATCCAACATTACTGGAATCCACCAACGATCCTCATTGCGCATCTGTTTCTCCTTTGACCGCATAACCACTTGGATGGAGAACCACAATCACCTTCAGCTGGCATATCATGCATGCCAGGGCACCCCACTCATTCCGGCAAAGCGAGGCAGGACTGTTAGTACGGGATCTCTCAATGGTTAGAGCGCTAGAGAAAACAAAGCTGCACAATTACAATGCATTAGTTGCTGGGAGGGCATATCCTCTTGCTGTTTGTTTGCAGTGAACGCGCATTAATAATGAATGGCGAAACAAACCCTGGTTCTAGACTTTACATTGGGTCATTGAGATCGTGTTCAAATGCCCAGTGTTGTAGTCAGCTGTTGGCGGGCGTGCTGGATAGGGTGAGAGGAAACAATAAATGTGCCTCACTCCATTGGAGCACCCTGAATTGTCATGTTTTTTCGTTATTGTAACGGCATTGTAAGGTCTGACATTTGACGCCATTATTTTAGCACTTGAGTGCAGCTGAGCTGTAAATTAAAACCAGCATGCAGAGGGTGGAGTCGGGGAGGGGAGGGGGTGGCTTTCCCTACTTAAGTGTAACCGATGCTTGGTGCCAGTGCCAATCACAAACGTGGACACGCAATTAAATGGGGCTGCTGCTGCACGGTGTAATCAGCTTAGTTTGCCATGCGGCAGCTCGCAAAGGCCTCATTCTCATGGTGTCCCTAAGCTGATATAGGCCCGTGATTGCCTTTACCCAGGTGGATTTGCTGCCGAGGCAAAGTTGTGTTTGCTTGCCACAGTAAGTACGTGTGCTGAACCAGGATTAAAGGGAGGCCCAAGTGGTGTTAAAGGCCATTACGAGCAATAATATGTACAAAGCGTAGACCTTAATAATGTCCTCTTTTCAAAGCTATGTCGTGATGGCATAACTATCAAAATATTTGGCTCTTCATGCAGGTTGTCTCAGGGCACAATACACAGTACAGGCAGCTTTTGCTGCAAGGTAGCATAAACGCATTCTAAATAACCAATGTTTGAATAAGATGAGACATGGCTTGTGAAAGTAATTTATCTAAACGAATTATTTCACTGTCAGGCAGGTATATACAACCTCATGACATGTTGCAGGCCACCACCAACCCAGCCAACACAAATGACGTCTGTCTTATAACCAACTTGCCCCGACAGATTTCTGGTTTGTTAGTAGATGAAGTCATATTTCAGCAGTTAGTTTTTCTAACTACATTTTCCACCTCCTGGTATATTCCAGTGTATTTTAAATGGTGTCCTCAATTTTTAGGCTTACTCATTCATGTAAAAAAATATTTAAATGTAAGCTCAGAATATTGGTACATCTCTGATGCAATGCAAGCTATGCTTCACTCTGGTTACATTGCCGTTTAATATGAAATATTTCTCTCATGATCATATCCAGAGAATAATTTAAAAAAGGCATTTGACAAATGCTTTATATGTAAAAGAGGTACTTGGAGGGCACGGGTCAGATATTTAGGATAGATTTAGATACACTTTCATCCATATGAAATCCAAAAGGGGATATTGGATTCATAAAGTGATAAAAGACAAGGGGCTTAATAACGTTTTCTCTCTCCCCAACAACTGCACTCAGCTCTTATCCTGCAAATTATTTTCTTACACTCGAATATTCTACACCAGCTGCAGATTGTAAAATAAGAAGCAATCTTCTCACGTGTTCTACATATAAATAGCAGTTACTGCACACCAATTCTCAAGAATTCCGCTCACCCTATCCGACATTAATCTCAAAAAGGTGACCACCAACTCAAAGATGGATAGGCACCCATGCAGCTTGTGTCTTGGGATCAGTGCTAGCAGTGTCACGATAGTATTGAGGCTTGAGCCAATAGCAATAGTAAGTAAATTATTTATCCAGGAAAGCCACAATGAGTATTAAGACTCTTTCAGGAGCATACTGCATGGGACGTCTGGTCAAATCCACATTGAGCATTTACATGTGTGAGAGAAAATCAGAGGGCTCAGGAGAAGTTTTGAACATGAAAGGATAACACTGGAAAATCTGTTTCACAAATAACATAACAAACAGACAAAGATGAATTTTTACCAACGAAACAAAGTGCCAGACAATATTACAGCCTCTCAGCCAATGGGTCAGGCAGTACAATTTTTCTATCAGGGTTCGATTAAGCATGGGAACTCTGAACCAGTCCCCCACTTGCACTACTGCTAACTCCTGGCCACCTTGTGGCCCCGCAGCTTTGAGTTCTACACACATGAGAAGGCCTGCATGATTTACCCATCCCGCCTACACACAAGCGTGGGATTACAGGCGTGTGCCACCACGCCCGGCGCGTTGGTGGTAAATAATCGCGCAGGGGCTGCCTGCCTGCCCCCCCTCCCGTGTGTGTGTTGTGCGTGTGCTGGTGGTGCCCCGAGGGCGTGGTGCCGCACCTGCGTGTAGCACCAGCTCTCGGCAACGGGGCCACTCGACATGTCCGCCGGCGGGGAGGGGCTCGAAGCTCGAGACATCACGGTTGTCGGGGTGTGGGTACCGATTCACACCGTCTGGAAACGTCAGCGCATGAGAGACACACAAACAGATAAAAAAAAACAGTATGTAAAAAGTGGTAAAGATCCGGCTCTGCAATGGTTTGCTTATGCCACTGCTGCTGGAAGGGCCTACACTAGAGGCAGCTCTAGGGAACACCTCTGGTGGGTCTTTGGTTTATTCTCCCATGCTGGCCACAGGTCTCGGAAGAGGTGGGGGTACGCACACTCTACCAGACCACACGAGACCTGCCAATTGGCTAAATATACACAGATAACAGCAAGTAAGAATTAAATGGAACATCGTTGTGTTTTACATAAAAAATGATGTCCTTTGTACAGCCTCTTGTGAATGCACTGTGGGATGGGGAGACTACCCAGCCTGTGCGGGTCATGGGCATACTTCACCACACTGGTCAGTGCACGGTTGGCTACGTACGGTGCGTAAGAAGTGCAACATACTTACATGTTGAGTACAGTACAAAAAAATTATGTACTGCAACTGTCCCCTGCTGACAATGTAGCCTTGTAAAAGCCTGCAACACCTGTTTCTGTGCATGGTGATCATCCGTACAAGCACTATCCAGGCTCAAACCTGCTCGGCTTATAAGACCAGGTGCACGTCATGTGATTTTGTCACAGGCAAATCCTCATTATTTATCATTTATTAAAAAAAACTGCACAAGTCAATTTTTAAAGGATTCTGCTATGGATACTTGGCAAATTCATGATTGAATATTTAAATACACTATACCAAAAAGATTTCAGAATGGTAATTCATTAATTTGGCTTATTCTTTAACAGTCGCATACAGGTAATGTATTATTTATAGCAGTTTGTTGCAAAAATACAAAATGTCTCAAATGTATGGATACATTGTATTTAGTGTTTGTTTACATTAATAAAAAAAAGAGCAATTTTACAACTTGGGATTATAAATTAACACTGGCTGGTATGCAAAGCAAAGACATTCTTTCTGTTTACTGTACCAGTGATCATGTTTCCAGATGGCAACATGCCTTCAAAATCAAGCTGAGAACACACCCGTTAACGTCATCTGGGCCAGAAAAACATCCCCAGTTCAGTCTTTTTTGCTTTCAAGTCATTGGCAGATCAGACGGTTTGCTGTGCCTCATATTTCAAACACAATAAACATGATGAGGATAGGCTGTTTTTAAAAGTATTGCATATTAAAGGCTTTCAAACAGATTTGGAGATTGGTTTGCAGTGATGTATTAATCTGAGTCTGCATCTGTCCATCAAGAAACGCAAATCCGGCTGCAGGGCAACTTTAACACAAGGATAAACATGATTAACAAACCACAGGAATAAATTATGGTTCGGGTTCATGCAAGCCGCCAGCCACATGCAAATTCACCTACCGACCCGAGGCTGTAGCAATAATTTAAAATTTCCTAAATGTAGATCTATAAATTAATCTGAATGATCCCTCATCAGTTATCAAATAAAACACTATCTAACCACCATGTCTGAAATATCCCTCACCAAGAGAAAAAGCCCCTCTGGCTGCAATCATAAACTTGACATTTTTTTCCACCACATCTGAAAGGAGAAAAACATTTCTGGTGTGCCTTTATTTGCCCTATATCTGAAAGGCCTTGAAAAAGTACACTTTCAGCTTCACTAGCATAGCAACAGAATGGCAATCGTGCACAACGTGATACAATGGGCTGTTTCCCCGACAAGTGACCACGGCTGCTCTGTTTAGGCACGCTGACAATTTTACTGACGTCACATAAATGCTGTTTTATTTAGCAGTCTGAGTATAGTGCAATTATACTGCAAAGACATGTGGCCACTTGTCCACTTACGTGGCTATATTAAACCTAACAGCTAACAACTGCACTGGTTGTTAAAAGTCGCTCTCGACTGCGGTGTCATATTCCGGGTGAAAAGTCACACACGTTCAACATTTCACTTTTATTTCACATTCCAGCTGGAGTTCCATATCATTAACAAGTGTGTGTTAATTTCCGATCAAATGTAGACAAACATGGTTAATGTGTTCCATGCATGTAATGTTATTTAAACACGCAACCAGCCTTTACGTATCAATCGAGTATAAAAAAAAAGAATTCCGTGCAAATTTTCAGCAGATAATAACTAGTGTGCCATAAATTATATACACGCTGTGTATCAAAACTTTAAAATCCAAGTTTTGCTTGTCGACAAATATAGCTCAAGCATTTGGCAGAGATGCCTTTTCAGAAAGACATCAGCAGTGTCTGCAGCAGCATGGCAGAACAACGTAGTCACTACAGTTAATCATCACACAAAAGGGAGTCTCTACCACCGGATTAGTCTCTCAACTGTTCTTTTTACGCTATTTGCATCGCGTTCTGCTGTCGAAGCATTATGGAGCTATATGCCAAGCATCGTGTGCCTCTCACATCCAGCTTAAAAGTAGCATTAGAAAACTCTACTCTTCTTCATCTTATCAATACTAGAAGCCCGTACCGTGAATCTACGTACTCTCTTTGTATACGTGGCACGTATTTTCCCATAAAACGTGTTGCGTCTCGGTTCTGTCCTGTTACAAGACCCTTAAGTGGCGCGTATTGAACCTTCATAATCTCAGCTAAAAAGGACATTTACAGCCATTTGTCAATTCACTTTTGGATGAATGCCTCCCCACAGTGTGTCGGACGTGGCAGCCGATTGACCAGACGAGCAGAGTACTTCACTACGCGCTGGTCAGTGACCCTTGCTGGCTGCGGGGTGGGGACATCATCAGAATCCGTTCAAATGTCAGTCGCCACTCACGTTAACCGTGGCCGTGAATCGAACGATCTCCGGTCACCAAGTTCACAGTCACCGCTCCTCCCCCAAAGGATATTACAGATTAATAATATGATTCAGTAAATATCTCACCAATTACATTCCTCCACTACGTTCCGAGTGAATGCGTTGAACAAAAACCACAAAAGCACAAAGCCCTTTTTGGCGTATTCATACAGTGCTGTAGTGCAATCGATTTAACCAATTTAAACCAGGTCAAACATGACTTACTGCTGAAAACGTAAAAAAATGTATAACCCATCCGAAGCAAGGAGCTTAATCTCATGAAACGGTTTAGTTTAAATTAAACAAAATACATTTCGCTATACCACACTGCGTTGGCTGTAGTGGACAAACGCTAATTACAATGGCTATTCATCTCCCTTAAAGGGCCATTGCCCGAAACGTCGCCTCTTATGCATTCCCCCTCACCTCAGCCACCACCTTTAAGCGGTGTTATTGACGAATGTGTTGAGCTTATGTGAAATGAGCTCCATTAGAGGCACCACTTAACATTAAACCTGACGGACGAGGCGCAACACTCGTGGCTTACTCGGCACAATAGTCAATTCCGACTCCCCCCCCTCCACTCACACTACCCGACCAGGGCCTCAGCAAACTTTACCAGACGCGACCAACGACGTCGGCATGATATTTTCACTCGCTCGGCCTCTTCCAAAAGCCTCCAAACATTTCTTACTTTGTGTTTCTACGTTAACGGCGGCGCTTGTCCAGCAAAAGCGAAAAGACCGAGTAGGCCGCCGCGCCTACGGCCTTGCCTGCGTCGTTCTGCCGGCCTCGCTGCGCCCGGGTCCCGCGGGAAGCCGCCGCCGCGGCCGGCGTTGTTGGGGGAGGGGGGGGGGGTTAGGGATGGGAGTCGAGACGCGATCACCTCACCGCCACAAAGCTCTTTAAAGCGCCGGCTGACTGCTGCGATTGTGTCGCGGGCGGCTGTTTGCGCGTGGTTTGGGTACAGACGTAGTAATTGTAGCCGCTGCGATATGAAGCTTATTGAGCACTTATTTTCTATTCCACAGATCCGGGCACTTCGAGCCGCCGAGCGAGCTCGATTCCGGTACGTACGTCACGCGAGGCGGTGACGTCACGCCGCATGAGCTTTGAAAATGACGTCACGCGCGTAAATTGGGAGGTGACGTCAGCGCGCGTTGTTTGTGTCTGGGTTTTTGGCTTGGAGCGGTATTCCTGGGTGTTTTCAGTTTCATTTATTAGTTCAAGTTCATTTATTAGGTATAGCCCTGTGAGCCATTCGGCTCTTGAATCGGGTGCAACCGCAACAAACAAAAAACAAAAACATGAACAAAAAACATCTTAAAGTGAATATGTGACTATGTGCAAACAGAAAATCCAAGGAAAGACAGCAAAATATTGGAGAAAAAGCACCGTACACCAACACTGTGCAAAAATCCCAGTGGGATGCAAGTCAAACAACAACAATAACCACAAGACAACTTAGATTAAGGCCATCAGTCTAACTCCGTACTACAACAAACAAACATGGCCAAACCAAAACACTTTTCGAAATCACCAAAATAAAGCCATAAAAGCAATGAAACAGGTATATATCCCTGTGAGCCATGCGGCTCTTGACTCGGGTGCAACCGCAACAAACAAAAACATGAACAAGAAACATCTTAAAAGTGACTACACGCAACAACAAAAATACAGGAAAAAACAGCAAAGTCTTCAAGAAAAACACCGTATTTCAACGCTGTGTGCAAAAATCACAGTGGGATGCAAGTGAAACAATAACAACCGTAAGACAATTTAGATTAAAGTTATCAAGCTAACTCTGTACTACAGCAAACAAACATAACATAGCTAAACCAAAACTTTTCAAAATCACCAAAATAAAGCTATAAAATCAATGTAACAGTGATCATAGGAACTGTGATTCAAATGTAACAATAAACGATATACATAACATGTACGACCTAAACTTTGTAACCATATCTCGAGTCCCATTGCCCTCCAAGTGCTGCACCGCACGTAGTTTCGCGTTCAGCTAAGACCCATATAAGACGCACAGCACAGCATGACCAGTAAGCTTCCTTGCCGAGAATGTAACAAAATAAGCAGACAATATTTCAAAGAGGCTCCTGGAATATCTGGCGGAACACCATCAGGGTCGAGCCAGTCTGCCTGCTTGATGACACGCTGAATGGGGGGTACGTTTAAAACATGATTATCACCGTGTGGCCGTCATCAACCGGTCCACGCGTGTTCAGCCTCCATGCATTTTCGTAATAATCGGAACGCCGAAACCGACATCAATTCCCCTGCCCCCTATGTGCCCACGGATATTTCGCGGATGTCCAAGTTTGACTGCGGTTCACCGATTTATAAGAATGCACGCAAAAGCGACAGGCGTGCAAAGTAGGGAAAAAGTAAGCAAGTCATGAAAAATAAATATAATAAAATGAATAGAAGTACACATTGCATAATCAGCATCGGAAATAGAATATTTGTTTATACTGGAGGAATCCGATGAGCTATAAAGCTCTATTTTTCGCAGATGTCCAGTATAGCTACGGTTCACCGATTTAAAACAATGCACGCAAAAACGACAGGCGTGAAAAGTAGAGAAATGGTAAGCAAATCGCGAAAAATATTTTAAAAAGAATAGAAGTACACATTGCATAATTAATCGGCCTCAGAAATATAGTATTCATTTATACTGGAAGATTCCGATGAGCTATACAACTCGATGTAAAGCTTTCGTGACTGCAGGGATTCATATTCTTGGTTCTTTCGGCAAAGTCACGTAGAAGGGAAATAATAAAACAATACAAACAATTCAAATAAAACATAATACTGGTAGGAATCTCCTGGTTACACCAGCCAAGAGGGGATTATTGTGTCAGTCCGTCGTGCAGGGAAGGGGCTGGGTGGGAAGGGAGGGGCTGGGTGGGAGGGGAGGGGCTGGGTGGGAGGGGATGGGTGGGGAGGGGCTGGGTGGGGAGGGGCTGGGTGGGGAGGATGTCTCTGGATTGGGGTGGGAGGGGTGGGGCTGGGAGGGGTGGGGCTGGGTTGGGAGGGGCTGTTCACCCCGTGGTGCCCTTAGACAACTCAACGTTTAACCTACTCACGCCGGCTTGTGCCCGCCCTCACAGTCGGGCATATTTTCGGAATACACCACGTCGCCGTTGACCCTGCAGGCCATTGACCGAGCAACCCAACGTTCCTACCAGCTCCCTCCGCATGAATTTGTTAAAAGAAAATTCTCACGACGTTTCGGCCACAACGCAAGCAGCCGTCCTCAGGTGAAGAAACTGAGCTGTCGGAAAGACAGCGTCCTAAATTTGTCTTTCTGACAGCTCCGTTTCTTCACTTGAGGACGGCTGCTTGCGTTGTGGCCGAAACGTCGTGAGAATTTTATTTTATTATTTTTATTATTTTATTATTTCCCTTCTACGTGACTTCACCGAAAGAACCAAGAATATAGCTATAAAGTTCTTTACACAGATATCCAGACTCACCCCTCCCTGCGTGACAGTTTCTATGCCTTCATTTCTTGGGTTTCGCTATCGGTTTCTTCCTGTCTTAGTTCCGTTGGTGGTGTCCGCCAATGTTAGTCAGTCGGAGTTTCACTGATTTTAACCCCTGGTCAGGGTTGACACGGTTATGCTACCCAATCACGCTCTTCTCTCCCCCAAACCAACTTGGCTTTTAGTTGCAAAGCCTCACTGGGGGGGGGGGGGGGGACAAACCTCAACAAACAAACAACAAACCCGCAGCACTGCCTTTTAAAACAAGCCCAAGTGTCCGGAGGAAGGGATTCGGAGCGTGAAGGGAAAATAGAAATAAGAGACTTCCAATTAAAACAGGAACCAAATGCCACGCAAACCATCTTCTTCGTCAGTGTCCATTCTGATCCGTGTGCCAGATCGATATGCCATAGCAGGTAATACGCATTGATTAAAATCCAGCACTCATTTGAACAAAAAAATTAGGACCCCAGCATTTGTACTGTCATGCCTTTTCAAAGTTTCTTTCAATTATGAATTAAACCCCAATGGACAGGGTCTGTGTAATGCATAAAGTCGATTGCGTGGTTAAAGTGATGCAATCAATAACGTTGCTCGGTTAGAGCGCAAGAAATGGAAACCTCATTACCGAGTAGAATGTCAAACAATACTTTGTTATCCCCCCCCCCCCCCCATTTGCTGCATGCATTCTGTCGAATGCCTTTCGGTGTTACGGCATTAATGTGAAACGGAAAATACAGTGCAAATATAAACACACACCGCCAGTTAAGGTAGCGAGGGCGCTTTGCCGCTTTACGTCCAGAACTGTCGCGGGGTTAAAATTGGTCAATGGCCAATTGTGGCAAAAATGAAACTGAGTTAAAAGCAAAGAGAATACACTACTCAAGGCCAACGAGATAACATTGCACGATGCAATTGTGCCCGATTTTTATGCCAAAATGTGGTTCTAAGCCCGCGGTCTGATCTGACCCAGGATTGACCCGGTACGCAGCACACTACTGCACAATCTACCTTTATTACTTAGTAATAACGCGACGTGCTTTTTAACCACTTCCTGATGCAGAAAGATTTATTTTACCATTCGATGGCAATGGATGTCGCACGCAACTCACTGCCAGCACCTGTGGCGTTCTATGAAGAATATTTTGCTCAGATGTCATTTTAAAGCTCAGGAATCGATGCGCATATTCTTCAGGCACACGTGCTTGCTGTTGGCGAACATCTGGTGGCGTTGCCAGCGCTTTGGCAACTGGTTTTGTTTTCAATATTTATTTACACCAATAAGTGATATATGACCGATTAACAGCCGGAAGGGTGGTGGTGCAGTGTATGTGGTGAACTCGCTGACCTGATTTTAGATTCCAGACCACGGCTAAAATAAGTGCTGAGTGATATCTGAACTCCTACAAACCGACACGGCCAGGGGGAGGCCTTTACCCAGCTGTGGGATTGGCAAAGGGCTACCAATGATTAATTGATAATCTTATTATTTGGTAAATGCTGCTGCGTTGGCAGTGGCACACAAGCACGAAGAACAAATATAACCTCAAGGCATTAGCCAATAGCACTGCCTTTAAGGGCAATGGCTCTTCTTCGTAGCACATAAAATCTAGATGAAAGACATGATACACAGAAATACATTTATATGCGAGCTTTGACTAAAATTCACAAAACCCATTTATTTGTAATGAGAAATGGCTTCGTGTCTCTGCTCTGCCTTACAGGCCAATAGAGCTCTGTCTGGACTGGTTGTTTCTGGAAAACTGCCAATTTCCATTCCATCATTAAAAAAAAATCACACAACTGCAAGTAAAAATGAGTGTAGCACACAGGAATGTATTATGTCTTGCAAAAAAAAACACACAAATGTGTTCATTCATTTTGAGCAGCAGCTTTCAGCAAAGTAATTCAACAATCCGTCGTTTTATGTATCAGCTGGACAGAGAGAGAAAAACATCATTCAGTAGTAAAATTATATAGCATTTTAAAACGTTGTTTAACAAGCTTTGCAATCCATGCAGGGACGTGGACATGCAGAGCAGAATGTAGCATGGTGGTCTTTGTATACTGCACTGCGAACTCAGTGGCCTAAGTTCGATTATTGGCTATGGCTAAAATCAGTGGTGAGTTTTATTTGAACCAGTTCTGGATCTTCCCAAACCCCCCTTCACCAACCTGACCAGTGTGGTGAAGTATAGATAAAAATAATACCGTATAATCTGCATGGCTTAGGGAGTCCTTCATCCAGCAGTAGATTGACAAGTAAGTTGCTATTACATTGGTAGTGTATGATGATAATGAACGGGAAGAGTGCCCGCACTTCACCGCACCGCACGTGACCTGCTAACGGATGAACTTTGGTGTACACAGTAAATGTATACTGCCGGCAAGGAAGAGTACAACAAAATACCCTCTGAAGAGCCTCTCCAGAGGTCCCTCTACTAGGAGGTCTTTCTGCCAGCAGTGGCGTGAGAAAGTAATTGCAGGGCGGCACCTTTACCGCGCGATATTAGAAAAAATAAAGTTTTGCTGGCTGGCGTGCGGTCTGGCGGTTACGTCACCACGCACATCTGCGCGATGACCTCACCCACAACGTCGGGGCCAGGTTCATACGGGCTGACGTCAGCCTCGCCCTCACACACGGGTCGTGTGTCCCGCGTAATTGCGTGGTCAGTGTTAGTTCTTACAAACGAATAACAGTACAATAAAGCTCAGCATAAACCCATATTCAGTACTGTGGTAATGCCAAGATATATCTTCTTATAATTAAACGTAAGTGGTTGGTTTATAGGGCAAAGTACTTGACTTATTTTTACGTATTGCTGTAGCTATAATAAGGTCAAGCACCCAGGCCCCCATCGTCCAGAGGAATGTGTCGTCTGGCTTGAGGTCAAGGCAGTCGAGACTTTTTGGCAACATCGTTGTTTGCCCACTGGCAGCAGTGAGCCACTCAGCGGATCGCGTGCGGTGGTGAGGCAAAGTGTGGGTATCCTCTCTAGTCCAATCCAATTTGTCTTGCCCATTGCGAGGGCATCGATCGTGCAAGATAATAAGTGGAAAGATAAAACCGGCAGGTGCACAAACCGCTGCGTGCTGCATTGATAAAACCACAAGCGGGTGGATTGATCGACGGGGAAGGTGCCAAACGAAAATAATCACTTTACCGAACCTAAATGGAGTAAATATATTAGCAATATAGACAAACAGATAAACAAGCAAATGCGCAAACCAGAAGCGAAATTGATTTAGCAATCAACTGCAAAGAGCGTAATGGATTTGTGTTCAGGCAATTCCATGCCCTGCCAACATTTTACCGCCACAAAGTGCCAGAGACATTTTTACAAAGCGATTCCGGGGAACTTTTTGAAACATTTCAAAACAAGGGCAATTGGCTTGGAAAACTGCCGCTATTACCCGGTCCAAACGTTCGCAAACGTTTATCTCTACGTGTTGCATTCATCATCAGTCGCAATTTATCCACTGCTGGATGGATGAAGGCCTGCGCAGGGGATGAAGGCCATGACATCGGGTCCTCGTGTGCGGGTGGCTGGAGAGATGTACTGGACTGGGATTCCAATGCGACAATGTTGCCTAATGTGAGTGAGGTTCATCTTCTTGGTTCTTTCGGTAAAGTCACGTAGAAGGGAAATAATAAAATAATAAAAATAAAACATAATAAAATAATTTTCACGACGTTTCGGCCACAACGCAAGCAGCCGTCCTCAGGTGAAGTGAGTGAGGTTGCTTTGTTTTCGTGAAACAATAGACGTCTCCCCCACCCCCCACCTCGAATTCATTTCAATATATGCCACATCACCACCATTCGTGTCATGAGATGAAGAATCCATTTAATCCATTTGGAAATCTTGGAGGGCAGCGGGCCGCGGTGGTTCAGAGGACAACTGTGGAAAACACGTTTTACTTCTCCTGAACAACTGTGTTAAATTTCGATTTAAAGCTTTCGTGACTGCAGGGATTCATCTTCTTGGTTATTTCGGTAAAGTCACGTAGGAACAGGGCTGTCGGAAAGACAGCCCTGTTCTTCACCTGAAGACGGCTGCTTGCGTTGTGGCCGAAACGTCGTGAGAATTGTATTTTATTATGTTTAGTTTTTATTATTTCATTCTTTCCCTTCTACGTGACGTTACCGAAAGAACCAAGAAGATGAACTGCGTAAAACACGTCTTACTTCTCCTCAACACCGGTCCCCCTTCTATTTGAATGTTCATCCTCCACAGAGTAGGGGGTAGTCTTTCCCACACACCCTACCGTGGGCTTGTTTGCAGCATGACCATCAAACCAAATGTCTAATTCCCAGAGTTGTAATGTAGCCAAATTCAGTGAGAATTTTTTTTTATATTATGGGGTTTTTTTTGAGCTGTCATTGGTGATAAAGCTGAGGACCACCAACTCTGCACTTGAGACCCAGTTTAACCCGCACCTCTGATTAGCACGGTTGGCTACGTAGGGTGCAAAAAAGGTTCACCGTACACACATACATCATCGCTGGCTGCTGAATTTGAAACCCAGGATCTGAGAGCGGTGCATGCTCGGTTCTGTGACCTCTGAGCCACCCTGTAGCCTCATGCGATGTTGCTTTTAAAGTCCATCTATGAACATATACGACAGCTCTTACTGCGTTACAATACAGATTGGATTGTCACTAATGGCACATTAACACAGCGCACGTGGTGTTTTTCTTTGTAGGCTTAATAGGCATTTCTGAGGAAAGTAGGCAATACCCAGGACCGTATCCCGGCAAAAATGATCTCGGGAAGCAAATAAATCAGGTTATTCCGCCAACAGAAGTATTGCAGGAGGTGTAAACAGATAGTGCTGTATCGAGTTGGACGCGCGTGCCGTACGACAGCTGCCGCACTACATAAGCGCACGATAGGATACCCCGCGGTGCAATTCGTTGGCTATATAGCTGTCTGATTCGCCGGCTTTTAGCATGCAAATGACAGCTAATTGCACTATCGCCAGTTCCTGCCTTGAAAAATCCTCCGGCGTTGGCGGCCTTTCGCCGAGGCTCCGGTAGGGCCCGCTTCTGCCGCGCGCCGGAGGGTGAATTTCGACGCGCTGGCCGCGATTCTCGTGACGGAGCCTTCACTGGGGTGGTGTCGTGGGGACGCCTGGGCACAGACGTCGAAACTCGTGTTACTGGAAACGTTATTAAACTCGCAAGCGATGTATATTCGCGTAGAAATTTTAGATTTCTCTAGTAACGCGGTTGTTCCACTGTGATTTTGTTGCATTTTCTGAACTAAATATTTTTGTTGTCATTTTGTGGTGTTGACGACTGTTTTGAGTGTTTTGCTATTTGTGCTTGTACACCACTGTATCACGCAATAATTAATTTTAATCTTGCAAATGCGACGATCTTGCCTTCTCACCTGGTTAAATAAAATAAAGTAATTTTTGTTTACTGTATTGAAATGCAACAAATCGGTCTTATATATTATTTTGAGGTTGCTTTCAATTCTCAACTTAATTACAATGGTGTTGTAGGCATTCAGGCAATGAGATCATGAATCCATTTGGCAATCTCTAAGAGCGGTACCACCATCCATGTGGCACAGAACGTCCGCAGAAAAGACTTCTGAAATAAACCCTTCAAGTTTCCTTTTTACCATCAACGCCGGCGTGATGCAATTCGTGAGCTTTGGAGCTGCCTTCTTTGCCTTATTTCAGCATGCAAATGACAGATAATCGCACTCTCGACAGTTTTTTCCTTCTAAAATCCTCCAGTCTTTGGCGGCTTCGTTGCAATCCGTCCATCCTGCGCCCTCCGTGCCGGAGGGGCAACTGGCAGGAATTTGAAACTCTGGCCGTGTTCCTTTGGACGAGGCCATTAATGCCGGGGTAACGAGAGTGGCGCTGTGGGATTCTGGGGCTGGGTGGAACAGAGGGCAGGGGGGGGGGGGAGTGGGGAGAGGGAGGCGGTGTGGGTTGCTTTGTTGGCAGGGCTTCATAACAGCCAGGTCTGCTCGGATTCGGCGACCAGAAATATATTTCTGCACCATATCCAGTAATATGTCTTGCTGTATCCATGGCTAATATTAGTCATGCGTCACCCAATCCGGTCTGCCAAGGGGGTCCAACGACAAACTTTCCACATCCGGCACACCACGTCCAGTCTGCCTCTCACTATGGCTGTGGTTGCGAGTGGCGTGCGCGCCGCCTTCTCCAGTTGACCAGCGACACAGGAAATATTCCGTGAGAGACACCAAGCCGTGGCTGTTGCGAAAAAAAAGGTCGCTCGCCCACGTCTAAGCGGGTGAACCCCTCGAAGGGACCCGGGTCAATCCCACTTTTTCCCGCTCAACTCGTAAATCCCCTCCTCTCACTTGCTTTGAAAGCCTCTTAATCCAGGCACCTTGAATGTTTAATACGGGCCAAGTGCTATTGACCAGAGCGTGGGCTGCCACGCAAATAGATATCTGCTTAATGCAAGTTAAGTAAGTATGTTTTTCATTCATTTGTTTCTTTCACAAGCAGAATTCTGCACAGTGTTTTGTAACACAGCATCGCCTCTGCTCGCTCGCTCGCTCGCTCTCTCTCTCTCTACCCTCCGTGAACATTTCCACTGTGAAAATATCCCTCTGCTGTGTGTGTAGTAGATCATACCAGAGGCCGACCTTAATGTACATAACTCCCCTGGTTTGCGTTTCAACATTATGACCCCGCTGTATATTTCCCCTTCCTGATCACCCTTTCGTCTAAGTAATGCCTCCCCCGTTGTACACCATCACGAGATACAAATGTATTTAGATGCTTTATAAATCCAAATTATACAGTGTAATTGTAACCAGACATCTGGCCCCATTTGCATTTTTATCAAATGCGTTGTATGGTTTATTTATTCGTGAACTGTGTTTGGTGGTTTTTTGGGGGACTTCTATAAACACATTCCAACGACGCTGTTGGTATAACCAGGAATATATTTCTCACTCGACATTCTCCTAAATACTGCTACATTGACTTGACTTTGGGTTACGATTTATCGGCATAAGGCACTAACTACTAGAGTAAAAGATATGCCCATTCACAATAATGCTATATTGTTGTGCCCTACATTTAAATGACCGAACATGGATTTGTATTTTTTTTTACGGCAAAAACACAGCACCGAAAATTGTTTATTCTCAAAATAGGTCTCGTAAGAGTGCTCCGGACAGTTCCGGCCGAAATGTCAACGCTGGGTAAGACAACAACAACAATCCCCGCCAGTTCTCGAGGCGCGCTGTCGAGAGGGCCCCTTGCTTGGAGATGTGCGGCGAATTCTGTGCCTTTGTGCGGCGTCACATGCGGGAGGAGACCAGAGCCTTCCAGCACGGATGTGTCGTGCGTCTTCATCGTAAAGAACGCGGCTGTATTTTCCGCCGCCTTACAGCTGACATTCCCAACAACAAAAAACCCTGTTGCTGTAATTTGGAATGCGCCAGGCCAGGCTTCGTCATTCACTCGTTCATCCATTCACTTAATTATTCATGCACTCATTCTCAGGGGCTTCATTTTGTTATAAAGGAGGGGATTATGAAGCTTGCGGATGCAAAGCAAAAAAAATAACGTGGAGGAAAAAAAGGTACCGCCGTGACCTCTGACCTTCGAGTGGTTACAAGAGATGACCCTTAGGCTTTATCTCGGTGAGCCAGCTGACCCTATGGACAAAAGGATCTCCGATGGCCTTCGCTAGCCTGCGGCAATTGTCAGGTGTGTGGCACAACCTGCATCGTTGTTTGTCGTCCCTCCCACCCAGCAAAGGCAAATAAACTGCTGCTAGTAATACGAATAATTTGCAGATACAAATGTATTTAGATGCTTTATAAATCCAAATGTAAAGTGTAATTGTAAGGACATCTGGCTCCATTTGCAGTTTCATCAAATGCGTTGTCTGTGCTTTATTTATTCGTGAACTGTGTTTTGTTTTGGGACTTCTATAAACACATTCCAACGATGCTGTTGGCATGACCAGGGATACATTTATCACTCGATATTCTCCAAAATACTGCTACATTGACTTTACTTTGAGTTACGATTTATCGGCATAAGGCACTAACTACCAGAGTACAAATGCTGCATAATTTATAATAATGCCATATTGTCGTGCCCAACATTTATAAGATGGATGTATTTTTTTCACGGCAAAAAAAAACACCAAAATTTGTTTTTATTGTCAAAATAACTCTTGGAAGAATAATCATAAGAAAATAATAAGAAGAATTTACATCCCTTGGACAGTCCACTGCCAGATGACGGCCTCCCCTTGCTCTATGGGTCGTGGGGAGGGGAGTGTGGAGCAATGCGAAAGTTACAAATGGGGACAGTTATTAATCTCACGGCATGGCGAATCATCATCATCATAATCATCCTCAGCCACGATCGATCCACTGCTGGATGAAGGCATCCTCGAATTGTCGCCATCTCTCGCGGTCCAAGCGATGCAGCAAACCCGCCCAGCATGTGCACACGAGCCAATTTCACCGCTCCGTCTCCGCTGTGCGCGGTGCGCAGTCCATTTCCACTTTCCACATGCGCTCTGTACCGTTGTCACGTGATCACATACAAGTATGTATGGTGAACTTCTTTTGGACCGTACGTAGGCAACAGTCCTAGTCGGAGGTGCGGTGGAAGGACAGCAAACTAAACCCAAAAAGCAGTTCCAAAGAAATTAAATTTCCATCACGTGACGCTGATGGTACAATTGAAATACAATTTTCAGAACAAACAAAAATAATTAAGCAAAAAAAAGACCTATAACATTATACTACCGACGACTTGTTTCGGGTGACAGTCCTTTTCTATGGTGGAGAGGGTAGGGCTGGCAGTACAATTGTTGCTACTCAAACCGTCAAGGGCTTCCCAGATCGGTTGGACCGATGCTGACAGTTGGAGATTCAACTCGCTGCCACGGGATTTTTCTCGCCTGAATCTGCAAATGGCAGTGGGCTACATTCCATCATGAAATACTCTGTTTTGCTCAAAAAAGGTATTGTTGATTGAGTTTGGTCATTACGGCCACGTAGCGTAATGGAGTTTGCTGGGCGACACATTTTCATTGTGGTAATAATAATAATCCCCACTTGGTTGGGGCAGTGGGCCCTATTTCACCTCTCCTATGAATGTTCCCGACGTGCCGATGGGAAATTTCCACAGATTTTATTTTTGTACCTCTCCTATTGAACACCGACGCGTTGTACTCGACCCACGTTTTGTTGCAATAGCAACACTATATATATTTTGTTAATACTCATAATATTACGTGACCAGCGTGGTGAAGTATGCTCAAATAACCCCGACGACCCGCACAGGCATGGGGAAGCCCTCACCCAGCAGTGGAAGATAAAGTTACAGCCGCGCAATTATCTCGCCCACGCCACCGCTAGCAGGTCTTGACAAAAGGGCTAAAAATGTCCTCGTGAAATGTTAGTTATCTCCTTAACTGTCATTGTTAACGGTTTAGTAAATGTTATGAAAACAAAAAAAAACATTCCATAATGAAAGTTCCAAACATACCGACTTATGCATGAACGAATGCATGAATGAGAGAAAAATATCACTATTATCCTGTAATTTTATTTTCATTAGCAAAACTGTCTACAGAGAGACACACACGCACACAACAAAATCAATGCAGTTTTGGCTCAAGGACACGAGATAAAAGCGCGTGTGGGAATGGTCAAATATGGCTCAAGCTCGTTTGGGGCAGTGGGAGTAGGCGATGGTGGTGGTGGTGGTTGGGTAGTGTGGGGGTGGAGGTCGTGAGGAGATGAGTCTGAGAGATGGAGTGAGAGAGAGGGAGAAGGGCAAACAGAGGAAAGGGAGGAAGGGGTTGGTGGTGGTGATGGGGGGGGGGGAGGACACTGAGAAGTTTGGTGCCAGAGGCAAGCGGCCCAACCTTCTGAAGCTTCCGTGGCAGATGCATCCTCGCCTTGCCTCCACGCATCAATTATTCAGAGCACTGCGATCCATCCTGGGCCAGCCTCCCTGCCGCGGAGCAAACTGCAGCCACCTCCAGTGGCGAAAACTCTTAACACGAGGCCCCATTTTTCACGGTTTAAACAAAAAAAATGTGTATCTCTCCGATGCCCCTGTGTTGTTGTTGTTGTTCAATTACGTTCATGGAGACGCTCCCGGCACGTGGAACGAAACGTCGGATATCGTTGCCAAACAACACGTGGGACAACCAGAAAAACAGCAGCGCAACTGGCAACAATTACGCGTTGTAAAATGAGTTTACAGCCGTGTGTCGGTTGTCTTCTCTTTTGTTTTTAATTGTATACACCATGCCCATTATTAAGCAATATAATACTAATCATTGACAGCCCTTTGTCAACCCGCCATTGGATGAATGCATTCACATGTCATGTCGGTCACAGGGGTTGCTACACCAAACTTCACCGCGCTGGTCAATTCTGGTTGGTGACGCTGTAGCTGAAGAACCCAGGACCGGTTCAGGCATGCTTCATAGTCCAGTGTGCTAACCACTGCACCACCGCTCCCCTTATCGAACAATACTGCACACATTTACCAACTTGAAAAATGACCCGAAAATTACTAAATTGGGATTATATACAACAATCATCACCTCTTCTTGGCAGACTATTCCCCCAGGGCACTCTTGCAAATTATACTATCCTGGTTTCTTCTATCACCTGGTTAAACAAAAAAAATTAACAATTTTAAATTGTTTCTCACATAATTTTTAACAAATAGTTTTACTTCTATGCTGTTTTATAGGGTTTTCTCTTACGTTATGGTGTAGATTAGTGGCACAGCGGTTAACATACTGCGGTTTATCGCCAGTGCGAGTGATTTATGACTTGGGCTTGGATGCCACTTTTCACCAACCTTCATTGACCACTGTATGGTCAAAATCATTCTTATTACACATGATACAAAGTTATATGTTTCATTCTTGCAGTCTCAGAACTGAAATAAGCCAAATTAAATGACAAACTGAATTTAATTTAATGGTTTTTTTTTACAGTCATTCGTGACCAGGCTGAGACCATCACTACATTTGAGTTTAATCACTCGTGGCTGAAGCTTAGATTAAGATTTTGCCCACTCAGTGTTTTTGACCGCTGAGCCACTCGATCAGTCACATCTCTGACCTGCTCACGATATGAGGGTCTCGCTTCAGGCTTAATACCATTATTGGGCAATGTGTGGGGTGGATTTTTACATCATAGGGTCCTGGGA
Organism: Lethenteron reissneri; assembly: GCF_015708825.2. NCBI lineage: Eukaryota > Metazoa > Chordata > Hyperoartia > Petromyzontiformes > Petromyzontidae > Lethenteron > Lethenteron reissneri. The sequence continues at coordinate 2,814,185 of NC_083809.1, forward strand.
AATTGCGGTGGCTTTGGGAAGCTCTGGTAAAGCAGTGGATTGACGATGGCTGATTTATGCTGCTGCTCGTGATGATGTATCTGGAGCCAACCGCGCTAATCGGAGGAGATGACGATGATGATGTTAGAGCTCACTTGATGTAAACCGCCTGCATGTCCAGGTGGTGCGTTGTCACGATGACACTTTGCCTGATTGATGTAGTGCCACACATCATCACAAAGGGGCAGATCGAGTCTGTATATATATCAAACAAAACAAGCACAATAAACAAAGGGAAGTTATATTTGTCGGGAAGATGGCCATTTCAGATGTCCCTGAGTGTATTTAATGAGGATTTTTTTTGTTGTATATGAAACAAAGTCACTGTTGGCCTTCATTCAACACATCGTGCAAATGCACCACATTTACATTCAATTTTGGGCCAATCTTTTTTTATATATATCACGCATTCATTTTGTCATATTTTTTAATACAGAGCAATATGTTTTTTTTTAATTCAATTAATTGTTAGATTTTAACAGGCTTTTTGTTGTTGTCGTCTATTAGTTACTCATTGACAACGAGAGTCCCCAACACCGTGTCCAATTAACATTTTCGTGAAAAAATTCCAAGGGGTGGAGTGGCGGCGCAGTGCTCAGCACACTGCGCGTTGAGCCCGGCGACCTGAGTTCGGTTAACATCAGTGGCGAGCAACATTTGAACGAGTCATGGACAATCTCCTTCACTAGCGTGCGTTGACCAGTGTGGTGAAGTATGGTCAAACAAACCCCCATGACGGAGGGGCATGGAGAGGCCTACGACCAGCAGTGGACCGACTCAGCAGTATAGCGAGCGGCTCGCAATCGAAAGGTTGAGAGGGCAAATGCTTACTCATACTCTTTAGTTTTTTGGGTAAAGTCACGTAGGTATAAAATAAATAACTAAATAAATTGCTAATAAAAAAATCTAAATAAATCAAATCACGACGTTTCGGAAGCAACACAAGCTTCCGTCATCAGGTGGGACAGCCACATCAAGAAATAATTTGCTGTTGTGGGCAAAAAGAGCTGCTTGTGACAAGAGATTATATAAGGTAAAGAGGGGGGGAGGAGCCAGGGGAAAGAGATGTAGATGGCTGTGGCTGTCCCACCTGATGACGGAAGCTTGTGTTGCTTCCGAAACGTCGTGATTTGATTTATTTTGATTTAGTTTTAAATGTTTAATTTATTTAATTTTATACCTACGTGACTTTACCGAAATAACTAAAGAGTATGGATCATTGCAGTCACGAAAACTTAAGATATATGGCAAATGCTGTTTGGGTGTTGACTCAGTCCATCATCCCTATGAGGCCAGTAAATGAGTACCACTCTGTGAGGAAGTCAACAGTGGTCGATCTATAACGAGATTCGCCCTCGCCATAGGAAGGGGGAATTTCCACCGCTGTCTCGGGGTTGCAAACAGGAGAGGAGCACTGCCTCACTGCTCATTTGAGCTACTAACGCTGACGACTTATTGACACAGGGAAGAGCGTTTTCTCAGAAACAGATTGCCTGTTGGATTGTTTGGCCGATTCCTATTTGTGTACAAAAAAAAAGTTAAAAGTCAATGTGGTTCCACTCAATTACGCATTCATCGCGTGGTGCTTGCACCAGGGCCCATTCCAACCGTGGTGCACCACTGACTTTTTCGGTGTAGTGTTGTACTCACACTGACACTCTTAGCTTTTCACCTGTCACTTTACTTACCATGCGTCCCGTGTGGATGCTCCTCACATACACACACACCCTTGTTCCGAACTCCCCGACTTTCCCCGAACCACTCTGTCTCCCCCGCACTCTCTCTCTCTCCCACTCTACACTCCGCTATCCTGCCCTGCTTCCCTCACGCCTCTGCCCTCGTCCCTGTCCCCAGCAGGGGATCAGCCAACACCGCTGGGCAGGACGAGGTGAGGAGGGCGAGGTCCCAGGCGTCTTCTCCACGACTCTTATCCCCTTCATCCCTTTGAGCACCAACCACCGTGTTGCTGGGCACACCCCCTTAAACAATCCCTCCTCATTTGGAGTCCTCGATTACCCCCCCTCCCCCCCTATTAAGCTACCGTCTCCACGGCGTCTCCAGCACGCGCCATCTCCCAATTATCCCTCCCATCTCCCACCTCTCCGGCGCCTGCCCCGTGCCCCGGCGCTCACACCTGCTCGTCCCCAGCTGCACCCGCTCAGTCGAGATGCTTTGCTCCCTCCGGCGCCTCTCCCACGTCCACACGCTTGCAGCTGCGTGAGCTCAGTCGCAGTCCCTCCATCCCTGCCTGCCTCGCCCCATAATTGCTGCCACTCCAGTGTCACGTCACATCATCACCCTTTGCTAACCGCGCGCGTTACGCCGCCACATCGGGACCCTTACACCTATATAGAGACTCGCGGGCTTACAGCGAGACACACGCAGGCGAACGCAGACTTGCACCAGGGCTCGTGCCACAAACAAGACTACACCGGCGCCTTACATGAAAACAAAGACAACACCCCCCGTGTAGCCTTAACAGGCTGTAGGGGCAAGTGCTGTTAGCGAGCACCTATGAAAGCTGGAACGGTACACGAGGGGGTGGGTGGCCAGCACCCCAGTGACGATGTTTACACACCGCACCAGGTACTCACTTGAGGCTGAGTCGACCTAGAGGAGGCCCAACACCGGTTCAGATAATCGTCACTGGTGTTAACCGTAAGCGGGAATCGAACCCGGAGTCGCCGGGTTCATAGCGCAGTTCGCTAACCGCTGCACCACCGCTCCCCTCATAGACACCCACAGACCTACATAGAGGCCCGCTACACAAACACAGAGACTCGCATGAAGACGCAAAGGGCCATGCAAGCTTGCACCAGGGCGCGTGCCGCCGAACAGGCTTACTGCACCACTGACTTACGCAGAGACCCACAGACTGCGACACGGAGGAGTTGTCACTCGGGCTTCGTGCCACAAAAAAAATCACGTTTTGCCATCATCGCCTGAAGATGAAATTCAACCCACGTCAGCAAGCAGCGGGGCGGGGGGGGGGGTTGGGGGTTTGGGGGGCGGTGAGTCCCATCTCGCGGCCGCCGGGGAGATTACGAGGGCCCAATGGGCTGAGTGGGAGCCTCTCCAGCCGGTCCGTGTCCCCGCATTCCGAGAGAGTCACGACTTCAAGACCTCCAAACAATTTACGCGATCGTACGATCAAGCCGAGCCCGAGGAAGCCACACGGGGGGGGGGGGAGGGCGCGTCACATTAATGGCGTGTCAAATTAGAAACCTCTTCATCTGTCAAACCACCTTTTCACCTAAGCCAGCGGTAATGCGCTCACATTTTTCATTGCCAGATATGCTAATTGGCCGGCATCCAGCACCGTCCTCGGAGGTTAAACTGACAGTTGAGTTAAGGAATTTTGCGGAGCGGCGCGTTAACCGCTTGTCATCGTTCGCGATGACGACAATCTATTTCCATCACGTTGTTTGCGCTCTAAAGTGTAAACGATCTCGTTCGCTCTCCATCTCTTTTGCTCTCACCCCCCCGTCTCTCTCTCTCTCTCTCTCGCTCTTTATCTCTTTCTCGCGCGCGCGCGCCGTAACGAGCAGATGCGGCAATTACATTGGCGGCCCTTTTTCACCTTGCCAGCGCGACGTGCGTCTCTGATGTCGTCGTGATTCGAGTGTCATCGCTGACAGAGTAGTCGGAGCGATTCAGGCAAGGGGATAAGATTAGGATCATAATCGGCAATACGGGCAGGGGCAATGATTGAGCCCGAGCTAACATTAGGGTCCGCATTGGCGTTAGGGCCACGGACGTTGCTAATGTTCGGGTCAGTGTTAGGTCAGCGTGACTTGCTGCTCGATTAAGTCTTGAGATGGTTGCTCACGTCCCGTTTACAACATCTGAGCCAGAGGTGGAAGTTCCACATTTCTATGGCCGGGGGGAAAGCCTATCCATAGGACAACCGCTGCGGATTTCTCCACAAAGTAGTACTTATATTTCTAGATTTGAAGCTTTCGTGACTGCAAGGATTCATATTCTAAGGTTTTCGGTAAAGTCACGTAGGTAAAAAATAAAAATTAATAAAAGTAAAATAAAATAAAAAATCACGACGTTTTGGAGGCAACACAAGCTTCCGTCTTCAGGTGGAACCGTCACAGCACGATTGCTGTAACAAGTTAACTTGATACAGCTATCGTGCTGTGACGGTTCCACCTGAAGACGGAAGCTGTATCAAGTTAATTTGATACAGCAATCGTGCTGTGACGGTTCCACCTGAAGACGGAAGCTTGTGTTGCCTCCGAAAAGTCGTGATTTTTATTTAATTTTACTTTTATTAATTTTAAATTTTTACCTACGTTACTTTACCGAAAATATTAGCAACATCAGCAAAGATGAGCGTTTTGAATTAGCTCAATTAAAAAAGAGGGATGACATTGTCATCCTCTCAGCCGACAAAGGCAATGCCACTGTCATCATGGACAAAATAGAATACAACAACAAAATTCAAGAACTACTCAACGATGGCAGCTATACAAAAATAAAAAGAGACCCCACCAACAGCCTCGTCTCCAAAACCAACAACATCATTTCTGCTTCAACCGCATTAATTGATCAGACCAAACAGTTCTCGTTGAAACCTTCTGCAGCCAGGCCACCAAGATTGTACGGCTTGCCAAAGATACATAAAGAAGATACACCTCTTCGTCCCATTGTCTCTACTATCAACTCCCCCACTTACAAACTGGCTCGTTTTCTGTCCAAAATCCTACGGCCTTTCACTGGAAAAACCACCTCTGCAGTACTAAACTCTACTGACCTGGTATCGACAATCAAGGGGATTGCCCTGTCCCCAGACGACCTGCTTGTCAGTTTTGATGTGGTTTCCTTGTTCACCAAGGTGCCTGTGCCTGACACCATCGCAATCATTGAAGACTTGGTTCATCAAGGACTGAATGCTGGGGTACCCCCCCCTGGTGAGACACTGCTTAACCAATACATACTTCACCTGGAATGGAACCTTCTACAAGCAAATTGAGGGCACCCCAATGGGCTCCCCCCTATCTCCGGTTGTAGCCAACATCTTCATGGAGAAATTTGAGACGGACGCCATCCAGACTGCCACTCTACGCCCGACCTTATGGAAGAGGTACGTAGACGACACTTTTGTCATCTGGCCACATGGCCAGCCTGCTCTAGACCAATTTCTCGACCACATCAATTCCATACACCCAGCCATCAGATTCACCATGGAAGTCGAAAATGATGGCAAGCTACCCTTTTTGGATGTCCTAATCAAAAGGAGACCTGATGGTTCAATGAGCCACTCTGTCTACAGGAAAGCCACCCACACGGATGCTTATCTAAAACCGGATTCCCACCACCATCCATCCCAGAAGAATTCCCTCATCAAGACTCTATATCATAGAGCCCAATGCATCTCCGACCATGAACACATTTCCAGTGAACTCAAACACGTACGCCAAGCTCTTAAGGCTAATGGTTACTCCGACTACACAATCCGCAAAGCCATCACTCCAACCATCAAGAAGGATCCTGTTGAGGAGCCTTTCAAGACCATCACCTTACCCTACATTACTGGGGTCACAAAAAAGATCTCCAAAATCCTGATTAAACACAAGATCCAGGTCCGATTCAACACAGTACATAAAATCCGTGATCTGGTATACAGTACCCTGGTGTCTACAAACTAAGTTGCCTCTGTGGTAGCAGTTACATTGGGGAAACCAAACGACACGTCTCGGACCGCATCCGTGAACATAAAGCTGACCTGAAACACGGTAGGACAAACACCTCAGCCGTGGCAGATCACTGTTACAACTCAGTGGGCTCACATGACATTGACTTCTCCAAGACAGAGGTTCTCTGCAAGCCATCTGGCTATCATGAGAATTTCGTTCATGAGGCGATCCACATATACAAACACAGAGACAATTTTAACCGAGAAGATGGATTCTGGCTTAGCAATCACTGGAAGGACGTAATAAACCATTTTGATACACATTAGGGTGGGTAGAATAATACATAGTGTTATATTAAAATGTATAAGGTATAGAGTGGTTTATAGCAATACAGTATGTAATTTAATGTTGGGTTTGCCTATGGCAGTATATAGTACGATATAGACGCGTGTGATGTAAGAGAATAAAGTTTAGATGGAAGCATATTATATAATTTTTTTTTTACAACGTAGAAATGTTTTATGTATTACTTACTGTTAGTAACTCAGCTTATTGTAGAGTATAGTAAGTATACTGATGATACTATGTAGTTTATACTTTAGTTTTTTACGTGGTTGTTTAGTAACTGCAGCTACATACTATTAGCATTCCTTTCCTTTGTTAATGCTACCCCCCCCCCCCTTTGATGCTGCTAATCCTGCATAATGCACGGGCATAGTATTGATTTGGAACCCCCCCCGCCCACCTCCTACGCATTTTCCATATGCTGAATTCCTCTTGATATGCAAATTATTTTGTTTAGGCGCTCTTCTTCCCACCTCCCCCCCTCTAACCCAGCTTAAATATACGCTCCAAGCTTGGTGGTGTTTCATTCTTCGCCTGAGGACGGCTGCTTGCGTTGTGGCCGAAACGTCGTGAGAATTGTTTTATTATGTTTTATTTTTATTATTTTATTACTTCCCTTCTACGTGACTTTACCGAAAGAACCAAGAAGATATTAGAATAGTACTTATATTTTAATGGAATCCAGATGAATGATGGACCGAGTCGAGCCCCAACCAGGATTTTTTTTTACTCGAAACCTTCCGATTGCAGACCGTTCGCTGAGCCTCGTGGCCAGGTGAGCCATCGCTAGAATCCACATTTAGAATCGACGTCACGCGTTTCGAGTATTGGGCTGCTGTTATAAATTTCCACACGATGACGATGAGCCACTTTGTTGAGCTATCATCTGTGGCCAGGTCGCTTCTGAAAAAAAGGTGCATAGCTCATTGGGCCTTACCTGGCAAAATAAAAATAGCATAGCATAGAATGTTTGTTGTTGCTGATGTCAATACCAGCATATAAATAGTGTTGAAGCACGGGCTCAGGTTACGTGTAATGGCACAAAATACAAATAAATACCAGGTAAGGCCCAATGAGCTATGTAGCTATTTTTCAGGAGCGACCTGTCCACAAATGATAGCTCAACGAAGTGGCTTATCACGTGGGAATGTATAGCAGCCAAATACTCATAAATCAAGTTTCTAAATGTGGAGGGAAACCCCAGAAGACCCAGAGACAAATCCCGTAACCACAGGGAGAACGTGCAATCTCCAAATTATACAGGCGTCCGGGTCGGGATTGAACCTACGACCTCCTGTATACCAGGTGAGGGAGTTAATATCTCGCCACCGTGGCGTCCTCGATCATGGTTAGACTTCTAGCCACAATCAAGAGTTAAGGTTAGAGTGTGTAGTTGAATTAGTGATGGTGTTGTCAATTCATAAAACCCTCCGGCTATCTATTCATCTACCTCATTGACACAAAGCCAAGGACAAAGGTCCCCTGTAGAGCTATATAGACTGTTGAGGCAAGTGCTGTAAGTGAGCACTCATTTGGGCTGGCACGGCGTACGAGGGGTGATGCATTGCCTGCGCGATGCCCACCGTCTTTGATGATGTTGAAACATCGTATCAGGTACAAATGAAAGGCTGAGTCTGCCTAGGGGAGGTGCCCGGACAATATCTGATAACGCTTTCCACTGATGTTACCTGGGTTTGTAGCTGAGTGTTGCAGTTCCCCACACAACAACTGACAGTCGCCACGAAATGACGGTGACATCACAACAGCTATTGTGCCAGACCAAGTGCACTTTAAGGCCACGTGAAGTGCGGAATGTTCGCTGTCAGGAGGTCACAAAACAGACCCAGTTGTTAGGAGTCAACTGAGTGAGATGACTGACAGATTTAGCACCTGTCCTCCCCAATGGTGCCATCTTGGTATGATTTAACCCACATACACGCCACATAAAAAGATCCCCCCGTCTAGCCTTAACATACTGTTGGGACAAGTGCTGCTCGAGGGGGTGCGTGGAAAGCACCACGCTCGGCCGCCTTTGTCTCCCGAGTGGCGATATTTACACACAGCACCAGATATTCATTCGAAGCTGAGTAGACATAGGAGAGGCCCAGGACCGGTTCAAAAACCCTTCACTGATGTCGTTCGTGACCAGTGGCAAACACCGACACACACGTGCATTATGCCCCGAAAGAAGAAACACTTCCGTTGGGGATTGGAGCCCTGTTGACGCATGTCCCTTACAGATTTAACAATTTTTGAAAGGCATATAAAGGGGCAGCCCTACAATTCCTGGCTCTCGCCTCTGCTGGTGGAAAGGTCATCCACTAGAGGATGCTCTAGATAACCCGTATAGAGAGAGAGAGAGGACATTTGGAGTACCCACAATTTACCCCACTAAAACACGACCCTGCCTTTCGACTAACTCTGGGGCACCCATGCAAACTCCTGTGTGGACAGGGACAGAGTGGGGGGGGGGGGGGCTGTGGGATTGAATCGAGACGCCGACTCGCTTTTATATAGATCCCAATCCCAGTGTGTGCTAACCGCTAATTTAAACGCACTGCACACAAGATGTGCTGGGGCACGTCGCGTTGTACGAGCGAGAGAGCACGTGGTCGCTGCTGGGTCTCGCTTTGCCAAATCGTTACCCACTTAGCTCTGTTCGAGGCGATTAATCCATCCACTCCGCACTCCTCTATCACCGGCACGGCTCGCAAATTAAAAATTGCAAATTCCTCTCCGCTCGTCCCGGTGGAGCGGTTACGCATTGTCAGCCCCGCGTTGCGCACCAAAGCCACGGGATGAGTTAGGAGTCCCGCACATCGCAATAGTTTTGGAGTGCGGCCGTGTTTAAAAACGTATTTCAAAGCAGTTCGACATGTTAGCGTGGCTCCCATGGGGTCCCGTTTGCTCCTACCGTTGCTGTTGTGTTTTTTTATGTTGTTGATTTGTAGCTTTGTTAATGTTCCCTGTGTGTGTTCTCTCACGCCAGCGTAAATTTGATTAATCTGTGCGGAGAGTGCTTTGAAATGTACGGACTGCAGCGAGTTAGAGCACTGGCGGTGACAACGACCCAGCGGGGGCACCGCGTTTAGCCGCTCGTCGCAGAGGTTCGCGGTTCGAATCCAGCGGCCGCCCTCGTTAACCCTGCGGTGTGCACGGTAACCGTACACGTACGACGACTGCTACTACGTGCCGTCCGTCCGCTTCGCGGCAGACGTTAAAGATCCAATGACGTCATGCCGCGAGAGGAGACCATCGCATGCCAGGCGTCGGCCTCCAAAATTTGACAATCCTGCAAATTATTCAATTGAGATAATGCAGAGACATGATCACCCCATAGTGTGGAAACTTGACAGAACTCTGCTCAGAGAGAGAGTTATGACACTCAGTGATGCTTTCCTGCAGACAATCGTCTTGTCTTAGACCATTAGGTGGTGCTATTGCTGATGCTGATATACATACATTTTTTTCACTCTTTTTATTTTACCAGGTAAGGCCCACTGAGTTATATAGATCTTTATCAGAAGCGACCTGGCCACATACAATATTGTGTGGAACTTTATAGCGGCCAAATACTCTGCACGCGTGATGTTGATTTTAAATGTGGAGGGAAAAACCGGAGGAACCCTAGAAAATTCACGCAACCACGGGGAGAACACGAAAAACTCCAAATTTACAGGCGTCAGGGTCTGGATGAAACCCACGACCTCCTGTATACCAGACGAGGTAGTTGGCATCTTGGCACGGTGACGAGATGCTAACTAATCATTATCATCATTGATTGCCGATCATTGATGATAATGATTAATGGTGAATGACAATGATGTAGATGAAAATAATGATTGTGATGGTCATAATCACGATGGCAATGATTGATGCCGATTGATTGTGATGATGTAGATGATTATTACTGATAAGGTTGTTCAATGTAAACTGGTAAACGGGTAATCGTTCTCAGCCACACAGCCGGAAACCGTTTCTCGAGGGATTTAAATCGTGAACACACGCGAACTGACACATCACGCAACGGTAAAGGTGCGGCCCTGCAATTTCTAGCGAGTGCTCGAGAGTGGGCATCAGGCCTCTACTCTTCCACGCTGACCAGACGTCCTGTGAACGGTAAAGATTACCCACACTTTACCCCACCACATGCGCACGTCCGATCGTCTGACTGGCGTGCACGAGCTACCCATTGCCACTGCTGGGTGAACAGAGATGGTGGCGGTGGATATTCTACAAGCTTTCCCCATCGCTTCGACTGCCGCGCCAGGAGAATGAATCGAACGGGCGACCTCTGGATCGCAAGTCCAGCGACAGTTCCCTTTCGTTTCTCATCCTAAGGAGTCACAGACGTTGTGTGTATTGCTCTATCGACATTTGTATTCGCTGTAGTCTGCGTTCCGTAAGCCGGTTTGAACCGGGGTTTTTTCAATACCAGTTTTGTTGATCGGTTACCGATAATGCAAATGAAAAGATTTTAAAAAACCCCAACTGCTACTCACATTTGATAATTTATCACAATGATGATGATAATGATGGTGATTATAATTGTTGATGAACGCCGATTGTTGGTTGATATTTGATGTGTGAACAATAAAATATTTGACTGACAATGCCGATCGTATATTTATTATGACGACAACGATGACAACACAGAGCGAACACGTGACACTTTCAGGACAGCGCTTTGCCCCCCCCCCCCCCCCCCGCTACCTCTGTGAATGTGTCCCCAGCTCTTTCAGCGGCACGAAAATTGACGGTGAAACCGCGGAGACCGAGAGGGCCCTCTGGAAATGAGGCCTAGGGCCGAGACGCGGACACGCGCGCGCGAGACTCGGTGCTCACTCAGTTTATGAGATCACGTGGGCACCCACCGGCACGTGCGGCCGTCTCGCGGTGTCCTCGCGACAGCCAAGACCCCAGCCCACCGTGGCCACGGCGCCGAGACGCTAACGAGCGCCGGTAAATGCGCGTTGCCCGCGCGTATTGATGATGGGTAGGCGGGTGTGATGTGGAACGCAGGAGCGAGGCTAGAGGAAGAGTTTCTCAGTGAGCGGAGTTTCTAGGGACAGATCGGAGGTCAGAGCACTCAGCTGGCACCGCGGAAAAGTCTGGGTTCTAATGAACGTGGAATTCAACCGCCAGTGAATAAACCGAGTTCTCAAGCGCAGTGAGTTGATGGTGCCAGCCAGGTCACCGAATTACTCACAACACACACGCCCGCGCGTGAAATAACGTTCAGTTTTTCGCTTGATTTGCCAAAGCCTCAACTGTGAGAATTACAAAACTTGGATTTGACAAGCGGCATATGACAATCTCATAGTAGAGTGTGTGGCAAAGAGGGGGGGGGGGGCGGAATGCCACTTGACGGACTGTTAAGTAGTTCCGTGAAACATCTCTGCCGCAACCGTTCTCTGACACGGGGAGAGTGGAGGGGGGGATGGAGAACAAAGAGAGTGGAGCATGGGAACCGTGGCACAAGAATAATGGGAAAAAATCATGCGGTGAAAATATTGTATCCCAGCTGCCTTCTAATTAAATAACAGATTTAGTCCTACATTAATTTCCGTGGTCATGTGGTGATAATTAGCAGGGCGAAAGTAAAATAAAACGTCAAAACACAATTCAGGAACATCGTCAAATACGACTTGTAGAGACTCCGTTAATGGTGATGTACTCGAAGACTGCAAATATTTTAGCGCAATCATCATCATCATCACGAACACCGCTGTATAAATATTATACTCTTTGGTTCTTTTGGTAAAGTCACGTAGGTATATAATAAAATAAATTAAATCACGACGTTTCGGGCGCAACACATTTATTTTATTTTATACCTACGTGACTTTACCGAAAGAACCAAAGAGTATGGATCCCTGCAGTCACGAAAACTTCAAATCTAGATAAATATTATACTTTATAAGTATGGCAGTAAAATTATTAACAGACTTGTGTTAATCCATTGCCGGGGGAAGGAGTCCCAATGCAATGTCATTCGTGAAGTTGCGTGACCATGCTGTACCACGCTTGTCAGTGAGATTTGGTGAAGTGAGGTGGACCCAAGACCAGTTCACTCACCACCGATATTCGCAGTGGCTGGAAATTGAACTCTGGGAGCACGTTCCATTATGTACATACACATTATACGCCAAATGCCTCTTACAGGCTAAGAGAACAAACTCATAATAAACAGGATAGCACAAATGAGAGAGGTACAAGGCGGACAAGTCAGTAAAAGCGAAATTACTCAATTCTTGCATCAAATCGTGACCCGGGGTCACGGTAATTCATTCAATCGCTGCGGGGAGGTAAAGAATGAATAAAACATTATCACGAATTAAACGAGAGACTTCCTTTCTTATTCCATGCTTGGGCTAGATATCCACGATCTCAACTTTGCATTGTATATCCACCACATTGCGACTAGGTAATGTGGATTATGGCTGATGATGTTAAAGATTGTTAAAACCATGATGATGATGACGATGATGACCATTAAGGGTGTAACAATTCACTCCCCTGGAAATATTCCGTTCGTTGGTCCGTTTCTCGGTGGGCTTGTCCTGGTGAGAGTCGCGGCGGCTGCGTGTTGAGTCGTGGCTGTCCACACCTCCCTACCCAAAGTCTGTTACACATTGCGGTGAATGATAGCGCCTCTAGTGGCCATAGGAGTGACGTAAATCGCATGACAAACAACATTTGCGAACTGACCGATTCTTGCAAATACGATTCAATGTTAGTCTGCGGGTAGTGTTAGTCTGTGGGCAGTGTTAGTCTATGGGCAGTGTGAGTCTGTGGGTAGTGTTAGTCTGTGGGCAGTGTTAGTCTGTGGGTAGTGTTAGTCTGTGGTCAGTGTTAGTCTGTGGGTAGTGTTAGTCTGTGGGGAGTATTAGTCTGTGGGCAGTGTTAGTCTATGGGTAGTGTTAGTCTGTGGGCAGTGTTAGTCTATGGGTAGTGCTAGTCTGTGGGCAGTGTTAGTCTGTGGGTAGTGTTAGTCTGTGGTCAGTGTTAGTCTGTGGGTAGTATTAGTATGTGGGTAGTGTTAGTCTGTGGGGAGTATTAGTCTATGGGCAGTGTTAGTCTGTGGGCAGTGTTAGTCTATGGGTAGTGTTAGTCTGCGGGCAGTGTTAGTCTGTGGGCAGTGTTAGTCTATGGGCAGTGTTAGTCTGTGGGCAGTGTTAGTCTGTGGATAGTGTTAGTCTGTGGGCAGTGTCAGTCAAGGTATAACATCCATAACGTCGTAGAACGCCCATGACATTGAGCCAAACAGCCTATTGAGGCCCTTTCTGCTGAACTAAATAAATTGTGAAATCTGAAGTGCATTGACCGACGTCACGTGGCCATCATCTGGGTCATAGCTTGACCTGTACATTACAAATAAATGATCACTTACAATAACAACAAATACAGCGGATGCACCCGTGCGCGCAAACGCACGCACACCCTCGAAAAAACCCTAAATCCAGTTGGTGGCCAAATGTGTCGTTTTACCATCCTCGGCAGCAGCAGCAACAACAGCAACAACAACGTCTGATCAATTAATTATCAGCCCCGGTGCCGGTGGGGAATGCGGTGGATGAGACGGATCCATTAATGGGCGAGGAGGACGTCCGCTTGCGATCCGCTCGGCCCCAAAACGCCACCGCCGCTCGCTGCCGAGGATTTGCAGGAGCAGAATTAGCATGTCCCGAGGTGCGACGTTTCTGAAATTCAGATTAGGGTCACGTGACGCTGTCTGGAAAGCCCAACTGAAGCTAATTTATGTGGATTATGAGATGGCCGGAGGGATTAAAAACAGACAAAGAGAACGAGAGAGGGGTGGTGGTGGTGGTGGTGGGAGGGGGATCGCGTTCCGGGAATGCATGGCGAACGTGTAAAATTGCATTTCTCAGCCACGGAGTAGGGGATCTGAGGGTGCGATTCGCGTACAGCAGCAGCAGCAGCAGCGGCCTCCACCCGAGGTGTATTCAGCCGGCTGTTTCTGTCCCCTAAAATATGGACTGCAATTTCCTGGAGAGGAGTCTTTGCTCCCGACGCTCATGAAAATTGTATTTTTTTTAAGGGCGTACAGATAATGCAACATGACCTCGAGGGGAGGTAAATGCTGTGCGGGCTCTTGTTCCTAATGGAACAAGCCACAACCTCGATTTCTTTTTCCCCTCCCAGGTGTGGTGGTGGCAGCGGGCGATACAACTGCGTTTCTTTCATTTAATTCGAACTGCTTCTTGTTTTGAGCTCCTTCTCCCTCCCCTCACCTTTGGTTGGCACGGTTGGCTACGTACGGTGCGAATGAAGTCCACGCGTAAATACGATTGCGGCGGACAATCCACCCTTGCAGGGCTCTGCGGTGGTTCCAGCAGGTGGGTGTCTGCCCATGCTCGATGCACTGCTGGATGAAGGCCCTCTCCACGCAGTGTCGGTCACGGGGGCGTGTTGGGCGCGGCGTTACTCAGCGAGAGTTCCAAATGGACGCTACGCCACGTGGCGTGACACCAAAAATCATCGTCGTCGTCAACCATCATCGATCTACTGCTGGATGAAGGGCCCCTCCCCCAAGCTGTCGCCATCTCTCACGTCGCTGCGATGCCAATAATACAACGACAACGCCTGCACGCCAGCTGATTTCATCGTTCAATTTCCGTGGTGGAAAGCGTTGTCACCTTGTCTGATGCCCCCTTTTAATATTCATCTCAGCGCTGTCTTCATGCACTCGAGTGACACTAAAAGCACGGTCGACGTCAACATTTGGAGAGAGAAAGAGAGAGGGGGGGGAGGAAATAACGAGAATATGTTCATGAGCAAAAAATAAAGGGCATTTTACTACAATCGAACGTGCTCTGAGATCTGCAGTGTGGTGAGTGGGTGGGGAATGACGCAGTTGCTCATGAACTGTGATTAACCCATCTGGTAATTTGTACTGCATTTTTTCAGATTAACATTATCCATTGTAATGTATATGATTACAATAAACTCCCCACTCATCTATGCTCACAGTCATGACATCATCTTGCTCTATCTATTTAAGACCTGAAGCAGGAAGACTTCTTCACAATTCGGGCAAATCGCCTGATGAAGCTGGTTGTAATCACCAGCGAGACGTCATACTCAAATTGTACATGTCGCCTAAATATATTTCTTGTAATTTTATTAACTATTTTTATTTTACCAGGTAAGGCCCACTGAGCTGTCTAGCTCTTTTTAAGAAGCGACCTGGCCACAAATGACAGCTCAACGATATGGCTTATCGTGTGGAGATGTATGGCATCCAAATACTCTAAACGCGTGTTTCTAGACGTAGAGGGGGAGGGGGGGGGGAACCAGAGGACCCGGAGAAAAATCCACGCGACCACGGCGAGAACACGCAAACTCCAAATATACACGCATCAGGGTCGGGATCGAACCCACGACCAACTTGCATACCCGGCGAGGTAGTTCACATCTCGCCACCGTGGCGCCCCACGATGACATCAGCCCATGCAGCTGGCGGTGACAGTGATGTGGACCTTGGTCCCTGGTGCAAGGGATTAAATGGGCTCCCCCCCTCCCTGTCAAAATCCCACCGGTCCACCTCACCAACACCTCTACTTTCGTAGCCCGTGGGCCCCGCTGCAGTTGCACCGCCTGTGCAGTCGACAACAACCCCATTGCCCTACGCAGATAATTACACAAGTCGGTGGGTGGGGAGGTTTGGGGGAGGGGAGAGGGTTGCCGTACGTTTTGCAACAGCTATTTGCGAATCCGAGAACAGCAGCGATTTTCCGAGAGGAGGAGGGGGGGGGTGTCGGTGACTCGGTTGGAAAGAGTGCGGCGGTGTGGTAGGGAAGAGATGTTGGGGGGGGGGGGGGAGGCGGGGGGAACAGGAGGAGGAGAGGCATCACAGCGAGACAGAGAGAGAGAAGCATGAGCGTGGGCGGGGTCCGGAGATTAAACTTGTAATTGAATGTCAAAAACGAGCGGCGATAATCTTCCATCTTCCGCCCGGATCACGGCCCTCCGAAGTCGACGCGAGAGAAGCGCCGCGAGATGGCAGCAGAAATTAGGGGGGGAGGGGGGGAGGGGGGGCGCACACGCGCGTTCACCGCCACCACCAGAACACGACCACCACGACCACCACAACCACCACCACCCCCCCCCCCCCCCCAGGCCAACCTCGAGGTGTTGGGTCCCTTAATTGTCTCTCACCTGGGCAACGGCCAATTTGCGAATTGATGAATTGCAACGGTAACCTAAGCAGCATGGGTTTTGTTCTCCGGGACAAGGGGTGCGTGGAAATTAATGATCGGCTTCTGGGAGCAGGGTTCTTATATTATTTCCCCCTTTTTTATTTTACGATCTGTGCGCGCGCGTGTGCGCCGCGTGTGCGCGCGCGTGTGTGTGCGTGCGAGCAGAGTTACGGTTGACACACAGCATAGGTGTATATGTAATACTCATCGTAGTCATCACTCTATGCCGTCAGCCTCACATCACTATCATCCATCCGTCTATCTCCAAATCATTGTCAATTCATTATTATTCAGCCATTTATCACGAGTATGATTCTAATTTCTATCACGATCAACTCATTATAAGCCATTTATTATGATCATCATGATAATCAATACGTCAATCATCCCATTTATGACTATCAAAAAACACGTAATTATTATCATCATAACCGACCCATAATCATAATTATGATTCCCTCTATCACCATCATCCATCGTTATGACCGTAATTCAATGTCTCCATGAGCATCATCATCATCCTTTATACTGGTAGGAACCTCCTGGTTACACCAGCCCACAGGGGATTATTTTGTCCGTCGTGCAGGGAGGGGCTGGGTGGGAAGGGTGGGGAGGGGCTGGGTGGGGAGGGCGGGGAGGGGCTGGGTGGGGAGGGTGGGGCTGGGTAGGGAGGGGCTGGTCACCCCGTGGTGCCCTTATAAAACTCAACGTTTAACCTACTCACGCCGGCTTGTGCCCGCCCTCACAGTCGGCCATATTTTGCGGAATACACCACGCCGCCGTTGACCCTGGCCATTGACCGAGCAACCCAACGTTCCTACCAGCTCCCTCCGCAGGATAATGTGTTCACGAGAGCATCAATCTCATGTTTGACCAATGCCTTCACTACTCTGGCCACAAACGTGGAGAATTAACAACTGGGCAATACATTCAACCTTTCCTGAAGTTCAATTCAATTCCAGAGCGTGTGCATTATTTAACAATAAATGAAAGATCACTTTTCTGTATGTATAGTCTATTCATCATTTTTATTGTCAACAGAAATAATTAGATGCGCAATCTAAACGAGAGTAATTGTTTTCCGCTCGCAAATTAACAGTGAGCAACACTAACAACGTAGCGTAGATTGAGTGAGACTTTGTTATTTAAATGATTTTTTTAAGTTACAATTACAGAAATGTTTAAATTATCACTTAATTATTTGAAATGCGTAATGTATTTTTAAAAAATGTAGAAGGGTGGGCTTTGTTTGTTTTGACTTCGGCTGATCAGTGAACTCGTAGCTAACAAAAATTCCCGTACTTGTGGGATGTGAGCTCCATCAATAAACGGGAATGACAGCCCACGTTCAAGAAGAATACTTCTGGACATCCGAGAAACATAGCTCCGTAGCCCATGGGATTCCTCCGATCTAAGTAATGATTCTGATTCTTTCGGTAAAGTCACGTAGAAGGGAAGTAATAAAATAATAAAAATAAAACTTAATAATTGCATATGCGTATGCAAATTATTTTGTCAAGGCGCTCTTCCCCCCCTCCAACCCAGCTTAAAAAGACGCTTCAAGCCTGGGGTTGTCTTTCAGACTCTGTCTTCTCGACAGACCTGTTCTTCACCTGAGGACGGCTGCTTGCGTTGTGGCCGCAACGTCGTGAGAATTATTTTATTTTGTTTTATTTTTATAATTTTATTACTTCCCTTCTACGTGACTTTACCGAAAGAACCAAGAAGATGAATCCCTGCAGTCACGAAAGCTTTAAATCGAAATTTAATGATTCTGACTTCGAATAAGTGACGGAGCGGACACGTGGCCCGTCCCGATGCACAAACTCCGGCGGCAAAATTGTGCGCCCCCATTGACGGTCGACGCCCGAAGTGAAGAGTGCGACCCTCAAAGGGATGGCGCCGCCACCCGTGATGCGTAATGCGTGGTGTGGTGCGTGGTGTAGTGTGCGTGGAGCGTGGTGTGTGGGGTGCGTGGGGTGGTGCGTGGGGCGTGCTGCGTGGTGCGTGGGGCGTGTGGCATGGTGCGTAATGCATGGAACGTTGTGTGGTGTTGTGCGTGGTTTGGTGTGGTGCGTGGTCCGTGGGACGTCGTGCGTGCTGTGTGTTGCGTGGGGTGGTTTGGTGTGGTGCTTGGTGCGTGGGACGTCGTGCGTGGGGCGTGGTGCGTGGCGAGAGCGCTTGATGCGAATGCTGTCGCAAGAAGTCACGCGTGCGTGATGACCTTTGAATCTCTGCACCTTCTGAGGAACGCAGCAAAGACGTCGGCTTCGTCGGCTCGATTCGGAGTTTCTCCAATTGTCTGGTTTGAAGAAAACTATCCTTCCCCATGGAGTTTAGTGAGTTTAACTCGTAGGCTTTCGCGACCAATATCATCCATAAGGTCACGCGTGTCGGCACAACGGCCCTTCGCTGACTTTGCACGGTGCTGGATGAATTAACGATGGATCGCGGGAATCGAAGGAACGGAACATCGTCCGAGAGAGTCCGACCACGTGGGAGATGGAGAGCGATGAGGGCTGTGTGAGATGGCGACCACTTGGGGGAGGCTGTCTTCCAACAGTGGGTAGACTCAGCTACCAGTGTTGATCGCAATCATCGCGGCTGGCTGATGATTACGATCAACACTGATAGCTGAGACGACGCATCGCTTGTAAAGTGTTTTGGTTTCGGCACGAGTTACTCGCTCGACAAACGATTTCGTGAGAAAGAGTTTTTGACACGATACAACTGTGACCCGATATAACGAGCATCTTTTCCTTCTCCCCCCCCACCCCCCACCTTAACGAGGTTGGTATTGTTGAACGTCCCTTATCTTCCTCCGCGCAGAATTTTCAATAATTACGCGTGGAAATTAATTGTCTTCCAAGAACGATGGAATCGCTTCGAACTTATTACGTCAAGCAAGGTCACAGGAGAGCGCGCCGCCGATGGGGATAAGTAAATATATAAAAAAATAAAAAATAAAAATAATTACCCCCGAAATTGCTGCTGTATTATTTATAACCTCGGTAAATAATCTTAACGGCGAGCGCATTCCTTCAGAAAAAATATAATGAAACTAAAATAGTGCGAGTTTTATCGGAGCCAATAAAGAGCTGACACACGGTCATTATAATATTAACATTTGGTTGTAACATTTTCCAGAAGCAGAATAAATAAAAAATTGGTCCTTCTTTTTTACACTTTGGGCAATTACAAAAGCAAAAAAAAATTTGTGTTGAGAGTCCCCGATAATGATATTACTCGGCCTGAAAAATATCGCCAGTAATTGCATGTGCGTTACGTGGGCTAAAAGCTTTGGCCCCCAACCAACGCGCACCATCATTGTGGGTTTTCTCTGAAAATTGGACTTCTAAAAGAAAGAAAGGTCAACGTCTTTGCTTAAGTGTTCACGAGTGCTCTCGGAGCTCGACTGAGATCAAATATATATTTTTTAAAGTTTAAATACTGCCAAAACAACCGAAAAGCTGGGCAATTCCTTCAAAGTTGTAAGACATAATTCCCCCACAACCACAAAAAAGTTTTTTTCAGTCTTCAAACAATTTTGAACTTGCCTTGATCTAAACCCACCCCCACCACCCAAAAATATGTTTCCATAGTAAGTATAAAATAAGTCAATTCCAGTACAGCCACAATTACAGACTGACAGACCGAAAGTAGCGGTCGTGTTATGTGGACAGTCGATTTCACTGGTCAACACACTTTTCCGATAGCATAAAAAATTATGTGATAGAGAAAATCTGAGATCATATTTGGAATCAGCACCCTGAAATTAGTCTAGAACAACTGCAAAAGTCCAGGCCAAAAAAAAATGTTTTTTTTTTTTGACCAGTGTTTGTTACGCATGTACAATGTGACGTGTCGGGGTGCACACTCGACATCCATGCCACTAATGACGCCGCGCGCGTACTCCACCGACCCTCGTCTTCAAATCTCGGGATCACAGACGGGCACACACCACGCATTTCCGCGCGTCTACTCTTAAGTCTCACTGTAAACGTTCTCATCGAGCATGCCACCGTGGTGTAATGGCTAACGCACTGCACTCGCGAGTGAAAGGTCACCGACTCAGTTTGACCTTCTGGCACACGGCAGTTAAAACAATGGGGCAAGCTGCTCACCCCCCACCACATCCCAACCCCACCGCGCCTGCTCCTGTCCACCCTGCAGTGCCAAGGGGCTCCATCACAGTCGATCGGCAGGTGACAGTGTGAGTACCCCCACCTCTTCCACGGTGGCTATGAGATGTTAACTACCTCGCCTGGATTACAGGAGGACGTGGGTTCGATCCCGACGTGTTCACCCCGTGGTCTGGTCGAATTTCCTCTGGACCCTCTGGTTTTTTTTCCCCTCCACATTTAGAATCACGCGTTTAGATTATGTGTTTGCTATACATTTCCACGTGATATGCCACTTCGTTCAGCTGTCATTTGTGGCCAGGTAGCTTCTTAACAATAGCTATATAATAATTGTTTTTTTACCCTTCTATCTGGCAACAAAACTGACAACTTTTTCACAGGGAGTCATGTTTGCATATACCACAATACCTGCAGCCATAATGCAAACAAAAAACATAACTCTGATAATATATGCACTGTCCTTGAAGTTGATTGGTCCACACCCGAGACAGATGACGCCAAAAGGCGCACAACTCAAAAAAAGGTGTCAGTTTTGTTTCCAGATAGAAGGGTAAAAAAACAATTATCATATTTTTTACTGGCAAATGAGGTTCCAATGGAATAGCTATATAGCTCAGTGGGACTTACCTGGTAAAATGAAAATCGTTTAGTTCAGAGTTTCCAATACATCTTAGCCAGCGCGAAGAGTAGACCAAATACCCTATAGAGGGGCTCTCTGTAACTCCTTCTAGGGAAGACCTTTTGGCCTCCAGTTGCTTGAGCAAGCAATTGTAGAGCTGCACTTTTGTTTTAAAGAGTCAAAAGTCAAAGTGATTTCCTGCTGAAAGGAACATTGTCAGCGCCCCTGTCACGGCAAGCCATGTTATGGCACTGGTGGTGGAACGTGACTCATTCCTTACAGCGGAGGGCGAGTTTATCCATAGGATAAGCACTTTTGTCTTCCCCAAAAAAGCGCTAGTCATTTTACCGACCCCAGAGAAATGATGAGCTGAGTAAAGCTCCAACCAGGGCTTGAACTTGCAACCGTCCGAATGCTAGCCGCTCGCTCTACCGCCGAACTACATGGCCGGATCGAACCTTGTGTGCGTGTTTTTTTTTGTGGAACATTTATTTTTTCGATTTAAAGCTTTCGTGACTGCAGGGATTCATCTTCTTGGTTCTTTCGGTAAAGTCACGTAGAATGTAAATAATAAAATTAAAACATAATAAAATAATTTTCACGACGTTTCAGCCACAACGCAAGCAGCCGTCCTCAGGTGGAGAGCAGGTCTGTCGAGTAGATAGACCTGCTCGTCATTCAGACTTTGTCTACTCGACAGACCTGCTCTCCACATGAGGACGGCTGCTTGCGTTGTGGCTGAAACGTCGTGAGAATTATTTTATTATGTTTTATTTTTATTATTTTATTATTTCCATTCTACGTGACTTTACCGAAAGAACAAAGAAGATATATTTTTTAGTTTATATCCCTGAAATGGATTTATTTAGCGGCGCCACTTCCTTGGGGAGACCCCTGACCAACCCCCCCCCCCCACCCTGTAGACCACCACCAAGGGAGAAGTCTCGTGGCTTCCAGCGGCCCGCCCGTCCGCAACTCCGGCTCGCCCACGGCTGGGCGCTCCGTTAATTTGCTCCCCGAATGCAGAGTCAGCACTCGGAAGCCGTGGCCACAGCGCCCAGCGCTCCGAGCAGATGTTGCGCAGTCCATTAGGCACGCGGAGCGACTCTCCCTGGCACGCCGGGAGGCGCCCGGCACCATATGCCCCGGGCTACCGCCCATTCACCGTGGCGCTCTGCCATTAACCCCTTTCAGCGCAGCAGCAGCAGCAGCGGTGGCAGCGAGAAGCGAGCCCGAGGCGATGCGGCCATATCGGAGTGAGTGTAATGCGTGGTATGATGGAGCTCACCCGCCTCCTCCACTTCCCCAATCAACACACCTGGTCATCACGTGTCCCCTACCCCTCTCACCACCACCCGGGTTGCTAAGGCTACAATATTGAAAGGTCAGGTCAGATGTCAAGGCCTCTAGTAGACGCCGTTCGTTCCACGCTGCCCACCAGCGTGTGTCGTGTTCGGAAAGTATTTGTTTTGTGTATTGGCGTGTTTTGTCACTGCAACGTGCCAATCGAGCACATGACAATTTGTCCTGCACGGTATCCTCGCCGCAGCCTGCCCCCCTCACGGGGAGGGTGTCAGGGGGGGGGGGTGGCGCAGATGAGATTGAGAAGCGCTGCCGCAGTGTCGGCCTTGGGGTGGTACCTCCCCATCCACCAGACATTCACGAATCTCACTGAATATGTTCTGGAGGTGCTGGTAGACTGGAGTCGAGGCGGCATGAGATTAACTCGTAACCAATTAACTTTAATTTTTTGTATCCAGCGAAGCCACACCGAGTTGTATGACTCTCCTTCTGGATGGTCTTGCTGCATGGTGGTTTGTTTTATTTTAAGAACTTTACAGGCAATTAATAATGAGCGTTTGGAAACCGTTGCACTTGGAGAAAACGCACGCAAGGGGGCGGGGGGGAGGCAACAATCAATCCCCGTACCGATGGAAACAGGTGATGAGGTCATCACCTGTACCGCCTTCTCCACGGCAAGGGAATTTCATGACATTTGTGTGATCCGCCAAACCCTCGCTGCTGCCTCCACAGTGCTGGACTCAGTGCCGGATTAAGCTAGCTGCCGGGCCGATGTTATAAAGGGGCCCTAAATAAATAATAAAACACAATTTTTTTACTTGCATATAAAAGTAATTGTATTTTTTCATTTGCTATACAGCCAGATAATACGACAACATCGTTAACCTTAAACACCCAGTCGTTCATAAAAGTTGAAGGCGGTATAGTACTACAGTAATAGAGCAAGTGCAGAATCACTAAAACCGGAATTGATAGCTTGAAAGCATTTAGCGCGGGGCCCTTTAAAGTGCGGGGCCCGCAACATATGTGAAGTATTGGAATTGACGGCAGGAACTTCTTGACGGGTAACACACTTTTATTAAATCTTGACGTGTCACAATACAACGGGTGGTCTCTATCCTTTGGACTATACACTCCACTTAACTCGTGTAGACTCTATGCTTCTGACTACACCCAATACACTTGACTCGTGTAGACCCTATGCCTCTGGCTACACACAATACACTTGACTCGTGTAGACCCTATGCCTCTGGCTACACACAATACATTCGGCTCGTGTAGACTCTATGCCTATGGCTACACACACTACACTCGCCTCTGGGTTACACAGAGTCCCGGTCCCATTAGGACAGCGGGACTAGGTACCGCAGGGCCCTAGGTCTTCATCCCCGTCTTCATTCTTCGCTGGTTACCGACTGCCCTTACGCCTGTGTGCATCCCCTTTTATAGCCCCTGCTCACGAGAGACGGAGCTGATGCGGACGTCGATGTGAGCATCGCTCCTTAGTGAACCAATCACGACGCACTCTCTCTACGATCCGTTTTCCCCAGCGCGTGTTAACACTCCTCCACCAATCACACCGCGCTGCCACCCGGTCACTCCCTCTCAGCGCGTCACCGGCCCACAGCCAATCATTACCCCGTAACCCACGACCCCGCGCTGACCCCTGATCCTCCACCGTCAGCGCGTGTCACCACATACACAGCCAATCATTACGCGCTGGCATACGATCCCTAATCCCAGCGCGTATCACCACTACATATGTAGCTACTTTTGCTACGACGATAATCCGGCACTGGCTGGATTGCAGGCCACGTGCGTGGCCACCACAGCCCGGCGAGCAGCAACAGCATTTCGAGGTAAAGGTGCAGCCCTGCAATTGCTCGCTCACCCTCACTGCTGGCGGAACGGCGTCCGCTAGAAGAAGCTCAAAGAGCACCTCTGAAATGGAATTCTTGGCCAATCCTACCACGCTAAACAGACGTTTTGGAAGACCTGCCAATCCCGGGGTATACTGAACGTGGTGTGCTGGGGGTGGAAATAATTTCACGGGTCATTGATGTCGATGTACACGCCCCGAAAACCAAGCGCCGAGTCCATAACTTTAGCGTTGCCCGCGTTCGCCTCTCTCTCTCTCGAGTCCATTCGAGTTGCTCAACCAGTGGTCGACAGCCACGCGTGGGAGAAACGGTGGCGCAGTGCGGATCACTCGAGGCTCTAGGCCACCTGAGTTTGACTCCCGGCCAAAGCCGAAACGTCAGTGGCGAGTGATAATTGTTGAAGTCAGGACCACCTTCACCAACCTGCGCTGACCAAGGTGTGGTCAAACAAGCCCCATGACACGGGGGGGGGGGGGGGGGGTGGGGGAGGGGCCTTCATCCAGCAATGGATAAGCAAAGTTCTGTATGATACACCCCACGTGTTTTCGGACTTCTCACGTAGTCGCGCTCGCGTTCATGACCCTGGAGTGAGCGATTGGCTGAGACAAATCCCCCAAAGTGCAACTTTATTTAGAAATTCATAATCGCCCGAGATGATTGCCGTGCCGGGTGCCGTGTTCGCTCCATCAGCGCCTCCGATGGGCACGGTTGGCTACGTACGATGCAAAGACATCAGCACTGGGAAGACAAAGGTGACTGGGATGTGATCGATGCTGACCCGCCCCAAAATCACCGTGTGCTCTTCCGTCCTTAACAGGCGCTCGCTAACAATGTTTATCTCAGCAGCCTGTGAGGGTAAGGACTAAGGAGGGAGGCGGAGTGCGGAGATGTCTTTAAATATGCCGAAGTGTGCAGATTGGGTGTAAATAATTCAGACTGTAATACGTGATAAGTTGTTTATGCATAGAGGTTGTAATTAATGAGAACAACTACAAGTGCACTTTCAAAAACAAAATGAACTACTTGCTAAAGTTTATTACATTGCTCTTGTTATATAATTTAAATAAAGAATGCTGCCTTAATTGATTGTGCGAAGGAACATTAAGCACAACTTGGCATTTCATTAACATAACGTAATAGAAAAAAACAAGTGCATTTATAAACACAGTGCAAGGAATGATGCACCTACTTAGCGCGTGGCACACCCCGTAGCAGATGCACATCTCACGGAACGGAACAAGGGTATTAGCAATCCACTGCTGGGTGAATGCTTCGCTACATCGCATTGATCGGGCTTGGAGGGGGTTGTTTGACCATACTTCACCACACTGGTCAGTGTAAGTCGGTGAAGGCGATGGAGTGCAGGGAGGAGAGGTGGGCGGCATAGGACTATTTTCAGCTATCGCTCGCTACTGACGTTAGCCGTGGCCAGAGATCAAACTCGGATGGCGTGCTGAGATCCCGGCTCATCACGCGATCTGAACCACCACTGCGTAGAAATGCCACCTGTCCACGCGACGTTACATGTATTATCCTTTTGAACGAAAACAATACGAACTTATAATAACTGAGAAAAGAAAGACGGAAAAAAAAGCTGAATGATATTCACAGCTGTGATCAATGTGAGCCCGTGTCACCACCACAACCCTAACCGCCGGACGCAGATGACACGCTCGCCCCCGCGAAGTAAAACATTCTCCGAGCGCGCCAGTCGATGGCGAGTCGAGAACGAGAGGAGCTGGACCATTACTTATTTCTATTTTTTTTTAACGGAGGTTGTGGGCGGCTATTGACACAGTGGGGTTGGAGGGGTGGTTGGCACGGCAAAGGCTTTGCGTCTGGTCCCAGGATTGTAGGTGGGTACGGATGGGGGGGGGGGGGAAGGCTGGTTTCGGGCGTTGCGAATCGTAGAAAGTGATTAGAGCTCTGCGTTAATTAAAAGTCACGCTGCTCTGCCATCTGCCCACCCATTACCGCCCCTCTCGGCGGCGGCGTCGCCACTCGGTCGCGCGGCGCGTCGCACCACGAAGCCCTCTCTCCTGCGCGCTGGCAGCATTAGCATACAGCACGCACACGAAGACAAAGATCCCCCCACCACAACCACCACCCGTATAGCCCGTACAGACTTTTGGGGCAAGTGCTGTCAGCGAGTAGCACTTCCGAAGAACGGCACGGCTAAATGCACGGCCCGCCGCCGTTGCCTCCCCAGCGGCGATATTGACCCGCTGCAGCAAGTACTCGTTCGGGGCCTAGGACCGGTTCAGATTGTAATTGTTAACACTGGTCAACACACTTTTACTGGCATAAGGTATTCCAACGGTTTGAAGGTAATTTTGGGGTGCTGATTCTAAATCTGGCATCAGTTTTTGTCTATCACATCAGGTTTTGAGATATCAAATATTGCATTTTCAATAAAAACTGCAGAAGAAAAATATTAAATAAATGTGGATATCTACATAACATTGTATTATAAACACACTATCCTAAAAATACAGCACCATATTTTAACACTAAAGCAGTCACTGACTCGCAACAACTTGCAATCATAAGTGACGGAGTTAATTTCGGGTAAAATAAATGAAAATGGGGTATGCCGATAGCATAAAGATGAGATGTGATAGAGCAAATCTGAGATCAGATTTGGAATCGGCACCCTGAAATTAGTCTAAAACAGCCGCAAAAGTCCAGGCCAGAAAAAAAAAGTGTTTTTTTGTTGACCAGTGTAATCGTCACCGGTGGTGACCGTGAGTGTGGAATCTTACCCGGGTCACTACCGCGCGCGCACGCACACTCCGCACGTGCGTGGGTAACGTGCACACGAAAGAGACGGGAAGATTGGAGCACGGCATACTTACGCGGATTGTCGGGGACGAGCACTGCTGGGCATTGCGCGTGGCTTGCTCGCTGTGTCCCAGCTCCACATTTGGCCGCCTTCCTTTGTTTGCCCAGTTCCGACGTCCGCACAGACCGCGTGCGCTGAGGAGGTGCTCGTTTGTGGCTCAGGTGATCTCGGGCAGGAGGCTCAAGATTGATGTTGGGTGTGAGAGTTTAGAGTTGTACTCAAACAATTTAACACGTGTGCTTTCGCGACCAATGTTATCCATAATACACGTTTTTTTGGGGGTTCGATCGCGTAAATAGGTATATATATAATCGTTGTGGCTTGGCTCTCCAACACACAACCGGTGTGCTGTACTAGTGACGAATTGCCATGTTCTGTTTACGTGACAAACCTTACTAGTTGGCTGTGTCAGGTGGTGGCGAGTTTAACGACACAGTTATATATTTACGCGATCTAACCCCCCAAAAAAACCCCGTCTATTATGGATGTAGTCAAACACCCCCCGCCACTGTCAATCATTCACCCATGAAAGTGGCATTGATGCTCAAGAATACTTTTCGGGAGGATCCTGCATTGGGATGTTCGGTACATTCCATTCGTGTAGAGAATTTAATTCGTTAACAAATTCACATTATAGTTGTTGTGGGGGACACCGGTGTACCTGGAGCAACCCCACAAATGAGAGATAAGGCGGTCGGGGTGGGGGGGGCACTAAAGATTCTCACAGCTCCTGGCCGCATCTCACCGCCTCGCGCAAACTACAACACCTGACAAGCCCTATTGGTGGGCACCTTGACAGGAACGAATCAGGCGTTAAAATCCTGCTGCTGAGCTTGCGAGCACGGGCGGGCGGGCGAGCGAGCTCAGGGTGACTGGGTCGCAGGCGATGGCCAGAACACACACGCGCACGCACAAACTCACGCACAAACCCACGCACCCAATCTCCCACTCACGCACAAACCCACCCACGCACCTACGTACCCAATCACCCACTCACGCACAGACCCACCCACCCACGCATCCATGTACCCAATCATCCACTCAAGCACAAACCCACCCACCCACGCACCCACGTACCCAATCACCCATTCACGCACAGACCCACCCACCCACGCACCCACGTACCCAATAATCCACTCACGCACAAACCCACCCACCCACGCACCCACGTACCCAATCACCCACTCCCGCACAAACCCACTCACCCACGCACCCACGTACCCAATCACCCACTCACGCACAAACCCACGCACCCATGTACCCGATCATCCACTCACGCACAAACCCACCCACGCACCCACGTACCTATTCACCCACTTACACACAAACCCACCCACGCACCTACGTACCCAATCACCCACTCACGCACAGACCCACCCACCCACGCACCCACGTACCCAATCATCCACTCACGCACAAACCCACCCACCCACGCACCCGCGTACCCATTCACCCACTCACGCACAGACCCACCCAGCCATGCACCCACGTACCCATTCACCCACTCACGCACAGACCCACCCAGCCATGCACTCACCATCCTTCCCGAAAGAACATTTGTTACCAGTACCATGGCAAATAATACACACTGGGCAATTGCTTTTAAATTGACCGGTGCAATTTGACTGTTTAGAACAAATGGATGCATTACTGTTATTATTTTTTGGGGAAGTGGTGGGGGCGTGGGGATAAATTTCCCACTCCGCTTTTTTTTGGGTTCTGCCATTTGCGAGGAACGGTGCGGTCCGTGCCCTCTGCCAGGAGCGTGGTGCCTTTCTCCCTCCTCGTGGTATCGGTGACATCAGGGCTTCAGTAGCGAGGGATACTCAAAGTTAAATTAGCTTCAACGCAATTACTCGCGCCATATAGCATGCACCACACACACACATATAATAATAATAAATGGCTTGTTTCCAGTATTGTCTACGGAACATTGTTGTTTTTAACTACATTAACACATATGAGCTGCTGCTGCTGCTTCATCAACACATCATCGTTAGTCATCATCAGCCATGGTCAATCCACTGCTGGATGAAGGAAGACCCTCCCTCCCCTTGCCTCCCCCAGCCGTCGCCAACTCTCTCCCAGTTCCTTGACGCAACCATTCACCCACCCATCACCCGCACGTGATTTGATTGCACATGTGCTTGCCACAAATACAAACATAACACAAACAACGGCATTTATATATCTTCTACACCTACTGCAAGTGCTACATAGCAATAATGTATTTATTTAGTCGTCAACACTATTGTCCGTCGGTGAGATTATCAGAAGCCTGATGTAAGCACACCCCCTGCGAGCAAGTCCAGCTGTGCTTCTATCCGAAGTCGAGTGCTTGTGTCACACGTTGCCCTCCACCCGCCAATGCAACGTAAGCATACGTTGCTTATATGCGAACTGTGCTTATACACGGTGTGCTAATACCCACTGTAATGTGACGACACACCTTCGTTGTCCTGGAAACCGTGCGTATAATTGTGAGGGTGAAAGTAGTTTAAACATATATAGAAATACTATCATGTATTTACACCCAGGAATTCCTCACCGAGTCTCAAGTTTTTCGTGACTGCAATGATCCATACTCTTTGGTTATTTCGGTAAAGTCATTTTTATTTTATTTTATACCTACGTGACTTTACTTTATTTTATTTTAAAATATTTTATTTTATACCGACGTGACTTTACCCGACATAGGTATAAACTATTTTATTTTATACCCACGTGACTTTATTTTAAATAAAAATATTTTATTTTATTTTTAAATATTTTATACCTACGTGACTTTACCCGACGTATGTATAAAATATTTTATTTTATACCCACGTGACTTTACCGAAAGAACCAAAGAGTACGAGTCTCAAGACTCAATGTTACCGATGACCCCTGCGACATTAGGGGGTGTTTGCCCAAGTGCATGACGGGAGGAAACCTGAGAACCTGGAGAAAAACAAACCACGCGTGCGAGGGGATATCACGCCCAGCTCCACACAGATGGATTGCTGCGCTTCTATCACCCCCTTACCTCCAGCAGCATCGACCACGCACCCACCATGCTTATTTTCCGAAATATGACGAGGTTTGGGAGCGTTTCGGGTGATTCGCTCATAATTGTGTGCACAGTAACATTCGTGTGTAACAGTGTGTGCCTATTTACGTCCATCGCATTGTCAATTGCGAAATCCTTTAAGTCGACAGAACCGGCGTGGGAGCTGCAGTGGTGGCAGCCGTTCGTGAACCTCGCTACGAACTCGGCGACCTGAGGTCGTTTTACGGTCACGGATTAATACAAACCAGGGATATCAGCGACCAGGCAGGGATATCTGAACCGGAACTTGGCACTCCCCATCCTTGACAAGCCCACGCTGACCAACGTGGTGAAGTATGGTCAAACAACTGAACTGCCATGACCAGAAGATGCAGCGACGCCTTTATCCAGCAGTGGATCGATAAAAAGGCTGTACGTGATATATTCAATATTTTAAATATTGCTAGTGGATGTGTTCACCGACACCCCCAGCAATGCAAATGCCTGCTGCTTCTCTATTTGCGGCTGTTGTTGTGCGTGTGGTTGTCGACTCTGCCTCAAATGAGTGCCTGGTGCGGTGTGTAAACATCGCCACGAGGGAGACAAAGGCGACCGCGCGTGGTGCTGGAAACCCACCCACTCGTGTGCCGTGCCGGCCTTCATCGGTCCTCGCTAACATCACTTTCCCAAACAGTCTGTGAAGGCTTTCTGGGGGATCTGTGTCGTTGTAGATGTTGCTGTCCTCATGCCCAAGAAAGTGCTTGGCAGTCCAGAGCCAGTGGTGGAAAGTTCCATATTTATATGCCGAGGACCAGTCTGTCTTAAATGCGACTGCTACTGATGTCCCGTCGTGTAGACCTTGGCGACGGTGAGTGATGGTGGAGATAGTGGCTATGATGATGGCAGTGGTGGCAAGGGTGATGATGGGTGGCACATGTCATGATGGCAAGGAGTGTGAACGATTGATGACGATGGTGATGAAGGTGTTGCAGGCAACGGTGATGGAATAGTTAATGATGGTGGCATTGGTGATGGTGGACGATCGTTGAGGATGGTCCCAATTCTGGCATTGGTGATGATGGTGACAATGGTGGAGGAATTATGGTAATGGTTATGATGATGATGCTGATGATGTTATTGACATTAATAGAGTGGTGACTGATAATGATGATCACGATTACGACGTCATTATAATTATTATTATTACTACAATGATTCTTTGTCCCAGAAAGATGGTGCGATTGAGTCAGCGATGGCCTGGATTTGAACTCACGTCTAGTGACCTCAGTGGGGCAGGGGGCATAGTGGGTGAGGGGCATGGTGGGTAGGGGGCATGGTGGGTGGGGGCATGGTGGCTGGGGTTGGGGGGGGGTTCTTCTGTCGCATCTCATCCTGGTCGTCATCTCCAGCATGTGCAGTAGCAGCGCAAACGAGCGCATTATAAAAACTATAAAATATATTTTTTTATTTTACCAGGTAAGGCTCATTGAGCTATATAGCTATGTTTAAGAAGCGACCTGGCCACAAATGATAGCTCCACGAACGTGGCTTATCATGTGGAAATGTATAGCAGTCAAACACGCATCCCCTGGAGGTGCGAGATGCCCTTTCTGGGGTGCGAGAGATGGGCAGATGTTTTCAGAAGGTAAATAATCGAAATACAAATTAAGCACGGACACGTAAGTACAGCTACTTTGTTTCATCAAAACCTGCGTTTATTAACATTCCGCTTTTTACGAATGAGAACCAAAGGGGTGCAAGGCTACAGTAAAGATTAATGACGTCTGCTTTAAACGCACGTCGATTTGAAATGTGGAGGGGAACACCGGAGGACCCGGAGTAAAATCCACCCGACCACGGGGGTAGAGATACATGCAGACTTCCAAATATACAGCAGCAGGCGTCAGGGCCGGGATCGAACCCATGAGCTCTTGCATACCAGGCGAGGTAGTTAACATTTCCTAGCCACCGTGATGATGATGATGATGATAATGATGATAATGAGAGACATGCAAAGATACAGCAGGCGTCAGGGTCGGGTTTTAATCCCACGACCTCCAGCATACCACCGTGGCTAGATGTTAACTACCTCACCTTGGGACGTGACCGCGCGTTTATGCAAATGGCCACACACCCACACACACACCCACACAACAAAAAAACGATTTCGACGCCAAGTTACGCGGCGATAATTGATAGCAGCCAAAGACTTGGCGAACCAGGTGGTGTGAGTAAGCACCGACGAAGCTTTTCCTTCCACATCTGCGCGTCACCTGCGCGCCCCGAAACCATCCCTGGGTGGGAGCCCCCATTGTGGGAACCAAGAAGTATGGTTTAGCAGCAGCAGCAGCAGCCATCCTCAATCCACTGCTGGATAGCGCTCTTCCCAAACCCACGCCGCCACCTCTGCTCTCTCTCTCTCTCGGGCTCGGTTCTCGCAATGCATCGTCGCACGTGGCCTCTGCAGACACGGCCCGATGGCATCGCTCCATCTCATCGGTGGGCGCGTCCTCTCGATTTGCGTGAAATTGCAGAGAGTCGAGATGAGCGTTGCGCGAGTCTTTTTTTTTCTTTGCATCGTGAGCGGAGGAAGTCGACGTTTTGTGATCGAGGACTCAGTCGCGTGGCAATCCGAGCGAGACGGGGAGAGAGCGCGAGACGGGGGCGGTGGTGACAGAGCCAAGCTGAGAAGGGAGATCTAAGTGAGAGAGTGGGGTGGGGTGGGGAGATTGAGAAGGAGAGAGAGAAAGGAGGGGAAACCTTCAGCGAGTGTGAAAAAGAAACAGTGACAGAGGGAGACAGAGAGAGCAACAAAGGGTAAGAGACTGTAGAGGAAAGAGAGCGGTGAGAGAGAGAGAGAAAGGCCGAGGCAGTGGCTCAGCTGTCGAGGGCTCGTGGTGACGCGGTGCGCCTGCGTGGGGAGGCCACGAGACGGAGGGGGGCAGACGCCGCGATATTGAGAGCGGGAGGGAGGGGGGGCAGGTGGACAAGGGGACCCATCGATTGAATTCCTTGCACCAGGGCTCATGCCACCAAGTGCGCTACAACGCCAGTGGCTGCGAGCGAAAACGCGGTGCGAGACAGGGGGCATGGCCGAGGAAGGGAAGGAGTCAACGAGTGAGTGAGTTGGGTGAGTTGGGGAGTGCGTGGGGGCGTCGGTAAGGCAGTGGGGTGAATTGGCGAGCAGATGGGTGAGTGGGTGAATAAGCGGGTGTGGGTGGGTGAGTGAGTGAGTGAGTGGGTGACTGGGTGGGTGAGTGAGTGGGTGGGTGAATAAGCGGGTGTGGGTGGGTGGGTGAGTGTTATCAGAGTGAGTGAGTGGGTGAGTGAGTGGGTGGGTGAGTGATTGGGTGACTGGGTGGATGAGTGAGTGGGTGGGTGGGTGAATAAGCGGGTGTGGGTGGGTGAGTGTTATCAAAGTGAGTGAGCGGGTGACTGGGTGACTGGGTGGGTGGGTGAATAAGCGGGTGTGGGTGGGTGAGTGAGTGAGTGAGTGGGTGAGTGAGTGGGTGAGTGGGTGGGTCAGTGAGTGAGTGGGTGGGTGAGTGAGTGACTGGGTGGTGAGTGAGTGGGTGACTGGGTGGTGAGTAAGTGGGTGGGTGAATAAGCGGGTGTGGCTGGGTGAGTGAGTGGGTGAGTGAGTGGGTGAGTGAGTGGGTGAGTGGGTGGGTCAGTGAGTGAGTGGGTGGGTGAGTGAGTGGGTTACTGGGTGGGTGAGTGAGTGGGTGGGTGGGTGAATAAGCGGGTGTGGGTGGGTGAGTGTTATCAAAGTAAGTGAGTGAGCCGGCGGCAGACGATCCAGACAGGAGACATCCACCTCGTGCTCCCCGGAGCCCACGAGCGGTGGGAGTCGCTGCCCCCGCGACACCCCCCGCCCCGCCCCCCTCTCGCATCCCATTCGTCCCCGAACACAAATTAACAGCTCTGAATGTATGCTGAACTTTTTTCGCGCCGTACGTAGCCAACCGTGCTAATCAGAGGTGCTAATCTCTGCATTATCCACCAACCCCAGCTCAAGGTTTGTTGAATTCCACGCACTGTGCAACCCCCCCCCGCCGCCCCCACCACGTGTGTGTGTGTGGTGTACACCGTGTGTGTGTGGTGTACACTGTGTGTGTGTGCACACTGTGTGTGTGTGTGGTGTACACTGTGTGTGTGTACACTATGTGTGTGTACACTGTGTGTGTGTGTGCACACTGTGGTGTGTGTGTGTGCACTGTGTGTGTGTGGTGTACACTGTGTGTGTGGTGCACACTGTTAGTGTGTGGTGCACACTGTGTGTGTGTGCACACTGTGTGTGTGTGCACACTGTGTGTGTGTGCACACTGTGTGTGTGTGTGGTGTACACTGTGTGTGTGTGTGGTGCACACTGTTAGTGTGTGGTGCACACTGTGTGTGTGTGTAGTGCACACTGTGTGTGTGTGTGGTGTACACTGTGTGTGTGGTGCACACTGTTAGTGTGTGGTGCACACTGTGTGTGTAGTGCACACTGTGTGTGTAGTGCACACTGTGTGTGTGTGTGGTGGACACTGTGTGTGTATATGGTGCACACGGTGTGTATGTGTGTGTACACTGTGTGTGTGTAGTGCACATTGTGTGTGTGTGATGCACAGTGTGTGTGTGTGGTGTACAGTGTGTGTGGGGTGTACACTGTGTGTGTGTGTGTGGGGTGTACACTGTGTGTGTGTGTGGGGTGTACACTGTGTGTGTGGTGCACACTGTGTGTGTGTGGTGTACACTGTGTGTGTGTGTACACTGTGTGTGTGTGTGGGGTGTACACTGTGTGTGTGTGGTGTACAGTGTGTGTGGGGTGTACACTGTGTGTGTGTGTGTGGGGTGTACACTGTGTGTGTGTGTGGGGTGTACACTGTGTGTGTGGTGTACACTGTGTGTGTGTGGTGTACACTGTGTGTGTGGTGCACGCCGTGTGTGTGTGGTGCACAAGTGTCTTGGGGTCTCCCTCCGTCGATCCCCGCCTGCTATCGGTTACGACCGTGTGATTTACGCATCTCTGCTCATAACGCAGCTTTGAATAGCCTCGACCCAATTTTCGAATCGGCCTTCATTCTAAACGCGGGGCCGCTCTGTTAATCTTTATGACCTCTGTTCTAATTGTGTGTGTCCTCTGTCCTTTGGCTGGCAATGCATGGACAGCGGGGACCCCGCATCGGAATGGATTCCCCTTCGAAGTATTTACCTGGCTTATCCATTCCGGATTGAAATGCTCACGGCCTGAACCTGGGGGGGGGAAGGGGTGGGAGAGTGGTGGCGCAGTCGTTAGCACACTGCATTACGAGCCCGGCGAACCGAATTCGAAGCCCATGGGCAGCTAACATCAGTGACGAGTTACAACATCTGAACCGGTCTTTGGAGAGAAGCCCCCTCTCTCACCAAGCCGCACCGACGAGCGCTAGGTTTGAGGAGGCCTTCATCCAGCAGTGGATTGACAGATTACTCATTCATTAAGCTGAGGCGTGCCACACGCGCCGAGGATGAGCGACGGACGGGAAGAACGTCCCTTCCCCATGATGCTTCACCAACTTGGAATGATTTAGCATCATCATCTTCGTCGTCAGCCCTGATCACTCTACTGCTGAATGAAGGGCCCTCCAGCACATTGACAGCTCGATGATGAAACACAAGGCTAAGATCCCCCGTATAGGCTTCAACAAACTGTTGTGGCAAGTGCTGTTAGCGAGCGCCTATGAAGGCCAGCACAACGCCGGACCGCCTTTGTTTCCCCAGTGGAGATGTTTACACATCGTACCGGGTACTCATTTGAGGCCGAGTCGATGTAGGGGAAGCCCAGGACCGGTTCAGAAAATCGGCCCTGGTGTTGGCCGTGAGCGAGAATCGGACTCGTGTCGCCGGGTTCGTAGCACAGCGCGCTAACCGTTGCGCCACCGCTCCCGACGGTGTGACAGTCCATCTAGTAGCTGCGTTAGAGCAGATTTCAGTGCTCCATCTCCTTTGGGGCCCTCCCTCTCGGATGCGTTCCGTCTCTTGACTGCCGCTCCGTCCTTCTCGAGCGCGCTCGTGTTACTCAACAGCGCGCACGGCATGCGTCAGCGACGTGTGTTCGCCAATACGCGTGTCCTTCATTCTGTATCGCAGTTGTGCATCTCTATTGCAATTAACACCAGTTGCCTCTCAACTCATGTCCTGCGAGAAATGTAATTAATTGGCCGGAAAGTTTGAGCGCAAATTCCTTTTCATACATTTTCTGCCTCGCCTTGTGTGCGCTTTTATTTTTGTACCAACATGTTTGGTAATTTTACAGAACGTGTAATTGGTTTTAAATGATACAATACCGGTAAGCGTTCTTGTTATTCAATTCGCTTTTCTCAAAATGTCATCTTGGGGAAGCCTTCAGCCTCCGACGGGGGGAGGGGGGGTGGGGACTTTATCCTAGCAGTGGATTGACCATGGCTGATGATGATGTCGATTCTTGCATTTCCATTTGTAATCCAGGCCTCTTGAAATAGATTCGCGCGGTCTCAACGGGCTCTCGCCTCTGCTGACAAATCAAGCGAAGATAATGGAGGAAACGTGATGGTGATGACGGTTGTGAATATTAACGGAACGTGGCAGGGCACCTCACATTAATCGCCACCTTGCTGGTGTGATACACAACGTGGGTCCACGGTTAATTACTCCTTTATTTATAAAAGTGTGCAAAAGGTACATGAAATGTGGAGGAGGAAATGTGATTTTCACATCCGAGTTTGTTCACTAGAAATGGATATATTCACTTATTTATTTATTCATTCATTCAAAACTTCAGTTCTTCGATTCTAATCGCATTGGGATCCTCGGATGGAATATGCATTATACATGTGAATTATTATATTTGTTTGGCATCGTGTTTTTAAATGTGGGCATTTTCACTCAATTGTCACGTCTTTTTTACTTTTGCATATACAAACACTCAGTATTTATCTGAAAACACCACATGTTTGGAGGACTGCAGAGCTTGGGCAACTGTTGGTGTCTGCTCTGTCTGGCGGCTGATGCGTTCCATCATTACCTGTGGTTGCTCAGCGACTGTGAGATGCAATTTGCAATAACGACAACGCTATATATATATATATATAACTATTATTAAACTGAGAATGAATAATGCAGTTCCTGAAATATGTTTTAAATTGGAAGTTTTTTAAGTCGTTATATTTTTGGGTATTATTGAGATGAAAACAATATACTATGTGTATATTGCTAAGTCACATTTTTCATCTGATGAGCAGCAGCATTCTTTTTTTCTGTGAACTTAAACTATTTGTAATTGAACAGGCATTTTAAATATATAGGCTGATAGCTTGGTGGTTAGGTCTGTCTATTGCTAGATTTTGTGGGTGGGGATACACAGGTTATACAGATGATGCGTCGTCATCATCTTCATCATCGTCACATATGTACGTTGGTAAATAACAAATCTGTCCAAAGAAGAATGTTTTCAATCAGTGCATATTCACCTGCGAAGACATATCGCATCAACACCATGGACAGTCAAATAAAATGTAAACAAGATGTAATGCATGGAGAAATGCATTCTAGGAATATCGCCGAAACAAAAAAGGGAAGCACGCGGATTGGAGGACGTAACAATGTTCCGATTTTTTATCTCAATTATTTCTTTAAGTGCACTTTGGACAGGACACATCACAAGAAGGGATGCTGGCCAGTGATCGAGACTAAAACTGGAGTGGCAGCTTAAGGAGGGAACCCGCCTAAAGAGGGGAAGGGGGGTTCATCCAGCAGTGGATGGACAGTGTGGACAGCGGCTGAAGATCATCAGCCATCCTCATACCGTCGCCATCTCTTACAGTCCCGCCATACCAATTACCAAACCTTAATTTAAACCAGGTACAGGACCCACTTACACACAGCACATCATTTGCAAGTAAAGAAGAAGAAAAGCCCTACCCCGCACACCACAAGCAATTGCCTTCCCATCAACGGAATTATTTCCTGCCCCCCCCACCTCCCCCCGAGAAAAGAAACACATCTTTAAAAAAGAGCAATTGGCCACAAACGAGCAGTCGAATTTTGAATTGCTTCGGCACACAAGTGGCGCGCGCACGCGCGTGCGTCGTGCAGCGGCGGTGATCGGTGCAATGGTGCGCTCACTGCGCTTGCAATCGGCAGCTCCGCCAAAGCAATTGGATCTCCTGGCGCGGCAGCTGAAACAATGGGGGAAAGCTTATTACACCCCTCCGTGGGTCCACCACGGTTAATCGATGTTGCAGCTTGCGTGTGTTGCGGGTTCGTTGTTTTGTTGTGGGTGCTGCCACCCTCATCCAAGACCGTTTGGCCAGCGTGGAAGAGAGTTCGCTCTGGCGGAGGCCCCTTCTGCAAGCGGTGGCGCGAGCAAGCAATTGCAGGGGCTGCCCTTTTACCTCGGACAGCGCATGAAGCCACACACACACACACAACAACAACAACCGCCATTCGCCACTAAGTGGCGGTGACGTCACCCCGACGCTTGTGCCAGGCCATGTGCACCTTGAGGCCACGTGAAGTGTCGAACGCCCGCTGGCAGGAGGTCACGGGGCAGACCCAGGTGCCACGGGTCGACTGACTGAGATGACCGAGATGATTGGCTGATGCACCACCTGTGCCCCCGACTGTGCCAACTTGCTGTGCTTTAGTCACCTGGCGTTCCACACACACACACAGACTCACACACACTCACACACACTCAGACACACACACACTCCCTCACACAGACACACACAGAGTCACTCACACAGACACACACACAGAGTCACTCACACACACTCGCACACACGCGCACGCGCGCGGAGGCTTTGAAGAGAAGCGAGCGCGGTGCGAAAAGCTGCGCCCCCTCGTCGAGTTGCTAATTGTTAATGTCCCGCCACTAAACGCGTCAAGATGTTCTCGCACGTCACCCTCCCCAGCCCGTGCCAGAGACACGTTTTTCACACTGCTGCCATGCTCCCAAACTTCGGACTCCCTCTTTCTGCTACTGCCTGCTTTTTCTCTTTCTCTCTCTCTAAATCAAATCAGTCATCATTATTATTATTCGTACGTTTCGTGTTTGCGCGGAAATCTCGGAGTAGTTTCACAGTCGAGGGGGGAGCAAGGGGGGAGGAGGGGGGGGGGCAAGTTG
Organism: Lethenteron reissneri; assembly: GCF_015708825.2. Classification (NCBI taxonomy): domain Eukaryota; kingdom Metazoa; phylum Chordata; class Hyperoartia; order Petromyzontiformes; family Petromyzontidae; genus Lethenteron; species Lethenteron reissneri. The sequence goes on from NC_083809.1 coordinate 2,853,380, forward strand.
GCAACTGCCTTCAGCCCAATTAAAAATAAACATAAATCATCCTTGCGAGAAAATTTTGAAAATTCCACTGCAAATTTGGACCGTGACGACGACACACATGGGAGACTCTTTTTTTAGTGCAATGACGAATGAGGTCACGGGATCTTTATCGTCCACGGAGCAGCCAACTGGGCACATACATTTTTTATATACTGTATATATGCGTCGTCTGCTTCTCATTCACCCGAGATATTAACCAGGGCGGCCGTCTGGTCCGGAACCGCGAAGCTGCCGCTTGAACATGTCATCGCCAGAGTATTCTCCACAACACGTGCCATTAACAATCCCCCCCCCCTCCCCGTTCAACACGTCAGCCTTCGCGACCAATATTAACCATAAGATTGTTTTGGGGGTTAGATCGCGTAAATATAAATTGTCAATGCTGTGTGTTTTACTCTCCAACACACCGGTGTGCTGAACTCGTAACGAATTGCCATGTTCTGTTTACGTGACAAACCTTACTTAATTCTAGATTTGAAGCTTTCGTGACTGTAAGAATTCATACTCTCAGGCGTTTTCGGTAAAGTCACGTAGCTAAAAATTTTAAATAAGATTAATAGAGGTAATAATAGAAAATAAAATAATAAATCACGACGTTTCGGAGAAAACACAAGCTTCCGTCTTCAGGTGGAACCGTCACAGCACGATTGCTGTATCAAGTAAAGAGAGAAGTCCCAAGAGACCCGACTTTGTATATATACTGGTTAAGGGGGGGAGGAGCAATTGTGCTGTAACGGTTTCACCTGAAGACGGAAGCTGGTGTTGCCTCCGAAACGTCGTGATTTATTATTTTATTTCTATTATTACGTCTATTAATTTTATTTTTATTTTTTACCTACGTGACTTTACCGAAAAAGCCTAAGAGTATGCCACCTTACATATTGGCTGTGTCGGGTGGTGGCGGGTTTAACGACGCATTTATATTTACGTGATCTAACCCAAACAAAACCTATATTGTGCTTAACAATCACGTTCTTACAACCGTTGCAGTGAGCGTCTGTCGGAATGGAGCGCCACCGAAGGGACTCAAACGTAGGAGATGGAGCGATGAATTCAGTTCGTGTGCAGGTGGATTGTTACATCACAGGAGGTGGCGGCAGTGACAGCAGTTTGGGAAGGCCATCATCCAGCAGTGGATTGACCATGGCTGATTACGATGGTCGTTTGTATCGTGCCACGGAGTGGTGGAGACGCATGCCAGTGGTCGAGAAACGTTGAGGTGAGGGGTTGGTGGACCACGCAGAGATGTTCTTTGTAGTTTGGATTAAACCACGACACTGCAAGGTGGCTGTCGACGCTCATTGACTGTGCAAACATCTCGCCCTCTGCTGGCTGATTGAGCCTCCAACGCAAAATACCCGAGGAGTTTCAGAATTCTGGGCAGAACACCGGACCCATCGCAGATCAAGTGGAGTAGTCGGGATGACTTTCTGGAATAGCGGCACCACGTCAATCTGACCTATTGTGTTCAACCATCTGTATATTTACCATCAGTAATATAATAATAACAACATGATTGGACCCACCACAAATACCGCAGCTCAAAGATTTTTGACGAACACTTTTTTTTCAGTTTAACACGTAGGCTTTCGCGACCAATGTTATTCATAATCAACGATTTTTGGGTTTAGATCGCGTTTATTTATAAATGTGTCGTAACCCTCCACCACCCGACACGGCCAATCAGTAAAAAATGTGTCACGTTGACAAAGACAAATAGTTCACTGCTTTAGCCCACCGGTGTGTTGAAGCAACAACATTCACAATTTGAGTACGACGTTTCGCTGGTAATTACAACCAGCATCATCGGGCAATTCGCCAGAATGGTGAGGCTCTCCTGTGTCTCCCGTTCTTATATAGAGCAGCACCGTATTGTATTAGTGGAGTAACGAAGTTGGCTCTTCACTTGACAATAGTGTTTACACCAATGAGCGCTGTTTTTCAGCAAAAGATAAATCATTAGTCCACCTTTCTTTATAAGAGGGGAGGACATGCTCGCGTTGAAGCTGGAACTACGATTGGTGCTCGTTGTAGCGGTGTTGATGCATTCACTAACGTGTGCGTTTGTGTGTCAACCCACCGCCTTAATCTACAAATACACCGTAGTTTCAAAAACTACAGGATAGATAATTCGCACTCAAATTAAGATCTCATACGGACGAGGATGGTGTCTTCCACTCTGAGCAGCGTTGTTAACATTGACAATGGGGTTTAAGGGAGTGTGTGTGTTTTCTTTGATGCCAAAACTAAACAACGCACTTGGTTATTACCTTCAAAATGTCAGATTTGCACCGAAAAAACATGGAACGGTTCCAACCATATGTATATCAGCATGTTGACCTTCTTTCACACCGTGTGTAGCCAACGTCGGCCAAACGTTGCACGTTTACCGGGTAGAGACGGCTTTATATAGTGTATATATATACAGTGTTTCGGGTTAACTTATTTTGTTTGAATGTGTGATTTACTGCAATAAACAATAATTATAAAATATATATATTTTTGTATCCCACTTCCTTATTAAATACAACCTACTGGCAGACGAGGTAATGGTGTAAATATATTTTATATTTTGTCAAATAGTTGGATTTAGGGTGTGGTTTCATTGGTTTAACGTAGGTGAAGTCCTCGCTTAACGCGTGTTCACACGATAATGCGTTTTCGCCATTGCACGGTTCTTCCATTGGGGAACACTTCGCAGAACGTGAAATGCTCACACCTTTATAACGCGGAACGCGCTGGTTATAATGCGTTTTCTGAGATTCACGGTAAAAAACACAGATTCCATAAAATGACTGGAGGCTCCTCGATAACAGACGCATTTCTAATCATAACACGCGGTGTCGGCAGTGACCACTGAAGAACATTAAATTCCTCATTCGAATAAAATAACACAGGGAAATTTAGATTTGAATAAATAGAGTTGCTACTCCGACTTAGTGATGAAAATGCAGATGATGTAACACAAATTAACTTAACCATAAGACCAAGAGAGAAACCACATTGAGACTCAAAGGTTAGTTTTTGTATCAATGCAGAATCCTCAACAACAACAAGAAGACGTTACGGCATTGCTCAAGAGCCATGCCGCGTCTCAACCCAACACAAGCAACCAAGCAACCAAGCAAGCAACCCAGCACAAGCGAGAAGGCGACCAAGCAACCAACCAAGCAAGCAACCAACCAAGCAAGCAACCAACCAACCAACCGAGCAAGCAACCAACCGAGCAAGCAACCAACCGAGCAAGCAAGCAACCAAGCAAGCAACCAACCGAGCAAGCAAGCAACCAAGCAAGCAACCAACCAAGCAAGCAACCAAGCAAGCAAGCAAGCAACCAAGCAAGCAAGCAACCAAGCAAGCAAGCAACCAAGCAAGCAAGCAACCAAGCAAGCAAGCAACCAAGCAAGCAACCAAGCAAGCAAGCAAGCAACCCAGCCCTCTAGCCCTCCCTTCGCTTGCGTCTCGGACAGGAGGGGCCGTGGGGTAAAAACTCTCGCACCGCGTGCGTCTGCGCGGGTTCGGGAAGGCGAAGCGAGCTGCGGGGTCGAGCCAGAGCGAGTCTCGTGATGGCGCGTGACAGCTCGGAAGGGGTGACACAGTCGTCAAAGTTACAAAACGGCATTTGACACTTTGGGGGGGGGTTGTGGGAAGGGGGTGGGGGGGGGGGCACGACAACTCGATACCAGGTCTCCGCCACACGGAGGGAGAAGCATCTCGCGCGGCGAGACGAATGCAAGGAGGCATTCGCGTCTCGTCGACTCGCATCGGTGCAGAGGGGAGCGGGTGGAGAGAGAGAGAGGCGTGCAGAGTAAACGGGAGCCGTGTGATTGAGGGTCACGTGTGCCGTCTGCGTGCGGTGAACTTCTTTCGCGCCGTACGTAGCGAACCGTGCTAATTGGAGGTGCGGGTGCGTGACAGTAAACGAAGCATAAAAAGCAGTTCTAAAGAAATGTGTTCTCAGTGTAGTGTATTGTGTAGCGGTGTAGTATAAAGTAGCGTGTAATGTTGCGGGTCGTAGTGTATAGTGTTCTGTATAGTAGTGTAGTGTATAGTAATAACATAATAAAAATCACGACGTTTCGGAGGCAACACAAGTCTCCGTCATCAGGTGGGACCGTCACAGACAGATTTGCTGAATCAAGTGTGTTGCCTCCGAAACGTCGTGATTTTTATTATTTTATTTTTTTTATTAATTTTAAGAGTATGAATCCTTGCAGTCACGAAAGCTTCAAATCTGGAATTGGTGTATAGTAGTTTGTATGTTGAACTGATTTTGCACCATACGTAACCAACCATGCTAATCGGAGATGCAGTTGTGGTGTAACGATTTTAACTCGCATGACCTCAGGTTCATAGTGCAGTGCCCTGACCGTTGCGCCACCACTCCCCACTACTCCCTATACCTGCCCGATACGGAATCCCTGTCGCGTCTACCTCTGCGGATGCCGCGGCTTCCACGACGAGCGTTCAATGGCACCACTTTTGAGTGACCTTTCGAACCTTCTGCTAAACATCAGTACCTGTGCTCGTGCTGTGGACGGACCCGTCTACGCCATAGGAACGTGGAGGGGCGGCGGGGGAGCGGGGACATCCAGCACTCGCACATCCGTTTAGCACGGTTGGCTACGTACGGTGCGAAGGAAGTTCAACATACACACACATACAGAAATAAAAATCGTGAGCGCTGCAAACAAAGTCCTTCGCACTGCGGAAGCCAGGGACGTTTTGACTTTGGGTAATCATCACAATTTGAAAGGAACCACCACCAACCAACAACAACAACAAAAGAACAAATAAATAAGAACGAGCAGCATCCGAACGGCACAATCTCGCGTGCTGCATCTCGTGTGCCGCATCACGCCCGCGCAAAGCTTGCTGGGAACAGAATGTATGAGGTCATTCACCATCGTTACACGTTCCTTGTCAGCCGTGGGTGTTTCCGTTTCGCGAGCACGCAACGAGGTGATTCGGGGGGGGGGGGGGCACGTTGACTTTCCACGTTTGTTATGTATCGCCATTTAAAGGGAACGCATAGCAACTGCAGGTAGTAATCCTGGCTTCAGGTCGCTAATCACGCAAAACCAGCATCACCTGCACGCGGCCATTCTCCGTCCACTGCTGGACAAAGGCATGCCCACAGCTACGCCGCGATCCACGTCCCTCACCGCTGCTCCCCACTGCTCCATCTCCCGCAGGGTCAGTCCCTGGCACATTTCCTCCTTTGGCTAGCCCCTCTCGCCCCTTCCAGCACCACCACCACCACCATCATCCCTTTGTTCTCCGATCCACGCGCCATTCTTTCTGCTCTCGCTCCACTTCCCCGCGTGAAGTTCTCCACGCCTTCGCTTGTGTACCTTTTGTTCAGCTTTTGCTCCATCCTCTGTGTCAAGAATTGCCCATGTCTGTGTGCCGATGACCGCGCGAATTGTCACAGTGCGCATTTCGTCAGGAACGTGCCCTCCTTCAGCGGCCGATCAATCATCGGTCTCGTCCAGACAGCAGTCGTCGTCCCGTGCGGCTGTTGATTTATTTTCGATTCAGCAAAATATGTATTTTTTAATTACAATTATTAAATATATAAAAACTGTCCCTACCAGCAAAGAACAGACCAATGAGCGACGGTTCAAACCGCACATTTTATCATTTATATTTTATCGGTTTATGTTACGTGAGCGTCATTTAGCAGATTTAACTCACCACTGGTATGAGTCGCCGCTACGAATTTTACTCGGATCACTGGGTTGATAGTGCAGTGCGCAGGCTTCTTTAATTGCTCAAGAACTTTCTTATTTTAAAAATTAATATTTTTTCAAAAGTGTGAACTTTTTTTACTTTGCCAGGTAAGGCCAACTGAGCTATGTAGCTCTTTTACATGAGCGAAATGGCCACAAATGACAACTCAACGAAGTGGCTTATCACGTGGAAATGTATAACAGCCAAATACTCTAATCGCGTGTTTCTAAATGTGGAGGGGAAAACCGGAGGACCCAGAGAAAAATCCACTCGACCACGGGGAGAGAAACACGCAAACTCAAAATATACAGCAGCAGGTGTCAGGGTCGGGATCGAACCCACGACTTCCTGTATACCAGGCGAGGTCGTTAACGTCTCACCACGGCTTCCGTTCCAAACGTGATAAACACATAAGTTCAAGTAATGAAGTAAACTAGGAATATATCTTTATATACATATGTATTTATATATTTTTTTAAAGGTCATTCCTGCAATTCGAAGTGCTTTGTTTTTTCAACAGCCTCGAAAACGGAATGACAAACGACTTCTCTGGATTTCTCCAAACAACACCTTAACGGGACGGGGGGGGGGGGTCGGTTGTTATTTGTTTATTTTTGTTTTCTTCCCGCCAGCGCGCCCGCTGTTAACTTCGTGACGTTCCATTTTGTTTCCCTGGACGGACGCCCTCCTCCTCCCTGATGGAGAGTCGGGGCCGCGTGGGTGCCCCCGTGGCCCGGATCGCAATCACAGGCGTTACACCCAGATGGCCCGCTCCGTTCGCCCTTTGCTTTGTGTCACTCACTGGGGGGGGAGGTGGGGGGTGGTGGGGGGGGATTTGTCGGCTGGGGGGTGGAGGGGGGAGAGTGGACGGAAGTTAATAAATAAATCGGCAGATACATAAATGTATACAACCCTATATCGAGCCCCCACCACCCCCCTCCGCGACGCTTGTGTTCAAAGGTTACTGCAGTTGTTGCAGTCGTGCTCTGCTCCATTGTCTTCAAATGTCTGCACAGCGTTACGTTTGAAAGAAGTTCAAATCCGCACCGTGTGTTGTTGTTGTTGTTTATACAGCAAGGAGGGAGGAGGGGAGAGATGCACGTCCATCAGAGAGGTCGTCCGGTGTAGAGATGGAGCGATGAAATCGGCGCACGTGCACGATAGATTTGATGGCTGCATTGATATCCCGCTCACGGCCAACGCCAGTGGCGATTATAATCGTCACTGGTGTTGCCCGTGAGCCATGGTCAAGAATAGTGAATAGTGCAGAGTGAATGGTGCAGTCAAGAGACGGAACGCATCCGAGAGGGAGGCGCCCAAAAGGAGATGGAGCATTGAAATCTGCTCTAGCGGAGCTACTAGATGGGCTGTCACACCATCGGGAGCGGTGGCGCAACGGTTAGCGTGCCGTGCTGCGAACCTGGCGACACGAGTCCGATTCTCGCTCGCGGCTAACACCAGGGCCGATTATCTGAACCGCTCGTGGTCCTCCCCTACATCGACTCAGCCTCAAATGAGTACCTGGTGTGGTGTGTAAACATCGCCACTCGGGAGACAAAGAGGGTAAGGTGGTGGTGGCCACTCACCCGCTCGCTAACAGCACTTGCCCCAACGGCCTGTGAAAGGCTACAGGGGGGACATTTGTCTTTACTGCATAACACGACCGTGATGGATGGCGATGGCTTTGTAAGACGCCTTGGTCCAGCAGTGGATAGATCATGGATAGTGATAACGACGAAGAAGCTTAAGCCTCGTGGAAATTACTTATTATAATAAAACCACTAAGACATTACGAACACAATGTCCCTTTAACCAAGAAAGCCTCACTCAGACTGACAGTTCTCAGCAGGGGTGGTTGCAGACGGGACTACGACTCCATACCTAGAGGTCAGACACCTACTTGCTGTACTGCATCATTGAAAATGCATCGATTGGCACGGTTGGCTCTGTAAGGTGCGAAAGAAGACAGAGCCATACATCCAAACAACGACAAAGATCCCCCGTATAGCCTTAACAAACTGTTGGGGCAAGTTCTGTTAGCGAGCACCCAGGAAGGCCGGCACGGCACACGAAGGGGGTGAGTGGCCAACACCACGCCCGGCCGCCTTTGTCTCCCCAGTGGCGATGTTGACGCACCGTACCAGGTGCCTATTTGAGGCCGAGTCGACCTAGGGGAGGCCCGGGACCAGTTCACATAATCGTCACCGGTGTTGGGTGCGCATGAGCGAGAATTGAACCAGGGTGGCCAGGTTCGTAACGCAGCGCGCTAACCACTACACTACCGCCCCCCACAACATCCACACTCTCCACAAACACAACTGCCCAGCTAACGACACACACCACACCACACACACAGCATCCGGCATTGGCCAAAACCAGATCCCAATGCCGAGAAATTACCTGCGAAACAACTCAAATGGGGATCACACACAGCAGAAATATCCCCCCACCCCACCCCTATCGCGAGTTAAAACTTGACAGGACCTTCCTGGGGAAAAAGAAAAGACTCGATACTCGGCGAGCCTGTCCTGGGTAAACGCGCAACAAGCGGAATGCAAAGCGCAATAAGCACACCTCGGCGTCCGCAGGTTGGGAATTCTCGCGTGCAAACGGCGATCTCGGCGTGATCCACCAGCCTCTCGCTGACGAGTGCACCGTGTTCGTAGGCGTGCACCTTCGCGCCAGCTTGAAAAAAGGGGAACATCGCGGGGGTGATGTGTGGGGGGAGAAGGAATAAACTCGGTAAGCCACAACATTGCATCGAGCACAACGTGGGCATTTATCGAGAGTGGACGGATTGAGTGGATGAAACAAGTTAAGTATTAAGTGTGTAGGGTACAATAAGGGGGGCGGTGGGGGGGGCGGTGGGATGAGTTGATGGTCCCGGAGATCGATGATCGATGTTCGGTCGCCCGGGTTGCTGACGGCATTGGTCGTGATTTCTCAAATTGACGGAGTGGGCCCCGCGTGACGACTGCTGCCACCTTCAGCTCCGATGATAACAAGAAAAGCGATCAAAAGTGTCTTGTAAAGTGTTTCAATGAAGCCAGGCATGGGGCTTTCTCCTTAACGAAACAATTATCTGGGTGTCAGGGTCGGTCTGCGATATCACCACCGCAAGGCAAAAATTTGGCAACTTTACAAAAAAAAGTTCAGACAGAACCAAGCAGCCAACGTCAAAGGCCGGGACGGAGTGCAGCCACCGTGGGTTGTCAACTTACAGCAGAGCGCCACCCTTAATCACACACTTGCCCGATTTAATATACACTCGCTCACAGCAGAGCGCACTTGGCCAAACAATCTGTTAAAGGCTGTATGGGGGATCTTTGTCTTTGTGTGCTGGTCCAGCCACAGGGGGTTATCATCGTTTCGCTGTAACAACAAGGACCGCCATTCGCCACTAAGTGGCGGTGACGCCACGACGGTGCTTGTGCCAGGCTGTGTGCACTTCAAGGCCACGTGAAGTGTTGAGCTGGAAGTAGCAGGCCACCTCCGACCTCGCTTCTCTAATCTCGGGATTTCTTTTCGATTCAGCAAAATATGTTTTTTTTATTACAATGATTAAATATATAAAAACTGTCCCTACCAGCAAGAGCAGACCAATGAGCGACGGTTCAAACCGCACATTTGATCATTTATATTTTATGGGTTTAGGTTACGTGAGCGCCATTTAGCAGCGGAGCACAAAACAAGCGAAGCAAACTTAACCGTGGCTGTTGGAGTTGTTTCGGAAAGAAACATCAGCACTTTTTTTCTCTCTCAAAGTTTTATTACGTAATAATAATAATTACACATTATTGGAAGCTGCGTGAAGATGTACCGGCCATGGATTATAGTTTCATTAAAATATCCACTCGCTGCTCCGGTTAATTATAAATTTAATTGCAGTGCCGTTCATAAAGTGGCAGCAATGGTCGCAGCGATTCGGACGTTCTCTCCGTTAAAAGATTGAGATCTGAGTGTGCCCGTGTGTGTGTGTGTGTACACGTGTTCCAGGCTATACGGGGGGGGGGGAGGAGGGGGATGGGATCTGTGTTTCTGTGAATGTTTGCAGACTCTCCAGGAGACTGCGTGTGGATTGTGCCACGAAGCAAGAATAACGCGGGGGGGGGGAGGGTTAATGAAGTGACGAACCACAGTAATTATTAAAGTCTGCACATTTGCATGCCTCTCTCAAAAAGTCGAGCCACGAAAGCACAGCGGCGAACACAACATCAATCTGTGCACACCAACAACAACCAATTGCAGATGAGCAACGCAATAAATGCATCAGTCCACTGCTGGATGAACACCATCCCCCCTCCCCCGTAAGCCGATGAAACAACATCGCTCCGTCTGCCCGGATGAGACAGCCGCACAGATGAATCCCATCCCTTCGCTGGCACAACAACCTCGGAGGAATAATAGCGTAGGGCTAGAGAGAAAGATTGGAACTGCGGTGACAGCCCACTTAAAAACTACCACGATGAGTTTAAAACATGAAATACCGGCTGCAGTTAAATCCTCTTCAAATGCTGAAGTGTGTCTCCCCGTCTTACCGGGTGCTTAAGAGATACGTGGGGAACAGCTGGCGATGATACACGTGGGTCTGGGTTTCGTCTCTTATTGACCTCAAAAATACCAAGTGAACAAAAACACTGAAATTAGACAGAGCCATCGAGGAGTTGTTCCAAGTAATCATGGTATTGCACAATGCGTGTCTCTAAATTAAACTGGGTTTGCTTCTACTCCAATGACATAGCGACTGTGTGACGAGTAGCCATGGCATGAGACGAGTAGCCATGGCATGAGACGAGTAGCCATGGCATGAGACGAGTAGCCATGGCATGAGACGAGTAGCCATGGCATGAGACGGGTAGCCATGGCATGAGACGAGTAGCCATGGCATGATACGGGTAGCCATGGCATGAGACGGGTAGCCATGGCATGAGCCGGGTAGCCATGGCATGAGACGAGTAGCCATGGCATGAGACGAGTAGCCATGGCATGAGACGGGTAACCATGGCATGAGACGGGTAGCCATGGCATGAGACGGTTGAGACGGGTAGCCATGGCATGAGACGGGTAGCCATGGCATGAGACGAGTAGCCATGGCATGAGACGGGTAGCCATGGCATGAGACGAGTAGCCATGGCATGAGACGAGTAGCCATGGCATGAGACGGGTAGCCATGGCATGAGACGGGTAGCCATGGCATGAGACGAGTAGCCATGGCATGAGACGGGTAGCCATGGCATGAGACGGTTGAGACGGGTAGCCATGGCATGAGACGGGTAGCCATGGCATGAGACGGGTAGCCATGGCATGAGACGGGTAGCCATGGCATGAGACGGGTAGCCATGGCATGAGACGAGTAGCCATGGCATGAGACGGGTAGCCATGGCATGAGACGGTTGAGACGGGTAGCCATGGCATGAGACGGGTAGCCATGGCATGAGACGAGTAGCCATGGCATGAGACGAGTAGCCATGGCATGAGACGGGTAGCCATGGCATGAGACGAGTAGCCATGGCATGAGACGGGTAGCCATGGCATGAGACGAGTAGCCATGGCATGAGACGGGTAGCCATGGCATGAGACGAGTAGCCATGGCATGAGACGGGTAGCCATGGCATGAGACGGTTGAGACGGGTAGCCATGGCATGAGACGGGTAGCCATGGCATGAGACGAGTAGCCATGGCATGAGACGGGTAGCCATGGCATGAGACGAGTAGCCATGGCATGAGACGGGTAGCCATGGCATGAGACGAGTAGCCATGGCATGAGACGGGTAGCCATGGCATGAGACGAGTAGCCATGGCATGAGACGGGTAGCCATGGCATGAGACGGTTTAGACGGGTAGCCATGGCATGAGACGGGTAGCCATGGCATGAGATGGGTAGCCATGGCATGAGACGGGTAGCCATGGCATGAGACGAGTAGCCATGGCATGAGACGAGTAGCCATGGCATGAGACGGGTAGCCATGGCATGAGACGAGTAGCCATGGCATGAGACGAGTAGCCATGGCATGAGACGGGTAGCCATGGCATGAGACGGTTGAGACGGGTAGCCATGGCATGAGACGGGTAGCCATGGCATGAGACGGGTAGCCATGGCATGAGACGGGTAGCCATGGCATGAGACGGGTAGCCATGGCATGAGACGGGTAGCCATGGCATGAGACGGGTAGCCATGGCATGAGACGGGTAGCTATGGCATGAGGCGGGTAGCCATGGCATGAGACGAGTAGCCATGGCATGAGACGGGTAGCCATGGCATGAGACGGGTAGCCATGGCATGAGACGAGTAGCCATGGCATGAGACGAGTAGCCATGGCATGAGACGAGTAACCATGGCATGAGATGAACATATTTTGATGAGGACCTCTCGCAGCTGTTCAGTGCACCGTCGTGTGTTCAGGGAGCTGTTCAAGGTAGATGACATCCCAGATCTGCTTCTACTACTGAAGTCCCATTATTATTACTAGACCCGATTCATAATGGTTACCTTTGGGTTAGACCGCGTGGGTATATTGTCAACTGGAGATGTGTTACCCTCCGCTACCCACCAAACAAATACAATCTCGAATGAAAACCGATTTCTTGAGAACTGCTTTTGGGTGTTTAGTTTGTTTGTGCTCATCCCGCACATCCGATGAGCACGGTTGGCTATGTACGGTGCGAAAGAAGTTCAACGGACACAATATAAACACAGGTTATTACATCGCCACATGTGACAACTTGATTCGTTTTTTTGCTACGTGCACGGTCTAACCTTAAAGAAACCAATAATGATGGACACTGTTGGTCGTGACAGCCCACGTGTTGAAGTTAATAGACCTCGTCGCTGACGAGCCTCCTGCTAGCGGTACTCTTCACATGACAATCACAAGAGTAACATTTTCGAGTCGGGAATAAGCGGAATGAAGTCACACGCCAAGTATTTTGTGATGGGGTTTCATTTTTTTTGCGCAGAAATTTTGTCGACCGGACTGAAACTAATGACCGTCGACGCTCCGTTACTCCATTTGTGTGTTTGTGTGTGTTTGTGTGTGTTTGTGTGTGTTTGTGTGTGTTTGTGTGTGTTTGTGTGTGTGTTTGTGTGTGTGTTTGTGTGTGTTTGTGTGTGTGTTTGTGTGTTTGTGTGTGTGTTTGTGTGTGTGTTTGTGTGTGTGTTTGTGTGTGTGTTTGTGTGTGTTTGTTTGTGTGTTTGTTTGTGTGTTTGTTTGTTTGTGTGTTTGTTTGGAGTGTTCACAGCTGCTATACATTTCCACGTGATAAGCCACTTTGTAAAGCTGTCCCGTAGCGGCCAAGTCGCTTCTGTAAACGAAGTTCATACCTCAGTGGGCTTTAACGGGTAAGATTTAAAACGTTTAGTTTCATTTGTAGATTTGTAAGTGATTTGATTATATTTCCTATACTTTGCACTGCTATCGTGTTTTTGTATTGTTTGTTGTTGTAACGTTCTGACCCGCCCCTATTGGACATATGTGAAAGAGCTTTATAGCTCATCGGATTCCTCCAGTATAAACACAGATTCTGATGATCGTGAGCGGCTGAAACCCGGACAATAATCCAGGATTTCTCTGCACTGTTTGCATTCGCCACCTGAGCCACCCAGTTTCACATCTTTGAGGGTTACTTTTAAAGCAATTTATTCTTTCATATTTACAAGCATTTGCGTGTGACTGCATATTCACGATCGTTCTATCCCACAGCGTTCCAACTACTAAACGTTGAAAATTGGCAATTTCTCCACGATGCTCCCTAATACATAGAATATATCTCTTACATTAATATATCTCTTTCATTAAAAAAATATCTTACGTAAAAAACATATTCACCTGTCTCTCCTATTTGAATGGACTCTTTAACTTCATCTTGCTTGGGTCAACATGAACGTGAATGCGTTTCCATAACTCATTTAAAATGGACTCGGACGTGCACCGCAATTTTCTTAATCCATCGATTCACTGCTGGATGAGGCCCCCCCCCCTCCACACCTCCCAACCGCACCATACTTCATCGCGCTAGTCCGTGCGGGTTGGTGAAGGTGGGGAGCATAGATATTGGAGCATAGTACGGTACAACAACAGGTGTTACTTCACTGCCCTCCGCTGAACAGCAGTAGTCCCACAGCAGCCTGTAGCAGCTGCTATGCACGGTAGTGATCGCCCATCCAAGCACTGTTCAAAGTCCAAACCTGCTTAGCTTGAGACCTCATTAAAAGCAATTTTTCAAGAAATTGTCATTGTATTTAAAACTTTTTGTATATATAATTCATATATAGATTCATGTGTTTGAACAGTTTCTTGATTGACTGACGGTTATACCATTATTAGCACGAAGACAAGCAGAGGCACACACATACATGCAATCACATTCACGGGTAGGAATTTAAAGCGTCTATTTTAAATACCATTCGTGTAACTCGCGTAATTAGGTGCTAAATTCCCAAGGGTGATGTGTGGGTTTTTTAACGTATGAATTATTGATGTATTAATAGGGTCCATAAATTCAAACATCCATCACTTAATAACGGTGTTGAAGACTCCTCGGCATCACAGGCGAACTTAGTTACAGCTCACTTCAACACGCGCACGCTTATTAACGACTTGCCGCCTCTCTTCTGCTCCAAGCCAATTATGCAAATCGAGACGCGAATTTTCAATTAAGCAATTCAATTTGGTTTCACTGCAAGTTCCACGTTCCAGTGTTCTCCGCTCGCATGCCTGGATTTTCTCCGGGCACTTTGCGTGTTCTGCTACATGCGGGAGGATAAATAGCAAATACTGACAAAAGGAATCGGCCAGAGAATTCAGCAAAGGCATTTCTGGATAGTTGAGACTCTGACGTCGCATACCGGGCTGGCTTGGGTCTGAGGTCGAGGCGAATTTGTGCACAGATCAGATTTGTCAACGTGACACTTTTTTACTGATTGGCCGTGTCGGGTGGTGGAGGGTTACGACACATTTATAAATAACGCGATCTAAACACAAATACGTTGATTATGAACGGGTAGTTAATTTATTTTGTCAGAGTGGATGTGTGATGGTCAGATATGCGCCGTTGTACCGCAACGCAGGTTTGTCATAAATCATAATTTCCAATTGCAATTTATTTTGTTGTTATTGTTGTTGGAAATTCACAAACACCACCTTACGTCCTTTGCAAAGTATTTTTTACGCGGTCAAGAGGCATGCGTGCGATTAGCGACAAGATTGGCACTGCCAGTGATGTATTCACTCAACCAAATTGTGTGACCACTCGGTTTTATTAAACGGACAGAAGCCCGATTAAAACACAAACCAAGCTGTAATGGAAATAACCAGGTCAAACAACAGTACCTTGGAATTGTGTTAAATGCCTTCAACTTCATATTTCATTTCATTTTTTCCCATCATGTTTCCATTATTCAGTGAATGGCGCTGCAAATGGTTAAATCTATCGGGTCGGGGACAAAAGTGGCGATTAATCCGCAGCTGCGGGGCCCGCGGTGTCGCTCACGAGGCCCCTTCAAAGGCCCTGGCGTAAATTAAATTAATTTTTATCGATCCTATTCCACCCCACGGGGCAATGGGTTTGAGGAGCAGTGCGTGGGGTGGGGGGGGTGCAACGGGTTATGGTGCAAGAAGCAAACGAGATCCCAGCTTGGGGTTTATTAGGAGTCCAGTTTAATTCCCAAGTGTGCTGTTGTCACATCATGTCACGAGATGGAGAATCCATTTGGAAAGATCAACGAGCGCAATGCAACCCCCCCCCCCCCCACGCCGTTTGTCAGAGAATGACCCCCCCATTGAAGAGATTATTTCAAAAGACATCTGGGAAAAAAATAAACTTTTTTGGTGGCTGTTTCATCAGTCACCCAGGAGGGGGCGCATTTGCTCACACACTGCTACGAGGTTGTTTGTCGCATGGAAGTCAAAAAGTTTTCTTTTTAATTCCGAGAACTGGAAATGTAGCCAAAATAAGTGCGGTACCAAATGTAGCATGATGCTCTCTATACTCTTTGGTTGTTTAGGTAAATTCACGTAGGTAGAAAAAATAATAGATAACAACGTTTCGATCGCAACACAAGCAACCGTCATCAGGTGGGACAACCACAGCAAGAAAAAACTGCTAAAGTTTGCAGCCACAGCAAGACAAAAAACTGCTAAAGTTTGCAGCAGTTTTTTCTTGCTGTGGTTGTCCCACCTGATGACGATTGCTTGTGTTGCCATCGAAACGTCGTGATCTATTATTTTTCTACCTACGTGACTTTACCGAAAGAACCAAAGAGTATGGATTCCTGCAGTCACGAAAGCTTCCAATCAAGAATGATGCACTCTATGTTGTGCAGTCTTCGGTATGAATGGGCTGAGACGATCAACTCGCTCATCTTGAGAGAGGTCGCGCTTTCATTGTGGGTGGCTGCCGAGATCCAAAACCCAGCATCTGAAGAGTCATGGCTCGGTGCTCAGACCTTTGAGCCAACTCTTAAAACACAAAGGGGAAATTCAGCCCGGTCACTGATAATTGCATGGGAAAAACATGATTCTACCAAGTTAGGTTTCACTTATCTCACCATTGGCCCAGCAGTCAACTAAAAGGACTCAACCCCACCATGCTGTGGAATTTACATCACTGGCTCTCGCCCATGAATAGTGATGAGCTACATCCTCGCATAGAGTCGTGGGAATTACATTTTATTGTAACGTGTATAACAAAAAAAAGCGTGTCATTAGGAAAATGTATTCTAAAATGAAATGAACAAGCTATTTAAATAAATATTCATAATTCGAGTTCACACAAAACAACACCATCATTGCCAGTGTTGCATTATTTAAAATGATCGTTATAGCTAAGCAATAATAGATTCCAACACTTTGTCAATCCACATCTGCTGATTTGTAAGTCATGGGAGGGGGGGGGGCAGAGAGGGGAGGGGTTGTTTGGTCATACTTCACCACTGGTCAGTACAGTTTGGTGAGTGGGAAGAGGAGGGGGTGGGGGACGTGCATGGTTAGAGGCAGGACATGTTCACATGGCCTGCTCCACTTCGGCGAGCCGTGGCTGGGATCGAACTTAGGTCATCGCCGGGTTGACCGCGTGCGGTGTTGTGCATTAATAACATGCACCCACGATTCCACTCCAGCGTATTATCAACAATTAAAGTTATATATTTTTTTCGTACATAATTTTTGTCTCCAAATGTGCAGCCTCAATTAGAGTTCTGCAGTGGAACAACAACAACAACAACAACTGTTTGGCTTGAAGTTAATATCCTCGCACTTAAACGGTGAATACACTCCATGCAGTGTATTCACTGCGGAGCTTGTAAAACACTTATGAATACATTATCGAGAGGTTACTAATATATGAGCACGTTAAGGATGCGTGAATTAAACATTCGCCCTGCTTCGAGATTGTAATTAATGCGTTATTAATACTGAATGCACACGTTAGTAACGTGAGGCGTTACTGGCTAATTAGGTATCAAAGTGGGGGGGGGGGGGGGGGTGCAAGCGTAATCGATGGTCAAAAAAATAAGTCGTAACTGGCTGTGTGAACTGCCCGTGAGAAATATTAAGCGGGCGTATTACCATACAAAGGGCAACGTGTTTGAAGACTAAACAAGCTACAAAAAGTATTTTCCATCCGTGAAAAGTTCTCTCTCTCTCTCTAAAGGACGTTGTGTGTGTGTGTGTTCGCCGAGACAGCCGGTGTTTGATCGATACCGGCAATTTCTGTGATCCAAATGCCACATCACATCACGGGCACCGCACGCGTGGCTCGCGGCGCGGGGATAGTTGGGGGGGGGTTTCCATTCCCCCACGCACTCCGGGGTCGTGGGCAGGCACAGCGCCTCCTGTGCCGCGACGCACGCGACTAAGATGATGCTGCGTGGAGCCTTCACAGATTTAAAGCTTTCGTGACTGCATGGATTCATCTTCTTGGTTCTTTCGGTAAAGTCACGTAGAAGGGAAATAATAAAATAACACGAATAAAACATAATAAAATAATTCTCACGACGTTTCGGCCACAACGCAAGCAGCCGTCCTCGGGTGAAGAACAGGTCTTCTCTTTCCGACAGACCTGTTCTTCATATAATGTTTCATTTTTATTATTGTATTATTTCCCTTCTACGTGACTTTACCGAAAGAACCAAGAAGATGAGCCTTCACAGACTTTTGGTGGACGAAGTGCTGTGGCCGGCACGGCACAACAGCTGGTGGGGGAGGGGGGGGGGTTTCGGCCAGCGCCACGCCCGGCCGCCTTTGTCTCCCCACTGGCGGTGTTTACACACCGCACCAGGTACAGTGCTCGTTTTAGGCCGAGTTGAGCTAGATGGAGGTCCAGGACCGGTGGAAATAATCGTCACTGGTGTCGGCCTTGAGCAAGAATTGAACTCGGGTGGCCGGGAGTTCGGAGCGCAGCGCGATAACCACTACACTACCGCTCCCCATAAGTATACAAAGACAGGGATTTCCCCGTCGAGCCTGAACAGACTGTTGGGGCAAGCGCTGTTAGCAATCACCTATGAAGGGCGGCACGGTACACGAGGAGTTGGTCAGCCAGCACCACCCCCGACCGCCTTTATCTCCCCAGTGGCGATGTTTTTACACACCGCACCAGGTACTAATTTGAGGCTGAGTCGACCTAGGGGAGGCCCAGGACCGGTTGAGATAATCGTCAACGGTGCCGTCGGTGAGCGGGAATCGAAATCGGGTCACCGGGTGTTTCGGAGCGCAGCGCGATCAGCAGCACGACACTACCGCTCCTCGTGCAGGAAGAGAGACACTCACTCGCTCGCGCGTGCAGGAAGAGAGACACTCACTCGCTCGCGCGTGCAGGAAGAGAGACACTCACTCGCTCGCGCGTGCAGGAAGAGAGACACTCACTCGCTCGCGCGTGCAGGAAGAGAGACACTCACTCGCTCGCGCGTGCAGATGCGGCACGCACGGCACCGCCGCAGGATCGCAGCTCTCTGGCTAATTAAACAAAACGAGAGCGCCCGAGACGGCGAGCGAGAGCTAAGTGCTGGGTCAAGAATGGCTTTAGTGCGTCAGAGCCATAAATTAAGTGACCATCAATCCATATAACGCTCTCTCGCTCGCTCGCCCCGTGTTTGGGGAATGTCTTGGAACTACGGAGACATTTCCATCAAAACAGCCAACACCCCCCCCCCCCCACCGCTCTCTTCCCTCGACCGGCAAATCTGCCCCCCGTCCCATGTTAACCCACGGTTCCTGGTTCTCACGGCCTTCGTACTAACGGAGCTGTGGGGAAACTCGACGGCCGCCAACCACACGAGACTGACGCGCTTCGAAACCCCCACCCCCCCAAAAAAATGGCATTCACCTGCCACCCGCGAGCATCTTTAGCGGCACTAATTGGGCACTGGACGGGGAGAACATTTTAAATCTAGCGGCACGATGTCTCCAACTTCAGCGCAGAGGCCCGTCACCTATGTCACCGGAAGATGTCCTTGCAGTGACAGAAGCAAGCACAGCAGCAGCAGCTGCTGCCAGTGAGCGTAGCTGCTATTCGAGTTGCCACGACGATGTCGCGTCCCAAGAGCCGACAATCACCGCGATGATGTCAGATTCTCACGACTGCTGGGTGCTGCACGTCATGCCGATGGGAGGGTTTTGTTGAGAATGTTTGCTCTGCTGTACTTTCGGTATGGTCACCTGTGTATGCCTACTTCATCTCTACCTTACTGTACGGAGCCGAGACGCAGATGACATTCAGGAGACATCTCAAGAGCGCGAGAGAAGTACAGTCAACGCTGCCTGCGGAAAATCCTTAAAATTATGTGAGCAGACAGACGCACTGCTAACATCAGCGTCCTCTCGCAAACAAACACCACGAGCACCGAGGCCACGATCGTTCGACATCAGCTTCGCTGGGCCGGCCGCGTCGTCTGTGTGTCCAACTCCAGACTCCCGAAGCGGCAAAGCCTTCCAAACTCCCAGATGAGTCGGTGTGTGCCTTCAAGAGGCGGGCAGAGATAGCGCTTCAAGGATGCCGTCCTCATGGCCAACACGAAGAAGTGCTCCATCGACACCAACTCATGGGGGACCACCTCAGCTGGAGACAAACACAGAAAGTTTAGCTGCTGCAGCTCCTTACTATTAAAATTCCTTCCCTCTATTACTGCTAACCCTACTCCCTCCCTTTGGATACTGCTAATCCTGCATACTGCATAATGCACGGGCATAATATGACTTTGAACCCCCCACCTCCTACGCATTCCACAAGTAGTGACTAATCCCATATCTGCATTTCGCATAAATATGCTAAATTTCTCTTGATATGCAAATTCCTTTGTCAAGGCGCCCCTTCCCCCCTCCAACCCAGCTTAAACATACGCTGACAAGCATGGTGGTGCCCATTCAGACGCTGTCTTTCCGACAGACCTGTTCTTCACCTGAGGACGGCTGCTTGCGTTGTGGCCGAAACGTCGTGAGAATTATTTTATTATGTTGTATTTTTATTATTTCCCTTCTACGTGACTTTACCGAAAGAACCAAGAAGACAGAAAGTCTATTTCAAGGATCCAAACATTTTTAAACTCAACAGCGGAAACAGCCGGAGGAAAAGCGGGGACGGCGGAAGTAGCAACGCTGCAGCCCGACTAACTAATGCAGTTCCACACCGCCACTGCCCCCTCCTCCTCCTCCTCCTTCTCGACAAATGTGCAAGAGCTGCGGCAGAATCGGTGGATCCCAGATCGGTCTCTTGAGCCATCTTGGGACCCGCAGATAATCCAACTTCTCTATGGAAGACAATCATCCTCCATTGCGAGGGAAAGCCTATGATGATGATGTCACTTAAATGTTAGCTGCATTCACTGCCAATACGTCTTGTTTAAATGTGCAGTGATTATTAATGTATATAGCACTGGGATGTTGGCTATCAACAACAAGGCAACTCCTATGACTAATTGGCAATGGGACGCAAGCGTAGGATTTATCACCCTGTCGCTGGCCGCCTTTGGGGAGGGTGTATAGTGTGAAAGGCCGAAACACCCTAGGAACCAAAGGTACACTACTGACGATGCGCTCTCCAAATTTCACCAGGCTCACTGTTCATGAACTTTGGAAGTGCTTGCACAAAGGATAGTAACATCTCATCCTGTGTTCTTTGGAATCAAACTTACAACGCACGTGCTGTCAGATACAAACTAATAAATGAATTCAACTGCTACAACAGCTTCGGTTTTAAAGTCGTGTTGCAGGAAAACGCATGCTTACATGTAACGAATTATTTGCATCTTTAATTATCGTGTTTGTCATTCACTAATATTCGCATGAAGGAATCTGTCCGGTATCGATGCACGATCTGTATCGGGGTGCGTTCCAACATGCCGGTGTTAACCGTACAGGTGTGTTCCTCGAGATAGACGTGTCATTGCAACAAGGTGTGCATGTGCTTTTTGTTTACTCCAGTTAAAATTACACCTCTGCCGATCTAACCCGAAATCTCATCGTAATTCAAAACTGTATTCGTGGTAACAGCTTCCATATACAATCTTACAAATAATATATTTCGGACCGGTTATCGTACGAGGAATCGTAGTATCGATGTATCCGTAGTGCCGTGTGTGTATAGACACAGCGGCACACCTACTCGCTTGGGTGTGCAGGCGGTGCACCTGCACCGGGGCACGTGGGGCTGTAGAGGACCCAGATGCCGGGCTATGGAGAGAGAGAAAGAGTGGAGGAGGGGAACGACATTGGATCGAGGGGCTCCATTTTGTCCCTTGACCCCCCCCCCCCCCCCCCACGTGGCAAGACTTTGTCTTTGTTTGTGAATAAAATTGGCCAGTTTCGATTTTGTCTCCAGCCAAGTGAGTCGGTCAGCGTCCTTTATTTAACTTGGATGGAGCGACACCGGTGGCTGCTGCAGCTGCTGCTGTTGTTGGGAACGAAGGTGCGATGCTTTTGCCGTGCGCTACCGGGAGCTCCAAACGCAGGCGCGAGTTTTTCTGGCGCCTCCCGACACTCGAGGCCTGATGCGCATGACATTTAAGTCGTCCCCCGCATGTGCTTCGCCCTCGGTGTCATTTCGCTAAGCCCCAGGGTCAGGCCTGCCACATATCACCCTGTATACAGCAGCAGCTACTGCTGCTGCAGCAGTTGTGCGGTTTTTTGTGAAATGTGTAAATAAAAAACACACACAACCGCACACACTGATGTATTGGCCAAACATTTTTTAGCAAAAACGCTCTTCAAATATATTTCAAGTTCGCCGAGACCTTCGTGCACGTGACATACATAGCCTTTTGTCAATCCGCTGCTGGATGAGGGCATCTCCATGCCATGTTGACCGTGAAAGTTACTTTGACCACACTTCACCATAACGGTCAGTGTGGACGGGTTATTGAAGGCGAACAGGATACTGGCTTTCTCTTGATGCAGATGTTGCATCGATATAGGTGTGATCTTTAAGACGTGTTTACAATACAGGTGTGTTCCTCCATTCCAGGTGTGTCTATCCATTCAGGTGGCCACCTTCATATACAGGTGTGTTCCTCCATTCCAGGTGTGTCTATCCTTACAGGTGGCCACCTTCATATACAGGTGTGTTCCTCCATTCCAAGTGTGTCTATCCGTACAGGTGGCCACCTTCATATACAGGTGTGTCTATCCATACAGGTGGTCACCTTCATATACAGGTGTGTTCCTCCATTCCAGGTGTGTCTATCCATACAGGTGGCCACCTTCATATACAGGTGTTCCTCCATTCCAGGTGTGTCTATCCATTCAGGTGGCCACCTTCATATACAGGTGTGTTCCTCCATTCCAGGTGTGTCTATCCATTCAGATGGCCACCTTCATATACAGGTGTGTTCCTCCATTCCAGGTGTGTCTATCCATTCAGGTGGCCACCTTCATATACAGGTGTGTTCCTCCATTCCAGGTGTGTCTATCCATACAGGTGGCCACCTTCATATTACAGATGTGTTCCTCCATTCCAGGTGTCTATCCATTCAGGTGGCCACCTTCATATACAGGTGTGTTCCTCCATTCCAGGTGTGTCTATCCATACAGGTGGCCACCTTCATATTACAGGTGTGTTCCTCCATTCCAGGTGTGTCTATCCATTCAGGTGGCCACCTTCATATACAGGTGTGTTCCTCCATTCCAGGTGTGTCTATCCTTACAGGTGGCCATCTTCATATACAGGTGTGTTCCTCCATTCCAGGTGTGTCCATCCTTACAGGTGGCCACCTTCATGTACAGGTGTGTTCCTCTATTCCAGGTGTGTCTATCCATACAGGTGGCCACCTTCATATACAGGTGTGTTCCTCCATTCCAGGTGTGTCCATCCTTACAGGTGGCCACCTTCATGTACAGGTGTGTTCCTCTATTCCAGGTGTGTCTATCCATTCAGGTGGCCACCTTCATATACAGGTGTTCCTCCATTCCAGGTGTGTCTATCCATTCAGGTGGCCACCTTCATATACAGGTGTGTTCCTCCATTCCAGGTGTGTCTATCCATTCAGGTGGCCACCTTCCTATTACAGGTGTGTTCCTCCATTTTAGGTGTGTCTATCCATTCAGGTGGCCACCTTCATATACAGGTGTGTTCCTCCATTCCAGGTGTGTCTATCCTTACAGGTGGCCACCTTCATATACAGGTGTTCCTCCATTCGAGGTGTGTCTATCTATTCAGGTGGCCACCTTCATATACAGGTGTGTTCCTCCATTCCAGGTGTGTCTATCCATTCAGGTGGCCACCTTCATATACAGGTGTGTTCCTCCATTCCAGGTGTGTCTATCCATTCAGGTAGCCACCTTCATATACAGGTGTGTTCCTCCATTCCAGGTGTGTCTATCCATACAGGTGGCCACCTTCATATTACAGGTGTGTTCCTCCATTCCAGGTGTGTCTATCCATACAGGTGGCCACCTTCATATACAGGTGTGTTCCTCCATTCCAGGTGTGTCTATCCATTCAGGTGGCCACCTTCATATTACAGGTGTGTTCCTCCATTCCAGGTGTGTCTATCCATACAGGTGGCCACCTTCATATTACCGGTGTGTTCCTCCATTCCAGGTGTGTCTATCCTTACAGGTGGCCACCTTCATATACAGGTGTGTTCCTCCATTCCAGGTGTGTCTATCCATTAAGGTGGCCACCTTCATATACAGGTGTGTTCCTCCATTCCAGGTGTGTCTATCCATTCAGGTGGCCACCTTCATATACAGGTGTGTTCCTCCATTCCAGGTGTGTCTATCCTTACAGGTGGCCACCTTCATATACAGGTGTGTTCCTCCATTCCAGGTGTGTCTATCCATTCAGGTGGCCACTTTCATATACAGGTGTGTTCCTCCATTCCAGGTGTGTCTATCCATTCAGGTGGCCACCTTCATATACAGGTGTGTTCCTCCATTCCAGGTGTGTCTATCCTTACAGGTGGCCACCTTCATATTACAGGTGTGTTCCTCCATTCCAGGTGTGTCTATCCATTCAGGTGGCCACCTTCATATACAGGTGTGTTCCTCCATTCCAGGTGTGTCTATCCTTACAGGTGGCCACCTTCATATTACAGGTGTGTTCCTCCATTCCAGGTGTGTCTATCCTTACAGGTGGCCACCTTCATATTACAGGTGTGTTCCTCCATTCCAGGTGTGTCTATCCTTACAGGTGGCCACCTTCATATTACAGGTGTGTTCCTCCATTCCAGGTGTGTCTATCCTTACAGGTGGCCACCTTCATATTACAGGTGTGTTCCTCCATTCCAGGTGTGTCTATCCTTACAGGTGGCCACCTTCATATTACAGGTGTGTTCCTCCATTCCAGGTGTGTCTATCCATACAGGTGGCCACCTTCATATACAGGTGTGTTCCTCCATTCCAGGTGTGTCTATCCATTCAGGTGGCCACCTTCATATACAGGTGTGTTCCTCCATTCCAGGTGTGTCTATCCATTCAGGTGGCCACCTTCATATACAGGTGTGTTCCTCCATTCCAGGTGTGTCTATCCATACAGGTGGCCACCTTCATTACAGGTGGGTATGCCCATCTGCAGAGGTGTGTTCCTCCATTACAGCTGTGTTTAGAGCTACACGCTTGCGAGCAGCGATAATTCACTGAATTTTCCGACGTGGAGCGAACCGTTGCTCCCCCTGATAATCGCGTACTGCCAACCATCACAGAAGCGTCTACAAAAATTAATCAACGTTCAAACAGTGGCCAAATGAACCTTCTCAGAGCAGAGATCGGCTAAAAGAGAGGTTTGGTTGCCACGGGGAAGTTCACTTAGCAATGTGGTGACGATTCGAAGTGACGGCTGCCGACCGAACTCCCCGGTGAGATGCGCTCCGTCGGTGGAGTAACGGAGCCGCGGATTCGAGCTCAAAGTCGTTTCATTTTTTTTCACATCCGAATTCGCACAACCACTCCCCCCCCCCCCCCCGCACAACCCAGCTGCCCCCGTTCTCTAACAAGGCCAACCCGTCCGCTAAATGTTAAATTGATTTAAATTTCTAAATAAATATATTTTATCTATAAGTATCCTGCACAATTAGCTGCTTGAATAAATCCGGGATGATCGTCCGGCGCGGCTTTGAATTTAACCCATGCCTTGCCCTAATGCGAGCTCCCAAGTCCCAGCAAGGTGCTAGTGACTGTCTGCGGGGAGCGGTGACGCAATGGTTTAGCGCACCGTGTTACGAACTCGCGAAGCCTGCGTTCGATCCCCGGCTACGGCTAACATATCAGTGGCGAGTGATACTTGAGCCTCCCAGAGGTCAATTCAGACCAAAATGTGTAGCTGGTGCGGTGTGTGAACATCAGCGCCCTTGGGAGGTGGCGGCGGCCAGGCGTGGTGCTGGCCACTCCTTGCGCGGCATGCGGACCTTAATAGGTGCTCGTCAACAGTCGGTGTGGGTTATATGGGGGACATTTGTCTTTATTAGCATACGTCGTTAAGCAGGTGGCAGGCCTGTGAAATAATTTGTTTTTTTTAAAGGCACACGTAACATTTACTGTAGATATACTCACCGCGTGCATTGCTGCTGTGTATATATTTATGCCAGAAAGTCTAAAAAAAATCTCAGACTTTTTCAAACCAGAATAATTTCTGATAGGGATGTCTGGCGACTTGAAATGATTTTTGTTTCGCGTGGGGATAAGCCTCGGGGGGGGGGATAATACTCCCCACAAATAGTTAGCCTCTCAAAAAAACTTCACAAGCATAATGTGTATCATCTGAAATTAACTTAATTGATGATGCTAAAAGCAATGTGGAGAAATAATAATATCGTCAATCCAGAGTCTTGTGTCAATCCACTGCTGGATGAAGGCCTTTGACACACCGTGCCACTCTTGGGGGTCGTTTGACCAGACTTGAAACCACGCTGGTCCACTGTGTGTCGGTGAATGAGGAAGCTCATGGGGACCCGCACCGATGTCACTCACGTTGGGCCATGGCCAAGACTTTTGACTCAGGGACTCGGAGTTCACAGCGACCATACAACTCTACCCCCCACCCACCCCCCATACACAATCCACGCAGCCTATCCGGAATAATGCCCCCCCCCCCCAATCTCCCTCGGCAAACTTGACAGCGACTCTCATTTGTTACGCTCACCCGCGCTCTCGAAAGCCATTCTATTCGTTCGTCGTTTTATATTTTGGAAATAAAATTCTAATGTTGTCAGAAAAACTTTATGGACATAAACGTAACAATGTATCGCGCCATTTCAAAATAAGTTAAATTACTTCGCAAGCAAAAATATGTTTTTATCTATCGCATTATAAAATGCACTTTATTTTCCCAAAAACAACTTCAACGAGTCTCACTACTCACATGCTTTGTTTTATTACTTACCGAGTAAGGCCCACTGAGCTACATGGCTCAGAGGGCCACAAATAATAGCTCAACCAAGTGGCTCATCATCAAGTGGAAATGTAGAGCAGCAAAATACTATAAACGCGCGATGTTGATTCTAAATGGAGCGTAAAACTGGAGGACCCGGAGAAAAATCCACGCGACCACGGAGAGATCATGCAAACTCCAAATATACAGATGTCAGGGTCGAAACCAAACCCACGACCTCCTGCATACCAGGCAAGGGATTTAACATCTCGCCACCGTGGCACCTATATGCATGTCCCGCACTGGGATATTTGGCCAATTTTATTGGGTGTTTTGGCTTCAAGTGAGAACGAAACCAGAGTACCCCAAATTGCCACCACAAATACAAAAGGCATAACACTTAAAGCTCTGCACAGATAGTTTAAAGAATCCGATAATGCACTTCCATCTACTGGCCACCTCATCTGTGCATCCGCGAGGATGACCGTGCAACGCTACATTACTACAATCGTAATCTTCACCGAATCTAACCCAAGCAAATAAAGACTGGGAACACAAATTGATTTATGTAGCGGGGAGGGGGAGGCAGTGGGAGGTTAAGAAGCAGCTGCTACCATCACCTCTCGGCGAGACCCCGAACGGGTCACGACCTTTCAGCCGGAACAGCCACGTGTGCCCCCCCCCCCCCCGTCTCATCGATCCAGTTCCCCACCCCGAATCCCCGTTCCAAAGCGACCCGATGCTCGCCGACCTTGTGCAGAATAAGAAAGAAAAAAACTGCAGCGTGTCTCTCACTCTCTCGCTCTCTCTCCCGGGCGGCAGATGCGTTAAAATTCACTTGCGGCGTGAGTGCGTTTGCTAATGAAACGCGGAGCTTCGTCGAGATTATGACCTTTAAAGCGCGCGTCACACCGCGTGAAGGCGCCACCCCGAAGCCTGGGGGGGGGGGGGGGGGGCTCACGGCACGCACCCTTTTCTCTCAGCGCCGCAGTTGCGGACGCACTTTCCACGCGCGAGAAGCCACAGACGCAGAACCCGGCCACTGGCGCCCGCAGGCCTTCAACGGAGGATCAGCGAGACGACGATGAACTCTCTCTCTTTCTTTCTCTCCTCCTGAAGCGATCTCACGGCTAGCAGGCCTTCAATGGAGGGATAGCAAAACTACACGAATTGTCTCCAAGTAAAACTGTGTGCGAGGAGGAGGGGGCCTCGTCAATGTCGGGTTAGGGTTTAATTTCAGTCGGTTGTGACCAAGTCTGCAATTAAATTTCGATGTAAAGCTTTCGTGACTGCAGGGATCCATCTTCTTGGTTCTTTCGGTAAAGTCACGTAGAATGGAAATAATAAAATAATAAAAAAATTACATAATAAAATAAAATTCTCACGACGTTGCTTGCGTTGTGGCCGAAACGTTGTGGCCGAAACGTCGTGAGAATTATTTTATTATGTTTTATTTTTTATTATTTCCCTTCTACGTGACTTTACCGAAAGAACCAAGAAGATGAAGTCGGCAATTCTTGAAAATGTTTCCACGGCTGGCAAACCACCAACCTCTCGCTATGTGGTTGTGGCTCGCAGTCACCTACCCAACTCCAGTCCACCAGCGTTCCTGGAACATTGAGTGGGTAAATTAAGCACTGTGTGGAATTAATGTTTATTCTTAGGTTTTTTCGGTAAAGTCACGTAGGTAAAAAATGTAAATTAATAAAAGTAAAATAAAACAAAATAAAAAATCACGACGTTTCGGAGGCAACACAAGCCTCCGTCTTCAGGTGGAACCGTCACAGCCACGACAGCTGTTATTATGTTTTATTTTGTCGTGGCTGTGACGGTTCTACCTGAAGACGGAGGCTTGTGTTGCTTCCGAAACGTCGTGATTTTTTATTTTGTTTTATTTTACTTTTATTAATTTACATTTTTTACCTACGTGACTTTAGCGAAAAAACCTAAGAATATGAATCCTTGCAGTCACGAAAGCTTCAAATCTAGAATTTATGTTTACGTCAAATGCTTGTCAGCTCTCGATGGACGCTTGTTAACAACACAACAATGTTGTATTAATTCTGTATGCCGCCCGAATTTGTGGTCAAAATAATTGCACCTACCTGACTGTCTATCTCCTCAAGTGGTGTTGTTGTTGTTCAGGGGGTCCATTCAGATGAAACGGAGACATGGATAGAAAGATTGCAGCATAGAGAGCACAACGCAAGTACAGGAAATGTGTGCAAATTGTTTACCAAAACGAGATTTGACTCTAAATATTAATAAAAGATTAATCTAATTCAGAGCAGAAAATAAGTCCACATAGCCTTTGGTGGAATTCAACTAAAGCCTCGAAAATCACTGCACAAGGAACCACACAATTTAACAATCGCATCTCGTGTACACAATAATTGTTGTACATGCTATGTACTAGCTACACGGACACGAGGTGCAATGATGTATCAATTCATCAATAAATATTGATTATTAAGCTCATGACACATGCATTAAATCGAACGTAATAATGTTTTTAAAATGTTATACGTGTTGTGTTCAGGTAGCCACCTCCAACCCACTGGAGGCCGCTAATTAACACAATCAAATCTGTCATTCAAATGAAGATGCGACAATTAATGGCGTCACCCAAGTGTCGTTCCCGTGTTTGTAAAGAAATACAATTGCAACTCGAGCAACAGTAACAACATCCAAAAACGGAACAACAACAAAACAGTCGATCTATTGTTGCGGTTCAGCTCCTGTCACCTTGCCTTTTGCCGACTGCCACAGCCACGATCCAAGTGTTGCTGGCATCGGCCAAATAACAAAAAAGGTGGCAGCAGCATCAGAGGCAAGGACTTGCGCTTGAAAGGAAGAGTGCCCAGGAAAAAAAAGGCTTTAAGCCTCCACTTTGCCACATTAATCTGGCCTCTGCGCTACTGTGACACATTCAATTATATACCGCCGTGACTTTTGGGAGCGCTATGATGGATGTCTTTGCAGGAATCGCCCCTGCCCTTTCCTCATCAGCATCTTAATACTTTCCCCACCTCTTGGCAACCATTTGTCAGGAAGCCCGGCCCATCAATCTGTGGGAGATGGACAAAGAGCGATGGGTGGGTAGGTGGGGAGCTTTACCACGAAGTGGGAGAGGTGTGTGGAGAGGGGGTGGGGGGGAATGGCGAGGCCTTGTATGTGGTGGGGGAGCTCAGACATTTTTGGACGAGAGAGTCGCTGAGGTTGGGTGGTTGGGGACGGGTTGCTTGGGGGGAGGGAGGGAGGTTGCAAGGTGGTGGATGACGGAGGCGGGTGGAAGGTGGATTGGGAGGCTTGAGGCTGGCCAGGAGAGACACTTGGAAAATGGCAATAAAACCTCGCAAAGCGGATGGGCCTGCGCAATCCATCACGCGGCCGCTTACGCAGAATGTAGCGGCAGAAAAATGACAGCCACCGGCACTGAGGGTTGTTTTTTTTGCCTTTTCTTGCCATAGGCTTCCCCCACACCCCCCACCCCCGCCGGCATCGCGGAGACCGCGTAGATTTTAAGTCGGTAGCCGGGGACCTGACAGAATTTTCTGTACAGCAGCAGCAGCATCTTCTTGCAAGCAGCAGCAGTATCGGGTTAATGCCAAATTGTGTAGAATCCCAATTTCAAAAATGTAGCCTAAAACCCCGAGCCACTCGCCGCCACCCCACCCCGTTCTCCCCTCCTCCAAACCCACCTCCGGGCAGTGAACATAAGAAAAAAATATTTTATGCGCGATAGCCACGGCACTTTAGGTCCTTCGGCACGTTTTTACATTTAAATCGGCCATAATAAGGTGGCGGGCGTCCACGCAGCTTTTAATAAAGTTAATACTTTCTTGTGCCCGAGGGCGGCTATAAAGCTAGAGATTTCATTCCTGGTTAATGTAAAAGATGCTAATAAAACATTTTTTTCTCCCTTGTTCATGCCCGGTACATCCGATGAAAAAGGCTACGGGTGCAGATACTGTAAAACAAGTTCAAGACCTGCCTGTGCTCACTTAAGAGTACATGGTATGACTAAAGGAGCAAAAATCATCGCACGCAAGCACAAAGTAAAAAAAAAGCCACGTGCATCAGTGGGTTAGTGCAGTGCACGACAATGCAAGTTACCTAGGTTAATTACAGACTGTACACACACGCGTAACAAGGAATGAGCTTTGTTTCTTATTAAAATGTTCAGATCCCAAAAGGACAATTTCGTCATCTTAATATTTGACGTCAACTTGAATGCGTCTTCCAGGCTCACAAAAGCGATATCACCCAGATGCCATGTGCCACCGACGCCATTTTCTCTGACATCATACATTGTGGAGCAATCCGAAAAAACACGCAATTTTATCAGAAATTTCAAATATATTCCTGATATTTAAATGTTAACTTTGAAAAGCCGTATCATGTCCCTCACTCGCAGTGGCAGATCTAATGGAGGGTGAGGCGGGGGGGTATCACCATTCCTCTTGAGACTCTCGAAAACTGGTGTTTTATTGATATTTACTGTACCAGACAAAATAACATTGCATGTGTGTGCTTTGTTATTAATATAGGGCCCTTGGGAGGTGTTTAGATTCCCCTCTAAAGTTATCCCGGACTATGCCAGGGTAATAATGGAGCGAAGTTATTTCGAAACTGGGATAATTTATATCGCCTTGGTAAATCGTCGAGTCCTTTGCGAGAAGGTTTAATCACGCGCGTTTATGCATATCTTTGCAATTTCAGAATTAAGCGGGTTTTGTTTAAGCTTTTAACGCAACATGCAAATCTGTAAAATATTTAATCAGAGCCAAGAAGCGGGCACCTCTTGAGATCCCGAATTCCTTGAGGACACAAATACAGAGAGGGGGGGAGGAAATACCCCAAACAATAATAGCAACCGCGACACAAAAGACCAAATGCTGTTCCATTTGCTTTGAAAAGGTTCTCGTATGCAGATTTCCTGAAGCACAGGAATTCGACTGATTGCTCCGCAGAATTATCATTCAATATAAAAGGACCGACAAACAGCATCAAAGGTAATTAAAAGTCACGCGCGAGGAGCCTTGCGGGGTTAGGAATGTGCCCTGGATTAATGCCTCCGCCGCTTATTTTAAAACACAGGATGATCATTCTTATATTTGATCTTCTCCCCTCTGCCGCGAAGATGCCGGGGAGGGTGATGCGGCTTGGAGACGTGGCGGTCCGGGCTAAGTGTGGGTTGAGGGGTCACCTCGCAATGTCCCCCCACGCCCCTCCCCCACGGACCCCCCCCCCCCCCCTTGTCCTGCGAGAGCCACCGCTCGATAGATTAGCAGGCAACTGACAAGCGGAAATATTTACAGAGCTTTTAGAGAAAACACAGAGGGGGGAGGGGGGCGCAAAGGGGGTTAAGGAGAGGGGGAGGAGGGTACAGCCATGTGAGTGGAGGGCAAAGTGTAAAGAGATGGAGAGATAAACAATGCAGAGGACGAAGTCGCCGAGTAGATACAAATTAATAGCCAACCTCGAGTCCTCCATCGCAGCACCTCTGATAGGCTCCGTCGGGTGCGAAACAAGTCCAACATACAAACAACAGACGGTGGCAGCTTGGGGAGGGGGCTTCATCCAGCAGTGGATTGCTCATGGCTGCTGCTGCTGCTGACGATGATAATAAATAAAAGCGAGTTTAGAACGCCAGAAGGGAGCGGGTCGGCGGGGGAGGTGGTGGATCAGTGTTGAATGTGCTTATGACGGTGGCACCTTGAGAGAATCTACGCGCTGGTTCGAGAGGTCACGTTGAGTGGAGAGAGACGTGGCTTGGAAAAGGACACCGCAGGAAGGGGTCGTGGCCGGTGGTCACCGCTAACGAACGAAGTGGCAACCGGGGGGACGACGCCTGCCCCATCCCAGAGGGTGGTGGACAACTGCGGAGATGGGAGCTCTGAAATCGACGCTTACGTGAAGGCTCGATGAATTACACTGGTCACACGTTTTCTGGCATGAGGTTTTCCAACGGTTTTAAGGTAATTTTGGGGTGCCGATTCCCTAATCTGGCATGAGTTTTTGTCGACCACATCAGGTTTTTGAGATATTTAATATTGCATTTTCAATAAAAACTGCAGAAGAAAAATATTAAATAAATGTGGATATCTAAATAAAATGATATTATAAACACTATGCTAAAATACAGCACCATATTTTAACACTAAAGCAGTCCCTGACTCGCAACAACTTGTAATCATAAGTGACAGAGTTAATTTCGGGTAAAATCAATGAAAATGGGGTATGCCGATAGCATAAAAATGAGATGTGATAGAGCAAATCTGAGATCAGATTTGTAATCAGCACCCTGAAATTAGTCTAAAACAGCTGCAAAAGTCCAGGCCAGAATTTTTTTTTATTTTTTTGTTGACCAGTGTTATTGCGTTGCAAGACCGATGGCCTTTTTTGGGAGGGGGGGAGGGGGGGCTGTTCAGCCAGCAGTAGATTGATCATGACTGATGATAATGAACGGTGATCTTAATCCAACGGGAACGATGCAGGGGGTGGAGTGGAGGGGGGACGACCACGCACCCCGGGTGGACTTGTGTCAGTGGAGCGGCGTCTCGATGGACGAGGCTGCATCGACAGCGGACTCGTCGATGAGCTCCCTCGTGCGATTGACAGAGCCCTTCCCCTCCTAGCCGCCCTCATCACATCCCCTTAACCCCTCGCGTCTCGCCCCCCTTCGGGACCCCGGACACCGTTGCCCACTTACTCAGTGTCAGCGAGCAGTGAGAGCACCGCCAACCATTACAAATCGTTGCGGACAGATTTATTTTTTATTTTCTCCACTCAAAACTACTTTGTGTGTGTGCGTGTGTGTCCACACACCCCCCTCCCCTCATCTTGCTCTTTTCTGTCGGACTCTCTCCTCCCGATTCTTTTTTTTGTGAACGCCGGTGCTGCCACATTTATCAATCAGAAAAAAACTGACGGGCGATGTTTTTCTTTCTTCTCGATTTGAAACAGACAGAAGTGGGGGGGGGGGGGGGGTTTCAACACAGAAAATATCACCGGAGCGCATTGGGTAAATCATTTCCTTGTGTCCGATGCCTGCGAAGTGTACGGCGATAATGAAGTGCCCTTTTAAGGTGTCCCTTGACGTGCGCGGCATAAAATAGTGCGCCGCCCACGATTTTTTTTTTTGGGAAAAGTTAAATGTAATTTACAGATTTGACAGTTTGTTAATCTCGCGAAGCCGACTGGAATTTAAGCAGAGACTCTCTCTCTGTGTGTGTGTGTGCGCCCGCACAGGCGGCATTGTTAAATATTCGGAGGGCGCGCGCGCCCGCCCGCCCGCCCCACTCACATGCTAACCGCACAGTCCCATCTCCTTAATCCAAACGTTATTTTGTGGGATCAGAAATCGGTTTATTGCGGAGAGCCAAGGATGAAAGAAGTCTCATTTGTCACTTTAAAGTAGACAAAGGGAAAGGGATTTTTGTTAAGTCTCTGAGACTTGTGGAATGCTTAGCTTGTGTGTGTGTACGCGCAAGATATCACATGAATAAAAATAAAACGCAACTTTATCAAGCCACTGCTGGATGAAGGCATGCCCCATGCCGTGTAAGTCACGGGGGTTCTTTAACCGATGAGAGCGGTTGGCTACGTACGGTGCAAAGGAAATTCTACATACATGCGTACATATGCTGATGAGTGTGGGATGGTGAGGGTGAGGAGGGAGGGCTCTGGACTGGTTCAGATGTCATTCGCTACTGATGTTAGCCGTGGTCGTCAATCTTAACGTAGGTTACGAGATTAACAATAGTGACCTAACCACTGCACCACTACTCTGCCCCAGATATGTAAAT
Organism: Lethenteron reissneri; assembly: GCF_015708825.2. Classification (NCBI taxonomy): domain Eukaryota; kingdom Metazoa; phylum Chordata; class Hyperoartia; order Petromyzontiformes; family Petromyzontidae; genus Lethenteron; species Lethenteron reissneri. Next base: position 2,887,759 of record NC_083809.1, read on the forward strand.
AGTACATCATCTCGATGGCCTTTCCGAGATCAGATTGATTCATTTATAACGTTTACTTGGATTGTTCCTCTCTAGTAAAGTCGTAATAACAATATATGCATAGCGTGAGCATATACAAAGTCCAGTTGGTCATATATATTAATGTAATTGTGCCGAAACGCACAATGCTAAGTTAGTAGAGAAGCAAAGACCTCGTTTCTTATTGCATGGCTTCAGGTCCCAGAGTTGACTCAATCCTGTCGTCCATCCTCCATCATCATTACCACCACCACGATCATCATTATTAATCATCAAATTAGTCGTCATCATAATGAATCACCTCACTATCATCATGAGCGATCACCTTCACCGCTATAATCAATCATAATGCTTTATTATACTCACCATCACCACCAACAATCAAATGCATGAACATCAACAACATCGAAAAGTTTTATGCAAATTATCATCACTCAATCATCACATTCCTTCCATAACAGATATAATGAGTACCACCTCATAAGGCTGGGCCAACAGAACGTTTGTGGACAGACGAGAGCCACTGACTTAAGGAGCACAAAACCTGACTGCCTCAGTTCGATTGCCGGCCATGACTTACTTTTAAAAAAAATCTACACCGAAGAGCATGATGAAGGGTAGTCAAACGCCCATGACCGGTAAGGCCTTCATCCAGCAGTAGACTGACGAAACAGCCGCACATTGGCATTATATAATGATTATTATTAGTAGAATAACAGACAAGCATCTGCCTCAAACTTTTGTTCATTCCAGGCCTCTCCCCCCCCATCACTCCCCGTGGCTTTACACCGATGCCACTTAATCTGGACCCGCTGTCCAGTAATGAAGATAAAATACAATAATGTGCGGCCCATTAAATTCTAATTAAAAACCTAAATCACGGCCCCTTAACTAACCCGCCCCGTTTATCTGTACACGGCTACCAATCAGGGAGGCATTGTTTCATTTCGGCTCGTCTATGTTAATGTCAGCCCGCTGCTGCTCACTCAAGAATTGTGGGGAGGCCCCCGCTCGCAAATTGAGTGGAACCCAATGCTGCAGAAACTATCACGGAAATGTACCGCGATTAATAAAACATCGGCAGCCCAACGAAGGGGAAAATAGAAGTCGCTTCTAGTTTTCTTTTAACCCTCACGAATTCAGCTTCGATCGACTCAACAAGGCCCCTTTTGTGTCAATCCACCGCTACACGACGGACCTTCCCCCGCGCCTTGCGGGGCCCCTCGAGAGACATGATTTTCACCATACTTCACCACGCTGGTCAACGTGGCTTAGCGGAAGGTGGGAGGAACGCAGAGGAACGATGGAGTTTCGTTGCGCTGCCCTCTGCCGCACGCAACGCCTATTGCTCCTGCCCTCTGCCGCACGCAACGCCTATTGCTCCTGCCCTCTGCCGCACGCAACGCCTATTGCTCCTGCCCTCTGCCGCACGCAACGCCTATTGCTCCTGCCCTCTGCCGCACGCAACGCCTATTGCTCCTGCCCTCTGCCGCACGCAACGCCTATTGCTCCTGCCCTCTGCCGCACGCAACGCCTATTGCTCCTGCCCTCTGCCGCACGCAACGCCTATTGATCCTGCCCTCTCCCGCACGCAACGCCTATTGATCCTGCCCTCTGCCGCACGCAACGCCTATTGCTCCTGCCCTCTGCCGCACGCAACGCCTATTGATCCTGCCCTCTGCCGCACGCAACGCCTATTGCCTCCTGCCCTCTGCCGCACGCAACGCCTATTGATCCTGCCCTCTGCCGCACGCAACGCCTATTGCTCCTGCCCTCTGCCGCACGCAACGCCTATTGCTCCTGCCCTCTGCCGCACGCAACGCCTATTGCTCCTGCCCTCTGCCGCACGCAACGCCTATTGCTCCTGCCCTCTGCCGCACGCAACGCCTATTGCTCCTGCCCTCTGCCGCACGCAACGCCTATTGCTCCTGCCCTCTGCCGCACGCAACGCCTATTGCTCCTGCCCTCTGCCGCACGCAACGCCTATTGCTCCTGCCCTCTGCCGCACGCAACGCCTATTGCTCCTGCCCTCTGCCGCACGCAACGCCTATTGCTCCTGCCCTCTGCCGCACGCAACGCCTATTGCTCCTGCCCTCTGCCGCACGCAACGCCTATTGATCCTGCCCTCTGCGTGTGGCGGTCGCCCATCCCCAGGCACGGTCCCCCCGACTCGAGCTTGCTTCGCTTCTGACCTCCGGCGAGATCGAGCGCATTTCCCGGTGATTTGGTCAAAGGGTCCACGACACTTCAAGCGGTGACAGATGCCAACGGCTAGGGCATGCCCTTCATCTACGACTGCTGCTGGTGATTTAAAGCAATGCAGAGGCCGTTTAAATGAAACACAAATTAAGACAGTTACAAATATTGTACGAGCCCTTACGTTGACCTAAGCGAGAGGTGCTCATGATCACGCATCTGTTTTCCACGTTGACCCCGTAAGGTCACAACCCAGGGCATGGGGGGAGCGCATCTCCCTTAGCAAAGAGCAAACGCGGCCCCTGCAGGGCTGGCCCAGAGGAGCTCCTTGAGGTCTCGCAAGCAGAACGCTCGTAGGGTGCGAAAGAAGTTCAGCACACGTACATACATACGGAACATTATTCATTATCAAAACACAATCAGCCTTATTGTGCCCCCCCCCCCCTGTAATGCCCGGGGCAATTGCCTCTGCCCCCCTCCTCGCCCCTGTGGACGGTCCTTGCAGTCCGGTTAAAACAAGTCGCGGTTGGTGCTGGTTTGGGCCCAGTAAGGGCTATCCGCCATTTGCCTAAATTCGCACCAGCAGGGCCGGGCTCGCTTACTTCCCCAGCAGCCGTGAGGACGCGGCAAGAGAGCCGGCGGCAAGAGAGCCGACGGCGAGAGCACTCACCCCGACTGTGGCAGCCCTGCAGAGTCGCGCGGTTGGCTACGTACGGTGCGAAAGAAGTTCAACATGCATTCTGCCCCATAGTCTCAACACTACCCATAGACTCATTTTCCAAACACTCAGCACTGCACCTTCGATTAGCGCGGTTAGCGATGCACCGTGCGCGACAGCAGTTCGACATACGTAATGTGTACGTACGTAGATGAGCCTCCAGGTTCGCCGTAACTCTGCTCGCAGCGTTCCAAGAATCCAGCAAAACGAGAGCCTCAATTCGCAATCGCTACTACGACGAGTTCATCCAGAGGGTGGCTAAGCCGACTAAAACGTGGCCCATGCCGAACACGTTTACAAGTTTAATTAAAAGCATTGCGAACACCTGGCGAGAGAAAATTGAAATGTCAAACACCGGTTAGAATAGGGATTTTATGTTCCAGACTAAACTTCTTGTTCCAATAGTCAAAATAAATGACTGTGGATAAAGACGACTGAACTATTAATGTTATTCTTGTCTCACGATGGAACGTGTTCATTTTCTTGAATAACAATTCAGTCTCTCGGGTCTTGCAACATGTACGTTTCTAAAAGTGGGAATCAAAATCTGATCGTTCTTACTCGAATTCAGAAAACGTGGACTGCCTGTGATCCAGCACTGTGTGGAAGCAGCAGCGAGGGTTGATGGATCACACGCAGATGGGCTTCGAAAATCTCTTCCCCCCGTGGGCGTCGAGGAGTTACGCCATTCCCTGGCTCGCCAGGAGAAGGCGGTACGGCGAGTTTGACTCGTCGCCATCTGTTTTCATCTGCACGGGGATACAGCGTTACCCCCTCGCACAAGTGTGTGTGTGTGTTTCTTCTCCGTGTGCTCCGGTTTTATCCCACGTGTATGAGAAACACTCGTCATTAACTGGCTAAAACATCTTCACAAATTAAAACTGCAATGCAGCAGAGCCCTCCTAAATAAACATTCCGAGGACTTAGTGCAACTTCCCTGCGTAAGTAAATTATGATTGAACATTCTTGTGTTATCTATCATCAAGTGAGGTCGTAGCACAGGCGTTAGACAGAGAGAGAAACTGCGTATGTACCCCGTCTCTCCATTGTATTTGTTGTGACATGACCAGGCCAGCGACGAAACAAACGATCAATCGCCGGTGTTCTTTATGCAGTGCCTTTGACAATAAGGCGAGGATGTGGCTTGGTTAGTTGGGCAGCAAAGGGCTCCTAATCATGAACAGACGAGTTCAAATGTTGTCCAGGGTTGTCACCACAGTCATCATTATCATTAATGCAATTATCGTTAGCGTCATTATCACATCATCATAATTGCCATGTCATCGTTATATCATCACCACCACCACCATACTTGTCATCATCAACAGCATTGTTGATGATGGAAAAGCCCCAAATTGTTAGAAAAACGTGGAATTTCCGGGACTGACTTAAAGCCAACAAACAGCGACTAACGCTCCCCTAACGCTCGTTTGTGAAACTGGGGGGGGGGCGGGGATGACCTTGACTGACGTTTGCCCACTGAACATCATCATCAGCATCATCGCAAAGCACTTTAGAGACAATAAGCATTTAACACGCGGTCAATACGGGGAAAGGACAATACAATATCCGCGTGCCAGTTTTGACGAGGGCCATGCAGAATGTGTCCAACAGCGTTGCCTCCAACCATCCCTGCGCGTGCCTCGCTGCGGTTTGCGAGGCCACTTATAAACAAATTGCTCCATCCGATGATACAAAAAAAAAGCCATTACGAATGCCACCTCCATCAACGACGCCAAGTGCTGAATTGCCGTGGTCGTTAAAACGGCTCTCGAAGGGAGATTTGATCAAATTCGTGACTTTCAGGCTCCCGGAATAAAAAGGAAATGCAAGGTATCGAGAGGCCACGGCAAGTAAATTATTCCGCAGTCATGGGGTGAGCCGCACTTAAGTCCCTTCCTTTCGCTCTATAACAGCCAATCGATTTTTAATCACATTTAATGAACTGAGATTACAGGATGGCAATTCACACGGGTGTGTGATAAAAGTGAATATATGGACCCCCCCCTCCCCACACACACAAACAAATGAAGTCACTCTGCGTGGCAAGATCGGGCCAATTGGTAATGCAGGGGTTTTCTCACCCTACGTGGGGCTTGTGGCTGTACAGCTTCTGCGATGTCAGAATCAAAAGCTAAATCTTGACTTAAAGCTTCAGAATCTTTTTGGATACTGGAAGAAACCGACGAGCTCGCCCGCCCCTACTGGACAGATGTCCAGAACACGTCTCCTCGGACTCTACACCATGGTTTTCTCGCATGATGTCCGACGTTTCGCTGCACCGTGCTGGGCCTTGAAGTGAGATTTCTATCCCTGGATTGTAAGCAGTTAGGGGAGGCTATACAAGGAACTTACCCCCATGGTTTCAACTGCCACACGAGGAGATAGAATCTAATCAGCGATCTAGAGATCGCATCTATCCAGTGTATTGAAAATTAGAATCTCTATTATTATTGGAGGAATCCGATGAGCTGTAAAGTTATTTCACAGATGTTCACTAGGGGCGGGTGAGAAAGGTATACCAGCAACCACTACAAAACACGATATGAGTGCAAAGCATAGGAAAAATGAAAAAAAAAATTTACATATGGAACCGAACTATTTTTTCTTTTACCAGGTAAAGCCCACTGAGTTATGAGCTTCTTTTTTTCAGAAGCGACCTGGCCACAAACGACAGCTCAACGGAGGTGGCTTATCACGTGGAGCCTCCCAGAGCGTGAAGGGAAAAGAACAGTTCAGACTGTCGTGTCCAAGAGCAACTGGCGCGACGACCCAAACGCACGTCGGAGAGGCATTGACATGGACCGGGGGGGGGGCTCCACGGACTCAACAAGAACCTCGTGCTCTCTGTGTGCGTGTGTTGACATCATTGGCGATGGGGAGACCAAGGCGGGCCGCAGGGCCTGCGTGGCGCTGGCGACGCCACTTCCCCGCGTCACAGCGCCAACCTTGGTAACGACGACGCCTGCATCAGAATATTTGTTTCCACTGGAGGAATCCGAAAAGCTATAAAGCTCTTTTTCAAACGGATGTCCAGTACTGCGGAGGTATCATCGCGGTCGTGCTGCAATTTCGGGTTGTGCTTCGGCGTGGCGTCGTCCGATCTAAATTAACGATTCTGCAGAAGCTCTCGGCGAGTAGAGCGAAACGTCGGACACCACGGCGGTACAAACCGAAAGCACACAGTGCAGATCACCGATCGCTGAACTCGGTTACGAAGGCTGCAAAGTTAAAAACCATAAACACGAAACAAGTCACGTACAAAAATAAACAATGCTGACCAAACCTTTTCCAAAGAGAACATTGCCGGCCGAATAAGTGTACAACACAAGCCGTAAAATAAAAAATATATATTACGGCAAAGTCGATGCCTGTGTATGGTTTAGCCGATGGGGGCATTCGCACCGAACAGCAAACGTCTCATCTTAAACACCACACACACACACCGCTGTGATTCATCGCCAGCCTTAATAGGCGCTCGCAAGCAGCGCTCGCTCCGACGCCAGCGTTAAACACGGGAGGGGTGGTGGTATCTCTGTGCTGTCTTTCGATCATGCGCGCATCTCCCGGGGGGGGGGGGGGGGGACACGCTTCTTTATTAAATTGACAGCGCCCAATCGCACGGCTAGGGTCAATTTGGGGGGCTGGCAGGGGGGGCTGGCAGGGGGGGGGCCTTTCCACATCAAGGCGGCTTTGGAGCGCGAGTGAAAGAACACTCGGCAAGCCGGGACCGATAGCCGCGCCGATAAAGCGGCGTTCAATCATGCGGGGCATTTCTCGATATTGGCAGCCGCGTGTACACACAGCGCTGGGAACACAGCGTCGGCCTCATTTCCACACGCACACGACCCTGCAAAAACTAAAATCAGTGCCACAATGTCAATGTATGCAGCCCCGTGTGGAAAATTAATTGGAGGTCTTCATTACACTTTTTAGTGCCAATCATTAAGTCATCTTTGTCTCTTTCAAGATTGTGCTTTTGTGGGGAGAAGACGGGGAGGGGGGTGTGGGCTGGTGAGTTGTTCATTCCAGCTGGGCACAACAGGATTTAATTACCGCGATAAACATCGCGACACAGAGAGGCGCGTTTAGCTGCGTGGCCTGGGAAAAAACACGTCTCCCCCAAAGCCACAATTTCACGTCATTTAATCATTCGTTGTGTCTCGGGATTCGGTGTGCCCTCTTGGAGCGCAATCGTGCACGCGGCGATGTGTCCACCAGCTTCATTCTCGTGTTTGGTTTTAATCCACCCTCGTCTCCCGATGTTTCGACTCAATGGAGTTGGCTCGGTGTGGCCAATGCCACTGAATACACCATTCGCTCTCTATCTCTCTCTCTAACGTGTCGCGTGCTTTATAACGCACTCGTTTATCGATATAAAAAAAGATGAACCACAAAACCTCGCCGATGTCGTTGAGCACAAACGAGCACGCGAACCTCCCCGGTTCATCCTCGCAGCTTCTATCGAACAAAGACGGACACTGCATCGCTCGCTTTCAGATGCACTTCTGCGGCCGTCTGCAGAACGCCTCTTTCTTCCGATATCAGGAGCTATGCACATTTAAATGTAGATTGAAAACTCACTTCTTTAGAGCTTGCTTGCTGTGCTAATTTTGTCGTCTTTCCCCCGAACATCCGATTGGCACGGCTGGCTACGTACGGTGCGAAAGAAGTTCCACATATACAATGGCGGAGGCAGGATTTTCAGGTAGAGGGGGGGGGGCAACCCCTCCAGCAATGAAAAATGATAGAGGAGTTGTTAGTAAGTAAGGAGTTGTTGGTAAGTAAGGACTTGTCCCTTGCTTTTTATTCGACGCGTGTGCGGCGATGGCGCATCCATCGATCGAGGGTCGAAATTCGAACCTCGTTGCGTGATCGGCATCGCGCTCGCTGAAGGTGTTTGCCTTCAGGGAAGTCGTGTGGACTGTATACACAACTGCGCACAATTCTGTGAGTCACTTATAACTGCTTTGCCGTTACTTATTGCCAATTATGGACTCAGACTATTGCCCTATCATCTCATAGAGTCCCTGTCACGTAATAATATGCTACAGTGGCGATGGGGGTCGCAAAATAACGATTTATTACTAATAAACCCCAATGATCCGATCGAAATTAGGGATTTCGATGAGATCATTGAGGGGGCATGTGCCCCCCCCCCCACCACCTCCCCCTCCCCACTGGCTCCGCCAGTGCATATATCCAAAGCAAGCGCGAAAAATGCTGCTCGTGTGGCGACTTCGCGACGAGCGTTCACAATACGCCACTCCACCACATCAAGGCGAATGATGGTTAAACAAAAACCCCACCACTTGTGTGACTAATTTATGACTCACCCCCATTAATAAACTATCTTAGAACGTGAGACTTTACATACGCGCAAACAGCCCCATGTTAACGAAACTCAATTAATCCTTACAAAATAATGCCAGTCTACGGAAGTGATTTGGAGGTAGGATGATCGGGTCACACCCTCGACTTTCACGAGACCAGGATGGCGAGATGGTGCATGTACAGTGCAGTGCAGCAAGTAGGTGTCTGACATGCGACTTGGTCCACGGATGTCGAGCGAAATATTCTCAAAACGCGCGGGATTTACTGAAGGCATAAAAACAGTGCTGGGAATTTCCCCATCCCCATCGCAAATTCCCACCCTGGTCGCAAGCACGCAAAGTCAACGCAAGCCCCCCAATGACACGTGGGGGGAACGCCACCTCGGCACGGGTCCCTTCTTTCGGGCCCGACTTGTCACCAACTCGACTGTTAGGGCTACTCACGTAGCAAGACAGCCAAAATTACAGCCATTTCGGGCAGTGTGCCACTTCAGGGCACCAATTGTTTAATTTACCCACAGCATAAATAATCGCTCCAAGCCTGGGGCGTGCCATTCAGACTCTGCCTTCTCGACAGACCTGTTCTCCACCTGAAGACGGCTGCTTGCGTTGTGGCCGAAACGTCGTGAGAATTATTTTATTATGTTTTATTTTATTATTTTATTATTTTTCTTCTACGTGACTTTACCGAAAGAACCAAGGAGATGAATCCCTGCAGTCACGAAAGCTTTAAATCGAAATTTACCCACAAGCCTTTGTGTTATTCTGGAGCGTCCTCTGCTCCCCCGCGCCACCAGCGCCTCACTCCCACGCCTGGATGTATCCGCTCTTCTTACGCCCTCTTCTTAACTCCCCACCCCACCCGCCTTCTTTCCAGAACTTTCCTCCGCTCCACCCTTCTTGCATTGCAGGCCTTGCCGAGCACCCCACTCGCGCCCCCCCCCCCCCGCCTCGGGTCCCATGCAGGTCAACCCCGGGTCACGACGCGCACGGTGCAAACTATACAACGGCGAAAAATTACGCCGGTCAAATATTTGAATGAAAACTCTGCTGAAAGAGCCTTGTCTGTGTGCATGTTGAACTTATTTTGTACCGTACGTAGCCAAACGCGCAAATCGGGAGGTGCAGGGGAAGGACAACACACGAAAGACAAAATCGGTTCTAATGCAATTAGTTTTCAATTTAGTATTGTGGTGTAGTGTATAGTTGCGTCGTGTTTAGTGTAGTATGTAGTGTTTAGTGTAGTATGTTGAGGTGTGGCTTTCCTTGATGCGTTCTACAGCCCTTTGCCAATCCACTGCTAGATGTTCTCCAACCAGACTGCGTCGGTCTGTCCTGGGGGTTGATTGATCATACTTCGCCATGCTGGTCGGTGCATGATTTTTTTTTTGGAGGGGACCCCCATATTTGATTTAGATATCGCTCACCGATAATGTTGGCCGTGGACGGGAATCTAACTCAGGTAGCCGTGTTCGTAGCGTGCAGTGCACCAACCACTGCGCCAAGACCCCCCCACCCCACCTCTTGATAAATACATATACATATGTGAGTGTATACATGTGTACACTACGGATATACTCTTTGGTTCATTCGGTAAAGTCACGTAGGTCTATGTTCACCACGATGGTGAGTCTGAGTTAGTAAACGATGGGAGCATAGATGTACACGACAATATGTACACTGCACGCGTATCTGGCCGACAGTCGGCGAAAAACGCGCCCAAGAACACTTCCACTGCGGGGTTGGGGTGAACAGCAAAATCCGGCGGTGTGCACGAGTTGTCGAGATTGTTGAATCGCGAAGCCGTGAGAGATGGGGGACGCGGATTTGGGGGGCACGCCTTGAGGCCCTTGAATCCAGCAGTGGATAATTACGGCTGATGATGACACAAGGCCAGGAGATGGCAGTACGGCTTAATTCATTGCATCCAATTGTATGGCGGTTGCAGTGCTACCACCTCGTGTAGGCGAGACCATCTCCGGGATTCTCCCCAACAAAGCCATAACCGCTCATTAATGGAATTGGCCCAAAAAAATCCCAACATTTTATTCCTCGCCCCCCTCCTTTAAAAAAAAAACATGTTGAGTCTTGGGACTCGGCGAGGCTTTACTGGACAAAGAAGGACACGATTATATCCACCGTGTTAATATCACCAGAAACCCACGCGGCCCTAAGCGCCACCGCATTTCAATTCCCAACGCGAAGTCATGAAAGAAGCCCCCCCCGCCCCCCAACGGTGTTTTATTATTCGGATGGATTTTGTGTGTGTAACGTTTCACGCCCACAGGAGGACAAAACTAAACTAAAAGCCGAAGAACACTCACACGGACATGCTTACCGCGCTCTCGTGCACACACACACACACATATACAATTATATATTTGGTAGACGACATAAAATGCCGTAAAAGTGCAAAGCTATCGGGGTCGGGCAATAACGAGCGAGGCGTTGTCTGGTGGTTGCTCTGGTTGGTGGGGGGGGGGGTGGAGTTGGTGGGGGGGGGTGGAGTTGGTGGGGGTGGAGTTGGTGGGGGTGGAGTTGGTGGGGGGGCTCGCACCGTCGCGATCGTCCCCCATGCCCGCGAGCCACCTCGAATCGCTTCTTCTCGGGATTTGTGTCATTCCAAAGGAGATCCCATCAAGGCCCGCTGAGCGCAAATGATACGTGTCAGGTCCACACAGGGGATGGCTCTCCATCATGGGCCAGCCGCAATCCCCACCCACCCACCCTCCCTCGCTCCTTTCCCCTCCAGCTCTCCCTAGCCGGCCTGCCTGTCTGCCTCGACACCATCGTAGCAGCTGCCGCCACCAGCACCACTCAAATAACCGCAACTCGCATGGCCATACGAGCACTAACACGAACATCAACCACCACGTAAACACACAGCCACCACCAACGCCACAACCACCTCAAAATAAGTACAAAACAGCCACGAATACCAACACCATCTCTCAGAACAATTAAACACAGACTACATGGCCATCAGCACCACAATCACGACCAGGGGACACGAAAGCCAGTATCAGCACCACCTCCGACAAAGACAACCGCTAATCGGCTGCACCATTACCAACACTCACACTTCAGCGACAACCACGACTGAAGACATTACAACCACCACCAAATGAACAGAGCCACTCACAACCCCTACGAATACCACCACCAAGAGCACAACCACCATCACAAGCTGCTGCTGCTGCTGGTGGGAGGCAATGGTGTTAGAAGCAAAGAACAGTCCAGCAAAATGCATTGTTGTATTGTACATCTATGCTCCGTTCGTTTACCAACCCAGACTCGCTAGCGTGATGAAATATTGTGAAATAACCCCCACGATCCCTCCCACAGGGCATGGGCAGGTGCTTATCGAGCAGCAGTGGATTGGCAAGAGGGCCTGTGAATTAGCCCGGAGGGAAAGCCGCACCCCACCGGCTGAATTCTATTTGCCGTCGATTTACACGGCCAGTGATCGTGGGGGTCGCATCTTCAGGAATCGCAGCTCCCGACACCGCACGAGCCAAACTCGCACGCAAATCCGCTCCGAGCATGGCACAATCATCCACACAGAGGGAACCAAACCCCTATACTTCTATCTCAAAAGATAAAAACAAATTCCCCGTATAACCTTAACAGGCTGTGAGGGCAAGTGCTGGGAGCGAGTACCACCTATGAAGTCCACCACGGTACAAAGAGGGGGGGGGGTAAGTGACCTGCACCATGCACGTCCGCCTTTGTCTCCATAGTGGCGATGTTTTACGCACCGCTCCAGATACTCATTTGAGGCCGAGCCGACCTAGGGGCGGCCAGGGACCGGTTCAGAAGAAAATCATCACCTGGTGTTGGTGGCCGTGGCGCTACCCGCTACGGAGACCCCCTGTACAGCCTTAACAGGCTGTAGGAGCGAGCGCGCACGACCTCTCCCACAGCCACACGCTCAATCTAAATACAGCAGCCTCGTTTTCATACACCCCCGCCTCCCACTCTGACGTCTGCCCGAGGGTAGAAATTTAACACCAGAAATTTAGCAAATCCACCCTTCCCCTCCCAGCCCCTCCCCCGGTGGCCTCCCCCCACCCCCCTTGATAACCCCGCGGAATTCCGGTGGCCATCGCATTCCGCGAACAGCGTTTTACGACGAGAGAATGAGAGAGGGGGTGTTGGGGGGAGAGTCTGACGAGGCACAGATCGTCACTGGAGCGTGGTAGGGTTTTTTTTGCCCGGCTTGGCGAGGAGAGCGAAATGAAGTAAATTTGCATGCGGAATTTGACAGATTCGCCCATCCCCCTCCTCTGCTCTCTAAGGCTGAGCTGGGTAGTCGCACACCCGATCCGCAAGCCGATGGACTCCGGGCGATATTTGCTTCCTTGCGAATGGGCACGTGTTCTTCTCGGCGTGGCTAATTACCTGTCAATTGTGCTCTCAGAGACCTGTCTGGAAGGAAAAAACCCATAAACGTCCTGCTGAAACTCATTCAGTTATCCTTTTGACACATTCATAGCACTGCCCCCAAAGTCACCACTTTGCAGTATTAAAACATTATTGGAGACGCATTTCCCTTAATGTCGAGTAGATGTAAATCCTTAACCATTATCCTTTTTCTCCAGGGTGGCCCAGATGTATTGTGATCCCCCCCCCCAATGAATTGACCACTGATATATTTTACCCTTAGCATGTTAATTTGTTTACAGTAAATCTTACTTTAAAGATTTTTTTATATAGAATTAATGGGCGTCACAAGTCATCTGGACCCCCTGGTAGAGGGCTAAATAAATCACAATCACGTGAATACAACGGTGCTTCGGTGGTAGGTGGTCGACAGCTAGAAACCCGAGTGTCATTCCCAGCCAGGGCTACGACTAACATCAGCGGGCAGTGAGACCCACGTCGGACTTGGCTCTCGTCGAGTCTTTAGCAACCCGCACTGATGACCAGCGTGGTGAAGTATGGTCAAACAACAACAGCAACAACCGCCATGACCGACACGGTGTTGATGCTGGAAGTGGATTGAGAAAGGGCCGATAATAATGATCTTTTTTTGTGTTAACATTTATAGAGTTCGACAGAAAAGATTGTAAACAAAAATCTTAGAAATACAAAGAGAGATCATTTCTATATTTCCTATGCACTAAATATTTAGACAAAATAAATTAGACAAGATAAATATCCCTGTATAGACTTAACAGACTGTTGGGGCAAGTGCCATGGGGGGGGTGGGTAGGCCAACACCACGCCCGACCGCCTTTGTCTCCCCAGTGGCGATGTTTACACACTGCACCAGGTACTCATTTGAGGCCGAGTCAAACTAGGGGAGGCCCAGGACCGGTTCAAATAATCGTCACTGGTGTTGGCCGTGAGCGGGAATCGAACTCGGGTCGCCGGGTTCATAGCGCAGCGCGCTAACCACTACACCACCGCTCCCCACAGAACACACACGCGCACACGATCCAGTGGGGCGCTTTTCTAAGATGCAGCACCTTTTACAAGCGGTGATGAAAATGGTTGTCAGATGACAGATCACCGGAATTTTCCTAAATCTGCCGACTGGAGTCGAATCCGCCCCCCCGTGATTGCCAGAGATAAATGGGGATTCCGCTGCTGTTGTTATTAATGTCTCATTAGAAAGCCGCGCTTGGAATATTCATAATTTAGAGAGAGAGAAAAAAATGTTAATTTGGCACGGTAATATAACACTTTAAGGCGCGTTATAATTAACATCGTCTGAAATATGCTGCATGGAGGAGATGTTACTGCAAGTGGGAAGGTAGGAAGGGCGGTGGTAAATAAATAACTAAAATCTTCTTGGTTCTTTCGGTAAAGTCACGTGGAAAGGAAATAAAATGATACAAATTAAACATCATAAAATAAAAATTCTCACGACGTTTCGGCCACAACACAAGCAGCCGTCCTCAGGTGAAGACACAGAGCTGTCGGAAAGACAGCGTCCCAATGAACACCACCAAGCTTGGCGGCGTATATTTAAGCTGGGTCGGGGGGAGGAGAGCGCCTTGACAAAGGAGTTTACATATCAACACCGGAATTAAGCCTATTGATGGAAAATGCAGATATGGGATTAGTCACACTTTGTGGAATGTGTAGGTGGTGGGGGGGGTCTCAAAGTCATATTTTTAAAAGAAAAAGAACTAATACTTTCTGGAGAACGGCCGAGCGTGTCAAGTGACGGTTCCACCTGAAGACGGAAGCTTGTGTTGCCTCCGAAACGTCGTGATTTTTATTTTATTTTTATTTAACTTTTATTCATTTAAATTTTTTTACCTACGTGACATTACCGAAAAAACCTAAAAATATGAATCATTGCAGTCACGAAAGCTTCAAATCTAGAATTGTCGGCTTTTTTTGTTATCCCGAACAGAGGGACACGCGGGGGGGGGCGGTGTTTCCTGCAACAACCTTGCAGTCCGCTCGGTTTGTTCCAACAGCGATTCACGTTCGGTGGGACCCCCCGGTGGGCCCTGTCCCACCCGGCACGGCGTCCGAACCGAGGTCGTCGTCTGACCGAGTCCGTGCGAGTCGGAGGCCGCGTGGCACACGCAACATCGACAACGCGGGTCTCGCTCGCCCAGTGCCGGGCTGGTGAAGCCACGCGCTCTTTTAGCAACGAGTTCCACTTCGTTTAAAATCACCCCGCCGCGAATTGTGTGTGTCTGTGATGTGTGTGTGGTGTGTGTGTGATGTGTGTGTGATGTGTGTGTGGTGTGTGATGTGTGTGGTGTGTGTGGTGTGTGTGATGTGTATGGTGTGTATGGTGTGTGTAGGTGTATGGTGTGTGTGGTGTATGGTGTGTGTAGGTGTATGGTGTGTGTAGGTGTGTGGGTGTTGTGTAGGGTGTGTGTGTTTGGTGTGTGTGTGGTGTGTGTGGTGTGTGGTGTGTGTGTGGTGTGTGTGTGGTGTAGTTTGTGTGGTGTGTGGTTTGTGTGGTGTGTGTGGAGTGTATGGTGTGTGGTGTGTGTAGGTGTGTGGGTGTTGTGTAGGTGTGTGGTGTGCGTGTTTGGTGTGTGTGGTGTGGTGTGTATGTGTGGTGTGTATGTGTGGGTGTGTGGTGAGGAGTGTTGCTTTGCAGCCTATCGTCATCTGTCACAGGCGCGCCAACTCGCTCGCTCATTCCCTCGCTCGTGCGCCAATTCGATAACTCATTCTCCTCTCTCACTAAATACTCACTCGATAGATCTCAAATTCTCTCACTCGCTCTTTAATCCTTTCACTCCACTCTCTCTCTCTCTCTTACCGAGCCACTCACGACGTTCTTTCTCACGCTCCCTCTCTCTGTATCGCTCGCTCACCAAACCGACTCGCGCTTACTACCTCACTCGCCCACAACCCCGATACTCTCGCTAACTCTCCCTTTCACTTAGAACCCATTCCTCCTCCACGCGTTTGTAACGGTGAGCAAAGCAGCATTCGTCAACGAAACTCAACGCGACAACCCCCCCCCCCCCACTCGATGGGGGGTGGGGGGGGTAGACGTCGCGAGATGACGTAGTATATGTTGTTTACGGCGTTTATTGTAAAAATTCGGTCACAGTTCCTATGATCACTGTTACATTGCTTTTATGGCTTTATTTTGGTGATTTTAGAAAAGTGTTTTGGTTTGGCCATGTCTGTTTGTTGTGGTACGGAGTCAGACTGATGGCCTTAATCCAAGTTGTCTTGTGGTTATTGTTGTTGTTGTTGTTTGACTTGCCTCCCACTGGGATTTTTGCACACAGCGTTGGTGTACGGTGCTTTTTCTGCAATGTTTTGCTGTCTTTTCTTGGATTTTCTGTTTGCACTTAGTCACATTGTCACTTTAAGATGTTTTCTTGTTCTTGTTCATGTTTTTTGTTTGTTGCGGTTGCACCCGATTCAAGAGCCGAATGGCTCACAGGGCTATACCTAATAAATGAACTTGAACGAACAAGCCGTGCTCGAGCCGTGTGATGACGATGACGACGACGATGACGCCACAAAGACAACGACGATGACGCAGCAACGACGGAGCGAGACGCTTTGCGGAACACAACGCAACACGATGACGTCATCGTCGTTACATTTTATCATGCCACCTTTTTGCCAGTATCAAAGTATGAAAGATAAAAATAAGATTTTACCCTTGCTGGCAATAACACAGGAGACGTTAAGATGTTCAAACACCAAATAGAAACCTTTCGCAAGGAATCCAGTTACTGCATTAACCACACGGTGTGTTTGCATGTTCACCACAAGTGTGACGTGTGGTTAAAGCAGTACTTTCATTCCTCGCAAAATGTTTCTATTTGGTATTTGAACATCTTAACGCCTCCTGTTTAATTGCCAGAAAAAGGGTAAAACCGAATCGTTTTTTTTTTATATAATTCCAACTTTTCTTTTATATTAAAACACTGGTAGGAAGAACAAAATGTCGACGATTTTCAGCTCAAATGAGCGTTCACCGCGTTGTTCATTTTATTTGCATCCCCGAGCCAGTGGTGGAAATTCCACGTTCCTATGGACGAGCATCATTCATAGCGGTTCGACTTTTCCCACAACGCGTTTCATTTTTTGGGCATTCGGGATTGCCTCCTTCACGTCATAGCCTGACAATGATCGCAGTAGTACATTGTTTTGTTTTAAAGCGAGTGGCGGTGGTGCAGTGGTTATTACAACGGCACCGTGAGCCCGTCAAACCCAAGTTGTGATTTCTCAGTTTGGACCGCCGTCGGTCCTGGCACCGCTGTCACCTCTGTCACCTCTTCACCAACCGCTTCACCAACCTCTTCACCAACCTCTTCACCAACCTGCACGGAGCAGCGTGCTCACGCATGGTCAGACAACCCCCTCTCGTGCGTGACACGGGGACGGCTTCATCCAGCAGTGGTTTCACAAAGGGCTGCAAATTATTGAAAATATCATTGTTTTTTTACTCAAAAGCGATTGTCTAAACATTACAATAAAAAAAAATTTAAGTTCAATAATATCCACCCCACCACCCTATAGCCTGTCCAACTTGAGAAAGTTCAGCCCACCCTGTAAAATCAACGATCAGGTTCTGTACATTTAACCGCATAGATCTAACGGTGGGAAATGTTTGCAATTTAGGCCGTTTCAAAAATATGTTAACACGGAAATGGGACTATTGTTTTTAATGGAAAAATAATGGATAATACACTGTAACATGAAAAGAAATGTATGTTAATCGCTTTAAAAAGTCAAATCTGGAATCTTCTCCAGGTGGTCTCCAGAGCCTGGAGGCTCATTTATTGCGGTGTTATTGCAAATTCTCAGAAGTGTTTAAAAAAATGTAAGCACCCTGTATTTTTTTGTATTGGACGTACCATACGTCGGAATTGTGAATACAAAAAGTAGATAACACACAAAAAAAACTAACCAATGGGAATTAGAACATTTCCAACCTTCCGTGCCCGGCCAGGCACGGTGTAGTTTTCTATTGTTTTGTTATTTACAGAAGTCGCGTGCAACCAAGCTACCCCGGGCACGTAAACTCGGACAGAACGTGCGCGCTCACGCCCGCGTGTCACGTGGTGGTGGAGGAGGCACATTGAAATAAACGCTGCAAGAAAACATTTCCACTCTTTTCGCTAAAATAATAAGATATATACAAAAATTTCACGCACTTCCATTTCCTCTCCCGTCCGCAAATCCGGCAGTAAATGGAGCTGCCACGCCCGCGGGGGGCTAGCGGGGAGAGAGAGAGAGAGGAGGGGGGGCACGGGGTACGGACATCACCCGCGCGCCCCGTTTCCTTTCCCATTAACCCACGCGCACGCGCGCAACCCCACGAGGCGAGAGAGTTGCACCCAAGCCCCCCCCCCCCACCAACCAACCAACCCCGCCACAATTGGCTGCAGGGCAATTGAGACCGCAGTGTTTCTTCCCCCACTTCCTTCCAATTGCACACCTCCATCTCCGACACACACACACGTTCCCCGTTTCACCGCAGACTACTATTCTGGTGCCGTCGTTGTTGTTGTTGTAGTAATGCGTCGGGGCTGGACGACGACAACAGGGAAATTTACACGTGAAATGAATCGCTCGGACATTGGCTGAGATTGTGAGAAAATTGTCGGCTTAAAAAAAAACTTTATTTTAGCGTGGAGGGGGTTTATCGTCCTCGTCGTTGCTGTTTGTTGTTGTTGTTGTTGCAGCAGTTGCCGAACGATGGGTGTTTTATGTCCACAAAGAGACTGCGGCAGAAGATGTGCAAGATAAACCCGCCGTGGAATTCCCGATTGCGGGAGGGTTAACCTCAGCCCCCCCTAACCCCCCCTTGCAGTCGCCAAACATAAAAAACCGAGCTGCAGTTGATCTCGGTCGCACTCTCTCTCTCTTCCTTTCATGTTCTGGGGTTTTTTTTCTCTTCCACCACCACCCCCTTCCACATCTTTTGTAGGTCAGCGATTTAACCGTGCACGAGGTGATGAGGGCCACAGAGGCCAAATTGCGTCGAGGCCAAAAAGGCAGGGGGAGGGGGTGAGGGAGAAGGTGGGGGATGGGGGGGTGGCCACGTTTTTGTAGTGGTGGAAGAAGGAGGCGTGGAGGAGGCAAGGCGAAGCAAATTAAGCAGACGCGTTTCCCCCCCCCCCCCCCCCATCCAAGTGACTCAAGAGGCCCTACAGATTCGTAGACTTTTTTTTAGGTGCATCAATTATCAGCTCAAATTAAAATTCGTATGACTGTATCGCGTTAATTTCCATAAAACGCAAATTCGTGTCGCTCATCCCCATCCCATCTGCATCTCTCTGCTCATGTCACTACATCTCTCATTTGCCTTCCATTTATCATCTCCTGTTGACAGTCTCCGAGCCGTGGGTTGTGCTTTTTCATTCCTACGGCAGGGGCTGAGTTTCTCTGTAAGACTTCGCACCAAAGTGGTATTCATGTTATCGACCCTGGGTGGATGATAATGGGCCAAATTTCCTCATGACTGGGATCAAAACTCACCATCTTATTGAGCCAAACCGTCCTATATATATATATATATACACTGCAGTTTTTTTCAGCAACTGCATCTCACTCAGTTCCTGAATACGCTACCTACACGCGTCACGAAACGTCGGACATCCAAGCTAAAGTCGAACCCGCACCAGGATTTGAAACTCCGAAATTATCCCATTCGTGAGCCACTTGCTCTCTCGCCGAGCACCACCCCTGCTAGGCTTGGCGGGGAAGGGGGTGCAGGAGGGGGGGGGTTGAGAGGCGGCGAGTGGGGGGGGTGCAGTTTGATGGGGCAGAGCGCGAGAGCGAGGGTCGGCATATCGGGGGGCGCCGTGGGGCACCCACGCGCGGACTTTGGTGCCGCGGGGGTTCTGCCCTCGATGGAGGCCCCGTCAGACCAGGAAGCGTGCCCGCACGCGCCATTACACAGCGGGTCCTGCCCCCCCGCCCCCGGCCCCCGGCCCGACCTCTTCTCGGGCAGTCCCAGGCTCATGTCTTGCCGCCCGCGACATTCAAGAGGTCGAAAGTAATCTGCCCTCCCGCGGATGGTTTAAACTGCGACGACGGTAGCGGCAGCAACGCTCAGCGTTGTGGGGATGCCGAGGCGCCGGTGAGCAAGCGATGTGTCCGGCAGGGAAAACTCAATTATACTCCGAGACGAAATGGCCAATCGTCCAAAGCAGGAGCCGCCCTCGATGAAGGTTTTGCGACTCGGTCGAGGCTTCTCTGCGTAATTGAATAACCGCCATTACCGCAACAGCGCGATTAAGTGCGCAAAGCAGCGTGGGTATGCACGTGCTTGGAATCGCACGGAGCGACAGGGAGAGAAGCGCATGGTTTAGAGATCGCATGCAAGCTCGAAGAAGCATTACAGAGTTGAAGCTTTCGTAACTGCAGGAATCCATACTCTTTGGTTCTTTCGGTAAAGTCACGTAGGTAGAAATAAAACTAAATAAATCAGACATCGCGGCTATCGCATTTTCACCTGAAGACGAACGCTTGTGTTGTGTTCGAAACGTCGTGATTTCTTTTGTTTTATTTCCACCTACGTGACTTTACCAAAAGAACCAAAGAGTAAGTATTACAGAGTTGTGCGAGTTTGGGTAGGAACACGTCACTCAGCAGAGTTGGCTACCACGAGAGATACACATCACTAATGGTGGCGATGATGATGATGATGGTGGTGATCATGATATTGCGCTGAAATCATTTCAATAATGCCTTTGGCGCCGTCACCGCCGCTACAGCTACACGTGCTGTAGAAATTGCAGTATGTTGATCTTGGATGTATTATGTAGAACTACTTTGGCAGCGCGCACAGCCAACGGTGCAAATCGGAAGTCGTCCTCAAAAGACCTCTTGGACCGCTTTTGTTTCCCAAGCTAAAATTGGGATTATGGGTGCACACAGTTCAATACAGCTGCAGTAGCAAGATGATGACAAATGCATTTTTATTCAATCAAGGGTAGTATCACGATGACTTGAAAAATACTGTCATTCCGCCATCCGTCAATTGGCGTGCCGAGCAAGCAATCACAACCAGCCACTCCAACCATTAAACTCACACCTTTTAAACAAAATGAAATTGGCCTCTTAAAAATATCAAACAGCCTTCTCTCTCTCTGTAGTGCACATGGGACGCGTTTAGCACTCATCAGGCGCGGACCGTTTTGGGTCACGCGGACATGCAGCTTTGTGAAACGTGGCATGGAACCGAACGTCTCGTTTCTGTGTGCGCAGCGTCCAAACCACCGCGTGGCGAGTGCGAATCTAATGAGGGTGGAGTTTGTTTTTTCTAGCAAAAAAAATCTCTACAAGTGTCAAGGTATTTTAGACGAGGCGATCAAAAAAAACCTTCGCACTGGATTAGGCCCCGTGGCAAAAAGTCATCGAGAGAGGCAAGTGAAGGCGGCGATCGGGGGAGACCTCCTCAGCGCGAGATTCATTTGCGCACGGATGGAAACGCTGCCCCCATGAATCATCGTCGTGAGTTCAAGTTACGGGTAAATTCAATTTTCTATTTTTTTTTTACATTTTAATGTGTAGTTAAGAAACGCGTCAAATCGTCATCATCATCACCATCGCCGCCATCGTCATCATCGTCATTATTAGCGCCATAACCTTTATTTCTATAACGAGGTGAGACAGCAAGTGAGACCTGGGATATGAAAGAAAATATAACAAACGAAGCAATTGCATAACAAAAATAAGTGTGTGAAATGCTTACATTATTTGCAAGTCAAATATACAATTAACATTAGCATCATCATCAGAGGCAACACATTAACGCAAAGCAAATGAAAGACCACGGTAAGAGGAGATGAGACTCAACTGATCAAGAGCATGTTCACTCCATTTCCAAGTAATTAATTCAGCTTAATTATAGAAGCGATTGAGGGAACAGATGTTCATTATAAATGAGAAAATAGTTTTTCATATTGCTGTAATTTTCATTAAAGTCAATAATATCAATGGAAAAGACAAGCCTTTAAACTACCCTGATTACAATATATTGTAATACTCTACCACAATTTGCATTTTATTTGAATTGGTCTCTCTCCCGTGGCATTCAAATCGTGCCACGGCCATCGGTGTCACGAGTTACAAAAAGAAAATCCGTTTGTAAATCTCGCACAGCAGCGTCAGAGGCGAGAGATTTTTCCACGAAGCATCTCTCCAAACAACCTGTTCCGAGTGGCCTTTTAATTCCCCACCCCCGCCCCGCACGCTCTGCTATAATATTACTCATCACGTGCCCGTCAAAGCGATATTTTAATTACGTTTAAGATGCTCTTCTTCTCACACAACTCTATCGAGGCCATCGCCTCACATTAATCACGTGGGGAGCAGAGTTGAGTGGGGGGGGGGGGGGGGGGCTGGGAGCTTGAGATGCGAGAATCGCAGGTTTTCGCACGGGATGGCTGCCGAAACCCAGATTCGAACCCAGATTTCTGAGCGTTGTCGGCTTCGACTGCTCCCGACAACGTCAGAGCCACCTTCCTAACCTAGCGGCATCTATCGCAACCCCACAACCCCCCCCCCCCCCCCCACCTCTGTTTTATGTTCTCATTTATAGCAGAAGGAGGGGAGCTTTGTCCCAATGTAATATTTACAAGCCACGTAAAATGGAGCGTTAAGGTTGCTTCTCATACTGTGATGTAGAAGAGAGAGGCAATTGAGGGCACGGCTGACCTTGTGTTAAGGACATTGTTACAAATATGGCTCGGCAGTTCCACGCTGACAGACGACGCAGCCCGTTGCCTTCACCGACATCAACACATCTAATAAAAAAAACTCAAATAACCAACGATGACAGTCGAATATTAAAAAAAAAGCCGAGAATAACAGTGACATCTTCATCACCTTCCTCCCATCCCTACTAATTAATTCAGCATTCGCCTAAATCTGCGGCTTCTAAATTAATGTCAACTATCTTTAGTATTTTTCTATTAGTTTTTATGGCCCTGCGTATATTAAATGGTACTTAAGACGGGCCCGCTCCGGAGGAATTGCTAATGTGGGTCAATACACACTCCCGCAGATCAGATGTGAGTACGTATTGGGGGGGGGGGGGGGGGGTTGGTGCACCGTAGCGTGAACGGCGGACGAGAGAGAATCGTGCGGAGGAACGTATCGAGACGTCGCGCAAGGAGAAGTCCGTGCGCTGTTGCCCCCCCCCGCCACTCTTCCCAGGGCACCCCCTCTGTTTGCTGGCTCGCGCGAGTCGCCAATCCTGGGACTGGCATTAATTACGACTACAAGAGCATATTTCGACAAAGACAAAGCCCCCCCCCCCCCTCTCACCAACCCGTATGGCTTGACGTACACTCCTTCTTGGTTCTTTCGGTAAAGTCACGTAGAAGGGAAGTAATAAAATAATAAAAATAAAACATAATAAAATACAATTCTCACGACGTTTCGGCCACAACGCAAGCAGCCGTCCTCAGGTGAAGACCAGGTCTGTCGGGGAGAATTATTTTATTATGTTTTATTTTTATTATTTTATTATTTCCATTCTACGTGACTTTACCGAATGAACCAAGAATATGAATCCCTGCAGTCACGAAAGCTTTAAATCGAAATTTACGTACACTGTTGGGGCAAGTGCTGTTTGCGAACACCTTTGAATGCCGGCACAGTGCACGAGAGAGTGGTGTGACCAGGATCATGCCAAGCCCCCGCCACCTTTTCACACCCCCCCCCCCCCAAGTGCTGATGTTTAAACACCGCAGCAGGTGCTCAATGAAGGCTGCGCTGATCTAGGGGAGGCCCAGAACTGGTTCAGATATCGCTTGCCACTGATGTCAGCCACGGTGGGAAACACAACACCAAGTGGCCCGGTTCGTAGGGCAGTGGGATAATCGCTGCGCCATCGCTCCACGTATACTTCACACACACACGACATATTCCGTGTAAAGCCATTCAATACTATATTCGTGCTATGAACGAGGGCCTATTAAGGACGGCGCAGCACTTGAAGTGGTGCGTAACCAGCAGGTGCTCATTTGAGGCCGAGTTGATCGAGCGGATCCCCAGAACAGGTTCAGACACCACGTGCCACGAGCGTGAATTGCTGCTGGGAATTCACTCCCGGGTCGCTGGGCTCGAAGTAGGTTGCAAAACCGCTGCACTGCCCCTCACCAAGCGGTCCTCGCTTTTAACCCAAGACTGTTGGGGGACACGTGGTGTTAGTGAGCTCCTATTAAGGCCGACGTGGCACACACGAGGGGGGGTCGGGGGTCGGGGCGTGGTAGTGTCAACCTCGGCGAGGTTCAAAGCCAGGTAGGTCCAGACACCAACTGCCTCTTGGGGGCCCTCGACATCGAACGGCGGTCACGGGTGTTTGTAGCGCGCGCCACGTGAACCGCTATGACACCACTCCACTCGACACGCGCAAGCACGCGTGCGCCTCTCCCCCCTCCGCCCAACTCGCCCCCCCCCCCCCCCCCCCCCAAGAGATTTTCTGAACGTGAAAGATAACGGACTTTGTATTTTCGCAAGCGCTATTTTCGACAACGGCCAACATTGACGCGCATTGTTTTGATTGCACTCTCAAGCGAGATCAAGAGGTTCAATTCAGTCAATCAATTGGTTTATTTAAGGGCAGGTGAGAGCAATGCCCTGGTACAATAACCTCCCCCCCCCACCCCCTCCGTCCTCCACCCCCCTTTTCCAGAGAGACCTTGGTAACGGGGTAAGGAATAAACAGTCGGCCTCTGTGCCCTCGGGGGAATTCAAGCGCAGATGCTGGAGCTCAGCAGCTCGGCGCCCCGAAAGAGGATGATGTGGCTCCTTGTCCCGCCTCTCAATGGGCGCTCTTAGCCTGCCTCGATTCAGCCTACTGGGGGGGGGGGGGGCACACGGTTGCAATTGCCAACTCTGGCAATGCCCACCTGTCAATCCAGCCGACATTGGAATCGTAGCCGAAAGCCACGCTTTTCAAGTTGATACCTGTTCAGAAGCTGTGCGTGTTGATGTTGGTGTCCTCAAAATCATCCCGGGGGTTTCCGCTGATCTCAATGGAAATGCTCTAATAAGAGTTCGCAATCGTAGCCACGGAGTATAACAAACCCCAACGATAATTAGCAAAACTCACTTATATTAAGACGTAAAATCACAACGTGTTTGCCCGGCACGTTGCGTTTGGGGAAACATTTGATCTGAGCACGAGGCACAATCCACTCGGCAATGCATTTCCCGGCACTAATTGCCATTCCAAATCGAACTGCCCTTGCACGCATTACCACGTGTGTTATAGGCTTGCTTCAGGGGGTGCGCGCTCGTTTGCTAGCAATGCAGCACGACACTTTGCCTTGCCGTACCACGCTCCCCTCCGCCTTCCCCAACCCGCACGGACCAGCGTGGTGAAGTATGGCAAACTAACCTCCACGACCCACGCAGCGTCGGGGAGGGTTTTACACATGCACGCGACTTTTCATTGAAAATTAACCGAATTTAGCAAAAAAAAATCTATTGACTCGCTTAAGTCAACACTGCAGTCCCAATTAATATCGAAGACCGTGACGATAGCCGTCCACGATCGGGGGGATGACCAGGTCAACCGTGCTAGTCATTGTAATCGCGCAATGAGCCGCCGTACGCTTGAGTGCTACCGACAGCCACGTAGCCCCCCACCCCCGCCCCCCGCCCCTCCCCCCGGCCGCCGCCCCCGCCCCCCACTCGGGATTGCTCGTTCTGCAGAGAACGATGCACCGTCACTTGCTGCAGGTGCAATCAAGAGTGGGAGGGCCCCCGCTAGAATTTTTTTTATTGTCATTAAGTTAGTTGAAATGTGTGTTTTTAATGTACAGCCCTGCAAAAGTGTCTCAATTAGAGGGAGCTTTCGGAGAGAGGGGGTATTTGTGGCCTTCTCTTTCACTCTGACCAGATATTTTGGAAGGGCGTTGGATTACCCCACACGTCAACCCACCACACGCAACCGGTCAATCGACTCGCTGTGGTGAACTCAGTCATTAGGGGAGAGGGGCGATATAAGAAACGTGCCCCCATTGTTTAAACTGCCACGCCGGGAAATCGAATCGCACCAGCGAGCTCTGGATCGCAAGCGCACTGTATTTAGATTGGCTCGTTGTCCTTGACCCGCACCTCAATTAGCACGGTTGGCTACCGTGTACGGTGCGAAAAAGTTCATACATCCATAGAATCAGAATCTTTATTCATACTGGAGGAATCCGATGAGCTTTAAAAAAAATCTATTTTTCACAGATGTCCACTATTAACCACTACACACCGCCACCGTTTCTATGTAATTAAACATGCGGCTTTAGAAATTGGGCCGTTGGCTTTTACCGTTTGAAATCTACCATCAAGCTGCTGCATTCCCTCCACACAAGGGGGTGCCATTCCATTAGGAACGGGGCAATGAAGACACTGCTGGACTTCATCGGGGAGTGTAATCTAAAAATAAATTATTTTTTTATCTTATTTTACCATGCAAGGGCCACGGAGCCATGTAGCTCTTTTTCAGAAGCGACCTGGCCACAAATTATAGCTCAACGAAGTGGCTGATCACGTGTACATTTACAGCAGCCAAAACTCTAAAGGCGCGATTGCTCATTAAAACCGGAGGACCCGGGAGAAAACTCCACGCGACCAAGGGAGAACTCCAAATATACAGGCGTGAGCGTCAGAATCGAACCCACGACCTCCTGTATACCAGGTGAGGTAGTTAACATGTCGCCATCAGTCACCCCTAGGCAATTACACGAATTGTCACCGTTCAGCGTCGCGATTCTCCAATTGAGACGATGAACCCCCCCTCGGATCTCTCGCAGAGCGGATGCTTCGTGCTCGACAACTGATCCGCGCAAGTGGATGTCACAGAGCTACCTCCGAGATCATTTCTAGTGACATCTCGTTCACACAGTAGGGGGCAGCACTTTCCCACCCACCCTGCGAGTGTAATGCTCAAACGAGTTAACCCCATACGTTTTATTTCAGAGATAGAATGTAGCCGTATTACAGTATAGAACACGTTTAATGTGGTACGTTTTTGTATTGTGCAATAATTTGTGACCGGGCTGGGACCATTAACTCCTCATACTTGAGAAACCCGGTTTAATCACAGGCATTGATTCTAACCCAGGTAACTCCAGAAGTCCATCTCAGTGATCCTAGTCCACGAGGCCAGGGCATATCTCACCTGCCGGCACCAACCGAGGTGACATCACTTTAGCGCTTTCAATGTCTTAACGTGGTCTTCAACAGTGAATGATGGAACCCAATTGAAATGAGCGGGGGTCAAATCATTCCCTCGCATTGGTCGTGTAAATACATCCGTGAGTTTTTGCCACCTCAGGTGGTACCTCATTTTCTGCTCTGGCCCATGGAGTGACCCTCTGACCAACCTAACCACTTAAATTATTTTCTGAACATTGTGGTGAATGCAGTGACCTCTATCTTCTGCAGGGGTCACTCGAAACCTTTCTACACAGCATTTAGAAATCATAAAAAAACACGTCCATTCTTACAAACATGGTGCAATGCATATATGGCGAGCTTTTTGAATCGATACAAATCGATTAATCAATGGGCCTTTGCACACCCAGTGTGCAGCCTCTTGTTCGGCATGAGGTGGTGCTTTAATCACCAAGCGAGACAAATCCAACGCAGAGATGGAGCGATGAGATGAGCTCACGTGTGCCGGTACTTGGTGGCATTGTTGCATTGTCAAAAGACGGTAGGTGGTCATTTGGAGACCTTCATCCAGCAGTTGACAGATCATGGCGCCATAATGATGGTGGTGTCACAGAAACACTCGCAGAATCAAAAACATAGCCCAGGAGAGGCTCCACTTGACCAGAGAGCAACTTTACATTTAGCTGAGCACACACAAACGCAGGATTCATGGGCAGAAGGATCATTAGCAAATTACTTAATGGCGTATGCTCGTTTTAAAGTGTGCGTTCGCTGCTATTATTAACATTTAATGCTCATTTGCTTAAGTGCGGTGAGGCGAAGGGAACATGAAAATATTTGACAAGCCTCACTGTAGGCTTTGGGCTTTCCCCAGACACAGCAGTCTCAACGCGCAGCCTCCAAGTCACTTGTGTAGATGGACGAGTCCTTAAAGTCAACCGTGCCCTTAAAACAAGTATAACCCGTAAAAACAAAGTTTTTCACTATAAATCCTTTATATGCGTGGCGGCTAGAGTTCTCTCGTCCTCTGGTTTGAGATGGCTGCCACCTATGGGTCAGATGATTGCATGGCAGCATTAAGCAATTGGTAATTAAATATAATATTTTTGCCCTAAAAAGTGTAACATTTTGGAAAAAAAATTTCACGAACATTGTCTCACACAACGAGTTTGTGTGGAAAATGTCAGCTCGATTAGATCACGGGAAGTGGGTTAAAAAACGACTGAAAGATTTGCAGTCCTAAGCAAGCAAGTGAACTTAATATGGAAGCGAGGCGGTTGAGCTTTTCCATCAGAGCAACATATGACGTCCTTCCAACACCAGTTAATCTTCACCAATGGTATGGTGAAGATCCGGACTGTGCCCTCTATTCCATGCCAGCCAACCTCAGGCACATTCTCACAGGGTGTAAAACAAGCCTCACCCAAGGACGCTACACTTGGCGTCACAACTAAGTCCTTAAAAACCTGGAGGACAAGCGAGCTGCCACCAACTCCCTACCACCCCCAGCAGCATCACACCCCTTACGGACGACCTTTGTCCGCGAAGGGGCTAAACCACCGAAGAGCGGCTCTACACCAATAGAGCGAGACCAGCTGCACTTGGCCCGCGACTGGAAAATGCTAGCTGACATTGGCCGGCAACTTGTGTTTCCTCCGGAGATCGCAACCACCACCCTAAGACCTGACATGGTGCTCTGGTCCCGTTCGCTCAAGAAGGTCTTCATCATTGAGCTCACAGTACCCTGGGATGACTCAGTAGATGAGGCTTATGAGCGAAAACATCTGCGCTATGCCGATCTAGCTGCCGAAGCACGGCATCATGGCTGGAACACAGAAGACCGACTAGTGGAGGTGGGCTGCAGAGGTTTTGTGGCAACATCTACAACCAGACTGCTTAGAGACCTGGGAATTAAGGGCCAGAGCCAGCGTTCAGCAATTAGAGCTGTATCGGAGGCGGCAGAAGGCAGCAGTCAGTGGCTCTGGATGAAGAGGAAAGACCCCAGCTGGGCCCCAAAGTGAGAGGGCCAGGAGGTATGCAGTCAACAATGCTTGACTCAGGGAGGAGGACGCCCCTGCCATGCATAGTCCCATGGGATGTTGGCTATCAACAACAAGGCAACTCCTATGACTAATTGGGAATGGGTCGCAAGCGTAGGATTGATCACCCTGTCGCTGGCCGCCTTTGGGGAGGGTGTATAGTATGAAAGGCCGAAACACCCTAGGAACCAAAGGTTCACTACTGACGATAAGCTCCCCAAATTTCACCAGGCTCACTGTTCATGAACTCTTAGAAGTGCTTGCACAAAGGATAGTAACATCTCATCCTGTGTTCTTTGGAATCTAAAAAAAGATCAAAACTTAAAGCCTCTGGAGAAGTGAAAGCTGGACCAAATGAGTAAGCGATGTAATAAGTAGAGGCGCCTTGGTGGTGAGATATTCTCTTCCTTGCCTGCGATGCAGGAGGTTGTGTGTTCGATCCCGTCCCCTGACGTCTCTTGTATATTTGTCATTTGAATCTTTTCCCCGCGGCCGCGTGTATTTTTTCTGGGTCTTCTGAAATTTCGAGTATTTGACTGCCATAAATGTCCACGCGATAAGCCACTTCTCGTTGGGTTATTATTTGTGGCCGGGTCGCTTCTGAAAAAGTGCTAAGTAGCTCAGTCGACATTACAGAGTCAAATAAGAAACATATTGAGTTGTTTTTTTGTTCATAAGGTTCTGGAGCGGTTATAGAGGCCTGCGCACTTGCACTGTTATTAACCCAGGGACTCGAGTCCAATTCCCGGCGGTGGCTCAACAGTGGCGAGTTAGATCTGAAAAGCCCCCCACCCCCACTTCACAAACTCGTACTGACCAGAGTGGTGAAGTATGGTTGAACAACCACCATTGCCGTCCGAGCATGAAGAGACCTTCACCCGGAAGTGGATCGACAAATGGCTGTAAATTCATGTTCCTGTTTCAAGATGACTGATTAAATTCCACAGCGATGAGATATTTTAATTTGAGACAAAGTAAAACATGGTGCAGTGGATACTACAGCGCCCATCTGCAGAATCACCTTTCATCACTACAGCGAGAATAAAAGGAGTACCACACTTGTGACAAATTGCGGTTCTGTAGACAAACTTGCCATAGCAATGTGCAATTCATATATAATATGTGGCCGGAAGATGGTTGTACAGCGACAAAGTCTAAAATCCATGTGTGTAGAACTTGGAGTTCCGTTTGCACGATTGGTTCTCTCCGGGCTCAGATTTCCTCCCACACGACGCCAATCACTCAATCGTAGAATTCATGGCCAACGATCCCGATGTAGGAAGACTTTCCTGTGCGGGGTGGGACACCACCAAGGCTGGGTAACTACGAGGCTTTCCTGGATAAATACAGGGGCCATATGATCGCTGTATATTCATGATAAATTGTCACGGCGATGGCAGAGAATAGAGTCTCAAATGCAATATACATGAGCCGTATGCGGGGTAAGAGAGGCAGACAAGTCGTATGCAAAGGAGAAGGGGAGAAAAGTCACAAGGCTGGAGGCGAATAGTAAGGGAGAGGAGAGCCGAATGATTGGAGGTTGTTTCAAGCAGTAAGATGCCGCGAGCTCACGGGTACCACTGCCACCTAGTGTAATTTTTGAAAAATCGTATTTTTCAGTGGAAGGATGCGAAGCGAAACGGACATAAATTGTCGTGTTTGTAATGAGTGCCAGCCGGACTCGCACCTTCAGGAGAAACACGAAAATGAAATGTTTTTATTTTCGCAGGTAGGCCCCACTTAGCTATATAGCTCTTTTTCAGAAACGACCTGGCCACACAAGTTAGCTCAACGAAGGTGCGCTTGTGATGTGGAAATATATAGCAGCCAAATCATCTTAAAGCACGTTCCTGAATGTGGAGGGGAAAACAGGAGGAGAAAAATCCACACGACCACTGGGAGAACCCGCAAACTCCAAATATACAGCAGGCGTCAGGGTCGGGATCGAATCAACGACCTCCTGTATACCAGGCGATAAAGATTAGCATCTCTCCACCGCGGCGTTGTACGAGAGCCAACGCCATCGATTTGAGAAGCCAAGAAATCGCTACTTCGTTCAAATTAGACTCAAGATAAACCCAGAGACATTCTCAATAACATATTTTTGTTTTCTCTAAGGCCAAGGCGCAGCCCCTGCAATTGCCTGCTCATGTCACTGCTCGAGGAATGCGGCCTCCACTGGGGCGGGGAGGCTCTAGAGATTCCCCTCGAGGAACAGAGAGAGGATATGTGGCCTACTCTTCCATGCTGATCAGACATTGGTGCAAGCCGTGGTGGCAAGTACCCACACTTCACCCCGCCATGCGCACGACCTGCAGATTGACGGACTGCACTCTACCCATCGATACTGCTGGGTGGACGGAGGGGGGTGAGGTAGGGAGTGGATTAAAGAAACTTGCAGCGTCATTTCAACTGCCGCACGGAGAGATCGAACCGGAGTCCTCGATTGCGAGTCCAATGTGCTAACCACCACGACACGCCTTCACGGCAGCATCTTCTTTAAATGTATATTTTGGGGGGAAATAACATTTGCCATTCTAAAAGATAAACGAAAATTCACTATAACAGTCGTGTAGCGTTCGTCACACGAACGTTGCTGTTGATTTTGTTGTCCTATACCAGCACTTCCGATGCGCAATTTTGGCGCCGTATATACACACACACACACACAAATGCACGCACGTGTGTGTGCAAATTCACTCGGGTTCACGCAGGTTCTCCCCGCATTCATCGACCGGACACGCACAACAATGTTATCACAGATCACTCTCCGACCGAAACAACAACAACGTCTGCGCGTCTTCAGGCCTGCCGTGAACGAGACGTGGGAGAGCGCCATGGGGCCCAAGTGCTCACATCTTGCTTAAGAAAATTTGACGGAAGTTTTCTAGCTTCTTGGTTCTTTCGGTAAAGTCACGTAGAAGGGAAATAATAAAATAATAAAAATAAAACATAATAAAATTATTCTCACGACGTTTCGGCCACAACGCAAGCAGCCGTCCTCGGGTGAAGAACAGGTCTGTCGGGAAGACAGCGTCTGAATGGGCACCACCATGCTTGGCAGCGTATATTTAAGCTGGGTTAGAGGGGGAAAGGGGCGCCTTGACAAAGGAATTTGCATATCAATAGCAATTTAGCATATTTATGGGAAATGAAGATATGGGATTAGTCACTACTTGTGGAATACGTAGGAGGTGGGGGGGGGGTTCAAGTTTTCTAGCCCAGTGTCAGCCGGATGGAGCTGTGAGGATTGACAGCAGATAGAGAGTCGGCTAGCCAGACAAGAGTGTCCGAGAGGAGTCAAACGATCGGATTATTCGACAAGGATCCGCAAGTACAAATCCATAATCCTCCTTTATTCGTGAGCCATGAGAGGTGGGGATGTGGGTCCCGTGATTTAACTTCATGCGCGCTGCGGTGGCGAGATATATTCACTCCCTCGCTTGGTATGAAAAAGGTCGTGGGTTCAATCCTCACGCCTGTAATCTTTGGAGTTTGCACGTCTCTTTCCGCGTGGTTGCGTGTGGATTTTTCTCCGGGTCTTCCCTCCAGATTTAGAAACATGCGTTTAGCGTATTTGTCTGCTCTAAATGTCCACGTGATAAGCCACTTCGTCGGGTTATCATTTGTGGTGGCCAGGAGGCTTCTGAAAACCTGGTGCATTTGAAAAGTTTTGTTTGGTTAATGTGTCTCTCAAATGTGTCAGAGTAATCATGGTGTTTGCAAATCATAACTATATTTACTTCAACCACTTGTTTCACCCATCGACCGACTGACCTTCCTCCAGATAAATGCCTATTGTCAACTGGTGCTTAGACGCGGCCACGAACGACCGGTTTTTTTACTTCACACAGGAGCAGTCATGCACACGCGATGCGGGGGCCCAAAAACGAGGTGTGGCTGCATAGAAAATACTCAGCTGATGGATCCAAAAGATAAGAGTGACGCTTCGATAACACGGGGTTGACGATGTATTCGTGTTGTGGAAACTGGGCCAACATAACACAATATTTTAAATTCCATCGGTATATTTACTTGTTGGCACGCTGTCTGATCGCAGGTTTTCTGAAAGCATTTTTATTGTCGGTAAGAAAATTGCAAAAAACCGGTTCCGACCGTGCGGGTCCTCATCAGCAGAGTTAGCCCTGGATCGGCACATTTATTGTTGTTTGCAAGGTCGCCCAGACGTGACGAGAAGATGCTGTAGAGCCAAGGCTCCTACGCAAACATTTGTCTGCGTTAACTGGGATGGGAGGGCGGTGGGGGGCCACGATACGGGGCAGGGTAAGAGGGGGGGGGGGGTCGCAGGTAGTTGTAAGAGAGGTGGCGCTTCAAGTTTGTTTAAAATTCTTTGGTGGGAGGGGGTGGTCGCATGTACTCAGCGACATAAGCCGTCTCCATTAAAAAGGTCGAGGAGTGCTTTCTCGAGGAATGATCAACAAAGCGAGCATCTTCATCCCATAGTCGTAGAGCGAGGGCTGCTATCTAGCGGTCTCTCAAGTTCATATTCTTAGGTTTTTTTCGGTAAAGTCACGTAGGTAAAAACATTAAAAAATAAAATAAAATAAAAATCACGACGTTTCGGAGGCAACACAAGCTTCCGTCTTCAGGTGGTACCGTCACAGCCACGACAGCTGTATCAAGTAAATGAGAGATTGCAGGAGCTACCACTCCGTTTATATAATGGTTGGAGAAGGTGGTGGGGCAATGGCCGCAATTCTACACCCGAAGGGAGCGCCAAGTAATGCAGTATCTTATTACACATTGACCGCAATGAAGTTAGTAGATGGATTATACCGTTGTGGTTTCTAAACATTTTTTTTAAACCCATTCGCGTGGGCTGGAGGAGTAGCGGTGCACGGGTTCGCACGCCGCAGGGCGAGACTGGGTGACGTGGTGAAAACTCTCAGCTGAACATAAGTGGGGCGAGCCATATCAGAAGCTCCCGAGCAATTGGAGTGAAAGCGGCAGGAACTTCCCGGTCAATTAGAGCCTCGTTTGCAAGGCCTTGGCAGTTGTGTTGCACAGCTCTCCCACTGTGAAACCGAGCACAGTATTAGTTAGTTCCTGCTGAAGCTACCCAGAACACGGGAGCGAAACGTCGGGGGGACACCGTGCCGAACAGGCGGCAAAAAAATCACGAAAACACGTGTGGGGGGAGAGCCCCACAGGAGGACGAACATACCTGAAGCGCAATCTCATCGGATCCTGGGCATCCCCCCACCCCCAACCGCTACCAACAAAGACCGCCCTCCCCTCTCACCGTATAGACTCTACAGAGTATTGGGGCAAGTGCTGTTAGCGAGCCACCTATGAAGGCACGGCACACGACAGGGTGGGTGGCCAGCACCACGCCCGGCCGCCTTTGTCTCCCCAAGTGGTGACATTTACGCATCGCGCTAGGTACTCATCTGAGGCTGGGTCGACCTAGGGGAGGGCCCAGGACTTATGCAGATAATCGACACCGGCGTTGGCCGTGAGCGGGAATCGAACTCGGGTGGCCGGGTTCGTAGCGCAGCGCGTTCACGGCTACACCACCTTGCACTACCAACAGCCCCCGCCAGAATTTTCGATTTAAAGCTTTCGTGACTGCAGAGATTCATCTTCTTGGTTCTTTCGGTAAAGTCATGTAGAATGGAAATAATAAAATAATAAAAATAAAACATATTAAAATAATTCTCACGACGTTTCGGCCACAACGCAAGCAGAAGACTGTCTTCTCGACAGACCTGTTCTCCACCTGAGGACGGCTGCTTGCGTTGTGGCCGAAACGTCGTGAGAATTATTTTATCATGTTTTATTTTTATTATTTTATTAGCCCGCGCCAGCTTCACCAGCCAGCACCAGGCAGCCTGGTACGTCGTCAAACAGCCCCCATGACTGACATGGCATGGGCGGGGGGGGAGCGGGGGGCCCTCATCCAGTAAGAGACTGACAAAGGGCAGCACATTCTTCTTGTTATCATCTCGATTTTAAGCCGACTCAAAGCAGAAATAACTCAAGTATTCACAAGGCTGAGAACATTCCACCGAAATATTCGTGTCGTGTCCGATATGTATCACGCGTACATTTTACAAATAAAACACATGATAATTGGTTCTTTACCCTTCTATCTGGCAACAAAACTGACACCTTTTTGCAAGGAGTAAAACACAATTTCGCACAATGCAATTTTCTGGCATGTCGTACGAGCGAGCAGTCGTAACGATTGCCGCAATCGCTGCATGTGCACGAGTGGTGTGTTCGCTGGCTTGATGTTAGATCGGCAGTGAAGTCCATCTCGCGCTTTTGTAATATCCAGTTGAAGCGAGCAAATCGATTGATTCGATACGCTGGCGTAACGGTCAGCGCACGAGACTTACGATCCAGAGTTCGCCGGTCCGATTCGATCTCCTGGCGCGGCAGTTTAAACGATGCAGCAAGTGTGGTTTTTTTAACTCCCCCCCCCCACCCCGGCCCCTGTCCCACCCAGCAGTTCACAAGTGGGAGCGACGCAGTCCGTCCGATCGGCAGTCCGCGTGTGGCGGGGTAAAGTGGAGAGGGTTCTTCCCAACACTGCGCATACGCCTGGCCTGCGTGAAACAGACGGCCAATACCCTACCACCGAGGGGACTCTCTGGCCCTCTCCTCTGTCGACGGTGACGTGAGCGGGCAATTGCAGGGCTGCACCTTTGCCACCTTTTACACTCGGACAGTG
Organism: Lethenteron reissneri; assembly: GCF_015708825.2. Lineage (NCBI taxonomy): Eukaryota > Metazoa > Chordata > Hyperoartia > Petromyzontiformes > Petromyzontidae > Lethenteron > Lethenteron reissneri. The sequence continues at coordinate 2,923,345 of NC_083809.1, forward strand.
GAGGCAATGCTGAAGGCGCCGGTGGGTTTGCTGGGCAGTCGCCAGACCCCTCTCTCCATGGAAAGCCGCGTGGGATTATTGGCAGGGAAAACCCGAGACGGACTTCGCTGCCAACCTAACAGCGCGCCAACGGTACCGCCACTGGCATAGAGAGTACGCACATTCACGTATTACACCTCACCAAATCACGTCAGATCTTGGAAACCAAGCAGGACGGAGGAGCCTGGATTTGCGCTCGAAAAATTGGCGTGCACTATGCACGACAAAGGGTCATCGTCACAGGCAGCTGCAAGCAGTGCCGGATTAAGCTAGTGCGGGACCTGTATGATATGTTATAAAGGGGCCCGAAATAAATAAAAACAGATAAATATTCTAACTAAAATTTCTAACTTGCATAGCAAAGTAATTGTATTTTTTCATTTGCTATACAGCCAGATAATACGACAAATCGCTAACCTTAAACACCCGGTCGTTCATGAACGTTTAAGGCAGTACAGTACTATAGTAATTGAGCAAGTGCAGAATAGCTGGGTCGGAATTGATAGCTTGAAAGCATTGATCGCGGGACCCTTTAAAGTACGGGTCCCGTAGCCACACGTAGCAACTTTTGCGACTAGGATAATCCGGCACTGGCTGCAGGGGCCTGTGCTCGTTGCATTGAACATTTCCCCCGATGCTTCCACATCGATGCCAACAACAACACCTCCGTTCAGCAACGCCATGCTGACCAACGTGGAACGAAGTTCGTTTGGTCATACACAGCTCCCCCAGTGGAGAGGCCCTCGCAGAAAGCAGCAGGGGACTGACAAACCGGGCTGTTGTTCTCACACCATCACTTGAACATGTACAGGGTACGAGACGGGAATAAACAGCTGCGAACGTATTACGGCTATATACATGGAGCCCTGGGAAGAGGAAGGACGTCTGACATTACCGGCGTATCGTGAGACAAGTCAGAACACTATAACAGTAAACATGATGCACAATCACAGCACCCGGACCCCCATAACGCGCTGAGTTTTCGTTCAGGCACATTCCTAACTTCAAGGCTATCGCGTTTTGAAAAGCCAGAGCCAGTTCCTGCCTTTGTACGAGAATCGGCGAGCGTTACAAAAACAAGGGGAGGGGGGAATTCGCTCAGATTAATTTTCACTCACACGGTTTCTTGTCCTTCCCCCGCACCCTCCGATGAAGCACCGTTGACTACGTACGGTGCAAAAGAAGTTCTACATACAACGCTGGTGACTAAGGCATTCGGATATTGACGCTCGGCCTTACCGCATCCTGACTACCACACGGGACCCAACGGCTACGACACGTGGCATGCCCTGCTCTTGGTCACCCATCCAAGCGCTCAGCCAGCTCAGCTCTGCTTAAATTGCGCGATGCAATAAGCCCGTGTGCCTTTCTGGGGGGATTTGGATGGAGGTGCACGATGTAGCCACGAGTCCATAAAACACTTCGTAACGCTGGGCAGTGCCGGTTGGGGGAAGACAAATACAGAAATGGCCTTGGGGAGCCCTTCGTCCAGCAGTGGATTGATCATGGCTCCTGCTGACAGTTACGATATAAAAACATCTTGCTCAACAATATTACAGAGCTGTGATTTATTTGCCGACCCGTGTAGCTTATTCTTTAGGATTTCCAGAAAGACATTAGCTCTGCTTCGTGGATCATTAAGTCTGTAACAATGCATACTTTTCACTCGATTCCTGCCCTAAATAGCCTTTGTAGGAAGTGGTTGATTGGTGCGTTGTGCGAAAAATGTCTTTTTTCTCATTCATATATTGTAGAAGACTGAATTTCATTAACCCTTCAGCCACGGAGATTGAACGGACCGCCACTTGCGTGTGACCCACCCACCAACCCTCGCTACCTGCACCGTGCCACGTTCCAAAGACGGCTACGTTAGTTTATTAAACAAAATCTATTGAATTAGCAAACGAATCTCATGGACATATATATGTTGTGTTATGGATGTTGGCTACCAACAACAAGGCAACTCCTATGACTAATTGGGAATGGGACGCAAGCGTAGGATTGATCACCCTGTCGCTGGCCGCCTTTGGGGAGGGTGTATAGTATGAAAGGCCGAAACACCCTAGGAACCAAAGGGTCACTACTGACGATGCGCTCCCCAAATTTCACCAGGCTCACTGTTCATGAACTCTTGGAAGTGCTTGCACAAAGGATAGTAACATCTCATCCTGTGTTCTTTGGAATCGGAATATGTTACTTAATTTCTTCAACCGGGGGGAGGTGGAGGAGGGGGGATGAGGAGACAGAACGAAGCACGTTTTATTTATGTATTTTCGTAATGGGATCGTCGGGATATATGAAGGTGTAACAACGTATGCGCGCGTGTGGTTTGAGGGAGACGGAGACGCCACGTGGGGGAGGAAGAGGAGGAGGTTGGTGGCCCTGCCGACCTCCTCAGCTTCACCGTCCGTGGCGAGGCCGCCGCCGACAACGAAGACGACGACGAGAACGAGGAGGAGAACGAGGAGGAGGAAGAGGAAGCGATAGCTCTGGTCACGCGAGACGTCACGGCGGGAATGTGCCCCGACCGGAGGCGTTCACAGGCAAGACGACCCAAGCGAAGCGACAGTGACAACAATCAGGAACCGAAATTAATCACCAACCCACGACCACCGCACCACCAACCGCCTCCAAGTCCGCACCACAGCCTCCAACAACCCCCAGCCACCACCTCCTCCTCCTCTTTAGAACTCCTCTTTGTGTGCGAGTTTGTCGCCCTTCAGCCCGCACCTCCGATCAGCACGGTTCGGTGGTGCGAAAGAAGAAGAACAGACACACAAAGAAAAGTCAAAGATCCCCCGTGTAGCCTTAACAGACTGTTGGGGCAAGTTCTGTTAGCGAGCACTTATGAAGGCCGGAACGTCACACGACGGGGTGGGTGGCCAGCACCACGCCCGGCCGCCTTTGTCTCCCTCCTGGCGATGTTTACACACCGCACCAGGTACTCATTTGAGACCGAGTCGACCCTAGGGGAGGCCCAAGACCGGTTCAGATAATCGTCACTGGTGTTGTCCGTGAGCGGGAATCGAACTCGGTTTGCAGAGTTCGTAGTGCAGCGCGCTAAACGCTACACCACCGCTCCCCATGCACACACGCGCTCTCTCTCCCTCTCGCAGGTTGCACAATGCGAGCAGAGGGTTTATTCGCGAGCCGTTCAAATTGTAGGGATTTAAAACTCTCATTTTGGCCTCGTTCAGGTGCTCTCTGGCGCAACGAGGGTGCGAGCCCGTCACGTTTAACCGAGCACCACGTGGGGACCCCGCCGTCAGTGGCTCATGGGGGGGGTGGTACGGGAGGGGGGCCCCCCATCAATATGCAGCAAGAGTTTTGTTTTAGCTGCGCTGTGCCCGAGAGAGAGGGTGTTTTTTTATGCAAATTACAAAAGTTTGTGTGACACACACAGAGTCAGTTAGATTGTTTCACACCCACGCCCTTACCCACCCGGGCAAATCTTTCCAGTTGTGTTGTTGGAATTCATGTCACTGGATGGAGAATGCATTCGAAGATACGAATTACACGCCCGTGTGTGTGTGCGTGGTGGTGCAGCAGAGGGGAGCGAAGCAGAATCCACCGTCCTGTACAAGTCTTCTCTTGCTTCATGCGGGTTCCGTTTGTGCAATTTCGCGTGTACGCGGCGAACGTATTCCTACCCAGAATTCACTTCGTGCGGTTTGAATCAACTCATACGCAGCGAAACGTGGGACAGCATTGTGCGTGTGCTGTGTGCGCTACTCGGCAGACGTTTGTATCCTCGTGCGGGTTCGCTTTGTGTGTCCCTTATTTTTGGAACGCATCGAATACTACTGCCGCATAGAGCGAAGGAAAACGTGGACTTCTAAATGCCATCGGCTTCACCAGCCCACACTTGACCAGAATGGTTCAAATCCCACCCCACCACCAGCACGGCGTGGTGGGGGGGGGGGGGCATCCAGCAGTGGATTGACATTGGACGGTGCATGCACAATGATAATAATACGAATAAAAACACTTTCTATTGGGTACCATGGTCATGCAAGGCTGCACAATGTAATCACTTATTTGACCTTCATCAGCATCAATACAGCATTCCACGGGCTGTCCAAATGGTACAAAAAATATATACAATGCATACAATTATATATATATTTTTTAAACTACTCCTGAAAGGTTTGCCGATAAGCAACGCTGCAGAGCTTGCCCCTGCCTCGAGCACCGCGACTAATAACGAGCGCAGAAGCTAACACAGAACGCGCTTTGTCAATCCACAGGTTCGCGAGCGCTCTGTGCCCGCTGACCCGAGATCGATTCCCCAATGATACCCGAACTGGTCACGGGTACCCAGCACAATCGCCAATGCACACCGACCAGAGCCGTCAAGTTTGGCCAAACAACTCCCATGATCGTCACTATACGTGGGAGGCAGCGGATTTGAAACTGCGCACTATTGTAAATAATTACGTGCTATATGTATGTTAAGCGGTGATACACACCCCTATGTTAACAATACATCCATCGGTTCTGCTATGGAAAGAATGGACAACGCCATAGGAATGTGGAATATCCACCATAGGTCCATGACAACCAATTGAGATCAATACTGGCCAGCGTTGATTCGAGCATAGAGTTAATGGTTTGAGATTTTAAATGTCTCCCTTTCCAATGTTAGTCCAACTTGTACCATCAGCGCCGTTGTCATGGGACAAAGCGTGCATTCGGAAACTCAGAGCAGCACGCATTGTCATGAATGGACTCACTCAAGAACAAATATCCCCTGTATAGCCTTAACAGACTTTTGTGGAAAGTGCTGTTAGCGAGCACCTATGAAGGCCGGAACGGTACACGAGGGGGTGGATGGCCAGCACCACACCCGACCGCCTTTGTCTCCCTAGTGGCGATGTTTACACACCGCACCAGGTACTCATTTGAGGCTGAGTCGACCTAGGGGAAGCCCGGGACCCGTGCAGATAATAGTCACTGTTGTTCGCCGTGAGCGGAAATTGAAGTCGGGTCGCCAGGTTCATAGCGCAGTGCGCTAACCGCTACACCACTGCTCCCCACACACCCTCACACATGCATACATAGATACAACTGGAGGAAAATTGGTGACAGGTGGCATCACAGAACTACTTGTGAGAGATCCTTTCTACACTTTTTATCCACACATTGGCAAGTAGCACTTCCCCACACACCCTGCGCTATACAGGAATAGCCATGCCATGGTCATCATGGGATTTGTTTTTCCCCCAGAGCTGGAATTTTGCCAAATTAAGTTTGGAAAAACTTTACTTAATCTGAAGGGGGTAGTGTGTGTGCAGTCATTGGTGACCGGGCGGATAAAATCAACTCGCTACACTGAGAACAGTTTAATCGCGGCCGTCAGAAACCCAGATTTCCACCGCAGCACCTCAATTCTTGCATTGTCGGTGGTCTAACCTCTGAGCCACCCCGAGCCGCTCCTGATGTGCAATAGCGAAATTTATTTGCGTCACTGTAGAATTACCCGCGTTACGAACACAGTAATTACACACAAATGATACATTGGAATGCCCAAATTGTACCAACTCACATTGCACGTACGGCACTTTCAGAAGGGAAACTTGGGACAGAAGACAAGAAGCGAGGAGATGATGTGCGCATGCTTGACATTGCATCGAGAAGCAGAACACGTGGATTAGAGAATACGGCGGAGTAGGAGACATCGCATTGACAGTTATGAAGACCAAGTGCGCTTGGACAGAACAAATTCCTTCAAGACATTGGTGGTCCGGCAAACTAAATTACAAGAACCATTTTTTTCGCATTCGGGACAAAAACTCGCTATGTCAAGAGGCGCGCAATGCATATAAATACGTACACAACGTCACAGCAGCAGTCCGTAAGGAGTCGCATGTAGCTCCAGAGACTGCAGGTTGCCGACGCCTGCTTTAACCAGTGGTTCTCAACCTGGGGTGCAACCCCATGGGGTGCGAAATGCCCTTTCTGGGGGTGCACGACATGGCCAGATTTGTGTTAGAAGGTAAATCATCGAAAGACAAATTAAGCACGGGCAAGCAAGTACAACTACCTTGTTTCAAACTCTGCGTATTTATTAACATTATACATTTAATAATTGACAACCGAAGGGGGTGCAAAGGGTGCAGTAAAGGTTAAGAACCACTGATCGAAGGGGACGACGGCCCGTGGTCAAGAGGAGATGCGAGCCAAAGAAATCGTCTCGTGTTCGCGTGCAGAAGGTTCTCCATGGACTTGCACCGCGAGACTATGTTGAACTTCTTTCACACCGCACTTAGCCAACCACTCTAATCGGAGGTGAGGGGGGACAAACAGCTAAACACAATAGTTCTAAAGAAATAATTTTAAATCTGTGATTTAAAAGTGCGTAGCTCCGGTGGCTTCCGAGTATCGGAAGGAAGAGCGTTCCAGACGGCCGCAGAAGTGGCGATGCGGTGACGTCAGCCAAGAGGCAGCGAGAGACACGGAAAGGCGTTTTGGGGGAGGCATTCCGTGCAGCAGTGGATAAGATCACAGCCGACGACGATTGCATCTCAATGATACATTTTACAAGGCTGTAAAAAAAAGGTTAAAGAAATTCCCCAAGTCCTAAATTCCCATTAACGGACCCTAGATAGATAGAAAAAAAAAAACATAGTGCTCACACAACAACACAGAATCAGAAGTGTATTATCCGAGTGAATTACCCGTTGAGCGAAACAGCTCTTTTTCAATGGGGACTCGGCCAGCGGATAGACACAGCGCGCGCGCTATCACCAGCACCACCGGACCGGCCGTACGCACGCATTTCATTGTTTAATGTTGAGACGCCACCACAGCCGCACCTCGGCGGCACGCCAACGACCAGAGAAGTAGCCGCGTGGCTGCCGCGAGCCGGGGACAGTCAGGCCGAGCAAGACTGACTGACCGGGTTCCCCACCCCCCACCACCCAGAGTCAGGTGCGATGACTGTACAGATCTTTCGATGTAAAGCTTAAAGTTTATGTCGTGACTACAGCAGGGATTCATCTTCTTGGTTCTTTCGGTAAAGTCACGTAGAATGGAATAAAATAATAAAAATAAAACATAATGAAATCGCATATCTGCATTTCCCATAAATATGCAAAATTCCTCTTGATATGCAAATTATTTTGTCAAGGCGCTCTTCGCCCCTCCCATCCCAGCTTAAATAGTCGCTCCAAGCCTGGGGCTTGTCATTCAGACTCTGTCTCCTCGACAGACCTGTTCTCCACCTGAGGACGGCTACTTGCGTTGTGGCCGAAACGTTGTGAGAATCATTTTATGTTTTATTTTTATTATTTTATTATTTCCATTCTACGTGACTATACCGAAAGAACCAAGAAGATTTCGATTTAAAGCTTTCGTGACTGCAGGGATTCATCTTCTTGGTTCTTTCGGTAAAGTCACGTAGAAGGGAAGTAATAAAATAATAAAAATAAAACATAATAAAACAATTCTCACGACGTTTCGGCCACAACGCAAGCAGCCGTCCTCAGGCGAAGAATGAAACACCACCAAGCTTGGAGCGTATATTTAAGCTGGGTTAGAGAGGGGGGAGGTGGGAAGAAGAGCGCCTAAACAAAATAATTTGCATATCAAGAGGAATTCAGCATATGGAAAATGCGTAGGATGTGGGCGGGGGGGGTTCCAAATCAATACTATGCTGCTAATCCTGCATAATGCACGGGCATAGAATTGATTTGGAACCCCCCCCCGCCCACCTCCTACGCATTTTCCATATGCTGAATTCCTCTTGATATGCAAATTATTTTGTTTAGGCGCTCTTCTTCCCACCTCCCCCCCCCCTCTAACCCAGCTTAAATATACGCTCCAAGCTTGGTGGTGTTTCATTCTTCGCCTGAGGACGGCTGCTTGCGTTGTGGCCGAAACGTCGTGAGAATTGTTTTATTATGTTTTATTTTTATTATTTTATTACTTCCCTTCTACGTGACTTTACCGAAAGAACCAAGAAGAAAAAAACCAAGAAGATGTACAGATCTTATCGCTTAGATTTCGTTGTTATTTTTTTCCATGTTTATGTATAATATGCATTGTTTTTTTGGCCCCGAGGTTATTTGAGAGCAAGAGACACGGCCACTGCCTGTCTAAGGTGGGCGGATTCTGCGCGGTGCTGGACACGACGAGAATTTAGCTGCCAATTGCAGCCTCGGTTTTAGTAGAGCAGTCGTGTTACACAGCTCTCCGCGAGACGAATACGCTAGTTCCTGAAGAAGATACCCGGAGAACATGGGAGTGAAACGACGGACATCGTGCCGAACACGCGATGCAACCCGAATTTTATTTGTTCACGACCATATAAACACTTGACCATGCTAGGTAGCGCGGGTTGGTGAAGCTATAATACAACGGGGCTTGTTGAGGCCTTAATCGCGCAGTGGATTGACCATGGCCACAGCTTGTGACAATTATGATATAAACACTTGCCACTCGGCATTCATAGATTTGCGTTTTATTTGGCAACCCAGGCAGCTAATTCTGTAGAGAACCCCGGAAAGACATTAGCTCTGCATCACGGTAACGTCTTGTACAAAACACCACTCTTCTCCCAAGTCCACCCCGCCAGCACAAGCGGTGTCCAGGATGCAAACAGACGGAGGTGGAAACTCCGCCAAGGTTTGGCGAATCGCACGCCGAAAGCCGTCCCCAGGCGGTGGTTTCTGAGCAGGCGGGGCCCCCTGCGATACAAATGAACCTCGATTCACGATCCACGGAGATCATATAAGGGGCAGAGACAGGTCCCTCCCCAACTCGGTCAACGCCAAGTCTACTTTATTCCATATTTGGCCAAATCTCTGATCGGTGATTTCGTCACGTGTCCAGATTTCACCGCTCTATTACAAACAGGGCGAGAACGATTCGGTCCGCTCTGCTTGCAGATACAATTAGAGTTTCCTGCTACTGTGTGTGTGTTGAATTTCTTTCGCACCGTATGTAGCCAACCGTGCTAAGCGGAGGTGCGAGGGAAATATGGACTTGGCCACAGGAGCACGACGTTTTAAAACCTCATTGAACGGCCACTCCTCCCGAATCAGTTCTCATATTAAACGCGTTGCGTATCTTGCAGCGATGGGAACTAATATAGCTAACACGTGCATTCGTGTGTGTATGTATATATATTGTTTTAATTCCTTGTTTGGAAGTGAGAAATTACCTCAGTAGATATTATTTTTTCCATTCGTGGTTTAAATCACGGGTGGATGAAACCCGAAATTCAAACCCAGGAACGTCAGCAGTGCTGCCGGCTCAGCTCTCTGACCTGGGCCACGTCACAATGTCACTTTGTGATGCATAACCACTGCGGGAGTGGAATATTTCATTTTAAAATAAACAACATTTGAAGTGAACGTTGAATTAAGCAATTGAAACTCTAAAAGTCACCACCGTTTTTACATACTGCATATATATATTAAACCATTGGGGGTCAATATAGGACATTCATTTTAATGCAAAGAAATCTAACAAAAACATCTGGTTCTTAGACCGTCGGCATACAACCAAGATGATATCGAGGTAATATGCATGCATCTACATACGCGTATGTATGGAGCACTATCACACCGTCATGATGTACGCATTTGATACAATGTACATCTATGCAAGTCAGCAGCCATAGATTATTATGGCGTGCTATTGCCAAGACAGGCAATGATTAATGCGGCGAGCGGATGGCATGACTTTAAGACTCTTAAAACATGCAATATGATCATTAATCTGCTCACTTTTAATGGAAGAGGAACGAACCATAACTCCCCGTTGGCGAGACGTCTTTTTTTTCTATCGTGGAAAATTGTTTAAAATTGTGGAACAAATTCTTTAGTGTCTGAAAAAAAAAATCTTTACACGTCACCGATGTTCACGTGGCTTCACCTTAATACCCCGTGAAGTTTCAAGTGACAAAGATAATTAAAGTTTTCTAAAATGTTCGTTATCAAATGGAGCGTCGTTCAGTCTTAATTGGGTTTTTTTTGTCCTTCTTTGTCCAATTTATGCCAACTTTGCTCTTGGCGTCGTATCAATAGTGAAGAATCCATTCGGAAATCTCAGAGCATCATCTCTACACCTCTGTAAAGACGGTCCGTGGAAGAGATATGTAGACGGCACTTCTCTCAACAACAACAACCTTTGAAGAGGACCTGTTTGTTCTTAACAGAATGAGAGAACGAGGAAATTCATTTATCCTGGAGGAATCCGATGAGCTACAAAAGCTCTTCTTCACAGATGTCCAGTATTCTTTGGGTCTTTCGGTAAAGTCACGTAGATACGTTCAAAGAAAATGACAAAATAACAAACTACGACATTTCGATCGCAACACAAGCGGTCGTCATCAGGAAAAGGGTGGTTATTTTGTTATTTTCTTTGAACCTATCTACGTGAATTTACCGAAAGACCCAAAGAATATGAATTCCTGCTGTCACGAAAGCTTTAAGTCAAGATGTTCAGTATTTTCACAGATGTCCAGTAACGCAAGAGGTAATGCCCTCTTGACATTCTGCTATGAGATTATCCGTCGCATGACATTCAAACCGATAGTTTAACTCCCAGAGTTGCGATATCAAATTGAGTGCAGCACCAGTTTGTTGTTGTTGTAGGATTTGTTTGTGCAGTCATTGGTGACTGGGCTGAGAGACCAACTCACTACACTTGAGAACGTGCCGTATTCAGCCTTGACCTTAGAGCCACCTCATTATATTTATTGTCTTCATGTTATGTTGAATTGTATAGTCAAGCGGCCTCTGTTAGTTGCGGATATCGCGTAACCAATTTTCACTTACAACACGAACGAATCGAAAAATAAATTCCCACTCAAGCAATTCGATGCATGCGCCGTTAACTATTAATAAATACAAAATTTCACAGCCCTTTGTAAAAAAAAGAAAAAACGCTGCTAGATAAAAGATTCCGCACGCAATGTCGGACAATCGCCTGAACCACGGCGCCACGACAATGCGTTATCGTTACCAACCTCTAGCATTATGGTGTCAAAGTGCAATATTTTAAAATGATACTCATCCCAACTGCCAATAAATGGTCCGTCCCATTTAGCTCCACGTGCACATGGGGCTCCTCTTGAGAGATAATGACCCGCGAGGCTTCTCACCCGGTTAAATGAAGGACATTGATTGAAGGGGGTTGATTGATGGGGCAGAATAACCCTGAGGGCGTACATCTGATAAATCGCCATTCATCAAAATAAAAAAACAAACCCATTCAACTGCAACCTTTACTCGCCGATTCAGCGTGAAGAATGCCAGCTATGCACCACACCACCCAATCCCACCACCGGTTAGATGTTCGTGTCGCCAGCTGCATACCTCCTGAACGCACCATTCCTTGGCTTCATGCATCTCGATGTTAAGCACATTCTCAGAATATCTGTAAACCGCGGTGATGTTTTCTTGCACGTCTCCAGCAGCACCACTTAAATTTAACGAGAGCACAAAGGCACCAGGGCATCAGTTCTGCCCCACCACGTGAATTACTCGCGAATTATTTAAGCCAAGGTCTATAAGCGGTCGGAAGTTGATTGCTGCCTCCTCTTGGCTATGAGACGACTCACCGTCGCTGTTCGAAAAAATATCATCAAGCTGCGGCCATGGTCAATCCACTGCTGGATGAAGGTCTTCCGCAACACGCAGACATCTCTCGTGATTCTGCGATGCATACAGACGTGTGGAGTACCTGATCGAATCGTTACATCGATAATGGATTATTTGCTATGGCAAAATTATTTGCCACGGATGACATGTTATTCAAAGACGTGACTAAATCGCTGCATGCTTGCCTTGAAGCAAAAGATCGGTTGTTTAAAGTTTGCCGCATTTTAGCCAAGAAACAATCGAATTAATGTTAGCGCGTTCATTTGAGTTTTCTTTGCAATGAATACTGTTAATGTCTGCACGTATTTCTTTGTGATTATATAGTATATGTGCATCGGGGTGTGTGTGCGCATTTTCCGTTTGTGCGCGGGGAGCGGTGGCACAGTGGTTAACGCGCTGCACTTTAAACTCAACCTAGAGTTATCACGCAACATACACAAGTTATCTTTATCCGTGTGTGCGAGCGCATGAGCTCAGATAGTGGTGGTGGTGGTGTTTCTACCGTAATCGTCACGCAGTATTTTTTTTTGGTTAAACCCACCCACCCATCCGGGTGATGTAAAGCTCGCACGAGGGTCACGGAGGTCACGAGGTTGGCGGCAGGTGCCGATCGCCACTGCACGCGCGCCGTGCTGTCGCCCTATGGATCTCGCCATGTACGCACATTCATTTAAGTCGTGATGGGAAAGATTTACGCTCAACCACATTTCGTGTATTTTTTTTTTGCACAGCCATTGGTGACCAATGCCGAGAAGACGTCAACTCTGAACCCCGAAGAACCCAGTTTGACCGTGAGGCAGCTGCCCAGAATTTACAACAACAACAACAACGCGAGATGAACAGACAACATGTCTCATTCATACATCTGTGACCCCAAAAAATTGTATTTCCCATATAACCCATCGGCCCCATGCAGTTCTCAGGGCGAGCACACTTTCAACAGCTTCGATTCAATTCAGGCAAACTCTATACCGATTTAATCAGCATATTCAGTCTATTTCACACGTCTTATGATGCTTAAACACTAAATAGACAGATTACAAGGCATCAAGGCTGCATTAACCACGTATTCTTGTGGTAAAAAATGCAAATGTGATTTAATAATGTATGCACCCGTCCTTGAAACTGACTGGCCTACACCAAAGTCTCTTAAGGCTTCGTCACACCAGGACTACTACACCCAAAAGCCACCAAAAGGTAAATAGTACAAGGACGATACAATCAAAGCATTCACATAGCTCTGGTTAAACAGAAATATTCAAAATCTTGATACTGGCAAAAGTATCCCCATAGAGGAAGTCAGTCTTGTTTGCTTGAACGAATGCTTGGTGAACCGGCAGATGTTACAGGCAATTGTAGCCTCTCTCTCCACCAGAATGCGGGCGCAGAATGAACACCCGCAAGACACACTGGGGGCATATCGAGTCCTCGGAGTCGCCTAGACACCCACTCCGCCCTCCAACCAAGCTCCCGGCTCATCAACGATCTGACGTGGCCACGTAACACCACGCACCTGCTACGTGGGCGTTTCTTATCGGAAAAGGGCCCACGTCACACGGCAGGAGGGGGGTAGAGAACGCTACGAACAGGAACGAGCGAGAAGGTGGCCAAATGGATAAAATCGACCCCGGCACAATTTGCGCCACCCGCTCTCGTGCAACACAATGGAGCTTTCCGACAAGCGAATAAATAATGCACGCGGGCACGTTTAAGCACAGAGACACTCGTGTAGGATGCTGCATCCTGCATGCTGATATGACTATTATTACTGTACATATCTATTATCTATCAACGGAGTGATGAGATACAGCTATTGACAATTGAAATTATATTTTTGTAATTGCGGCCATACCATTGTTGCTAACGTAACGTACAGTGGTGTGCTGGAGATGGGTCGTGACGCCTCTGAACGCCGTGGTGGAAGTGGAATTGTGAACCGGTCTGCGTTCGCGAAAGATTCAAGAATTCATCTTTTATTGACTCACAGATAGACTCCGTAGACGAACAAAGGAGACCCACAGACGCGCTCAGAAACCCACAGATACAGAAACAAAAACCCCAGACACGCTCAAAACCCCCACAGAGACACCCACAGAGACACGCACAGAGACCCACAAAGACCGACACGAGGAGCGAAGCGCTTGCTCATCTTCAGATCGAGTTGGGTTGTGGAGAGGGTTAGATCATTTATGAGTTCGCCCGAATAATGTATTCCCATTTCCAGCCCTGGGAAGGAACGCACCACCCCCAGAAGACGTCTATTGCCAAGGCGGAGGAGACGCGATCCGCTCGCGGGCAGATGTCACGCGAATTGCACTGGGGAGGCTTTCAGCCAGCAGGGGATTGATCATGGCAGATTGCGATGCCACTTTTGAGCCTCAACTCAAAATTTAATCTCAGCTGTGCGTGCGTGCCTGGAACAAGTGAAACTCATCGGATACATTGGGTTCAGGACTACATTAGGTTTTAGATGATATTGTCAAGATTTGTGCGGTTGAAATTCAGTATTGTATGCAATAGATATTCTTATTATTTCACCTGTTCACCGTGCCATTGCATACTCCTTTCTAATCATTTGTGACGTTTGCCCACGCGACTACCCCAAGTGTAATTTGTGTGTAGTTATTATACATTTGCATGCATCTCAATAGTCCAATGCAACTCGCACAATTCGCAAACAAAACCCTTTTTTTAAATAGACGAATCGATGTATCGTTACACGCCTAACAAAACACCAAGGCCCTCATCCTCTAAAGACTGGGGGCCTTTAAGAGAGCGTTATCACTAGGGCAGCGTTGCCATGGGAGTGCTACACCAACAGCCCACGCTAGGTAGGGCCCCGACACAGACAAAGACGACCCCGTGTCGCCTTCACAGACTGTCCGAGGCAACTGTTGCTAGCGACATCATGGGCCTTCCCTTGTGCAGGTCCCATGATGTAGCTGCTAACCCCGACCTCTCAATGTCCTGATAGTGGCATTGTCTTTGTGCTGTTCGCCTTTTGGTGTCCTCTGGTCTAACACTGTTCGAGACAAGGCTCTAAAGAAAGCCGTCTCTGGTGTGGACCACTCGGTTTAGAAGACAATATACTACCAGGGAATGTTTTTGTTTGCATGTTCACCACAATTATGTGCAGTTATTGCACATATAATTCCTTGCAAAAGGTTTCTGCTTGGCGTTTTAACATCTTAACGCCTGTTTTAATGCCGGAAAGGGTAAAACCTATTGTTATATGTTGCTAGCGAGTGGCACCTATGCAGGCCGACAGAGCGCGCTCGGGGGTTTTAGTGGCCAGCGCCACACCCTGCAGATACTCGTTTGAGGCCGAGTCGACCGAGGGGAGGGACTGGCTCGGATAATCGTGACCGATGTTGGCCTTGAGAGGGAATCGAACTCGAGCAGGGCCCTACGCACTTCACAAAGTCCCTCCCGCTATCCCTTGCCTGGCAGTTGACTTTCACCCACCTTTGTGTACCCATGTGTTTAAACCGTAGACAAACAAACCCCAGTCAACACGCAGCGTTGGGCCACAGTTGACATTTGTGGCTGGAACCATTAGACAAACGTTGGTCCAACGATCCATGGTTACTGGGAAGTTGCCGACCCCCTTGACAAGAATGCTCCACAATGTTTAAAGCAGGGGTCGGGAACCTTTTTGACTGGGAGAGCCATAAAAGCCAAATATTTCTAAATATATTTCATTGAGAGCCATATAGTATTTTTAACGTATAATAAATTAAATGTCTTACTTTTAATGCGACTTCTGGTCACGGGACTCGTGACCCGAGAAATTGTATCTTCAAAACTAATTTCTGTTTACTTTAAAATGACACAGTATTATTAAGCAATATCACAAGTATTTTAAAATCAGTTCCAAACTGATTTTATTTTTATTTTTTTATTATTATTTTTTTCAACTCAAAATTGTCTGGGAGCCATATGCCGTCACCAGAAGAGCCATATATGGCTCGTGAGCCATAGGTTCCCGACCGCTGGTTTCAAGTATTCTGTGATAGAGCGGTAAGAATCCCTCGGCACGAGCGTCGTTCGTGCCCCCGTGAGTAATGTTTAGGGTTGCCACGATGTGGTGATACCACGACAATTGTATGGCCCAATTTGCGAAATATATTTTAGCGTTCATTTTTTTCCTCCTAAATCCCGCATAACGTAAAGCAAGCCTCGGCTATTGCAGTAATGTAAAGTAGTGGATTCACGTTTGTGATTATCGTCATTTCTGGCGTAATTGACCGCGTGTGCCATTACACGTCTTGCAACACCGCAATGATTACACGACTCGTGCCAGGCTTTGTGGGGTGAAGCTGCGGTTACAAGGAATCGCCTTCATCCGTGCTGGCGGCAGAGACCAAGCGAGCACAAGAAACGAGGCGGCAAAAAATACCCAAAAAAATGTTTTATCCCAAAACAACGGTCAAACTGAAATGCTCGTAATCGTTCAATCACGAGCATCATTAAAACCGTGACAAATGACGAAGCAGCCACACACCATAGTTTGTGAGGTTTCTTTTTGTAGAGTAAAACTTTGCCGCACACCAGACCTGGAAAAAGGAAGGCTCCTATGCTTGCTCGCCCCCCCTCCCCCCAGACGGAGCCACTCCCCTGCTCCCAGTGCCCACCCGAGGCCACACTTTAACACAGATAAGAGTTGAGTGGGGTGTGTCGCCCCTCCACCCCCCCACCCATCATGGGTTCCTCAAGCTAAGGCCATAAAAGCTCTCAGAGGTCTCCCGCACGGACGCTTACGTGGAGAGCCGTGGACGGAGCACGTGGAAAGTAAACAAACGCGACGCGCTGAGCCATCAATCAACTCCCCGTAGAGGCGTCTCCACGCCCAAATAACCAAACGTTGACCTCCATAAACCCGTCCACCCCCAAGTGGTCACTGTAACACGCAAAGGAAGTTTTTTTTCTTTTTACACAAACGGACGTAGCCGTTGGAATGTTTGTGACATTGGTACAGGTCCAAAAACCAACCACCGCACACCTATACAGCTCTCTAAAATAACACCAACAACAATGCCCCCTTCTCAGTTATCCGGAGGAGTCTTACAGAATCTCAGGGTGTTCTCTTTTTAGGGGAGGCCTATCGACGGCGGGATGTTTGCGCCAATTCCGTGAACGAGTGTTGGAGATGTATTTGTTTAGGCGAAAAACACGGAGGAATTTGGCACACAGACACGCATGCGAGGTAGGAATCATGATAATGCTCAAATCGTCGCACAGATCGAGTCAATAATCTATTGCTCGACTGACACATCCTGGTCACCTTTAAGAACCAAGCCCACAATGGCCGAGTTATTCTCGGACGGCCTCTAAAACCCGAAACTAATGAGACTCACACCCACAGCTCTGACGAAAATCAAAGTCCATTCAGGGAGATTTGAGCCAAAACATTTTTTGTGGCTCTCATGTCACACATCAGAGTCGCTGAATTTATATTATTAACGCACGGAACATTTTCTCTTTACGGACAGCAAAGCATGCAGCGCGACACTATTTACATTGCGCGTTCACAATCGGACCATTCTCGCCGTTTAACTGGGGCCAATCCCGCGTGTTTTCTCGGATTGCCAGGCGAGACCAAGTGGTGGGGGCAGAGGGGGGGGGGGGTGCCGTGACCTCTGAAACGGGGGGGGGTGGGGTCACCCTTTATTATTGCCGTGTTCTATGGCGGCGAAAAGCGGCCACAATTGACGAGAGGAGGTTTTCCCCCCCCATTGCCTAGATCTGCAAAGCACAAAAACCCTGCTGGATCCATCGCTGCCGTGTTTACTGTGACTCAAACTAAACCCCCCACCCCCTCTCCCCGCTGCACCCTCCGTGCGTGTTTATTCGCAAATATTACCCAGCTCAGTAGCGAGACCAACCGGGCGAGATGCCACCAAGGGCCCCCATGTCACCGTTTCAAGTACGAGCGTGGGGTGTGTTGCGCGCGATTCCAAACGTGAGCGCGCGTTTGTATGTTTTATGCCTGCAATCTGCGTTCTGTCATCGGGCTCCCAAACCACACCGATGGAATCGACCGCTGTAATTTTTGGAGGAAGGAAAAGGCAAACACAGCCCCCCGCCGCACCCCTCCCTTCTACCCCTTTTGTAACCACAATTGTGTGTTCTGCTGAGACGCCTACTGGTTTGCGAGCCGGCTTTAAAGCGTCGGAATGCCGCACACCTTGGCTACTGTCACGCGTAGCAACTGGCTTGATCTTTTGTTCTTTGATTTTTTTTCCGTGCAACTTGTGGCAAGGGGGAGGGGGGTTACTACCGCCATATCTGCTACGTGACAGTAGTAAATAACGTTTAACATTGACCCACAATTGCCACGTTTAGATGCACGCTGAGAAAGGGTGTTATTATGGGTTGCCAGGGAAACACGCGACACGCTTCTAATGCTTAAAGCATATTCTGCTTTAGCCCCATGACTCTTTTCTCGTTGTTGTGAGCGTTGCCTCCGACATCGGCCACACCCAGGAATGTCCATCAGCTTGGCCGCCAACACAAGCAGAGGTCGAACTTGTCCCCACTAGTATCGGCTGGCTGGCAGCTAGTCCACTCAACTCCAGATCCAGCCATCCCAACACAGATCAATCTCTTCTCTTGTTTGTGCCACACCCGTTTAGCCACCTCTGTCTGGCCAAACAAAAGCTGCTTTAAGTTTGTACTCACAAACACCTCCCGTGGAAGCCTTGAAATAGACTGTCAGGACAAAACGTGCTGTTTATGAGCACCGATTAAGGGCCACATCCAGCCACATGTGTTTCCCTAGTACGGATTGTTTATACACACCACCAGGCATTTAATACCGAATTGTACTACGGACGGCCCAGCACCAGTTCAGATATCACGAACCACTGACAGTACCACGTAGGTTTGCGCGTGGCCAGGTCGCTTCTGAAAAAAATATCTATATAGCTCAGGGGGCCTTAACTGGTGAAATAAAAAATAGTAAATAAAACAAATAGACCTTGCTGTAATGCTATGCAGAGAAGCGAAACAGAGTCCATAGCCCTGCAGCATAACACTCACTCTCCAGGTGTGCGGGGAAACACCAAACCTGCGTCTTCCGTTCTTAACGTGTATGTGCGCATACTAAAATGAGTACGGCATTAGAAAATGAGCGATGTCCCACTGGTAGAACGGCGATTCGGGTGGGGTGCTTCAAGAGAAGTCCACGTTTATTTGCTCGTTGGTTTACTGGGAACGGATTTGTGAGGTTCACTCGCGGACCCACGTTTGGTTTTTAAGAAAGAAAACATAATGTGACTACCACGGCTCCACCAGGTTTGTCGGGCTCACGAGATGAGGACCGAGGTTTGCCAAGAACAAAAGCAAAGGCTGCAGTGCCGGATTATCCCCGTAGCACAAGTAGCTACATAAGTAGCTACATATGCTACGGGCCCCGCACTTTCAAGGGCCCCGCGCTAAATGCTCTCTAGCTATCAATTCCGGTTCAGTCATTCTGCACTTGCTCTATTACTGTAGTAATATACTGCTTTAAACTTTTATGAACGACTGGGTGTTTAAGGTTAGAGATGTATCGTATTATCTGGCTGTATAGCAAATGAAAAAATAAATTACTTTACTGTGCAAGTGAAAATGTGTGTTTTAATATTTATGTGTTTTTTTATTTAGAGCCCCTTTATAACATCATGCTACAGGCCCCGCACTAGCTTCATCCGGCACCGAAACGCTGCGTCATTCGTGTCGATGGTTGGATCCCCGTCACCCCAAACACAGCCCCCCAGCGCGTCACCTTCTTATATTCGAGGGAGTCCTCCAAAAAACCACAACCACAGAATGGGCACGACTTGCTCAACGCCGAACGAACTTTAAAACTTCTTAAACGCTGAACCCAGAACGAGTAAATCCTTGCGTTTGTCCACCGTGCGTTCTGCGCTGCTCACCGCGCCTGTGTCTATATCAAATGTAGCGACGTATTTTGACTTCGCTCGAAGAATGTCAGCAGAGAGGCTGGATGAGCCTTCAGCGAGGGGAGGGAGAAGAGGGGAGGAGAGGGCGGAGGAGACGGGATGGGGAAGAGGGAGGGGGGGATGGGGAAGAGGGAGGGGGGGATGGGGGAGGGGGTAATGGGGAGGGGGGATGGGGGAGAGGGAGGGGTGGGATCTTTCCTCGCCTAACGCCCCCTCCCCCACCCCTGACGCTACGGGGATGCGTCCGCCTGTGGGTGTGTGGAATTAAATGAGCGTCTCTTTTTGCGCCGGTAGAGGAGTGAGGGGCGGGGGCGGAGGGAGGGGCGGGGAGGTGGGGGGGGTCTCAGGTGTCGTCGCTCCTCGCCGGGACGCGTCGCGTGTCCATGGGGCAAGGAGGCGGCAGACGCGGCGAGCCAGAGAACTCGGCTTTTGGAGATGCTCGGAGGATGCAGTTCTCACCCGATGACGTCATGCATCCAAGCACCTTGCCCATGAACGGCGATACATCGCAAATAGTATTTATTTATTTCCCCAGGCAAGGCCCCCACCGCTGTGCTACGTAGCTATTTTCGGAAGCGAACCCTCCCACAAAATGATAGCTCAACGGAGTGGCTCGTCGTGACGTGAACACTTGCATCAGCCAAATACTCTTAAACGCGTGGTGGTGTCGATTCTAAATGCGGAGGGAAACCCGGAGGACCCGGAGAAAAATCCACGCGACCACGGGAAGAACATGCAAACTCTAAATATACAGCCGCCGGGATCGGGATCGAACACACGACCCCTCCTCTGTATACCAAGGCGAGATAGAGTTTACATCGTGCCAGCAGAGAGATGTTGCCTAGGAGGAAGGAGATCTTGAGATGAGCTAATTCTCCCCTCGCAGTTTCTCACACGCCATGCGTGCTGTGCGTGCGCGCGCGTCGGTCGTGGCGAGCGGGCAAAGTGCAGCGAGGCTACATCCATTGTTGTTACTCGACTTGTACGTTCAAAAATTTTTGCTCCCCCACCTCTCACCAACCTTTCCCTGAAGCTGCGTGAGGTGTGGGTGTCAAACAACCCCGCACGCCATCGGATGGAAATTCTATTCTCGTCTTGCGCGCGCACGCTGGCAATGTGTTCAGGAGCTAAGAGGGCCCTTTCTTCAGGAGAGGCAGATTTCGTGGATTTTTTACTCGGTTAAAGGAGCGCAGACTACGATTCTTTACGAAATGGTTTGGATGGAAATAGAGAAGCGGGTGCTTGAGCAACTTCGGCTTGCGGATTTAATCCCCATGCAACAATCCAGAGAACGCACCATCAAGATCGTGAGTGGACGTCGTTGTCAGGCGGGGAAGGGTTGATGGGAGGAGGAATAGGGGGGAGTTCGAGATCGAGGGAAGGAGAAAAGTCCGATTGCTTTCAAATAAATTTTGGAACACGGGCAAACAAGCTCAAACTTTTAACAGGTCAGCAGAAAACCCGAAGTTGTGGTGCATGAGAGTGAACACGTCTTCAACCATAGCGGGAGCACCGCAGTACAGTTTAGCATTTCATCAGAGACGAAGGCTTATTGCTTAAGAAAACTCGAGAAGGATGTGTTTGGAAAAATACCAAGGCAAAAAAAAGATAGTGCCGCTTGACAACGTGACACAAGAGGGGGTGAGAGGGGGGGCGGGTGCGGTGGTGGTGGTGGTGGGGGGCGGGTGAGGTGGTGGTGGGGGAGATGCAGGGAACTTGAACCAAGAGCGTGGCCCCGAGGACAGGCGGCGAACTCGACACTACGCCGCGTGCGGCCTTCTTGCTCGTCGTGAAGTCGCTTTGTGAGCCTCGGTCACAATTTAACACCAGGCGCGCCCTCCACAAGCAAACCACCCGGAGACTGCAGCGAGGAATATTCATGGGGTGGGTTTTTTTTGTTGTTGTTGAAGCGGCCCTTTGTAGTTTGTGTCGACACAAAGTGGGGGTGGGGGGGGGGGGGAGGCCGGCAGCAGCGCTCTCTAAAATGGGCCGCCACGTGTGACCATGTCAACAGAACCCTCGCCCTCGGTGGCACAACACTCACGCACAGGGAGGTGAGAAACAGAGGGTGGTGGGGGCCCTTCCTCATCGCAGACCCAAGCTGGGGGAGAGAAGGCACACCTTCAGTTTAAAAAAAGACTCTCTTACTTGAATAGCCGTGGACAATGGCCGTTGTTAAGATGTAACCGTGCACAACCACCAACCCTTCCCCGTGTTGTTGTGGAATCGACGGTTGACGGCGATTGTCCGCACACGCAAGAGACCCACGCTGACCAGCGGGCATTGTGGCGGGCACCGGGGCGTCGTTCTCTCAGGATGTATGAAGGCGCGCAACGGTGTCGTCCTCCCCCCCCACCACCCCCCGAATTTTTACGCACGAGATTAAAAGCCAACCTTGAAATCTCGCAGACGAGTTCACCCTGTGCGCTGGAGAACACCCAGCAGAAGCGATGTTCCCCCCCCACAGGACTCCCGAAAAATCCTTCAAGTGGTGATTTTTTTGGTATCCTTTACGCACTAATATAAGAGCTTTCATTTAGCAAAAAAACTACATTTACTGTCACTTTTTTGGGGCAATCATTGCTGCTCGAGTTGTAGCCATAAACTATCTACACTTGAGATTCTGGTCTAATGTTGCGTGGTTGACGCTTGGATTCAATACCCAGGAGATCTCAGCGGTACGAGGCCAGTGCTGTGACCTCAAAACCACGTAGCCACCTCCACTTCTCAATTATTAAATAGTGCTGAATATTCTAGTTTGGCCAATAAAGGAGGCAGGCTCGAGTATTGGCAGGAAAAGCAGAACTGAAACAGAGGGTGATCCCGTTTATGGACGCCCCACTGGTCTCTCTCTCCCCCTTCTCAACAGCTGATTGAATATCGTGAAAGCCATGACTCCATATTTTACAGAGGAGAGTGTTCCAATATTTAGTGTGTACAATTGAGATTCGTGAGAGGCATTTATAAGCTACGCTGGACAAAGTATATCACGAGAATGTTAACAGATTTAATATCTGCATTGAGACTGGTGGGATACATGGAGAGGCTTTAAAATAAATAGTTTTTTTACATTATTTGTACCATTATTTGATCTGGGCAACATTATATTTACATTCAAACATTCAAGCTACATTTGTATTCTATCTATACCAAGTGTATACATTGATCAACCCCGCACACTTTTCACAAAAAAAGCACAACACACATCCTTACTCGCATAGCAATTTGTGCGAATGAAAAAAAACGGTTTGGACAGCATCATGTGATGATAAATGTCCCGAATTGATGGTCTTCGCCCGGTCACCGATGATATCACAACACCACCATCACGCAAACGTCGGTTATGCATATAATTTGCCAAAAATTCTAGCTCTGAGACGCGAACGTTGGTAAGACAGTCATGTGATTGAGCAGGATGGGTGAGAGTGATACCCAGCGCCCCCAGTCCATGGATTAGAGGTCACTTTAAGATGTAGTTCTGCTACAGCCACTTCTGGGGGCCGTTACCGAACGATGAGTCGGCACTGTTGTTCAGGAGATGTGGATGGTTCGTCTGTTTCGTGGCGGGACACAGAGGGGGAAGCATTGACACCCCCTCCTCCAAAAAAAGCGTGCCGATTATGATCTTTGGTCAATCATGTTTTTGTACTGTTTGTTGTTGCGTTCTTACCCGCCCCTACTGGGCATCTGTAAAACAAGAGCTGTATAGCTCATCAGATTCCTCCAGTATAAATACACATTCCCATTCCGAAAACAGTCAGGCTGCAGCATTAGGCAGGTAACGCAAAAGTGACGTGACGTATAGGTGTCAAGGTCAAACCACAGTGCGACCTGCAACACCCACCCCCCCATTGCCACACATCATAGCAATTTTGTTCAAATGAAAATCAACGCGCGCGCGCGCACACACACGGGATTTTCTTTGTAGCACCATCTGATGACAAAAAAAAGTTGTGGGGGATGGGGGGGGAATGAGGTGACACGGGGAGAAGGAACACATCAGCTTTCATTCAGCACGAAACGCCTGGGGGAGCTGGGGGGGGCGTCTGCGTGAGTTGAACAAAGAGACGCTCTCAGAATGCAACAAGCCCTCAGTAATGCGCAAGGCGCCCCAGGCGAACACATTTAGAATAAAACACACACGCGCACACTTCCATTACAGGTCATGCACCTGTGGTCGGCAATTGAGACTCACCCACCGACACGCCAAGCACACGGGGAGGGGGTGGGGGGCGAAGGAGGGGGGCGAGGGGGGCGAGGGGGGCGAGGGGGAGCGAGGGGGAGCGAGGGGGAGCGAGGGGGAGCGAGGGGGAGCGAGGGGGAGCGAGGGGGAGGGGGGATGGGGGGCGAGGGGGAGGGGGGAGGGGGGGCGAGGGGGGGCGAGGGGGGGCGAGGGGGAGGGGGGGCGAGGGGGAGGGGGGGCGAGGGGGGGCGAGGGGGAGGGGGGAGGGGGGGGCGAGGGGGAGGGGGGGAGGGAGGGGGAGGGGGGAGGGGGGGAGGGAGGGGGAGGGGGGAGGGGGGGAGGGAGGGGGAGGGGGGAGGGGGGGGAGGGGAGGGGGGAGGGGGGGAGGGAGGGGGAGGGGGAGGGGGGGAGGGGGGGAGGGAGGGGGAGGGGGGGAGGGAGGGGGGAGGGGGGAGGGAGGGGGAGGGGGGAGGGGGGAGGGAGGGGAGGGGGGAGGGGGGGAGGGGGGGAGGGGGGAGGGGGGGAGGGGGGGAGGGGGGGAGGGAGGGGGAGGGGGGAGGGGGGAGGGAGGGCGAGGGGGAGGGGGGGCGAAGGGGGGACGGAGGCGGGGGGGGCGAGGGGGAGGGAGGGCAAAGGGGGGACGGAGGCGGGGGGGGGACGGAGGCGCGGGGGGGGGACGGAGGCGGGGGGAGGGGACGGAGGCGGGGGGAGGGGACGGAGGCGGGGGGAGGGGACGGAGGCGGGGGGAGGGGGCAAACGTGATGGATTATCGCCTGATGAGGCTGGTTATAATCGCCAGTGAAACGTCGTACTCATTGTTTAATGCAGTAACTCATTCGCACGTTTTGTTTACGTGACAAACCTGATTGCCTGTGTCGGGTGTTGGTTGGTTAACGACACATTTACGTGATCTAACCCATACAAAATACTTTCATTATCAACTCGAATGTTTAGCAATTACTCCAAAAGAGTACGACTTGTTTTTATTTGAAATGAAAATAATGAGGGGGTGGGGAGCGTCAAGGTTTACCGTGGTAGGTCGCAAGGACGTCTTGAGAAGATCGAGTAATCACAATCTTGCTGCTCATTTCGCCAAGATGTATAAACCATCACGCGAACTCCGGTCACATCTTCGCAGCAGCTTTTGGCTAGTCATCGAACAAGGACGGTGACTGCATCGTGCGCTTTCAGATGCGCTTCTGCGGCCGTCTGGAACGCTCTTTCCTTCCGATATTAGAAAGCCGCTGCAGCGTTGCATTTTTAAATCTACATTCAAAACTAATTTCCCTGGAACTGCTTTAGAACTGCTCCGATTAGCATGCTTGGCGACGTACGGCTCAAAATAAGTCCAACATACCTACAGTACTTACACAATATTGTCCTATAACCCTCTCAGACACCACATTGTACTTCACAACGATCTTCGCATTCTCTCTTTTAGTTCTATTTATCTGCATGGGCTGTGCACAACAGTGGGAGAAGATGCCATTCCCAACAGGCTTACACAGATTTCCAGCCATTTTGGCAAACATTGCACCCGAGCAAATCAACCCTTTTATTGGCTGTTACAGGCGTGACATCACGACGTGAGCGCACCTGTTTGAGATCATTAATCCACGTGGCTTCTCATTCCGTGGAATCTCAAGGGCACATCCACTCGCTGAATTTCAGCCCACCGGGGCCACTGCAGTAATTGTGATCTGGTCTCGGGTCCATTGGTCCCGGCTATAACAAAGGAAATGACACTCCCATTGTGCCATGCATAATTAATGGCGTCACCTGTACCCTCACAACCAGACCTCATTAAGGCAGGTGCAGGTTGAAGGGTTTGTAAAGGTTTTATCGAACTAATGCGATGTGTAAAAAAAAGCGCTTGTCAACTTGGAAATTTTTTTGGCTGGACTCGGATATCCAGTTCGCTTCTTTGTTCTAAATAACTGTCGCACGGTCAATTAAAACATCATTAGCAAAATTAATGGGGGGAGGGCGAGGCGGAGACGGGGGACTTTTCCAATTTGTTGGAAGAGTTTTTAGCAGGTCATCATCATCATTAGCCGTGAGCAATCCACTGCTGGATGAAGGCCTCCCTAAAGCCACCACACCACCTCTCGCACCTGCACCCGTGCTGACCTTTGCGAGTACGCAGTCCTGGAAACTCGTTTTTTGTCAAAGTAACCCGATTAAGAAATGCTGTTTAAAGAGACTCTTTCGCGATAGCCGTAGCGACCGCTGCTCCTCGCTCCTTCGTTTCGCTTCCCACGTTGGAAGCATCCTCGGGCAAGATTTCTCGTTCATCGAGCCGTGAAAACCGACATCAATGCACAACCCCGATGTTCCATCTGTGCTCCCAGCATTGCGTCTTGGGACAGAGTTATCCGTTTGGAACTCTCAGTGAGAGGGTGCATCGCACCACCACGGTACGTGGAAGAAGAACGGCACGTGGAAGGAGATATCACAGAACTGATTCTGAAATCCCTTTTAGCGAACCCTGAATTTATTTTTAAATCCAGACTCCAGGGGCGTAACACTATCCCAACAGAGAAACGTTGATGGCGAAGTTATTTTTCGAAATAAAGTAGAATTTTGTGGAAATTAAGCGGAATTTAGCCTCATCTAAACTAAACTACATTTGTATTTTACCAGGTAAGGCCCACTGAGCTACACAACTATTTGCATGAGCTACCTGGCCACAAATGATAGCTCGACGAAGCGGCTTATCACGTGTAAATGTATAGCAGCCAAATACTCTAATCGCGTGTTTCTAAATGTGGAGGGGAAAACCCCGCAGTACCCGGAGAAAGAGAGAGACGTGCAAACTCTAAATGTATAGCAGGCGTCAGGCTCGGGATCGAACCCACGACCTTGATGCCGTGACCTCTGCACACTGGAGAACGCGGTTCAATCGCTGGTGAGCGACTAAAACAAAACAAAAAAACATCCAGATTAAAACGCAGGATCTCAGCGCGCCTTTTCTGGAACGATCGATGTCATTGTTTCAATCCCTCGTCCGCTGGCCCTATAGGCGCGGCCGCAGCTAAACGCCTCCACCCCCGCCCTGCTGCGCCGTGAAACGCTGCCCGCGGGAGGGTGGGCTCAGATGAACATATTCGCTCCGCATTAACACCGCCCCTCGTCCCGCAGCGCCCAGCTGATGTAATCTGCCGTCTCCTGCAGAGTAGCCCACGTGCACAAGGCTGTAGAGTACAAAAAATAAACACCCTCCTACCACACTCTTTGGTTCTTTCGGTAAAATAACGTAGGTAGAAAAAGAAAATAAAATAAAAATACTACCAATAAATCTACATTCGCCACCAAGCGACGGTGACGTCACCACTGGGCCTGTGCCAGGCCAGGTGCACCTTGAGGCCACGCGAAGTGTCGAAGGCTCGCTGACAGGAGGAGGTCACGGGACAGACCCGGCAGGTGCCATGGGTGGGCTCATTGAGATGACAGGCAGGCGCACCAGCTGTACCCATTATTCCTACCACACCTAATAAAAACATCCATGCCCTTACAGTTACCTAGATTGTGCACATCACATCACCCATGCTCGTACAATTACACACTAAAATGTCTTTTATATATATATATAATCGTCTGTTTTTTTCTATCACATTAAACGGCATTGGATACGCTCCCAGTTATACCGTTTGTGATTTTTTTTTTATTAAACCCCTGTGGGCATATCTGGGAGAGCCGCTTCCATTTCGTGCGGTTGCTGGGAGCCAACTCCACGTTTTTCGCGGTGTGGGAAGTCGGGGGAGGGGGCTTCTCGCTGCTCGGCGCGAGAAGCCGAATGGTTTATTCGCAGTGGTTGAAATTGCAAGATTAACACGTAGCCGTCAACCCATACGGTTTACCCCGTATTCTCGTGCAGGGAAATTGAGTTTTCAGGTCCATACGGCGTACAGCCGTTTCAATACGGGCAAAAAAATGCTGTCTATTTGTTTGTGTTTCTCCCTTGTGATGGGACTTTGTCGGATGAAGTTGATATTTTTAAGGGGCACGGGGTGACCAAAGGCTGAATTGGTCTGTAATAAGGTGGGCACTAAGAGGTTGACAGGTATGTTAAAGCGAAACCATCGTTTAATTACAATCCTAATTTTAAGTAGTCTGCATCATCATTCATAATCAGAATCCACCATCAATGCATCATCAATTAATATAATTCATATTTGTAATCATCGTTATAATGATTTTCAATCATCCTCGTCGATCAATCATCGTCACATGAATTCAGTAAATGTATCAGTCACAGGAAAACATAATTTCCGCCAACGTATTATTCACACTGGAGAGCATTGTTTTGTGCCGCCCGATTGTGAGTCTTTTTTAATCCTTTATATTAAGTTCACTTGCTTGCTTGCGCGCTTACGACCGTGCAAATCTTTCGGTCGTTTTTTAACCCACTTCCTGTGATCAAATCGAGCTGACATTTTGCACACAGACTCGTTGTGCGTGACAATTTATTTTCGTCAAAAATTTTTTCCATAACTTTACACTTTTTAGGATTTTTTTTTATATTTAATTACCAATTGCTTAATGGTGGCAGGCAATCATCTGACCCATAGGTGGCAGCTATCTCAAGCCAGAGGACGAGAGGACTCTAGCCGCCACGCATATAAAGGATTTATAGTGAAAAGCGTAGTTTTTACGGGTTCAATTTTTCATCGCTGCATCGTAGCGGAGTGCAGGATGAGAAGATGACTCATTGAATAGCGCATCAGGTGGGTTGTGGGTTCCTTACAAACGCGAACGTGAGCCCTTCCGGTAGGTGACATTTAAACCCCCTGGCAGATATTTCAACAATGCACACGCACTCTGCAAAGAATGCACGAATTAATTATGCCAGAGCTCCGTTAACCTTACTCCTCACAGTCCCACCACAGGACCACCTTTCCACGTTTACCGATCTCTTCCAGCGGAATGTTAAGTGGGTTTGTCGTTGGCCCATTGCTCGGAAAAATATGGAAACGTGAACCGGAGCAAATATGATCATATGGCCTGGGCTGTCGAGGCAGACAGATTAGGTCCGGTATAACAACAGCCACAACCTGACAGTATACATCATTATGGCCCACGTTTATCACGGACACCGTCAAGATTTCGCGACGAGGGCAGCTTGCGTGTGCAGGTGCTGTGCGGTGGATCGATCGCCACGTCGCACGACCGCGAGCGAGCGCAACGGTTCGGGGAGGTCTTCGTCCTCCAGCAGCAGAGTAATCGTGGCTGACCACGTAAATGTTTATTATCGCGAACGTGGCTGGAAAGGACCGTGGATGTGGAGTGCGAGTAAATTTTCCTTGATCAACTGAGGCAGTGGTACTGTTCTGGACTCCCTCATTCGCACCCAGAACGGTGGTCACATCACCCCCCCATGCACTGGGCCCTCTTGGCCAGCTGCCATGC
Organism: Lethenteron reissneri; assembly: GCF_015708825.2. Classification (NCBI taxonomy): domain Eukaryota; kingdom Metazoa; phylum Chordata; class Hyperoartia; order Petromyzontiformes; family Petromyzontidae; genus Lethenteron; species Lethenteron reissneri. The sequence goes on from NC_083809.1 coordinate 2,952,531, forward strand.
AGTCGAATTCCGGATCATTTGGAAAATCGCACACGTAGATCTTCAAGACTCTCCGTTGACCTCGCCCCTGGCTCACATCTCTCCCCTCCCCGCCCCCTGACGTCCTCCCCAATTTAGAAACCAAGGAATTTTTATCCAAGCTCAGTCAATGTTTCTTCAATTAAACGGTCACTCGTTTTCCTCAGCTGGCGAGAACTCCCTCCCTCTCGTCACGCATGCTGCCAGATCACCACTGCTGTTCAAGTCTTGACTCAAGATCTTCCTCATCTCCTGCTTTTGATCGTCTTTTCACTTGCAAAGTAAAGGGCGCCACAGTGACGAGATGTTAACTACCTCACCGGGTATACAGGAGGTCGTGGGTTCGATCCCGACCCGGACACCTGTATATTTGGAGTTTGCATATCCTCCCCATGGTCGCGTGGATTTTTCTCCGAGTCCTCCGGTTTTTCCCTCCACATTTAGAATCAACGCGCGTTTAGAGTATTTGGCTGCTATAAATTTCGACATGACAAGCTCAGTGGGCTTTACCTGGAAAAATTAAAACAGTCGTAAATCTCCCCACCCACCTGGCCCCATGCATACAGCATCTTGAGACGTGGTAAGACCTAGAGGCTTTGAAGTAAATTAAAATAGTTAAATATATTCAGCTGGTGCCGATGCCCCTCTGTAATAGTCACCGATGTCCCATGTTGCATTGAGCAAACGCCGTGTTTGACTGCAGTAAATAAAACAAAACAACAACACGCAGCATTTAAAACAGTGCACCGGCTTTATTCTCCCGAGAATCCCAGCGTGTGCGCGTGACTTTCACTCACGCGGCGTACACTCACGCGACGTACACTCACGCGGCAGACTCTAGAGAATAATAACGGCCCTTCACCTTCCCGTCAGTGATCGTCTACTTAAGCGGCTATTCTTTACACACTACAGAATAGTAAAAGCCGACACGGAGCCCCCCCCCCCACCCCAAGCGGAGTGGAACGGTTTCGAACAGCCGCACAGACCGACGCCAGCAGAACTAAAAAAAAAAGGCACTCTCTAACAAGGCGCAAGCGAGCGAGCGAGCGTGCCGCCTTTCTATTCCCAGGTTTGTGTTTCAAGAGCTGCAGAATCCGAGAGCGGAGTTACACCGTGCGCGCCCTTGAGCAGCGAGGCTGCGCACTGAACGTTCGTCTAAACCACCGTTCACCATGTGTCTGCTTTTGATGGTCTTCTGATGCACGGTGGAGTTGATACTTAATTTTTAAACTTCCTATCACATGCTGCACCAGTACCACAATTTATTGTCAACAAGTTGCAGTGCCACAGCACTGGTCAAGACAAAAGGCGATGTTAAGTGCCTTTTTACTGTGTTTGTTGATGTGTTTTTGCTTTGTACGGCATGTTGTTCGGTACAATGTCCGACGTTTTGTTGCACGTGCTGGGCAGCTTCTTCAGGAACTGTTCGGTTCAGCCGTTCACAGTTAAGTTCTTGAAGAAGCTTCACCCGGCACACGGAGAGAAACGTCGGACGTCGTGCCAGACGAGACGCGGTGCAATGCATGGGAGTGATATGAAGAGGTCGCTTTAAAGAGATGTGTGCATGTTGAACTTCCTTTGCACCGTACGTATCAAACCGTGGTTTTGGTGCGAGCGTCAGTGGCGCGAGGAAAGGGGACCTAATGCAGAGACACGGCGAAAGGATACAAACTGGACTTCAAAAGCAAATAGCACCACACCCCCTCCACCCACAGCCAAATATTTCACACTGCATATTTTTTTTCCAAAACGTTATATTTGTATTCTTTTTTTTTAAACCTTCCAGCTATGCGACCTGCACTCTTGCATTCCAATCCACGTCGTCTCCGCGTCCGCCAACGCGGCTTCATTCCCGCCTCGGGAGGTGCCCACTAGGGATGGCATCGCGACATCGCACAGCGGGGGGGGGGGGGGGGGGGGCGGTGGGGTGGGGGCTGGAGCCAGGTTGGCAGGCGTGGAACACGATGCCCGGGTTTAATTTCGGACTTCGGTCGTCTCCGACACGACGCTGCCGTCCTGCGTCTCGATCGACTTGATGATGACCGTCTTGGACGATGACCTGGGAACGGCGCTCTCATAGTGGGAAGTCAGGTCTGCCGGAGAAAAACAGAGGAGTCGGGAGTGAATTGAAGCAACGCGCGCGTTTTATACGTTGGCATCGCACGGTGGATCATGGTTGCGCTGGTTCTTCACTAATTTTCAGAGGGGGTGGGGGAGAGCCACTTTGGCCGATAAGACATCAACAGTGTGAAGGCCGCCACACGTTTGAAACCCTTGGGTTTGACAGCACGATGATGGCGGTGTTTTCATTTGTTGTGTATTGTCAGAGGCCTCGTTAAAAGGCCACCAGGGGCCGCCAGTGGCCTGCGGGCCTTGCAATGAAGGACACCACATTCGGGTGTGTGGGTGGGAAGATTCATCGTGGGTTCAAATCTTGTTCACGAGTGAGCTCAGGTCTACGGTTCTCCAGGTTACGCGACACGAGTTCCACTTTGTGGGACGTCAACAGGGGTTTTTCTCGGCATTGGCACAGGAATGTGGAATTGCCACCACTGAGAAACTACTTTGTGTTTGATGCACTGCTTATTATATGAACAGCGATGATAATGATGAAAGTTATTACGAAGATGATATTGAAGACAATGATGACGATTATGATAATGATGACGATGAAAACGACAGCAATGATTATGACAACAAAGACGATGACTATGACGATGATGACTGATCACAATCGCGACAACGGTGAATTTACCGTCATCCCCAAAGTTGTAGCTGTAGTTCCTGGAGTTCCTCCCTCTGGCCCCAGCAAGGGACGACAGCCTGCAGGACCACGGGCGACAGCACACACAGCAAAGCACGACCCAACAAACGAGCATCTCAGAACAAGCTAATTAAAATCACCCCAGGCCCCGAAAACCCGCGCCGAACCACGCTCTGCTGAGCGCCGAACGCGCGTGCGTGCGTCTGTGAGCGCCGGACACTCACCGGTCCTCCTCGCCCTCCAGCAGCTTGCCGTAGGTCGCGATCTCGATGTCGAGCGCCAGCTTCACGTTCATCAGCTCCTGGTAGTCGCGCACGTGCTGCGCCATTTGGCGGCGGCTGTCGGCCAGCTCCTGCTCCAGGTCGGCGATCCTCTGCTTGGCGTCCTTCACCGCCTGCTCGCCGAGATCTTCCGCCTCGGCCACCGCGCGCTCCGCTTGCCCGCGCTGCGCAACCGCGCGCACACACACGCACAGACACACACCTGTGACCATGTGCTTGCGGGCTTGTGTGCCGGTGGGCACAGGCGTGTTTGTGTGTTGTACTATTTGCGGGCGACTGCCTCAAATGGGCATCTTCCGCACAGTTTTAACATCTCTATTAGTTCTGGTCACCCTCCACCTCGTGTGCCGTGCCGGCCGTTATTCGGTGCTACTTGCTAACAGCACTTGCCCAAGCTGCCTGTAAAGGCTACAGGGGGGGGGTATTATTTGTCTCTGCTCACCTGTTGCTTCAGCCTCTGGACCTCGCTCGTGAGGCTCTTGATGGTTCGCAACAAATCGTTCAGCTCCTGCTTGGCGTTGCGGATGTCCTCGTTGGATTTGTCTGCGGACGCGTTGATGTCCTCAAACTGTCGCAAAGCCGTGGGGGGGGGGGGTGGAGGGAACACACGAAAAAAAACCACGCTCAATGGTGCCCGACGGATCCCGGCCGTCTTCGTCTCTCCCATGGTCACAAACCTTTTCTCTCCCAGGGCTCCACGTGTGGACAGCAATGGAAATGCGATGGAAAGCACGGCGATGAAAATGTGATAATAACAATTACGACGATGAAGACGGTGGTGGTGATTACGATAACGCCGTCGACGATTGACGATGGTGGTGGTCCTCACACCTTGACCTTGTAGAAGTCCTCAGCCTCTTGCCGGCTCTGCTGGGCCAAGGCCTCGTACTGGGAGCGGACGCTCGCCACAATGTCGTCCATGTTGAAGTGGCGGTTCGTGTCGACCTCCACCGTCAGCGAGATGTTGTTCATCTGCGCATGCAGCTCGCGCAGCTCCTGCGAAGCCGAGACAAGAAGCGCGGTGGCGAGATGTTAACTCCCTCGCCCAGTATGCAGGAGGTCGTGGGTTCGATCCCGACCCGGACACCTGCTGTAGATTTGGAGCTCACATGTTCTCCCCGTGGTCGTGTGCAATTTGTTCCATTTTGTCCCTCCACATTTACAAACAACGTGTGTTTAGAGCATTTGGCTGCTATAAATGTCCACGTGATGAGCCACTTAAATCGAGCGACGCGAGGGGAGGGGTCAACGTGGCTCGGCCAAACAATGGTGAATCGCCGCCAAAGCGTGTCGATGAACTGGCTCACGATTCTCCGGGTCATGATTGATTCGAGTTGTCGATTCTATTCGGTCCCGTTATCTACCACCTCGTTTGTATCGACCGCAATCGTATTGTGGACTTGTATGGCTTCGTTCGCGCCAACTGGCATTAATTGTAGAATATGGGTAATCATTTAGAAAAAATGCAAATTAGCTGCGTGCATATGAGCAAGGGCGAGAGTTGCAAATAAACCGTCACATTCCGAATGTCTTTTGCAAATGGATTGAAAATTATTTCAGCTTTTGCGGTTGACGCGTTCACAAACAACAACAAACCATCAACGTTCGCCGCAGAAAATTCCTGCCTTGCGGAAGACACCGCACCGGCCGTGCGAGGCGGTGATGGACAACGCTTGACCGCAGCCAAGCGAGCGAGGCAAACCCAGTTCCCCCTCGCCTCAAGTCGCCATTTGCCTACGGCTCACCGTGAAACTCAGCGCGCGTGTTCCTCAATAGCACCGTGGTCTAAAATACGTCAAATGGGTTTGCATGCGTGCGGAACTTCTTTCGCACCATGCGCACCTCGGATTAGCACGGTCGGCTCCATGCGGTGTGAAAAAAGTTCAACATACATACGTATAGGCGACTACTCCGGGACAAAGTACCTTCTGCAAAGTCAGTAAGAGAGAGCTCCGTAGGCATGGAGTGGTCAATGAGAGTTTGGGACGTTTTTTTAGGATTTGCCTTCGATTTGCCTCATTCGCTGTGCAAAGTATCTGCTTGAAATAAACAAGCGGGATGACAACTTCAGAATACCGCTCAATGTACAGCGTGGTCCAAATGTCGTGTGACCCCCATTTAATACTCTAAAACGTAATCGTATTGGATACCAACATAGGGATGTGAAAACAGAATTGAATAAGCAAAGGAAAAAAATGTTTGGGGTCACAATACATCTGGACCACCCTGTGATTGGTGAAGGTGGTGGGGGTGGGTGGTCGTGCCGCTCAAGTTAGCCGCGGCCGGGAATACAACTCAGGTGGCCCAGGCCATGGACACAGTGTGCTAACCACTGCGCCACCGCTCATCCCTGACGTAACAATTCAAAGCTAATATTTAATGGAATGCCAAACAAGCATCAGCCAGCGGGAGGGTACTGTGCACCGAGCCTCGGGACGAAAAGCAGAAGTTACGTTTTTTTGTTCCTTAGAGTCCATTTATTTGACCATACCCTCACAGGAACCGGTGACGGCGGGGAGCGTTAGACAGGGGACGATAGAAGTTCGGTACAACAATAGACGCCCCCGCAGCCGCCTCCACGCCGCCGCGAGACGCACGGCGGTCACCACGTCCAGGCTGGACGCCGACAAACTTGCGGGACCGATTTGACCAGAGGCCCACCGCGCGCTCGCTCTCACCTCTTCGTAGATCCTCCGCAGGAAGTCGATCTCGTCGGTCAGCCCCTCCAGCCGAGCTTCCAGCTCCACCTTGTTGAGGTGGGCGTCGTCGAAATCCTACGAAACGCAACGGTCGGAACGTTGAACAGAAGCCACGTGGGGGGCGTCCCGGAAGTGTCCCGAGGCTCCTGGTCTCAACGGGGCCTTCGTTGTTGTTGTTGTGAATAATGTTTACAGCCATTTGTTAATCCACTGCTGGATGTATGCAACACCACGTCGGTGTCGGGCACGACAGGGGGGGGGGGGTGAGGTTGGGGGGGGGGGGGGGTGTTTTGGCCGTACTTCACCGCGCTGGTCAATATGCGGGTGTGGTGAAGCTTGGAGATAGGCGGAGGTGGTGCTGGTTCAGACATCGCCGACAGCCGACGTTAGCCGTGGTCAGGAATTAGATCGACGCTATCCTCCGCAAAAACCACTCCACTCACCTGCAGTTTGCCGTTGAGTAAAAAAAACATGGATAATAGGGATGAGGTTACTGCCACTGTTAGTTGGCTCCTTTTATCTGCGCACGTTGGCATTTGCGGTGAGACCCACCACCTCTTGAAAGATTAGATGCCGAATAAGAGCATTGGCTGGTGCCAGAAAACGGCGACTTTCTGCAAATCGAGTGGCGACACCGACGCGAGGAGTGGCGAGCGATCAGTTCTCAGAGCAGGCGAGTCTCTCCCTGGGAGATGTTCATTTACCGACCGTGTAAATTATCAAGCAGCGCGTAGCCGCACGTGTTGCCTGGGCCCCGTCTCACGGCTGTAACGCTCCGACCCCGTGCCCCCTACTGGATACCTGTGAAAAATCGCTTCATTGCTCATCGGATTCCTCCAGTATGAATAAATATTCTGACTCCGATGTGGCTGTGGTGGAGCGCTGTGCTCAGGGCACCGCTCACCTTCTTGATGAGGACGAACTCGTTCTCGGCGTGATTGCGGTTGTTCAGCTCCGTCTCGTACCTAAACGTCGACGGATAAAAGCGTTTTCATTAAAACTCAAGCGGACAGATTACCATGCGTGTATATAGTATGTATACGCACGTATGTGTATATACATGCATGTCGAGCTTCTTTCGCGTACATAAGAGCGTGGAGGTGGAGTAGGGCAAGATGTGTTGTGAGAGTGAGCAGAGAGGAGCAGAGTGGTTCGAGATTTGAAGCTTTCATGACTGCAAGGATTCATATTTAGGTTTTTTCGGTAAAGTCAGGTAGGTTAACAATTAAAATTAATAAAATTAAAATTAAAATAAAATAAAAATCACGACGTTTCGGAGGCAACACAAGCTTCCGTCTTCAGGTGGAACCGTCACAGCACGCTAGCTGTATCCAGCTAGCTGTATCCAGCACAGCTGGATACAGCTAGCTGGATCCAGCTGTGACGGTTCCACCTGAAGACGGAAGCTTGTGTTGCCTCTAAAACGTCGTGATTTTTATTTTACTTTTATTAATTTAAATTTAAATTTTTTACCTACGTGACTTTACCGAAAAAACCTAAGAATAGGAGCAGAGTGGGTTGAGAGGGAGGTGGTAGGAGAGTGTGCGGAGGGGAGCAAGAGTAGATTGTGGCGAGAGGGGAGAGATGGGCCAGTGCGTGGAGGAATGTAGAGTGAGAGGAGGGGGGGGTAGGAGAGTGCGTGGAGGAGGGGAGATCGCCATCCGTACTTGTTCTTGAACTCCTCCACCACGCCCTGCATGTGCCCCACGTCCGACTGCAGGTGCTCCTTGTTCTCCTGCAGCACCTCGAGCTGGCGCCTGAGCCCGCGGATGTACTCCTGGTAGATATCCTCCAGGTTCGACTTGTCGTCGCCCTTCGCCTGCAGCACCTTCCACTGAGCCTCCAGCACCGAGCGCTGCTGCTCCAGGGAGCGAACCTAAGCGCACGTTCGTTAGGGACATTTAGCTCTCGTTAGCAGTGCCGTGGGGGTTGGGAGGGAGAATGGGGCAGGCACGGTAGTTTCTGCCATCCCTCAGAGCAGTCCGATTAGCACGGTTGGCTATGTACGGTGCGAAAGAAGTTCATTGTACATAAATTCCAGTCCGTCACCGACATATCACGCTTCTGTGGCTACTAACGTACCGTAGTTACTGTTCCCACCAACTTCGCTCATCGGCTCCTAAACCCATGTGAAGGAGTCGGGACTAGCAGACCAACTGGTTCATCTGATCCACAACGTGTTCAACCACCACACTGCAGGTGACATCTCACTCGCTCACCCACCCGCCCGCCCACTCGCCACACTGCAGGTCGAATCGCTTCTCTTTTCAGCTTCTTTCCTCGCACCACTCGACTTTGGAATTTCCTCCCATCGTTTCTTCCCCAAGTTCTTACAATAATAGCCTTGCTCACTCAATTCCAGAAACATTAAAACACGAATATTAAACCTTCAACGGTGCCTCTTGTTGCTGGGCCACGTGACTCTTTGGGCCTTTGGTGGTCAACCACGAGCAAGAAAGAGAAATATATATATAGATCTCTCCTATTCTCAGAATGAGCTGATGGGCATCAGGGAAGGCCTCATCTGGATTTTTTCTCAGGGCCTCCAAAAAAAACGTTTTTCGACCACCCTTGGTTGTGAGTGACAGGGGGCGGTTGTGTTGTTCTCTGGAGATTAATGGAGTCGTTGTCCAAATTCATGAGCAGTAGCATCAATGTCTTCATCATCATTGCGGTCTCCGGCATGATCGATATTGCCATCACCGTTGTTGTCGACTTCGGCATGAAAATGTTCTTCATCGCCATCATCATGACCCATCACCGTCATCAGCATCACCAATTTTTTTTGCCACCATCACTCTCAACAGCATCATCATCATCATCAAGATGATAGTTGGAATTGTGTGACTTTAAAGGATTTAAATAAGCTCAATCTGTCATTTGGCTCATGATTAACAATTCTAAATGTTGTGGAATTACTCTGCAAACACCTGAAATAGTAACTAATTGGTATGTTTTACTTACGTGACAACCCTTACTGGCTTTGTCGGATGGAGGGTTACGACATATTTATACTTAGGCGATCTAACCCAAAAACCTTTATTATGAATCACCCTTCATTATTTTAACGTTTGGGAAGTTTAAGTGTTTTATAAAAAGTGAACTTGAAAAAAAATACAGATATGAACCAACCACCTTATTTAAATTACTATAAAAATATCACAATTTGTATAACCATTACCACAGTTAAAATAAATGTGCGGAGAGCCATACATTGAATGGAATGCGTGTGGAGTCTGGGGATCAGTTGCTACTGCTAAAATGGCACAAACATCAGCTTTTCCACTCGTCGTTTTTAAGACCCGGAGTGGATTTCTCGCCTCGCCCGCTCTCCCGGTCTGCGCTCACTGCATCCGTCACAGCTCAGTTGACACTGCAGACCCCGCTGGGTAACTCAATCCTCTTGCATAAACAGCACACTCACTGTACCGCCCACACACACAGGTAGCGTGTGTGTGTGCGATACAATGAACTGGTGTGGTGGAGTGCTGTTGGTGATCACCTATTAAGGCCAGCACGGTGTGGCAAGGACCACTCCCTGCCTCCTTTGTCCCCCTCCCATTGCCCATGTTGACACACACCGTTTCAGGTACTCATTCAATGCAGAGTTGACCTTGGGGAGGCCCAGGACAGGTTCCGATCTTGATCTGCCACGAGTGTTAGCCATGGTTGGGAATGTAACTCGGGTCACCAGGTCGTGTGGGTGCGCTAACCACTGCACCACGGCTCCCCACAGCAAACTAACAAGGCCCTACATGCACACAGTATTTCTCTAAGAACTAACTAAACCCCAAAACACACAATGCATTAGCCTAATGCTCATAAGCATTAATATCTGCATGTGTATTGTCAACGAAAAGTAAAACTTCAGTTTTATGGATGAAGTGAATAAATGTAATTTACTCATTAATTATGTAAAAGGTTTACGTCCGACATGAGTGTACAACCACTTTGGTCATTTCGGGGCTGGATGAGGGACCTGCCCACGCCATGCGGGTTGTGTGGGTGATATGGCCATACTTCCCCAATAATGGACTAAGCTCTTGTGTTGAGGAGGAAGTTCTATAGCCCAGCCCTGGACAATTAATCTCATTCCTAGCGATGCCTTCTCGTAAAATTTTGACTTAAAACTTTCGTGACTGCAGGAATGCATATTCTTTGGTTCTTTCGGTAAAGTGTCGTAGATGCAAAATAAAAAATTTAATATAAAAAAACAACGTTTGGATCGCAACACAAGCGGTCGCCTGATGACGAACGCTTGTGTTGCGATTGAAACGTCGTGAGTTTTTGGTTTTTTATTTTTATTTTGTATTATTATTTTATTTTCTATCTACGTGACTTTACCGAAAGAACCAACGAATATGCCTTCTCGTTGTTGTTCCACTCGTCTTCGTCCACCACGTGTTGGCTGACGAACGTGAAATGAGTAGAGATTTTGCTATCCAAGGTTTGACCAAGGAAGGATGAGGCATGACACGTGGACTTACTTATTGTGGCTCAATGGGTGGGGAATATGCACAGGACTTCAAGTCTAGAATGTACAGGACTGTTCAATGCGTGTACTGCATAGTGGTTGGAGATACACGCACGCATACGCTCATCTATAATAAATGCACGCACCAAAAGTCACACGTTCAAACAGGTACACACGCCTGTAGCGTACATGTGCGGCAAGAGCAACTACACAGGTAATACCACGCAAGTGTGTACACATGCATGATACACACGAGTCTGAACGACAAACCATTTTTATTTGACCAGGTAAGGCCCACGGATCTATGTAGCTCTTTTTCAGAAGCGACCTGGCCACAAATGACAGCTCAACTAAGTGGCTTATCGTGTTGTAATTTATAGCAGCCAAATACTGTAAATGCACGTGGAATCTAAATGTGGAGGAAAAACCGGAGGAACCGGGAGAGAAATCCACGCTACCACGGGGAGAACACACAAACTCCAAATATACAGCAGGCGTCAGGGTCGTGATCGAGCCCACGACCTCCTGCGTACCAGGCGATGTAAGTTAACATCGAATCACCGTGGCGCCCTGAACACACCTACAACTCACGAACCGATCACACATGCTAGAACAGACACACACACAATGATACCTGTAACACACACACACACCTATAATGCTGCATCGGATATACACACACACATATATTATCTGAACCACACACACCTTGTTACACAAACACCTGAAACATCACAATCTTCCAAAAAAAACTTTTTACGCACACACATCAACAAAATACACAGAAACATGCCTGAATATTGCAACGCCTCTACATATAAATATAAGACACCTAAAAATATATATATAACAGTGTAATATTGTAACTTAAACAAGACACACACCTGCATCATGCACACTAAAACATGATGACGCGCACTTATAGGTGTAAATACATACCTGAACATATCCACACACCGTGTGATCATGTTCCAATAACAACTTACAATACACCTGTCCATTATAAGGTGCCAATCCAGATTTTAAATAACACCTGTAGAGGTACAGCACCCTACTGTACTTGTAGATTAACTGCGAGTAATACCGTAGGATACACATACTCGGCACCTATGTATCCAACAGCTTGCAACAGACACCTGCACATTCTAACACAACCAAGACACAGATCCCCCGTATCGGCTTAGACGGTTGAGGCAAGTGCTGTTTGCGAGCACCTATTAAGCTCGGGACAGTACACGAAGGGGTGGGTGGGTGCCAGCACCACGCCCGACCGCCTTTGTCTCCCCAGTGGGGATGTTTACACACCGAACCAGGTACTCGTTTGAGGCTGAGTCGACCCGGAATCGGTCAGGTAATCGCCGCTACTCGTGTTGGGAGTAGCCGTGGGAGGGAATCGAACTTGGGCGGTCAGGTTCGTAGCGCAGCGCGCTCACCGTTACGCTACCGCTCCCACCGTTACGCTACCGCTCCCACACACATCTCATAGGAGATAAACCTCCGTCCTACACACACCTGTATGCGATACACCTCATAGGTAATACACCTCCACACACACGCACACAACAACAACCACCGCCATTTGCCACGAAGTGGGGGTGACGTCGCCACGGCGCTTGTGCCAGGCTACGTGCACTTTAAGGCCACGTGAAGTGTCGAACGCCCGCTGGTAGGTCACGGACACAGACCCGGCAGGTGCCGTGGGTTTTACCGTACGAGAGGCGTCGGAGTAAGACTCAGATGCCACACACACACAGAGAGACAAACAGACAGACAAGCACCTTGTCGATGAAGTTGGCGAAGCGGTCGTTGAGGCCCCTGATCTGATCCTTCTCCTGGCTCCTCACGTCCTGCACGGAGCGATCGATCTCGGGAGGGGGGGCTCCCGTGAACAGGACCCCCGCGGACGAGCGGGATGCACGGCCATCGTAACGAATGGACGAGCGAGCGCCTTTCAGACTACCCCCGGTCACCACCGACTTGCTGCTAAAGCCACGGTTGCGGAGGGACATCTCGCTGCTGGTGGCTTCCTGCGTTTCTCCAAATGTCAACCCTTCGACGATCGAGTCTTCCGCTACACCCGGAGCGTGAACGTGGCAGCGGTGGTTTAGGACCTCTGAGCGAACTGCGTTGCACAAAGTCTATCTGCGCTCTTCTCTCTCTCTCGTGGGCTGTGCGGTGATGCGCGGTGGGAGGGGAGCGTGGTGGTGGCTTGCCTCGAGTCGCTTGGAGCCAGGTGACTTGCACACCTGGCTCTTATATAGGGGCCCGGGCGAAGGGGCGTCTGCTTTCGTTATCATTGGCCGAGGGCGGATTGCGCTGGCTTGGGATTACCGTAACCACACGCAAAGATAAAGCTCCCCCGTAGAGCCTTTGGCAGACTCCCGGGGCAAGTGCTGTTGGGGAGCACCTATGAAGGCCAACACGGCGAACGCGATCGAGGGTGGTCGGCACCACGCCCGGTCGCCTTTGTCTCTCCGCATGCTGATGTTGATACACCACCGCACCAGGTAGTCATTGCAGGCTGAGTCGACCTAGGGGAGGCGCAGAATCGGTTCGGATTTTCGCCTCTGTTATTGGTTCGTGAGCGGGAATCGAACTCGAGTCGCCGCCGGGTTCGTAGCGTGTTGCGCTAACCACTGCGCCACCGCTCCCTATTGGAGGTACTGTATTGTTAGCGAGCACCTATTAACGCCAGTGCGAGACACACATACACACGTGGTGGCGTATCCAGAACCACGCCCAGTTGCCTTTGTCTCCCCCAATGAAACACTGCAATGTTTCTCCATCTTAAAGCAGGCACTCGTGCAAGTCTGAGTCGACCTAAACGAGGATCAAACAGGTTCGAGTACCACTTGCCACTGATGTTATCCGTGACTGGGAAATCAAACTTTGGTGGCCGGAGTTCGTAACGCACAAATGCAACGATGTCTCATATATATATTTTAACTGACTTTTGTGGCAAGTGCTGTTAGCGCTGAGAAAGCCGTGAGGGTAACACGACGGAGTGGGTGGTCAGTGCCACGCCCTTGCCTCCTTTGTCCCCTCCAATTGCTGATGTTGACACACTGCCCTGGAGGTGCTCGTATTTAAGGCTGAGTCAACCTGGACGAGGACCCACGACCAGTTCAAGATATTCGTCAATGGTGGCCGTGAGTGGGAATCAAACTCATGCTGCCGGGTTCGTTGCTCCAGTTACTCGAACCACGACACCACCGCTCTCTACACCAAAAAGACAAAAAAATATCCCCCGTGTAGCCTTAACAGACTGTCGGGGCAAGTGCTGTTATCGAGCAAGGCACACGAGGGGGTGGGTGGCCAGCACCACGCCCGGCCGCCTTTGCCTCCCGAGTGACGATGTTTACACACCGCAGCAGGTACTCATTTGAGGCTGAGTCGACCAAGGGGAGGCCCAAGACCATTTCAGATAATCGTCACTGGTGATGGCCGTGAGCGGGAATCGAACCCGTGTAACGCCAGTGCGCTAACCACTATGCCACCGCTCCCCCATACCATCATCCCACCCACACACCCGTATACACACATACTTTTCACCTGCACATACGCACTCACACACACTCAACACTCACACGCGCGAGGCACAACGGGCGATGCTGCTGATGGGTGATCTTATCGGCTGGAATGCTTGGTGTGTCTGGGTGTGCTCAAATACTCCAACGCAGAACATTCGTGAATACGGGAATGCCTTCGTGAAGGCGTGGGCCTGCACTGACTTTACATCAGCTGCAGTGAATCAGAAGCCAGTGCTGTTATCACCACCCCATACCCCGTGCGGTGATTCACAACAACAGAATCCGGAGGATGCTGGAGATGTATTCGGTGCTGTGTGGTCGATAACATACTCATCATTCTATCATTGTCCTAAAGCAGTCATCTTGGTAATCCAGCACTCACTGGTTCACTCCCAGACACGGGCTCACCGGTGGTGAGTCACCTACTCATCACTCATTTATGTATGTATGTATGTTAAACTTCTTTTACACCGTACGTAACCAACCGTGCTACCGTCTTGATTACTGCTAAGCATGAATTTAAGTCGTCGGTTCCTCCACCCATGTGGAGGACTCAGGTCTGTCTACTGGACATCTGTGGGGGGAAAGAGCTTTATAGCTCATCGGATTCCTCCAATATAAATATTCTTATTCTGTCTACCAGACCGTGTCGTCTCATCCGCAGTGTTCAACCACCACACCGGAGGTCACTCGCACTGCTCCACTTTGGAATTCCATCCTCCCATCGTCTTTTTCCCCACGTTTTCTAGTCACCCTTCTCTCTCAATTCAAGATACGGGTTAAACCTTACACCTGTACTGTACACCTTGAATAGCGCGGTTTGTTGCTGGCCACTTGGCATATTTAATATTTGATCCTCTGCTCAGCAACCCGTGATTTTAAAGGACGTCGAACGTTTCCTGAAAAGCAATTTGAGACTTGGAAATAAACGACTGTGTTCGTAAACGCTGAGGGTGGGGTGGGTGGTGGTGGTGGTGGTGGTCATTCGCGCGCTGCACTACGAACCCAGCCACCAGAGTTCGATTCCGGCCACGGGTAACACCAGTGGCAGGTGGTTTTCCTGAAGCAGAAGATTCAGTCACATTTGCACGTTTATGTGCTATTTCATTGAGGGACTACTTCTGTGTGTTATCTTGGTGTGGTCTGGGACTGTGATGTTGTTTTTGCTGCCTTGCCCAAGTTTGATGAATTAGACTTATGTAATATAATGAATGTATTTGTTATTAATATGTATTGACTTGCTTACCTTTTCCTCTACTTTGCACTCCCGTCGTGTTTTTCTAGTGTTTGTTGTTGTAACTCGCTGACCCGCCCATACTGGACATTTGCGAATAAAGATCTTCCCGGCTAATTCAGATTTCTCCTGCAGTCTAAATGTTCTGATTCAGATATCAGAACCGGCATGCCCTCCCTCCCCACCCCGCCACGACTGCATTGACCACCGGGAGGGGGATAAAGCACGTGAGTGACACGTGAGTGGCACGTGAGTGACACGTGAGTGACACGGCGTGGAGAGGGCCTCCTCCGCTCATGGATTGAGCGTGGCTGGAATGTTTTTGTTCTTAACACTCTGAATTTGACTTGTTTATATTTGCAGTCTCGTATTACTCAAAGCGTCTTTCGCTTTAACATGCTGTGTCCAAAACTGATCTCACGTTTATCCCAAGTGCTTTATTTGCGGCATATTACATTGTGTTTGGATTATTTGGCTGGTGTACATTTCCACTTGATAAGCCACTTCGTAGAGCTATCATTTGTGGCCAGGTTGCTTCTGAAAAACAGCGTTATAGCTTAGTGGGCCTTACCTGTTAAAATAAAATGTTATATTTTGTTTAGTATTTTGAAAGTGATTAAAGTTCATGATTTTTTAAAGAGTTTTGTATGCTTTTTTATTCCGGGTCTGTTAACAAAAATATACTTTCAGTCTCAGTGAACTCTCGTGATATTAATCATCGGCCATGATCAATCCACTGCTGGATCAAAGCCTGCTCAAGCTGCCATCACCTCTCACAACGCTGCGATGTACACCTAATAATCCACCTCGCACCTGAACAGGAACTGATGTCATCGCTCCATCTCTCCAAGTGGACGTACCTCCTGGACTCGTTCCATTCCTTGGCTGCCATGCCCACGCTCGCTTTAAATACCACGGCCGATCAGCGATACCGTCTTCACCAGATCACCGTGACAATGGGGCGTTACTATTCCACGCGCTATAGAGAGGCAGGGGCCTCTCTATAGCGGTGCGTGCAGCTATCGAGGAGCGTGCAAGCGATGCAACCGCGATTGGGATGGGGGGAGGGAGGGGGGGACACGGGGGCCCATTTCATTCCTCGTGCTCGGGATCCAAGACGATTAAAAGGTAACGTTTCAGAAACATGAATTAAACAGATCTAAACAGTTGTAAACATCGCTAAAGGGAGAGAGTTAAACTAGTTTGACAACACAATAACAAAACAAAAATGTGATAAAACAATAACGAAGAAAGTCAAAACCACGTCTCACAAGAATCAAAAAAAGCACGCGTATCATTGGGGAAAGCAGTGGCAGGATGTTTAACACGTAGGCTTTCGCGACTAATACACTGGTCAACAAAAAAAAAAACTTTTTTTCTGGCCTGGACTTTTGCAGCTGTTTTAGACTAATTTCAGGGTGCTGATTCCAAATCTGATCTCATATTTGCTCTATCACCCCATTTTCATTGATTTTATCCGAAATTAACTCTGTCACTTATGATTGCAAGTTGTTGCGAGTCAGTGACTGCTTTAGTGTTAACATATGGTGCTGTATTTTTAGGATAGTGTTTATAATATAATTTTATGTAGATATCCACATTTATTTAATATTTTTCTTCTGCAATTTTTATTGAAAATGCAATATTTGATATCTCAAAAACCTGATGTGATAGACAAAAACTGATGCCAGATTTGGAATCAGCACCCCAAAAGTACCTTAAAACCGTTAGAATACCTTATGCCAGAAAAAGTGTGTTGACCATTGATATCATACATAATAGAGGCTTTTTGGGTTAGATCGTGTACATATATAAATGTGTCGTTAAAACTAGCCAGATGTTTGGAAAAAACAAAACATCTGAGTCAGATTTGGCACGGTATATAAAAAACAGAAGGTGTGTACAGGTTTAACTGCACGTGTGGAAAATGTTATGTTGGGCAAACAGGACGAATGATCAGCACGAGACTAAAAGAGCATCAGATAAATATTAAATTATCCCAAATACAACTGTCAGCAGTAGCAGTTCTGCGCAAAACTAGCTACTACTGGCCAAGACTAATTAGATAATCTATCGAAATTGAAAGAAAAAAAATAACTTTAACCGTTCGGATAGCTACCGCCTTAGTGCTGCATGGAAGCGAATCATCAAATAACACATTATGCAAATTCATGCCTATAAAGGGCAGCACACTTCATTCAATAGGGATTACCGTTGGTACGGCTATTTAATACTATACACACAATTGACAGGAAGGACAAATTCAAAGGGCTCGCATAATGCACATGCATAATGTACACTTTGTGCAAGCACGCAGAAGCGTGGTCACCACATCTACGTCTCTATATAACGAACGAAACAGTAAGACATCTCCACAAATCTGGCTGTCGCCTGATGAAGCTAGTTGTAATTACTTGTGAAACGTCGTACTCAGATTGTAAATGTTGTGGCTTGGCTCTCCGACACACCGGTGTGCTGTACTAGTATACTACATTTTACACTACACTATACACTACACCATACTACACTATATACTACACTATACACTACTATACACTAGTGCTGTACTAGTATACTACACTATACACACTACACTATATACTAGTGCTGTACTAGTGACGAATTGGCCACGTTCTGTTTACGCGACAACCATTACTAGTTGGCTGTGTCGGGTGGTGGCGGGTTTTAACGAGACATATTTACGCGATCTGAACCAATAAACCTCTATTACAGTGGCATGATGTTGGCGCACTGGTGCCATGAAAGCAGCCATCCAAGAATTGATTCCAGACCACGGCTAACATCAGCGCCGAGTGATATCTGAACCGGTTCGAGCCACGCCTCTCACCAACAACGCGTGTTCAAGTGTACAAAGGCAAAATCCCCACGTGTAGCCTTTCATTTTCTTTCTACGTCACTTTACCGAAAGAACCAAAGAGTAATTCCGACAGTCACGAAAGCTTCAATTCAAGTTTTTAGCAGACTGTTGGGGCAAATGCTGTTTACGAGTAGCACATGCGAAGCTCAGCACGGCACACGAGGGTGTGGGTGGCCAGCACCATGCCCAGCCGCCTTTGTCTCCCGAATGGTGGTGTTTTACACACCGCTCCAGGTACTCGTTTGAGGCTGAGTCGACCTAAGGGAGGCCCAGGACCGGTTCAGATATTTTGCTCGCTAAAGTACGATCAACATCCATGATCGGCACTGCGTGGGGGAGGCATTGACAGAGAGCCAAAACGAGCAAAAAACAGGGAAAATATTCCAGATTCCAGCCGTTACTCTACATTATTGCTCTACCCTGTAGAGTAACAAAGAACAGAAAAAGTGGAATGTTATCAATCTTGACTTAAAGCTTTCGTGACTGCAGGAATTCATATTCTTGGCTCTTTCGGTAAAGTCACGTGGATAGGTTCAAAGAAAATAGTATTTTTTTGTACATTTTTGTTATTTTCTTTGAACCTATCTACGTGATTTTTACCGAAGGACCCAAGAATATGTAACGTTATACATATTAAAAAAAAACATTTTAAAAATCGTTTCGTCGCAACCTCTGTGACCAGCGCCTCTCCACTCAAAGCAGCTCCACGGCCTTCGGCCTCGTCACGCTCTCTCTGAATAAAGGCGCTGGACAAATACGTGTGCTCATTATTATTACGACTGCACCTGCCGATGTTACAACCAGAGTCTCGGGTTCGAGGCAGGGGAAGCAACAGAATCACCACTAAAACCCCTGAGTATAAGTCCTGTTGCATTCCTGCCAGAGGTCGCAACCGGGTACCCGATACCCGTACCCTACCCGATACCCGGCTACCCGTACCCGGCCGGGTAGCCGTTTGCGACCCTGGTGCGGCCGGGTACGGGTAGGCCGTGAGTCACTGGTGAGTAACCGTTTGTCACTCATTTCGGGTAGGGTACGGGTAGGGAACGGGTACCCATTTGCGACCCTGGTACGGCCGGGTACGTTACGGGTAAGGAATCAAAACCCGTTTGCGACCTCTGATTCCTGCCGAGATAACCATCAGGCTACTCATGCAGAACGTCCACGAGCACACTCACAGTGGCGTGGTGGCGACATTCATCAAGGTAAAAAATGAAATTAAAATTAATAAAAATAAAATAATAAAAATCACGACGTTTCGGAGGCAACACAAGTCTCCGTCATCAGGTGGGACCGTCACAGCTAAATTTGCTGTATCAAGTGAGGCAGGGATTCCAAGATGCAAGTTCTTAAATACAAGTTAAGGGGGAGGAGGGGGGAGGAGCTTATCAGAATGTGGTAGCCAATGAATGGAACGTATTGGGAGGGGGGGGCGGGGCTAAAAGAGAGCACGAGGTGCACGTGGACGTTGCAGTCACGAAAGCTTCAAACCTAGAATACATTCATCAACTCGGGGGGGCTGCGACAATTGGTCAGGTAGGGCCAGACTATTGTATTCGCCTCGCACGGTCACACCTAGGAGGCTATGATACATCGCGGCTCCTTTCGTCTAAAGAGGCCGTCCATAAATGACGTCACGCGATTTTGGTATGATTTTTTAAACCCCCCCCCCTCCCTCTTCGTCACACGGCATCACAAAAAGTCAGACCCCCCCCCCCCTCAAATATGACATCACAAAGCTCTGCCCCCCCCCCCCAAAAAATATATAAAACATGCTTCAAATCGCTTTAAACTATTGTTATTGTAGTGCGTATTTAATGTGGCGCTGCACTCTGATGTTGTAGGAGAAAACATTTATCAAAAAGTCTATTTAATTTAGTAGAACGTGTCGTCTATATTCATTTAAAGTTGCTCATTTTGATGTGACGTCACATTTCTCAACCCCCCCCCCCATCGTCACACATCGTCACAAATGTCTGACCCCCCCCCCCCCTCTAGGTGCGTGACGTCATTTATGGACGGCCCCTAATCATATCGTCGTTACACTCAAAGGTCTCAAACATGTAACGCTGGAGGAGCGATGTGTCTTCGCCAAAATGCAGCCACGACAGCTCCGTGGCATGGTGGTTTGTCAAGGGGGCCTCAACTCATAACTTTGGCCACCAGTGGGGGGCCGGGGGGGGGGGCAGGCACCCCCTCTCCCAGAGGTCGCAAACGTGTTTTGATTCCTTACCCGTATCCGTACCCGGCCGCACCAGGGTCGCAAACGTTCCCTACCCGTACCCTACCCGAAATGAGTGACAAACGGTGACTCACCAGTGACTCACTGTCTACCCGTACCCGTACCCGGCCGCACCGGGGTCGCAAACGGGTACCCGTACCCGGCCGGGTACGGATAGCCGAGTATCGGGTAGGGTACGGGTATCGGGTACCCGGTTGCGACCTCTGCCCTCTCCCCACGCTCGTTACGCCACTGCTCACTCACCACCCCCAACGCGAACGTACAGGCGTTGCTGAAGAAGCTACGCGTCTCTCTGACGCGTCATTCGGGTTGTACCGCGTGTCGTTCGGCATGATGTCCGACGTTCCGCTTCATCAGAAACTGGAACGGCTCACATTCCACCTCGACTGTGTAACGTTGCCGGCCTGCCGATGGTGTGTGGTGTCGGCTCTGCCGATCGGAGGGCTCTATGCACGATGGCTCTAATGATTATTTTCAGAGAGCTAGACAGCTCAGCAGCGAAAACTTGCTCAGGCAGTTTTAAGAGCTACAGTTGTGAGTGTCTGCCTGGCACAAGGCAGCGTGATCGTGACCCTCAGATAAGAATCAGGGCAGGAAGCGGGTGGCTGTGAGATGGAGGTGGTGACTGATGGTGGTTAGACGTTCCCCCACCCTTAAACTTACACAAACCACTCATCAAACCCAAACGACTTCCATCCACAAAGGCCTCCTGTGTTTTTCCTTCCTCCCCGTGCCTCCCCTTCATCGCATTCCAATCCACTGTGTGTGGGTCGGTGGGTGCTGGTGCATGAGTGGGTGGGTGGATGTGAGTTATATTCCGAGGCGTAGGTGGCACCTGTGGCAAGTGTCGTGTGAACATTTCCAGGTCCTCGGCTGACGACTCAGGGGGTCGACATCCCGCGAATCAGGAGCCGCATGCAGCGGCTCTTTCAAGGACTGCTTCGTGCCGATGTTTATCAAGAGACCCACCGTCTCGCATTCACCACGGTGCATTGCGGCTATTGAAAATGTTGAGAGTTTTTTTTTTCGTTACAAAAATTCGAACAAAAATTCGAACAAAAATGTGTTTTTCTTGTTATTTTGGTTGGCCGACACCCTGGCCTAGGTTTACAAGGCGTTGAATACTTGAGTACCTGCTGTGGTGTGTACATGTTGGCACTGGGGAGACAAAGGTGACTGGGTGCGGTCCTGACAAAACCAGGGGATTACCTTCATCAGTGCTCACAAACGTTGTGCGGGGGCGGTGACGTGGCCCAGCGGTAGCGCCTTCGCCGCTTGCGACAGAGGTTGGCGGTTCGAAACCGCAGGCTGCCCCGGTAAATACCGCCGCGTGCAGCAACCTGAAAATGTACGTGCGTATGTGCGCCGAACTTCTCTCGCGCCGTACGTAGGCCAAACGTTGCTAATCGTGAACGTTAAAGACCCCGCGACGTCGTTCGAAATGAGGAGGCCATTGTGTGTGGGACCGTACACAGTAACGTTGCATCCGTACCGTGAACCTACGGCAGACTATGTCGGAACCATAGCGACTTCGTGTAATAATGGCACGAATACAAAATCTACTCATTTATGATCGTGATTTGTATCCCTCGTTTGCTGCAGCCTATGAGGCTAAACGAGCGATATATTTGCCTTTGTAAATGTGCGGGACAGCTGCTGCTGACCCCAGGGAAATGTCACCCAGTCACGTGACTCAATTTCAAGAGATTCCTGCTTCTGGGAAGGTCGTGTGCGCGCATTTGTTGGCTTCCTGGTGAGACGGAGAGGCAATCGGAGTACCTGGAGAACAACAACAACCACCATTCGCCACTAAGTGGCGGTGACGTCACCACGACACTTGTGCCAGGCTATGTGCACCTTGAGGCCACGTGAATTGTCAAAAGCCCGTTGGCAGGAGGTCACGGGGCAGACCCAGGTGCCACGGGTCGACTGACTGAGACGACTGGCTGATTCACCACCTGTGCCCCCTACTGTGCCAACTTGCTGTGTTTTAGCCACCCGGCGCTCCGCTCGTTGTTATGAGCGTCGCTCCTCCGCCCTCCGTTGTTGTTGGAGGGCGACTGCCTCCAACTGCCCAGTAGCGTCCTTCACCAGCCTCCTCCAGAGAGGCCGATGTTGACACCGCTGGTACCAGTCATCGGCAAGTCCACTCAGCTCCACGTCATCCTGTACCACATCACTCCATCTCTTCTCTAGCCCGTACCGCGCTCGTTTAGCCTCCTCGATCCGGCCGAACAAAAGCTGTTTAGGCATACGGTGGCTGGGCATACGGGCTACATGGCCAAGCTAACGCAGCCTTGCCTGCCGGAGAACACACACACACACACACGGGTAGATGACAACACTCACACTCCACATATTTAGGATGTAATAAACCTCCTTGCCGTGCTGACTCAACTTGGGACACTCCCTGTGCAAATGTATTACGTTCTCAAGATAAAACGCCAGCGCCAATTTTATGATTGCAATATTGCATTATAATATAGTCATGCCGACACAAAGCTTACAGGGCATTTTTTGTAAACTTTACTCCCATTTTGTAATGTAAGCACTAAGGTATAAACTTATCGGAGGAGCGGTGGCGCATTGGTTAGCACACTTCGCTATGAACCCAGCCCTCCTGAGTTCGAGTCCTGAGTGATATGTCCTGGCGGCCTCTACTTAAGCCCACTCTGAGCGTCGCGGTGAAGTATGGTCAAACGGCCCCCACGACCGACATGGCGTGGGGGAGGCATTCATCCAGCCGTGCAGTCACAGGGCTGCAGTAGAGCGCTGTCACCAGTCAACATCATTCCGCAGTGAAGGAAGTGAGGTCGTCATGGCATTAGGCAATCATTAATCCAAAGTATTTACCGCGTTCCTCTTGCCAAGAGGCACGACAGGGACAAAAATCTGGAACACCTTGTTTGTGACTATAGTACATGAGAAGTAAAACATTTAAACTATTTGTGAATGTTTCGATTTAAAGCTTTCGTGACTGCAGGGATTCATCTTCTTGGTTCTTTCGGTAAAGTCACGTAGAAGGGAAATAATAAAATAATAAAAATAAAACGTAATAAAATAATTATCACAACGTTTCGGCCACAACGGCTGCTTGCGTTGTGGCCAAAACGTCGTGAGAATTATTTTATTATGTTTTATTTTTATTATTTTATTATTTCCCTTCTACGTGACTTTACCGAAAGAACCAAGAAGATATTTGTGAATGGTACAATCCGTCGCAAATTGCATTTGTGAATGATTCTTTTTTAACAAGGGCATTGTAAAGTGCTCAGAGTTGTGCAAATACGAAAAAAACTATTGGCGGGCCCCATATGATGAACACACACACAATCGTCGCTTCTGTCACTGCAAGAAGGCCTCCCGGTTTAAACTATAAAATAAAAACTATAAAATATTTTTATTTCACCAGGTGAAGCCAACGGAGATATGTAGCTCTTTTCAGAAGCAACCTGGCCACAAATGATAGCTAAATTAAGTGGTTTATCACATGAAAATGTATAGCAGCCAAATACTTTAAACGCGTGTTTCTAAATGTGGAGGGGAAACACCACAGGACCCGCAAAAAAATCCACGCGACCACGGGGAGAGAGAGACACGCAAACTCAAAATACACAGCAGCAGGCGTCAGGGTCGGGATCGAACCCACGACCTCCTGCATACCAGGCGAGGGAGTTAACATCTCCTAGCCACCGTGATGATGATGATGAGAGAAAGACACGCAAACTCCAAATACACAGCAGCAGGCGTCAGGGTTGGGATCGAACCCACGACCTCCTGTATACCAGGCGAGGTAGTTAACATCTCCTAGCCACCGTGATGATGATGAGAGAGAGACACGCAAACTCCAAATACACAGCAGCAGGCGTCAGGGTCGGGATCGAACCCACGACCTCCTGCATACCAGGCGAGGGAGTTAACATTTCGCCGCACGTCTGGTGTCGAGGCACAGCAGTGTCAGCTGCAGGCTGACGTGCATGGAGTCGCCACTGCTTTGACTCTAGAGCACAGCACTGGCACCCACGACGGGCCTGCTCTTGCGAACTATGCCACGGAGTCCCTTTAACGTCCACTTCCTGGCAAGCGACGGAGCTTCGCGGCGTTTTTGGTTTCTCCCGGGGAACGAAGCGGAATTGGGTTGGGGGGGATGTGGCTTCGACTGGGAATCGAACCGCAAATAAATGACTCAGTGACACACCCGATGGCCCTCATAAGACCCAGCCGCCCACACAGTAAATAGACTAAATGGCGCACATATCAGATTGAAAGCCGGGGCAGGCACGGTATTTCAAAGTACAAATAACAACAATAATCGTAATTTAAAGCCCTTTGTCAAATGACGGTTGATGATGAATGCCGCCCACACACCGTGACAGTCATGGGTGCTGTTGTATCATATCTCGTCACGCTGGTCAGTGCGGGGTGGGAGTGGAGGCATCCAAAACCAGTTACAGATATAACTCGCCACTATTCTATTGTTGCGTAATGACAATGGGCTCAGGAGATGAATGCCAGTGAGTGAATAATGTGCGTGCTTCAAGTCGAATTATTAATATCTCGAGATCTGCTTGTCACGAGAGGGCTTCAAGACAGAGTTCGTGAAGTTCTCCGTCGAAGGAGCGCAGATGATAGTGGTTTGAGTTGTTGCATAGCCACTGATGTTAGCCGTGGCTGGGAAATGGAACTCAGTTCGCCGGTTTCAGAATGAAATGAACGAAACCACTGCTACTGTCGCCACGTGAAGTGTGTACGTGACCGTAATGTGGATTTTTTTTTCAAATAAAATAAAACGTAGAATGTAGCGAATCCATGCGTTAAGGCGAGTCATCGACCTCAGTGATGACCACTCGTTGTCCATTTGTATGTGCGTACGTATGTTGAACTTCTTTCGCACCGCACGTAGCCCACCGCGCTAATCGGAGGGTGCTGGGGGAGGACAACTTTACTAAACACAACAAATCGCAGTTCGAGAGATGTGTTTAGTGACACCCGCCCGAAGGCGATGGAGCTCACCTGGCCTTTGCCTGCTTGGTCTGACCAGAGTCGAGGGAGTTCACCCATTTTTTTAATTCTTGACAGCACTGATTGTTCACCAACCTCTAATTACAAGTGTATAGCCAAATAAACGTTCGTGCATCTGTGTATATGTGTCTATGCGTATGTTATGGCTATGTGTATGTGATGTCTATGTGTACAGTATATGGGGAGCGGTGGTGTAGCGGTTAGTGCGCTGCGCTACGAACCCAACGACCCGAGTTCGATTCTCTCTCACGGCCACCCACACCAGTGACGATTATCTGAACCGGTCCTGGCCCCCCCTAGGTCGACTCAGCCATAAATTAGTACCTGGTGCGGTGTGTAAGCATCGCTACTATGGAAACTAATGCGGTCGGGCGTGGTGCTGGCCACCCACCCCCTCGTGTGTCGTGTCGGCCTTCATCATAGGTGTTACTGGCTAACAGCACTTTCCCCAAAAGTCTGTGAAGGCTATACTTTGGATATTTGTTTTGTGTGTGTGGGTATATTCAGTGTCAACTGCCTGTTTCTACTTGTAAACGTTGTTAGCTACGTCCAGGGTTGACATTAGCAAAAGGCAATTCCCCAGTTTGTTTACACACGTTAATATTTTACCTATCAGGATCGGCAGGTGTGTATGCCCGTGTGTGTGTGTGTGCGGGTTCACGGTGGAGTTTAACCCGTTGAGTTCTGTGCATTCTTTGACTTTGCCCAATCCACGCCTGCCAATTGTGAGCTTTGACCAATCAGCACCTACTCTGAACACTCTGGCCGTACAAACACACTTCGCACACACACGCTCGCATATAAAGACACTTGTATAGTGGACTTGTATCATAATCTTTACGGTCGGACCTCTGCACTCGTCACCGTTTGGAAGTCCACCCCCTCGCACGGGTCAAACAAGCTGAGACTTGTTCCTCAGTCTATCGGCACACAACTGGGGCAGAAGGAACAGCATCACATCTGTGTAGCAGCATCTACATCATCACCATCACACCTGCACACACACACACACCTCTAGAACGGCAGCAAGAGCACCTGTACAACAGCAGCATCACATCTGTATCGCATCATCACACCTGTACACACCTGTACAACATTCGCGCCGTCACCACACCTGTGCTACAGCGGCCGCAGCATCACACCTGTAGCAGCAGCAGCATCGTCACACCTGTACTCAGTAGCAACAGCAGCATCGTCACACCTGTACTCAGTAGCAACAGCAGCATCGTCACACCTGTACTCAGTAGCAACAGCAGCAGGGGCATCTCACCGGGCACCAATGTCGTTCTCCTCTCACAGCGCGAGTGGCAGCTCCTCGCCACGCACGGCCACCACTCGCTCTTTCTCCTCCTCCAGCAGGATGGCCCCCGGCAGGAGGATGGCCACCATCGCCTCCGCGTCCTCCATGTCCTCTCTGCCCACCCTCAAGGGGCTCCACGGGGACGAGAAGGCGGAGATGCAGGGCCTCAACGGGCGGCTCGCCACCTACATCGAGCGCGTTCGATCCCTGGACGAGGCGAACCGCAGGACGGAGCTGCAGATCAAGGAGTTGGTGGAGAAGCGACCCTCGGGCGCCGTAGAGCTGCGGCAGTACCACGAGGCCGCGCGCGAGCTGCGGGGCCAGGTGGGGACGGGTGGTGTGGCCAGGCGCGGCGTGACGGTGCGGCGTGAACGTGCGTTGTGATGGTGTGGCGTGACGGTGCGGAATGACGGGCTGGTGTAGTGGTGCGGTATGATGGTGCGGTATGACGGCGGGGTATACTGGTTTTGGAGGATGTCTTGCCGCGGGTTTTGGTTGTCCAGTGGGCAGCAGTGGTGGTGGTGCCAGCCCGTTCATTGAGGGCCCGAAACAGGATTCGTATTCTGGGCGAGTAGGACAACTTCCATGCCACGAGCTCCACAGCTTCATTGTATCTCATGGGGGCGCGAAACAACAACTGCAATAGACTCGTTACAAGCCCAAATCAATGTCTAGTTGTGATATTAGAAGCAGCCTTCTGTTTTATGTACACATACATAACAATGATCTAAGTGCGAGCGTGACATTATAGTGAACTCATCATTGCCCCTTGAGCTACTTGTGGCGCTGCGCTTTCGTTTGCTCTCTGCACGGGAGTGGAGCCGGCGCGTGCGATCTGGATACGGCGCACAAGTTGTTCGCAAAGTTAGAATGCAATTGTACGGACCCGTACGATTGAGTCTCAAGCGAGCACAATTGGCCGTCGACATTCACGGCAGAAGTGTGCACGGGTTTTCAGCGTTCGCAGGGAGGCGAGTGGTAAAGGATGGTGACACCTCCAACCCGCTATTAATTTTACTCGCTCGGGTTTCGCGCAGAAATTCCCATTGCAAATGAGTATTTTCATTATTTATATTTACAACGGGCAGACGATATGTGAACCTCGTAGCCAGCTGAGAGGCAAAACGATGGGCGGAACAGTGACTTGCAGATTGTTTTGTGAGCCCGGCTATCGCATGACATTTGCTGCCAGCGCTTAGCAGAGCAAACAAATATCGTGCCCCATTTAACATACATGTTGAGCGGCTATGTAAAGTATTTGGTGGAAATTAAACATACGTGAAGGATAAACACATTGCAACAACAACAAAATCTCGTGCCGGTCCTGGCTACCTGAGCTCAATTCCACGGCCAATATTACCTAGCGAACATTCCCCTCATACCGATCGACCTTGCTAAATTCAAGAACCGTTTTTAAAGCTTTCGTGACTGCAGGGATTTATATTCTTGGTTCTTTCGGTAAAGTCCCGTAGAAGGGAAATAATAAAATAACAAAAATAAAACATGATAAAATAAGAACCGTAGTTGCACACTCTTATATATCACAACTTCCAGAGTGCTGTTTTCTTGCGGGCCGCTTAACGTTTAAAAATAAAACAATATGTATTTACATGTCGTCAGTGGCGTGTGATACTGACCACCTCCTTCACCAACAAGTACTGGCCGGTACAGAGAGGTATGGTCAAGCAAGCTCCGTGACTAGGACAGCATACCACCCCCCCTGATCCACATGCTGGGAGGGGGGCTTTGATCCGGAAGTGGATGGACAAAGGGCTGTAAGATTGTTAAACATTTGGTTGATATTCTTCACTTGTAACCAGGCAAGGGCCCGTTGTGATAGAAAGTATGATTTTTTTTTAGATACCTGATTAAAATCTAAAGATTTTAAGCACAACTTCAACAAAACAGCAAATTCTGAAATGCAAACAAAAACAATGCCGCACTGAAAACAAAAATCAACTAAACACAGCTGTAATTAAACATAAATATTAAATAATGCATAAAAAAAACGATGAAATATTAAACATTGATGAATATAATGTACAATTGGGGTGCGGTGGGGAGGAGGAAATGTGTGCCTGCTTTGTTTTCGATTCTTGAACATTTGCATCATTAATTTTCACGGATTATCTACGGTGTTTTGGGAGTCTCATTCCCTTACGTAAGAGGGCAAAGACAAGCCCAACATAATTTCCAAATATGAAAAATATAATCAGCTGATGCCACCACAGCCTAAACGCAAGAGCCACGTTCGGGTAAAATCACATTAAGCACAAAGCCATCACACACATGCTAATTAAATGTTGTGCAAATTCACCGTGGGCCAAGATCCGGGCAGCTTTTGTAACGTGACTCTTTCGGCAATATCTAATTTTCACAAGGTACCATTATAACTGGCAGCCTTTGAATATTGCAGTAGCCGGTAAGCCTCTATTTGCATGCATTAGACTAAGACACGTGTGCACGCGCGCGCGCGTGTGTGTGTGTGGTGTAATCTGACGCTGCCTCGCTGGCTGCTCGGGGTAGGTTATTCGACCGGCTCGCTGTCTCGTGATGGCCGGGCTCTTGCATGGCGTTGTCGCCGAGCCGCCGTTGTGGGGGCATCGGCCACGCGAACGTCCTCCCTTGAATGAAAAATGGGGCGCCTTTTGGCCGGGAGTGCGACAAACGTTTGTTTAGCGATGCTGCATTGGCGGTGGTGCACGAGCACACATAACTCGTCACACGTGTCAATAGCACTGCTCTGAAAGGGAATTATGTATATATACAATAGAGACAACAGGTGACATGTAGCGAAATGGCACTTCATCGTGCCATCTCTGTGCCACGAAGAAGGGCTTTTTCCCGAAATTGTATGTTTTCCCTTGCGGGCCGTTGTTTTTTTTCGTTTCTGACTTGCAGCTCATACACATTGCATAATGACGCCTCTTGCCATTATACTGGGGTTGTCTCCTGAGAGCTCAACTCACAATGGGAGGGACTGTGAACTTAAATGCTGCTGTCGGTTGGTTGGCTCGGCTTATCATCTCTCCCAAGGGGGTCGATTAAATGAGTACCACGTTAACACAATGCCACCAAATTCATCGTGTTTCGATATCGGCCCACCATCCACCTTGGAAATGTGAAATTTCCACAATTGGCTCCGGACCACCAACGTAGTTTAGCGATACCCCTATTGCATCCCTGATGTTGATAAATGGCCGCTACCATAATAATCACCAGCCATGATTTATCCACTGCTTTATGAAGCCCTCTCCAAGCCAACAGTTGTTTTTGTATCATCTGTGTAAGGGACTGGCTTATTGATGTGCAGTGTTGTGGGATACAATTGCATGAATGACGCTATAGAAAATTATTACCTATCTCCTGCAATGCAAGCCGATTCCAACGCTCTATCTCCACGGCCGGCGTATAAGTATCGGGGGCACATTTCCACCTACCAGGCACGGGTTACATTCAGGGCCAACTTCTGCCCTTGTGTCGCCGCAGATTTTGAAAGCCACGATGACCAACGCACGTCTGCACGTGGAGCTGGACAACGGGCGCCTGGCTGCCGAGGATTTCCGAGCAAAGTCAGTAAAACACCGCTTTCCCGTCTCCATGGCGCAGCGAGCATATGAGTGGTGGGGCAGTTGCTAGGCATTTTAGGAAGGGCACTTTGCATCATTGCATTATGCAATGTGTAATAGGCACTCATTACAACACACACAGTGCTTGCCGTAAATGAACCACAATACCTTTTCTGATCTCAAGGAGCATGAATCATCACGCAAACTCCGGTCATCCCCGCAGTGACTTTTGACTAACCATCGAACAAAGACGATCACTGCATCGTGCGCTTTCAGATGCGCTTCTGCAGTCGTCTGGAACGCTCTTTTTTCCGATTGTATGAAGCCACTGGAACTACGAACTTTTAAATCATCATCTAGATTGAAAACTAATTTATTGAGAACTGCATTTTGTGTTTAGTTTGTTGTCCTTCCCCCGCACCGCTGACTGAGCATGGCTGTCTATGCACAGTGCAAATGAAGTTCAACATACATACACACATACATTATTCTTATTATCACGCGAGTTTACCCAGGTAGGCATTACCTACTGGGTCTCTCTACTTTTTCAGGAGGCTCTGTGTAATTCCAAATGAGTAAATTAGCCCTCAGCACATTCTCAGAAAGAGTAACAGTGCAAGCAAAATGTTATTTCTGGGCAGCAGAAATCCGTCTGTTGTCTGGTTAACAACCTCAAGTCGTCTGTGGTGGGAGCCAGTGGAGACTCTGATTGAAGTACTGGGAAGTGTTGGTCCCAGTGACGCGTGCGAGTGAGAAGGGGCCCAGGTAGCGGTGTTTTGGCTCATCCTGCGGTGGCAGGTGAGGGAGACGGATGATAACTCCAAACCTCCTCGCTGTCGTTAGAACACCTCCACGTGTTCAACAACAGGCCCCCGCGTGTTTTCAAACATTGTCCAGAAAACAAGCACAATACGTACTGTGAACGTTTCTCTAATTTTGGAACTTGTGTTCTTCTGTGCGTACAAGAGTTTAATCTCTCCGAAGTCTTGAGGCGCTTTGTTTTTGCCTTCTGCGCGGGTCTCTCCTCGACAACGGAGACGTTTATCGCAATGGCTTTCTCCGTGTCTTGAGGTTTCATGTCGAGATGTATTTCGCGTAGGCGCAAAATTCACCGCCATGCGATTCTCCCTTGCGTCCCAACCGTGCCGAGTCTGTGAAAGTTAACCCGGCAGATCTCTATTTGCAGCAGCAAACCTTTAATCACTGGGTCTAAATTTAATTATAACCTCATATCCTGTAGTTATTTATTGCCCACCGCTTGCCAAGAAAGATCCAGAACGTTGTTCTACTCTGGTAGGGAGCGGCTATTTCTGATTGCTGATAGGAGAGCGCCATCTGCTGGCTACAACCCCCACGTGTAACATTACCGCAGATCGGTGTCAGTGGCTTCAACGTTTCACATCCAGACCCATCTGGAGTTGGCGATTGAAGTGGTGATGATTGACAGTTTAGAGGTGGTGACTGAGATAGCGAGTGACCGCGGTGTTGGTAGTCGAGATAAGTTGAGTGGCGATTGTGCTGGTGATAGTGATGGTCTTTGTGATGGGGAGCGGTGGTGCAGTGGTTAGCGCGCTGCCCTACGAACCCAGACCTCCCCGAGGTCGACTCAGTCTCAAATAAGTACCTACTGCAGTGTGTAAACATCGCCACTGGGGAGACAAAGGTGGTCGGCCGTGGTGTTGGCCAGCCACCCCCTCGTCTACCGTACCGTGCTTCATAGGTGCTCGCGAACAGCACTTTCCCCAAAAGTTTGTTCAGGCTATACAGGCGATCTTTGTCTTTGCTATTAGTTCGCGACGGCGCTGATAGTGGTGGTGGTGCCGCTGCTAGAGGCGGTTGGTGCTTCGAGTGTCGCTGGCGGTGAGTGGATGTGCTGTCGCCCGTCCTCCACAGGTTGGAGTCGGAGGTTTGCATCCACACCTCGGTGGAGTCGGACATCACGAACCTGCGACGCGCCATCGACGAGACCAACGTGACGCGCATGAGCCTGGAGGGACAGGTGGAACTGCTCGAGGAGCAGCTCCTGCACATGCAGAAGAGCCATGCGGACGTGAGCAATTGCAAATGCAAAGATCCCCGTATAGCCTTGAATAGACTGCCAGAGCAAGTGCTGTTAGCCAGCCACACACACACGATGCCTACACAGACAGTATACACACGTGTATTATACATGCAGACACGGTACGTGCAGATATACAAGTACATGCAGACATGAGACGTACATATAATTTACGGACATGAAACATGCGTATAGTTTTCTCTTTTGGAACATACACGTACCTAGAGCAATAATCGCCCCCTGCTGGGAAAACAAACTTGACAGGACCCTCATGATAATGAAGTCGAGACACTGAGTGAGGCTTTCCTGGCTATGCGGAATAGTCTTAACATATAACGAGCGAGAACACTGATGTGACCCTACCTCCGTAACGCTGCCATTAATAATCGCGAGCGGAGCATTAAGTTCGATTGAATATTTCAGATTTACTGTAATACACCCGTCCTTGGATGGGCTAGAAGGCGAGGAATAATAATAATAACTACAACACAGTCACACAGCTACGATAACGCGTAAAGAAGGCGCCATGCAGACGTGTGAAGAACAAACGTCGCCAGCATCATCAGACATGGTCTATCCACCGCTGCATGAAGCTCCCCCACCGGCCAGGTTCTTCACGGGGGCTGTTCGACCATACTTCAC
This sequence comes from Lethenteron reissneri, assembly GCF_015708825.2. Lineage (NCBI taxonomy): Eukaryota > Metazoa > Chordata > Hyperoartia > Petromyzontiformes > Petromyzontidae > Lethenteron > Lethenteron reissneri. Next base: position 2,985,243 of record NC_083809.1, read on the forward strand.
CGATCGGCGAGCGCCGGTTGTTAAATAAGGAAGGGACAGGGAGGTAGAGAGCAGCTTCAGATGCCACTCACCGCTGATGTTAGCTGTGGTGGAGAATCCAGCTCGGGTCTCTACATACAATGTCGTTGTTGTACAGGGTGGTCCCAGATGTCTTGTGACCCTAAATTAATTGACTCCTAACATCATTGGAACCTCATACGCCAGTAGAAAATATGATAATTGGTCCAACACCATGTGAGACTAGGCTCTAAGGAAAGCTGTCTCGGGTGTGGGCCAATCAACTTCAAGGACAGTGCATACATTGTCAGAGTTATGTTTTTTGTTTGCATTATGACTGCAGGTATTGTGATCTATGCAAACATGACTCCTTGTAAAAAAAAGGTGTCAGTTTTGTTGCCAGATAAAAGGGTAAAAAAACAATTATCTGACTCCTAACATGTTTTTTTTGTTCCTTTGCATATTCATTTCTGTCTTAAATAAACCTTACTTAATGGAAATTATATTATTGGTTCTTTCGGTAAAATCACGTAGAAGGGAAACAATAAAATAATACAAACATAAAACAATAAAATTCTCACGACGTTTCGACTGCAACACAAGCAATCATCAGGTGTGAAATCCACAGCAAGAATTTTATTGTTTCCCTTCTACGTGACTTTACCGAAAAAACCAATAATATGAATCCCTGCAGTCACGAAAGCTTTAAATCAAAATTTAACGGAAATTATTACGTTTTAGAGATAACAACGGGGGGGGGGGGGAGTTCACAAGACATATGGACCACCCTGTACACATAACGGTGGCATATACCGCAATAACACGACACGTTTTCGAATTAATTGTATTATTATTTACGTTTTTTATGAGGTGCAACAACAGACCCAACAAAGGAAAGCCTGACAGTCTCTTAAGGCTTTGTTTTTATTTTAACCCCGGCAGTTTTTATATGCAATGTTTTTTTGTTGTAAACCTGCTTTCTGTACTGCCTCCAACAGCCAACTCGTTATCCAACACACACAGAGACTCGTGTGCATCGCTGCTGCGCGTCTGCACGTCTGCACGTTACTTCCCACCATGAGCATCTGGGTTCGAATCTGGGGCTCGGCTTCCTGCCCATGTTTAAACCTTTCAGCACCTCCGATTAGCACGGTTGTCTACGTACCGGTGCGAAAAAAGTTCATTAAAAAAAACGCAATGCTTAGCAATCGAGCACGCCCGCAATTTGGGTCCATCGCCTCGTAGAATTGTACCGCACTGCTGGCGATGGAGGCATCGGCACCGGGTTTTTTTTTTTGGGTATTTTTGGGTCAAAAGTAAAATTGGCTGAAAGAAAAGATTGGTCTTTTTTTCCCCATCACGACAATCGGGCACCCCATCATGGACACCGCTGCAAGATTTCACACGTTCGTGGCTCCCATCTGTCACAGGAGCTCACCTACAAATAAAAAAACTAAACCAGACGTAAACCCTGGAAGGCGTTAATCCTCTTTGAGAGGCCACAGCCAAAAGTCTGGTTGACTTCTCCTCACTTGCACGGATGAGCGAAACTTTTCCAATTTCCATTTTTATGAGACTTTTTCTTTCTCCCTTCAGTTTTTTTTTGAAGAGTTTTTTTTGGGGCTCTCCTCGCTTTGCCGATGAGACGTACGCGCGTACACGTGTCTGTACACACGAGCGCAAATTATAATTTTAATATTTAATTTTTTGCAGCGAAAGCCATTTATCCGTGCGTTGTTTACGCGAGCCATTTGTTTTTATTTTTTTCTTTTAAAACCGCCGTCGTTGTTTGCCGAGCGTTTGGCAGCGTGGCGGAAAGGGGAGGGCATTGGAAGCAGCCAATTTGTGGCACGGCCCGAAAAAAAATAAAATCCTCGACATTGTTGAATGTCGCCAAGAGGCACCCACACACAATCTGAATGCACTAATTCAGACATGGGTAGTTTTATCAATCCATTAATTCATGCAGTTTTGTATTCACTCTTACATCGATCAATGTGTCCATGTTTGCATTCATTTATTAATTCGTCCATTCGGGTACGTATTAAATCATTGACACATTGACACATTCTTCCTCGAATCTATGGATCCATTGCTGCATGTATTATTTCATCCGTGAAGTAATCCGGTCACGCGGTAATAATTTCACGCGTTACCTGTGGAACGCGTGCGGCCTGCGTACAGGAACGCTTTCCCAGCCTGGGGGCACGTGCGCGCGTTGCATGCAAATGATCCAACCTTAAAACACGTGTCTGGTTACGCTTTTTTTATTAAACCGAACCTTAATCGTGACGATACCTCCAGTTACCGAGCAATATCTAATATCAGCAAAATCTTGGAATGCCTAGCACTCTCTCTCTCTCCACTCGGCCACCACATCGAGCCTCGGGGCAAATGTTTGCACCGTTCCATTCCGCACATCGTTCAGAGCATTCTACAGAAACAGCCACGCTCAGGGTGGTGGGTGACCTGTTCACAACCAGCGCCTCGACGATCGAGCACTGCCACAGGACTCAGCATCGTGACGCCGTCTCTGAAATATGGCGCAGGACAAATACATATTATTATTATTACGACGATGTGCCGATGCGTTATAGGCGTGCATGTCACACGACTCTCTCGCACTGTGCAGGGTTCAATGTGCATCCGTAATCTCACCAATTAAAAATATCATTTTGCGAATATGATCCCCTCCCCACTCACGCCCACTTCCAAAGTGTGACTACATCCCCTCGTGGCGGGGGGTGGAGGGGCTCATGCTGTGACCAGTGCCGGATTAAGTAGTGCGGGGCCTGTAACATATGTTATAACATGTCCCTAAAGAAAAAAAAAACACATATAAATATGAAAACACAAATTTTTTACTTGCACAGTAAAGTAATTGTATTTTTTCATTTTCTTTACAGCCAGATAATACGACAAATCGCTAACCTTAAACACCCAGTCGTTCATAAAAGTTGAAGGCGGTATAGTACTACAGTAATAGAGCAAGTGCAGAATGACCGAACCGGAATTGATAGCTTGAAAGCATTTAGAGCGGGGCCCTTGAAAGTACGGGGCCCGTAGCATTTGCAACTTTTGCTACGGAGGATAATCTGACACTGGCTGTGACGGTGACGTCCACAGGAGAAGAGTTCCCTGCTCAAGGAGATCGAAGAGTCGAGCATCTCGGTGGAGGTGGACAGCGTCAAGGGCCACAACCTCAACGACATCATCGCCGAGATCAGGGCTCAGTACGAGGCGCTCATCAAGAGTAACCTGCAGGAGATGGAGGTCTGGCACAAGAGCAAGGTACTCGCAGGGGCATCCTTCTTTCCTCTGGCGCTTGACAAGGAACGGACGCGTTTGAGTCTCCGTGTGCGTTGAGGTTGTGGAGCCATTTTTTGTTTTTTTGCGTCGTAACAACTGTTTTGGTGACACTGCATCGGCAGTGGTGCACGAGCACAAACAACAACAAACTCTACACATTCGTCATGTTTTGTTGTCCATCCCCCGCACTTCGAATATGCATGGTTGGCTATGTACGGTGTGAAAGAAGTTCAGCATGCATGCATACATTAAAGTTGTGCCTTAAAAGGAAGAGTTTATAAACGGCGACGTTTCGGTTAGCGGCCCTTCTACATAGCACATTTTTACCCAGTAAAGCCTCACCGAGTCTCATGACTTGTTTGCAGGAGAATCCTGCCAAGGTTTCAGTTGTGGGCGATGGTGGCTATGAATAATAGATCAATATGTCAGTTTTGGCAAAATTTTACACCATGACACCGGCACTCAAAAAGCCATCTTTTGCTAATAATATCAGGGGAATCTTTAATGTCCACTTTGAAGCAGACAGCGCGTATCTTCATATTTGTACACCGGCAATATTAATCAGGGTGGCCGCTGGATTTAAACCGTGATCCTCTGCAACAAGTGCCGAGCGTGCTACCGCTGGGGCATGCCTCAGCCGTTTGGGCAATCATCAGTGATGTCAGTGATGGGTTGCCCTTCACCACATAGACTTGCTGACTCGTGTTGAGACCCACAAACTCGCATAGAGGCCAAAATACTCATAGAGACCTATATCCTCACATTGAGACCCATAGACTCGTGTAGAAAGCCACAAATTAACAAAGAGACGGATAGACTCATACAGAAATCCACAGACTCAGAGACCTACAGTAGACAACACGGATCACACTTCACAGAAGTCTCAATTAGTCAAGTCATAGACTCACATTGGAGACCCACAGATACAATCAATTCACTACACTTGAGAACCTGGTTTGTACGTACGTTTAACTTCTTTCGCACCGTACGTAGCCAACCGTGCTAATTAGAGGTGCGAGGGAAGGTTTAAACGTGGGCAGGCAGACCGAGACCCCGATTCTAAACCCAGATTCTCATCGGTACCAGCTCGGCACTGTAACCCCCAACTTCTGAGCCACACGTCCACCTCCGTCTTTAACCCCCGACTCTCAAACAACGTCGCCGGTGACAGCGGGGGAGACGGCGGCGGGAGTAGCAGGGGGATGAGAGGCGGTGACCCTGTTCTTCCTCTGCCTCCCCGCTCACCCGCGCAGGTCGACGAGATTCACCCGCGCATCTCGCAGAACTCGGAGGAGCTGGGCACCCTCAGGCAGCAGCTGTCGGAGCAGCGTCGCGCGATGCAGGCCCTGTACGCCGAGGCGGAAACCCTGCGCTGCACGGTGAGCATCCACAAACATCCTCTTCCTCCTCTCCATTCAGTCAAAACGTGTGCGGTTGAGACCGGCATTTCGGAGGGCTCACAGACTTCGCTGCGCTGATCGTGAGCTTTCCCATGTTGGGGGTAGGCGCGTATTGAGGAGGGGAGCAGCGTGAATGCTGCACGTAGGTACGTTGAACTTCTTTCACACCGTACGTAACCAACCGTGCTAATCGGAGGTGTGGGGAAGGACAACAAACTAAACACAACAACCACAGCTCCAGTGGCTTCCTTATACCGGAAGGAAGAGCGTTCCAGACGTCCGCAGAAGCGCACTGCATCTGAAAGCATGCGATGCATGCTGTATCCATTGCCACCCACAGCCGTAAACAATGAGACTATGCTAAAATACACTTCATACAATAAACATGTTGTTGACAGTCAATAACAGTAATTTTTGTTTCGTCTCATCATTTTAAATTCCTTCCAATAAACAGCAACTCCTTCCACGTCTTCCACTGTCTCCCGTCTTGATTTGGTCTCATCGCTTCGGATCATTCCAGTCTTTTACTTCTACATCTCTCTGACGAAGTCTGTCCGTGTCGTTCTGTGCCTTCTTTATTTTCTCGTTCCCTCTACATACAAATCCAGTGACAAATATGGTACTGGGGACGCCTTCATCCAGCAGTGGACAGATCACGGCTGATGGTGATGCCAATTAGCAGAACATTCGTGTCGACCAAGTAATGAGTCCATCTCCCATTCAAGTAAAAATCGTCATCAAAATAAATTTCCCAAAACAATTTTTTTTTCACTCGTGCATTTCACCAGTCCTGGCGCTCACCCCTCTCTCCTGCCCACCTCCTTCCCCCCACCACCCGACTCGCATCAGGTGTCATCGCTGAACGAGGCAGCCCAGGACGTGGAGGCGCACAGCGCAGAGGGTCTGGCAGGCCTGGCGGGGTCAATCTCCCGCCTGCTCTCCGAGCTGGGTTCGGCGCGCGGCGACATCGACCGGCAGCTGCGCGAGCACGAGGCTCTGCTCAACACGAAGATGCGCCTCGAGGAGGAGATCGAGACGTACAGGCGCCTGCTGGAGGGCCAGCACAGCCACTGCGAGGAGCAGACGACCGTCCGGTGCGTTCGGTGACGCAGGTTTCGATTTAAAGCTTTCGTGACTGCAGGGATTCATCTTCTTGGTTCTTTCGGTAAAGTCACGTAGAAGGGAAATAATAAAATAATAAAAATAAAACATCATCAAATAATTCTTATGACGTTTCGGCCACAACGCAAGCATCCGTCCTCAGGTGAAGAACAGGTCTGTCGGGAAGACAGCGTCTGAATGAAACACCACCAAGCTTGGCAGCGTATATTTAAGCTGGGTTGGAGGGGGGAAGAGCGCCTTGACAAAAAAAATTGCATCAGCAGAGGTTAGTGTAAATGCGATTGGTATTACCTTAGAGTCACGGCATCTCTTCAGAAAGGTGAGAGACTCGATTAGCTGAGCCTTCTTATCCCGGAGCTTGTTGAAGGATCTTAAAGTTTTATGGAATCCCACCCCGTAGTGGCGGTTAAATTTCGATTTAAAGCTTTCCTGACTGCAGGGATTCATCTTCTTGGTTCTTTCGGTAAAGTCACGTAGAAGGGAAATAATAAAATAATAAAAATAAAACATAATAAAATACTACAACGCAAGCAGCCGTCCTCAAGGCGCCCTTCCTCCCCTAACCCAGCTTAAATATACGCTGCCAAGCTTGGTGGTGTTCATTCAAACGCTGTCTTTCCGACAGACCTGTTCTTCACCTGAGGACGGCTGCTTGCGTTGTGGCCGAAACGTCGTGAGAATTGTATTTTATTGTTTTATTTTTATTATTTTATTATTTTCCTTCTACGTGACTTTACCGAAAGAACCAAGAAGATGAACGCTTTAGGGTTGCCACCTCCGGAGGTGCACCAACACCGGCACGTACCTCAGGAATTAGAATATCTCACATCATCTTCATCATCACCCCCAGCAGCCGTGGTCAATCCACTGCTGGATGAAGGCCTGCCCCCAAGCTGCCACCACCTCTCACGCACTTTACAACACCAGGAAGAGATTCCTGGAGATGTCAGACAAATCCTTGACCTCTCCCTCTGCGCTCAGTTAAGAGTAAAAAAAAAATCCTGGTGTTTGTTAATCAACCCGTTGTATTATTTCAGTCAATAAACACAACGCAGATGCCAATTTTAATGAGACTCTTAACGTAAATTGGGCGATGCACCACAAACTTTTTTTTCTTAAAAAATTCCCAAGCTGCAACAAACGGCAAATCGCGAGTGCCACTAACACTGCCCGTTGTGTCGTTACAGGGTGACAAAGGATGAAAAGCGTAAGACGCACGCACGCACAACGCACACACAACACCCGCGCATGATTCAACACTCAAGCGCCGGCTGATATAACACCGCTACTACATCTGTGCCAGGCTTAGTTCAAAAGCGACGAGGTCACCACGGACCCTCCGCTTAGCACAGTTGGCTTCGTACGGTGCGAAAGAAGTTCATCATACATACACGCATACAGACTCCAGTGTTATCAATTGCCTGGTAAATCCATCACCTGCGCTCCCCTACCCATTTCGAGTAGTGAATCAACGGTTCGCCCCCTGCTCACGATTTGGTGAATCGTCAAGACACGAGGTCAGAATTAGATTCACACTTTCAATGCGTGCATCATGAGCTTTAAACTCAGTTTTAAATTGGCGAATCGATATGTAGTTACACGCTTAAATAAGAATACATTTTCTTTCAAAAATCGGTTGAGCTGCAATCCTACCGCTTAATACCGATAGCGCAAGGATACGCACTTCAAAGCACAAACCTATCCCTCGTGCATTCTAGTCTTAAGTCTTCCCGTGTCTTCACGAAGCCGAACTGCAAATCACGCTACGAACAGGGAAACGTTCAACAAACTCTGTGTGTGTACTTGGCAGAGAAACCGAGCAAGATAACCAAGAAGATGGTGAAGGTGGTGACGCAGGAGATCATAGACGGCCGCGTGGTGTCGGAGAGCTCGGAGACACAGGACGTGGTGCTGACCAGCAGCGACAGCTAGTAGCGGTGACCGCTCAAGATCAGCAAGGGGAGGCCGGGCAGCTCAACGGTCTGCAGAGCAATTGGGCAATCACCTCCGAGATCCGGGGTCTGCGTCTGGGTTTCGTTCACTCGTGATTAAACCGGGTTTTAAGGTCTAGCAAATTTACGGTTTTGGTACAGTCACCAATAACTGCTAAGATAAATGTATGTTACAACACCATCCCGTCGAGTTTGTTTATCAATTAATGTGGCAAAAGTTCCAATTCAGACGATTGTTTTTTTGTTGGTTTGACTGAGACGTGAACATTTTTAGCGCAGGGCCATGTGGGAATGCACTGCCCCCCTTAGTGCGTGGCTTAAAGATACAACGGGAAGGGATCTCAGAAGAATTTCTGCGACATCTGCTTCCGAGGGCCAATTCTCCTACACGGGGGGCGGCGGGGGGGGGGATGCACTGCTCTGCAAAAGTTCCCAATGGGAACTTCATTTTACGACGTTTTCGAATCAAACTGGTGAAAGTGGCCCACTGTGGGCCAGAGGTCGCAATCGGGTACCCGATACCCGTACCCTACCCGTACCCGGCCGGGTACGGGTAGCCGGGTATCGGGTAGGGTACGGGTACCCGTTTGCGACCCTGGCGCGGCCGGGTACGGGTACGGGTAAGGAATCAAAACCCGTTTGCGACCTCTGCTGTGGGCCACTGGGAATAAGGGCCAATATCCTGTTAATGATCACTGCATCTGGCCAATTTAATTGGTGGTGGTTGTTTTATCTAGTAAACGTTTTTTAGGCAATTGTAGGCAGCTAGTATGAGGCTGGAGGTCATTGATATTGTTTTGCAATGAGGGTTACTTCTGGAATATTAACTAGTTGTTACAACTTAAGGTGTTAAAATATTTTTACTCAACATAGAACATCCCAGTATCCTACCATGCACTGCTATTCATGGAACAATCGGTACATGTTGGCAAATATATACACTTCAACCAACCTCAAAGTCAGTAGCGTACATAAAAGCCATTATGCATTGCTGTGGAGAATTAAGGGTAAAAGCATAAGTCGGTGCTGGCACATTTATATTTTAGTCCATCAGCCTATTGGCATTCCAGATCAATGATACAGCTTGGTTGCTTAAACAAATGCTGCTTGATATTGGTCTTTAAAGCCTAATAGCTAATTGACCGAAACATATATTTGCTTCGGAAAATAATGCTTTGTAATCACTGTTTGTAATCACATCAGAAAAATTAATGTTACTTCATTATAGTGTTAACATCCGACTGTGACTTCGACTGCAAACTGATGAAAGCTAAATGCTGGTGTTTCATGAGAGGCATATAATTAATAGTGTGGTGTGTTTATGAGTTAACAGATGCAATGTGAAAAGATACAATGTGAAAAACAAAATAAATAAATGACGATCCATCATCGTAAAATTTCATTTTTATTTCGGAACATTTCGTTATATTCTTTTGTTTGCCGTAACACATTCGAGATTCACAGCGTGTTTTTACGCGTCCTAGTAAAAATGATTTGACCAAATAAAGTAATTACGTCTCAAAATAATTGTTAGCTCCGGTTGTGGAGAATATAAATAACAAACAAATAAGCAGACAATGTCTACTTCGTGTATCGGTCTTTCTACATAAAAAAAATCTGAAGTATTTCTTACAAAACCCTTCAGCCACACGGTCTTCTGGAAGTGGATAATCTCAGCAACTTTGAAACTGCTTGAATCGAATCAATGCTGAAGTTACACACTCCCAAAATGCCAAGCGGCTGACAGATTATGTATTACTTTGATGTTTTATGCGAGACAGAGGTGCAAGAGACAGTTTGCTTATTATTTCTTACATCTGGCTATTATTGCTATCTCAAACTTATCAAAGGTCTTCATTTTTCTGACGACGTATTTTATGCAAGTCTGAATTTAACAAACGCATTTTGTGGTCTTTTAAAAATTATAATTCAAGGCATGGCCAAATTAATTTACACTCACAAAGTGACGTAACAATGACCTTAATAGGAACAGAAGCAACTAAAGGACACCGCAGGTAAGGCGATACCACCACACCGCACCTGCAGAGCTGTGGTGGCTGGCACCTTCACCGTGCCGTTTGTCAATCCACGACTGGATGAGGGCCCCCCCACGCTGTGCAGGTCATGGTGGGTGGGGGGGGTCATGTGACCATACTTCACGCTAGTCAGTGCGGGATGGTGAAGGCGGGCGGGGCAGCATAGACGATAGCCGTGGTACACCATGGACTTTGCTTTACTGCCCTCTGCTGCCCAACGCAGTGTGCATGATGGTCGCACATCCAAGCACTATCCTGGCTCAAAACAACTTTGCTTCCGGGGTCTGTCGAGATCGGGTGCATTCCATGCTATGTGGTCATAGATGCCCTATGCGGATACTTGGGGCGTGATGCGTGTAGTGGACGGAAGCCGATTTTCTAGCGATAACTGGTGAAGGAACATGGCAAAAATCAATGGAAGCAAAAGCTACCACCAAAATATCAGTGCACACGATCTGCCAAAACATGAATTGGATCTATAAATTTTAATTTATATTTTATATTTATATTTTTTTATATATATTACCCCTGTAAAAGGATCTGGGATCGCATTCTCATCAGCAGTCGGCATTTTACCTGTAAAGTGTGGAATTCAATTCCTGGAACTTGGGCGTCGAAGATTACCACTGCAGTGTGGATGGTTCAACATATCCTATTTGTGGCACAGGTGAAGCATTCCACTGACCACAGCGGTTCATGTCATGAATCCACTTGGACCCGCTATTCATAGGAACTTAAGTCGGGCTCGCGTCAGAAACCTAAAATACTGAAAACCAAAGTTACAGGTTCAGCGGGGTTCTTTTGCCACCGATTTGGGGACAGGTTCGTCCGGATTTCTTGCTTTAAGGACCAGATTGGTGAACATGCTAGAAAGTCATGGTTCGTGGGCATTTCTAAGAGGTACAAGAGATAATTATGGAAGTGATAGGAGAGTAACACCGAGAGAAGAGAGGCAGTCAGATGAGATATGTATGTTGAACCTGTTTCGCACCGTCCGTAGCCATCCATGCTAAATCGGTGGTACGACAAGACACAAGATGCATTCATACAAGACGTTGGGAGATACTGCAAAGAGAACATTTCGATAGAAGACATACGATTCAGAAGAGACGAAGGTTGAGATGCATTTATAAAGATGCAACCGAGTTTTTGGGGATGTATTGCGAAGAGGCTATATGAGGGCGAGCTTGGAGAGAGAGGGAACCATGGAAGGGTGTATACGGTACCCAGGCTGTGCCCAATTTTAACTCACAAGGCCCCAACCCCAACCCCAACCGACCCCCACTCCCGCACATCATGTGGCTCCAAAGACAACACGACGAGCAAGATGGTTAACTTGAACTCACAGCAGCTGAGGGCCATTTTTTATTGCAATTCCAGTGATGTGACAGGCCAGGCTAAGCAAATTAGCGGGACCTATGTGACCCACGGGCCAGAGATTGGACAGCTCCAGTTTGTACCTCTACCGATATTGTTCAATCATGCTCTTTCATTTGTGACTGCAGATTTGAAGGAATTTTTATTATCATTACGCAAGTCAAATAATTGATAGAAAAAGTACTTTAAGGCTTTCCTGATGAATGAGAGGGACTTTTAAGGACGAGAAAGGTAGATGAAGATGGGATCCCCTCGTCTCTTCGTACGAGACGAGAGGTCACGCAATTTAATCTTCTCGATGCCAACGGGTGCAGAATATATTTACCACCGGCACTCAAACTCCACGCCAGGGTCCGTTCATCGTGAAAGACGCAGCGGGGTGCGGCATCCGGGCAGCCTGGCTGTGCGTAAACCCCCGTGAAGCTGCCGCGATGCTTGGATCACGCCAATGAAGCGCTGAAGAGGGGTGGTGGCTCTTGTCCCCCCAAAAGTCCACTCATGCTGCCAAGGTCACGGACGAGAGAATTTTCACCGCGGCAAGATTGGGCGTTCCCCAACGGTCCCGTTAGCGGTCCGGCTTCTGCAGGTGGAAGACTTTGGCGGTGTGGTCCCCAGACGCCGTCACGAGCATTGACGAGTCCCTGCCGCAAAAGACGAACCGAGGGATGGATTGATGGGTGGCACACGGTGGTAACACTTGCGCCACACAACAAGAAGCTCGAGGTTCCAATCTTGACTCGGGTGCCCTTTCTGTGTGGAGTATGTATGTTCTCCCCCTGTTCTGCAGGGGTTATAGTCCACCAGCCTAATTGCTGTCAAGACCAATAAATATCAAGCAGCATCTGTTTAAGCGAGCAAACTCTGCATCAGTTCGGACCTTCTGGGTGTCGTCAACAGAGATGGGCTTGTTAACAAAAAATACTACTGGATTACCAAATTCTATTTGCCAAAAGTTATCCACGTGAATAAATCAACTGATAAACCGCGAGTCTGTTACAGAGCGGCACTCGGCTGGCTCAGTGCTTTGAACGGACCGTTCGAGTCCCACTGCAGCCCAGTTCTCCACACACCACCACCACCCGCCACCACCGCCATCCTCACCTGCTGAGCGCAAAGTCGAGCACCTCCCCGCGGTGTCCCTGCAGGAGCCCGGCCGAGGCACCGCTGCGCCCGTCGTAGAGACGCACGCGGCCGTCCAGGCTGCAGACGAAGAGCGTTGCCGAAGACAGGTCCCACTGCAGCTTCACCACGCCCACCTGCTCATGCACGCAAACAACAACAGTGATCCCCCCCCGCCCCCGATATCCTTAACAGACTGTTGGGACAAGTGCCGTTTGTTTTTTCTTATTACACCCCAATACAAGCATAATACAAGCAGATGTCGCAACTGGGTACCCGATACCCGTACCCTTACAGATACCCGGCTACCCGTACCCGGCCAGGTCCGGGTACCCATTTGCGACCCTGGTGCGGCCGGATACGGGTACGGGTAAGGAATCAAAACCCGTTTGCGACCTCTGGATACAAGGCACCGGTCACCGAAGGGGTGGGGGGGGAGTGAATAGAAATTCCGCAAACAGCAGCCAGGGTGGACGCGATAGGGCCCAGTGGGGGGGGGGGAACTGGGCTCACTGCCCCACCCAGTTGGGGACCACGTGCAGGGACATGAAGGTTTAATGCTGGTGAACTACCAATGTTCAAGGCAAGGACCTTCTATTTGCGCTATGGGGTCCTCGTTCGTTGCAAACTTATATAAAACATAACTCAACATAGTTATTGGCATCACTGTGGAGAATATCTACATAAGATCCCACGATAAAAACACGTTTGCCAGTGTATATTTTAAAGACCGTACTCAACACGTTCACTCTGCGTTGCAAGTCGATTGTTTAAGACCCGCGAGTGGGTTATAGTTTTTAAACCCAGGACTCACCCCTTCCTGCAACCTGTGGCGCAGCGTCTGTGACGGGACGTCCCAGATGACCAGAGTTCCATCCAAGTACCCCACAGCGATGAGAGGGTGCCTGTCCGCCAGATTTTCAAGATAAATTAATTCCATCGATTACATTTTTGAAAGGAGGCAAAAGGCTACCGAATGCATTGCCTGAGCAATTTTATATCCATATATATATTCCATTTAAACAACAAATACAACTCCGAAACCAAGTAATTCCAAACTTTACAAGGCACACCTTCCCAACCTCATGGCACAGATTTGCATGAGTCCCCCCCCCACCCCCTGATATTGTAAATTCAATACTTTAAAAAACACATTTCAACAAAAAATGCTAGGCTGCACGCCAGAGCAACTTGCGTGCATAAAATATCACGGTCACGTGGGCAATAAGTGGGTGTGAACTCGCACGCCAAACACACCGACCGTATCCGTTTGCACGTTTGCGAGTTTATACGCGCAAATCTCTTCGCGCAAGTCGAATGCCCGAAGCAGACTGAGCTTCCTGGTAGCGAAATGGCTTCCCAGCTTTTTTTTTTTACATGTAATCTGACGAATGATGAGCGGATTACAAGCATGAGATTGACGTACACTTTGCAGAAGCCCACCGACTCCACAGAGTTGGAGCTCCCCGCCTCCTCCTCGTCTTCAACGGCAGCGCCAGCACCGCTGCCCATGCCCACCTTGGCATCCAACGTGAACACGTGCAGGACCTGGGCACAGAGCGGTGACGATCAATCACCCAGAGCCATCCAATGTGTGCAGGTCCAATGTCTTTCGCACTGTATGTAGCCAACCATGCTAACCGGCGGTGTGATAAGCGCTAAATAAACATGACGGTGCATAAACGAGGACCACCGCTACTGGGACCACCGCACCTCTGATTAACACGGTTGGCTACGTACGGTGTGGATGAAGTTCAAGATAAATATGTACATACTAGGAACAAATGACCTGGCATACACCTGATATCGTCAGAACTTGGAAGCCGAGCAGGAACGCGCCGATTCATCTTGAGAGGTGCTGTGGCACAACCAACGCTGATCCTGGCGGCTCTGGAAGAACTCCTTCTGGCTGGCGCAGCTAGCAAAAGACATGCGTCGCTGTCCGACGCCCGCTTGCGTCCCGATATTCCAGGGGTGGGGGGGGGCTGGCTTTACGAGCAGAGCGCGGGCATAAAACGGAAGCGACGGATGACTTGCCTTGCCGGTGGCGGCATTGAGCAGACTTGCCGTGCGGTCCACGGATCCGGTCAGCACCAACGTTCCGTCGTCGTGCACCGCCAAACACGTCACCGAGCCCTGGTGCCCATCCTTGCCTGCGGCGGAACAAGGAGGATTTACGGAGAGATCGGCAAAAATCTGCACGCGCAGGGGTCAGTATTTATATGCACGTGTGGAAGAAAACTGGAGCACCTGGAGAAAAACACAATTATGTAAAAAATATTGCATCTAATAATTAGCCACCCGGAGAAACGTGATGAACTGCCACCTAATTTATCCATTTCTTCTACGATGGTCTTTTTTTTGGTGTGGTTAGTCCAGTTTTTTTGTTACTTGTAGCCTAAATGTATCATTAGCATAACTTTGCAAGTTATTTACATAAACTGTGAATACATTTTTAGACAGATTATGCAATACTTGATTTGCGAGCATGATAATCTTTTTAAAATACAATCTATGTAATGTAAAAGTGGTGGGAAAAAAACCAGCCTAAGGTACCCATCGATTCATCTGCATTCTGCAAATAAGCACTTCCATCTACTGGTCACCTCTTAGAACTGCATTGGGGTATCTTCACGATGCCTGCAGCACGATCCACAAACTCCCACAGCCTGCCGTCATGGCCAGCCCAGCACAACCACCCACAGAGGGCAAATGCATCGACAGTACCCACCTTTGAAAGTGAACACGGGCGTCGACTGCTTCAAGTCCCATATCCTCACCGTCCCATCCTCGTAGCCCACAACGGCTCCTTTACCTGCGTGCCAACAAAACACGTCCCTCCATTTAGCTCGGGCCAATTGCGACAGCAAGGGGCTATTATTTGTCGTGAGCGAGCATTACAGCAAAGCAAGCCACGAGGCGGTTAGACAGCTTTGGTGAAAGGCGCTTTATAAAGACAAGTCAGAGTGCCGAGTTGGCATCGCCGAGATGCTGGACTCGAATTTGAATTTCGGGCGCCCGTGATTAAACTGGGTTCTCAAGTGTATTGAGTTGATGGTTTCAATCCGGTCGCTAATGACTGTAAAAAATACCATCGAATTAAATTTTGCTTCGCACTTAAATTTGGCGACATACTCAGTTTTGATCATTTAAAAAGAATTGTTTTTTCAAGCGACGAACGTTACTCTCCCGTGACAAGACTGATGGCAAATTGTTGCCCCTATCGTGTGCACGAGAGGTCGCTTGAAAATATCTCAGAGGTATCACTGTCATATCTGCTTCTGTGCTCTTTCTCGGACACAAAGGGTTGTGTACTGCTCTGAGAGAGATCCAAATGGATACTTTGTCTCGTGACATGACACTGAAAGCACAACAAGCATACAATTGATGGAAAATTACGTAAAATAATGGTGTATTATTTTCTCTGGTGGAACTCACCATCTGGGAAGATTTTCCCACACATGCTCTGACAGCCAGGGCCTTGGAAGGTCCTGCAGTCACCGGCAGGAATCTTCCACATCCACACTTCTCCCGAGTTGGTACCAGCCAGCAGCACAGGCGCCTTGTGATGCCACTCAATCCACTGAGAGGACAAGAACAACCACTTCATCAAATATAATTCCTTTATCGGACCAGGTAAGAAGAGAGCAGGAATCTCTGGTTTCAAGTAAGAAGTGCATCATAATAAGACACATCATCAGAACGGGTCATAATAATCATCATTGCAATGCAAAATGGTGTCTCTTTTACTCCGCCATCTCCTAGGGTCTTGCCATGCAACAAACCATCCATCTATGAGCTGCAAGTGAAACTACAGAAGAGCGGATTTAAAAAGGCTGCAGCACCAGCTGCCTCTGCTGTTGGCACAACATGTTTACACAGACAGGCCAAGACACGTGGACATATATTTAGGCGAATGCTTTTTTACACGTGACTTTCACACAGTTAGAGCACCAGATACACAAAATAATTGATTGAATACATATGTATGTCAATGTTACGCGAGTGAACGTTAGCCCACGTAGCCACAGAGCAGTGTGACAGCCCTCCTCCTCCAGCATATGCAGGGCAACCAGTCCCGACACCACACGTGCACAAAGGGGACAGGGGTACCCGGGGCTCCCTTCAGCTCGAGTGCGTCGTACCTCCAGGTCGGACACCTCGAAAGACCAGAGCTCCTGCGCCGTGGCTGAGCTCCACACCTTGATGAGGCCGCTCATGTCGCCCGTGGCCACCATGGAGGAGTCGTGGCTAAATCCTGCGCACGTCACCGAGTCCTTGTGGCCTACATCAAGGCGGGGGGGGGGAGGGTGGACGTCGTTGTTCAGGTTGTTACCAGTCCTGGTTTTCCCAGGACCGTCCATTTTTCAAGTGGAAGTCGTGGGAACTGTTTTTAATGTCCTGGTTTTTGTCAGTTGTGGAATAATACGCCACTCAAGACAATGCAATTGCATGTGGTTCTCTCCTCCAGTACTGCGAAATATTCTTCTTACCATGATGATATGTCCTGGATTTTGCACCCATGAGATGGCAACCCTAGTGGTCAATGTTGCATGATTTGCAAATACTTTTTAAAATAAAATTAGTTTTGCACGTTTTACTGATCATTACATGTCCATGCAACGTTTACCATTTAACTATTTTAATTTAATACGTAGGCTTTCACAAAGAATATTACGATTCATAATTGGGTACCCACTTAAATGCTGTAAGAGTACTCTCCAACACATTGGTGTGCTGAAGCAAGAAGACATTTGGCACAAATCAATTCACATGACACTTGTGTTAACTGGCTGTGTCGGGTGGACGGTTTACGACACACTTTTACACGAACTCACCCACAAAAACAAGAATTAATCGTTTACGAATTTCACATGCTGTAACTTAATTGCTAAAATTGCTTAATTTTTTGTTACGTAATATTTTCGGCACACATTTGAAATAATTGCCTATTCATGATCTTGCAATTGCTTAACCATATGAAATATACTTTACTGGAGATTGTCTTATTTATACAAGGTTGCTTACCTATATATATTACCCCTACACAAGTGTCACTTGGGGACCTTACACTTAACACCCGTGGTGTGAGAGCAGGGATGAAAGAGTTACCGGTGCAGGGGAAGAGGATTTCTCCGTCGCCCACTCTCCACACGTACGCCAGATCGTCCTCGCCGCCTGTCACAGCCAGCGCGTTCGACTTGGGGTCCAGGGCGATGCAGAAAACGGCACCTTCACAAAGCACAAACACCACCACCAGGATCACCACCAGCACCAGAGCTGTCATTCTCTACAGGTGGCTCATTCTACTCTGCTCTGCACTCATTGTCTATAACTGCCTTCCACACCAGCCATTCATGCCATCAACCTCCAGCCTCTGTTCAAAGCTTGTTTAACTGTGCTTATGGCTGTCAGCCTCACTCAATACAAGGCAATATGTCCAGGGTTAATGTAGATTGTCTTGAGATGTGGGTGCATGTGTCTGCTGTATGAATCCACATTGTAGTGGTAAGTACTTCTCCCATGTTATGACTCACCTAATCACGAGTTTCAAAATATAACTATCTGGCTGTCAAGTAGATGACAGGTACCACCTATTCTCGATGCTCAAAGTACTATATAAAGATGTAGGTTATCCCATAATATATTGGTTTCATCCAGATATTCTGGTTTCCTTCCACATGTCCTACAATGAATAGGTGGAAGTGGCCCAACATCTCATTGCAGCACCCTCCTGAAAACGTCAAGAGAATCAGTGAGACTTGATTATACATGTACAATTCACTGCTGGAATTCCAGGTCATGTTTGACCACACTTCACTCTGATGGTAAGTGTATGGTGATAAAGGCAAGGAATGTATCATTGTGGCATAGAAGTACAATACAACAATGGATGTATCTTCTTGGTTCTTTCGGTAAAGTCACGTAGAATGGAAATAATAAAATAATAAAAGTAAAACATCATAAAATAATTATCACGACGTTTCGGCCACAACGCACGCAGCCGTCCTCAGGTGGACAGGTCTGTCGAGGAGACAGAGTCTGAAACGTCGTGAGAATTATTTTATTATGTTTTATTTTTATTATTTTATTATTTCCATTCTACGTGACGTTACCGAAAGAACCAAGAAGATGAATCCCTGCAGTCACGAAAGCTTTAAATCGAAACAATGGATTTTTGCTGCACTACCCTCTTCTGACAATATAGCCCCACAGCAGAATACGACACCTGTTTAATGCGTGATCGTCACCCATCCAAGCACTATGAAGGCTCGTTCCAGTTTGATCATAGGCAAATGTCATTATTATTACTCTCTAGGCAAAGATATTTCAAAACTGCTGGTGATATGCGGCGATGGGATTCATCCCAAATCTCATACCTTTGTGCTTCTTGACCGTGAACTCGCTGTCATCAGGAACACTTTCTCCACCATCATCCGCCTCACTCGCCCACTCATTGTAGTCATCATCATCGTCGTCCTCCTCATCATCACCGCACTCATCAGCAAAATCAACATCTTCCATTTCGTCCGCCAGATCATCTGTTAATTTAAAAAAACACACACACAAAGTAGACCGATGCCAGTTTGTAAGCACGCTGAAGGACAATCTCAATGTGCCCAAAACACGTTTTTAGCTGGCGTAGTAATGCCGAGTCGATTGGCATGTCGTGTGTATAAGGGTAGAGTATGGATAAGTATGGGTACTCCCACATAATGAAAGGTTCATCTTCTTGGTTCTTTCGGTAAAGTCACATAGAAGGGAAATAATAAAAAATATAACATAATAATTATTTTATTATTTCCCTTCTACGTGACTTTACCTAAAGAACCAAGAAGATGAATCCCTGCAGTCACGAAAGCTTTAAATCGAAATATTGAAAGGTTGTCCGAGCGGTTTGGAAGAGTAGGTCAAATACCCTTTAGAGCTCTCTCTCTAGTGGAGGCACTTCTGACCTGATAAAGTAATCTCAGGACTGCACCTTTGACTTTGAGTATTGCCTAAAAGCCTTTTAGTAACTTTATATGGCCACAGCCACATTCAATGATTTGCTCAAATACAAAAACAATGTCCCTTCCGCTTGTACCATGCTAAAATGTAGTTAGTTCAGTGTAAATGTTTCTTGTAATCTTATACACTACATAAAAGTGTAATAGGGGATGCAGCTGGATGGTTTGTAACATCGTGAGAGATGTCAACGACTTGGGGAGACCTTCATCCAGAAGTGGATAGGTCATGGCCGATGACGACTGTGATTAAAACACACAGTATTTAAAATCATTGATGCATGCCAGTGTTCCAACAGCAATTGTAATGCAGATCCCAGTACCAAATGACTGATTTATGCACGTTCTCTAATGATAACGCTGGTTGTGTTAAAAGCAAGCTTAAATTATAAAAAAAATAGCTGTATAAGAATGTCACTATTTAAAGTGCAGGAAGGCATCACACTGTTAATAAAGGGGCGGGGGGGAGGGCATGTCGCTAATTTCATGGTTTTATTTTGGCGATTTCGAAAAGTGTTTTGGTTTTCCCATGTTTGTTTGTTGTAGTACGGAGTAAGACTGATGGCCTTAATCTAAGTTGTCTTGTGGTTGTTGTTGTTTGACTTGCATCCCACTGGGATTTCTGCACACAGCGTTGGTGTACGGTGTTTTTTCTGCAATATGTTGCTGTCTTTCCTTGGATTTTCTGTTTGCACTTAGTCACATAGTCCCTTTAAGATGTTTTCTTGTTCATGTTTTAGTTTTTTGTTTGTTGCGGTTGCACCCGATTCAAGAGCCGATTGGCTCACATGGCTATATCTAATAAATGAATTTGATGTGCGATGGTTAATCACGACGGTGAGGCTAACAACATAGTAGCAGCCAAGGAGTGGAACGCGTCCGTCAGGAGGATGTGCAGTCGAGGAAACGGAGCGATGAGAGGTAGGGGCGAGGGATCGACCATGGACGATCATAGCCGTCAACCCACACGGTTTAGCCCGTGTTCTTGTACAGGGAAATTGAGTTTTTAGGTCCGTACGGCGTACAGACGTTTCAATAGGGGCAACAACAACATTGTCTGCTTGTGTTTCTCCCTTGTGATGGGGCTTTGTAGGATGAACGTTAAGATTTATAAGGATCACGGGGTGACCAATAAGGTCTAAATGTGTCTGTAGTAAGCTAGGGCGCTGATAAGGGGTTGACAGGTGAGGACGATGATCGCAAAGTCAACGTAACGCTTGCTCACATCAAAAGCCTCGACAGGCCAGGGGGGTTAATATTAAAATCGCAAACCACAGGCAGTAGCTTAAACACAAATACAATTCAGTTATAAAACACACCACCTCATCGCTAATATTACAAATAGAGTAGCAATTAAGAATAACCACAAGTCATGTAAACACAAGTCATGTAAACATTACCGAAAGCAGCACCATTTCCACCCGTCATAGGCCTGGTACTCAGCCGGGCAGGGGGTGCCTCCGCCCGTAGGGCCTCTAGGCGAGGCCGAGGCTGGGGCCTATTATACACACGTGGACGCAACGTGGTTTCCGCATCTTACCCGGGTTGGCGTCACCGTCCAATTCTATGACCTCTACGACGTCGTCGTTGTTGTTGTTGTTTAGATGCGCCTCCGCGCCGTCCGGATCGTCCATCCTGTAAGTTGTTTGTCTGTTTACGCGGGCCGAGAGGACGGGGACGCGAACTTGGAAACTCAACTCAGCTGCAGCGACCAGTGGGCCTCGCCCACAACGAGTTCTGGGCCAATGGGAGAGCAGCTCGTGGTGCCCGTGTATTTAATACAGCGGGGTTTTAATTAAGCAGGTGCGCACACGAGGTCGTTTCTCTAATTATTGTCGTTATCTGAAATTGTCAATTAACAATGTGACAGGCCACCGAGTCATTTGATTAAGCATGTAGGAACCCACTGCGTTGTTGTTCCCATTCGATTGTGCTTTATTAGACAAAGATGACAGCCCACAAAGATAAAACATGTCTTTGATGTATTTTAATCAACCAGGTTTAAAGGGCCGCTGTTTTTATTATCTTATCTTTTAACCAGGCGAAAACTTCAGATCTCTTTGATTACGTCATTAAATTAACTGTGCAAGAGGCCACGGAGTCATTCCATTAACCACGTGGGAACACGATCAGGGTAAGAGACATTATGAGCGCAAAGTGGTGGGTTTGGCCTGGAGCCGGTGGTCGGGATGTGAAGACCGCATGGTCTTGGATTGTTGCATCGCAAACTAAAGACGGCTTGGAGAGGCCTTCATCCAGCAGTGAACGGACAATGGCTGATGACGAGAACCCACGGAGCTGTAATACCTATTTGTCATTTGAGCTGACGGCAGCTCCCCAAGATGTCCGAATTATTTCGTCATTTAACCAGATAAGAACCTCAGATATTTCCTTTAATGTTTTTGAGTCAACCAGCAGGGAGAACGCTGAGTTACACAAGTCAATTGTCCTCTAACAAGGACAGGGCGGGACCATTCAAATCATACATTTACTATGTTGCCTTTATTTTTTCAGATGCAATGGAATCGGCGCTTTAAATGTGTTTAAGCCATTGTTTGAACCAGATGAAATGCAAATTAACTATTTAATTAAATTGGCTATGAATTACGTGTTTTTCTAAACCAAGTGGATCCTAAATACAAAGGCTGGTGATCCTTAATGTTTATAAACCCCAATAATAAAGCGCCCTTGTAGATTTTCAACTTCAAAAATAAAAATTCGTAGTTTGGAGAATGAAATAATAAACACAAAGTATGAATCAGAGAAGAATAACACCAACTCATAATTTTAGAAAGTACATGTAATCCGATTTAACTTTACATGGTCCACGCAATGTTGCACAATACATGGTCAAAGCCCACACAGCACGACATATCATTTTGTACACCTTTGAAATGAACTAAACTCTGGTTTTGTACTGTTTCCAAATCTCTGTTGATAAGCTTACCACAAGGGCAAAATAATGCTGTCAACACAAAAAAACAATTATGTCTAGGATATCCACAACTATCATCTGATGTGACTATCACTGCTGGATATGAGCGATCTTTTGAAAAAATGAAAGCAGAACTGACTCAAGTACATGAGCCGACGAAGTTTGTGTACTGCTTTACATTTTTACAAGAGAATATTCTCAGAGCAGAACATGTTATTTTTAATAAATTTGAAGCGTAGAGTTATGTTTAAACTGCAAAAAAAACCTGTTACCATTATATACATATATAAACAATTTATATACAAATCACAAACAATCTTAGTCACAGCTCTGTAACAAATCTGTTACAAGGCTGTTTAGAATTATAGGTTACAGCAGTGTAAGAACATGACTTTTTGAAACTAATTTTGCACATAATTTAAAACATTTCATCGTCTATAATGTATATATCCCTAACATATCAATTGAACGTTACACACATAACAGGTCAGTTATTAGCCATCAATTTGTCTTTCAGATTTATAATTCAGTACATCGATAAACACATAACTCCACTCTTTTGGGATGCAGTAGACCTAGATAATTTAAACAGCACACCGATATTCATATTTTCAAAATCTATGTACATCACCTGGCACATAATTAAAAAGAAAATTTTGTCAACGGTAAAAAATATTTACAATGGATAAGTGCTCGACTGTTAATTGTAAGAAAAAGGCAATGAGTACTAAAATAAAAAACTATGAAAATTTAACTTAAAAAAAACTCCTGTTGCTATAGTTAGGTTTCACACTTAATTAATTAGACATAAAATCTTTGTATAAAACTTTAAACACGACTGCGTACATCCAATGAGCAGTCAAAAAGTACCTTTATCAAATGTGATAATTCCCTAATCACTATGCTTGTCATTGCATCCTATATCCAAATCCTATTTGTGAATGCTTGTTTTTAAAAATTCAATGAAAAAAACAATCCTTTAATCGCAGTGAGGTGAACCGTGCTTACTTTCATTCGTTAAGATTACGACGGAAATTTGAGGCTCCGAGGAAAAATTACCGTGCATACGAAATAAAAAAATCACTGAGCTTACGCAGATTACATTCAAATGTTTGTATGTTGCATAAAATTTAAGTACACCATTTTTCTGTCCAGGTAAAGGCCTTACCAGTTACAAAATGCCACAATGATTTGCCCAATGAGCCGCAGATGTTGCCCGTCAACTTGCTCAATAGATTCCCTTAATGCGCAATACACCATGTGGACACTGGGGAAAAATACAGGCTGGCACATTGTGCAAACCCTACATGTGGTTATTGTGGGGTGTTTTTTTACTCATCCGATGCACATACGTCTGTCTGGAGTAGTTCCTAAAAAAGTGTAAGGTTCGTTTACCATTTCAGTGACTTACAAGGTCCTGTTTATGGCTTGAGCTATGGCTTAGAAAACGTCTGGTGTTGTTAACATAGTAAATACGTTAATATTATCTTACGCAGAGAAAACCTGAACTTTCATGTCAGGTTGTTGACTATAAAGACAAAATTACGAATGAAACTAGTCACCAAATATCACTATTTGTAATGAAGGTGGCAATGCATTGAAAAAACGTAATTAAAAAATCATGGTGACAATCGGAAAGTTTTTGTTAACACTGGTTTTTCATTCTTTAAGCTGACTCAACACACACACTGCCCCCTGGCCTCTGCACTGGAGGCATGAAGTCCTGAAGAGCCATGGATATACATTGGAAGGAGTGAGGTAGTCTGGAGGCTCTAAGTGGTTGGAGAATATACAGGTAGGAACAACAGGTTCCACACTGCCCACCAGGGATTATTTGTCTGTCTGTCGTGCATAGCCACGCCCTCGAGTTGTATTTCAGAGCGCTTCGGGCGGGCTCAGCACCACGTGACACGCCGCCCCACGCAGCTTGCGCCGCGTGATGCGGATCGCACGAATGCGCTGTCCAACCAAGTTCCTATACCTGCCCACTCCGAAGGAACGTGTTATCCCCATCCAAGCAATCGTCAAAGCACGATTTAGCAAAATTGAACGGTGCCCCTGAACTCATCACCAATTTGGCCATTGGTTGACACCTTTGACTTCCAACAAAAGGTGAAACTCTCTGCCCCTTCACTTGCACATCCTGATCATTAAAAAGGGAAGGGTGGTCTACAGAACAGCACGACAAAGCACAGTGTAACCACACCCTACTGGAGATTGAGACCTCGCCAAAGACTGGGCACGTCGTGCATTACGGCACTCAGGCCTGAGTTAAAAAAAATATAGTAGAAACAAAACTATAAAACCAGGAAGGAATTAAAGCAAAACTAATTTCATAACATCTGTAAAAAAAGACAAACATTTATTCAATATCCCTGCGCTTTCGGCTGCCGGTACTGAGGTGTTGTGGGGTTCCATGTTGGTGGCACAGTGGTGTTACTACGCCAGGGCCGTCTGCATCTGTGAAAGGGACTTCTTGACACGCAGCGCCGTGAGTCGGGCCGCTGCGTTGTGGTACCAACACTCCTGCATGATCTTGGCCACAATGTGCAGAATCTGCATGAGGGGAGGGAGGGCGTTGATAAGGAGACAGTGCGTAAGCAATTGCAATTAAAAAAAATGCGAAAAATGAGCATTGATTGCCGGACAATATTGTCAATAACTATAATATGTAAAATATTAGAACAATAAATTGCTCTAAGCACAGTAACTCAATACGTGTGCAAATCCTTGCCAAAGTGGGCCACTGCTGACTCCTGATGAGTTTCCAAATCTGAACATCCACCAAAGTTTAAAAAGTGATGTTGAAGTTTAACACACACTTTTAACGGCCCAGGTGAAAAATACTTCCCAAAAGCATTGCTTAATTGTAAACGGTCAAATAATTTGACAGTGCAGAAAGCAAGGGGTACAATTTGTATCGACTTCAAAAGTACATTTTGGATCAAATTGAAAAAGACAAAAGTTTCAAGATGTCATGACAAATTCACAAACGGTAGCTATAAAAGTTTCACCAATTTTGGTATCAAGTAGTACATGACTCGCTTATCAACAGTTGCAGGCTGAAGCAGAAGTTAACAGAGGGCAGAGAAATGGGCCCCACCACTCACCTTGCAGCTGTGCCAACGTGTGGGGATGCTGGGACGTAGCTTCTGGTCACACACCACCCTGCGCATCTCTTCCACGGATGGGTCTGATGGCACCACGTCATAGTAGGGCAGCTGGTACTCATCCAATACTCCTGAAATGGTAGGGGGTTACAATTATTATAATGCACATTACATCACTTTGCAGCTTCACATACAATTAACACCAAAGCTCATAAGTCTCATGACTATATAGAAGTGTCCTGCATGATGATGTTTGGCCAATTTGCTCTAAGTGGGAGTTTCAAGTGTAGGCGGGAACTGGAGTACAGAGAGAAAAACTCAACACTAAGATAACACTGGCAAGTTTGCACAGATGGGTTGATGAACCCATTGGCTCTGCTGTTATTTACTAGTCCCCTTGCAACAGTTTCACAAATCTATGTGACCCACTAACCAACCCTTGCTACCAAAGCACTGGATTACAGGCATACGTCACCACAACCAGCTCAACAATAACTTGGAATCTATACCTACAACAGCCTTGCTGTTTAATGCCTAACTGTAAACATGAGGTATGCAATGATTAATTGCGAAAACATAATTCATACGCACACGCTAGAGACAATTAATTGTCCGTGTAGGAATCAATTATTTCCACTTCATGTTTAGTACTAAATATTCTAGATTCATACCAATATGAACTTTACTTGGACCGCAGTGGCAAAAAAATAGTTTGTGAATCAAATTTTGACAAGTGGGTCGTTACTCCCAATAAATGCAGGCTGTCATTGGTGTAGCATATGTTTGGTATGGGCAATGGTACAAAGAATGAAATGGGGCCAACTGGTCCAATTTCCTCCTCATTTTCATAGCCCAGCGCCCAGTGGGCCCCAGCAAGCCTGCGGGCCCATGCATTCACACACTTCCTGCACACTTGATAGCTACACAAAGGCTCAGAGCATTTCCTGTTACCCTCCAACTCGGCGCAACAAGCCGCCCCACCCATCGTACCTCCTTGCGTGCAGCGACGTGCGATCTCCCAGTACACGAGTCCCAGCGCGTACATGTCGGCACGCTTGAACGAGTCAAAATGCTTCAGGTTTATGGTGTCATCCAGCACCTCCGGAGCCATGTACCTGAGGGTGCACACGACATGAAAATAACAAACGATAAAAACGTAAAAATAACAATTCGCCCCAGACTTGGGCCTCATTATAATTACAATTACACCAGCATTTTTTTGCTGAAATTACAATGGCATTAGATTGTAATTAATTTCGAATGACAATTATAATTGTAGTTGACCCCAAGTCTGCTTCACTCACTCATTATCAAAAGGCCCAACTGCCCAGTGCTATTACGATATTTATTAGTTCCAATATACAACTTAAGTATTGGCCTATACCTATTTTAAATAATGTTAACTTCACAGACTGCCAATTTCTCCAATATCAATAATGGGACAGGTCACATTGTTTTGGCGGTTTTGTTGAGATGGGACTGTGGCCCTCCCTGGTTTTGTTGCTTGTCTCACCGTTTTGTGCCAACGCGGTTGTTGGGAGCGATGTCGATGGTGTCAGTGGCTGAGTCATGGCGCACGGCGAGACCCAGGTCGGCGATGGCGCACGTGCCATTCTTTTTTACCAGGATGTTCTTCGACTTTAGGTCTCGGTGCGCAATTGCTGGTTTGCCTGTCAAGGCACAACACAACACAGTTACAAACACAAGTTTAATTTATGCACGTGTGTAAATGTAACTGCATCCTGAGACACTCTTAACAATCTACACATTAACCCAACATATCAACGAAACTTTATTTAGCCAAGCCCCAGGAGAATTGTTGACATACTTTGCCAATAGGATCCTGCATGGGTCATTTGACCAGTTGAGTATTTAGCTGGGCAGTGGTGGATGCACTCATGTAATTCAGCAATGTGGATGGAGGCAAGGGTTGATGGCTTTAACAAATGCTGTGAAACTCCCTTCCCATGGGCATCTTGGTGCCATACCATGGCTTGCCAGAAGATAGTACAGCAAATATGCAGACTCCACCTGTTCCGTCTGTATGGGATAGAGTGTTGCCCCCTCGTAAGCGTTGGTGTTCTCCGGTTTTCTCCCATATGTAAACACTCGTTAATTGACCAATAACATCTTCATATATAAAGGACCACAGAGATTAGGCAATTGTTGGCGCCGGCTCATTGCGTGGCTGCCTTTCTGCTTGTGTGTGGTTCCTTGCATCTCACGAGTCATTAGAATACTTGTAGAAAACCCAAGGATGTGAAGAGATGACACTATAACTTTCACTCCAATTGTGCAAAAATGTACTCGGTACTAAATAATATATGCACATCAGAAGTCACAAAGGTAGGTGCCACAGACATTTAATGGTGGCAATCTATGCATGACACACAAACCCGACCTCCACTATGTAGGATTACAAGTTGTGCAACATTACACCCAGCCAAATAAACACACCTTTAACCTTGTGTTGCACTCCGACAAGAACAGACCATGAATGCGTTCCTTCAGAGGAGACATTTTACCTTGAGTCCCCACAATCTCCATATGCAGGTGAGCGAGCCCACTGGCGATGGATAGGGCCATGCGAGCCATGCCCTCCTCCGTCACCGTGTAGCGGTTGAGATAGTCGAAGAGAGAGCCGTGCTCATGGTAGTCCGACACCAGCCACAGCTGGGTCCACGTGCCATTGTCTGAAAAGGAATGCAGGTCCCGTCCGTCGCAGCAAGATTAGCTAAGGGTGGGGGGCAAGCTAAGGTGGCTGTGCAGTGTAGACTGTCAGCCGACACAACTGAGGTCCCGGGTTCAAATCCGTGTTTCAAATACTCATGGTTATACCAGGTTCTCCAGTGAAGAGAGTTGATGGTCTCAGCCTGGTTACTGAAGACGAGAAAAAAAAGCCATTGCTAGAATAGTTTTACTTCATTTGGAATATCCCAGCTTTGAGGACTCAACAGATTGGTTGGAATCTCATGAGACAAAAAACTATATTCAGGGCATTGTGTACATGGTTTTATTTTGTATATGGAGAGACCTATTTAAGACTCCCAGTAGAACAATAGTGTCAAAATCGTGAAATGTTTGGAAATCCTCATTAGTATTCTTGTAAATGGCCAGTGGTGGTGTGATGTCGAACAGCAATGGAGGATGTGGTGTGATGAAGGAGCGGTTGCAGGGCTGTACATGAGTACATTAAGTATATGGGAGACATGGCCACACATGTTTAACAAAGACAAATACCCCCCCCTTTCGCCTTAACAGATTGTTGGGGGAGGTCCGGTTCGCGAGCACCTATGAACACCTTACACGGCACAGGAGAGGGTGAGTGGCCAGCACCATGCCCAGAAACCTTTCTCTCCCCAGTGTTGATGTTTACACACTGCAACAGGAACTCATTTAATGCCGAGTCGACCTATGGGAGGTCCAGGACCGGTTCAGATATTTGTCACCAATCTAATTCACTGGAATATCTGCAGAGGTATCTGCAATACACTAAACCTTCAGCTAGACTGAAAATGGGAGTTATATACAGTGTCCAACCAATTCCACAACCATCGCTGATAGTTCTGTGTGGCCAAGCCTATCGATATAAATGACAGTCTACTGACGACTATGATCTAAGTCATAGGTGAAAAATTGCACACCTTACATTTAAGGCGAGTGAGCCACACATTTGTGAGGACTATTCCTGTTGCCAGCTACCCTATCCATATTACTAAAAACATTATTGATTTAAATCGGGTTAAAATATTATGCTGTAGCAACTGGCAGCTCTGTACTATAAAAAGGTGTAAGAAAGCTTGACTATGCCATTTAAGATCTAGATTTACACTCGACTATTTCTAAGGCGTAACTTCATGGGCTGTTCCCTGACATCACGTGACATTCTATTCGTTTGTGAGCATTACAGGACACAAGCGCCTCCATCTCACAGTAATCACAGCAATTGTAATTGGGATGCATGAGGATTAAAGGTTTACGAGGTGTAGAAATATCTAAGGTTTCTGGGCGGACGAGGGCATGGCGCACCCTTGTTGTCGGCGGCAATGAAGCCCAGGATGTTCTCGTGGCGCAGCATGACGGTCTGGTAGATCTCGGCCTCACGGAACCACGAGCGCTCCTCACGTGACGAGAAGATTTTGACGGCAACATCCTCCCCGCGCCACTTTCCACGCCAAACCTCGCCAAAGCGGCCTTTACCTATGCTCTCCTGCAGCGCCACCGTGCGTGCGATGGTGCGCTGCACCAGCAGCGGCAGGCCTGCACACGGGGGTAAACAGAGTATTGGTCAATTCCAATTGAGTATTTTGGTATTGCTTTGTGTTGAAGGAAAGTGCAGTTTCTGGGGGGGGAAATCATGAATGCATACAATTGGAGGATACTTGAATTCTACACCAATAACTGGCGGGAAATGTACTTGCTGTACTGCTTACGCACTGCCATAGAGAGGGTCAATGCATGATCCAAAAATCTTGCTTTCAAATTCCAGGATTCGTCACGATAATAAATGCAAAAACCAAACAACAATAACAACGCAAAAACAGCAACAATCAGAAAAAAACTATGATAACAAAATATATAAATGACAAATTCATAATACAAAAGAAAACAGGTAAGAGTCATACAAGCTATGATGAGGTAAATAAACCCAGACAACTAGACGAGCAGTACAACAGTATGGGTCAGGTAATAATGCAACATGAGGAATTTAACAGACATAAAAGCTTCCCCCATCTGCTGAGCCTTCTGGGGTTCAGAGTTAATAGACTTACAGGCCCTAAGTACAGAACGGCAAAGATCACCAGTGGCTTAATACAAGGTAAACAAAGGCGTGAAAACAAAACAGTGCTGTTCATTTCAGTGTTTATAAAGGAGGGTCCCAATACAGTTAAGACTGCCTAGGAATGCCCTACGTTAAAGAGTCTTGCACAATAAAAGCATTGTCTTGGAAATGCCTCATGCTGAATATTGCCAATAAGGAAAAAAGTTGTTCAAAAGATCTAATAACCCAAGGATATTAATAGCAATAATGAAGATTGGGGATTTTTTTGATATATTTACAAGTGACTAGTAATAGAGGTAATAACTTAGACGTTAGATTCTTAATGTTTTCTTTAACAACAGCCATTCTACTGATCGGTACGATATGTAACTGTGATGCAGTATCAGAATCGCCCAATACTGCATAGTGCTGCGCATAAACATCAAGTACATGATTCGTTCGTTATATAACGATTCATAGAATAAAATGTATTCTTATAATCATATTACTTGCATCAGATCATGCATGTAAAATGCATTTGAGTCATACAAACATTATGCTTTTTTGTCTTAGAACAGTGGACAAATGAGGCAGAAGAAATACGGGTGTGGAGACAAAACAGTACAAGAAAAAAAACTGACAGGATGAGACAACAACAAATGGGAGCGAGCACACAATAGAAACGAGGGACAACACAAATTATTGCAAACACACATTTCAAATTAAACAAAATAAAAAGACAGTACAAACAAGAAAAAAACAACTATTCTTCAACAGAACTGTGACCTCCCAATCATGGCAATGCGCCAAATCGCAAAGAGTGGGGATGGGGTAAATCATTAGTTACCAAGTGGACATGTCATGATCCATAAACTCATCCATTTAACTGCTTCTCATAATGGTAATTAATGCATACACCATGTTAAAATCAATCATGTTTTTTTGGCCAATTATAAATAAGCTAATGGAGTAAGTAGCAATAAAATGAGATCGTAAAATGAGACAAATTATACATTGAGTTACATTGAGACCATAAATAAAATCGCCAGGGGATCAGAATTGAGGCTGAATCCTTACATGCCAAATGCCACTGCGATCAGGGTGAAACAAAACAGCTTCTGAATGCCACAGTCAATCAAACACCGTAAACAAACTCCACCAACCTGAGCCCGAGCCAGAGGTGGTCATCTCGTAGAGCAGATCTTTGATGGAGGCCCCATCGGGGATGAAGGAGTCCTCGCGGTAGGGCTCGGCATCGAACTCGGGCACGGGATGGTGGCGGTGACGGTGCAGCGAGCGGCGATGGCACAGGAAGGCGATGAGTGCCACGACCAACAGCACGGTCGGCACCAGAACGACCACTGCCAGCTCCAGGGAACTCATCGGGCGCTCATCTGCAGGGAGGGTCAATTTAACAGAATGATCACACATTTTATCTTGTATAGATGGGGTACCGTGATGGAGAGATGTTAACTCCCTCGCCTGGTATGCAGGAGGTCGTCGGTCCGATCCCGTCCCTGACGATGCCTGTATATTTGCCGTTTGCATATTCTCCCCATGGTCACGTGCATTTTTCTCCGGGTCCTCCGGTTTTTTCCTCCACATTTAGAACATGTGTTGAGTATTTTGCTGCTATACATTTCTACATAAGCCAGTGAGCATTACCTGGTAAAATAAAAATAGTTTATAAAACAGTAGTTTATTTATAGAGTGACCTAGTCCAAGACCCTTTACAATAATTATAAAATTGTACATATGATAGTGGTTAAAATAAAGAGTGTGGGTGTAGTTACGGTGACTGTTAGGACAGGTGGGAGTGCTTAAGGAGAGGCTGGAGTAGGCCTGGCTGTAGCTGGGGGGCAGAGAGTAGGATGGGCACAACTAATTACTACCACTCTACGATAGATTGTTTTTAAACACCAACACATCATACTACTACTATTGATTTTAATCAGACATTTGTTATCATTCTGCTTATAATTCAAGAACCAAAAGCAGTACTACGATGAGCAATACACACACAAACAACCTCCAAACTATTCCACTTAAAAAAAAGCTATATTGTTTTTTAGAGAACAAGGCCTGGGAGAGTGGATCAAAATGTTTAATGGGGAGCGCTCAAAACTCGGCAACAACCTCTTGTCATCTGCGAGCCGCAAAGGATGAGATATTGAACAGGAGACAAAGTAAACAAACATGCAAGGAAAAGAGATTGGAGACTGCACTCGTTTGTCAATAATTTATTGCGGTCAATGGATAACTGCAGGCATGGCCGAGGTAGAAGGCACTCAAGGCACAACCAACACTAATCTTTGGAAATTTGACATCTGCTCAAATAACACCGTGCCAAGGCATTTGTCCTCTGCTTTGTGATACCTAATAGGCCGTTGTTTATCCAGAAAAGCCTCATTGAATTGCACAGTTCTTTCTGGAAAGTTCTAACTTAAAATGTCTGGGCTATTCCTTCTTAAAGAGTTTTGCCAAACGCTTTTTAGTTAACCAAAACCTGAAGACAGTGGCATGTTGTAAGCAAATAGCTTGACAATAAGGTGCAAAAGCTGAGAGATTATACCAAAAGCAAGAAAGCAAGTGGTGTGTGATGGTATCGATGACATTGACCAAGATTTCTTGACATTAATATCTTTCAAGAATCGTTTTCCTTTGATTTACATTCCCTTTGAAGGTTGTGCATTGGCTGATGTCATTCAATGATAATCTTTAACATCCGTTTAGGGCAGTGAAACCCATCAGCAGATTCAAATAATGAATCCAAAATTAATAAATGCTCTAAGTTTTCCACAACATTACTTTTCACATTTAACAATTTATTGGTAAGATTCCAAAACGGATTGTGCATCTCAATTGGCTTTCACATGCTAATGAGTAACCGGCTAATCACAGTTGCTTTATGTTATTAACTTCAATTAGAAACACAGGCCAAGCACTTTTGCTAATGAAGGAGGCACAGATTTTGAGGGGGGTGGGGGGGGGGTGTAGTGAGCAAGTGTTACACAACGATGGAAGCAAAGGAAGATAATTACTCTTCAGGATGTGACACATGGGACACATTCAGTGAACTTTCATTATTAAAACTAGGCAGCTGGGCTTTGACATGAATTTGGATGTTGGCTCCGGGCAATACAGTTAATTGAACATGTGATATATATATTCATTTATGGGTGTGCATTATTAGCGACTTAATTAAATGGAGGAAGAAAAACATTTAGGGGAAAAAAGTATTTCATTCCAATAGCCGCTGACCTGGGTAAAACATGCACTTCGTTTCTCAACCTATAACACCAGCTCTTAAACGGTTTTGCTATACAATGGCTGCAATACCCAAGGCTGAAGATGGCTGAAATCAATACAATGTTTCATTTGGTGACCGGTTTAATTCCATCAAGTCACTATACACGTAAAACTAATTTAAACCTCATAAAAACATATTACACATTACAATGTGTAATAAAATAAAGTCACTTCACCTCTCCCCTTAAAAATATGTATTATCTTTAAATCAGCTCACGGGCTTCCCAGACCTATATTTTGAAGACAAAAGAATAAAAAAACATTTGAGAATTTGTCCAGACTCCAACAAAGGAATTTTAATGGTGACTTGGTGCAGTCACACGGAGACTTATGCATTACCTATCCAAAACGCTAACAAAACCCTGCTTGATGATGCTCACCTACAGTACAATATTCTGTACTTCTCTCGATTGTTCACCACTTCCTATCAAAGGCTCATTGCCTCTACTTAGCAACTAGAATGAAACCATCTACAACAACCGCCATTCGCCACAAAGCGGCAGGTGATGTCACCACAGCGCATGTGCCAGGCTATGTGCACTTTAAGGCCGTGTAAAGTATCGAACGCCTGCTGGCAGGTCACGGGAAAGACCCAGGTGCCATCGGTAGACTGACAGATGACACAAACGCGAAAAATCATGGAGCCACCCACCTGACTGTTTCCCTCCGTTGTTATCATGCACCGGATCCAGCGAGAGCGTTTTGTTGTTGCACAGGTCCTGCGAACAGCACTGCACCTTGAACCGCGACTGGGAGCCCACGGAGTCGACGCACAGGAAAGGCCGCTCTGGCGGCTGCAGGCTCTCGGTTGTCAAGCACTTGCGGTCATTGGTGACATGACCGTCCTTATTACGCACAGCGATCACCTGGCACATGCCATTCGTCTCGCAGATGTAGTTGCTGCTGGCGCAGGTCTTGCAGGCGCAGCGCAGGGCTGTGAGGGGGTTATGTGGGAGAGAGGCGGGCACGGTTTGATAGTGAATCTCGCAGTGTGTACACACCGTCACCTGCAGCCGACATCTCATGGAACTTTCACCATTTTTCAAAAATATGCAACACCTCTATTTGCATTATCACCATGAAATTGTATATACAATACGGTTGTAATATTAAAACGTTACTTAAATATTAAACTGCTTGAGGATAGTATGAACGTATTTTTTTAATTTCCACCCTTGTCAATATACAGTATATCCTGTAATATTAAAGGTAGCGTAGAGATGGGTTGACAAATGAGCCACACATTGTGAAAGTGTGAAACAAACTGACAATTACTCTATTTTCAAAAGGATTTTTCGAGTAAGTGCAAATGACTCGATGTGTTTGTGTGAGTCAAGCTAGCCCGCACTAAACGCTAAAAAGCCTCCGTTAACACAAAAACAACATCGAGACAAACACTTCCTGGTGTTGGAAAGTGGTCTCCCCAGCAGGTGGTCACAACTCATGCCCAGAAACAACTTTCCCCCCCTAAATATTTAAGTCCTGACAGGGTAGAAGACTTTAATAAGAGGTGTCCTTTAGTATCCACTTTAAAAGCCGTGTGTCATCCATAACACACACCCTCCAAGAGCGCCTGCCAAAATTAACTGCAGCTGCCACAGCACTCGGTTAAGAAGTGGGGGCGTGAGGGGTAGCACTGCAATTGCAGACCTGTGGGCATGTTTGCTAAGTGCCAACTAACCAGACGGCCTGTATTTCATCCGCCAAAGCATTGGCTCCACGAAAACGCGACGGAGGAATGAACCCAGAGTCCAATGGCTAAGTGAATCGATTAAAAATGGACTGTTAACAACGCTCAGTGGTGTGTGTTAATAAGCAGTGATCAGCTTTGGACCCGTAATACGTTACGCAAACAGGAAAGAAAACACACACTTAAGCAATCTTGAGTTTCCGACGTCAAATATTAAAACAGAAAACTTTGTACTGTACTGCCCGTGTCCATTGTTAAGGAAAAGCAAATGCAACGTTATTAACTAATGTCAGTCAGGAATGGTTCATACAATTTTGTCATTGCGATTTAATAATTCTAATAAACGCAAATGTCTAAAAACCTGAACACACTACCTTCCACGGCAGACTGTGTATTTAACAGGAATTAAGCTGTAGTTTTCAAAACGATATTGAAATGGATTTCACAATATGGACCGAGCTCGTTTCTGCATTATTACTGTACTGAAAAGAAACGATTCAGCCTCTCACTTCTTTGTCCCGACTGTAATTTGTTTTCAAAAATTACGACAGTGAATTGTTTAGACCCTATGGCATGAGAACAGATTAATTCATAAATAGATAAAAACATAAAAACAACCGACTGCTCATGGTCAAACGTGGGTCATGTAGCTCAACACGTGTTATGAAAAGTGAAGTTTAAAAAATGTATGAAAACATTGAGAGTGAGTTCCAGTGAAAGCAAGTCATTGCACAGTAATTATAAACAATGGAGTACCAAAAATTATTCACACCATTTTCTTTTCTCTTTTGTGTATTATTTTGTCACCGTTATGTATCAGTTTGTAACGTGTATTAAATAGTCTTTCACCCTGTATTATTCTCCAGGTCAAAATGGCTTATGTAGTTAAAATGGTAAAAAATGAGGGTAGTGGTTAGGATGAATCATCTACTGAAGGCTTTGCCAATTAACTCGGCAGGATATAACGAATTATCAAGTGCCTCAAAGAATTGAAATCCATTAGCTCATTTAGTTTAAATAAGCAGGTAGTAATAATTTAGGCATCTTCAGAATGGTCTGTTGTGGTCAAAAATTGACCTGCAATTGATCAATTCAAAAACAGGATCGGGTGGCTAAAAAACGTGATGCCATCATGCTGGGTACTCTAACACCAAAAATCCCTGACCGACTCAAGAGGCTCGCATAACTAAACTGACAATTTCAATTGATCGCAAGCCAGTGAAATATGCTTTTCAGTGCGTCTTTACTGCCATTGTTGAATATCTGGGCAATAACATTACGTTGAGTGGCTGTGCTGTGTTGGCTTAGGCCATTACCGCATCTCACTGTAGAGTTACACAACAACAATAACAAGCCATCACACTATACGTCCAAGCACATAAACATTAACCAACCAAAATGGGCTGGAAATTCCCAGACATGTGGCTTGACCTGGCTCACCACACCACAGGTTTCCATTTCAACCAATCTACAGAACTCACACGTAAATTGGACACTGTGCACTGGGCTATTTGTGTGTAGACTGGTAGCCATTTAAAGATTTAACTCTGTTGATCCCTTCGGCGTGCTGTTTGCGAATCAATGATTTAATCAGTCGATTTCAGCACACAAAATGCATTTGCAGTCCACACGTGCAGCAATGAAACTGGCTAAATTTTGCACACACAATGCATCAAGAGTTTCTCTAAAGGTTAATGTTAAATAGTAGAAGAAATAATTTAAATATGCTCATGTACACGCAACAAAAGCACACGGGTAAATTTGGAGAGGGCTAATTCTGTGCTTCACGTGGTGAGCCTGAGCCCAGACAAACACAAAGTATTATTAACCATCGAGTCAAACCCATCATCTCCAATCCTCAACCGAAACTATCATTTCAATCCAATAACCCTTCTGAGTGACTTTCTTAATGAGCTTCATTAAATAGCAGGGGGTGGTTTGCAATGAATACCTTAATTTAATAACTATAATGGTCAAATGTGAGCTTATACGGGTTCTTCAAATAAATTATAAACTCAATGTTGTTTCCGTCCAATGCAAAAACTCTCTTTCTCAGACTTCACAGGTGATAATGTAAATGGTGACAAATATTTGCACAACCATTGTGCTTGGACGAAACCGAAGACGTCAGAGATTCAGTCACCAGGATTGTTTAATGTTAACGTGACCCCCCCCCCCCGTCACCTGCTAATACGTGACCACAGGAGCTATTTACAGCTTGCGACAGTCGTTTTGTGCAGTTAACGTTGCCAAAACCAAATATTAGTCAAATGAACAAAATAAAAAAGTAAATACTGTACCTCACTTTAGTTTGCTAGGAACAAACACAACGTTGACGCTGGCACCAACACTCTTGCAAGACAATTTTGGGTAGAATTAATTCTGCAAGCTTAATCCCTTTAAAATGCCAGTTAAAACATTAAGCAATTAAGGCATATAGCGCACACATACCTCTAGGGAATGGAGCCTGTAGCATTCATAATACAGACCATATCACACACTGTATAGCCAAAACACTGCGGGTTTTTTCAATTAGCAGATTCCCATAAGTGTTACATGGATGGGAAAAAAAACTTACATTTGATCAATTAAAACCTTGAGATTTTAAATGCAATATTGCATTTGTGATTTGGCTGCATTATCTCATTATATATGGTGTAATGATAGAAGGCATACTTAATGAATATCTCGTCTAAAATGGTTTACACATGTAATTGTTTTGGAGTCTGCACAAGACAAGCTTACGAAATGTCTTGCATGGTTCGAAATTGCTTACTTACTCTGTTAAAAATGTTAAAGCGCATTTTTAAGAAATCGATTATTGGACTGTCTTTAAACACCTCAGTGTACAATTGCATAAAACACATTAAGGAAACGTGTCCCTTACCTGGCAACTAGTTTACATCGGAATCCCAGGCAATATATTGCACTTAAATAGATTTACACAGTCTTGTTTAATGGGCTCTGATCCTGTTGTTATGCAATTTAAATACTGTTCCTACACAAATCTCAATCGCCTAAAATACGGAACAGTAGTGTGATACACAGTATTGTTTTCCTCGTTTTCGTGGGTTTCCTCCCACACTAAACCCCACACTAAAATAACTTTAAATATAAATTGTCCAATTGTAGGTGTAGCAGAACCACCCCCGGCATGAGTTTTGAAACTCAACGAGGCGTTCCTTAAAAACCATCGCCACAATCATAAAATGTATCCTACAATGATTTAATAAAGATATAACAGTGACATCCTTCAAATGCCAAGTAACGCCAATTATCCAAAGGCTTTCGACCACGGAGTAAGAGGTCAGCAACCTACTTGCTCTACTGCATACTCATCGACGTACTTTTCTGAATCTGCACAATCACATCGCGCGAAGATAAATGTCATTCTAATTTAAGCAAACTACGAATACTATTTTGCTTTTACGATTGTTCATTATCGTTCACAATCAACCCGTGTGGGTTGGCCTCACAAGCACAGAGAGCACGCAACCACGACCGCGCACGCCGACAAAACTACGCTCAGCCAAGCAACGAAATAACTTTTTAATGAGAGTTAACAACGCTCGACTCTGGCCTGACAACAAACACGTACAAAATTACGGTGGGCACAGTCAAAAAAACAATCACGGGCGTGGGATAATCAAGGCCTTCTGGGGGGGGGGGGGAAGACGCGACTCTTAGAAACACACGGGGGGCATCCATTAAGACGGCAAATAAACTCACGCACGCCAACGCACCAACACCACCCCCCCCCGTCAGCGACGCTTGCTCAGTCGGTTCGCAAGGGCCACAGAAAAAAACACGAGTGCGGTGTTCCACAAAGGCATCAGCCTACGTTATCTTCACCACTTGTGAATAACAAAAAAAGCTAAAAAAAAACTAAAAAAAATAACGACCGCCATTTTAGGGGCCTTCACCCCCCCACCCCCGTTACGTGTCCAGGCGCCGCCTTTCGAAATCGCAGTCCGCATAGGCGATCGCGCCCACGGGGGCCGCGCCCCATTGGCCAACGCCCGCACAACGTGACGCGCGACCGGCTCGCCGATTGGCCGCGCGGACATTCCTCCGCCTGTCCGCGCTACCAGTTACAAAATGCGGCCTGCGGCTCCCCCGCCGCCGCTCCGGGGCTCGAGAAGAGCGTCAAACTTTATGACGACGATTTGTTTAAATCCCCGCGACAATTTGCTCACCGAGCGCCGCGGGATAGAAGAGGATGGCGGTGAAGACGAGCAGCGTCGTGAGGCGAGCCATGGCCGTAGACGACTGATCCCGGGGGCTGCCTCGCAGCCTCTGCTGCTTCTCTCGCCCCCTGCGATCAGCGGCGTCAGCTGAGGGGCTAAGACGAATTTAATTCCTTAGCGCGGATACGTCAGGCCACGCCCACCCCGGCGTCTGATTGGCTGTCGCTTTACCCGAGAGCCAATGGAAGGCGTGCTCGTCCCAAGGGCTCCGAGGGTTCAACCAATTGGAGTTGGGGAACGTTGCCCCCCGTGCGGATGTGTAGTGGGAATTGCTGTGCCGCTGTGTGTCACTATTGTTGTCTAAATGGTTGTTATTGTAAGGCAAGGAGGGTGGTTTTAAGTGTTTATTTTATCTTGACTTAAGCTTTCGTGACTGCAGGAATTCATAATCTACGACGTTTCGATCGCAACACAAGCGATCGAAACGTCGTAGATGGTTTTGTTATTTTCTTTGCACCTATCTACGTGACTTTACTGAAAGACCGAAATAATTTTTTGTATTTTTTTCACGTCTTTTGTTTGACGAGGAAAACAAATTACGCAGTATTGTTTTTTTCCCCCTATCTCTCTCTTGCTCTCCATAAGCAATCTGTGAATGCCGCGTAACGTTTCCACGCGGAATGGGCACGCAGTGATGTATCGGGCATCCAGCAGTGGATAGAACCCGCTGGCTGATTATTGAAATCGGTGCCACTTAAAAGGGAAATAATCGATCACGACGTTTCGATCGCAACACGAGCAATCGTCATCAGGTGGGACACACAGTGGCGCAGCAAATCCCACTGCACATCAACACGGGGGGGAGGGCAACGTTCACTAAATTACAGCGTTGCGATCGAAACGTCGTGATCGATTATTGTCTACCTACTTTACCGAACGAACGAAAGAGTATGGATTCCTGCAGTCACGAAAGCTTCAAATCGACATTAAAGGGACATTTTCCACGTCAGGTGGAGTATGCGACCGCCCCACTGATCTTTTTCGACGCTTATCGCATTCGGTAACTAAAACACATTCCTGCGGAGGGAGCTGATAGGAACGTTGGGTTGCTTGGTCAATGGCCTGCAGGGTCAACGGCGGCGTGGTGTGTTCCGCAAATATGGCCGACTGTGAGGGCGGGCACAAGCCGGCGTGAGTAGGTTAAACGTTGAGTTTTATAAGGGCACCAGGGGGTGACCAGCCCCTCCCCACCCAGCCCCACCCTCCCTACCAAGCCCCACCCAGCCCCTCCCCACCCAGCCCCTCCCCTCCCACCCCCCACCCAGCCCCACCCTCCCCACCCAGCCCCTCCCCACCCAGCCCCTCCCTGCACGACAGACGGACGGACACAATAATCCCCTGTGGGCTGGTGTAACCAGGAGGTTTCTACCAGTATTAGTATTCTTTGGGTCTTTCAGTAAAGTCACGTAGATAGGTTGAAAGAAAATAACAAAAAACTACGTTTATTTGCGGAATACACCACGCCGCCGTTGACCCTGGCCATTGACCGAACAACCCAACGTTCCTACCAGCTCCCTCCGCAGGAATGTGTACATGTCCTTTTTGTAATACAGCCAACTACATCACACTCGTATTTACTGTTGATAGAAAGCAATACTCAAAGCACAGTCATGTGCACAAAACATCTTGCACAATGATACCAAAATAAAAGGTTAATTGCTCTTTGGTTCTTTCGGTAAAGTCACGTAGAAAGATAAAATAATACATTAAATAATAGCATACGACGTTTCGATTGCAACACAAGCAATCATAATCAGGTACAAATGAAAGAGAAAACAAACCTAGTAGACTTAGATTACAGATTGATGGAGTGCTATTCCATGATGTAGTGATGTAAATGGTGTCACTAGGGTGTTCGCGCTAGCTACTGTTACAGGAGGAGTGCGTCTGGAGTTTCTCTCTAGCACCAGAGTAAGTACGGCATGTCAGCCAGCCCTAAGGGGGCATCGTCCTGGCGATGGCCTCAGAGAGAGAGGGCAAGTGAGGACATGGTAGCCTGAGTGAGGCACGTGATGCTCGGTCGAGATGCTTCTGGAAAGGTCTCGAAGGGGGGCGTGGCCGAAGACGGAGCGAGGCCACGCCCAGGGGCATCAAGGGGCAGTCGCGAGAGAGTTCTTGGCTCATACTCTGAGGTTACCTGATGACGGAGACTTGTGTTGCCTCCGAAACGTCGTGATTTATTATTTTATTTCTATTATATTTTTTTTTTCTATTACTTTTATAATTTATTTTGTATTACTTATTTTTACTTACGTGACTTTACCGAAAAAAACCTAAGAGTATGAATCCATGCAGTCACGAAAGCTTCAAATCTAGTTCTTGGCTCGTCTGCGGAATCAAGCCTGGGTCCCGCGTCTCGTCGTCTCTGGGTCTTCGTCTCGAGTTAACTCGCTACTCAGTGTTACCCGCTCGGGTAGTTGTTAAATAAAGGTATTGCCTCCCAGTCCAGAGTGTGTGCCTCCGTGTTGAACAACACTACACGTGTTTGCCTGTGCGGCGTGCTTTA
Organism: Lethenteron reissneri; assembly: GCF_015708825.2. Lineage (NCBI taxonomy): Eukaryota > Metazoa > Chordata > Hyperoartia > Petromyzontiformes > Petromyzontidae > Lethenteron > Lethenteron reissneri. Next base: position 3,027,121 of record NC_083809.1, read on the forward strand.
CGGGGACCCGCTAATCTGGCCCGTCTCATCCCAGAGCTTCGTTCCAATCATAATAAGTCACACATGGTGGTGGTGGTGGGGAGCAGGAGGCTTGGCACACTTCCACGGAAAAGTGAGCTAATCTTTGCACGACGCCCGGTAGCCTGCGTGCTTTAAAACGCTGGATGGTTCTTCCTCCCCGCATAACCAGCTTAACCCCCCCCCCCCCATCCTTCGATGGAGCTTCAGGAATGGGTCGACTGGACTGTGGGGTGGGTGGCGAGGCTAGGAGATCAACACGTGCGCACACCAAAAGTGCTGTTAGCGAGCACCTATGGCAAGTGTTGTTCATTGCAAGGCCCACAGACCACTGGAGGCCCCTGGTGGCCTTTAGTGCGGCCCTTAATGTGCGGCCCCCGACAATTAAAACACGTGAAAACACCCCCACTATCGTGCTGTCAACCCCCAATGGTTTCAAATGTGTGGCGGCACTCACGCTGATGATGTCTTATCAGCGAAATTGCCCCCCCACCCCACCACCGCGTCTGGAAATTCGTGAAGAACACCGACCTATGCCATGACACCCACCCCATACACTGACCCACAAGGAGCGAGTTGTGACCTTTCGGTCGGGGCCAAGTAGCAAAAGAGGCCCACAACAGGACAACACGAAGGTAAACCAGAAGGCATCGCACCAAAGTGGCGAATTCGCAAATGATACATGAATCGTGAGAATCGTCTATTTTATTTTCATCTTAACAAAACGCGAGCAAGTTCCAGCTCATCACGCCGCTCACGAATCCGATAACCGCCCCGACGCAACTGAGCCCTATATAGGGGAGAGAGTAAAAGGTGGGGAGAGTTGCAGAACTATTTATAATCCACTGTAGGAGATTGGTTATGGGGGTTGTGCGACCACACTTTACCACGCTGGTCAATGCGGGTTGAGGGGGAGGGGCAGGACTGGTTTTGATCTCACTCCTCACATCTGATGTTAGCAGTGGCTGATAATATAAAAAAATAATGGTTTGGGTTCACAGTGCAGTGCGGAAACTCATGTATGCACTCGTCTGCCCTGCTGAGACTGGAGATGAGTCACAAAACTAAGTCAGTCTTAAAAGTTGGAACAAAACATCTGTAATTGTGTTCAAACTGTTTGTTCCATGTCATTTTAGTGCCACAAATAGCTTAGGCAATTTATATTCTTTTAGCGTTTAAGTCGTTCTTGCAAAACGCATCCATTAAAAACATGAATTAATCGCATGGAATTGTACGATAGAAGGCGTATAATTGAACACCGTATTGTATGAGCTCAGACGCCTCTGACCAAATCACTCGGAATGCACCCAATCTCGTCCGATGTCAGAAGCTAATCGGTGTTTTGATGGGCGATCAACATGAACAAACCGTGTTATAGGCTACTGTGGATTTATGCTGTAGGCACCAGAGGAGAGTGCCGAAAAATCCATTGCGTTGTACTGTACTATGCTCCCCACTTTCACCAGCCCACACTGACCAGGTGAGGTACAATAAAAAAAACCTTGTGGCATGAATTCACCACAGCGCTCCCAGGTTGATTCGTTGTTCCACATTAACAATTAAATCGCTGAAAGACTTCTGCATTTTGCAGGTGTTTCAGCTCTTCTAAACTCACAATCTCGTCTGGCCGCACTCTGCTTTGCCCTCTCTTTACACGTAGCTGTGTTCACGCTTGCAAAAAGATAAACCTTAACGAAGCCGAGTGCACGCCAATCTATACACCTACACGCGGTTTAAGAATTCGCCAGCTTAAAGGGAACCCACGGCGATAATTCAACCCCCTCTGGAGCCGTAGGAGGATGGACTCTTTCTGACTACCAGGAATTTGGAGAGGTTCTCGCAACGGCAGCAACAGCAGCAGAAGCATCTACACTATGGGAACCTCATTTGCCAGTAAAAATATGATCATTGGTTTTTTACCCTTCTATCTGGCAACAAAACTGACACCTTTTTACAAGGAGTCATGTTTGCATAGACCGCAATATCTGCAGTCATAATACAAACAAAAGAACATAACTCTGATAATGTGCACTGTCCTTGAAGTAGGGTAAAAAACCAATTATCATATTTTTACTGCCAAATGAGGTTCCCATAGTGTAGATGCTTGCCCCGAGCTCTCATACTCTGATGGTGCATTGTCTTTGAGTTGTGCGCCTTTTGGCATCATCTGGTCCAACCCATGTGAGACTAGGCTCTAAGGAAAGCTGTCTCGGGTGTGGACCAATCAACTTCAAGGGCAGGTATTGCGGTCAATGCAAACATGACTCCTTGTAAAAAGGTGTCAGTTTTGTTGCCAGATAGAAGGGTAAAAAACCAATTATCAGCAGCAGAAGCAGTTAGACAGCATGGCACGCAGCTGGCTGCCGTGTGCGCGCTGTCATTCACGGTGATGGACGGCCCTGTCTTCGTCGTATTGGAACTCATCATCAGGTCGAACATCAAGGGTGGAGGTGCTGAGAAGAGGTGGCAGGAAAGCGGTGGTTGCACTGGGGGGGGGGGGGGGGTTGAGTGACGTCGGGAAATGAATGAGCGAGTCAATTCATGAAGAGTTTGACCTTCGTTCATAACCATATGAGCGGACGTACAAGGCATAATTTTACGGCCATTTGTGAATTGACACAATACCGTCGCAGGTGAAGGCATTGGCTTGCTTGATATGTCAGTGACACGGAAAGGTCTCACAATCCACTGCTGGATGAAGGTATCCCCATGCATGTAGGTCACGGGAGTTGTTTAACCATTCTTCACCATGCTAGTGAGTGCGGGTCAGTGTTGTGTGAAAAGCTGAGGATCGGTTCAGATCTCAGTCGCTACTGAGTTTGTCCATGGCCGGGAATCAAACTCGGGTCACCAGATTCATAGGCAGTGTGCTATCCAGTGCACCACAGCATCTGCCGAACATGTATGTGCTATAAATGCAGCAATAAACGTGTTTGGCCGAATATTCATTGTCGGTGGGCGCTCTTTACCGTAACATGAGGACACTCAGTGTCACAGAGAGTAATGACTATAAGATCTCCTGTTGCTGATTAAATTAAAAAAACCTTGGCGATGTCTCTGCATTATATATGTATCCAATATGGCATTGTTATCGTATTGTTTTCCACAGGTCTTCCTTTTTAAGGTGACATCTAGTCGTATTGGGCTCTCACGTGGCTCTCAAGTATCTCACCCATTTTGATGCCTTGCAGTCCAATTGACATGCATGTGGCACTGTATCAATCTACTGCTGGCCGTGGGGATTGTTGGACCATACTTTGCTACATGTCTAAGTGCGGTTTTGGTGGAGGGGGCCCCAGCATCGGTTCAGATATCGCTCGCCACTGACGTTAGCCGCAGATTCCTCCAGTCTAAATAAAGATTCTGATTATGAAATTATAATCTAACTCGGGTCGCCAGGTTCACAGCGCAGTTGGGCTAACCACTGCATCCAATGCTCCACCCGCTCCTGCAAGTGAACACACATCTCGCTCTGTAAATCGAACCTGGGAGAGAGACCTCTTAAGACACATTATTCCTTTCATGCCACAGACCTAGATGTAAGCATTGATTTTAATATACAAAAAAAAATTGCCAACGAGAACGTCAAATTGTCAGCAGCTCGATAACCGGCGGACGCGTGATGTCATTTAGCCAAGGCTGAGTGTCTGCCTAATGCGACTGCACGCCACCACGCAGACCCTAGGGGGCATTGTGACCTCGCAACTCCACGAACTCGAAACCTTGTTGGTTTGTGCACCACTCAGTGTCGGATTAATTATAATCCTAGTAGCAAAAGTAGCATATGTTATGGGGCCCGCACTTTCAAGGCCCCCGCGCTAAATGCTTTCAAGCTATCAATTCCGGTTCGGTGATTCTGCACTTGCTCTATTACTATAGTACTACACTGCCTTCAACTTTTTTGAACGACTGGGTGTATAAGGTTAGGGATTTGTCGTATTATCTAGCTGTACAGCTAATAAAAAAAAAACAATTACTTTACTATGCAAGTTAAACATTTGTGTTTTAATTTATTTGTGTTTTTTATTTAGGGCCTCTTTATAACATATGCTACAGGCCCCGCACTAGCTTAATCCGGCACCGCCACCAAGGCAGTTACAGGTATCACCTTTACACCATTGGAACCTCATTTGCCAGTAAAAAATATGATAATTGGGTTTTTTTTACCCTTTTATCTGGCAACAAAAAAGGTGTCAGTTTTGTTGCCAGATAGAAGGGTAAAAAAAAAACAATTATCAGGTATCACCTTACTAGAGTCATCCCTCGTTGTTCGGGCAGGGGTCGGCAACCTGCGGCTCAGGAACCACATGCGGCTCTTTCATGAATGCCGCTTCGTGACGTCATCTATGAAGGACCACTGGTCTCGTATTCACGTGCATTGCGGGCAATTGCAATTGTCCGATGATGCTGGATGTAATTACCAGCGAAACGTCGTACTACTCAAACACATTCCTGCGGAGGGAGCTGGTAGGAACGTTGGGTTGCTCGGTCAATGGCCAGGGTCAACGGCGGCGTGGTGTATTCCGCAAATATGGCCGACTGTGAGGGCTAAACGTTGAGTTTTATAAGGGCACCACGGGGTGACCAGCCCCTCCCCACCCAGTCCCTCCCCCCACCCAGCCCCACCCAGCCCCTCCCCACCCTCCCCTCCCCACCCAGCCCCTCCCCACCCTTCCCACCCAGCCCCTCCCCACCCTCCCCTCTCCACCCAGCCCCACCCCTCCAATTTTTGGATGCACGACGGACAGACGGACGGACACAATAATCCCCTGTGGGCTGGTGTAACCAGGAGGTTCCTACCAGTAAAATTGTAAATGTTTTGGATTCACTCTTCAACACACCGGTGGGCTAAAGTAAACAAGTAGGCTATTGTGTACTGACGTGACCTTTCAAATTTACCAAATAAAAAATAATGACATGGCAAAGTACTTACACATAGCAACATCACACCTCACTGGCAGACTATGTTTGTCTGTCTGTCAAAAATACGGTGTTCCGTGTTCGTGATAGCCCTGTGCGATAAGAATGGCACGTATACCAAATGTAGTCAAATGTAATTAAACTACGTGTGCAAAATGCTAACCTTGATTTAAAAAAAACCTCTGTTTTCACAAGAAATCCTAATAAATGCAAAAGTGCAGGCCAAATGGCCCCTGCATTTAGTGTTGGCTCAGTCGTTCGCCAGTGTTTGTCGTTCCAAGTATTCTGTCGTTCCGAGAAGACCTGCGGATAAGGGTTTTGCTGGGACTTTCCGCAGCGAATTGTTTTGGAAACATAAATTCAAATAAATCGTATCTTGAGCAATAGATAGGGACAAGTAAAACAGATGAGTGCAAGACTTAAAACATGCGTAACGGTGAATAAAAATGAAAATAATTCATATACAGTATATCTTTGTCAATCGACTCCACCACCTTCCGCCATGGGGTTGTTTGATAATATAGCACAACTGTGATCAGTGCGGGTTGGTAAAAAATCCCAGCTGGTGGTGATATCGCAACCGGTCCTGAGCACCACCCCCTTCACGAACCTGCAATAACCAACGAGATGAAGTATGAATTTTAAAAACTCCATGACTGAAACACCTTTGTGGGCCCTCACACAAGAGTGGATTGATAGAGTGCTGTTATTAAGTTTATTTTTCAGTAACACATACATGCTTGCAATATGAAAAGTATTAAAACGTCCCAGTTTAAATATTCTTGTATGTACGTATAATAGTAACCTAAAATATTGACCCGGGCAACCTCAACAAGACTTTTGCGTAGGGCACTCCCTTGGATGTTTGCTCAGCTAAGTTCTGGGAATTATTGTTGGAGGGCCTACGTCAAATTCACTCGGAATGCGCCCAATCTCATCAGACACTGGAAGCTGAGCAGGGTTGAGTTTGGATTGACAAAGGGCTGTACCTGTTCACAACAAACAAAAAAAGTCATGCACAGGATACTTACAATCTGCACAGATGCCATAAATAGACTCAAGCAATGCATGCTGTCCCAGCAGGATAAATTCACACGGTGTGCCTTTCTAAGGCTTGTATTCATCAACTCCACTGGAATGTGTCTATATCGTATGGATGTGTATAGCCATACCGTATGTGCCACAGTAAAGACCGGAATCAGCACCCTGCCCCCATTGGGACCACATGTGACCAAAGTGAAAGTGCATGGATGCACGAGTGGAGGAGGCACGAGTGGAGGCAACCAACATCTAAATCACGCGTTCATTCCTTCCAGTCGACGTCATACCGGAATCACTGGCACGCCGTGCAGGCCATGCGGTCTTAAGTCCATCATGTACAATATGTATATATTTAGGCTGGGTCGAACACAATGGGAGGCTTTTAGTTCATTCAGACGGGTTGCTAATTCTGGCAAAATCCTAACGTGGGCAGCCAGACTCACCTTTAAGATGTTATTTCCACATTGGCATGCACGCTGGCCAAAGAATGCATCATTTGTTTTTTAACCAAATCTTTAGCTCGCAATAAAATGGTTCAGCACTAATGGCAGTGTTTATAAAGGAAAATAAAATTGCATAATGCTTTAGTTGACCAAAGAATTGTTATTATTATACATTCAATTAAAACGCATGAATATCCCGACAATAATTCCACCATTTCAAAACATTTCGGGTTTGGGATGATAACCAGCGTACAACGCGGAACTCGTGCACATCATTTCACTGGGGTCTCTTAACATTCACTCGACTCTAACAGTTGCCCTGCGTGGGCCGTTCACCTGCAACGTGGATTGACGGTGTAAAATAATTTTGAACTCTCCTTTTCTGGCTGCGAATTAAGGACCCTCGTGCGGATTATGGGGTTGCGAGGTGAAGTGGGCAGCGGGGATATCAGATGAGCCGTCGACCTGCCACTGGGCAAAAAATTAACAGGGGGGGGGGGTTACTTTGGCAAATTGACCATGCGGCGGCAGTGGACATATTGTGGACTAAGCACTTCGTGATAAGGGCCTTGACAATATATATTGTGGACACTGCTGCATAAGAAGTTTGACCAGATTGATAGAACACTTGGCATACAGCGCAATGGCACGTCATGTCAGGAGGATATTCCTATCACAAGGGTGCTAACATTAAACGTTGGGGCAGCCCAATTACCGTAATCGATTACACAACCATCAGATACGGCTAACAAATCAGCAAACAATGCCCCTGTAATTTGGTGCGACTTGGCCACAGCATGAACGGTCCGAGTGTAAACCGGCATAATCAGCAGTAAGTTGCTCTTTCATTATTGCCACTCTCCTACCAATTATCATCCGCTCGTATAGCGTGTAGGATGAGCAGTGAGAACAATGGGTGGTAAAGATTGACAGAGTCCTTGTCTCTGTGTGGTTTGAGCATGGGTGGAAAAATCCCGATTTTTCCAGCGGCAGGCACCGGGTTTTTTCTTTAATACAATTAAACCCGATTTCGGGGAATTACAACCTGGTTTAATGAATACGAAACTCTGATCCTGCTTCCTCGTCAGTGCTGCTATCGTACTCGGGGCCGTCGGGCACGGGGTAGTCGTAGAATGCGGCGGGCAGGTTGGTCTTGATGAACACGAGCTTCTCCTCCACAATCGTGGGCGCCAGTGAGTTCCTTAGCTTGGAATGGATGAAGCCCATCGTTGAGAAGTTGGCGAAGTGCGGTTCTGCAATTAGAACCAATTAAACCGGATTTCTCCCAATCTCAGACGATCGGGTTTAATATAAAAAGACAATTAAACCCGATTGTAAAAAACCCGACTGTGCCACCCTTGGGTTTGAGTAGTGCTATCGCTTTGGCCCAATCCTCTGATGTAGTGGACTGCACAAAGTGCTGCTGCTCACTCGTGGCAAAACGGCCCGGCGGCAAGCAGCGCCGCGTCACTCCAGTCGGAACTTCTATCGCACCGTACGTAACCGACCGTGCTAATCGGAGGTGCGGATATATGCGTCAACAAATGTGCCACAGCACTGCACAGAGAGCGAAACAAAGCACGCGTTAAACAAACGACAAGCGGTTTTGAAGAACAGGAATTAAAGGTTTTATTCTTCAGTTGTCAGAACTTGAAGAAAAGTTTACGCAAAGCAGATGCTGTGGTTTGGGGTAATGGTCCATACAATCATCTGGCTTCTGATGTGTTTAAAATGTTAAGGCTGCAATGCAGCTAGTTTGATTAGTATCTAAACAGTTTAAGATACATTTTTATTTAAAGCTTTCGTGATTGCAGGGATTCATATTCTTGGTTCTTTCGGTAAAGTTACGTAGAAGGGAAATAATAAAATAATACAAATATAAAACAATAAAAATTCTCACGTTTCGACTGCAACACAAGCAATCATCATCAGAATATTTTGCTGTGGATTTCACACCTGATGATTTCTTGTGTTGCAGTCGAAACGTCGTGAGAATTTGTATTGTTTTATATTTGTATTATTTTATTATTTCCCTTCTACGTAGTTTAAGATAAATTAACTGTATGATTTATTTTTGTCAGATGATTTCACTTTCAAAATGTGTTGATTCTTGGACGCTGTGAAAATGTGGAATGAATGAGAATATAATCCATCTAAACATTAACGTTCGGAAAGGTAATCAAATGTTTGAATCGGCATTGGAACTTAACCAAGAGCTGACCAATGGCAAAACTGCATAACCGTCAGTAACTATCCAGTTTATTGAGGGAATATTCATGGTCGGATCAATGATTCAAAAGCTCGTGACACTTAAAAGTTCATTAAAAAGCAGGACAACCAATGATTTCCTAATTTACAATGGCTTCACATGACCCTGTCAGCCACGACTGCATGTCCATCACTTTGTTAAAGCAATGGATCCAATAGTGATCCTGAATTTCTAGATTTCAACAAATCGTCAGGAGGGTGGGGGGATGAATCACATAACTGCGAATGCTTCGATACAGGTGGGAAATAAAAGTTAAGACAAATGATGGCCGATACATGTCCCAATGATTGATGTTCTCAAGAGTCATGTGAATGCGGTACTGATAGTGCAACAGTGCAGTTGTAACATCACAGGAGACAACAATTGAAAAATGAATGTTTATTACGTATCTGAATATTTCTGATTTGGCCATTTGAGTTCGTTTCTACGAGGCGTTTAAGCTTTCTATGGTCGATAGCCGAGTTTCTCAAACTCCAGTCCTCGCGGGCCCACCACGATGCAGCCTTCCCAACTCCTGATCTTCTCCATCATCATCACCCTCCATAATCAATTCACTGCTGGATAAAGGCCTCACCCAGGCCATTGTTGTGACAAAGACAAGATCCCCCATATAGCCAAAACATTTTAGAGACAAGTGCTGTTCGTGACCACCTATGAAGGCCGGCACAGCACACGAGGGGGTGGGTGGCCAGCACAACGCCCGGCCACCTTTGTCTCCCTAGTGGTGATCTTTACACACCACACCAGATACTCATTTGAGGCTGAGTCGACTTAGACGAGGGCCAGGACCGGTTCAGATAATCGTGGCTGGTGTTGGTGGCCGTAAGCGGGAATCGAACTCGGGTCGCCGGGTTCGTAGTTGGCGCGCTCCGCTACCACTCCCCACAGCTAAGCATGACATGTGAAACTGTTGTACCACATCTAGCACGAGCTGATTACATCGCTCCATCTCTGGTACCCTCCGCGTCGGTTGCAACTCCGTTATTGTTAGTGAATTGTGCATGGTGGGCAAACCATATTGACTGTCAAGACAAGTGGGGGCTTGCGCAGGACACGTCGATAGTACGATGGTTGGTAGTGGAGACTAATGAGGGACCCTTATCATTAATATGCGAGTCAACGCTGCCCTGTGAGGTCTTCGAGGACAAGAGTTTGTTAAACGTCAATTAATATATAGTGCAATTTTCATCTTTCATAAAGCTATTGAAAACGCAAGACATAAGGCACTCGTGTGGTATGGACAATTGTTCTGTAAAAAAAATATACACTGTAAAGCCAAAACTAAAACAATTGACAAAAATAAAATCCAATATTTTTTAAGTCATAATATAAACACTTTAAAATGGCAGCATTATATATAACAAAATACGCATCACCAAAAATATACAAAATACAGTTAACCATGAAAAGTGCAGCATTAGACAATAACCTTTTTAACTAAATGGGCCGTTGTTTTATGCAATTCACATGGACCAAAGCTTGCACATCAAGCACATAAATACAGCATATTGGACTATTAGGAATTCACATTGCCTTCATGCCGAACTTTTAATTTGCTGCTATGAAACTAAAAGATTAATTTGTTAAGATGCATTCTAATTTTAGCGCTGAGACCAGACGATTGCAATGTCACCTATTACAGGTCAACGAATGAATGCACAGGCATTCCAAAGGCGAAAGTCAATTTAGTGTGAAGACCATCCTGTATTGAAAAAGAGCTGCCAAATATATTAACTGTTCAAGGTGCAATATGAAACCAAAGTTGTTCATTCATTCAATGGGAAAAATTCAGGTGCACTGTTTTAATCTAAAAAAATATACTCTACTGAGTGACAGCAGGAATATTGCTTGGGTATTTTACCAGGTAAGCCTTTTTGCACTCGAGTTGCATGTTCATAAAAGCCCCTTTAAATACCTCGCCATGACAATTTATACGGACTCGTGCTATAAAATTTGTCATGAAAAAGTTGACGTCCTACTGTGGCCGATCTCAAACAAGCTGAGCCTTACAGAAACAAGCGCCCACGTTTATCTTTGGCCAATTTCTCCAAAATGCTCTCAAACGAGCATTGCGTTGGTACTAATCTCCATTGTCCATCCTGAGCCGGTGGATAAAATTCCACAATCACATCCAAAAGTGGCCATACATTTACAGAACCTGGAGAGATGATGAGCCAAGCGGATTTCTGCCCACAACTTTAAACGATGAATTTGTATTGTGCTTCCCGAATTACTGGAAGTGCCCCCCACGGACATGCTTTATCCAACCTGGAGTGCAATAGTTGGACCACGGGACACCATCCAGACGACTCTGGCTGATGGCAGCCAACCGCGCTTACTGCACAACTCTGCGGGCCCAGTCGATGGCTCAGGAGCACAGTGGTCAAATTACGGATTCGTTTGAATAGTTCACGTTTGCTTGTCGCAGAAGGGCTTCAAGTGGGGAGGTCCGTAAATTGTAGAGGGCACAGACGACGTACAACAACGAGTCTGGTCGTGGTAAGGAAGCGCAGCGGTGGTGGCAGCGGTGGCAGCAGCGCGCGGGCTTCACACATCAGTGGAGTAGGCCGTGGGGCTGGTGGCTTCCTCGCTCTTCTTACGCACAGTGCGGCGGAACGGCTGCTTCCTCAGGTCTGCCGGGAAGTGACAGTCGAAAGCACGAGTGTCAACAACGCAAGTCGAGTCGACAGCTGGGGAGAAACGAGGCTCATTGGTGTGGGGGGCGGGTGCCAAGTCTTCTCCATACGATCACTCACTCACACACGGGAGGAACTCCATGCTGGTGCCACAATACTAAACAAACTGTAGCATTAACTTAATAGATTTCTTTAGCCTCATGACATGGATTCCTTTGTCAATTGGAGAAACGACTACATAGCAATTTTCCGAGAGAAAATCAAAATAGGTATTACATAAGCTAAAATGTATACATTTTTCACTCGTGATTTGTTAATTTCCAACTGGCGCACGCGCGGCTTGCATTTGAATGGCTTCACCCTGCTGCATACTCAAACGTGTGCAATGTATAAAAAGCAGCAAGCAATGCCACAGTTTAACACGTAGGCTTTCGCGACCAATATTATTCATAATAAAGGTTTTTGGGGTTAGATCGCGTAAGTATAAATATTCTGGCAAATCGCTCGATGATGCTGGATGTAATTATCAGCGAAACGTCGTACTACTCAAATTGTAAATGTTGTGGATTTACTCTCCAACACACCGGTGGACTGAAGGAGTAACTAATTGGAGCGTTGTTTACGTGACAAACCTTACTGGCTGTTTCGGGTGGTATAGGGCTACAACACATTTATACTTACGCGATCTAACCCAAAAAAAACCTTGATTATGAAGCAATGCCACAGTTTCCAATATATTTTAATGAAAAAAGTTTTCATGACACCGGAACGAAATTCTCGTGAACACACACACACTTTTTTTTTACACACACGTGTATTAGCAAGAGTGGTAAGCACAGGCAAGGGGGTTAAAGGCTCACGGGTGTTATGCATAATACATATGAACATTAAAGAATGAGTGAAAACATGTGAATGAATGAGAGGCAGGGCATCAACAGCTGCAAGCAAAGCTGTGGACAAGTTGCAAGCCTGAAGCATGAATACGATACATTGCTTAAATGTACAACAGGAGGCCGTTATTTGTTAAATGTAACGATCATATGCTAAGTAATACGTACAACTAATGACAAAATACTCCATCCCAATACAAGCCCACGGCGTAGGAGCCGCAAGGGGCAACCACTGAAACCTGCTTGACAATTCACATCTCGGTTCTTATTTGAGCATCCTCTTGCAGGATGACACCAAGCAAAGCAAAGCTTATTGAACTCAAAATACAACGTGGTTATCATCTACTTAAAAACAAACTTTAGCCAATACTATAGTATAATCCACCTTCCCCGCTAACACTTCAGCCATTACTGCGTCGAACACTACTGCTTCTACTCTTTTGAATTTGGTCAAGTTATTTTATACTCTTTTGAGGCGCTTGTGCAGTCGGGTTGTTGGATGGCACAGGGATGCAAGTCATTACGTGCATTAGGCACCCACTTAAATGGGCAATTCCGTGCCTGTGGGAGGCAATACAGCAAATCGGTGTCGAAGATTTTATACGTGCGGTGTCCGAGTTGGTGCAGTGTTCTTCAACTTCAGCGCGTAAACTTTCGGAGACCACTCAAAACTATTTAGGCCTACATTAAAAAATACAAAAAAAGTTTAACTGGACAACCATCCCGAGCAGGAACCTCATGAAAAACGCAGTTTTGAAACTCAGGATCTCTTCTGGGTAACGATTTAAATTCGCATTACCATTGGTGCAACTACCTACTGCCAATGCTCTTCTTGCTGCGTGTTTACAGTGTTCTTTGGCTGTATTATGCCAATTGCCAAAGAGCTGAATGTTTGTTATTTCTTTCCCACCGTCCATCACGTTTTTTCAGCGACAGATGCCAGCTCAGGATGCCCAGCGGAGCAGGCAAAGTGCCGCGTCGGGGATTTTCACCGGTAAACAAGTGTTGCGCCATTCCTGTAAGTTGGGAGTTCATAAAAATCCCACGGGGGTCTTTTTCATCGTCCAGAGCACCCCGCGTGCAACTAAACATGCAGATCTGGGTTTTCACTGGCACAGAGGCAGCTTCTTTTTTTTACATAAATCATTACCCCAGTGAACACATGGTGTGCTCACCAGCGATTCTGGGTAGCTGTGTCAATACGATTCTGATTTGGTCCCATGGTCGTCCAACACGACCACCTCTTCCAGTAAGAGATGTTGCTGCTTTGGTGGTGCCAGAGAGGAACACTGTATTCTAAAAACGTAATGCTAGCACAAATAAACCCTGACCAATGTGGGCACATACACCACCATACATTTAAAGGGGGTCACAACCACTCATGCAAAATAAACTTGGACTTCCTTTTTCCAAAAGGGTGTGTGGGGGGCATTGAATCCACCCCATTATCGTCGTCGGCAACACGATTCGCACTATGTTTCTCATCATAATCAGCCATGGTCAATCCACAGCTGGATGAAGTCGCTATCTCACACCGTCCTGCGGTGTAACAATCCACCTAGCACACTACATACTTCCATATTTCATCGTGCCTTCTCCGTAGCGGACGTACTCTCAGGCACGTTTGCATATTGTACTATTGTCATGATTTAATCGCGATACAGTCAGTAAGGACTCCATTTCCTATCATCACTGCCGATGTATTTTTCTTTCCGATCATTAATATGACTATCACTAACACAATTACATTACAGCATATGAGCCTAGTACACAGTAGCCCAATTAGCCTGTAGTTTTACAATCACAACTGTTATTTGTATGTCGGAACCCCATTAGCTTATATTTTATCTACATTCCCACTCCGTCAGTGGCAGGCGAGCCACGTGTCGTGTGCCTGTCTCGGTCACACCCAGTTCCCCAAAAAACCACCCACCCCCCCATGTGTCATGAGCACCACAGCAGTTACTTCCCATCATTTACAAATGTATCCCTTCACTGACATTACATTTTTTTCCCCTTCTCCACAGCAGTAACGTCTGACGAGTCGAGTTTTCAAGCCAAGAACGCAACCGACGAAGCGCTCCTTAAAATAGCGAAGTGCGTCTCTCCCACAGTCGTGGACAAGGAACACAGTCTCGCTCTGAGCAGCTGTGACCATGACAGAATTTCGGCACGTGCTTGCGCAAATTGTTTTGCGGTTGTTGCGTGTGTTTTTCAAGCTTTCTAAAGATTCTCTTTTTTAACATTTGTTCAGGCGCGAGCTCCAATTGTTCCCCTGTCCTCAAATGAATATGGCAGAGTATGGTGTTGCACTCGGTAGCATGATGGCAAGAGAGGCGTTGCAAACCAGCGCCGCCTTCGTATCAGACAGCCTGGAAAATTAACAAACATTTTCGCTAAAGTTATTGAAGCAAATAAAATGCCCTGCATTCTACGCCCCCAGAAATGTTGTTTATGAATTTATTTCCACTCAATTAAATATTTTTCACGCACGTTTAATGTGATTAAATAAAAAAAGTTTAGTTTGTTTTTAGTGTCTTATTGTAAACTAAAGAATACTCCAAAGGCAGTGGTTGCCTGCAAGTAATTACGCAACAAGCAAGGCGATGAGAACTGGGACTCTAAGAAACATCGTGAGACGTACACAATCAGCTTCAAGTACAGTTTAAAATGATCACAAATAATAGTTTAAGGACCTTTGCAATCCACTGCTGGATTAACGTCGACGGTTCAAATGTCACGTCAGTCACGGGGGTGTGTTTGACCGTACTTCACCACGCTGGTCAGTGTGGATTGGTCAAGGGGGAACAAACCCAGGACCGGTTTAGATATCACTCGGCCGTGGATGATTCTCTATGGCAGAGATTGACATCCAGTTTCACCTACACAGAGTGCTAATCACTGTTTACAAATAAAAACGCATTCTTACAAAATTGAAACGGTGAAAGGCAAGATAACAACCAAATCAACTGGCCAACACGACCTCACTCTGCTTAATATACATAATGCGGCATTCACAGTATTGTAGACGTCTTAGCTTGTGACAAATGCTTTAACGCTGCTTTTGAAGGTTAATCCAAATGAATATGACGCTATGTATTTTGGTAATTGTACATCATTTACTTTCAAGGAAATTAAAGGATGATGTAGCCTTGTTGATGCTGACCTGTGCCGTTTAGTTGCATGCAGTTGTATGCAAGCCACACTCAAGGCTGAAAGCAGTAAGTGCCACTCTTTGGTTAGAATGATGGTTTTTCGGTTAAAGTCGCACGCACAGCAAGCGGACTGATATACAGGAATCAGGAATATGATTGCATTTGTCGAAATAAGAAACCAAAAAGAAAGTAGTCTTGTGCAAAAGTTGCTTGACCTGCAGGACATTACCCTACACCAGAGAACGAACCTGACTGCCATGGACAGTTCATTGACGGTTATTTTAACACTGTTTAAACATTGTAAGGGTTACTCTCTGACAAATACTGCTCCGTACGTCAGCTGATGAGCCCTCAAACGAAAAGCTTCTGGCGATGATCTGCGTGGTCAAGCTTCGCCCTCCCGAGTCGGGGAGGATACACTTGGCCGTTAACGTCGACGGCTCAAGTTGAATCATTATCGAACGACTGGCCGACTTGCTTAAACGACCAACTCATCAACTCCTGATTCCGAGTCAACACTCACCGCGTTCCGTGGCGGCAAAAAAAAAAAAAACACGCGGCATGCAAAGCATCGGCGTCGCATCGCGCGCGTGGAAGCTGCAGACGCATTTCAGGCGCGGCGAGGGCGGAGGACTCGCCCCGAGGAGACCGCCCGGGGGAAAAGCGCTCGCTTGGCTGTCCGCTCGCTCCCTCGCACGCTCACCACCCCCGCCCACCACAACCCCCCCCACCAAGGACCCACCACCCCATGACTGCCGCCGCAGCGGTGGAGGGGTAAGATGGCCGAGACGGGTGCAAGCGCGTGGGGTGGTGGTGGTGGTGGTGGGCGGGTGGGCGAGAGGGGAAGCGCAGCGTTGCGCTCTTCCCCACGGCACCGTTCTCAGGGGGGGTGCTCCGCTACGCTGCCCTGTCCTCGGCCGCTCCTCTTACCCTTGAAACCCCGTTTGCTTTGAAGGCAATTTTTTTCAAGTCTAGCGGGTAAGAAGAGAGGAAGAGGGGGAAAGGTAAATTAAATTATTAAGTCACATTAACAGTTTTGTAAAGTGTTGTCCTGCAAATTATATCCAGTACCTCTTGCTGTTGTGTCAAATTTGTTTTTGCTAACCGTTTCCAAGAACCAAGGCAGGGTTGCTAGGAATCGTAATTTATCCGCTCTTTGCGTGTAAGAAATTCTGTAATATTAAAATATTTTAACATCTCATATATATATATAGTTTAAATATCCTCCAGCAGAGGGAAAATGTCTGACCCGGTGTATCGATAAGGCCAAACACATAGGATCGATATGAATACGAGGTTCTTTCATCATAAATGCGAGGTTGATTAAGGAGACTGGGTCTTCTTCGCTGGAACTCTTTTAGGCTACGGTTCAAGCAGCATGATGAGATGAAGAAAAACCATCACCGGTAGAGGCAGGCAAACAGCGGTCAGCTGTGAAGTTAGTGTGACAACATGGGATGGGAATGAGTTATCAGTGACAATGGAACAGTAAACAACCAAATGAGAAGACAATGAACATGAATAATCATTTCAATTGGAGGTACCAAACAAGGGAGCAAAATGTGACAATTAAAAACGACGTGCAATTGTATTCCAAGCAAATGTTTTTCACCCCAGATGTTCATGAGGTTTAGATGTACACTTACATCAGCTTGTGTAGAGAATAAGCATTTGTGTGTTGAGGTTGTGACAATGTCAATCGTTAAGCGGCATCGATTCACGTCCGTATAAATGATATTGTTAGTTTTCTTGCATGTGGTATGTTAATGAGTTCACGTGACCCCTGTATTCACTTGAGGTCGCTAATTTCATCACAATGTAAGACAAACCAGATCAGGTCGCAACCCTGAAACCCAACCGCTAATTGCATTAGAAGGGGATTGAATTTTTCCATCCCTAATTAACATCGTCACACATAACATGTGTGCATTGATGTCTAAAAACATAATTATATGCATTATGTATGTTCTTGAGCAGCATAAGCCTCAAACCACTCTAGTAATATTGTTGTTGTATTTTCACTACTTTAACAGGGGGCTCACATGTATACCAGTAAATTACAAGACTATTACAAAGTGGAAAAACGTAACTAAATTATTTTAATTTTACCAGGTAAGGCCCAGAGCTATTTTATCATAAGCGACCTGGCCACAAATGATAGCTCAACGAAGTGGCTTATCATGCCAAACACTCTGAATGCGCGTTTCTAAATGTGGAGGGAAAAACCGGAGGACCCAGAGAAAAATTCACGTGACCATGAAGAGAACATGCAAACTCCATACATACAGGCCAGTCAGGGTCGGGGATCGAACCCACGACCTCCACGGAAAAGGAAGAAGCAGAGGACCTGGTCAGGAAAGTGGTGATAGGGAAGTAGAAGAATCAGAAGAAGAAGCGAGCTGTGCCGGAAGGGGTTTTTGAGAACGCTTCGCCCCAACATCAGGCCCCGCGCGCACGGACAGGAGCCAGGCGGCCGTGGAGCGGAACCACAGCAGCTGCGCGCAAGAGGGACAGGAGAATCGTTCAGCATCAACACAAGAGAGGGGACAGCATAAAAGACACGGCCAAACAAACGTGCGGGGGCGGGGGGGGGGCTTTTGTGAATTTACCCACGCCCATTCGGAGGCACGGATATCTAAAAACCCACATTGGTCAGTAATGCTGCTGGAAATTAATAAATGTATAAATATATTACGATAGATCAATACATTCAGAGGCAGCTCCCCAGGGCAGCTGGGGACGCACTTAATGCAATGTGGTCCTAATTGTCAATGCCGTCGATTCCCCCTCACCTCACTATCACTGCCTTCTTGCTGCCAGATCCGGTAGCTATTGCACGGTCAAGACGTGACCTCCAAAGTCAGTCCCTAATCTACCGCTCAGAGTTGTAAGTTTACAATGAGGACGTCGATATTGAGGCTCCCTCCCCCACTTCGCTTCCTATATGAGATGGTGCCTGCATCGCAAAAAACGAGATGATGTGAATATTAAGCCACCTTGGTGCTCCCGTTGCCGTTGTTATAGAATTACTGCTGGCTGCTTGGATGGTCCATGCAGTTGATTCAGGCTGATTATCTTGAGCAGCACTTTACAAATAATTATGACAATGATAATGCTATTAATAGCTTGATGATGAGTTATATCAGTCTGATGTTATTAAGTCTGACAAGGTGTACATGTGCCCATGCTATGGTCGATATGCCCCCTGTGGAAAACCTTTTTAACCACTCTTGACATTCTAAGCGTTACAACAGAGATGACAATCAAGGAATCATGGGAAGGATGAAACAAGACCAAGAATTGGAAGGAAAGAGGAGGAGGATGATGGAAGGCTTTTTATATGTAAAGGTCTCCTCATGCCGTGTAAAGTGGTGATGGAGATGCCTTGACCATATTTCACCATGCTGGGCAGTGTGGTGGTGGGGAGCAGGACCGGTTCAGATATCAATTGTGGCCAGGAACCCAAATTAGGTCGCTGGGTTCGGAGCAATAACCCACTTTAACATGGAAATTTGCATTTCGATTGCATCGCTGGTGTTTTCGATGACTTCAGCATGAGGCAACCCCACTTTAACTTGAGCCATTGTTCACACAAGCACGGGTGCATCCTATTGCATACAGTGTCTGTCACCTAACAGGGCCTTAACAAAGAGAGCAGTTCATGCTCGAGGTTGCCATCAATGAATTTGCACTTTCCTACTCGGAGCGTACAAATTAATCAGAGGTCAGGAATGTATTTCTGTAAAATGTTTACGATGGGTGTTTCTTTTTTGGTCTGTTATAAAACCTGCCGTAGACTTTTGGCCAGCAGTGCATATCAGGAAGAGGTGTGGCCAGCACCAGACATGCCCGGCTGCCTTCGTCTCCCCAGTGCTGATGACGTTGGGAGTACTTCAACAGGTGCTCATTCACACATTCACAATACAAGTACATGCAGCACGTAAAGTTAATTAAATGTATATAACACAAATAAAATACACTACACACGTAAATACACAAACCCAAGTGCCACGTACCACAAGCACACTCACACATGCACAATGGTCTTTATAACAAAATATTTTTCGCAAAGAAAGGAGTATCGTGACACGGGTGCATATGTGGTGATTGGTTAGGGTATGTATCTGTGAATACTTGTGTGTATGTATGAGTGCATGGGTGAGAGGAGGCCAGTGTGTGAGAGGGGGTGAGTGTGTGTGAGCGTTGGTGAGTGTGTGTGTAAGGGTAAATCTGGGTGAACCAATGTGTGTGTGCGAGTGAGCGGCTGTATGTCTGCACGGGTGAGTTTTAGTGAACCAGCGTGTAAATAAGTATTGCCGAGTGGGAGCGAGCGGGGGTGTGTGCACGTGTACAATCGGGTGAGCGGGTGTGTACGAGTGTTTGCGAGTGGTGGACGAGCAGGTACGTGTGACCATGCGTGCGTGAGTGGGGCTGAGCGGGCGTTCAAGAGTAGAGCTAAGTGGGAATTGCATGTGTGTATGTTCGTGCGTAGGATTGAGCGCAAGTGTGTGCGAGTGGGCAGCTGTGGCCTCTGACCTGTGATGATGGAGTCAATGGCGCCATCCTTGCCCTCGTACATCGTGCGCTTGTTGCCCTGCTTCTTGGTCAGCTCGGCGATGAGATTCATCTGCTGACGCTTACCCTTGTCGTTTGCCGACATCTGTACCACAACATGTCAGGGATTTACATTGTATGTATTATTAATTACAGACATAGGGCATCGTGTTCACACACTTACAAATGTATTCAACATACATTATATACACGTTCATGCATACATTGCAACGTGCATATATACCATGTACATGGACAATAATGTGCAAATACAGTACGTACACACGCGCACTAAGCAACAATAAAGATCCCCCAGTATAGCCTTAGACTGTTGGAACAAGTGCTGATAGCGAGCACCTATCAAGGCCAGCATAGTACACGATATGCCAAGTCACCTTTGTCTCCCTGGTGGCGATGGCACTCATTTGAGGCCGAGTCGACCTAGGGAAGGCCCAGATATTAGTCACCGGTATTGGCCGTGAGCGGGAATTTAACTCGGGTCGCCGGGTTCGTAGTGCAGCACACTAACTGCTACACTACCACTCCCCCACACACAAACACTGACAATGCTTATGCACACATGCACCTACATTTTTCTCCTCCTTGGCTGCCTCCTCCAGCATCTGTTTTTTCTCCTCCTGCAAGCGTCTCGACTCATTCTCCTTTTCCGCTTTCTGCCGGAGAAGAGGGCACATGCGGGGGAGTGGGGGGGTACGGGTAAACAGAGGAGTCCTATCAGGAAACCTTGTTCAGTGAGAACTCCCACACTACACAGCCACTCCAAGGTTGCGAATGATTACGTCAGAGCACATGCCATGGTCTGAGCGCATGCTATGTCTACGCGAACCAGGAGACAGGGGCTGAGATGTTTTTGGATATTTTATTAAAAAATGCACACTGCTGGTTTACTCCCACACAGAGCAACGGGACTCAGAAAGGAATTAAACGAATATTAAAAGGAACGTGTCCATGTAAACGAGTGTGGAGACTAGGCCGAGTCAAACAATACCTGTATAGTAGACTTATAGCCTAGGTTATGTCACCGACGAACATGTTGAGTTTTTAAAGAAAATTATGGACTTGCTATTCATAAAGAAAAAGTTATGCAATATGAACACCTCTTTTTCTAAAATACATTATCATTACCAATTGAATTATATAAAAAAATATCAAATAGACAATGTGTGCCAATGTAAATAGTACTAATCAGACGTTTTTATTTGACAAAATTCGCTTAAAATTATCAGAACAATATTGCGTTGTGTCAAGTTTACAGTAAAACTCTGACTCGTTAACGGTTTCACAGTTATGCTAAATTGGCACAGTACCAACGCACTAATTTGGCTCCACGAGTCCTTGGCATTTGCAGCGACAACTAAGAATTTCCGCTTTCCCCTCCCCTCGTTTCGCCCCTTGGCACAGTAGACTCCGTGGCAGCAGTGCGCTCGCGCACAGATAGAGTTTCTCTTGGGGTTGCGGAGGACAGAAATAACAAAGGTGGGACAGCTTCACGCGGGAGTCGCGGGGCCCCGTGCCAAGACGATGCATGGAAGAGGCACAAATCATCCGCAATTCAAAGCGGCTGAGAATATGGAAACCAGTGGTGGACAAATTTGGCCTCGTGGGGTCTGCTGAAAACAGGGCACTCGTTTTCACAAAAGGTGCGCCCACGCTGCCGTTTCCTTGTTTATACGCAACAATACATTTTTGCCCGAATGCAAATTAGTTAGCCCTTCACAGTCTGGTGGAATGATTTTTTTTTCAGAGCGTGCATAAGAAATACGAACGATGGTCCGAGTCTGCTTACAGCTGATTGTGGCGACTGCACCAGAGCACGATTCGGTGGTAACGAACCCGAATCCGTTTGAATCCTTGGCGAACAAAATAGATATCCTCCACGCACCTGCTGGTTTGGCTTGAATGTGAGCCGTAACACGTGCCTGGCCTAGAATATTTACTCAGAGCCCATTTTTGTATTACCCACCATGAAAGCAGTCATGCTTATTTAAACGAGCACCTTGTGCATGCACGTGTTTACGTGTAATTGTACATAAGTACAACACAAAATAATCACTCGTGTCATTTTAGAGAATACAAATAACAAAGCAGATAAGCAGACTGTCTCCTTCGTATATCTGTCTCACCACATAAAAACTTTAATTGTGTTGTACCCGAGTAGATAACTGATCAGCCATGTAGTAACTTCAAGTAGATATCAACTAAAAGTACTGTGCACTATCGTTGCAATTCCAGATATCAATTACAGGGGAATTACCTAACTAAAGTGGACATTCGAAGACCATCTAATATCTTCTTCTAAGCCAAACTATATCGTGGAGTCAGCTACTCAGATTTCTTTCACCGTGTGCAACTTCTCGAATCACATCCCCATCTTCGTATCTCGTTCCATTGCTTCCTTCCATCTCACCCATGTGACATGAAACGCAATAATAGACCATTGGGCGTTGTTATCAAGGCCCAAATTAAAACTATCCAGATGAAGAGTAAAATACCTGAGGTCTCTGTTGTAAACGAGATACTCAGCCTCAATTGGGTCTCATCTGACTACACACACATGGTCAAACACTAAGTGTATTTACAGCCGTTACCTTGAACGCATTCACAAATCGGGAGAACACCGGGAAGAAGTTGGAAGGAGGCATCGTCTTGGGAGTTTCGCCAAAGTATTCCACGGCCACCTGAAAGGCATCCTGGGAGAGTAGGAGTGATTTCTGGGTAAGGCTGGCTGGCTGCGGATACATTTAGAAGCTCTATAAATTCAAATGGAATTGTAATAGATGCTACATTATCACTGTATATCATTACCAAGCACTGCTGCATATTAATGTACATTTTATGTTGTATTCACATTAATAAGAAGTATATGCTTGTTAAATGTATACTATATTATAAAATAGGGTAGAGCGATTGCACAGTGGTTAGCATACTGTGCTGTGAACCCAGAGTCGAGGCCTTCATCCAGCAGTGGATTGTCAAAGAACAGCAAATTATAATTATTATATACATGTAAAATATATATACTACTGCACCGAGACCAAATGCTTTTCACAAACGCCTGGTCTCCTCTATACTGTTCGGATGGTAAGAAATTGACTCATACAGTATACACCATTATGAGAAACCACAATTGCATGTCAGACTGACGCAGTCGACTGTGCTTCAAGGTCAAAGCGATTTCCTGCTCAAAAGAGCATTGAGGCGATGCTCATCTCCTGTCAACAGCCCTGCACAGCCAGTGGTGAAAATCCCATTGTCCTATAGCAAGGGCGAGTCTAATCGTCTAATCATAGGAAAATCACGGTTGAGTTCCCCACAAAGTGGTACTGATTTTACCAACCCCGGACGGATGCTGGGCTAAGTAAGCACCCAACCGGAATTGCGAGCCACTCACTCTACCGCTGAGCCATCTGAGTACAGACATCGAAGTGAGGGATGATGGGTAGTGGGCGTGGAGTCAGGTGGCCTTCTCTTGCATGACATTCGTGACCCTGTTGTATAACGCTGACATACAGAATAAGCCCCGAGCAGCTGTGGACGCTGGCAAGGATGACCAAAGAAAACTCTGTGCCACCCAAGCGGTTGGATTAGCGCAGCGGAGGCGGTGTCGTACCTTGGCGGTGTTGGCATCGCCGACGAGGCGGCTCAGCGTGTCATCGTTGGCCTCAATGAAGCGGCGCAGGCCAACGTTGGACTCGTGCAGGGCAGCCTCGCGCTTGGTGGTCTCCATGCCGCGCTGCAGCTCACGCACGTCCTGCATCACGCTGTCCATCGACACTGCGGCGCCGACACCACCATCGTCGCAGCAGCAGCACCAGCAGCAGCAGCGCCAACAGCACAGACAACGATTATGACTGTTTATTCCATTTTCTGCGTCAATGACAATCTAGTGTACAGATTAAACAACTCGATTATCGGTTCACAATACATTTGCTGGTCTCGCACTGACCAGCGTGATGAAGTGTGAAACAGGTCAGAATGTTTGATTAGTAAACAGCGACGCAGTGGTTACCACGCTGCGCTATGAACCCGGCCACCTGACTTAAGATTCCAAACCACAGCTAACATTGGTAGCAAGTGATATTCGAACCTGTGCTAGGTCCCTTCTTCACCAACTCGCACTGACTAGGGTGGTGATTTATGGCCAAACAAACCCCTAAGCCCCTACCCACCCCATGCCCGACAAGGCGTGGGGAGTCCTTCATCCCGCAGTCAATTGACAAATGGCCTTAAAACGCGTAATTACAGGTTCCCTCCGCTTTATGTGGGTTCGGTTTGTCCAATTTTGCGTATATATCTGGCAAACCTATTTCTACCCAAAATCTACT
Organism: Lethenteron reissneri; assembly: GCF_015708825.2. Taxonomy (NCBI): domain Eukaryota; kingdom Metazoa; phylum Chordata; class Hyperoartia; order Petromyzontiformes; family Petromyzontidae; genus Lethenteron; species Lethenteron reissneri. The sequence continues at coordinate 3,051,393 of NC_083809.1, forward strand.
GCATGCGGTTTGAATTTACTAAATAAGGCTATGCAGTCAGACGTGGCACAACGTTGCGTGTAGGTATTGTGTGCGTGACTCGGCAGGCAGCTGTCTTGTGAGGTTTCGCTTCGTGCGCCTGTTTTTTTCCCCCGAACGCATCTGCCGCATGAAGCGGGGGAAACCTCTCTGTGCATTACAATTTAAATCCGTTTACACGGTCTCAGAGATATGATAAAAACGCTAAAAGTAGCACAAATGGGGGGAGAGATGGGGGCGGCACCTGCTGCGGCCTTGTCAAGGAAGCAGAGGTCGCAGTAGAAGGAGGCCACCTCGGGGAACTTGGCGTGCACCACGTCGGCCAGGTAGTGCAGCAGCGTCAACTTCCTGTCCGTCGACTTGGTGTCCCCGAGCTGCCGACAGATGCACAGGGACAGAGCACGTGGGTCACGCGGGGTGGGGGGGGGGGGTGCCGCTGTGCACAAGAGACCGCGAGACGCTCCGCTTGTAGCGCAACAAGGCGGTGTCTGTAGCGTGAAGGAGGTAGCAGGTCGCTGACCTATCTGTAAAGATTTGAGCATTTCTGCTCTATCACACGCGATTTGATCTCTATGCAATTCGTTTTTGTGTTTTCCCACATGCGAATAAAAACAGCTATCGTCTTGAATACATGCACTTTAGTTTGTGTTCTGAAATATCCGGCTTGAGGTTTATTAATGTGGTGGTACTCAAGTGTACCACGACAGCACTGATGTGATGTCATGTTAACGATGTTATAAAACATGAAACCACGACATCACTATACCATAGCTGAAAGTCACTTGATAAAAATCACACTATAGTAATACCTCCCTGTGCAATGAACATCATTCACACCCTTCGAATGCTGCATATTAGTTCATTGTGATATGAACACCACCCACACCCTTGCCAAAATCTCCACAACTAGCTTCATAGTAACACCCAACCCAACAAACACTTCTGCTTTCCCCTGTTCAATTAATAGCACATTTATTTTCTTCGATCATATTTCCACGTTGCCTTAGATTCTAACGAGTGGGGGAAACAGCTGGGGATTTCCAACACAGTACTATCTTTTGCAAAGTAAATGATCCTGGGTCTATTGAGTTCTCACCTCCATTAAAATAAACTCCCACTCCACATAAAAGTTGACAAACAAGCACAATTTTTTCATTCCTTGCTTAAGAATCAACTTTTTTCAAAAGCGTATCCCTCCAATACTTCCTTTCCTTGTCCTTAAAACCTTAACCATCTTCCCCCTTTCTAACCTCGCCCCTCCCTTTCCCTATCACCCCATCCCTCCCCAACACTCAAACTCCATCAGCCAATACTAATGTACAATTTATAATGTTTGTAAAGCGCTCTCACAAAAGCGCTTTATGAAAGACACGCGTAGCACTGTGGTGAGAGAAGAGGATTCACTCACGAGGTCCAGACTCTGCAGCTTGAACCCGTATGCCACCCCCCTCTTGCTGCTGTTCATGTAGTTTCCAAACGCCAGGACAAGCTGCGTGCAGCAGAGACAAACAAAGATTAGGCTGTTGAGGCAAAAGCTGTTCGCGAGCACCTATTAAGGACGGCACAATGCTCGGAAGGGGTGGCGTGGCCAACTTGGGTGATGGCGCTGTGAACATCGACACTGAGACAAACAAAATTTCAAGGGGCTCTGGGATGTGTTGAAGGTGATTGTAGAGATAGCGCTAGGATCAACATGAGGGCTAGTGTTGGTGGCTGGTCGGCCCGTTGGTTAGGGTCAGTGAGGGACTAATGCTATTCTAGATTTGAAGTTTTCGTGACTGCAAGGATCCATACTCTTTGGCTCTTTCGGTAAAGTCACGTAGGTGAAAAATAAAATAAGACAAAATAAAAAAGTACTTTTTTTTTCTACCTACATGACTTTACCGAAAGAACCAAAGAGTATGGACTAATGCTAGTTGATGGTTGGCTATTGGTTAGGGTTAGTACTATCACTCAGTTGGCTAGAGTAGTTTTGAGTCAAGGGTATTGGCTGGCATTTTGTTGCCTTGGATGTCAGTGTTAGAGATAATACTTTCTGTTGGTTGCCGAACGCTGTTTATGGGTGAGTGTCTGTGGGCGGCGCGAGTACTCATGTGGCTGGTTAGCTAATCGGTATTTTCAGTTATTGCCCGCACTTTGTTTCGCAGCGTCTACAAGAGCAGGCCTCACCTCCAGGATCTTTTTGAACTTCTGAGAGGACTTTATAGACAGCGACGCTGCTATTATCGCATTCACAAACTGCAAGACAAAAAGGGGGGGAAATATTAAGGAAATCGTTTTGTTGCGGTGAATGAGCACAGCAAAGGCAATCGCTGAAACACGCTTGAGAAATGCTTCGTACACACAGCTGACATGCACTACTTTGTGTGGACGTAGGGTACAATCGTAAACACAAAACACAAGAAAAATAAACAAACGTTCGCCGCAATGAATTGCTCCATTTGCATTGAGATCTGGCCAATGCCACTGGGGGGGGGGGGGTTTACAAAGGGAGGGGCAGCCAAGTATTGCGCAATGCAACGGGGGAAAGGGACGGACGGAGATGAAGAAGTGATCCTGCCCCGAGGACATCATGTTCCATCAACACCAGGCCCCACTCGAGGCAGCCAGTGGCAGTCGAAACCCATCGGAGGCTGGAGACGGTCACCCCTCCTATCGTATTTTTGTAATGTTTCTTGTTGTAACGTTCTTACCCACCCCTACTGGATGTCTGGAAAAAAAAGAGCTTAATAGCTCATCGGATTCCTCCAGAATTATAAAATATTTTGATTCTGATTCTTTGCAGGCATGAGAGGGTACAGGACAGAGGCACTATCATAGTAGATCATGATTCCGTCTGAATTCTACTAGAATCTGTACGAGGTCATCGTTAACACTGAGTCCACTAGAAACTGTGAGGTCACTGTTAACAGTGGCATCTCATCTCTAGGTACAGATGATTATCATTACCAGTCTCAACACATCAGGAACCTAAAATGAGGCAATCTAAATCGTCATCACTGTCTGAAACAGAAGAGACAGGTCACTGCCAACAATCTGAATCCATGAAAATCTGGAGAACATCGTTAGCAGTATGAACTCACTGAAATCTGAGGGTGATCATTGCCAAGTCTAAATGCATCAGATTCTGTAGGACAACATATTTTACATTGTGAATTCATCAGAACGTGCAAAAAAAAATCTTCATTCAGAGTGTAAATCCATCAGAATTGGGACCCGGTCTGCCTCGAAGCTACGCGAGGTCGACGAACCGGAGTGAGGCGTGACACCGTGTCCATGAAGTTGCCCATGAAGAGCATGACGGTGATGCGCTGGGACAGACGCTCGACGCGGCCAAACTGCAGCATGAAGCGCTCCTCCTCCGCCAGGTCCTCGGGGGAACGCAGGTCACGCTCGTACTGGCGCAGGAGCAACGCCTCCGACTCGGTGGGCACAAAGCGCTGCAGGCACTCGAGCCGCTCCACCGGCAGCTTCTGCAGGTCGTACCTACAGGCATGTATGCACGCGCACACACGGGCACGCACGCGCACAAAGATAAAGATCCCCCGTATAGCCTTAACAGACTGTAGGGGCAAGTGCTGTTAGCGAGCACCTATGAAGGCCGGAACGGTACACGAAAGGGTGAGTGGCCAGCACCACGCCCGACCGCCTTTGTCTCCCTAGTGGCGATGTTTACACACCGCACCAGGTACTCATTTCAAGCTGAGTCGAACTAGGGGAGGCCCAGGACCGGTTAAAATAATCGTCACTCGTGTTGGCCGTGAGCGGGAATCGAACCTGGGTCGCCAGGTTCATAGCGCAGCGCGCTAACCGCTACACTACCGCTCCCCACGCGCACGCACACACACGCATAAGGTGAAGGCACTGTTTAGCCTGATATAATGAGGACATGTACTGGAGAAGTTGTTGCTGCAAGGGGAAAGTCGCATAGGTGAAGGTGATGGACAGGCAGGTGATGTAGGTGATAGGTGGAGAATGGGAAGGTGTCAAATGTAACTTTAGCTTCCGTGCAAGCGGACAATTGTTACTGTTGCTGGTTTACATTCACATCTTGTACGTTAAATGTGTAAGAATAACTATACAGGCAGTCCCCAGGTTACGGAAGATAAAATCCCATAGCTGGAAATAGTTGCACCTCCCCTACCCTATTACGAGGTTCGTTTTCTCTCAATGCTGCATCGCGCTCTCGTCCGTTTTCTATCGCTACCTTATCATATCCCTGTACATACGCTCTGCACTTCCTAGGATTCTTTAATTTCAACTAATATCTACCCTAACACAACCCATAATTAAACTAATGGAACATATACTGTATCCAATTGTTTATGTATACCACGAATGTTCGTTTACCGTGCATTAGGCTAGGCCTCGACTTTAGGCTCTGCCTGCCTTACACCCCACGCTCCACGGCATTCATCCTCAACCTCACCACGCTGCACTACTTGCGCTTGCCTTACTCACGCAAAACAATCCGCATATTGCATTCTTTTAACATGATTTAACGGAGCATTTCCGGAAGGTCAAATTTCCGCAAGTTGGGTTCTTCCGCAACCCAGGGACTGTCTGTATACCAGAAATTGTAATTTTGAGTGGTTGTAGCCAATCAGATATGTACGTGCGTGTGTTTTCACGTACGTCTGCACGGCTTTGCAGATCTCCCCGTGCGAGCGTGACGTCTTGCGCAGCGTAATGGCCAGGTTGCGGGCGCGGTTCGCGTCCAGGAGCGACACCTTGGGCGCCACCTTCGGCTGGGCGGCGTCGCACCGTGGCCCGTCCACCTGGATTGTCGCCACCGGGCCCTGCGCCTTCGTCTTGAAGAGCTCCTCGAACGAGTCCATATCCAGAACCTGCGCCACACGCGCGTGCGGCAGGCACGGAGCCGTCTTCAATGCTCACGCCACGTTTCAACGGCCGTGGCGGGGAAAGGTTGCCGGCTCTGTTTAATAACCGGGCACGGTCCACGTTCCCACGCCAGCCCCACTTGGGCCGACCCCCCCCCCACCCCCCCCCATAGGCAAGTGAGGAGGCTTGGGTTTTGACGCCAAGCGGGCAGGGACGCTCGCTTTTTTTACTGCGCTTGACGTTTTCAGCCATGCTGAGCTCGGAAGTAGCAATGACGTCACGGCGTGAACACGGACACTGGACGCGTGCTTAGTGGCGTCACTCGCGTAGTTCTGATTGTGAGCCGAGTGCTATCACCACAGTGCCAATTCACTTCTTAACACATACCTATGGTATATCATTATCATCATTGGCTATTTATTCTTCATCAAGTACCGAAGGAGCAGAAGGATAATTCAGTAAGCACGGCACACATACCAATGGTGTGGTGAGGACTACGCCCGGCAGCCTTTGTCTACACAGCGCTGACAATTACACACCGCACCAGGTACTAATTTAAGGCTGAGAAAACCTAGAGTCAGGCCCAAGACCAGTTCAAGATATTCATCACGGCAATCGAAATCAGGTCGCCGGGTTCGTAGTGCAGTGCCACTAAGTCGTGGTGATGTTACCATGGCGCTTGTGCCCAGGTGCATCTTGATGGACAAAGACCCCCTTACAGCCTTAACAGACCGTTGGAGCTAGTGCTATTAGCGAACACCAATGAAGGCCAGCACGGCACACGAGGGGGTGGGTGGCCAGCACTACGCCCGGCCACCTTTGTCTCCCCAGTGGCAACATTTACAGATCACACCAAGTACTCATTTGAGGCTGAGTCGACATCGGGGAGGCCCAGGACTAATTCCGCTTATCGTCATTGGTGTTGGGCATGAGCGGGAATCCAACTCGGGTCGCTGGGGTCACAGCGCAGCGTGCAAACCCGCTTGTTGAACAAACACAAAGACACACCCACATGCACACACGGAACAATCACAAAGGCTCCACCGGAGCTGGGAACGCAGGTGCAGCAGACTCACCTGCAACAGCTCCTCGTCATCCATGTCTGTGAAGACGGTGCCGTTAACCTGGGAGGGCTTTAGCGCCGTCCAGTTGAACACAGGCAGACGGTACTTGGTGGGGATGGCTTTCTTGATGCGCATGCCTGGAGTGGCCGATGGCACAAGCGCAGGGAACAAAGCGCGGGGGGACGCACGGCATCAATAATGTACCTCGGTAACAATCGTGATAATGATGATGCCATTCATCGAGGAAAGCCTCAGCGAGTCTTAAGGACTCCTTTTAAGGAGGGTCCTGCATCAGGATATTGAGGGCAATTCCATAAACGAGTGTTTTACGACTGTGTTGGGCTTCACAGTGGGATGTACCGCGTGTTGTTTGACGTGATGTTCGACGTTTTGCTTTGTGGCGTTTCAATCTACGTGCTAGGAGCTTCTTCAGGAACTGAATCAATTCAGTTGAGTATGTGCTGTATATAGGAACAAACCAGTCCAGGAGGATAAACATGAGCTCTTTGAGTTTAAATCTGTATTAAATATATCATAGCACCAGGGTCTGCTCTGTGACCTCCTTCCAACAGATACTGCACAGAGCCTGAAAGTGCACCGAGCTTGGCACAACAGCTGTTTTTGAGTATTTGCAGTGTATATGCATTTGCAAATGCAATTTACTTCAGTATACAGCATTAACTGAAGCATAACTACACACCCGAATGAATATACACACATACACATGGGGTCCAACAAAAATGAGGCATAGAACACAGGCTGGTCATTGTAGTTGCACCTTACTAGAACGTGGCAAATATGTCCTTAGGCAAATAGGAAGCTTACTAAATAATATTCTTTGGGTCTTTCGGTAAAATCACGTAGATAGAAATAAAATAAAACAAATCACGACATTTCGATCGCAACACAAGCGACCTTCATAATACAAATAAAGTTATAATTTTTTCTATCTACGCGACTTTACCAAAAGACCCAAAGAATATGAATTCCTGCAGTCACGAAAGCTTTAAGTCAAGATTTACTAAATAATGTTTACAACGACGAGTCCTGCACACACAAAGTGTTCCAGCTCACCGCGCGTCATCGCGCAACGCGGCGGAGACGACATTATGAAGTGGCAATTGTCGTGCGTACTAACGCAACACGAATTATTCACCAAATATATTTTTTGTGTCCTTTTTCCTCTCGGTACTGGCAGGGCAGCATTTTTCTTTTTTCCCAAATAATAAAATAAAACACAGCATTAGATGCTGATCTCGGCATCTCGCATCTCCCGCGGAATCTCGACACACCGCGCTCGCGTTACGGCCCCGCGCCCTACGTTGACACGCCAAACGAGCTTGAAGTATTCCTAACAACAAACCGTGGGCATTTAGAGAGGTGGTGCGAAATGGTTGCGTCCTGTGCACACACTTCACTAGGCTCCGGAGCGATAATCATTTAAATTAAACAAAGTTGGGAACTATCGTGCACACGCGCACACTAATTTCGTTACTTTTTCTAACGCGCATGCCCTCGCGGGGGGGTGGGGGAAGGAGGGTATTTATTTGCTACACGGAAGCCGAGCTGTCAAGGTGAAACATGTTTGCATCTTTGCAAATAATCCTGTTTTTGCTCTGGTTTGTGATTCCATATTTTGGGCTACCCTTAAGAGCAATTAGGCCAGTTTTCAATTGGGCAAGTCTCTACTATTAATGTGTCGGTTTGGTTGAAATTGGCCGTCTTCACGAGCGTTATCGTGCTCCCCCACCCCATTGCAAACTGAGAGAGAGGCGTTGCCAATGTATAAACGCTTTCAACCTTCGCCGGAAAGCATTACAATCCCATATATATTTAATTTCAATAGGTTGTTTACTTTCTATCTGCTCGATAGACCGTGAGCAATTAGGATTAGGTGCTTGGCGTTCTTAATTCAATAAGCAAACACCATCACGTATAAGTCTGTTCACCTAAAAGTTAACCACTCTGAAACGCAATAAACCAAAGCCACTGGGCCAGCCTGACAGCTGTTTAAATATTTGGCTCACTTGGCCAGCATTGGTAATAATCAATGCTAGCGTGGACTTTGGTCATCTACTACCTCCAATGCAGGGTAAAGCCATACCCACACCAAACTGCTCACGATTGTGCACTGCTTTATATTTAAGCCTGCAAAACGCCACCCGCATGGTAAATAAACCAATCACCACCCCAAGTACTCTTTGCAGAAACAAATGATCAAGTACCTCCAGGCCTTTATCGATTAAATACAAGACGCTTGGCTCTCCGGCATGGCTTTTCCAGGGCCTATCAATCATTGTAGAATTAATCGATTTGTGTTACGTCATGTGATAACACACAACACAGGCTCCGTCTTGCTGGCAGACATCTAGACAGGATTTGCTCTTGGGAGTCGGCACCACTGATTTACAGCAGTTCACATTAATCATCGAGAAGATAAATGTTGGATTAGATCCTCTGAAAACTAAAGATTGTATCTGAACTGGTTGAATCCTGTGTGTGTGTGTATACACACAGCAGGCATTTTCTGAGGCTAAAGCTTTGCTTTAGTGACCCAGCATTGTCTCCGATTTCATGATTTCACAAGTGCTGGCTTGTTCTTGCTTTTGCAATGGGTAAATAAAACAAGGATAATTTGTGAGGTTTAAAAGCAACAAAGCACGCTCACACACATGCACACAGAAGCCAGTCCATAATTTAAGCCAGCAACAGTCATGAGGCAGAATTCGTTGAGGTGAGTGCCAGCAAACAACAAAATATCTGAGAGCCACGCTAATTCTCAGCACGTCCGTGTGATCTTGCACCCCACGGCCTCCTGTGTATGTCAGATGAATGTTAAAATTACTCTCGAGCTTTAGGGTTAACGCCGGCTGTGGGTTACCAGTTATGAGAGTGCTTATTCACTTAGTTTTAGTAAACTGCTTTGGATGACGGGAACAAGTGAAGTTCCTGTTGGAGCTACGCTGTGGACAGCACAACGGCAGTAAATTAAAATCCATTGTTGTGCTGTGCTTCTATGTCCCTGTGTCTATGCTCCCTGCTTTGACCAATCCGTAGTAACCGGCGTGAAGTATGGTCAAATACTCTCACATCCAGCAAAGGCCTGTAACAACACCGACTTCCATATGCCAAGCACTCATGAACAGAATTGTCCAAACATCTCAATGTAGCAGGACCCTTCTGAAAATGAGAGTATTGAGATTCGGCGACAATTTCCAGAAAAATAAATAACGAATATTTCCCACAGCAGGCACAGACAAAAACACACACTTTCAGACAGATGGACAAGCAACTGCCTACCTCCTGGCACAGTGGGACTGTTGAACGCTCCGTGGCGAGGCGCCCCCTTGGACAGTTGAAAAGCCTTTCCCATGCCGGGTGGCGGAGGAGGAGGGGGCGGCGGGAGATCCTGGGAGACCCCCGGGGGAGGTGGTGGTGGCGGCGGCGGTGGTGGGGGAGCAGGTGGGCCTGAGACCAGCAGTGGTGTCGGCGCTTCTACAGCAGGTGAGGAGGTGGGAGAGATGGCACGGGACACGCACACAATCTTCAGACTCGATCGAAACTCTCATGGGCAAAATGGCAGGCACGTAAGGATGCATCGATTGAAATTTATTCTGATGTTCATGACACATGGTATCGAATTATGTATCAAATTGAATACTTTTTTTAATTTGTATATTGCTGTATATGATTGGTTCGAGTCAACCCTGCAGCAAGTGGAGATTCTACACGCACCCACATCGGCAGAACACAATTGATGCTCGAATATTATCACAATCCTGAAGAATGATAATTCAACAAACCACAAGGTGGGATGAGGCAGAAAATCGTTACATGCCTCGCAATTAAATAAGTAATATTATTTATTTAATGGAGGCTCCCCTATCCATAACTAACAATGTTATTGTGCTCACTGTGTTGCTACGCACAGGTTAGTAACACCCTGCTTTGCATAGTTAATCGGTTCATACCATCACTTCTCAGCCCCACACCTCTCTTGATATGACTTGCCCATCTTGCAGCTCAACATCGGGGGAAGTATTTCGCTCACGTGATGCCATAAATCAAATATGTTTAAATTCCTCATTTCAAAACGACAGGGTGCTAACAGCAGTGCCAGCTGTGCTGTTAATAACCAACGTTTTGTGTATGACAAAGATCTGGAATGGCACTCCACTGCTGTTAGCACGCTGTAGTCGCATTTATGCAACTTCTCATAGAGAGTATAATGTTTAGACGATCGGCCTATGTCAGGCGGTACGATACTAAGCGTTTCAGCAGAACGTGACGGTGATGATGAGACGAGGTCGAAACTGGTCCAGAGTTTGCTTATACAAATGGTGCTAGTTAATACAAGCCCATATGGCCAATAAGACGATTAAATATAGAAGTACATTGTAAGTGGAAGTACTGAAAGCTGATTGATTTTATGCATTACTTAGAATGTCCCCACTACAGGAAGTAACAAGTTTTACTGTGAAAACCATTGTCGTTGTTTTAACGTATCTTGCGACTTCCTGTCTCCTTCATTTCCCAACAGAGCTTTCTCTCACCCATTGAATTGTTCCGGTAAAAAAACATTAAACTGGATAAATATCCATGCAACATCTATTAATATATGTAAACCCCTGTGAAGTACGGATTTACATAGTTTTTATCTCTTGCGTAACAGCATTCATCAAGTCAACCAACTGCTTAATCAGAGCGGTGCGCCCTGTTTAATGAAACACCAAGATAAACGAATGCATAAACCCCAATGTCAACAATTAATGACCGATTCAAGTAAAGTCTAATTCTTTACTTTCTGTGCTCCCTACAAAGAAAAAACAACGATGAAAATATGCACAGCATGTTTATGAAAATGCAGAAACGAAACACATGACTTACGGATGTCAAAAAAATCCCAAAAATGAATGACTTTACTGCATTACCAGAAACGACAACAACAGTCTTTTGAAGAGACCCATCCTTCCGTGGCCGGTGTCTCACGTGCCCTGATTTACAAGCCCCTATGCGGAATCAAAGAGGTTCTCTGTTACGCGATGTGAGATGCGTCACGCATGCCAGCCCTCTCTCTTCGCCCACAGTTCCCTGCAACGTCACTACCAAATGCTTCTCGAACGCTAAGACACATGCTCTCTCTCCTGCAGCTTCTTCTCTCGTCCCCAGTCCTTGACGACAATTTCAGCTATCAGAATTCAAATATCCATTTGCCTGGCACGCGATGAACGTTACTGTCATATGCAGAGCTGGTGGGAAAGTGCTGCTGTAAATTGTGTGCAGAAGTAACTTGAAGGGATCTAAAAATGATCTCTGTGACATCCGCTTCTGTGGGCCTTCATCTAACGCAGGAGTTGGCAACCAAAATAAGAAGAGCCATTTTTTTCAAATTCGGTAAAAACCCTCTATATTTAAAGAGCAGCAATGCATGACAATTCTAAATTTGAAGCTTTCGTGACTGCAAGGATTCATGCTCTTAGGTTTTTTCGGTAAAGTCACGTAGGTAAAATATAAAATTAATAGAAACAAAATAAAATAATTTTATTTTTTACCTACGTGACTTTACCGAAAAAACCTAAGAGTATGAATGCATGTCAATACGAGACGGTGTTTCCTTAATAAATAACGTCACGAAGCAACAGTCCTTAAAGAGCCGCATGCAGCTCCAGAGCCGCAGTTTGCCGACCCCTGATCTAACACGAAGGGTTGCATTGCTCTGCAAGAGTTCTGAATGGATTCTTCATCTTGCAATGTGATGCCAATGGATGAGCTCGGTGGAAAATTACAGACAAAAACCACATGCTTTCCCAGCGGGCCCTTTCCTTTTGGTGTTGTTTGGTCAGATGAACTCACCCGATGCTCGATCGGAGGCAGGGGTTGAGGCAGTGTCAGCGCTGGGGAGAGCGAGCAGGGAGGATGGCAGCCCATCCTGGGACAGCACCATGCTGGAGCGATGAGCCTCCATCTCCTCCAGCCTCTTCTCCAGCTCCGACTGTCGGCGCAGGGCCAGGTCCTTCTCTTTGACGGAGTGGCGCAAGGTGGACACCTGACCCCGCTCCTCCTTCAAGGAGACCTGGGACAATCGGGGACAAGGGGCAGGAGGATGACACGTCTAAGACTGACCATTTTGCTAAGGCTTAAGATTTTTACATTTGACATGCACAGCCCTTTTTGTCAATCCACTGCTGGATGACGGCCAGTCCACACTTCCATCTGCTGCCAAACACGTATCCCTGCAGCCGCCTATAACAACCTGTTTGTACATGGTAGTGGCCCATTCAAGCACTATCCAGGCTAATACCTGCTTCGCTTTATGAAATCTGATAACGATTCATATTTGTCCTATAACACAGTAAAGGGTGCAGCGCTGCAATTGCTCGTGCACGCCACTGGTGGCAGAAGGGCCTCCACTAGGGGGAGCTTAAGAGAGTCCCTCTAGAGGATTGATCCTTTAAATCCTATTAAAACACACACATGCATGCATACACACATACAAAACAAATGTGAATGCGAAAGTGAGCAAATGACCGCACCTGGAGCTTTTCAACTTCCTTGCAGTAATTCAGCAGTTTCTTCTCCAGCTCCACAATCCTCGAGACTGCCGCATCCTCCTGTTCCTGCAAGTTTTCTTGAAGCTGCAAGAAAACGGCAAATAGCCTTCACATGCATGCTTGCCTCCTTCTGCAGTGAGGCAAGTCAAATAACAAGACCGTCGTTAATCTAATTCTGGATAAACAAAATAAAGCACAACGCCGCATATCCGACCATCACATACCAATTAACCACCCACACCCAGTGCAGCCGTGGTGCATGATGATGTAACTTGACAGTTTCTACAGACGTTCAACAATCCAGTCGTTTCACACGCAGCAACGTATTCCCGTCTACATACTTACTTCTGAAGTACAATAACGAATGTCTCTATGTTTAAAGCATATTGTGTGTTATGTTTGCATAATAATCTATTTATTGCAATGTAATTGCCATTTTCCATAAACGTTCACATATCTGACCTTTTCACATACCTTAATTCCAAAAAGATGGAATATGCAACATTGCACTGTACATGGGGAGTGGCCTTAAAATAGTTTACAAATAATAGAATAGTGTGCGTACGGTATGACAATACAAGTACCCACTTTGCGATGAATTCAAAGTGATTTCTGTTAAAAAATTAAAATCATATGAATGTGCAATGTCCACCACTGGATCAAGGCCACCACGGCGGACCAAGGCCACCACACGGCGGATGAATGCCATCCCACGCTTGTTTGAACAGTGAGACAATTTTGTCTCTGATTTATATCGGTCGACTTTCACAATGTTTACAGGCATCTGTTACAGGTCACAACGTGCGATATGTGATCAATATAACACTGCGTTCGGAAGCATGTGTGCAGTGCGCGCATGTGCCCTTGCAGCAGCGAGTGTGTGCGTATGTGTAATGCCTGCGAGTGCGTAAAAGTATGGGGTGCATTCTGTGGCGCATGTGTACAGCGCGCGAGTGTGAGCGTGGTGCTCATGCATTAAGAGCCACGTGATTCTGAGCCCCACGTGGATCGTGGGACCGCGAGCTCACTCTCCACGGTTAATAATCTCCATGGTCCCACCAATCATTTATTAGGTTTAGATTTTATTTTGGCCCAGGTTAAGACCCATCGGTAAATAAATGCTAATTTTCTACAGGGACCTGGTTAGACCATAATAACCTGGTTACAGGAAGAATAACAAAAAATAACCATCGCACATGGTCAAGTTCCGAATGGCAAGTTCGTTCATCAGCATGGGACAACAGCTCACGGCACCGCACAGTAGCCCCAGGCTCATGGGAGAGAAAACCCTTCGAGCTGGTGGGACCGTGGCCCGGGACCTGTGGGGTAGACGGCGCTGTACTCCAAGCCCGAGCTCTCGTCGGCTAGTTCGCTGGCCGTGACTGCGACGTCTGTCACGGGGGGGGGGCTCTCCAAAAAGACCGTGGGAGACCTCGCGGTCACGATCTAAAAGATTGGTCCCGCGGTCTTACAATTGGGTTTCCGATCTCTAGAGTCCCTCGGATATCGTGACGACGAGGATCACCCAACTCTGTTATAGGCAACGTGTGTGTGCGCAGTGCATGTGTAGTGTGTACGGAAGTGTGTTTGCAGGAGTGGTAGTCGTGGTCAACACACCGCGCTACAAAAACCCAGCGACCGGGGTTCGATTCCCGCTCACGGCCACCACCAGTGCCAATTTTCTGAACCGGTCCCGGGCCTCCCCAAGGTCGACTCAGCCTCAAAGGAGTACCTGGTGTGATGTGTAAATATCGCCACTGCGGAGACAATGCCGGCCAGGCGTGGTGCTGGCCACCCACCCCCGTCGTGTGCCGTGCTGGCCTCCATCGGCGCTACTCGCTAACAATAGAACTTGCACCACCGGGTCTGTTAGGGCTACAGGGCGGGTTCTTTGCCTTGTTTGCACGAGCACTCACGTGCGACACTTGCTCGTTGAGCTGCTGCACACGCTCCACCGCCGCATTCTTCGTTTCGGCGTCGTCCACGAGCACGGCCACGTCGAACACATTGTCCAGGTACGCCTGGATCTGCACCTGCAGCTTCTCGCTCTCGGTCTTCTTCAATTTCTATAGCGACGACCGCCACAAACACCACCACAAACACCACCACAATGACATACGAAAGACAATACAAAGATCCCCCGTGTAGCCTCAACAGACGTTTGGGGTAAGTGCTGTTAGCGAGCACCTTTGAAGGCCGGTTTTGGCAAACGAGAGGATGAGTGGCATGCATCACTCCGGGCCAACTTTGTCACCGTACTGGCGATGTTAACACACCACACCAATGTACTCATTCGAGGTATCACGCAACTTGCTTTTCTCATTCTTATCTTGATCCTTTTGTGTTGTTATTCAATCCTTTCTTGTAGCTTACTTTCATCCAGCAGTGGTTAGGTCATGGTTGCTTGTTAATAATAATGAGACTGAGTAGAATAGTAAAACATAAAATGCCCCGGTGAGAAGTGGAGGGGCGATCAGAGCGAGTTTGTACAACTTGTGCCGGTACCTCCAGGTATTCGTCCATGCCCAGTTTCGTGAACTCGTACTGCAGGTGAACCCTGTAGTTCATGTGTTCTACCGAGTGCACCACAATGTTGATGAACTGCATGCAGGCCACCTGTGAGAGACAGAGATACTCAATGGAACACTGTGGAGCTAACACAATGATAACGAGCTCCCCCCCCCTTCGTGTTTTATGGTGCAGAGCGAGCAAGTTATGCGATTAAGTACCTAATAAGGCCACTATGGCATAGTAGGAAGGAGTCGCGTGCCCGGAAACCATGCAAATAGGCTTGTTTCCCCAGTGCTGATGTTTAGACAACACATTTGTCAATGTGATTGAAAACTTTGATCCTTTACTGTGTATCGATAGTTCAATGTCAATGTGCCTTTTTATTAAGGAACTGTGTATTATCTTGGTGTGATCTGGGAGTGTTTTGTTATTGTTTCTGCTACCTTGCCCAAGCTTGATAAATCGGACGTATGTTATTTGTTTATATTGAGTGACTTGCTTACCTTTTTCTCTATTTTATAATCCTATCGTATGTTCGTAATGTTTTCTGTTGTAACTTGCTGACCCGCCCAAACTGGGCATCTGTGAAAAAGAGCTTCATAGCTCATCAGATTCTTCCAGTCCAAATAAATATTCTGATTTTGACATTAGCTGCTCGTTTAATGTCAAGACTTGAAGGCTGAGAGCTAAAAACAAATTCGGATTCCACAAAACAGTGCGCTAACTGCAGCACCATCGTTCCACCCCCCACCATCCCACTACCCCAATGTAGTTTATATTTTATTTATGAAAAGCACTTTGAGATGTGGTGGCAATTTGACGCTATTCAAAGCACTATTGGTGTTGCTGTTGTTGAATAGGTGCTGTCTACAGTAAATGTACTTTTTGCTGTGTGCCCCTACCATAAAGTCCATGCTGGATTCGTCATCTTTGAAATAAGTCAACAGTCGCTCAAACCGATGCCGTTCCTTGCAGACCTGCATGCAAAACAAACACAACAGCCATAACAGCAACAAAACGAACTTTGAATGCCCCTTCTGTAGGAATTGTGTAATGCTACCGATTTAAGTGACAGTCGCCGAATCTACGACATACTTATGCAACTGAAAATGGCATCAGCTATTTAAGTCTCGGACAAAACAAAACAAGCCACACGCAGAGTTGAAAGCTCTCTTTCGGAAGACACTTAGCCAAAACAATAATCCACAATGTCACTTAAACCAAAACTTACCACGCCGTCAAATACGTTATTGCATTTTAAGCCAGATTTCAGCAGGGAAAGGTCATTTTTAGTATTGTTTTGATTATTTTTTTTGTAATTTCCCATGTGAACGGATAACCAAGACACAGAGAAGACCCCGGGAGGGTCTTGGCAAACGAACAGGTTATTGCATTTTTTCAATTCAACTGCAGCACAACTGCACGGAATATGACGATCACACCGTAGCCGTCACAAAGGCTGCTGCGATTCAGTTTCCTTTTTTTCCTTTTTCCAATGGAAACAATAACCTGCTTTCACAAAAACAAGCTTCCCAGCTGAAAGGGGCTACTGTATAAATATATTTTTTTTACAACTCAAGAGTGGAGTTTATTTTCTATACTTGAGGAAATACCACTACGCAAGAGTTCTGTAACATATATATTTTAAGTCACGCAATCTGGGATCCCAACCTGGCATTCTGTCGTTAAAATAGACCACGTGACAGAAAGAGGCACACATCAATTGGAGAACGTATGCAAATTAAGAGCATCGTGTTGACTGCTGGGGCAGCATACACGTCGTTTGCAGAGATGGGGGCTGGTGGTCGAGAAGAACGACAGTGACAGGCAAAGGAGATCGCAGCGGAGGCCACGTCCACCACAGGAGATGGAGCGATGTAATCGGCTTATGTGCAGAAGCCAGATAAATTGTTGTATCACAAGACCATAAGAGATGGGGACGGTTTGGAGAAGCCTTCTCATCAAACACTGGATAGATCAGGGCTGATGATGAGTTGACGCTGATGTACAAAATTGGCATATTATTTCCATGACGTTAAAAACCACACTGCTCGTTGATACTTTTAAATGAGTCGTTTGCAGCTTGTCAATCGTCAATTTCATAAATTTGAACCCTTAGAGTAGAACTAGATTAAATCAAGTAGGAAACCAAACAC
Organism: Lethenteron reissneri; assembly: GCF_015708825.2. Lineage (NCBI taxonomy): Eukaryota > Metazoa > Chordata > Hyperoartia > Petromyzontiformes > Petromyzontidae > Lethenteron > Lethenteron reissneri. The sequence continues at coordinate 3,068,535 of NC_083809.1, forward strand.
TTAAAAGTTGTTTTTGTGAGTTCCCTGTAAACCAAGCTGATACCATCGAACCTGCTAAACGAGAGCGCACGTGATTTAATCACAGGTAGCTGCCCATATCTGAAACCAGTACCTCAACAGGATCTCAACAAGTGCTAGCTCAGAGATATTCTGACTTATTTGAAAGGAAACGTTTATAAGACAGCAATAGCACAGGGGCTGCCGTACAGGTGTGAATGTTACATTCTAATATCCGGGGAGGAACGGATGTCGTGCACCCCAAAAATTACGACGGCGAGGCAAAACCTCAGCGATCACAAGACTAGATTGGGCCAGAAATGAAAAGACAATTAAGAATTCTAGAATGGTAGCCATACTCGGACAAGCTGAGAAATAGTCGACTCGAATGCCGAGGAAACGTAATATGAAGGAAAGAGAAACCACAGCGGAAGAAGAAATGTGATGACGAACTAAGACATTGGGGGTGGAGACGACAAAGAGCCAGGCCAAGCCAGAGATGAATCGAGTGAACCGGGATGTGAAGTACCAATTGAGTGGATGTGGAGATGGCATAGCACAGGAACGGGTATAGTAATAGGACTAGACATGCAGGCCCCACGTGAGTGGGGAAAAATGCACGGAAAACCATTTCTCAGCAATTGGACAAAGCCACCGAGAACCCTCCGAGGGTTAAAACATGAGCATGAGCGAGACTCGGGAATACGTCTTCAGTGACTAAGCATCAAAAAAACCCTCCGCATGCTGCCATAGCGGCAGAAGAAACTACTTCAAAGCATCCATAAAGCTGGGCAATAATGCAATGAGATTTGACACAACTCCAAACGCTAGTTTACATACTTGCAGGGTCATGGTTTATATACATGGCGTATTGTACTTGCCTACTTTACTGCTTTGGACAAATGCCCACTTTGTTAAGCTACGGCTGTGAAACTTGTCCGGTTCGATTTTCCGCCAATTCACGGCGATGCTTCACAGCACCACACGATAGCACAACAGGGGTGAATTCGCATCACTCGAGAAGTGGGAACTGAGCACGAAGTAGGAATATGTAGTGTACAGAGTGTCCTCAAAATACCGGTGTAATTCAGGAGACGGGCACACCTCGGTATATCATATTTTTCAAGAAAAAGCCAGCAATTGACAATAAGACCACATTAAGCCCATTTGCAGCTTGAAATATTATCTACATCGATTTTGTATTATCATAAAATAAAAAAGTTATTTAAAATGAGGGTTAAAATGCCACTGAGACCACTCAAAATCACCAGCAAGTCTGGAACGCAGGATGCAATGCTCCAGTGGTTGCTGGAGAGTGCACACGAAACCACAGAGTGGAGACGCAGCTAATAGCAAGGCAGAATTTAGCTTTACACTGTGTACACCATGCCAATCAACGCAGTACGACCTGACAACGGATCGCAGAGATACATGGCGCAAAGCCGAAAGTAAACATGGGGAACTATCTTTATTTTTTCCCGCCACGGTTTATTCTGACCCCATGCCCCTACTGGACATCTGTAAAAAAAGAGCTTCATAGGCCCTTTGGATTCCTCTTCCAGTATAAATATAGATTCTGATTCTGATCCGCTCGCGCAACTTCGAGGGCGCTCTGCGGCTTTACGGGGCCCTCTCCACCGTCTCGCACAAACCGCCGCACCTCCTTGAAGTTGTCGAAGGCGGCAAGAGTGGTCTCGTGGCCCTCGCCCCTCACCAGGCACACGGCGGCAAGCAGCTCCAGCACCAGCGTCCTCGTCCTGCAGCCACAACCCGCACACACGGGGAGCATTAACACACTGTGGGGGGGGGGGGCCTGCACCACATCCGGATGAAGACGTCTCGCCCCACGGCTAATGCCATACCCGGCTACCCGTACCCGACCGGGTACGGGTACGGGTACCCGTTTGCGACCCTGGTGCGGCCGGGTACGGGTAGGCCGTGAGTCACTGGTGAGTAACTGTTTGTCACTCATTTCCCAACGTCTAGTCTCTTCTCACAATTCAAGTTCCTAGAATCAACCCACCCGCGCCTGAAACATGGCTTCACCCCAGAGGTCGCAATCAGGTACCCGATACCCGTACCCTACCGGTACCCGGCCAGGTACGAGTAGGGTACGGGTACGGCCGGGTACGGGTACCCGTTTGCGACCCTGGTGCGGCCGGGTACGGGTATGGGTAAGGAATCAAAACCCGTTTGCGACCTCTGGCTAACGCTCACGGTACAACGCAGTTGGTGCTCATTTATCACAGAGTAGACCTAGGGGAGGAGCCCAGGACTGGTTCTGTTGCCGTGGCTGAGAATCCAAATCCGCTAGATTTGTCGGACTGTGTTAAAGGCTGCGCCGCCGCTCACCCAAAAACACAACAATAACGTCAACATGTCAATGTACAGCCGTTTTGTCATCCACTGCTGGGTGAGGGCCCTGCCAGGCCATGCAGGCATTCAGGGTTATCTGCCCACACTTCACTACACTGGTCAGTGTGAATTGGTGAAGATGGGGGTGGGGGGGGGGGCAGTGTATACAGGCCAATTATTTTTTCTGCACTGCCTTCTACAATTCACAATGCCTACTACACCTGTGTTATGCGCATAGTGCGTACCCATCCCAGCACCGTGCAAGCTGAAACCTACTGAACTTGAAATGTCTGACAGGATGTGGTACATTCCAAGTGATTTGTTCATAGGCACCATAACCATAACGGCATAAAATACGCAATGAGGCGAGATATTATGATGAAAGTGCTCACCTTTGATTTTTGTTGTTTAAGCTGAGTGCAATCTCGTTGACACACTGCGGGTGTGACAGCACCTTCTCGAAGCCGTACTGCAGTGGCACACACACATGACGGAGGTCACATGGGTCACCTGACATGTGTGGTCAACAATAAACCATAGTGCCTACGGTACATCTGACATTTTGACAGTCTGTTTTGGTTCGCGAAGACAATTTCGTCAACCTAAAAAAAAAATCACATCTTGTAGAGAAGTACCGAGACTGTCCGACAAGAGCTTGTAGATTCGTTAATAAAGCTACAAAGAAACATCTTCTTTCAGGTGTGGCCTACATAGTAGGCTCAGGTCACATCACTGTATCCACCATGAATCTATATATATATAAAATCGTTCATGTCTGTCTGTCTGTGTGTGTGTGTGTGTGGACTTTGGCCCATACGCACTTTCATTGGACGGCGGTTGCCCCTGGCAACGGCTAGCCACGCCTTCGCCGCTTTCATTGGACCTGGCAACGGCTAGCCACGCCTTCGCCAAGGGCTGCAGTTTCATTGGACGGCGGTTGCCCCTGCCAACGGCTAGCCACGCCTTCGCCACTTTCATAAGCTCCGTATTTAATTAAATAATAGCCATTACACAGTATTGTTGGAGCGCTAGGGGGGGGGGGGAAGGAACGCCACCCGTACCCTGCCTTTTCCAAGCCGACAATTTTAGGCGAGGCCGCAGGCTTTGCACGCTACTAGGCCTCGACACCCACCACGCCACTCTGAGGTAAATTCATCAAAGTTTTTCCTACTCTTCACTACACCCCCACCACAATGTGTGCTATTAATATTACTTTTAAACCCAACGCGCCAACAATCGATTACTTTAATGTTCACTGTACAAATACTCATTAAGCTGGGTGAGCGTACTGCCAGTCTATCATGTACACTGTAGCCTGCTTATTAAGCTCGGTGAGCGTACTGCCACTCTATCATGTACACTCTAGCCTGCTTATGAAGCTGAGTGCGTGTACTGGCAGTCTATAATGTGGACTCTTGCCTGGTTATTATAATCGATTCTTTATATGTTCTTTGTACAAACAGTCATTAAGCTGCTTGAGCGACCCCAGTTCGATTCCAACTCACGCCCACCACCGCTGACGATTATTTGAAACGGACCTGGCCCTCCCCTAGGTCCACTCAGCCTCAAAAGCGTAACTGCTGTCGTGTGTGAACATCGTCACTGGGGAGACAAAGGCGGCGGGGCATCGTGGATCCAAGTCCCGGGCGAAGCCGGGTCATGTGTATGTGTGTTTGTGTTTATGTGTATGTCTGTGTGTCTCTATGTATGTGTGTATGTATGTGTATGTATGTGTTTGAGTGTATGTGTGTGTGTATGTATGTGGGTTTTTTTATGTCTTTATGTGTATGTCTGCGTGTCTCTATGTATGTGTGTATGTACGTGTGTGCATGTGTTTGTGTGTATGTATGTGTGTGTCTATGTATGTGTGTGTATGTGTTTCTGTGTATGTATGTGTGTGTATGTATGTGTGTTACGTGTCTGTCTGTGTGTCTGCATGTATGTGTGTGTGTATTGTGTATCTGTTTGTGTGCATGTATGTGTGTGTTTGTGTGTATGTATGTGTGTGTATGTGTGTGTATGTGTTTGTGTGTGTATGTGTGTGTATGTGTTTGTATGTGTTTGTGTGTTTACGCTCGCATTACACAAATGTGTTGCTGGTCTAAGGCGTTCCTCGCACAGCATTGCCGCTTTATTATTTCAGTCGTTTACTGCCTTACGCACCCTGAAAGTCGTGTGTGTCTGCAGCAAGCGCGTGTATGTGTACCTATGGACGCGCGCGCGTGTGTTGTGTAGGGGGAACGGTAGTGTAGTGCTTAGCGTGCTGTCTGTGTCTGTGTGTGTGTCTGTGTGTGTGTCTGTGTGTGTGCGTGTGTGGTGTGTGGGGAGCGGTAGTGTAGTGCTTAGCGTGCTGTCTGTGTGTCTGTGTGTGTGTGTGTCTGTCTGTGTCTGTCTGTGTGTGTCTGCGTGTGTCTGCGTGTGTGTCTGTGCGTGTGTGGTGTGTGAGGAGCGGTGGGTGTAGTGCTTAACGCTACGCTGCGCTACCAACCCGGCGAACCGAGTTCGATTCCCGCTCACGGCCACCACCGGTGACGATTATTTGAACCTCCCCTAGGTCGACTCAGCCTCAAACGAGTAACTGGTGTGGCGTATTAACATCGGCACTTGGGAGACAAAGGCGGCCGGGCGTGGTGGATCCAAGTCCCGGGCGAAGCCGGGTAGTACAGCTAGTGTAAATGTATGGAAGTGGCATCATGGTGACATTGCTAGAGGGAAGCAAGTTTCACGATGCATCATTTTACAACAATGATGACGCTCACCAAAATATGCATCGAATTGCTGCGCAAGAATACACGTTTTTTCGGAACCATAAATGCTACATACAGATTGTTACATTGTAAGACCGTAACCATGAGAGATGGCGATGGCATATGGAGGCCTTCATCCAGCTGTGGACTGATCATGGCGAATCATGATGATGATGATGTATGCAGCAATGAGTTCACATGCTTGAATCCTCAAGGCCACTAGAGGCTGCAACATTCATCACCATGAATCATGATCTTGAATCGTGATAAGTGAATTAATCGTGAATAGGAAGGGGGGGGGGGCTGCGGGACGGTGGTGAGGGGGTATTCATGGCACAAGATGCATGTGACAGGGAAACCAAAGCCTTGTTTCTCATTAATAAAACTTCAATCTCGCGTGGGACAGCATCACTTGTTTCTTGGGTTGTGTCTGTTAGGGGTGAGACTCCCTGTGTCGGTCGCACCTGGAGCAGGAGCCCAGTTCATCGCGAGTGCTCACTAGCGGTTGACAGGTGAGAGGACACACCTGGTAGTTCATGATGGCGCGGAGACACATGATGCACAGGTGGACGTCGTCCTTTTGGCTCACGAGCCACGAGTTTCGCAGAGTCTTGTAGCGAATGTTGCTGTTGTGCGGCAAAGACAAGCACGTTTAGAAAATATCTATCTACAATTTCGTCAGTTTCCCCAATTTTTGTTCAACCGGACTTCCTGGTGTCATGCCATAAGACAAAGTTATCTATTAAAATCAGAGAATGGCGCACAAAGTGGATGTCGCAGAGCTACCTTACAAACGAAAGGTTACCTCTGGCCTCCGGCCCACAGTAGGGCAGCACTTGCGGTACCACAAAGAGCTACCGTTCGTCACATGATGGTCAAAAGTATATTATTAATTCTCAGTGCTCCGTGCCACAATTAACTGGAGAACCAGATTTAATGCGCTGGCTTATTGTGTAGCCATTGGTGATAGGGCTGACATCATCAACTCAATACACTTGATGACAAAAGTTAAATGTAGATTGCGTCATACACACATGGCCCATTGGAAAACGTTTCCATGGATAAGGCAACCGATGCTGGGTTACAAAGGTCTCGTTTAATTATTTAACCGATTAGTGGTGGTGCGACATTACATAGTCCACAACTCCTGACGCAATTATCTGGGTCAACCGCCTCAACGTACATAATAGTTGTTGCTGTAAATCAACATCAGCCATACAGAGAACAAAACCTCTTAATCATGTCTACAAACAAGACATATGTAATACATCATTGAAATAACTAAATAATTATGGAAGAGTTACCCAAAAACCCTACTTATCACAAACAGTATGAAAATTATCCGTGTCAGTACCACATTTCCCAGGAGACTCAGCTCATCGTCTTGCTGGGCTCAAAGACAGTACCACTTTGAAGAATTAAACAGTAGTTGCTATATGGAGACTGGTCCCTGTTATAGGAACGTGGAATTTCCACCGCTGGCGAAGGATCTACAAAGGAAGTGAGTAAAGCCAATTCCTGGTTGAACGTGGACACAAGTTAATATTTAGTTTCTTGTGAAATAGACCTCTGCCAAAATAATCTCTCCCATGATAGATGTAAAGGTAAAGGAGATAAATGACTACATACTGGGTAATCACAACATTACCATGGACCAGTGCAACGGGCCCTCGGAGTGGCTTATCGAACTGTGGCCCACTGAGAGATACAGAGAGACGCAGACTAGTCAGATGAAAGAGAAAATAAAAAAACAAGAAAAATAGGAAAGCTGCAGACAAGAGATGAGGATTAGTGAGCTAAAGGTAAGATAAACAAAAGATGGGAAACCTGGAGACATATATACAGATTATTGGCCATAAGAACAGACGTCATGACGCAACCGTGTGATATCATAGTATATAAATATCATGCGATCTGCCAATTTGATTATGAAAAAACAGCTTAAGAACGCTGTCATGGACCGAGTTGGCTGCCATAACCAACAGCCAACACACCGCGGGTAGCATCAACAGCGCTCGCTGTGACGAGGTATTTGAACTTGACCGACCAGAGAGCGTATGAGTTTGGCGGAGGTGCACAACCGACCTAAGGCTCGCGGCTCGTGACGACCGCGCTGCTGCCAATGTGCTGGACGCGCTGGAGGAAGATCGCTGCCTGCCGGGCAGGGAGCCCCTCTGCTTGAGCGACCGGCGGAGCTCTTTCGGCGACGCCAGCCCGTTCCTCGAGAGCAGAGCCACGTTCTCATCCCCCTCGACGTCGCACCTGCGAGGAGGACACGAGCATGGTCAATGTTCGGGTATGGGCAGAGTTGCACTTAGTTTGGTTGAAGGCGCATGGAGTTTGTTGCGCTTGGCAGGAGCTACGATCAAAGGATAACCTGTAGGTGTACAGACCAGGTAACAGCCCATGGCTTCACTACGCACAGTCCGCAGCCACCCGAGGCCTACCGCTTCGAAACGGCGCACAAATAAGATGCATTAAATCATACATCTTAGTCGGGTACGAGAAGGGAATACCTTCAACCTGGCAACAAGGCTCTCGTCTTTCATGTAGTTGTGAGCACAATCCAAACAGTCCAAGCACTATCAAGGGTTTAGTGTCAACTAACGTGTGCTTGACGGACAAATGTATTTTAAGTCCTATTTAGCCCTCAGTAAGAAAGTGGGCTCCCCATAAATGTGCATATGTGCTGCGGGAGTCCACACACAAGTGTACATTACACATCACTCGTGCGATTCTCATAGCACACAGGCGACGATCACGTTGGCGTCTTTTGCAAGGTGAACAGAATGTGTCCGACTCGAGTCGCGCGTACTCACGTGACGGCGTACTGCGCAAACGCCAGGTACTCCATCAGCACCTCCAGCCCATTGTTCTCTTCGTTCAGGAACTCTCGCACCCATCTGAAGGCAGCGCACGCGTATCGCCCGCAAAGAGGTCAGCACCATGTGTGTTGGGGGGTCAAGACAGGCGGTGCTGTAGCGAGGCTGGAACAGCATAGGCCACTGGTGCAAGAAATAAAACAGGACGACTTGACCAATTTCCCTCTTCTCCGTAGCCCTGAGCCTGGGCCCACCTGGCCCGTCAACCCCCGTGCAGTCGCACCGCCTGTACACTCCATAGCTGTGCCACTGACAATGTGAGGCGTCTGTGTAATCCGTCGAGTTGTTAATTTTTTTCAAGCAATAAGCTGGGAAGTTTATTGGAAGTGCAGTGTCGACTTGTGCTCACCCAATGTAGTTGGTTCTGAGCGATATCTCGAGCTCGCGTAAAACCTGCGTGGACTCGTTCACCCTCCGCCTGAATTTCTGATACAGGGGGGGAAAAACGCATTCACCCACAGAACGCCGGGGTCACACCATCAAACAACTGACTGCAGAAATTACATTAAAAAGTTAAAAAGACATATCCAAGGCTGAGAATTCATGGTTGCGTATATTTAATGCATGGTAAACAAAACAAATGAAGCTTTTGACGTTACGAGCTAGTTGAAATTACACAGCAAGCCTTTGTATTTTTTTGTGCCCACAGCGAACACTGATTGGGTAAATTTGCAAACCATGTCAAGTAATTTCGCATCAGTTTGAGCCAATCGGAATGAACAAACAAGCACCGCTTGCACCGTTACAAAATCATCGAGCAACCACCACCGCCCCTCTCAGTCTAAACAAACCCCAGGGCTAACACATTAATGACACCAATGTGCTAAATAGACATGGCTTGGCGTACTGTCTGGGGATATTCTAAACATTTTCTTTAACTGTTGGGTGGGATAAATAAACTCCCGTCTGTCGGCGACACGGCAAGCGGGGGTCACACTTTGGTTGTTTAATCTGCTTGTGGGTTTCTGCCGCCGAATTCCTGCGAGTTCTACAAGTGCCGGCTTGCGTTGTCGGCCGTGCACTGAATACGAAGAGTTTGACACACATCCACACGTCGCGGATGAATAACGTGGGAACAGCTCTCGTCGCAAAAACTTGTACATACTCACCGCGCACAGATTTACGTCAATCGTTGCCACGACGCAAAACATTTACACATAAAATATGAGCACTAAAATCCGACGGCTGACGCTCGAGGCGGAACGATTCATTTGTCGATAGTAATCGACTCTTGAGCTCGCAATGCACGCATCTGATCGTGATGCGTATGAAGTCATGCAATTCAGTCATGTATCTTTTGTAAGAAGCAAGTGATTTCTTTGTGGAGGGCAGGAAAAGTTAGGTTGCATTGGGGAGGTACTTAGTGCCCACCTCAAAATCCTCCCCTGCGCATGTTCCGTGGCCCTGTGGTATTATGCGCTCTTTGTAATGAATACAACAGAGTCCTTTGGATGGCGACATTGACGCAGATTTTAGGTTGAATGCAGAGGTGAAGGGGGTGGAGGTGAATCATTCCACTCCCAGTGGACGCAAAAGGGGCAGCACAACTTATGAGGCAACCTTTGTCAAAATCATCTGAACAATAATAATAATGCATATCGGGCATTGTGATTAAATAAATCACCAATAGCTTTCGGACTAATTTATGAAATAATCTAACACTATGGCTAATTTATGGAATATATTAATAGCTTGACAATAAACAACTGAATGCTCCATCACCAACTCAGAATGTCCATGTTCAGCCTGACACCACCGCAATATTTAATCATTTCTCCCCTGTCAAAAAGTATCATTTTACCAAATCACAGCCCTAATTGGTTGTATGCATGTATGTAGAACTTCCGTCGCACCGCACGTAGCTAACCGTGCTAATCAGTGGAGCGCTTTACATACTATCCGCAAGTAAAAGAGTCACTTCGCAATTTCATGAATGATTACCCACATCCTAATGGGCGTATGAAAACGCACGTCCAAAATCATCGTGGAACTGCTCGCGCGTGTAACCCCAAGCCCCCTCCCCCGCCTGCACCGGCCACACGCACTTTGTTGTCGATCTCCGGGTCGCTGTAGTAGCTGCGCAATTTCTCGATGTAGATGTGCGGAGGGTTTTTCACTTGGACTTTCTCCTGCAAATAAACAACGCAGCAAAAACGCTCGTCACATCACAAGCCAAGGCACGCGGAGAACACGGCAATGCTGCGCAGTAACTTGGGATCGAACCAATCTTTTTCCACCACCCCCTGAGAAAAGATTTGTAACCGACGAGCTCAAGTTTGGTTCGAGTGCAATATCCTTTAAGGATGTTTTTCATGACCATTCTTGTTACCGCATTCATACATTAATACGAGCTCAATAAGAATCATCACTCTTTTTGCACGTGTCAAACATTAGCTCATATGTGGAGATCATAATTTATATTTAAATTTGACTCATAATAGAGTATTGTGTAAATATAAATGTGTCATTAACGACACATTTATATTTACGCAATCTAACCCAAAAACCTTGAATGAGTAATAATGGTCGCAAAAGCCTACGTGTTAAATTTGTTACGTGATGCTCATATAACTTTTCAAATGTGTGATTTATGGACATTTACACCAGCAATAGATTATATTATACCAACATGATTGTCGGTGGTCGAGACAAGGGAGGAAACCTGCCCGAGAGGACGTCAACCACAAGGATGGAGCAATGAAATCCACGAGTGTGCATTTGCATGGTTGGACCTTTCCATAGCAGGACTAAGATAAATGGCAACGGCTAAGGGAATACTTCATCCAGCAGCAGATTGATATTTTATAATACCAGAAAAAGCTGGCCTTCTTCTTAGCCAGCGTTATTATCCCACGGGGACTTTAAAAATCCAGACAGCTGTGGGAATTTAATCTCAGGATCCATGCAAAAAGGCTCAGTGGGGTAAGCGCAATGATTTCCAAACCATTCAACCGTCCAACATGACTGCTCACTGCGATTCAGTTTTGTCAGGATCACAGACCGCGATTCCTTTACTCGTATGGGCTTGCCACCCGTGGCGTGAAATCTAGCTGCCCAATTATCAGGGCAAGGAATTCAACACAGACCTTTTATCTTTTAAGCCGCAGAGCGTTAAGATGTTCAGGAGGTGGACAGTGCTGGCCATCTCCCAGCGGAATGTGTGAAATTTTGGGAATTTTCCAAGCACACTGAAGGAAACTGGAAAGAGCATTTTGGATTTAATTGTTTCAACAGATGAAATGGTTTCCTTTTCTGTCCGTTAAGTTGTCTAAAATTGTAATGTAGGTCACGTTTAAATAAATTATATATAAATATACACATGCCGAGCATAAACGAATGTGCCCCATATTGTCAGACATTGGAAGCTAAGTGGTGTTGAACCTGTGTCGTAGATGGGATGGGAGACTGCCTGGAAAAGTGGTACTCATTTTATTGATCCCAGGGGGATATAAGGCAGAGGGACGATACATCACCGCGATTCAACTTACAATCGCCGTGTAGAGAATCATATTAATGTCCATTCGCACCTCCGATTAGCACGGTTTGCTACGTACGGTGCAAAAGAAGTTCAACACACATACATTCGTTCATTCATTCATTCACTATAAATGCAAATAATGTTGTGTGTGAATGGATTATTATTAATCATTATTATTATTATTAATCAGTTCAAATGACCGCTAAAACTATGATCGATTCCACACCCTCCTCAATGGAGAAAGAATATATCATGGAGTAGAATTGTGATCCCAAACTGTGATAATTGAAACAATAGTTGAGGGTGTGAAATGCCAAAAATCAGTACCACACATCATCATCAACCATGATTCATCCACTGCTGGATAAAGTCTTGCCAAAGCCGTTGCAATCTGCCACGGTCCCAAGAGGCAACAATCCAGGCGAGAACCAAAAGACTGAACAAACACAACTGTGTAACGCAATTAGAAACAAACTGAGAATAGAATTCAGAGATGACAACGCGAAAATGTTTTCAAGATGTCACAGCAGCGCCACACAGTAATTAAAACAAAAGTCAAATACATCGATTCCCAATTACCAATGGATACACGTATCCTCACACTATGTTAGTAATCAATTAATAATACAATCGATTGGCTATTTAAGGCCCTCCAAAGGATCTCATTGAAGGTGACAACAAATCTCAACGTGACTGCGTTAAACCGACTGTATGAGGAAACGGCGTGAAGTACTGTCCCCGCGTCTAATCAAGCAAGGTTATAGAGCCGGGCGAGATTGGCAGCAGAAGGAAGTGGCCCATAGCGATTAGAGCTCCGATGTGGCAACAGCCCTTCATTGTGGAAGTATCTGCAGGGCCAGTGAGTGGAGAAGAGCGATATGCTGCATGGGCCACCACACCCCTCTTACTGCTGCGCATAGCCATGACCCCCCACAGCAATCGGCCACATCCTGAACAGAAAGTCCCCCTCATGCACGGAAACAATGACCCCCACTGATGTGCGACGGGAAAAACCGGCAGAGAGAGCGAGAGAGCGGGCCAGGGGAAACAACAAATAAAGAAATAACCGTGGTAATTATTTTATAACTCGCTCGGCGTTTGCAGCCAAAGGGAGAGAGCCGCTATCTCGGCCGCTCAGACACGTCGAATGTTTCCGTCGATAAGCCGTCGCGGGGCGCATGGGCAGCCGCTACGAGCACCGTGCGGCCAGTGGCGGCCGGAGCGTGATTCGATGAAGACTCGCGTGACAAGCCGAGATGCTGCGGGCGTCGCACAATCTGCGTTTCGCAAGCGCGCCGCCGAGCAATTAAACCATTCGCGCCGTCTCACGTCGTCGTGCCCGGCCCCCCCCCCCCCCCCCCCCCGCGAGCTGCGGCTGAAATTTGACCTGCGACTTTTACAGCTCGTAAACTGTTCTGCTAATTGGCTGTTAAAAAGCCCGAGCTGAAATTCTGGCAGCGAGTGCCATCGATACACACACGGGCCAGTGCATGTTGTGAGCTGCGTGTGGTGGCAGCATATGTGTGTACATTGAACTTATTTCGTACCGTACGTAGCAAACCGTGCTCATCGGAGGTGCACCTTGGAGGTAAGGGTTGGTGGATCAAGTGAACTTTGGAAACTATCAAACCTGAAGAAGTGGGCAGGAGACGGCTGTACAGCAAGTGGGCTCTTGAATACATCTGTGCGGATAATTGGAAGGCACTCTGGTTTCTTCCCACAATGCTCTTGTCAATGGAATTGGCCAACCACCTCATTGCAGGACCATTCAGAAAAAAAGTCTCGCATCTTATTAAGGATTTCCTCATTAATTACAGGACATTATTCTCATTAAATATGGACCTCATTCAGTCTATTGGCCTATTGCCCTGTCTTACTTGAGAGACATCAGACAGTTACAAAGTGGAACCTTTAATGACCATGATGACTAATTTCTAAATCCTTCATTGGGCACTGGGACAGTACACAACTCGTTAACCACATGCTTAAGGGGATGTCCGCATGAAAGCATTTTGCGCTTTCATCAATGGATGACATCGTACGTGTGACATTCCCACATACACGAGAGGGGAAAGGGGTGACTCACTATTGTACTTTCCGTGTTATCAGTAAAGCCAAGTACAAATGTTTCCTTTTCTTTTCCAAGCATGAGTCACATTTACTTTGTTCTATGCCCATATAAATGTCACGAACCCCAATGCGATATAAATAAACAAGACACTGTTGTAATGATTAGTAATTTTTAACACTTTCCAACAAGGTTGAAATAAATTATGCATTAGCTCTATCCAGCTGTCTGTATGGGGGGAAAGACATTATAAGATTATCCCAAATGAAATTTTTTTTATTATCATGCTCCGTTGCTACTAAGGACTTACCCTTTCGAAAATCGGCCGAAACTAGGGCAAACAGGACTATTTGTAAACATGTTAACACACGTTTTCCCTAACAGCTAACCGTCGGCTTCCGTACCGCATGTTCGAAACCTTTACCATAATCTATGCGTGGCATCATTTTTCCACCTTATCATTGAAATCAGTCAAGTGGCTGACCTCAGGTACCCGTGACGTGGGTCAAAAATAGGTGGTGCAAATCCCGGGAGGAATGATTGGGGCCACTTGACCTGGACATCCGGCGGCAGGTAAGGGTTTGGAACGCAGAGAGTTGCCTTTCAAGTAGAGCACCCCTTCAAGCCGGAGAGAAAGGCTTTTAGCGTCCAGAAGGAGGTGGCCCCCATCACGAGCGAGCATTTGAAGATGCTTGGCGGCCAGTGACCTGGAAAATTAACCCATAAGGGAGGCTGCATCGATGCATACTGCCCCTCCTACACACGCACCGGCGATAACCCGTGCCGATTTAGCAACCGTAAAAAGGCAGTGGGTATGCCGGATGACAGGAGCAACCTTTGTTCGCAGTTTGTCAATACCCAAATGTTTTTGTGAAGCAACGGAATTTGTTTTGTAATTTCTGTGAAAATATTTGTCATAATTATAACTGTTAACTCCGTAAACCGCAATATGGGATGTTTCCGTGGTTAATTGGTTGTCGCTGGCTCGATTTAGTCACCTGGCGTGGCAGTTGAAACAATGTCCAGGTTTCTTAAATGCCCTCGCTGCCTATGTCCAACCCAGCAGTATAAATGGCTACACCACAGTTAATCAATACACAAGTTGTATCTGGTGCGGTATTAACTGTGGGTACTGTCCACCACTTACATTATTTCAAGAAGAGTAGGACAATTGAGATGAACTCTCTAGAGCTCCCTCGAGTCAAGGCCCTTCCACCAGCAATGGCATAATAAAGCAATGCCAGGGCTGTACCTTCACCAGATTTTAAACCGCAATATATGCCAAAGGAAATGCGCACTTTTTTGTAGCGTTGAATAAAACTGGCCGAGCGTGTTTCTCGTTGGGACTTTGCCCAAGGGGGTGGGGGTTTTCTGCTGCACGAGTCCCCTTTGAAGCACCTCGCGCTCTTTCCCCCCCACCCTCCCTAAAAAAACGACGCACTGCAGTCACTTGTTTGGGCAGCCACCGTGAGCTGGCCAAAGTGCCCGCACATTTCACTCCGCACATTTCACTCCTCGACACACAATCTCACAACTAAGCCCAGCCCGGGGGGGGGGCGTCCTTCAATTGTGGCACGCCTTCGACCATTCAGAGTAAGAGCCCTCAGGTTAGCCAACACGTTTTTGTGCAGAATGCATTGTTTTCAATCCCACTTAAATTGGATCATTTTACACCGCAGCAAAAAAGTTAAATGTTCGCCGCGCTCAAGCGACAATTGTGCCGGCCATGGATATTTAGAATGGCTGAATACACAGCACAGCACAACCCGTGATGCAATACAGTGCTGCCGCGGGTGATGTTACACTTCATTTCTTGGGCAGCGTTAACACGTGTGTACCAGTTGGCATCCGCTTGTTGTCTGGATACAGTTTGTTCTCACGAGCACCGATCTGTGTCATGCATGACCCACTTACAATACAAGCCATGGGTTCTTGAGTGCCGTAGGATTACATGTGGCTAAATTGCCAGCGCGACCTCCAACGCCGAGTCGAAGTCAGGATGCCAACAAACACTTTGTTGAGCTATGCTGCGGGCTACACTTTGGTCAGAACCCTACTCGGCCAACAGAACCACTGGCTGCATTCCAACTTTAACCCCAAATTAAACGAGCCAGTACAGACTGGGAAGATGGCTCTATACACGGCTCCATTCCAGCTTTGAAAAAATAAATAACTCATAAGCATCAACTATGGTGCGTGGGGCATGAAAACTCCCACGCACATTCCAGAAGCCCCATTTGTCTCGAATATACAGTAAATGGAATTGTCTTCAAGGTTGCGTAATCATCAACAAAAGGAAACGTGTTTCTTTACACTGCCCTACAAATGCTCCAAGGCAGTGCTTGGCAAGGACACAGCCTAACCAGAGACAAGGCAGACCTTGGTTTGTGCACACGGGTTGTGGTGGTACATGCCGGAAACCCGAGGACTTGGGAGGCTAGAGTTGGTGCACAACGCAGAGGTGGAACCACAGTGTGAGACACACACACACACCCGCGTCCAGGTGCAGGAGGTCCCTTGTGGGGGGCAGTACAGCAAGTAGGTGTCTGACCCCCATGTATGGAATTTGTGGTGCTTGCCCCTCACATTGCGAGTAAGGTTTTTCTCCCAGCACTGCTGGTTTCAAAGCGCAAAATATTCAACATCCTGAGATAAATGAGTGATGAATGCTGAGATGCCACGAGACCGAATGTTTGTTGTATTCTAACACCACTGGGCATCAGCAATTCTGAGATGGTGCATATGTCTGCATTGACATACACATCAGAAACATTGGCAATTTTTTTACAAAAAGATGAATTTTTTTGCAGAACATATACCATCAACGCATATGGTTTACCCATAACCTTGTACAGGTAAATTACATTTTCAGGTCCATACGGCATACAACCGTTTTAATATGGGCAACATTATTTTTTTGTCTATTTGTTTGCGTTTCTCCCTTGTGATGGAACTTTGCAGAATGAACGTTGAGATTTGTAAGTGCACGGGGTGACCAATAAGGTCTGAACTGGTCTGTAATAAGGCAGGGCACTGATAAGGGGTTGTTGACAGGTATGAGAACACCTTGATAAAAAGGGATGACAGCCGGTGGACAAGAAAAACGATGGAGTGGCAAAAAGTCTACCCACAATAGATGGAATGGCCGATGAAACAGACGCTACGTGGATCAATCTTGATTTGAAGCTTTCGTGACTGCAGGAATCCATACTCATTGGTTCTTTCGGTAAAGTCATGTAGGTAGAAAAAAGGTTGTCCCACCTGATGACGATTGCTTGTGTTGTGATCGAAAACGTCGTGATCTATTACACGGGTCAACAAAAAAAAAAATTTCTGGCCTGGACTTTTGCAGCTGTTTTGGACTAACTTCAGGGTGCTGATTCCAAATCTGATCTCAGATTTGCTCTATCACATCTCATTTTTATGCTATCGGCATACCCCATTTTCATTGATTTTACCCGAAATTAACTCTGTCACTTATGATTGCAAGTTGTTGCGAGTCAGCGACTGCTTTAGTGTTAAAATATGGTGCTGTATTTTTAGGATAGTGTGTTTATAATATCATTTTATGTAGATATCCACATTTATTTAATATTTTTCTTCTGCAGTTTTTATTGAAAATGCAATATTTGATATCTCAAAAACCTGATGTGATAGACAAAAACTGATGCCAGATTTGGAATCAGCACCCCAAAATTACCTTAAAACCATGACTTTACCAAAAGAACCAAAGCTAAGTGGATCGTTGCCTCGCACAAAACTGTGTGCTTGGCGACAGCTTGGGGAGACCTTCATCCGGTGTCGACTGCATCATGACCGATGATGATGGGGGGCATCACTTTTGGTTGTTTTATTCAATTATATTCGGCTCGCCTTCCCGCTCACCTTGTCGCGGATCAGCTCCCACTTCTTCTCGTCATCGTACTGACGCAGGAGTCGCGCCTTGTCAGGCGGCAAATTCATCGAGCTCTGCAATGAACACAAACAACAAAACATCAGGAACGGCATCCGTGTGCTCAATGCCGGCTCTCTCAGGTAAGTTTGGGCCCGGAAGGATCCCTTTGGGCAACTCATCAAGCGAATGAGTGAAATGCTCGGCAAGGGAGCCGAGTAGCTTTATTGGCCAAAAGAAAACTGACGAATATAATGTAATTAGAATGGTACACAGATTTCCTTTAATGAATTCAAATGCAAAACCAGAGCCTGTATGATCTCAGCTGATACAAATCCCCACCAAAGGTAGATGTGCCAATGAAACGGAAAAAAGAGGGGTCAAGAGTCTGGTTTGGAGGTGCAAAAGTGCCTTGTGAAAACATAAAGAATTCTTTCCCTTGGGAATGCGAATTTTATTGAGAAGGCCGACCCGTGGTGTTTGGAGCGTGTTTGTTTTTGATTCCCCATCCTCCTCCACGCGGCCACACCCTGGCAGACCACCCCTCTTCACTTACCCCCCCTCATCCCCTCACAATGGCAGCGGCTTTCCCCATCCTCTTCTCTGGACTTTTCATTACCACCTGCTACTGCAATTCACCCAGATTACAGGCTAATAGCCATGCAATAAAATCTGGCGCCGCCACCCCCCCACCCCACAGAGCTTGGAATTTTTGGAGTGGAAGAGCTTTTGATCTTTGTTTTCATGATCAGAATCAGAATTATTTATATTGGAGGAATCCGATGAGATATGAAGCTCTTTTTCACAGATATACAGTAGGGGCGGGTAAGAACGTTACAACAACAAACAACACAAAAACACGATAGGAGTGCCAAGTCGAAGGAAGGTAAACAAAGCACCCAAACGCATACAAATAAAACTCAACCATCCACATCCTACCAGACAAAGTCCAATGAGGTATTAACTTATTTTTCCAAAGCAACTTCGCCACAAATGACAGCTCAACAAAGCGGCTTATCATTAATTTCGGTATATTGTATTTTGCTTTGTTACTTATTCGCCCAAGTAAAATGTTTAGTTTTTCTTGAGTCTTGCTTACGATGTTTTGTGTTTAATTTAAAGTTGTGCAATAGCATTCTTATGCTCGTATTTGCCTTTGTAACCCAGGCCACCATTGAAAAAGGGTTGTGTAGTCTCAATGGGTTCTTACCTGCTTGAAAGAAGAAAAAGCAAGTGATGAATGATGGTCAAGAATACGGAATGGCAGTCAAAGAAATGGAACGCATCTGACAGGACGTCAAGCAAGGAGGCGGAGTGATCAAATCAGCTTGTGTGCATGTGCTCGGCAGATTATTACATTAGAGGATTGTAAAAGATTGCGACATTTTGGGAGGCACCGATCCAACTGTGGATTAATTAACCATGGCTGATGACTAGGAAATAACGAATTAATTAATTAATGGATGGATAGATAGTGGGGGTCCTGTGAAACCAACCCTCTTATATGACCTTGCCTAATATATCAGTCAAAAAGAATGTGCTTTGGTGGGCGAGTGTTTTTCCTTTTGAAGAGAAGTCCCGAATTTACATTCCAATCCGTCCCCGGCGCTCGCTTACAACAACAGACACACAGTGCCACCGCCGCAGTCTCAAAGGGCTCTCTCATCTTCACCAGCCGGTGGAACCAAAACACGACAAATGAATAAAGAAAAAAAAATACTCGCAGTCTTTTTGTTTTTGCAAAGCTACCAGAACACGTATATATACTTTTGCTTTGCGCAAGCTTGAAGGCAAAACATTCCACGTGGTGCATGGGCATGATTTCAAAGGCTGTGCGTCGACATGGCATGCCAGGCCTTGCAGGATCGGGCCACGAGATGTAATCTGCGCAAAACACCTGCAGGTGAGGAAACGTGGGCCAGCGAGGCTGCGTTCAGGGCACCGAGAACCACTTCCGTGGTCAGGGCCACCGCCCAATACAGTCACCCAATACACAGTCTGCCAAGGGCCCGAGTTTTAAATAAATAAGTCACCTGGATAATAAAGAGGCAGATGTGCAACTTAGCGGATGAAAACAAAACAACTTTTGCTTCGCGTAAGTGGAGCTCGGCATGCCTGCCAGGAGCTGGGCGTGCGGCACACGCCTGCAATTAGGGACATTTGAGACAGTGGATGATTGATGGCTAAAGTTTGCGGAACTGCCAGACGCACTGGGCTGCGCGTTGGCCGAGCACTGTGGCAGTACAACGGAGGGATTGTGACCCCATCCGAGTGGTTATTTGAGTGTTATCACCTTGTACGTTACGGATTTTATCCAGGTATTATTTTTTTGATTAATACACCCCTCACTCAATAGCCTCCTAAACTGAACTGGTCAAAACTTTCGCAATACAGGACTCTCGTGAAAGAATCTTGGGGACTCAGTAACGCAAGCTATCCTGCATGAATAAATTACATTATTATGATGATAAGCCTGAGGAGTGTGGCAGAGTGTATAGCGCAGTGCGCTATGAACCCAGCAACCCGAGTTTTATTCCTGACGATGGCTAACATCAGTGGTAAGTGATATCTGAAGCGGTCCAGGTTCCAACCTTCACCAACTCCCGTGACTTTATCCAAAAGCAGGTTAAGAAAGGCTAAAAATAATCGTTTGTATTTTATTATGAATCAGTGTGTTTTTATTAGGTTAGCCATGGGCATAATTTGTTTAAGGGTACTGCACAAGTTTGCTAAAAGAAAGACCTTCTCGAGATTAATTCCTTTTCTGACGGCTCTGCGGTCTGCGTGCACCTGTAAACACATCAGTGCGTGTGCATGCTAAGGCAAGTGCCTTTGTGAAGGTATGCACACCTGAATGTATTCACGTAGTCAGTTTGAGCAAGTATGTTCATGAAGGGAACGGTGGCGCAGTGTATACCACTCTGTGCTATGAAGCCGGCGAACTAAATTTGAATCTCGACAATGGCCATCAGTGGCGAGCGGTATCTGAACCCGTCCTGTCCATCCTCTAAGTCGACTCAGCCTTAAATGAATACCTGGTGCAGTGTCTAAGCATCAGCACAAGGGAGACAAAGGCAGCCGGGAGTGGTGCTGGCCTGCCACATCCTCGTGTGCCATGCCAGCCTTAATAGGTGACTGCTAACAGCAGTTGTCTCAACCATTTATGGAGGCTACATGGAATATCTTTGTCTATACGGAAAGATTTACTGTAGTGGTCGTTGGAGCAATGCCCTACAACCTCAATGACCTTGGGTTCAACTCTGGAACATGCACGACACTGGAGTCTAATTGGAATACTGTATGACCAAAGCCTCGACCTTCAAAACTTCAAAATTAGACCAAATAAAAGTGCCATGAATGAGACGACTTTACACATCACCCAATCCTCAACCGTGCTGGCCTTCATAGGTAATTGCAAACAACACTTGCTTAACACATGTACATGGCCCTTTTATTTCAAAATAAGTTTGGTGCGGACTGGCAAAACAGGATAACGTTTACAATCCACACTACCTGATATAGTATCCAAACCCAATCATAAATACTCTGCATACTGTTTCAGTGAGAAGTACACAGTTCTATATATAATAATCTTAAACCGTGTGAGACGAAGGTTAATCGCGGTGTCAGTGATGTCACGTTACATTTGCTACTAGGCATGTAAATATTTGGGGAGGGAGCAGTGGCACAGCAGTTAGAGCACTGTGCCATTAACCCGATAGGGGAAGTTCGATTCCCTCCCATGGCTAACATAAGCGGGGAGTGACGTGCAAATTGATCCTGGCTCATTCCCTCCACCAATCCGTACTGACCAGTCCTGTCCAGTGCAGTCAAGTAGGGTCAAACAAACCCCAATGCCAATACAGCATCCCGCCGTTGATTGAAAAAGGCCTGCAGATGTAAAGATTTCTCATTAACCCCCCTACCATTCCCAATTATTCAAATTATAGTCGTCAAGATGTGCATAAAGGCCTCCCCAAGCCATCACCATGCCTCATGGTCCTGCGACACCACTATCCATCCCACTCCTGCATATTAACCCATCTCATGGCTCCATCTACACGATGGTCTTCTCAGGTGCTTTTTCCCCTTTGGTTGCCATTCCTAACACACAAATTGAAACCAAATTCATTCTTACGTGCACAATTAAACGCATGTATCATAAGCTTAAGAGGAGATGTGAGCCGAAGCATCGGTGAATGCTTATATACGTTGGTGAGCGGGTGCGATAGGTATCCAACTCTGCGCAAAATGGATCAGTGGCTGACTTTCTGACGTCTTAAGAATCTTTATCTGCGCTGTAACGTGCAGGCAGACACAACCCATAGTCACACGCACTGACACGCACACACACACAAGCCGACTTCAATAGTCTCCTATGTATGAAACACCCACTCGAAAATCCACTTTCCTCCCATGCAAAATCATAACAAGCAAGGCCATTATTTTGTAAGTGATCGTAGGACCAAAGGCTATTTTGACGCACATTTATTTTTTTTGTGAGCTTGGCATTAAAGGAACTCAAAGTCCGCTTGTGCCGTTTGCTAATTGAAGAATGCATAACGCTCGCAGCACAAAGTGATGTATTATTACGGTTCGTAAAAATCAAACCTCGTCTAACTAGCGTCACTAACAAGCACTGCCTTGTAAGTGAACATCATACAATGCTAAGATCTTGGACGATGGCCCTTGTTTTCAATGAGAAAATTGGGAGGATGGCAAAGCAGAAGGTGATCCACTTATATACTCAAAGCTTCTACATGTATCCCACCAATCTAAATACAAGTGGATATTACAGAGCTACTTCTGAGATTCTTTCAAGTGACCTATATTCCGAAAGGTAGAGGAAGCACTTTACCACCTGCACTGCCAAGAAGAATATTCGTCACATGACAGTAACATGAGTGGAGTGAACGAATAACGGTTCCCATCAACAGCGGGGCTGCGAGTTAATCATCACACACATCTGGAAGCCTCAACAGCCAGTATCATCTCTCACTATGCTCACAAAGTGGGCAATTGGGTTCAGTAGGCCACTGCCATCCTCCCACAACCCACCAACAATAGCGCCCAAGCCCTGCGAACATCAAACAGCAGAGTTCCCCATCCACCGGCTACGAACACAAATGGCTTACAAGCTTGGAGCAAAAGAGCGATGAATTGTACAGGCATATAAATTTACCCCCGCTAATGTTCAATTAGTTACTACTGCGGGGCCGTGAGAAGTTGACAACAGCTTGGGGCAGCTTGCATTCAGCAGTGGACTGAACATGGCTGACGATGAAAATGTATTATTTTTATATTCCCCAAAACAGCAAAGCCCTCTTCACAGCAGCAGCCTTTCTGTGTTGTCATGCCTGCACAGTTTGCCAAGTGCACACTTAGTCCGAATAATCAGAAACATATACACAAACAAAATCGAGTGATGATACACAGAGAAAATGTGATTGCATCAGGGAAATGCAAACTTTGCTGCACAGCGAAATGGAACCGCTTCAGAGAAATTAAAGCCACAACTTCCACACATGCAGTGCACTGTAAATCCACAGAGTATTAAACCCAAAGCCCTTTAGAATCTGATGAACTTATGGCTTTTCTTCAAACAGAGATACCAGACCTTGGCAAGCCGTTTTCACTTGCCCACTCTGACATACCGTCACGTTTATTGCACAGTGGTTATTGTTATTTTCCTGTGATGCCACACAAGTAATCGTACGCAAGTCACACCAACAGTCACCGAAGAGAAATCGCGTGACGACGATAAGACAATGCTTTTTCAGGAGGTTTCCGCTCGAGAAAACTGACCAACTCCATACTGAATGTCAAGAGGTGAAAGTATTTGTTCTCTACTGCCAAAGGCAATTCATGAAATTGTCGCGATTCGTTATTGTGAATCAAATCAAGAAAAACCTGTGTTTTAATGCTGTGGTGAATGCAGAGGCAGACCACTATTTGCTTCAAGGATCACGTGACCCCGTTACATGAGACATGTAAATAAAAAACATGGAAAAAGTCTTAAGACCCACTGACGATTTCCTGGTTCAATAATTGGCATCATTATTATTATAAAGTACTTGGTTACAAGGCATGTTGCCTCACCTGCCATAAAATAAAAACCTGAAACTAATTTACAACTATGAATTTGTCCAGTTCGGTTAGGAATGGATGCGTAAATGGATTTGCTTCCATCAAACCTCCTGTGGCCAGGCCTTAGGGTGAACTCTAAAACTGTCTGGAAATATAAATGTATAATTATGGGTCTTTCAGTACACCTCTGTATTTAACTAATCTAAATCCGCAGACCAGCACAACCATTTTGCATGAAATCTGCAAGACAAAACAGACTGGTCTGAATACACAACTCGCACACAAAGCAGCCAGAGAATGAGGACCGAGACAGACAGACAGATCGATTCCTATAAGTCAAACAAGATGGGGTCCTTTTTCAGACAAAATGTATCGGGTCTTTCAATTAAGTGAAGACACCGCTTGGCTTCACTCAGATGCCTTGAATAGCCATCATGTGCATCCATCAGCATACAGTTACCCCAAAACCTTTAGGGTCCCATCAACCAGCTCACATTCCACACCAAGAGAGCCGCCACCCATCTAATAATGGGAATCGCATTGTAAGACAGCCATTGCATTGTTTCCCCCCCCCTCCACACATCCTCAGACAATCACGGGAGAGTCCAATAATTCCCAAACCGCAGTGTGGGAGGAGTTGTGTTTCCAACACAGACAAACGACGACAATTGAGCAATACAGGAAATCCTTAGTCACATTTGGTTCCAAGGGAAGATGAGATGTTAATGATGTAACCGTTCTGACTCACTCAAGACTTAAGGCATTATATACACTTTTTTTTTGTGCTGCTGTAAAGATGCAATACACATCGACACGAAGGCAAGAATATTCTTCCGTCTCAACAAAGGCTCAGCCAGTGCTCCACTCTCCAGAGGGGGATTTGAACAAGTCTGGCAAAACGATCACGATAATTCAGGTCATGGCTTCTCGCACACAGGGAGCTAACTCTAGCGAGTGATATCATGTGATTCTCAACATCCACTTTGCGGGACACGGCTTACTTTGTTAATTCCCCCTGCAGACATTACCGGGTAGCTGCGGGAATTGAACTGCCAACTCCAAACAAAACGACCCTGTGACAAGCACAACCTCACTTGCCAGGCCACCCAACTGCTCAGCGCTTACACACACAACCACACATTTTTATTTTTAAAAACCCGCACTGCACTTTCTAACGGCAAATTCAACCGGCTTCAAAATGCCAGTCGTTACGCGCAGTGGTATTATCAGGGCCAACTCTTACCGCCACAAGGTGAAGTTTTATCAGTCATAACAATGCATCGCATTTATTTATCCTGTGGCAAATTTTCTGACTTTGTCATTTCAGGGGAAGCTTAAGAATCTCCAGAGGCTGCGCTTGGCAGCCTTGCGAAAAGCGGAGTACCCCCGCCCAGCTCCTTCTACAATGCTTGGGGTTCGCGCGAGGTGAGGATTCGGCAAGCGTTAGCATCACAAGCACTGCTATTGCATGCGACACTTGAAAATACATCGTGGTCCAAGACAACGATCCGCTGTGTACACATTATCAGACTGTTAGGGCAAGTTCTGGTCAGTGAACACCTGTGAAGGACTGCTCAGTGAATGAGGGTATGCTTTGGGCAGCACCACTCCCAGATGGTCATCTAGACATTTAAGGCCGAGTCAACCGAGGGGAGGCCCAGAAACGCCACTGCAGTTAGCCATGGCCAGGAATTGAATGCTGATCGCTCGGCTCAAAGCGCAGTGCTCAATGTCACCGCTCCCTACATATGCGTGCATAGACAAAGACACCACCATATAGACTGTTGGGGTAAGTTCCGTTAGTGTTTGTTATCAGATGGAAGCTCACACAGCACACACGTGGATCCAAAAAGTACCTTTTACTTGGTGACAACTGGATCAAGGCGGATATGCACGCAGGACGTGTAACATTATTTACATGCATGACAATGTATAATGGCATGAACGGGCACACAAAACCAGGACGTGCACACCTAAGCTTTCATACACATGCAAATTGCACATCCCTGCAAGCGGATTTTAAAGGTTCCACTAAGCTGGACAATAGATTTAGTCACTGCTTGAGGGAGTAACCTTGCTATTGGGCCCTAGGTCTCCATTAGAAATTAAGTAGGCTTTTTCACCTAGTTGTTGGATGAGCCTTTAAGAATTTGCATCTCAATCTCAAAAGCACTGACCAGAAGAACTCCAATAACATTGGCCTTCCAGACACTACAGATACACACAACACCTTAAGAGAACACCACAATGGAAGTGCAATACACACAGTGAAGGTCCTCCATAAACTGCATGGACCTCGCGCACCATGGCAGTCACAAACACACTTAGGGTCTCATGAACCTAGAGGGTCTAACACTCACACAGCCCATACGGGACTCACACAAAACACAAGTAGCTCGCACACCAGAACACCCTGAAATACACCTTTGAATACACACCTTAAAAAGTTATCACGAACACCACAGGGTCCTAGCATGCACCATAAGGATTTTACACGTACACCTTAAAAGGTATAACACCATGAGACTCTCACATATACAAGAAGCTTTCATACACACCGTAATGGTCTCCCACACATCTCTTAAAGGTGTCACACTATCTTGAGGATTTCACAATGTTTAAGGCCTTCACAACACACAGGCCAAAGAGGATGTCACACACACACACCTTATGAGCTGTCACCACGAAATCCTGACATTCACCACAAGAAAGGGTTAACGCGTAGGCTTTCGCGACCAATATTATCCATAATAGAGGGTTTTTTTTCAGGTTAGAACGTGCAAATATAAATACATGTCGAGTCTCAAAGAAACCACGATGCTGTCTCACACACTCACACACCACATACAGCTTCTCACCAGGACTTGCGAGAATTTGTCTTCTAACTCGCCGGGCTCGGGCATGGGCAGGGCGATGGGCATGGCATGGGACCTGAGGTCGTGGCCCACGCGGCCTTGCGAGCTGTTACTCAGCCCCATGGCGAACGAGATGTGGAAAGCTGCGACACACACACACACACAAACCGCACACAGCACGTGACAATTAGTAAGTACAAGTATAGATTTAAAGCTTTCGTGACTGCAGGAATTCATCTTCTTGGTTCTTGCGGTAAAGTCACGTAGAAGGGAAATAATAAAATAGTAATACAATTAAAATAAAAGATATTAAAATACAATTCTCACTATTTTATTATGGGTTTTTTTTTTATTTCCCTTCTACGTGACTTTACCGAAAGAACCAAGAAGATAAGTACAAGTAGTTCACAATGCTTCACCGATCCACTGCTGGCTTAACCAGGTCGGTTACATTTCACCATACTTCGCTGGTCGAGTGGTGGGGAAGGGGGGTGCAAGGTAGGAGGTCACACACACAAGGACCGGTTCATAGATTCGTCAATGAAGTCAGCAGTGGCAGGGAATCGAACTTAGGATGCAGAACGCCAACAACTGCGTCACCCCCCCCCCCACCCGCATTAACAGATGTGTTATCGATTACATTTAAAGTACAGTACTATACTCCTGAACGATTATGTTCAGCGATTAACGTTATTCAAGATAACATGTGCGAGAGGAGCGGTGGCGCAACGGTTAGCGCACTCGGCTATGAATCAGTGGCGAGAGATGTCTGTGAAGCGGTGCCAGGAGCATCAACTTCACAAATAGGCATTGACCAGCGTGGTGAAGTATGGTCAAACAAGCCCCCGTGGCCGAGACGGCGTGCATTGAGGTCTTCAGTCTAGCGGTGGATAGACCAAGGGCTTGTACACTGCAGAATCAATTCGAATATAATAAGACAGCGCAGTAAAAGAGCTTAAATATAGACTTGTCATAAGTAATAGGCATTAATCAAACACAATACAGAACACGTTATGTATATTAACGCACGCGGGTTTGTGCTCCAGCAGCATCCTAAGCACACAACTTGCACATCACATTTAATGGAGCGATAAAATCTGTAACAAAAATATAACCTACGCGTATTTTTATACCATCACGTTAATAAAATCCAGAGAGAGGCCCAAGTTAGTTGTAAGTCAATAGACAAGTTAGCAACGTGTGTAACGTTTAGAGGACACTGTTAGATTAGATCAAAGTAAATCCCACACTTGTTCAAATGAAGCACGCAGTGCTATTAAAGAAGAGGTTTTATTAAGCGAGAAGTTCTCGACAGCGGAGTTAAATGTAGTGGAGTTGATTGTGGTGGAGTTCAATGATTGTGGTAGAGTGAAATGAATGTGGTAGAGTTAAATGTGGTGGAGTTGTTGAATAAATGTGGTGGATTTGAATGTGGTAGAGTTCATCAATTCGACAGAGTTAAATCAATGTGGTAGAATTGAATCAATGTGGTAGAGTTAAATGTGGTAGAGTAGAGTTGTTGAATAAATGTGTTGGAGTTGTTGAATAAACGTATTCGAGACCCACGTGCAACTCACTCGAAACTCAACACAGCAGTCGCAGCAAATACATCCCGTGTGCCACCGCGCTCGTCTGTAATAAATAAAAACGCCACCGGGCTTGAGGACGAGTAAGAAGAAGGAGGAGGAGGGGACTTTCCTCCCTCTGATTATTCCCCTATTTTAAATGTAATTTATTAATATTATTACTGCTGCCGCCGCTACTGCCGCTGCTGTTCTGCGGGAGCTGTGGGCGGGAAACGCGGATGAGGAGGGGGGTGGGGCGGGGGTGGAGGGGGGTGGGGCGGGGGTGGAGGGGGGCGGGGCAGGGGGGGGACTTTACCACGTGGGCGTCTTTCCACGCCCCCTATCCGGACGCCTATTCGGCCATCTTGAGTGAGGGTGAACAACAACAACAACAAAAGGTATTAATCGTATATCGTTTTATTTTTGTAATGAAGCCTCTACTGTGTTAATATTTGTGTTTGTTATTGACTGCGCGCCCGTTGCTGATGTAAACTATTGAGTGTTTATTTTAATTTAGTAAAACGTATAAATAATGTAGTGATGTCATCAAGACTCGACTATTAAAAGAGTGTTTTTCCTCTACCTAACATGGCCGCCCTGTATACCATATATGGTCAGGCCACGCCCTCAACATCCGCACGTATTTGTAATACGAATATTAATTAGGGGCGTGGCTTGTTGATCATGAATATTAATGAGGGGCGTGTCTCGTTGATCGTGAATATTAATTAGGGGCGTGTCTCGTTGCTCATGAATATTCATTAGGGGCGTGTCTTGGTGATCATGAATATTAAGTAGTAATGCATAGTAATGACGCGAATTGATCAATTGAAGATGATCACCACGTTACCAGTGAACAAAGTGAAACGCGCTATGCGTTCAGGGTTAGTGGTTTGTCGATCCACTGCTGGATGATGACCGTACTTCGCCAGGTGTTTTATTAGTTTATTATTATTATTATTATTTTGACGACCCCAAGTCGCTCTTACAGATGAGGCTCATCTCGACCCCTTGAGTTGGCATCTGGGCAAACAAATTCACTTGAAACTCGAATTCTCTTTGCTCCCTTCCACATCGCCTCACACGCCTCGAACAACCTGGCACGCACGATTGTCTGCCCAGTTAATTCGCAAACCATAATATTAACTTAGAGAAAAGGGAATAATCAAAATTATGCAAGCGTTTAAAAAGGGAAAATTCAATGCTGACCCAAAAGAAAAACCAGAAGTAGAAGAACAAGAAAAATTGAAGAAAGTTTTCCCCAATAAGTCTTTGGGTCTCAACAAATGAAAGTGACGACGCGAGGTGTTTTATTTTTGAACGACGGTGCCACAGGGCCCAGATGTTGTGGCCACGAGGTTGAGTGAGCGGTTGGGTCCACCCAACATTGTAAAAAATATTCATATTCTTAGGTTTTTTCGGTAAAGTCACATAGGTAAAAAATAAATAATAGAAAAAATAGTAGAAATAAAATATTATTTGTTTTTATTATTTCTTTTTAACCTACGTGACTTTACCGAAAAAACCTAAGAATATGAATCATTGCAGTCACGAAAGCTTCAAATCTAGAATTAATGGTGACAAATCCCAGTGATTTGGACGACTTTCGCACCGTTACGCAGCCAACATTGTTGAGAGAGAAAGTGAAGCAATTAATCAACAGGAAATGCTCGTGGGGGATGTGAACATGGCCAGTGGTGGAGCAAGAGCGATAGAACGAGAAAGAGAGATGGGGAAGTACACAACCACAACTAACCGGCTCAGTGTTGTAACCACCACCACCACCAGCCCTACGAGAAGGCGGGGGTTTCCAACAGAGTATCCAGAGGAGCTTTGTGTGGAGAAGGAAAGACGAAACTTTGGCACTTGTTCACACAATGAATACATTGCTGGGAAACGTCTTCGTCATCTGCAACTTGCAGCAGCCAAATTTTGACTGAAAATTTTCGTGACTGCAGGAATTCATAGTCTTGGTTCTTTCGGTACGTAGATAGAAAATAAAAATAATAAATTAAAAATTTTATATAAAAATAACATTTGTTTACTTTTCTATCTACGTGACTTTACCGAAAGAACCAAGAATATGAATCCCTGCAGTCACCAAAGCTTTAAATCAAAATTGACACCTTGTCCATGATCTAATCTCACCCGTTCGCCCGCTCTCCTGTGTTCACTCCTTTGCTGCCATTCTGTCGTTAGTCTCGACTCAACACACAAAGTGATTGCCACAAATTGACCACATTACCTTCGCTGATCTCGTCAAGATGCATTAACCATCACGCAAACTCCGGTCATCCTCACAGCAGCGGATTCTGGCTGGGCATCGAACAAAGACGCGTTTCTGCGGCCGTCTGGAACGCTCTTCAATCCGATATTAGGAAGCCTCGATCGGTAACTCATTTATTTAGAACTGCTTTTTGTGTTTAGTTTGTTGTCCTTCCCCCCGCATCTCCGACGAGCACGGTTGGCTACGTACGGTGCGAAAGAAGGTCAACATACATACACACATATATCATCCTTTCTAGCTATGTGTCCTGCCACAGTCGTTAATACAGTATGGGCATCCTTCGATGTACGGAACAGATACGCTCCTAGAAAGTTGTACGTAAAGCGAAATTCCGTATATCGAACCCCACTTTCAAGTTGCCACGTGGGGGAAAGAGCCGAGCCTCTGATAACGCCTGATGATGCCGAATGAAATCCTCTACGAAACGTCGTTCAGCAACGTCGTTTCGATATCCGCCGTCGCACCTTTCAGGAACGCATCTCCGACGTAAACCGGGGTATTGCTGTGTTGAAATCTCCTGGATAGATTTCAATAATAATCACCGGGAGCTCGATGACAATTCCAGTCGAGGCTCCTGGCAAATTCGAAAGGGTTGACAACCCCAACTCCATCCCTGATGGACGCAGTACCGTAATACCGTAGACATAGTAAAAATGTTCCTCCGGGTTTGCTGATAAATCAATTGGCATAGCATCTTTATTTGACTGGCTCTGTCATCAACATTGCCATTACATTTACACGATATGACCAAAAATTATGTAATTTATGAATCAGTTAAAATAATATCCCAAAGCACTCCAACACATTCTTCTGTATAATGTGTATCCCGGTTCACTTTTATCAATGGAGCTCGGTAAACACTATTCATAGACTACTGTGAACGTAGCCTTAAAGTTACTTCCTCTTTAGCACTGCTGCATTGTGCATACCAACGTACCTATAGGGTGGTCAGAACGTTCTTTAAAATGTAATGTATGCTTAGGAACGTTTCTCTTTTGTCTGACTCAAGTGAAGGTGTCAAACTGAACTTCCAGTCTGACAACCAGCCGTGAATGAATGACGCGAACACGTAAATCAATCACGTGCAGTGACTGCTTCGTGTTAGCCCTTGATCAGACACGTTACGCAAGACCACAAGATGATGATGAAGATAATGATGATGACTCGAGCCTACCTGAATTCACGTGTATACGTGGTCGTGACTCATATTCATGGAATCGCGTTGCTACATCGCTCGTTTTGTCAAATTTTCGTTAACAACACAATACCCGCATTCAAGATGAAAACGCATTTTGAATGCCTATGACCAATTCGGCAGGAATGCGGCCCGTCTCGTGAAAGTTCAAACAGAGTTGAGCTTGGACGGTGCTTGAATGACTTACATTTCGCCCTCCAGACAGGATGCAGGAATAGGCGGACGTGCTTACGTGGTGGTAGGAAAAATCCGTGGGGTCAAAATCCATTGTTGTACCGTGTTTCTATGCTCCACGCTTTCACCAACCTGTACAGACCAGCGTGGGAGAGTATTGGGCAAATAAGACCCCATGACCGACACGGCATAGGAATGCCCTCATCCAGCAGTGGGCTTACACACAAGGGCTGAACAACACGTGCGTTGCGAATTATCTGGTTCTTTGTTCACTCCCGGTGTCCTTTGCTTAAACTCACAGGTGATCGATTCTGTACCCAGTTTAGCACGTGGTTGGCTTTCGCGACCAATATCATCCGTGATATCCCGATATTTAAGGAACGAAACAGGAGGATTTCTCCACAAATCTGGCTGTCGCCTGATGAAGCTAATTGCAATTATTGGCGAAACGTCGTACTCAGTTTGAAAATGGTGTGGCTTGGCTCTCCAACACACCGGTGTGCTGTACTAGTACACTACACTATACACTACACTATACACTACACACTAGTGCTGTACTAGTGACGAATTGGCACGTTATGTTTGTGGCAACCCTTACTAGTTGGCTGTGTCGGGTGGTGGCAGGTTTGAACGACACATTTCTATATTTACGCGATCTAACCCAAAAACCTCTATTATGGGTGATACTGGTCGTGAAAGCCTAAGTGTTAAAGTTTTTTTTTGGTTAGATCGCTAAATATAGAAATGTGTTGTTAAACACGCCACCAGCCGACACAGCCAACCAGTAATTACTGCTGGATGAAGCTAGTTGTAATTCTAGATTTGAAGCTTTCGTGACTGCAAGGATTCATACTCTTAGGTTTTTTCGGTAAAGTCACGTAGGTTAAAATAAATAATAAAAACAAATAATATTTTATTTCTATTATTTTTTCTATTATTTCTATTATTTATTTTTTACCTACGTGACTTTACCGAAAAAACCTAAGAGTACTAGTTGTAATTACTCAGATTGTAAATGTTGTGGCTTTGCTCTCCAACACACCGGTGTGCTGTACGAGTAACACATTGGCATGTTCTGTTTACGTGATAAACCTTACTTATTGGCTGTGTCGGGTTTAACGACACATATATTTACACGATCTAACCCAAAACACCCTGTATTATGAATTCTGTACCCGTTGACTCATTAATAATTATGGAATCAGCTCGTGTGCAGCTGATGCTAGGTGGATTATTGTATCGAGATATGTCGACGGCTTGGGGAGGCCTTCATCCAACAGTGGATTGATCACGACCTGATTTTGATGAGGATGCCTCCTATCTTCATTTCGGACAGGCTACTTTGGTGGTGTTGCTACATTCCAATGCATACACAACAACAACAAAAACAAGAACAGACAAATCCGAGAGAAATTACCGAATGAAAAGTTCACCATCATAAGCTTGGCAAGACACCATTTGGTCCCTTAACGCAGAATAATTCACCTGGCAAGCAATTCGCAGCGATGATACACACACTGGGCACTTGAATCTGAAACACAGTTCAGGGTTTCCATCTAGTGGACGTATGTGGTTCATGCAACGTAAAACAGAGCCATGCAAAATTGTCAGTGGTGCTGAGTTGGCAAGTGGGCCCACAATCACAACCAAACACATTCGTCAATTTCTCAAAGGCCTTAAAATTAAAACATAATAGACGACGTTTCGGACACAGGCCCGTCTTCATAGCACATACACAAGTATGAATGCAAGTCAGATCGAAATCTAGTACTGTACAGACGAAGACTCAAATCATAAAGTAGTCGAACGGTTTTTAAAAATGTTTTGACTTATTGTTTTCCTTTTGTCATTAACGTCATGTGTGTCTGTGTATTTCCGATATTATCATCATAGAACGAACAGAACCAGCTTTGAGAAAACTAACGGCACGCTGCAGTTCAACGTTAATGCTGAGACTGTGATCTTCGCCACCGTGCAAATTTACTGCTGAAAAATACAATTGGACAAAATGTATCACCAAGCTGTGCGTACATTTGCCTCCGAAAGATGGGCCATCGCGTGATATATTTTGAAAGATAAATATACAAGAGAGCTTCGTGAGAAAACATCTTAGAGCAGTGAAGCTCTATACTAACTGTGGTGGCAAAAAGTGTATTCTGCCTTCTGTTAGTTAATCATTACTGAAGGCGTGGATAATTACATTCTGGTGTAAGTAGTGTATTTAAATCCTGATATTAGTCAGCTTAATTGGAAAATGCTGTTGTCTGGTGGGAAAATTACCATGTAAAGTACTCTATGGCAAATATAAATAACCAGCTAAATTAACCCTTTCCATAACAATTTAACTCCCTTCTAATAAACGCCAACGTTGCCACATTTCAACATTTTCCACCAGGGAGCGCTAGAGGGTAAACCGAGCGAATTAAACTCCGTTGTACAACTTTCATTGCCCTACAGCTATAACAAATCTTGTGTGTTCAAATACAAAGTCACTAATTAGCAATAAAAACATAGAAAATGCAATTAGTGAGCGCCTATTAAGGACACCACGGCACACAATGATTGTGTGTGCTTGCTAAATAGAAGGACAGTACTTTAGTGTCAATTCCCACACTGATATCCACAGTTTATACTAGAAACGTATAGGGCCCACAAATCTGAATGCCTACAATTAAAATGCCAGGTCCTTTTTTGGATGGTATATAGCATTAATAGTTTTGTATAAATGTTTATAAATGTATCAATCCATATGATTAGATGATCATTTTAAATGCCTCATAAAACTGAAGTATCATGTGTTTGCAATTGGCATTAATATTCTTAGGTTTTTTCGGTAAAGTCACGTAGGTAAAACATCAAAATTAATAAAAAATAAAATAAAATAAAGATCACGACGTTATTAATTTTGATGTTTTACCTACGTGACTTTACCGAAAAAACCTAAGAATATGAATCATTGCAGTCACGAAAGCTTAAAATCTAGAATTGGCATTAATAACCACTTCAGATCAGACATTGTCGGTGCAAGTGAAATGTTGTTTGTCAATTCTCTGGATCTCGGTGTCTTCACGCGAGGATCATCAGAGCCGAATGTAAGCGTGTCCATGTGTGTGTACATGCGTGCACATCTGTGGGTGTTTCATGGTGTCCCGGTCCTGGGCCTCCCCTATGTCGACTCAGCCTTAATTAGTCAAGTACCTGCTGTGGTGTGAAAACATAACCACTGGTCCATAATATAGGTTGTTGTCGGTTTAAACGCGTGAATATAAATGCGGAGAGCAAATCCACAACATCCACAGCACACCGGTGTGCTGTACTAGTGTAGTGGCATGACATGAGTCACTGGAGCGTGTATTGCTGGGGACTAGTAGAACGGGATTACCGAAAGAACTAAGAGTATGAATCCTTGCAGTCACGAAAGCTTCAAATCTAGAAGGGATTATGGGGAGCAGCCCGGTCTAACTAGTGGGACACGTGGGCGAAGCCCGGAGCCTTCTGGGGGATCCAGAAGGAGCGTGGCCGAGGGCGGAACCTGGTCACGTTGGGGAGGATAAAAGGTGAGCTCCGACTCGGAGTCGGGGCTGCTGCGATCTGGAGTGGAACTCGACGTGCTGCTGTCGTCGTGGTCTTCGCCTCTTCGAGCTGTGGGGGTCTGGAAGCCTGTTGGCTGTCCTGACCCGGTGTGGAGTTGTCCCCTATGGCTGTGAAGGTCGGAATAAACAAGAGAGAGAGAGAGTGCCTCATACTAGTGCCTCTGAATTAGTACACTACACTAGTAATGAATTGGCATGTTATGTTTACGTGACAAACCTTACTAATTGGCTGTGTCTGGTGGTGGCGATCTAACCCAAAAAAACGTATGGATAATATTGGTTGCGAAAGCCTACGTGTTAAAATAACCACAGGTGTTGGCCACCCACTTCCTCGTGTGCCACACTGGCCTTCATAGGTGCTCGCAAACGGCCCTTTCCCCAAGTCTATTAAAGGCTATACGGGGGCTCTTTGTTTTAGTTCCATGGTGTTTGTGGATCTTCCCGGTGTCCCCCCCCCCCTTCAAAACAGGAAAGCTGTGGTGTTGCCTTATCAGGCTTTTTTCAGGACCCCCCCTCCCGACTCCCTTACAATAATTAAGTATTGCACCTCTCAAGAATGTGTGGCATTCTTCCAGCGTATCTCCGTGTTTAAGCACTGACACATACAAACTAATCTTCCTTCTCTTGCCTCCTCTGCCCAAAGGAATTATCTCACATCAAAGCCACAAGTAAACCAGAGGGGATCTAGACATTTCCAAACGTGAGGGGTGCTTCTGGACATTGCAAACTTTTTTTAAATAGGGCCCCTTTTTAATTTTGAAAAAAATTCTAGTAAATGTCAATTAAATGTTTGGGTTTCACGGGGGATGGAGCAATCGACCCCCATCCCTGGAACCACCTTGAATGTAAACCTATAAACTTCCCTCACAATTATAATCGCAGTCTAAAAACACACAAAGGGGCATGCTAGCACATAGTCTTACAAGTTGAAAATAAAAATCGTTAAAATGTGTACATTTCATCAGCTGCCACCTCAAATCCACAACGACCACTTTAGGAGATTCCCCTTTGGGGGAGGGGGTGGGTACGAGACGGCACAGTGTGTGTGGTGGCAGGGCGCAGCTTCTAAGAATGGTTTTGTGTTTTGTTTGTGTGCGTGTTTGTTTCAGGACGACACAGATGCTAAGATGGGTGGAGGGTGTTTGTGGCATTTTTGGTTGGTGGGTAGGGGAGTTGGAACTTGAATAGAGAGGCAAAAATAGTGGGCAAATGAGCCTGGATGGAACATTCTCGTGATTGCTCAACTCTTGTTTGTCCACCTCGGAAATTAATTAGTGGGGCCACACACTCGGGCAATTTATCCCTCTCAGCGCGGTGATCTTTAGTCCTTTGACCTTTGGCCTCTGCCATTTTATGTGTGACCCTTTGTCTCAGCTATTCGCTAACATCTTATTTACACTGCGGATAGCTTCCTCTAAGGCACCGCCACTTAAGAAGTCATATTCTCAGATCATTAAACAGAAAAAAAACACAATAAAAAAGCGGTTTACTGCCTTCTTTGCCAGTGTTTGCATGTAGTGTAACTGAATGTGGTGCAGCGCACCATTAGCCTGTGATAACCCGAATTAAACATCATGCTGGGTACCTTTTAAGTGCGGCCAATAGTAATTCTTATTAATGTATTTTCAAAATGTTTTGCTGATTGTGAGCAAGGTTCGTGGTCACTTTTTATTTACTGCAAATGTCCACAAATACAAGCGCACTGTTATCTCACAAGATACGCGTGTTCCACGGTGAGATAGTCATGCCCCTTTTTAATAATTTCACAATTGAATTTGCGTGTAATCCCACGATCGCATTTGCAGTGTTTGTGTACGACACCAGCGGCCGCGATGGCCTGACTCTGCGGTGAAGATAGATGATGTCACTCAGATTTTAGCATCCAGAAGTAGCAACACACAAAGGAAGTGTATTGCTTGCACGTATGACTGTTTCGTCTTGCCACAACAAAGACATGAACACTTCAGTAACACTGAAACTCACAAACTGTACCCAAGAGGCTGTGATAAAAAAGTACTGTATACAAATACCACTACCAATAGTGCACCGAGCCTGTATCACGCACGTGCATACCCACTTCACCGTGGGAGTCCATGGAACTGATAAACAAAAAACTTTTTTTATAGCTCCGTGAGCTATATCGTACTTTTTCAGAAGCGACCTGGCCACAAATGATAGCCCAATGAAATGGCTCATGTGGAAATTTATCCCAGCCAAATACTCGAAACGCATGTTTCTAAACGTGGAGGGAAAAAGCGGAGAACCCGGAGAAAAATCCACACGACCACAGGGAGAACATGCAAACTCCAAATATACAGGCGTCAGGGTTGAGATCGAGCCCACAACCTCCTGTATACCATGCGAGGTAGTGTTTTTCCTTTGCATATTAATTTCTGTTTTAAACAAACCTTACTTAAAACATATTAACTTTTGAAGAATTAATTGGAGGTCATCTGGACCACTCTGGTACAATACTGTATGGAGATGACTTACTTCGTGGGGATGCATTGTATATTTTATTGTGTTTAGCAATAAACTTAAAGCTATTTATAACTTTAGGCTAAACCCGCCTATTGGGTCATAATTATTCGGAGAAAAAAATGTGAAAAATGTGGCCAAAGTTCTCGCCCTTCTAGAGCCCTTTCAAAACACTCAAGCTATGTTATATATTCTATCACGTAGACATCAACAAATCACTCAACGAATGCTGGATGAAGGCCTCACCAAGTCATTGTCATATGTCCAGTTTACCATGGGAATCCAGTTTACCATGGGAATCCAGTTTGCCATGGGAATCCAGTTTACCATTGGCAGGAGTCGGCAACCTTTGGCTGCGGAGCTGCACGTGGCTCGTGAAGGACTGTTTTCGTGACGTTATTTATGAAGGACCACCGTATCGTAGTCACATGTATTGCGGACTCTTGAAATTTTGGGGGTGGTGGGTTTACAAAATTATTCTTGTTATTTTGGTTGCCGAACCCTGGCCTCGCCAAACAAAAAAACCCCAAACTGAACCATGTGGCTTTCTCACCCCCACCCACCCAGCCACACCCCCGTGTGCCACTCACTCTGCACCCCACCCCCACCTCACCCCTTATCCCTTTCCTCATCCTCATTCCTCATCAATGCTTCCCTCACCCCCAACCGAAACCCCCCTTTCTCCCAGCAGGCAAAACACCTTACTGGGAGGCCTCATAGAAATGTCTCCTCAACCCATCCCCCACCCTGCCCACCGCCAACTCTGGGCGACCCAGCACGTGGTTTGAAGACGTTTCATCCTAAGGGGAGTAACCCTCTCCATGAAGTAACGAGAAATCTAAATGACAAATAGAGTGAAAAACAAGTAATGTCGATGGATGCCAACCACTTTGAGATATGGAAATTATTTGGTGCTGTTGTTGCTGCTGCTGCTGTTGCGTTGGCAATAGTGCACAAGCACAATTAACAACATCAACAACAACTTAGCACATTCGGAAATAATACTGCGGTCTTAAAAGGGAAAAACAAATATTTAATCGGTGACGTTTTAGGAAAAGTTCCTTCTGCATGATTTCCTTGAAAGATGGGCAATTTCCCAAAACGTAGCCTATTATATAGGTTTCCTTTAAAGGCCACATTGTTATTCACGAATGTGTTGAGTTTCTTTGGTCAGAGAGAGATTTGACGACCTTTATGTATAAGCTGGAAAGAGCTTATAAAGTTAGGACATTTATTTTTTAAGTCAAAATTTACATATGTAGAATGCCCATAATATAGGAGTTTTTTGGGTTTCTCGCGTAAATATAAATTTGTCGTTAAACTCGCCGTCATCACATCTATCCCGCTATTTAAGGAACTAAACAGGAGGATTTATCCACAAATCTGGCTGTCGCCTGATGAAGCTAGTTGTAATTAGTGGCGAAACGTCGTACTCTGATAGTAATTGTTGTGGATTTGCTCTCCAACACACCGGTGTGATGTACGAGTGACGAATTGGCATGTTCTGTTTACGTGAAAAACTTTACTAATTGGCTGTGTCGGGTGGTGGCGGGTTTAACGATACATTTAGATTTACGTGATCTAACTCAGAAAAACCTATATTATGGATAATATTGGTCGCGAAAGCCTACTTGTTAAACCAAATATAAAATGTATTATTATATACTAAAACAAAATATTGACGTTAAACATCAAGAGTATCATTTGCAATATCATTTATGCGGCATGCATTGTTTTGCAAACAAAATTCCGGTTGTGTCGCGTGTTTGTTTGGCACGTTTCACTCTATGTGCTGTGAGCTCCTTTTGGAACTAAAATTAAATTGTCAAAGAGATAAATATATATTTTAATCCAACGCAGTGGTGAAATGAGCATTCATGAAGCTGAGAACGATACCCTAAACTTTAGTGAAATAATATTAATTGGAAAAAATACAACGCGTTCGTGTGCATGTTTCTGTTCTCCCAGTCATTTGAATTCGTAATTGGCAAATAGTATAGTAACTAACAGTTAAGTGAAATGTAATGTAGATGCGTTGTCATAGCCACCAATTGAAAATATCTCTTCCAAAATTGAGATATTCTTCCAATTATGTAATGAGGCCTTTTTTACGTAACCCAGAGGTGGAATTCCCATACACTGCGGGGGACAAATTCGAAGCAGCTTAAAGGGGAGAAACAAGAACCAAATTCAAACGCTTCCTCTCATTGAAGACGGAAGCGCGGTAAAAAAAACATTAAAATATGTGCTGGGCCCAAAGACATATTGATCATTTATCCACAATGTCTCGAAAAGCAGAGCATAACGGGAACCCCAGTGTGCTTTGCAAGCTTGTCTTCTCCAGAAGATATTAATTGCCCAACAAGAGTGGACCACTTAACGGGTGCCGGCAAAGATGGCCCATTTAATCATCCACGATCAATAACTAATGCTTCCTGCAACCAACACAGCACCTGCTTGGGAGAAACTAGAGAACAAATGAGGAGCAGAAGACAGCTGTTATTCATACAAAGGTCTTCACCGTCATCGTCTGCTTTGGCCAATCCACTGCTGGATGAAGGATTCTCCAATCTGCCAACACCTCTCGCAATCCCGCGATGTAATCATACAAAGATGTACGATGTTCGAAAGTTATTCTTTGAAATACATCCTTTGGAGAGTATGAGAAGTAAAGCTGCTCGTTAAAACTGCCGTTTATTACTGGATGTGTCAAGTTATAGCTGCTTAACTTAAATATTTTGTGTCGGTCTGTATTGTTAATTCACACGTAGAGGTGCGGTGGGGTGGAGTGGTGGCGCAGTGATTGGCGTACCGTGCTCGAGAACCCGTTGCCTTGAGCTCGATTATTGTCCACGGATAAGATCAGTTTGTCATTTTAAAAAAGAACAGGCGGATGTTAAAATGTTCAAACACCAAATACACACACCTGTTGCAAGGCATCAAGTCTGCATCAACCACACATGCTTGTGGTAAAACATGCAAACAAATATGCTCTGATAATTATTCATGTATGCATTGTCTTTGATACTGATTGGCCTACACCAGAGACAGTCTTCTTTATGGCCTTGTCTCACTACCAGTGTTGGAGCAGAGAACAATGCCAAAAGGCGAACATAACAAAGGCAATGCAAATAAAAAAGCATGGGTAGCTCCGTTTGAGCAGTTGTATCTGTGGGGCCCATTTTGCTGGTATCTTTCTTTTTTCATCATCATTTTGATACTGGCAAAAAAAAGGGTCCCATAGATATATCGTCCGTTGGTACTTGATATCTGAACCGATCAAATTAGCTGTGAAAACCAGAGGATAATGGGAGCCCCGGGTAATCGGGTCGCGGTTAGTAGGAATTCAACTGTACAATTTAGAGAACACCAACAAATAATGCAAAAATAAAAAAAATCACTGTTAACGGAACAAAGCAAATCAATGAGTACAAACGGTAAAAGAATCTCAAGAGTGACCCGCAGTTAAAGGATAATTGGCACTGTGGATGGCACCTGCTGTGAAGTGTAATGGGTTTCTCCCGGATTATCAATCCCCCTGCTTAATTCTCATGCTAACGATGCACGGAGTGGGCTCCGTCTCCCCACTAAACCACAAAGGTGGAGGGGGTGGAGGGGGTGGAGGGGGTGGAGGGGGTGGAGGGGGTGGAGGGGGTGGAGGGGGTGGAGGGGGAAAGAGCTAGAAACACGGTTGCGACAAATTGTGGTGGTGGGAGAAGTCGGCTGATTATAAGTTGATGATGAAACTAAAAAAAAACAGAAATAGCAATAATATGATTATTGTCAAGTTAAAGTCAGAGTTTGTGTGGGAGGGGGGCACGGAGGGGGGCACGGGGGAGGGGGCACGGGGGAGGGGGCACGGGGGGGGCGGGGGGGGGCACGGGGGGGCGGGGGGGGGCACGGGGGGGGGCACGGGGGGGGGCACGGGGGGGGCACGGGGGGGGCACGGGGGGGGGCACGGGGGGGGCACGGGGGGGGGCGGGGGGGGCACGGGGGGGGCGGGGGGGGGCACGGGGGGGGGCACGGGAGGGGGCACGGGGGGGGGCGGGGGGGGGCACGGGGGGGGGGCGGGGGGGGCACGGGGGGGGGCACGGGGGGGGGGCGGGGGGGGGCACGCGGGGGGGGGGGGGGCGCACGGGGGGGGGCACGGGGGGGGGCACGGGGGGGGGCACGGGGGGGGCACGGGGGGGGGTACGGGGGGGGCACGGGCGGGGCACGGGGGGGGTACGGGGGGGGTACGGGGGGGGCACGGGAGGGGGCACGGGGGGGCACGGGGGGGGGCACGAGGAGTGCGGCGCCCCACCCAAACTGGACACCTTTATTAATTTATTTTCAGTAGTTTACAATTCAGATTAAACATGTATTATATGCACACGCGATTCCTAATGTGAGGGCCAAAGCGAACCCCTCCCCCCCCCCGATTATAGAAGTCAAACTTCCCCGATGGTTATAGTTCTGTAAACCGGAGGAGCGGTGGTGCAGTAATTAGCACACTGCACTTTAAACTCGACGACGCCGAGTTCGTTTTCCGGGTTACGGCTAACATCAGTGGCGAGTGACATCTGAAGACATCCTCATCGCATACCCCCACACATTGACCAGAATGGTGAAGTATGGTCGAGCAATTCCTATGAACGGTACCGCATGGGGAGGCCTTCATGCATCAGTGGAAGGACAAACGGCTGTAAATTAATTACGTTCCTAGGCTTTCAGGACAAATGTTATGATTAATAATTATTTGTTTTTGGATGAGATCGTGTAGATATAACGACAGCGATAACCTCCGCCACCCGACAGAGCCAATCACGTGGGGCAAACGTGCCAATTGATTTGTTTATTTCTTCAAAAAAAACTGAATGTTGAAAAGCAGGTTTTTTTTGTTTTGTTTTACCATGTTATACTATTAAAAAACGATTATATCACGTAGCACTTGAAAGTAATCCAGAAACGAATGCATTTGTGACAGCTCGACAAGTTGTTGGAGAAAAAGCCATGAGGCGGATCATGAAGGATGGGAAATTAGAAGGAAGGGGAAAGGCAAAATGCAGTTAAAAGAAAAATCAGTTTTATTTACGGGACTTGTTTTGCCAGCACCCTATTAAAAGGCTGCTTCCTTTCTGGCGATAATACAAGAGGTGTAAAGATATTAAAACAACAAATATACATTCTAGATTTGAAGCTTTCGTGAATGCAAGGATTCGCTACGTTGTCCCCACCTGAAGAAGGACGCTTGTGTTGTGCCCGAAACGTCGTGATTTAATTTAGTTGTTTTAATTTATTTTATTAAAAAAATATTTTTTACCTACGTGACTTTACCGAAACAACTCAAAGAGAACAAATATACACCTCTTACAAAGCATCTAGTCTGCATTGAACACACGCATACTTGTGGTAAAATATGCACAACAAATATGCCTTGATGGCATCTTTACACATTATGCATTATTGCCAGAAAGGGGTAAAGCATTTTCTTCGTTCTCATTGAAATGAAGAAGCGAGCTCAAAGATCGAACAGAGGAGATAGGAGGAGGCCGTGCCGATGACCTGCCATTTGACAGAAGCCAAAAAAAACCAATGAGCAGTTGCAACAATCATGGTAATAATGATGTTTTGTTTCTCCCATCTATCGATACCACGCGCGTCTCCTGAAAACAGACGCAGACTCAAGTCGCGAGCTCTCAGATCGGTCTTCGGACTGTGCCGCCGTGTTGTTTGGCATGATTGGTGTCCAACGTTTCACTCCTCGTGCTCAGAGTTTTCTTCAGGAAACCAAATCGAAACTGTCGACAAAAGACCATCCGAGACGTATCCTGGTCGAGCACAACTGCACAGACCTCCAACATCTTCTTGGTTCTTTCGGTAAAGTCACGTAGAAGGGAAATAATAGAATAATAAAAATAAAACATAATAAAATACAATTCTCACGACGTTTCGGCCACAACGCAAGCAGCCGTCCTCAGGTGAAGAACGGGTCTGTCGTGACTTTACCGAAAGAACCAAGAAGATGAATCCCCGCAGTCACGAAAGCTTTAATTCGAAAATTAGACCTACAACAGTTGTATTCAGTTGACCACTTTGCAATCCTAAATTTATTTACCAGATGTCTCTGAAGGACGACTCGTTGCCCTACGAAGCATTCGCCCCTATTATTCGGTTGGTAAATGACAACGGTGGTGTCGTTTCTCTATATAGCTCTGTCCAGAAACACAGAACAATCTGGTACTGTACTTTATCCACAGAACACTTGGTGGGGTTTGGTGGATAAAGGTCAGAGGTGAGAATGGGGGTGAGGGGCGTTCTAGCGAGAGGGGGTTGGGATAGCTTGGTGGAGGAGTTGTGTGTGTGTGTGGGGGAGTAGCGATGATGGTGTGGTGGGTGGGTGAAGTGGCACATTGCAGCCTCACCCTATTGACCCGACGCCGTTTGAAGATCTGTTGTTGCCTCGGACGGGGAAGGGCCTGATGGATGGGCTGGCACGGAGTTTAAAACCACTGCAAGTACCCAGTTGCAGGACATGAAAAGGGGATGAATGCAAATGGTATTAAAACCGAAAAGGGGGAACACCACAGCATGAATTCTATTTAAATTTGAGACATATAGACATTCTTAAGAGCATCTCGAACTAAACAAAAATCTTCGCAGGTATGTGTTCAGCTTTGTTTCAAAGGAAGGGCCTGGGGCTCAGCTCATCTTTACTAGAACGACGGACATGCACATTCTAACAGATGTACTTCCATTTAATAAGAGACGGTGATCAATTTGGCTGCAGGTCTGTGGGATTTAGCAGAGGCACTTCTCAAACTTCACGACGCAAATGCCATGGAAAGTGGGGCAGGAGGGGGGTGCTCTTGGTTTAAATACACTCTTCTTCACCCTGCAGGATTTATTGTTCGCGTGTTTGTGGAGCATTTACGCCGCAGACAACGCAAAGTGCCGCGCCATGTGGCCTGATTGGGCACCACCTCCAAAGGCTCCGAGGTTTTATTGATGCTTGAAATGAACAATGTGTTGCATTGCTATTGTTCCTTGATCTTCCAGCTGCGCGCGCGTGT
The DNA here is from genome assembly GCF_015708825.2 of Lethenteron reissneri. Classification (NCBI taxonomy): domain Eukaryota; kingdom Metazoa; phylum Chordata; class Hyperoartia; order Petromyzontiformes; family Petromyzontidae; genus Lethenteron; species Lethenteron reissneri. Next base: position 3,113,240 of record NC_083809.1, read on the forward strand.
GTGTGTGTGGTTTCACACTTCACGTGACCTCAAGGTACACCTAGCCTGGCACAAGCGCCGCGATGACGTCGCCGCAACTTCGTGGTGAACGTCGGCGGCTGTTGCTGTTCTCGTCGTCGTGGGGCATGGCGCGTGAAGAGCACCAGGGACACAACGGTGGCCATTCCTCTGTGTCTCACAATGGGCAGCCCTTCGTGGTGGTGCCACCTCTCACAATGGGCAGCCCTTCGTGGTGGTGCCACCTCTCACAATGGGCAGCCCTTCGTGGTGGTGCCACCTCTCACAATGGGCAGCCCTTCGTGGTGGTGGTGCCACCTCCCACAATGGGCAGCCCTTCGTGGTGGTGCCACCTCCCACAATGGGCAGCCCTTCGTGGTGGTGCCACCTCTCACAATGGGCAGCCCTTCGTGGTGGTGCCACCTCCCACAATGGGCAGCCCTTCGTGATGTTGGTGCCACCTCTCACAATGGGCAGCCCTTCGTGGTGGTGGTGCCACCTCTCACAATGGGCAGCCCTTCGTGATGTTGGTGCCACCTCTCACAATGGGCAGCCCTTCGTGGTGGTGCCACCTCCCACAATGGGCAGCCCTTCGTGGTGGTGGTGCCACCTCTCACAATGGGCAGCCCTTCGTGATGTTGGTGCCACCTCTCACAATGGGCAGCCCTTCGTGGTGGTGGTGCCACCTCCCACAATGGGCAGCCCTTCGTGGTGGTGGTGCCACCTCCCACAATGGGCAGCCCTTCGTGATGTTGGTGCCACCTCTCACAATGGGCAGCCCTTCGTCGTGGTGGTGTCACCTCTCACAATGGGCAGCCGACTGCGCGAGTCACACGCTGGCTGCGAATCTCTCCCAAGCGCCTCGGCGGCGAGCTGTTTACTCCCTCGCCTGGTGTGCAGGAGGTTCGTGAGTTCGATCCCGACCCTGACGCCTGCTGCTGTATATGTGGAGTTTGCGTGGCTCACTTTCTCTGTCTCCATGGTCGTGGAGCGGATAAAAAAGAATTATCCGGCTCCTCCGGTTTTCCCCTCCACATTTCAAATCAACATCACGCGTTTCGAGTGTTTGGATGCTCTCAATTTCCACACGATAAGCCACTTCGTTGAGCTACAATTTGTGGGCAGGTCGCTTCTGAAAAAAAGAGGCATATAGCTGTGGGCCTTACCTGGTAAAATAAAATAAAAATCGTTTCGTTTTCGGGTTCTACCGCCCTTTAGTTCGGCTCGACGAGCCAACACGACGCATCCACGAGCTGAGAGCTCGTTCACGAACTGCAGAAAGAGTTGTAGTGCAACGCAACCGTGAACACGTGCGCGTGTGTAAGATCATGTGCTCGCTTCCCTTGTGGATAAAGGTGTGCGTGCATTCATTTCACTCGTACGAACGTCGTTTATTGTGCACATCAACAACGTGGGGGGGGGGGGGGGGTCACCAAGCCTCTGTTCATGGGTCCACGACATGCCGATCGACATGTCGTGGACCCATGAACAGAGGCGAGAATTTACGAAACTTGATACCATGAATTCTAACTGCCAAGCCGGAAGATAAAGCGACGAATCCCGTGACCCTCGGAAGTCTGCAAATCCCCAGTGACGAAACATTTACATCGCAGGGGCGGCAACATCCTGTAGTTTGAAGGTGTTACTCCGGCAAGCTGTGGAAGTTAAAACAGACAACAAAATCACCAAGCAGAAGACGGTGGATTATTTTTGGGACAGCATCTTGCTTTTATTGAAATGTTGGGAGACACAAAAAAGGCATCCCCACACCCCGCAACTGGGCGATGGATCCCGTTCAAGCAAAGTCTGTTGATCAAAGAACTAATGAAAGATAAAATTACAAAATAACAATTCCGTATCTTGCATCAGGATTCCCAGCATCGTCTGTTTTTGTTTTTTACAGAGACATGAAAGAGAAAAAAACCCAACCTCGGTCGTTTTATTCCTCATGAGCAGCGTAGGATCCAAGCAACGACGACAACAACAACAACAACAAAATACACAAGCCAGAAATTAAAATTAAAACTTATTCACGGTCCTTAATCTAAAGCGTTAAAATGTTTCCTAAAAGAGTGACGACCAAAGTTACAATTTTGCTGGACACCGGTGCGATCTAAATCCACGGAGGCAAAGTTCTAAACAATAATAACAACATCTTGTTGACGGTGGTGAGTACGAGCCGTTTCGAGGGGTATTCAGACAGCGGAATAGAGTTATGAGGAAGCCAATGGCACAGTGACTGACACAATGTGCTATGACTAACCAGCACTGACCAAAGTGGTGAAGTATGGTCAAACAAGCCTCATCACCAACACTGGATGGGAATGCCTTCATCCATAAGTGGATTGGTAAAGGGCTGTAACTTATTATTTCATACACAGCAATATTTAGAAAGGTTGCTTTATGAGGATTTGTTTTGAATATAGTTTCACTCATTTTCCTCAATTGTAACAGTAATGGTTTGCCATTCCAAACAGCGACCTATTTGAATGTATTCTCTAAGTAGCTTCAAAATAATGTATGGATATTTCCACTCCCCATACGTTATCAGTTTTTTTTAAATAAACAATTATGTGTTAGACTGCGTTAAACTATCAAAAGCACAATTTGCAGAGAAGACGGTGAACTGCATATTAATCTTCCCATTGTGATGTGTCAGTAAAAAAAGTTTGATAATTATTTGTTTTCAGTTAACGCTCACCTATAAATTGTTCGTGATGCCTATATAAAAAGAACACTTGGGACAAAACATCGCCCGTTTACAAATCACATTCCTGCATTTGCCCCTTTATATTATTACTGTCTGTGTAGTTGTGCCTCGGTTAGAGAATGTAATTCGCTGCCTCACAACACCACCGCCGCATTCACTCGCTGGCGAATCGTTGTGCGAGCCGACGGGAAATACATAAACGGACTTTGCTTGTAATCGACGCGATACAACAGACCACGGCGCGTTTCTGATGACTCCCATTACATTTTTTTTTAAATCCTCCTATGTGTGTGGGGTTTTTTTTGCATTTCTGCTGACGATAACGGAAAACTTGCCGGAGATCCCACCCCCCTGCTTTTTCAAACAAATGTCCTCTGGAGTCGCTGTCAGCACAAGAGCTTATGATGCCAAACAAGCATCGTCCCACATGCAAACTGGCATTCAGTCATAGGTTTATCAGGCACAATAACAGTACATAATGCAGACATGAGAGGCGTAAAGACCTGCCTAGCCCTCTTTCCGGGCGCGGTTCGATGAATTGTCACAATTTTGTTTACGATTGTGGTAAACGGAGCCATCACCATGACACACATCGTGACTCTTGCGCACGAGATTCGATGCGTGTATCCTGAGCACGAGAATAGATAGAGGTCGATTAATAGACGTATCGTTACACCTCTGGTAGACATGGTAAACTGGACTGGAAACGGGAAGATATGTCAACCAGGAATTGTAAAAAAAAATCACGAATTAATCTTGTTTCAGCTCGTGCAGGTGGATGGTTTTATTTTAACTTTTTACTAAATGTGCTCTCAAATTACGCTTTTTTAATTAAGCATGCTACAATTTTGAGATGTTGCATTTTGACGCTTTATAAATGCAAAATTGTATAATTCGGTTTTATGACACAAATATTCAGGTCCACGACTCACTGTTTCTAACTTTAAAAGCATTCGCGTTATTCTTAAAAGTTCATTTTAAGAAGGAAAAAAAGGTCCGAAGCTGTTTGCACAACGCATATATACGACTCGTCCAAAGTTGATCTCGTGTTTTCCACTGCTTCACAGCATGAGTGGAACTGCTCTTGAAAGTTCAGATGAGTGAAACTTCTCTTTAAAAAAAGAGACCCGATTCAATCAAAAAGTGACCGCATCTTGGAATCTCCACTGAGAATGGGAACAATGCAGAGTGCATCACTTCGGCTTCAGTCCGGTAAGTGGCACGTGGCTCGGAGGCAGCGAGTCCGATCATTATCACGGCTGGTTACGTACGGTGCGCGCTAGAGAAGTTAAACATGCATACGGACATAACGCGAGGTATAATGGGTATGGTGAGCCGGATGTGGAAACATTGCACAGCTGGAAAGCCATTCGCAACGCCCTGTTACATGTCGTAAAATTCACCTGGCATTGTTCCCCGGTCTAATCTGTGTTTTTTTTTTACCATTTGTATCTCTCAGGGGTCGGCGATCCCAACACATATATTCGTACCCGACACACCACCATGTCCTCGGTTACTTGGCCACGTGCCTCGTCCAGTTCACCAACGACCCAGAAGGTATTCGGCGGTGTGCGAACGGGACCCGATATAAATGATAAGCATTTCCATTCCGACGACCCGATGCTCGAGTTGCATGTACTCTGACAAGTCAATGAAGGACCAGAATTACAATCGCATCGTGTTGTTTGTACTTTCTAAAAACTCGAAAGAGGTGGATCGACTCGGAAACTGGCATGCGCCAGCCCAGCTTGTCCTCTTTAAAAATGTAAAAGTGTAGTCGCGAAAATCTAACCACATCAAGGAGTCACACGTCTACCATAGCCGTCTCAGCTGCCTTTTAACATTGTATGCGAGTATGATTATTTTATGCCGTCGAGCAACACTTTGACTTACAACTCCTTGGAGATTGTTTTTTTTATTGTTTGTGCTCATCTGCATTTTTATAAGCATTCAATTAAGAGAACCTGGTTTCTTTTTTTCCGCCGAAGTTATTTCAACCATGGATCGAGACCGAGCCGAAACAGTCAGAACCAACAATGAATCAACACCAAAAGCGACTACCACAGCCTCTCCGCTGCTCCGTGGTTAATATCATGGGGGGGGGGGGGTAAGGGAAGCGGTGGCACTTAAGCCAATAACAAAATCAGTTCTTTACAATGTATACGGTCACATTTCATTGACGTAACAAGTACTGAATAAAACAGACTTGAATTAATTGTACTTTAGAATATGTATCCCTGCCGCAAAGCCTTACGGAATCTTGTAGATTTTTTTCTTTTTAAGATGCATTTTTCGACACCGCTTGGGATATTAGGTCAACTTCATTTGGAGTATTTTTTTCCTTCTGCGGGAGGAAGTTGTGGTTCGATAAAATCCAAGATTCTTTACCGCGTGAGCTAAAAACCGGAACCCTTCCGTATATAATTCAATTACGTTGGTACAACGCACAAAGTGTTCACGAGTGGATTCATCGTCAAGATTGAGGGTCACAAAATCAATTGTTGATTTTTTTTTTGTTCTCTCTCGTAGGGTTTCCGCGGCTGTGCTGTACACCTTCCGCGACGTGGTTTAAGGGCGTGCCTTCGTGCACCGCGCGTTGTTCGGCAGTTTCCGACGTTTCGCACCCCAGTGCTTCTTGAGTGCACGTCGATCAAGACGGGGCAACAACGCACAACACATCTTTAGTTATCTTACACAGCGCACCCCACTCCCTCCGTGAGCCCACACCTGTAACACGAGCACCATCTCTTGCATATAATTTGCTCCAAATCGTTATCAAGTCTCTCTCAAGCGTGATTCAATGTATGCACCGTGAATATAAAGAATGGGAGGTTCATCGATTAACCAATCGATCGTTGGGTGCCGAGCGAGCGCGGCTATCCCCCCCCAACCCCCATGTATTTTTTCCTCCACAATTGTAACGGGAACACGTTTGGAAATAAGCAAGGTGTCGATTAATCACACGTGTGATCGATATCATGCCCCCCACCACTACCCCGGCCCTCCCACCACCTCGCATGTGAACCACGAGACAACGCCGTCAAGAGGGAACGAAAACCTTACAGACGCCAGATAAACTTTAAGAGTCATTAGAGACCCGATCTTCATCACTGTTAACTATGTAAAGCGTTATTACTACTATTTATACGGAATAGGTAAAGAGAAGGAAAAAACACAACCTTCAGTTATTGTAATGCTCTATTTGAAAATAACCACAAATCTAGCTCCAAATCCTCAAACTTTCAGCTGTAAATGCGTGTTTGCTCTTGGGTGGTAGTAATGTTTTAGGCCAGTTTCCCAACTCCAGTCCTCACGATCTTCCCCCACCACCACCACGTTACATATTTCCGTTTGCCAATATATTCTTCCCATTCAAAGACAACATTAAATCGTTCTCCGTATGCACGCGCCCGATTATTGTTAAACGCGTCCCACGTTACGCGTTCATCGAGCCGATCCAAATGAAGATTTAGATCTCGTCGTGTGTGTACACGTGTTCTACGTGACGCAGACAGCGTGACTTGCTTAGCGTATCACGTCGGACGTGTTGAACAATCATCGGCGGCGCGCAGCGCGTTATTAAATCCTTTATATTAAGTTCGCTTGCTTGCGTGCTTGCTTGCTTACGACCGTGCAAATCTTTCGGTCGTTTTTTAACCCACTTCCCGTTATCCAATCGAGCTGACATTTTGCACACAGACTCGTTGTGCGAGACAATTAATGTTCGTGAAATTTTTTTTCCAAAATTTTACACTGTTTAGGGAAAACAAATTAAATATTTAATTACCAATTGCTTAATACTGGCAGACACTCATCTGACCTATAGGTGGCAGCCATCTCAAGCCAGAGGACGAGAGGACTCTAGCCGCCACGCATATAAAGGATTTAGAGTGAAAAACTTTGTTTTTACGGGTTATACTTATTTTGTGTATTGGAATGTGCAGTAAATTGGTGAACGCGCAATAACGGAGCCTGGTGGTGGAGTGGGGGGAGGGAGGATCGTAAGAAATGAAGTTTGGGAAACTTTGTTTTTGGCAGTCCGTTTGAGAAAATTAGTTTTGTAATCGGATATCAACATGGTAAAGGTTTCATCGGTGCTTTGAACAAGTTTTTGCATCATAAATCAATGGAAATGTATGCGCGATCTAAGGTATATACGTGGGTACAAATGCAACTGTGTGTATCTACCGATAAGAAACTATTCAAGTGAAAGACCTGTAGAAGTCGTTACCACTCCTGCTATAAATCCACCAGTCAATGCCTAATTAGTTTTCGTCAATGTTACGTTTCTCGCTCAGCTACTGAAGTCAGTGTTGATCAGTTAGTAACATTCAGTTAAATACATTTAACTCCTAAAAAAATACAACTCCAAAAAAAGTGTGGACATTAAAAAAAATAACATAACACCCTTCAAACACTTGAAAGAGAGTAACACTGATGAGGTAGGATCAATATTCTTGCATAATAGTTTTTTTCTTTGGGTTAGATAGTGTAAATATAAATGTGTCGTTAAACCTGCCACCACCCAACAAGACGATTAGTAAGGTTTGTCGCGTAATTAGCTGTGTCGGGTGGTGGCGGGTTTAACGACATTCATACTCACGCAATCTAACCCAAAAACAACCTCTATTATGGATATTGGTAGCGAAAGTCTTCAGCGTTAAACCGACTAACCTCAATATTCCTGCCCAGTGCGTGTCACGTGAGCTGTTAAGATTACACACTAACTTGCGATTGAGCGCCAATTTGTACACACTCAGCAAGACATTTGCAGAGGAGTTCTTTCCCCTTAGGGGTGTCATAGCAGTCCACTATTATTCTCTTTTTGCCCAGTGCCCCACAAGCGTTAAACCTTCCAGCCCCTGCGTTCACGCTGGCCAAGTTTTGTTGTTGTCACGACTGCTGCCGCCAATTCGCCCAATTTTATTTCGATTGTCCAGTGGTGTAAATGTGACTTTCAACGACGGTGCACTTCTCAGAACACCGAATGTAATTTTTCTGGCAGTGTTCAGAACGCTGTTTCGGTAGAGGGGGGAAACATCGGTGAGCATGGGGTGCATGATTAATAGGCTTCATAGCGGCACTTTCTACAATAACGTTTCGTCCAGTGCCGAATGCAACTCTATTCGTGTTAATGTCACTCGACGAAGTTGCCCGTTTGAATCTCTCGCACCGCGTTGCGTGTAACCCTTCGAATAACAGAACAGCACCACGGAATCCGATGAGAGATACATCCAAGATTCGTTCCACCACAGTAGGTGGGGAGCAGCAGAGGTGGGACAAAGTCATTGTTATGCAAGTCCAAGTCGAGTCTGAAGTCATCAAATTCATGACTCGAGTCTGACTCGAGTCCAAGTCACATGACTCGAGTCCACACCGTCAGAGGTGGGACAAAGTCATTGTTATGCAAGTCCAAGTCGAGTCTGAAGTCATCAAATTCATGACTCGAGTCTGACTCGAGTCCAAGTCACATGACTCGAGTCCACACCTCAGGGGAGCAGCCCTCTTCCACACTCTCTGCCCCTGTTCTTTGCACGACGTCGAACCGATAAGCTTCGATTCTCAGAGCCAAATGAGGCGTGGAACCAAAATGCATGTGATCTATCAATCGTGGTTCCACGTAGTGTGAACACTGGGCAAACGTTTAACGTGACACAACAAATGTGCAGGGCATTAACGAAGAAAATAAAAGCAAACGTTGACAAATAAAGAGAGTTGGTTATTGAGCAAACTTTCAATCATTGTGTCATGTGATACTCGTAGAAGTTGTGATGTGTAGCTGTTGGTAAAAAAATGTTTTCGGGCTTTTTGTTGTAGTTAAATTCTCAAATAGGTCTGCAACCAAGTCTGCAAACACCATGAACACATACATTTAAGCTGAGCTGCTAGATTGGTATAGAGTATATTTAAAAAAACGAAAAACTTCACTGTTTATCAAATGTTAGTAATCGAGAGCAATGCAATTTCTAGAGAATGTCGACATTAAATTCTTAGTATTATCTCCTCAAAAAACTTCACTGTGATCAAAAAGCATAGGAAGGTTATACTGCGATAATGTATACATGATTTTACGTGATCTACAAGCGGAGATTAAAGCTTTTTAAAATGTTACCGTTTTGTCAGTGTACAAAATATTCACTGCCATGGGTACTATAAAACCTGATTAATCTTGAGACAGAGGAAATAGATAAAAACAGCAAAATAATATCAAACTCAAAAGCTATCATTCGGCAGAATGAAGAGGTAGGGTTTTTTTTTTTTTGTGATTTTTTTAGTTTTCCCCCCCCCCCAAACTATGCATCTTTTTTTGCTGTTTCCTGAATTTGATCAAAGCAGGCTACTTGACTTGCAGGAAATCTGGAGTATCCACAACTTATGAGTGAAATAAAGGAAACACCCCCCCACCCCATCTTGAACCAAACACGATTTCCCCATAAGATACGGGCTACCGATCTACGATTAATCAGAAGCATCAAATATACACGAGAAAGATTACGTTCATTATTTTAGCAGTCGTTACTGAAACTAATTAACGAGGTGGGGGAGCAAAGATGTACTCTAAAAATGGATGTTAGAGGTCCATTTAACAATCTGCCAGTACATAGGTATGATAAGTAAATGGTCATTATCTAGCTTTACTCGATGCTAATTAGAACTTTCAATGCAAAATTACGTTTGACGATGGGAAAAGGACTTGGGGGAAATTATCGAACACTAAACACGTTTTTGCTGATCTCATCTCGTTTTGTGATGTATTTCATTTTGATCCTATAAAAATGTAAAAACTAAAAATCCGGGACACATTTCCGCACGAGTTTTGTTTTCAACTTAGCCACGTGCAGACCGTGTTTCCGGAACCACGGCCATTTTCAAAGCCACAACGGTAGGGTTGTGATCCCAACGAGGCTTTCCCGGAAACTGATGCTACGTTCTCACAACCAGCTGCAAGTGGCCTGCAACTGAACTCTACACGAACCACAAAACCAGGGCCTCCTCCAATATCTCTCATTTTTTTTCCCACCGAGTTGCATTCGGGGCTACACCGATCGAGCCCGGTACAGCCCAGGCAGCGTCATTGTTGCATTTCTGATGGGAGAACCCAAGTCGTGGCATTCACGTCATCATGCAATAGACGAGTGCGATGAAAATTATCAACCCGACCCCTGGCCCTGGTCCACCCCCCCCCCCCCCCTCCGAGCCAGATTTGAGATGTGTGGCCAGTTTCGCAAATTCATTTTAGCTCGACTCAGAAAATATCCAGTGGAAACTCACCTAGACCGGGAGTGGATCAGCTAACATGAGCCAGTGGAAAAGGGCTATGTGGGGTTTCCAGATATTGTAAGCGAACCAATAATGTCACAAACGTTCCAGCCATGGGGCAATCTGGCTCTCTTTTCTAAAACAGAGCCAAGACTTCCATGACCACCCCTCGCAACGGCCGTGAAATCGCCAGAGAGGAAACCACGGGCCAGCCACCTGTCACTAAAGCTTGTTTTTAAGTGATGCAGGGCTTAATGCCAAATATATATTTTTCTTATATCACGACCTAAATTACCATTAACATGTATTCAAACATTTTTTCCAGACAAGGATCCCCACTGACCTTGCCTAGAACGCTGCCCAGATAAGGTGCACGTTCCCTGGGTCGGTCACTAGGCCGCAGGGGGTGGGAAGCAAGTGAGGGAGATGGATGGGATGAATTCACTAAGTTTGTGAGGAGGATGCTCATCCGTGATAGGTTCTGGCACAGTATTGTCACAGTTAAGTTCGCAAGCCTGAAACCTGTATTGTGGAAACGTAAAGTTAAAACCACCTCTTCTTACCACAGCACATACAGCACCCTTGATGCACATGGAATCTCCGGACAAAAATAAGGTGAACATCATGTAACGACACAAGTTGTTTTTGTTAAGTTTTCTGGGATTTTTTTGTCATTTTTGTCATTTTTTTTTAAGATTGGGCAAGGAAACAATATTTTGTTTAGTTTCCCACCGCAATCCAAGTATCACAAATACGACTACACGTAAAAAAAAAAAAATCCGTAGCATCATCTCACGACATTTTTACCAACAATTATGTGTGCGTATTCACTCCCTCTCATGCGCTAATTTATTTTTAAAACCTAACCTGGCACCATCAGCAACAACGCAAATCCAAATCGATTCGCGTTATTTCTTGTAGTTTAATATATATCATCTCTTTTAGTTTCCCTCCCCCCCCCCATCTTTAAACTTCCCCACATCTCGACAAAACTAGCATCAGCGCACACACACACACCTCAGAAGAATTGAGGTTGAAAAAAAGTTAAAAGTTCAACCTAAAATTTGTAACGGTGGATGAGAAAAATAATAAAGGCAAAACAAAATGTCCGTTGATCATTACTGATCTCTGCCACACAATTTCCTTGATAAATTTGAGTTGAATGAGTAAACGTCCCAAACGTGGATCCATTGACAGGAAGTCCTGAAGGCAAACCGCCTTCAAAATGCTACCAACAAGCTTCCTCATCAATGAACGCAAACTTCTCATTTTATTAAAAAAATAAAACATTATAAAGTCTATTAATTTTTTTTATTTTTCATATAAAGCATACAAAATAACTAAAAAAATGAAATACATTGAGGTACTAAATATGCCTGAGGTAGATTATGCTAAAAAAATGTATTATCATTATTATTTCCTCATCATTACATTATAGCTTGTGTTTTGTTTTAACATATTGGCGGCCAGCTAAAAGTATACGGCGTTTTAAAATTCTTGAATTTTTTTGCAGCAGCTGTATCCAAAGAGAGCAGTTTAATGTAACCCCTTGCGGTGAGGACAACTATACAAAACCAGCATGACACGAATATTGCGCAGTGTTTCGATCAACTCTTTAAAAGGTTCATCGCGTTCAGTTCTGTTAAATTGAATAGGTTTTCTTTGCCACGTTTCAACTAACTTAACCCTAACGGTTACAAGAAAGCCCTGTTTTGCATTTGTGTTCATAAAAATGCAAAATAACGCATTTAAGGGATCAATTCAGACCCTTTTCAGATCTAATAAAAAGAAAAAGCTTTACAACTTTGCTGGCTTACCAAAGAAGCCAGCGCAAGCACAATTTCGGAAACGCGCCCAATGATATGTTTTACGAAGAAATATCAAGCCGCGTGCAATTTCGTCCCCTCGAAATATTCGACGGGGGAAACTGCGCGATAAAAACGATTCCATGGAATGTGAAAGGGAAAGGCGAAGAGCACGAGCAACAGAAAAACAAAATCTCTTGTGCCAATACTTGCAAGGCATTTAGCGGAGCTTTGTGTATATATATAAAATCCTATACAATCATCGTGTGCCTTAGAGTATTATAGATTTTTTTCTCTGATCTCAGCCGCTTGGGTTGCGGCGTGACGTCGCGACGTTCTCCGTGCACGAAGCACGGCAAACTGCGGCGCGCAAAATGTCGCCTCCCTTGTCGCGCCGCCTCGCGCCACGCCGCTCGAGGGAGAACGACGCTCGCCGCTCCGCAAGCCCACGCGGGCGCCGGTCGCGAACGACGCAAAGCTCGGGCAGTGTCTTCGACAAACGCCTCTACCGCTAAAACTGCTCTCTTGCGCCGAGGGGCTTCGGCAACGATTACTATCGGCCGCGGCCGCACGACAAAAAAGCAGGCACTCTCAAGAGCACAGTTTAATAGCCCGCTTCGGTTTTCCCCAAAAGCTGTCGTTAAAAAAAATTAAAATAGTAATAATTAAGTCCCGTGTCCCCCGTCGCCTTCCATCGACAACGGGACACCTAATGTGCATGCCCCTGTACCCTAAGCTACCTGTGTTTACTGCTCCCCGCTCTTTCAACTCCACGCCCGCGATCGACGTCCCTGTGCATTAACAATTTAATTTGTCCAATAGTTACATTCCATGGAACACAAGACAACATTGGCAATAATCAATACTGGCTTCTCAATATAGGGAAGACATCATCACTGGCGTTTTGCTGTTTTTTCCCCCCCGTTGTCCTCTTGGGCCTCTGCGATGACATCATTTCCTGCGGGGTTGCGACTGCTCCGGTCGGGACTGCTGCTGCTTAAACTGGTGGAGAATCTCGCGGATCTTTCTCTGCGCCGTCTAAAAAAGAAAAAATGTTTGAAAGTCAACAAGGTTAATCGAAGTGAGAGAAAAAAAACTATAACTAAATTACACACATTCAAAACAACCACAGGGAAAAAGTGCGCAATATTCAGCTTCAACTTAATGACATTAACAGGTGAAGGTAAGGTGAGTTACCCCCCAATTTCTTACTGACGCCACTGCTGACATTGCTGCCTCCACTAGAGGATGTGTTACAGAGCAAGAGTGCAAGAAGCACTACAAAACGTTGCATTTCGAACAGTGTCCTATATTTTACACGGAGTGCTCTTGCCAATAACAACATCAAGTCTTATTCTTGCTGATGACATTTAGATTGTCAAAACCAGTCGAATTTGCCTATTACAAAAAAAATACTGCTTGATAATATTGATGTGGAAAGCCAAGAGGCTGGTGAAATAAAACACGGTTCCGTTTATATTTGCGCGAAACTAAGCACACTAAGGCTCACCTGGCTGGCGAAGAAGTGGCCGATGATTTTGACGACGACCTGATCGTTCTCGTCTGGCGTCTGATCCCGTGGCACCACCACCTCGGCACTCGTCAGGTTCTGCAGCTCGTTCACCTGACACGGCACGGACACATGGGAGGGGGACACGCAATCATCATCATCATCGTCGTCATCACGTCATCGTCGGCAGCGGCCATGATTTATCCACAAATGGACGAAGGTCTCCCCCCCCCCAGGTCGTCACCACCATTGAGTGCCTGCACATTAGCTGATTTAATCATTGCTCCATCTCCATGGCGGACATCCTCGCGGGCAAGTTCCCTCCTCTGGGTGCCACTGTTGTTAGCGATCCACCACCAGCCATCACCTTTCTAACGAAGTATCCTACCCAAGCCATTTTCAATTCCTGAGCAGTCACTACGTCTCTAACTTACATATACTCTCGGATCCATGTGTTCCTGGTTCCTGGCATAAGTACCACAACATGTCCACCGCAGTCTTTGGACCACCAAAAAATGTCAACGCCACTCAATCCTTTCTGGGTCATGCAGACTAACGGAGAGCTCCATACCACTCGTACTGTATTACAACGCAGGATAATAATTCCGGTGACCCGAGTTCTATTCCCAGTCACGGCTAATTTCAGCAGCAAGCGACATCTGATCGATCCTTGGTGAAGTCCCCTCCCCCGCAGTGGCCAGTTAACGGCAATCTAACAAACCCCGCCGTTGTCATCTACCTTTATGCTCCCACATATACGCTGCCCATCTTCACAAACACACACTAACCAGCAAGGTGAGGTATAAATAAATAGCCTCCATAACCTGCAAGGCATGGGGAGGCCCTCATCCAGCAGCGAACTGACAAAGGACAAGTTAATAAGAAATCAATAAATATAAAACAATCATTATAGATAGCATAACGGGGAGCCGTGCGGTGTCGCTGCGGGCCATGCTCACCGTCTTGCCGCCCTTGCCGATGACCCGGCCGGCTGCCGACGAGGGCACCTTGATGTGCGCCTCCAACTTCACCTCCTCCTTGGGGTTGAAGAAGTTCTCCTCCTTGAGTTTCCCGTAGATGCGGCCCTGAGACTGCATCCACCGGCCCCGGGGAAAGGGGAGAGACACTTTTAAGACCCACCTTCTGGCCAATCTTAATAGCCCCAGCCTCCAAACTAAACCATTTTTTATTTTACCAGATAAGGCTCACTGAGCTATAAAGCTCTTTTTCAGAAACGACCTGGCCGAAAATGATAGGTCAACGAAGTGGCTTATCATGTGGAAATTTATAGCAGCCAAATACTCTTAAATGCATGTTTCTAAATGTGAAGGGAAAAACCGGAGGACCCGGAGAAAAGCCTAAGCGACCACGGGGAGAAAATGCAAACTCCAAATATACAGGTGTCAGGGTCGGCATCGAACCCATGACCTCCTGTATAGCAAGCGAGGTGATTGACATCTCGCCACCATGGCAACACCTGGTATTCCCATCCTTGTAATCTCATATTCAAGTACAGAGACAGGCTCAAGAACCCTGCTTCGTGCGCGTGAGCTGATGAGATCGGCGGGACTCAAGCATGTACTAGGTCCTGGGCAAGAGAACACAGCTGAAGGAAATTACCTTGAACTGAGCCTCAGGAGGGCCCGTGATGATCACCATCCTCTCCTTGGAGTCCGGCGTATCTGCTGGTGCAATCTGTAAGATGGTATACACGACAAACTGCGGCTCGCATAGGTCGTGGAAGTAGCAATGGTGATGGCGGGGATGGTGGTGGTGATAATGGTGATGGTGGGGGTGATGGTGGGGGTGATTGTGAGGATAGTAGCATGGCGATAACAGTAATGGCGCTGGCGACGATGGTGGCAGCGTTCATGCCGATGATATCGGTGGCGATGATGATGATGATGGGGATGGTGTCATAGGTGCTGGTGGTGATAATGGCGAGGATGGCAATAATGGTGATGATAACGATCACAACCATGGTGATGGAGCCAGGAGAGTGTCCAACATAAATGCCTATTTAGTGAAGACTATGTCAATCTTGTTGTGGCAGTGCTTGAGAGCAAGTGATGATAGTGAGTTTAGTGTCAATGATAATGCCGATGATGAGGATGGTGGCAGCGACAATCAAGGATGTTAGTGATGTTGAGGATGGTGGTGATGATGGTGATGATTGTAAAGGTGAGGGACAATAGCAATGGTGATAACTGCTTTTGTGTTTTTCCCATGCACCTCAGATTAGCACGGTTGGCTATATATGGTGCAAAAGAAGTTCAACATACATATATACTAATGATGAGGATGGTGGCGATGACGATGGCGGCGGTGTCGAGGAAGATAGCGATGGTGAGGTTGGCGGCAAAGATGAGGATGGCAGCGATGCGATGACCGTGACGGCGGTGGCGACGGTGCTGGATGTGGAGGTGCCGCGGGGAGGCAGTGCGATGATAAAGACACCTTGATGGAGGCGCCAGCAAACCGAGACAGCTGCTTGATGTGCTGCCCCTTCTTGCCGATGAGGGCGCCCACCGCTTGCGCCGGGATGAACAGGAAGACCGTCTCTTGCTCCGACGGCTGGGGAAGCACGCGTGCACACAGGAACACACACACGTGCACGATAAGCACACACTGTGCACCACACCTGTGCACATGCCGTATCGACAAATCCTTCATGATTTCGTGACACATGCCCTGACACGAAAAAGTGAAATCTGTACGTGAATCAGAGTGGATCATCCTGTTCGTCTACCCATCCAAATTTGTTTTGATTTCTATTCGCTTCATTGTTGTACTTTATTTTGTTTTGCTTTCATCGTTTTGGTGCTACACGTCACTATTGCAAATTAGAATTTATCCTGGTATATGAGTTCTCACCTCGTTAAATAAAATAAACCTGAAACTCTGCATGTGCTGTATATGTTAGTGCGTGCAAGGTCATGTGACCCATCGTGATGCATCATATGACCGATGAAGGAGGCATCGTTATTTACAAGTTGGGAAAAAAATCATGCACGCAACATGGATTCTGTAACGCTTTCCAATGTGAGTTTGTCTTCGTAATCATTTGGAAGACCAAGGGCAGCTGTCAGGGCAAAACACGTTTGAATATTCCGAAATGATCCTTTTTGCTCTGGTTTGTGCCTCACCCCCTTTATCATTGGGGCCGGTTTCATTAGGGCAAGTGCTTAACAGCAAGACAATGTAATACTCCAAATTAATTTACATGGGATCCTCTTGACGAGAGTGACAGTGCTCCCACCTTCACTATGGACAGGACAGAGGGCTAATGTGTAAACAATTTCAACCTGAATTGAAAACCATAAAAAATTGTATCATAATTAATGAAATCCAGACCTTAGGTTCGCTGCAAGGGAAGCGTGAGGTCTTAGAGATTAAGGTCCGCGAAATTTGTTTAATCTTTTTAAGAAGCAATGTCTCACGCAATGCCATGGCAGACAAAATGCCCAGTGCTTGTAAAAGGCAAACAAATTGGCAGCGATTAGCTGGTACGTCCCCACAAATTAGTTGTTCCCCCTCGCCCTCTCTGAAACGTTGCTGCGTGTTAAATTTACGGTACAGAAAACACGCCCACAGGTGAACAGGAGCAGGCAGCAAAGCCGGGCCAAGCAGTGGCTTCCACGAGCTTCAGAGGTGTTGAAGAGATGCACAAAGGATTTACACAGCAGAAGAGATTGCCCGATGCGCAACGTTATGAGGACTGGTGGAGAACAGACGGTTATATTCATAGCGTTGAGAGGCAAAAAACGAAAAGAATGACATCGTTCGGTGAAATGGAATCCTGCCCAAGCACTGTTAAAACACGTCATTTTAAAACGGCTATTTCCACTTCAGTTTTTCGGTGCGCGCGTGACAGCGGCGGAGAGTGCAGCGAAGGAGAGTTGGTGGCGTTGGTGGTCACTGGCCAAGCCTGCGGCGGAACTTATTGAACGCGAGAGAAAAAAAAGGAAGCAAGTGTTCGTTAATAGGCTTGGCGCTTGTGCGTGCCAGCACACTTACGGGGCACGACGGAACACCCGGGGCAGAACCCGGGGCCGCGGCGGCGTGCCAAGCCTACACCGGATGGCACGCGCACACACACACGTACGCACACGCGCGGGCAAGCACGCACGTGTAAACGGACACGCGCGAACGCACGCACACGCATGCAGACACACACAGGGATGTGTGCAAACGTATACAAACACATCCACACCGGTGCACACAACACACGCTCACGCAAACACACGTGGGTGTGTGAACACCACACACAATCGCACGCGTGCGTGCACACCCGCTCCTACAAACACACGCACATGTGCGCACACAGACATGTACACGCACACACACACGGATACTCTTCCTCCGCTCAATAGACGGAGGCCTTCAGGATAAATGCTGTCCACAAGTGGCTATTAAGAGGTTGTTGCAGCTTTAGAACACTTGTGACCAGGTGGTAGCGTGGCCAGCGGCAGGTGCACCCGGCTGCCTTCATCTCACCAGTGAAAATATCCGACAAAGATAACGGTGAATCATAGGTAACGGTGGTTAGATGACAATGATGAATACCGGACGTTCAATACCGATGAATTTGCTCCTGCTGCTTCTGATGATTATAACGATGACAGTGATGATAATCATGTCTGGTTAAAATGTTGCTGGCGAAACTGGCGATGGAGACTCATAGTTAAGAGATGCTGTACGATGATCATGACAATGACGATCCTGATACTTCTAGGGCAAGTTACCTGGTCGAGCGGTAGTGTGTTTACTGCTCGTCGCAGAGGCTCGCGGTTTGAGCCAAGCAGTTGCCCTGGTTAATCCTGCATGTATATTAACCGTGAAATGACTATGTATGTTGAACTTCTTTCGCATCGTACGTAGCCATCCATGCTAATCACAGGTGCCGTCTGGCTCAAAGAGGATGTTAAAAGTTTCCATGTCGTCATTCAAAACAAGCGTAGGCCATGTGTGTCCCGACGTCACAGTCCACAAATGACTCATGAAAACATCCCAACAGTGATGTTGATGGGAACAACAACAACAACACAATGACAATGGTAAACAAAAGAATTTCCTCTGATTCTGAAGCCCAGAGCTTCTGCCGCTTGTCAGGAGGCTGCTTACCATGAGGCCCATGTAGGATGAGGAGGGGCCTCCGGATCCCACCGGCGGTGGCACCATCGGCATCGATGGCTGGAAGAGGCCCACGGCTCCGAGGTTCAGGCCTGGGATCAGATTCGCTTGTTGCTGCCAAAATTTAAGAACAAGACGGGAGGCGACACCGCTCGTGAGATACAGACATTAAGACCTCTTCTCGCCCAGTGGCACTGAATGCCACTTTGATGCCGCAATTCACGAGAGGAACCTCCCACGATTTCGAAACTTAGATTTTTAGACACTTTAAATACATGGGTAATCATTAAAACTAAACTAAACATATGTATTTTACTTTTACCAGGTAAAGCCCACTGAGCTATGTAGCTATTTAACTACCTCGCGCCAGGTATGCAGGAGTTCGTGGGTTCGATCCCATTGAGCTATCATTTGTGGCCAGGTCGCCTCTGAAAAAGAGCTATATAGCCCAGTGGGCCTTACCTGAAAAAATACAAAATTATTTAGTTTAGAAGAATGAGGTTTTCCTCAGAGGAGGTGGCGACAGGAGGGGTAGTACCGTCATGGCTGCCAGGTCATTCTCGTAGGCCTCGCGAAGCTTCTTCATGATCTCCACCTCGGCCTGCGAGCAGGCTTCAATGGAGCCCTTCACGGTGATGGTCCGCTCCGGGTTGTACAGGGTCAACTCCTGCAGCCTGGTGGCGGAGCGCAAGTCACCCAGCAAAGATTGCACCGTGTTACGTCGTTTAGAGACTTCAACGAGTACTTTTTTTAAATGTAGCCAAGAAATTAATATTTTAACTTTGCCTGTGACACACAGTGGAAACATCTGTACCGTTGCAGGACACCCATGAAAGAGCCTAACGGCTCACTGGGTTCCTTCCTGCTTAAATAAATAAAAACTATCCATCTATCTAGAACCTACGAGTGACACTTGCGATTCATTTGAAACAGTGCCTCTCCCTTTTACAAAATACCCAGCACCTGGGCACCGCCGACCTGTGAGCTCCAGTGCCTGTACACTCAATATCAACGCCTCTGATTAGCACGGTTGGCTACATACGGCGCGAAATAATTTGAACATACATAAAGCTTGCGGATGTGGTTTTGAGAGCAAGACGAACGCGGTGGTGTGTGCGGTCTCCGTACGGCGAGATGGTAATCTTGGTGTTGGTATCCTGCTCGATCTTCTTCAAGTTGCGCCCCTCCTTGCCAATGAGACGACCCACGAAGTTGTTGTGAGCGAGGATCTTCAGCGGGACCTCCTCGGCACTGTGATCGCACGTCCAGGGTGAAATTATCTATTTAAAAACTATTTTTTATTTTACCAGGTAAGGCCCACTGAGCTGTATAGGCTATTTTTCAGAAGCGACCTGGCCACAAATGATAGCTCAACGAAGCGGCTTATCACGTGGAAATTTATAGCAGCCAAATACTACGTGGAGGGAAAAACCAGGAGGACCCGGAGAAAAATCCACGTGATTCCAAAAATCCACGTGACTCCAAATATACAGCGTCAGGGTCGGGATCGAACCCACGACCTCGTGTTTACCAGGCGAGGTAGTTAACATCTTTCCATATTGCGCGCATATTTGGTCTTTGGGTGCGACTTTTTTTGGCAGCTAATATTAAAGGCCTTTGAACAGTGAAGATAAACACTCGCTTAGTTAACGAAAAACATGAGCTTACATTTAAACAAATCTTAAACGGCATTGATATGTAATAAAACACGAGGTTAACATGGGGTTAGCGTGGGTAAATAGCATTGCAACCACTTATGGACTCTTTGATTCATACTGTTCGTCAAGCTCGGGATAGGCGCATGAGCAAGAATCAAGGTGTTGGGATTTGTACGTGTTGTATGTCACGTGTTAATGTGACCTGTGCAGCCACTAGGGGCCGCTATATTCCGAGGAGACTAGTATTGAGGAGACGCTGAAGCGAATCATTGCAAAACCATGACACGGGATCAACAAAGAGTGATCACGTCAATACAGGATTCACATGGGCATCGACAGTACAAGCACCATCACCATGAACACAATACATGAGATTGGCTGTTGGTGAGGTTGCTGAATGGGTCCTATTCGGTAGGGTAGGTGGGTAGGTAGGTGGGTGGATACGACAGGTAATTACGTGCTGTAGATAAGGTACTTTCGGAGGTATATAACACGGGGCAAGATACTTATCATATCATCAACATTTAAACAGCAAGAGTCATGTGTTTTGACAGGTGATGTTAAAGAAGGGCACATTAACACTTTCTCAATCAATAGTGGACGTGAGCTCGCGTCCAGATAAATAAAAAATCGAGCACCGCCCATACGCGACCGCAAAGCAGGGAGCGGCGGTGACAGCGCGCGGATGACGGGGCGAGCCGTCTCTCCAGAGGTCGCAAACGGGTTTTGATTCCTTACCCGTACCCAGCCGCACCAGGGTCGCAATCGGGTACCCGTACCCTACCCGATACCCGGCTACTCGTACCCGGCCGGGTATTGGGTAGGGTATGGGTATCGGGTACCCGATTGCGACCTCTGGGATGAAGCCATGTTGCAGGCGCGGGTGGGTTGATTCTAGGAACTTGAATTGTGAGAAGAGACAAGACGTTGGGAAATGAGTGACAAATGGTTACTCACCAGTTACTCACGGCCTACCCGTACCCATACCCGGCCGCACCAGGGTCGCAAACGGGTACCTGTACCCGTACCCGACCGGGTACGGGTAGCCGGTTATCGGGTAGGGTACGGGTATCGGGTACCTGGTTGCGACCTCTGCGTCTCTCTCACTCACGTTTTCGTGTCCAGCGCTTCCTTCTGCATGACCTCCAGGATGAGGCGGCACGCCGCCGAGCTGCCCTCTGCCGTCGACTGGATCGTGATCGGCTTCTCTGCCGAGCCCACGTTCTCCTTGCGGTGGATGTCCACCCTGGACGGGACGGAAAAGTCAGGATGACGATGACGACATTGCGCTCAATGTTCACGCGCAGCTTGGAGACGCGGAGGTGCTTGTGGCTTCTGTTTGCGTATTTTCAACGCTTGATTCCGTGGGTCACAGCTGACATCAGTGCCACGTGTTATCTGAACCTAAACCCGGCACTCGCGTAAGTCGACCCAGCATTAAATAAGTACCTGGTTACAGGTGTGTAGTGAACACCAGCACTGGGAGAGGCGATGGTGTCCATGTGTTTGTTGTGCTGGACTCAGTCGATGCTCACTCACAGAACTTGTCCCAACAGTTTTTTTGCTGGTGGGGGGGGGGGGGTCTTTGTATTTTTGCGTGAGTGGGGAGTGGTAGTGGAGCAGGTAGCGTGCTGCGCAATGAACCCAGAAACCCAAGTGCCATTCCCGTTCACGGCCAACATCAATGACGATAATCTGAACCGGTTCCTGGCCCTCCCCTAGGTCGACTCAGCCTCAAATGAGTACCTTGCAAGGTGTGTAAATATCGCCACAGGGGAGACAAAGGCGGCCGGCCGTGGAACTGGCCACCGATCCCCTCGTCTGTCTTTCTGACCTTCATAGGTGCTCGCTAACAGCACTTATACCCCTACAGTCTGTTTAAAGGCTATACTGGGGGGGGGGGGGGGGGGGGGTCTTTGTTGACGCGCATATACGTGCACGTCGCGGCTTGGCCTCTCACTTGGACTGCGTCTGCTGCGTGATGTTCTTGATGGTGGCCCCCTCCTTGCCGATGATGGCGCCCACGTACTGGCTCGGCACCAGCATCCTCAGCGGCACCTCGCCCTGCTGCCGGCCCCCGCCGCCGGACTGGCCCCCGCCGTGCGGTCCCCCGGGCCCCCCCGACGCACCGCCGACGCCCAGACCCCCGCCTCCTCCTGCCGCCTGCCCGCCGGCCCCCCCGGGCTGGCGGCCCCCGAAACGGCCGCCCGGGAACCCCCGGCGACCGGGGGGAGGCCCGGCGCTCTCGTCCGGGATGTAGACCACCTTGAGCGAGTAGCCCTCCAGCTGGTGGCCATTGAGCTTGTCGATGGCTCTGGAGGAGGTAGACGCACGTACGCACAGGGACTCCTCTACCTACGAACATTTGACCGACGAGCTTTCAGAGACATGAACAAACCTGTCCGTATGTCCAGTTGCCTGTTCGGATCGAGAGTCGTAAGTTCAACCGCCGCGTAATAGATGGCGGTGGTGGCATCTACATCTGCAGAACATGAAGAAGCAGTGGCATCTACATTTACAGGAGATTATACAACTTTTAAAGCCATTCCCCCGTGTTTCGTGTGCACGCCATACTACATGTTTGGAATCGACAGGAGTAACGTTAGATTTACGAACAAATCGACTTACAAACAGACCACGTGTTTTAATTGATTTCCTGAGGCGGTGGCTCATCTCTCGTTTTCAGCCCACCAACCAGTGGTGGAAATTGCACATTCTTATGATGGGTACAAGTCTGTCCGTAGGGGCAACCAATGCTGACTTTAGTACCTGGGGGGGGGTGATGGGATCAGTCAACCCCCAGCTAGGATTTGGACTCGCAACCTTCAGCCCGTGAGCCGCTCGCTCTACGCAGCTGGGAGGAATATTTGTAAAAATAAAGGTGCAACCCTACAATTGCCTGCTCACACCGCCGCAGGCAGAATGGCCTCCCTGCTAGAAGGAGCCCCTCGAGAGCGTATTTGGTCTACTCTTCCACGATGGCCAGATATCAGAGAAAATGTGAAAAGTACCCACACGTTACCGGACGACTCACGACCTGCCTATCGAATATCTGTGATGTACCCATTTACATCGCTGGGTGAACAGTACAAGTGGGATTCAAGAAACATGCCCCACTGTTTGAAATGCCACACCAGTAATCTCCGGATTGCAAGTTCTGTGTACTAATCATTTCATGCGTGGTAGTAGTGGTGGTGGGGGGGTAGGGGGAGTGGGTGGAGGTGACACTCACTGCCGGGCCTGCTCCCTGCTGCCAAAGGTCACGTTCACAACTGCCGTGTCGCTCTCCGTGTTCACTGCAAGAAGCACGCCCGCGCGCACGGACACAGGTCAGGCAATGCACCGAGAGACAGTTCTAAAGTCGACAACGCAGTCCTTAATCTATCCACTGCTGGACGAAGGCCTTCCCCAGGCCACGTGGGTCGAAGGAGTTAGTCGGTGCATTCGTTTTGGCGAAGGTAGGGGAGCATAGATGTGGCAGCGTACAAGGAGAGTGCAATGATGGATTATGCTCGGTCACCACGTAGCCCCTGTGGTGCATGGTGGCCACCCATCTAAGCACCATCCAGGCTCAAAGCCTGCTTAGCTTCCGAGATGTGATGGGTACATTCAGGCTGATTTGCTTGCAGTCTGTGATCGAGGCAAATGTGTTGTAAACACAAATCACTCTTTCCCAGGAGAAAGAGCCATTGTCCAAAATGTTAGCCGAGCAGGATATTTCTGTAATTTCCAACAAGATGCCGGTGTGATGGGCCACGCAATTTCCCCTACTCCTATTGCAGGAGATGCCGATTGTGCTTTCAACATCAAGTTACAAAATGAAGACGTTTCCATTTAGCCCTGTATCAGAGAATGGCCCCAGAAGATGACATCACAGAACTACTTCTGAGGTCACTTCGAGTGACCTCTTCATCCCAAACTACAGGCGCACCTCTTCATGCCCTGCAAAGATTTTGTGCCAAAAGCCAATCAAAGTTTTAATTATCAAGAGCTGAAATTTGCCAAAATTAAGCGCAAAACACAAATGTAGTGTGACAGGGGTTTCTTCTTACAGTCGCCGAGAGACACAATAAACCTGCCGCGCGATTTGATTTTACCGAGCGAGCTTCAGATCTGAGGGATTGAGCAAGAGTCTCACCTTGTTCACAGTTGTCCACGGTCCCGTACTGAGCTAGCAGGCCATCTAAAACCTACAAACAAGAACCCCCCGATTAATTAAACTGAACAAACCCGAGATGACAAAAACAAAACACGTTTGGTCTTGGAGCTACGGAGCGCATTTCTGCCTCGTTCTACAACGCGCGTCGATCTGCCGCTCGAGCAAAGGGTGAAAGATGCAGCCCCCCCCCGCCCCCCGCCCTGCTAGAGCTCGCGCATGCCACTGCTGGCCAGGCGGGGCCTGCAGTAGAGAGAGAGCTCACGAGAACCCCTCTTTAGAGGACGATGTTTGGCCTACTCTTCCACGCTGGCCAGACATCTCGGGAAGAGGTGCGAGTACCCGCACTGTACCCCACCAGTCGGGCGAGCGGCCGACCGATCGAACTAACTGCGGTGTACCGATTAATCCTGCTGGGTGTGGGAAAGAGGTGGGGGTTGGGGGCGGGTGGGGGAGAGTTTAAGAAACATTTCGCTGCTTAGACATGAGGCAAATCAAGAGCAATATTGCTAGTAGAATGTGAACGATTCAATAGTATGCACATGCGTACGTTTTATGTATGTATGTTGAACTTCTTTCGCACTGTACGTAGCCAACCGTGCTCATCAGAGATTCGGGGGAAGGACAACAAACTAAACACAGAGAGCAGCTCTAAAGAAATGATGTTGTCAATCTAGACGGTGTAAAAGTGCATAAGCTCCAGTAGCTTCCTAATATCGGAAGGAAGAGCGTTCCAGACGGCCGCAGAAGCGTATCTGAAAGTGTGTGATGCAGTGACCGTCTTTGTTTGACGTAAATAAATTTACGATCATGAAAATTATAATAAAACTAAGTGCTAGCATGACACAGACATATATGCGTCCATATGCAAGTATGTTGCTGTGTGTGTTTTAACATATAACTGTACGTACAATCGCATGTATGCGTGTGCAATAGTGTGCATTATGTACGGATGTACGTGTTGTTTGTATGTGTGCACGTTTATTTACAAACAATACAGTATTTCGTTATTGGTCATATGAAGATTTTTGTTCAAGAATATCAAATGTAAATGTTCAGAAAATGTTACCACGTAAGAGAATGGTTAACATAAATAGGTTTGCAAAAAATTACACCTTTTCTCGTAAATAAAATCCACAAATTAACTTGAGATCCATATCTACACATCAAAATTAAATACGTTGTATTTGTATTTTAGAAGTATGTAAACTATCAGCATTTTGTTTAAATACACAAACTACTGGGCCGGTTTCTCCCCTTTTGGTGCTCACCGGTGATTATTACCGGTTAAAGCTGGAGGCATCCGATTGGCCGACAGAACACACAATGCGTTTTCATCATCGGGAGATATGGAACACAAGAAGATTCATGTATTTTATTTATCACCAACACACACACGTGTAGAGCGCTCAGTGAGTAAAAACTATCGCATACTTCACTGACCTCCCATTGCATTTGGGGAGGGATGTTCCGAACTTGGATCTTGCGACTCCTACCGGCCACGGGAAGAACACAAAGGTGCACGCACACAACACACACACACAGGCACAAACCATTAGAGCGACGTCACCAATTGAACAACACACGCTGCAATAATTACATTTCCCTTAGGCGAGACTCACTTTCTTTAAAAGGGTAAGCGGCAGCTCTCCACCGACACGCTCCTGATGAGCGGCGGGGGCGCTCGGCGACATCCTCTTACCTCCGACGCATCCGCTAAGTCGATAATCGCCCGTCAACAGAGAGATCCCCTCGTCGCCCGCAACACGCAAGCGCCAGATCGCGAAGTCCATCGCGCGAGTCGTGCGACAACCGCTGCCACGCGTACCCCGAGCCATTGCTTGCCCACCGCCGGCGCGTCGTCAACGACGGAGCCGAACTGCGGCGCCGCTACCCAAAGGTCGCAACCGGGTACCCGATACCCATACCCTACCCGATACCCGGCTACCCGTACCCGGCCGGGTACGGGTACCCGTTTGCGACCCTGGTGCGGCCGGGTACGGGTAGACCGTGAGTCAATGGTGAGTAACTGTTTGTCACTCATTTCCCAACGTCTTGTCTCTTCTCACAATTCAAGTTCCTAGAATCAACCCACCCGCGCCTGCAACATGGCTTCATCCCAGAGGTCGCAATCAGGTACCCGATACCCGTACCCTACCCGTACCCGCCCGGGTACGGGTACCCGTTTGCGGCCCTGGTGCGGCCGGGTACGGGTATGGGTAAGGAATCAAAACCCGTTTGCGACCTCTGCCGCTACCGTCAAAGCCACCTCTGTCTCCCTCGGCGTCGCTAGGGGCCGTGAGTACGCGTGCGGAATTCCGTTTCGCCACAGATCCAAGTTGCGTTTTTCGCTTGCGCCACGAGCATTAGCATCGCCTTGAAAGCTGACGGTCGGCCAGAGCTGCTAAGTTGTTGCCACCGCAGACCAAACGCACGCGTGGCAACACTCGGAACAGCCTTCGCCGGGATCAATAAAAAGAAAGCCGTGTTGACTCGCTGCCTCCCCTAAAGCACCTTTCCTTCCTTTTTTTGTAATCCCTCCCTCGACTCAGTCACAACACGAGATTGTGAACGTTTACGCCCGATGTAGCTAGAGATGGCCGCGTGGTTCAGAGGTCCGAGCACTGAGCCAGCAATCCCGAGGGCATGGGTTCTCATCCAGGTTTCAGCTGCCTGCGGTTAAACCGGGATTTCAGGTGCCATGGAGTTGATGGTCAGGACAAAAAAAAAATGTTGCACTAGTTTCTGAATTCACGTGGCTAAATTTGGCACATTTTTTGGATTGATCGCCACACAAAGAACATCTCTTTAGCAGGCCACGTGGAACATGCTGCTCTGCCAATGTGGATAAGAGGTCAGTTCAAAGGTTCTCTGATGGAGTCCGTGCGCCGTCTCCTTCCGCAGAGCAATCTTTATCAAGGAGTGAAGCACTGCCCTGCGAGAGTTATGAATGGAAATTTCCTTAAAGTCGAGAGCACAATCGGAGTAACATTGCAGAAGAGACAACGTGAAAATGTTTGATGTGACTAAAGCTACGGTAAAGAAGTTAACGTTCGGCTGGTTATTTACTTTGCTTGTTTATATATTTTATGAAACCAAGGCGATGAAATATGCACGACTCTATCATCGTTGCCACCTTCGTAAGAGTGGATCAATCTAATTTACAAGGAATGACAACCCACGCATCTTTCCACAGACATATAATCAGAAAATATAATCTAATTGTTTACGTGAAAGTCTGAGTCTCGGGCTGCTGAACTGGGATATCCGGTCAATATTATTGTGAAGAAAACCCACACACACACACGAGGAGAAACACTCAAAATCCACAAACATAACCTGCCTGCAACCTCCTTACTGTACTGCCCCTACACACGCACCACCCCGTTGTCTCGCAAGTGGGAGTCGCACGCACAACCAACAGTTCCATTTCTGTGTGACCCACCAACCTCACCTCAAAGGCATCGCTATCAAAACCAGCCAAATAAAAAAATATCTACATTGTGGATTCTTAAAAACTGTCAAATGTGTCTATTTGTGATTGGTAATAATATTCATATAATCAGATGTTGGGAGCCGAGCAGTACGTGGATGGGTGACCGCCACCACCACCACCACTAACCACCACCACCACCAACCACCACGATGGTTAGCCAGATATTGTAGGTCTATGGCTGTGAGAGGTGTGTCCAGAAGGTGGCAGGTCTGAGTGTCACCCCCTTCATGTGTGGGTGGGTGGGTGGAGCATTCGTCGGGATCTCCGCTGTCCTCCCAAATTAAACCAAACTCTCATTCAGATCATTTTTTTTCTCAACCCAAAAATCCAATTATGACTCACTCAAACATCCCCAATGTGGCAGAGCCTCCGCCGATTAAAAAAAGAGTGCCCTCGACACTCACCGACGCTTTAATAAATACATATTTGCCATTATTGTTATGAATTAACGTTAATGCAGAAAGAAATGCTAAGACACCAATTGTACTGGAATCACACAATTAAGACCACCGTTGTTGCTTCATAGAATAGTCACGGAGTGGTCGGCGCTATTTCCACGATCGTACGCGAGCGGTCGACCGCAAGCACCGATCGGTACACCCAGCATCGGTACACCCAGCATCGGTACACCCAGCACCTCGCTGCTACACCTGCTTCGAGTCACTCGTACGTGTTTTTTATTGCCCATTATTAAAACTAATTTGACTCCTAAAGCATTTCATTAAGTAATTGCCCATTTATAAGATCCTCTGAACGGTCTCACACGAAACGGCTGCTGACGTTAAGAGAGAGAGAGAGGGAAGGAGGGAAAGAATAATACGCAGCGCAGGTGTCGGGTCACAATAATGCCCCACGTTTTTCCCTCTACCGCTATAAATATCTGATCGATTCTTATTAAAACACAGAACAAATGCTACGACTGCAAAGCAACTCGATGATTGTGCCTGGGGGGGGGGAGGAAGACACTGTCAATTTAATTCTCAAGAATGCTCTGCATCGTGCCACCCTCGAGTGCCTGATTGCACCAGGCGAATTTTCTGCACAAAACACGATTTCCATCCCCCCCCCCAACACCGTCGGAAAAATGTGGAAAATCCAGCCACTGTCTCAGCACTTTAAACAGAGAGATTTAAAAATAACAACGAAGTCGATTTAACACCATTTGTCAATCCGCTGCTGGATAAAAGCCACGACACACACACACACCGTGTTGGTCATGGGGATTGTTTGATCTACACTTCACCAGGATCGGTTCAGATATCGCTCACTTTTACAGCCGTTAGCCTTGGCCGGGAATCGTACTCGGGTCGCTAGGTGTGTATAGCAGCACCGTGTGCTGACCGCTGGCACCTCCGCTTGCCACCGAGTCTCTTTTTCAAGGGATGCCTGGCTTAACAAATGACAACCGCGCAGTGCGGTAGGGGACCGAAGTGCACACGGCTAGAGGGATCAACAAAGAAAAAGAAATTCAGTTTCACATCATAAGTGGAAGAGCACTGCCCCTACATTAATGTTTTACACGATCTTCTACGATCAATCGGATTAATTACTTTGAAGCCGAGTGCAATCGCTTCTTTATCGCTGTTCTACCTCGTTAAGTTGCACACTTCCAATTTATCTGATTTGTGTTATTTTTGCCTCCGTGTTAATTGTTTTTTTTTATTTCTTTCAATTTAATTTTATTGAAACATTTAACGCTTTGTTTTCTTGCAAATTCGCTTTTTCGACTCTTGTATCTGCCTTTGTAAACCAGCTCTCCCTAGAAACAGACTTGTAACCCCAATTGGAATCTCACCCTGGCTGTAAGCAATGGTTCTCTACCCCTCTCTCCCGAGTGGGAAGCCACTTTCACTTTTTTGTAATCTTTTTATAATCTGCCTGAGCCAGCTTCCGCGAGAGGGAATTTATAATTTAACACCGATTCACGCACGTGCAATGTATTCGAGTTCTCATGCGCCACGCAGTTGTTTTTGCTCTGATTTATATCACTATGTAGTCATTTTTGTATTACTTCAGTATAAATACATGTTAATTTTTATTAATATGTTGTTTTTTCTGACTTCATGTGAACGAATTTACACAAATTCGCCTGTTCTCATTGAAAATAGGCAAATATCAAAATATCCCTGTCTTGGTCACAAAAGCAACATTTGTGGGGAGTAATAGCCATTTTCTGTACTTTTGAGGCACCAGCAATTAGGAAATAACACTTACTACACTACCCAGGAACACATTTTTGTTACACTGATATTCACTTCATTGCTGTAACTTTATTTTATTTGCTTTGCTTTTGTAAATGTGATGACACCGATGATCACTCTTGCAAACGAGACTCATTCCTCTGGTCTCTCAAGTTCCCACCTGGTTCAGCTAAATAAAACTTGAAATGTCTCTGTTCATAAATGTAATGTTAGTTGTGAATTCAGGCGACAGTACAGTGCCTCATTTAACCCCACCACATGGGCAAGGTTTTGATGGGGCCAAGTTGAGCCTCACCAAGATTGGTGCCGATCGTTCACACAGCTGATAATGGTGAAGCGGTGGCGCTATGGTGAGCGCACCGTACGGTGAACCCGTGCGTGGGCCTGAGTCTTGTTGCAGGCCAAGGCTAACATCAGTGACGAGCGATTCCTGGACACCGGTCCTGCACTGATCCACACGGTGACATGTGGTCAAACGACCCCCACGGTTGACGAGGCATGACAAGGCCTCCATCAAAAGCAGCGGACTGACACAAGACTGAAAAGTATTACGTTAATTATTTCCTACGGTTACAGAATATTCACACACACACACAACACAAACACGTACAGACCTTCAAACAATTTGGCTGCACACATTTAAACCAGCGGCCGCTCCAAACCTGCATAAAATTCCTCATAATCGATGGGAATCAATGTATTGCCAATATCCAATTTGCAAGAGTGACTATGTAATTGTAAAATGCACGGCTCCAATTGGAAGAGCTCGGCACAGCAGCTCCCAGCCTTATCCAGACCACCAGCTCAAAAGAGCTCTGAACGCGTGTGGCCATTTTGTCATTATGATAACCAAGAGGCTGCAGTGAAACACAAGGCACAACTGAAGACCAGTTTCAGACTCATTAGGACTAAATTTAACACGTAGGCTTACACGACCAATATCATCCATAATACAGGTTTTTTGGGTTAGATCGCATAAATATGTGTCGTGAAACCCGCCATCAGCCAACACAGCCACTTAGTAATTACTGCTGGATGAAGCTAGTTGTATTTACTGGCGAAACGTCGTACTCATATTGTAAATGTTGTGGCTTTGCACTCCAACATACCGGTTTGCTGTACTAGTAATGAATTGGCATGTTTTGTTTACGTGACAAACCTTACTAATTGGCTGTTGGGTGGTGGCACGTTTAACGACACACTTATATATTTACGTGATCTAACCCAAAAAAACCTGTATTATGGATCATTAGGACTCATCAGTAGAGTAGAGTCGTCAATGTTCGTTGCTGCCATATGCCTCTGGGAGCACCGTATACGTAAAGGGCTGTGACCTTTACACTTTGGGGAGACCCCCTTGGCAGTTCCCTAAAGGCAACAATCATTCAATACTGTAAGTTAAGAGAAAGCACGTTGCAAGGGAAAAATGTGTGCAGGCTGGAAAGAGCCAGATTTAACAAAGATCCACCGTACAGCCTTTACCATATTGTTGGGGCAAGTGCTGTTAGTGAGCATTTATGAAGGCCGGCCCGGCACACGAGGGAGTAGGTGGCCAGCACCACGACCCGGCCTCCTTTCTCTCCCCAGTGGCAATATTTAGGCATCCTGACCAGGTACTCAATTGAGGCTGAGTCGACCTAGGGAAGGCACAGGATCGGTTCAGATAACTGTCACGAGTGTTGGACGTGAGCGGTAATCGAACTCGGGTCGCCGGGTTCGATGCGCGGCGCGCTAACCATTACACGACCGCTCCCCACACACACAGACACACACGCACGCGCAACACAAAGGTGTTCACTGCGTGCACAGCGGCTCTCGGCTTCATCCAGGGGATGCAAACGACTCTGGCGGCGGCGGGTTACACACAAACGCCGGCGTGTCACCAACGAGCAGCAGCGATACAAGTCACGCAGCCCGACGCTCGCGAACATGCGCGTGTTCACGCGTGTCCACGCGTGGACACGCGTGGATACGCGTGGACACGCGTGGACACACTGACCAGCCGACACCTATTTTTAATCGCTTACGTTGCTCTCCCCCAACCCCCTCAGCCTCCAGAAAAAAAAAACACTAGAAGAATCAGGAGTCAGCTTACACGAGGATTGAGTCTCTCAGAAAGTAATAAAAGGGAGGATGGAGCCAGCATTCCAAAGAGGGGATCGTCGGGCAATAAAACACGGCCAGAGGGCAGCATCGAGAGCGGGGTGAACTTTGAGACGCAGCATCCGAGATGGATCAACCGCGTAGTGGCCGATCCTTTCCGACGAACGACATTATTAATGTCACGGACGCAAGGAGGAATTTGCCAAACGGTGCAAAAAACAGGACCCTCTGCCCCTGCCCCCCCGCCTCCCCTCCTGTAAACGGGGTCGAGAGACTCGGGTGAGCGCAATGGTTGTGAAAAAGTTCGCACATTAAAGAGGAAAATTGGTCAAAGGGCACGACGCAGGCCCCCGTCCTGTAAACGGGGTGGAGAGAACTGGGCGAGACAATCGTCGAAGTTAAACGCGGAGGAATTCTGCACAAACTGGGCAGTGGTGGGGTTTACGCTGAAAAATATCAAATGTTTGATGTAGAGAGAACGGCTCTGAAAGCAGCAATCAATGGGTTCTGATCACCGCTTGCTTCAAAGAGAAAAACGGAGCAGCGCTTGAACAGCATGAGGGGAAAGGGGGAAGGGGGGCAGGGTGGAGGGAATGCTAAAATGCGAAATGGAAGGAAGCCAAATGACACACGCGTGTACACACGAGCACGCATGCATGCGCGTGCACACACAGCGGATAGCTTAACCGCACAGCCATTCACCCACCACTCCCGCCCCACCAGAAAAGCACTGCAACCAAACCCCATCCCCACCACAGCCACCTCGCAACCACCACCCACCAGCCACATCTACCCCTGTGCATGTGAATGCCACATGGCATGTCAGGAATGTGAAGGCAAGTACAAGCAAGGGGTTAGTTGGGGTGGTGGTGGGGTGGTGTTTGGTTGGTGGTGGGGTGGTGGTGGTGGTGGTGGGGTGGTGGTGGGGTGGTGTTTGGTTGGTGGTGGGGTGGTGGTGGTGGTGGGGTGCGGGTGGAGTGGTGGCGATGGTGGGGGGTGGTGGTGGTGGTCGGGATATTGGGGTTGGGATACAGAGGGGAAGTTGCGGATGGAAAAATCAGTGAAAAGCAAAAGGGCGAAAAGTGTGGAATTGTAGAAATACCACCGAGGGCCACGGCACGGGTGACGGTCTACTGACATGTGGTGTAATAATAATGACAAGAATTATATCACCGATTTCCTCAGGAAAGGCCTCACCGAATCTCAAGACATTTTTTTGCCATATTTTTCCAGAAGAAACTCGGGAAAAAACCCATCACGCAATCGCGAGGCGGTAACTCCCAAAGCACCACGCAGATAGATTCAAAAGAAATCCACTGTTTTCGCAGGCATCTCCTGGCAACCTCGCAGCCCAGGCCTACAATAAGACGATATTCCCAATCTTTCCAGACACTGCAAGACCACGTAGCCCACAATGAGTACACTGTATAGCTAAACCCGGCCACACAGACACTTACAACCCAACACAACGAGTCCGAGAGACCAAGCGTTTTTATGTCACGTTATATATGTACTTTTCTGCACCGTACATAGCCAACCATGCTAATCGGAGGTGCGGGGGAAGGACAACAAACTAAAAACAAAAAGCAGTTCTAAACAAATTAGTTTTCAAAACAACTGATTTTGAAGTGCATAGCTCCAGTGGCTTCCTAATATCGGAAGAGCATTCCAGACGACCGCAGAAGCGCATCTGAAAAATTATACAACTGTGCCATCAGCATCACTTGCATGTCCAACATTCACGGAATTACAGAAGAGAGTCAGAGAACAGTTTCTGGAAGCTGATAAAAATAATAATTTACATTTAATGGTAAGGCGCTTTCCACGAATGTTTCAAGGCACCTTGTAAGAAAAAGGAAAGGCCAAATGATACGGAGAATGAAGATGTTTTAAGACGAGACTTAAAAGTATCCACATAATCGGATTAACGAATTTCCAAAGGTAGGGAATTACATAACCGTGGTGCAGCCACAGCAAATGCCCGCTCACTCCGGGAACGCAGCCGGGATCGAGGTACGCGCAGAAGGGTGGAGTCTGCAGATGTCACAGAACTACTTGTGAGGTTTCTTACAAGTGCCTCTTACCGACACTTGGTGGTGCAGCTTCTCACATGCCCCGCTACGAGCTGGTGTTCGGCACACGGCACTCAAAGCAATATTTTTTATAGTTCCCATTGTGAGAATGTGCATTAGGCGAAAAGAACATTTTAAATGGTGTGTTGTTTTTTTGTGGCCATTGGTGACCGGTATCAGACCATCAACTTGCTAATATTTTAAAACTCAGTTGAAATCACGGATGGCTGAAACCCAAATTCAAACCTGAGACACTCACCATGTGCCAAGCGAGTGATATATGATCTGATCTGACACGGTATTAGCCTCTTCAGCCATGCGGCCACCTCCGGCTCAGGGGCGTTTATTCATCTGTACACAGCAGCAGCAACAATAGCAACAGCAACAATAGCAGCAGCAACAATAGCAACAGTGACGGGTGGCGGAAACAGCAGCAGCAGCAATAAACAGCCAATCGCCACCACTATGTGGCAGTAACATCACTGACATCAATAAGAGGTTTTTGGGTTAGATCGCGTAAATATATAAATATGTCGTTAAAACCCACCACCACCCGACACAGACAATTAGTAAGGGTTGTCACGTAAACAGAACGTGCCAATTCGTCACTAGTACAGCACACTGATGTGTTGGAGAGCCAAACCACAACATTTACATTCTGACGTCGTACTCAGAGCCAAGCCACAACATTTACAATCTGACGTCGTACTCCGATTGTAAATGTTGTGGCTTGGCTCTCCAACACACCGGTGTGCTGTGCTAGTGACAAATTGGCATGTTCCGTTTACGTGACAACCCTTACCAGTTGGCTTTGTCAGGTGGCGGCGGGTTTTACCGACACATTTTTTTTCACGCGATCTAACCCAAAAACCTCTATGGATGGTATTGGTCGTGAAAGCCTACGTGTTAAAATCACTGACATCACTGCGGTTTGATGTACTACGATGCCATGCAGAGCGCCGAAGGCTTACTGACACAAGGGGTCACGGGGTCAAGGGCCTGCACCAGGTGTTATGTTTTCGATTGCAAGCCAGGGCATGAAACACAGAAACAAAGACCATCCCAATGGGCTCCATGACCAACCTAACAACGGCTCAAACCGAAAAGCTGAAATTTACCAATCTCGTAACCGGGCTTCGCCCAACTTTGCATTGGCTTTAGCATCACACTCCACGGCAGGTGAATTACTTGGTTCGTGATTGTTGAAGTTGTATATTTTTGAGTATTTAGTGCGAGACAAAGCAATGTACAAATCCAGGTTGATTGTCCCCTATGAGCGGACATCTGTGAAGAAGAGCTTTATAGCTCATCGGATTCCTCCAGTACAAATATTCTGATTGAAACCAATCAACCTATTTTTGGTGGCACAAACACACTGTTGGGTTGTTGTTGTTGTTTTCTGGTTATAAGCATAGACTCGACTACATCTGTGCCAAGTTTCAGCTTTCTATCCCTTGTAGGATGTCAATTCACATCAGTCACTCTCTCGGTCAAGAGCAGATATATGTATGACAGCTGGCACCTGTTGGCAGTCTACATTTATATCCAACACGCGAGTACGAAGCATTCTGCTTTATAGTTGAAGGATATTCCTACGCTCAGAACGTTTGTCACTACAAGGTGCTTTGGTGGCAAGATGTGAACTACCTCGCCTGGTATGCAGGAGGTCGTGGGTTTGATCCCGACCCTGACACCTGTATATTTGGAGTTTGCATGTCTCCCCCCGTGGTCACGTGGATTTTTCTCCGGGTCATCCGTTTTTTTACCTCCACATTTAGAATCACGCATTTAAAAAATTTGGCTGGTATAAATTTCCCGATGATAAGTCACTTCATTGAACTATCATTTTTTACCAGGTCTCTTCTGCAAAGCAGCGACATAGCTCAGTGGGCATTACCTGGTAAAGTTAAAATAACATTTAAAATTCCTCCTCTACACTGCCCCAATGGCTCGGAAGAGAGAAAGCACCCACGCTTAACCCCACCACCAACCGGTTTTACTTCGGTGTCGACATTTATTTTGATAAATGGATGCAATAAAATATGGCCGAGGTTTACATGACCTAACAGGATCCGAGCCAGGTACCACTGGACACGGCTTCCAAGGGGTGTTTCGCTAAAGGCATTGAACAAGCACAGTGGCCCTTGATTTAACGGGGATGTTTCGCCATCAGACAAAGAGCGCTGACACTCCAGCATAAAGCTCGAGAGGACGTGGCAGAATGGACATCAGCTGGGCAAGCAACATCAAAGAATGCGAGTAAGGAGGAAGAGACAGAACAGGGGGTCACGAGGGTTGGAAGTGCAGAATCAGTGTTGGTGCTGGCTCCATTGGAGTCACAAATCATAAATAATAATGGTGGGCTCCCCCCCCCCCCCCCCCCCCCCATTCGATGTATAAACTCCTCGTGAGAAGACAGAAGACGTAGTAGAGCTTGAGATAGAGAAGTCTTGAGAAACTATAGATTTGAACAGAGGTGCTGAGATGAGAGAAGAGAGCTCCAGACAAAACAAGAGATCCCCGACAAGCACCGTATAGCCTTCACGGACGGTGCTGGCCCCTCGCAATAACACACGTGGACTGAACCATGCCCGGTCGCCTTTGTCTCCCCAGTGCTGATGTTTACACACCGCACCAGGTTCTCATTTGAGTCCGAGACAAAATAAGAGAGACCCAGCACTGCTTTGGATAATCGTCACCGGTGTTGGCCGTGAGCGGGAATTGAACTCCGCACACGCGCACGCGGCATTTGCCGGCGTTTAGGAAGTCTGCGCCATAACCACTTCCTCGCCGACAGCACGTACGTCCGATTCATGGAATAAATGTTCCAGTTCCAGCCGGTGTTTCTCAAGCAGCCAACAACCAAGGCCGAGAGGCAAACCGGTGAAAAACACCGGCGCATGCATGCGTGCGTGCCCCCAGTAGGTCGTAAAACTATCACAGCGTAAAGTTCACTTGGTGCATCTTGCCATGAATAAACAAGAATACATTCCAGCCCTTTTGTCAGTTCATCGCTGAATCGAGGCCTCTGTACGCCGTGTGTCAGTCACGAGGTTCGCTGGAACATACTTCACGATGCCCGGTCGGTGCCATTTGTGGAGTTGGGGGAGGGGGCCAGGGATGGTTCAGACATCACTTGCCGCCACTGATGTTAGCCCTGGCCATGAATCAAACCAAGGTCACGACCGGGTTCAAAGCGCAGCGCGGCGACTGCATGCACTGCCACTGCTGTCCCCATTCCCCGTATGACATATACAAACAACGTACAACACGCGCATTTGTTTCTTACAATTGCCGAGTAGGTGCTTTTTGCAACAACAAAAAAATTACGCTGTGAATGGTCCACCGATGCCGTCAAATCGCTCAAGGTGCTCCCCGAGCACGACCCTCCCAGCGGCCGCACGTTGCATCCGAAGGTGGCATCATTCTCAGGTCCGTCGACCAACAAACGGGACTCACCTCTCCAACCTGGGCCACCCTGGCAATTTCATCGCGGCAGTCAGATCGTTTGGGTGGACTTCACGGTCGAGTTTTCTCCGTGGCGCTCAGTCAGCGATATCGGTCGGTCACGAGCGCCGCCGCCGCCGTCATTCCCAACCTCGCGCCATCTCCCCCAAGGCGGCGGCGCGCGCAATCTCACTCGAGAGATCGCGACACCTCGCCGACGCTTGTGCGGGGAGCAGCAGCGGGCCGACCCTACCGGGCGGTGTCAACGAGGCCGTCGATTAACGCCGCTCACACCGACTTCGGCGGCGCTCGTTAATTCACCTGCAGTTGCCACGGTCGCAACGCCACCGTCCGTTAGCACCTCGGCCAGGCGAGCGTCGGGGCGTTTACGCGAGCGCGGAAGCTTCCGCGCCCCGTCGCTACGCGGTTCTGCCTCCATCGCTACGTAGTCCGTGTGTTGCTGCGCATTCTGTCCACCGCTAGCGGTCCACGAGTCGTTGCGCAGTCCGCATTTCACTGATTGCAGGTTTGTGGCTCCATCGCTACGCAGTCCGGCTCTATGTCCCCACGCAGTCCGTGTGTCGCGGTCGGTGTCGCCATCGCCACGCGGTCCAAATCTACGTCATCGCGTGCTCTGCAGTCCGCGCGGCTGTAGCTCTGCAGTCCGAGTTCAACTACGCAGTCTCTCACCATCGCCATGCAGTCCGCGTGCCTGTCGCCACGCAGTCCCGCAGCCACGATGGCTGCGCAGTCCGATGCTAGTGGCCGTCCGCGAGCGAGCGCCCGCGCCGCAGCCGCAAATCGAGCTGTCCTCATGGCAGCGTGGCAAGCGAACGACAAACGGGACGGCAAAGACGACGGTGGCGGCCGCGACGCTGAAAATCGACATGGAAATCGGCGTCGCTCCGAGAAGCAGCTCGTCCTCGGCCAAGCTCCCGACGATGGTGGTGGCAGCGGCGCCAGTGCAGGCGGCAGATCCGGGCGCACGTTCCCCCTGCGCGCGCTGGCGCTCTTGCGTCGCCACGACCCTCGGAGCGCAGGAGATGCCCGCCGAGGACGGCAGGGCTGTGGCTACCGCCGCCGCTGCTGCCGCTGCTACCGCCGCTGCTGCCGCCGCTGCTGCCGCCGCTGCTGCCACCGCTGCTGCCGCCACCGCCGCAGCCCAGGTTCCAATTATCCCGTCCCGGCGCACGATGCTCGCGCGCTCCGTCGGTCCGAGCTCCATCGCGCCGGAGGTGCGTCCCACCAGCCGCTCGCTCAACTTGCCTCGCTGCGTGCGCGACACGCGGTTTTTATCGAAAGCGCAGCGGCGGCAGTCGTGTTGGTACGGGGTCCGTTTCGCTCTGTCCGGTCGGCTCGACGCAACGGTACGCCGTTAATCGTTCTTTTCTCAAGATTCGAACCGTTGTCACTTTTATTTGGCACCAACGTTATTCCAAAGCCGGGGCGCTTGCTTGAGCTCATCTCCCTCTCCGTCTCTTGCTCTCTCCCTCTTCTCTCTCTACCTCGGTCTCTCTCTCTCTCTCCCCCCGTGTCCTCACTCCACCTCTCCGCGTCTCTCTCTCCCGCCCCCTCTCTCTCGCTTGGGCTCAGCAACGGTCGCACACGCTGGGCTTTTTGGCCGAGTGCCAGCTCTTATAGCACAGCCCACCACCTCTCTCCACGCCTCCCCCCCTTCCGAGCCTCCAGCCTCCTCCACAACCCACGAGCCGCAGCAAGGGGCCGCCCCCCTCACGCTCTCCCACAGCCGCCACCCCCCCCCAACATCATCTCCACCATCCGCAAGCCCCTGCGCCCCCCTCCCCGCGAACGCATCTCTCCCCCCCCAATCCGAAACGCAACACGCAAGCAAATAAATGTGCATGCGAGTTCATGGCCAAGCGCTCCCCTCCAATACATTACGCTCATCATCATCTGCTTCAAAATCGGAGATGTTTACTCCATGAATCCGGCCGCCGAGGCATAATGACTCAACAGTGCTGATTTGCTCAACAAACATCTCCGCTGAGTCTCGTCTGGTGGCTGTGTGCGGTAGCAATTGGGGAAATGCCTAAAAATAAATGGCGCTAGCAGGGCATTGCACACGGATGCAGAGGCTTGATCACTCGAGGAAAGCTGCCTCTGCCCGGCCGTCCAGTCAAAGACAACACAAAGATAGCCATATGCACTGTTGGGGCGAGTGCTGTTAGCGAACACCTATGAAAGCCGGCTGACCTTCGAGCCGACCTAGGGGAGAGGCCCGGCACCAATTCGGACAATCGCCACCGACGTTGGCCATGATCAGGAATGTAACTCGGATCACCGGTGTCGTAAGGCAGTGCGCTAACCACTGCGCTACAGCTTCACCCAGTTCAAAGACACACACACGCACAAACGTGCACTCACACGCTGCTCGTGGCATTTGCGCGGGAGCTTTCGCGTTGGGAATTGCATCGCTGACGTTGGAGGTAATGTCGGAGCGAAGGTGACCTCATCTAACCCCCCCGCTACCCCTCCCAACCCAGACCCTAAAGCGCAATCCACACGGAGGGACCGTGGGTCTCCCGTGACGAGCAAGCGGTGCACTGGACCGGCGACGGTTCACCTAACAAGGCTCAGAAACACCAGCGTCTGATCGGCCTGGAAAGCCAGCCAAATAGGCTGTGCCAAACACAAAACATTGAGGTCGAGTATCAACGAGTAACGATCACACAGACCGATGCATGGCACCGAGAAAATTCACAATCGAGCGGCAGGTTGGCGCAGCGGTAATACATGTGCATCGCAGGAAGAGGTAGCTGGGTTTCATTACTGATTCGGGCGTAATTTCTGCGTGGAGTTTGTATGCCGTCTGCCTGTTCTGCACGGGGGTTTCCTCCGGGTTCTCTGGTTTCCTCCCGTAATTAGATGAACGTTACGTGACGGGCATTGGCCAAACCTCCCCATGCTGAAAAATCTGTTCACAATTACAGTAAAACCTTGGATTGCAAGTAACTTGGTCTGTGAGTGTTTTGCAAGACGAGCAAATATTTTAAATAAATATTAATTTGATAAACGAGCGAGGTCTTGCAATACGAGTAGTACGTGTATACGCTTTGTCTGCCGAGCGTCACGTGATCACAACTGATATACGAGTGCTTTGGATTACAAACACGTTTCCGGAGCAAATTATGCTCGCAATCCAAGGTTTTACTGTACCTCAATTGGGATTGCACGGGGCAACATCACCGCCCTACTGGGAAAACTTGGCAAGGGCCACCTGAAAAAGTGTCTGGAGACTCAGCGAGGCTCCCCTCGGTGATCGCAGGAACAATAAATCAAGCTCCACGGGCTCCACGGGGTCACATTCAAATTCAGGGCGGTTCCGTAATTTCGGAAGCACGTTTCATACACTAAAATGTGAGTTATCGTCAGGGTAATCACAAAGTACCTCTTTTTACTAACTAGCTGAAATTTGATTTCGTACAGAGCCATTCAAACAAGGCTTCACATCGCTTCACATAAAATCACCAAAACCTTAATAACACATCGTTAATGACAAAAACTGAAAGAAAAAAACCATGATTTTTTTTTTAAAACCTTCACGAATTAACCGATTAAGAGATTAAAAAAATTAAACGTTAAAATCAAGGTATGTGAGAAGTAAAAGACTCGACCGAATTTTCTGGGGAAGAGGGTTTTCCACGGCGTTTTACTTGGGCGCAGTGTGACAACCAATTGTGGCTGCGAATCAAATTGAAATAATTTTTTCCACGTTTATCGGAAAGGGAAAAACACTCAGAAGATAACACGGTGATGTCAGACGTACTCGGATGCACTGGGGGTTTGACCACACCAGGATGGTGACACTGCATTCAATTGTGTAGTTTCAAAACTATTCAATTATACCATAAATAAGCATTACGGTACATTCTAAACCTATACGGTATATATAACAGCCTTCAAACGGCACCAATGACATGTGAACGTGTAATATTAGGATTCCATTTTTTCTACTGTGAGGTTGTGTATTTGTGCAACTTCCTTTCAGCCGAAAGCTCATGTTTTTTATGTGCTTTAGTCATTTGACTCTTCCAGAGTCAGTGGTGGAAATGTCACATTCCTATGCCAGCGACTAGAGCGCCACTGTACCAAGTGGTGCCCAATATATCAACATTATTGTTGATTACATTGGTTATGGTCATGATGTAGATGTTGGTGACGATCGACGATGATCGGCGAACGATGATGGTGGTCCGAGTCAACCCTGGCTGAGATTCGAACTCATGTCCTTACAAATGGGAGCCCCCTGTTGATTTTGCCCACTGAACTATAGCTGCTACTTGACATGTGGTTTCATGAAATATGGTACAAATTCACAGGGCTTTGAAAAATAGTTGCACGCACCTAAATGAAGCCTATTCTTAGGTTTTTTCTGGTAACTTTACCTGGTGACTTTACCGAAAAAACCTAAGAATATGAATCCTTGCAGTCACGAAAGCTTCAAATTTAAATCAAGCCTCTCCAGATATATTCTTGACCAATCACATGTCAGCCTACAAGAGCACATGATTCATGAGAACCAATGAAAACGTTCACGTGACCACAAAAGCTCGCTTGCGATTGATGAATTCTCTCCATTTCCTTTTTTTTACATAATACAGCTAGCTGTTGTTCGTTTTTGTTTTCTTCTCTCCAACGCAAATTCACGTCACAACCCACCAGGTCCCCATCACTCACGGGCATCGAGAGCGATACTCCTCACAGTGATCAGTGACGGAATGCGATCGCAGCGCGTGGCAGAAAAGCAGTGAGGACATTATTTCCGAGAGCTCCATTATGTCAACAAGTCCAAGTGGGTTATTCTTTACCACCAGTGACAATGGGGCACACGATCATCGTTGACCAAAGCACCAACATTTAAATCCCATGCAGCGGAAGTGCAGCCAACTTAGGGGACTCTACCAACGCCAACGAACACATGACCAAGTTTATACAAAAGGTCCGACATGAATTGTAAGCTGGGTGACTGCGTCTGCGAACAAAATCTGTCAATGTACGCGTAACTCCATCTCTCAGCATCAAGGAGGGCGGCCAAGTGTGGCCCAAATAGCACAAAACATAGCAGAATGTTCCTTTACATCTTTTTTAGTAACTAACATTTTTTTTGCATTATTCTAATTCTGTATTTTCAAGACTCTGGCCAAACATCCCAGTGTGTCCCACCTGAAAATGGGTGTCGAAACTCAGCGCGTAAATAATTGACTTAATTATAAATCGTCGATATTATTAAATGAAGTGAAATTATATATTTTAACGTTTCATAACATGTTTCAATGATTGAATAAAAAAAAAATATTTAATAGATCTTCATGTCGTAATAATGACTTTAAATATATGTGCCAACAAGCATTAAACGGAGGATTTCTAAATCAAACCACAACCACTGCAGCAATTATAAAGACGCAAACGAGAGAGTAGCTGTATTTTAATAAGGAAACTAAGGCAAAAAGCCCTTGGCTACAACAAAAGTTTTACTTGAATGGAAATAAAGGACATTATAAATGTGAGCTTATAATTTCCTTTCGCATAAACTGTGAATCGCTCAGGTGGTAGGGATGCCATGAGGTTATGGGGTTAAAATCTCAGACATGGTCAGCCGAACTGAATATGATCATCAACTTCATCAAAATCATTTCACCAATAACATCATCGTATAGCAATGGTGGGTACAAGTAATCCCTTGATTTTGAAATTAAGTGATAGTCTTGTGGTAAGACTTGTCCCATCCAAGAGAACATAGAATTCCCACTACTGCCAGTAAAACATGAGTATTTCCTTCCACACATGTGAGCATGGGAACGCTCTTGCTGTGTTAGGATAAAGGCTATAACGGTGATGCAGTCGTTTTGCCGAAAGCTCTATCAATAAAGCCAGCGTCCCTAGTTTGATTCCCAACCACGGCGAACATCGTTGGTGAATGATATCTGAACCGGTTTGATGGTCCTATCCGTCCGTTCACCAAAACCCGCATTGACAAAGCGAAGGATGCTCTAAACCAGGGGTCCCCAACCAACAGGTCACAGACCGGTACCGGTCCATGGCCTGTTCGGAACCGGGCCACACAGCAGGTGAGCGGTGAGTCTGCGCGTGGCCCGCCCATTGTTTTATTTACCACTTCCGTCTGCGCCTCTTTCCCGCACTGAGCACTTGTCTCAGTCACAGTTTTGGTAAGCCCACAAGCTGCTAACCCCTAGCCAGAAAGAGTAAAAAACAAACGTGGCTGGAGAGCTTCTTTGAAAAGGGGGAAAGACCCAATGATGACCCCCCCCCCGGTCCGTGAAAAAATTGTCCTCCACGAAACCGATCCCTGGTGCCAAAAAGGTTGGGGACCGCTGGTCTAAACAATCCCAATTACCGACAGGGCATGAGTAGTCCCTTCATCCAGTAGTGGCTTGACAAATGACTCTAAATTAATTATAATTATCGCCGAGCTTTTTGGACATTGAACAAAAAATCAAAAAAATCCACCAGCTTGGAGTGAGCACGATGCAGGCCACATTTCCGCCAGAACGCTCGTGAGGGTGCGCATTAAACCCCCGCTGCCAAACACCAACACGGCTCCACCATTGATCACAGGGCCCCTTCTCTTACTGCGACCAACGCCAAGAACGCTGCGTTACTCTCGAGAACGTTATGTGTTCCCATCAAGAGGGAGATCCCAGTGTACAGTGTTACGAGCACCTAGCAAGAAGGCATCCCGTCTCATTCAACAGCACCGCTGACACCACCACCACCACCCTCACAGGCCACCCCTAACCACCCACTCCACCCCTAACCACCCACGCACACATCCTACCTCCCCAAACCCACCCAGAATCTCCACCACTTCCCCCCCCCCCACCCCCTAATTGCTACTACCTCTCATCACCCTCCCACCAAAATCTCTCCCCCGCCTTCCTCTTCCCATTCCCAACTCTCCCTGTCTCCCCCACCACCACCACCAACCTCCATTGAGTAGAGGGGGAGAAAGGGGGCGTCACCCGGGCCAGGACAGCCTCCAGTTCCAGCTGCCAAAACCGGCTGGAACTGGATAGAAAGCTGCATCAGAGAAGGAATGGGGACTGCGGGGGGGTGTGGGGGGGGATGTGTGGGGGGGGGATGTGTGGGGGGGGGATGTGTGGGTGGGGGGGATGTGTGGGGGCGGGGGGATGTGTGGGTGGGGGATGTGTGGGTGGGGGAATGTGTGGGGGGGTGGGATGTGTGGGGGGTGGGATGTGGGGGGGGGGGATGTGTGTGGGGGGGGGGATGTGTGGGGGGGGGATGTGTGGATGTGTGGGTGGGTGGGAGATGGGTGGATGTTGGGGGTGTGTGTGTGGAGGGGTGCGT
Organism: Lethenteron reissneri; assembly: GCF_015708825.2. NCBI lineage: Eukaryota > Metazoa > Chordata > Hyperoartia > Petromyzontiformes > Petromyzontidae > Lethenteron > Lethenteron reissneri. The sequence continues at coordinate 3,158,135 of NC_083809.1, forward strand.
TGGTGATTGTGTGCAGAGGGAGAATAGTAGGTGGTTGTGTGTTGATTGTGTGTGTAGGGGGGGTGCTTGTGTGGGTGATTGTGTGGAGAGGGTGGGGTGAGTGATTGGGTAGATGGGGAGGGGTATGTGTATGTTGTGTGTAGAGGGGTACTGTGTGGAGCGGTGGTGTAGCGGTTAGCGCTGCGCTACAAACCCGGCAACTCTTGAGTTCGATTCCCGCTCACGGCCAACACCGGTGACTCTTCTCTTAACCGGTCCTGGGCCTGCCCTAGGTCGACCCCGCCTCAAATGAGTGCCTGGTGCGGTGTAAACATCGCCACTAGGCCGGACGTGGTATTGGCCACCCACCCCCTCGTGTGCCGTTCCGGCCTTCATAGGTGCTCGCTTAAGTGTGTTTCAGGCTATATGGGGGACCTTTGCCTTTGTACGGTAGGTGGTTGAGTGATTGTGTGGGTGGTGGGAGGGGTATGCGAGGTAGTTCGAGGACCTCCGATTATCATGGTTGGCTACGTACGGTGCGAAAGAAGTTCAACATTAAACGTATGTGTTCCCCAGATCAGCACTCCATCGGCAGCGCGATGGAGCACCGATCTGATGGCATCACACACGACCCCCTTGGCTTCGGTGTTTCATGGTGGCCGCTGTAGTCGTGATGGTGGTGCTGCTGGTGGTGGTTTTCGCTTGATTTTACTAAAAAAAATGTTTTACTACCGTGGCATTTATTTATTTTTAGTGAAATTCACAAAACATCCCCTCTCATATGCGTTTCTCCTGCAGCTCCAGATTCCTCCCACAAGGCAAACGAACAATAATGTAAATGACCAAACTGGTACTCCAGTTCACGAAAAGATCCTTCTGGAAGGGTTGAGACCCGGTGAGGTTTTCATCGGTAAAAAAATAAATGTCATTCCTATTGTTGAATATCTTCTATTAAACATTCGGCACCTCAAGCTTCTTTGGCAGGGCAATGTAATTTTTATCCTTTTTTTTAAAACAAAAACCTAAATGAGATTGTTTTCTTTCAGAAATCAAATTACATTGAAACTGGCAGAGTCGTTCGCGTAATGCGTTTAATCTGACGACCCAAGATTGATTGCTGAAGAGGTTCTTGCACCTCCATTCACCACCACTTTTCCTTCACCGAGCAACGTGGACCAGCGTGGTGAAGTATGGTCACACAAACCCCATAATCAACAGCGTGGGGAGGGCCTACACAATTGTGGACTGACAATAAGCATAACGATTACTGCAGAGGATTATCAATTATTTTTACATTGAAATAAGAAAAAAATATTATGGATCTGATTGCCAAATTCATGTGTAAATTGAAAGGCAGTTTATACCAATATTTAGCTGTACAATTGCCAAATTCTGATTCTTTTTTGAGCATCAGATCAATATCAGAACGTACCTTTAAAATAACACAACACACACCGTTAGAGTGCATGAATGGGATATTTCAAACAACCTTGTATTCATTCACATGCAAAATGCAGCTGGAAAAAATTTATCTGAGTAAAAAATAGAGATTGAAATATGCGGAAAGACTGCTGTCCAAAGAAGGACACGGGAGCAGGGGAAGACAAAAATCCAGGTGGGATAGGTGCAGTGGTGAAAGTCCTACACGATTCGTGATTAAGAGATTGAGTGCAGCGGTGATACTGGCTGGAGAAATAACCAGAGTGGAAATTCATAGGGCGCCATGACCTGAAGGAAGGGACAGACACTGATGATGATGTCACAAACGTGTTATGCCAGGATATTGTTGACTTATTTTGCTTAAATAATCATACAATTTATATTTTTATACTTAAAACCAAATGCATTTTTGAGCATTGAAAATGCATTGTTTCTCACGCCAATAAGACATGTTGAACAAACTGCTTTAAACACTGACTGTGCTTTCCGAGTAAGCAGATGTAAACGAAATTGAGAATGCATTACTGCGTGCGAAAAGGTCGGATTTGTAAATGTCTGCATAAAAATCACGGTTACACTGTGCGCAAGATACTGCACTGGGTGCGAGCGGTTAACTGGTTACGATGGTTGGATATGCGACGGTGAACTGTACCCCAAAAAACATTTCCAGTAAAAAAAACACACAAGTTAAACAGCAGCTTTTAAATCATATATTATTGATCAATTCCCATTATGATCACAATAAAAGATTAAGTAGGTGACTTAAAAGACCAACATCGAACTCTACATTTTTGTTGTTAAACGCTATCACCCACAGCAGGTAAAATTGAGGCAAACTTGAGCACCAACAGGAGATGGCAGTGTTGGGCGCTATCCCCTCATAAGCAAGGGTTTTCTCTAGACACTCCCATTTTCTCCCAAATGAAGACCAACACTCATGAATGGATTTGGCCAAACATTCAAAACCATAGTAGGACCCCTCCTGAGATATGTTTGCACGTAGTAATTTTAGGATGTTTCTTGTTCATGTTTTAGTTTGTTGCGGTTGCACCCGATTCAAGAGCCGAATGGCTCACAGGGCTATACCAAATAAATGAAACTGAAAACTGAAAAAAAAATAATCTTGAGACTCTGAAGCTTTGCTGGGTAAATAATTGGCATTATTGTTATTACAGTATTATCAGTAACAGTATAGTAAATTTCAGCCCTTTGTCAATCCCATGCTGGATGACAGACTTGCCCCCACCGTGTCAGTCATGCTCGTTTGACCATACTTCACCACATCAGTCAGCACAGGTTGGCGTTACGGGTGGCAATCAAAACCATTCGAGATATCACTCGGCCGCTGATGTTAGCCGTGGCAGGGATTCAAACCCAGGTTTTCGGATTCACAACACAGTGCGCAAAACACTTCACAGTCTTGACAAAAACATGACGGTAGCCGCATTTGCCAAAGTGCCCTTTCTTTCCTGCTCCCTTGTGTTTTTGAAAAGAAAACCCTCGTTATATAACGAAATGAGAAAAGGTGGCTCTTGACAAAACTGCTGCAAGGCACCACCGGGCGCATGGACAATGAAATCTAGATCATCGTTTAAGCGGAACACTCGACACCGCGAGTCGTCGTCGTGCCAGCGCCGTGACCGCCGTCAAACTACTGCGTCAGAAACAAAACGAGCAAAGGGAAGCACTGCGGTCTTGGCTGACGGTGTTGTCACTTGAAAGTAACAAGACACAAAAGGTGTGTGTGCTGCTCACAAACAGCAGGAAGGCACACAGCTCCCATGATGTCTTGCATGCACATCACGTGACCAACAACATCGCGTGTACAATCCTCAGCCTTAGTATAAGCCACCAACTCGGCGGGAGCTGAACGTGTAGCCTCGTTATTGTTTAGGCGTTATTGCGGATATTGTTGACCTTGTCGGTTATTGAAAATGCACGCTTGCATCCCCATGTACCTGCAAGCAAACGCATCCATCAAGCTTCAATATATTCAAAGTAAATATATTTTCGTCACGAATTTCAATCGTGCTATCAGTCACACCAACAACAAAAAAATGTCCATGTGGGATTCCCTTAGTCGGCAGTCACATGTCAATCAATGGCCCCGGAAGATTACTCAGCAACAGGAGATCACGAGCATCTTTGCTCAGCCTCTCCGAGCCAGCACGGACAGAGGTCGAATAGTGAGTGTCCAGTCGCATGTGAATCGTCTGAAACTTTATTCATCTAAGCCTGATGACCGGACTGACACCGTCAACTCTCTGCCTACGAGAACCCAGTTTAATCACGGGTGGCTGCCCAGATTCAAACCCAGGAACTCGGCGGCGTTGGCTCGCCGCTCCGACACAACCATTGAAGCCCTGTTAGCCACCGGGCCATCTCTATACACATCCTCTATACCCAACAATTCATAATAGCACAGTGATTCTAAAACCAATATCACATTTTGACATAATTACTCTACTAACAAGGTTTTTATTTTTGCATTGTTTAAATGCCTGGACGGCGACCGTAAACAAACAGCACCAACACGAAACGAGATTGATCCCAAGCGAAGATGGCAGTACGGAAACGACAGATGATAAATCCACTAAGCATTTAAGAAAAAACGAGATGCGCTGGAGTAATAAACCCGCCACTTAATAACGGCGCTTCCTCTTCTCTGCATTCCCATCTCGGCATCATCGTAAAAAAACCAGGCTCGTTCATTCATCTAAAAGGTGTGTGGTCCCCGAGCTTATTTTAATGTCAACCGAGCCCGCTTGCCCGACGCCGCCATCACTGCTGTGATCCCATCAGCATGACATAACGCAAACTCCGCTGAAAAAGAACTAAACCAGGCATTCACCCCTCCCCTTGTGTGTTTTTTATTAATCATCGCTGCTGAGTGCAGGCCCCAAAATGCCTAACAAACAGTACCATTGGAGGGCATAGCACATATATAGATTCCAGTCACTCAACCCATTCATGGATGAAGGCCTCCCCATGTCATATTTATCAGGTTTGGAGTTTTTGTTTTACCATACCTCACCACGCTGGTCAATGCGAGTTGGAAGAGCAGCGAAGGCTAGACCAGTTCTGACATCATTTGCCACTGATGTTAGCTGTGGCTGGGATAAAACTTGGGTTGCAAGAGTTAATTCTGCAACACCCTAACCACTGCACCACCGCTCCACCTCGACAGCGTATTGGATAAGATTAAGTTTCTTGCATTGAGCAAGGTTGCCAAAAAATTGGGAAAAGAGATGATTGGAGGGCATTCCAACATAGAGCAGTGCGTGGGAAGAAGCAGAAAGACAAGTGTTGTGACCTGCAGTTGTGAGGTGCTTGAACACAGTACGGATGAGAAGAAACAGTCAGTGTTTGGTAGACAGAGTCCTCAACATGGGCGAAGGAATCAATGAGTGACGTTCACGGAACTGTATCCATGGCAGTCGTGATGCAGGCCACCCCAATAACAGAATGCAAGGCGTACCACACTGCAGTGGTGTCGCTGGTGTGCTGCACTACGTTGCTTGCAAGACACGTACAGCATCATCCATTCTAATTAAGTGGCGGTGGGGCTAGCCACCGTGGAGATGGAGCGATGAGGTGAGCTCACATGCAGCAGTGAGATGGATCGCAGCATCGTGAAAGCGTGAGGGCAGATGATCGAATGGGGAGGACTTCATCCAGTAGTGTACAGACCACGGCTGCTGCTGATGACGATGGCCAGTAAATGTTAAGAAAAACCCAGCAACCTTTGTGTCTCCCGACAATAATGGTACATATTAAAAAGACAAAGATCCCCCGTATAGACTTAACAGACTGTAGGGGCAAGTGCTGCTAGCGAGCACCTATTAAGGCCGGCACGGCACGAGGGGATGGGTGGCCAACACCACGGGCCTTTGTCTGCCTAGTGGAAATGTTTACACATCGTACCAGATACTCATTTGAGGCTGAGTCTAACTAGGGGAGGCCAAGGACCGGTTCAGATATTCGTCACTGGTGTCGGCCGTGAGCGAGAATCGAACCTGGGTCACCAGGTTCATAGCGCAGCACACTAACCACTACACTTCCGCTCCCACACAGCACCAAGCAATCATTTTCAGGCCAAGTCGAGACAACAGTGGCCCACATTGTTGAAGTGCATTGTGGCCAGGAATCCAAGGCACGTCACCACCATCACAGCACAGAGTGGGAAACACTATGAGATCACTCCACACATCACACATCTTAGTCAAGTCATTGCCTGGACAAATGAGCACTGAGGCGGTGGTGATCATCTCCTGTTAACAGCCCTGAGCCCATGGTGGAAATTCCACATTCCCATTAGGGGGTTAGTCTATCCATAGGTCAACTCCTTTTGAATTCCCCACCAAAGTGGTACTTTGTTTTATCGACCGCAGAAGGATGATAGGACGAGTCAACCCCCAACCAGGATTTGAACCTGCAACATTCCCAACTGAGAGCCGCTGAGCCACCCGGCCATGAGAAAAATATACAGTGGTGTAAAAAAATCGGGACGTACATACGTGCGTGCGCATGCGATGCTGCATTCGTGTCACATGATGCGTTCATTAATCTGTCAAATTATTTCGCCATTGAATATAGTTCTGACAATCCCAATGGTGGACAAACTGTTCTGGACAAACCATCGTGCAGCAGAATGTACAAGAGGGTTTGAGATTATATTTTATTTACGGGCGTATGCACATGCCCCCGTAGAATTGAGCTGGGGTTCATTGACATTAATCGATGCACACGCGCATGTTAATGTCCCACCAGGCGCACAAGGACAGTGGGCTCTGATGTGACGATTAAACTCAAAATTTCACATGACCGCTGCCCCCCCCCCATCTCTGCCACCACCATGCACAGGATCTTGGTTAGATACCTACATCTCAAAGGTACCAGTGGTTTAAAAAAAATAAAAAAATCACAATTCCAGAGCTTTTAGCAAAAATCGCAGTTACACGCACGTGGTCCTACTGCCAATGCTACGCACGTGTTCAGTCATTACGCAGTTTTACATAATGCACGCAGCTACACTGACGCACGTCGTTTTAAGCATTACAGAATCTTGCGTGTGTTGCGTAGAATACATTTAAATGTATGCGCATTTACGCGTTTGCTGACGCTTTTGTATACGCGCGCATGGCGGAGGGTGGCCTAAAGCTTTCTTACTCTGAATTGTTGCCCCAGCATTGCAACGTTTCCCCCATTCTGAGGCCCCATCTGTATCGTATGTGGCATTAAAAACAAGTGTATTAACGCGAGGTGTAAATCCATCAAACGTTCGCGGTTTCTCTCCATACTTTGCAATGGCACAGCATACACATTTTTGTAACTGGCACTCACAAATATACACGATTAATATCATGCACATGTGCAGCCTTTTTTCAATCCACTGCTGGATGAAGGGCCTCCAATTATATCCAAGCATAGATATAAATTCAGTGTATTAATATCTTGCACTGTGTATACAGTATATATACGTATTTCGCAGGCACCATTTTCAGCGTATGTATCTGGAGCTCATATCGTGTCATATAGAATTACGGTGCCGTCATTTGACAACGATTGCATTCAAATCGTAGCAGATGTCTGTTGCAAAAATGCAGCACAATTTTGGAAATTGTATGTCAGGACGTGTGTTCTGCCGTCTTCCGACAATGAATGTGCGGTTTGCACAATCGTTAAATCTGCTTCCTTGGGCAAGGCACTTCGTCGTTTCCTCGAACCGAACGGAGGTTTTTCCTTAGACATGATTTCTATTGTTTTTCAATTAAGCCAATTATGCAAATTAGTCATTTCCATTGTATTTCAATTAAGTCATTATTGAAAACTGGCACCATTGTTTTATTACGCCCGCTGTTTATTTTAAGAGGCTTCGTCAGGCACGCACAACACCACGGCAGCAGTCCATCTCTAAGATGGTTCTTCATTACGTTCTTAACTTTTGACCTTTTCTCAAAAAAACCATGGCGTCACCGTCATTTTTTTTGGTAGGAGGGGGGGGGTCTCCAGACAGATCTTGAGAATTTGGCTCAAATTGGTAACAAAAATATTACAACTCGCCGCCTGCTTAGCAACATACAAGCACCAGGACCGCAGGCAGGTCTGCGTGAGATTGCGACTTTCATCGCTGACCCCCTGACCTCAAAAGCAACCTCTGCAGGCACAGCATGGCTGACACGGCCCCTTGATTGTGCGGTGACAACTCTAATGTCACAGGTGCAGGCTGGACCCTCCAGTGAGGCGGTGCGATGCAAAATCTCTGTTCCCTTTTAAACAGCCATCACTTGTACACTGGAACACACAATCGGTTTATAAATCAAGTCCAGCCATTCTCAATCCACAAATGAACTAAGGCCTAGAAATAACATGCAAATGTGTGCTGCTCACCAGTAGCAGGATGGCAGACTCCCAACCATATGCCTTTCCATGCATGTCATGTGACCACCATATTGCATGTACAATACTCTCTCAGCCATGTGAAAGGCCTCCCCATGCATGTTGGTTCTTTCACCGTACTTCGTTACGCTGGTCAGTGCAGATTGGTGCAGTGGGAGGGCAGAGCCAGTTTGATGGCACTTGCCACTGATGCTAGCCATGGCAGGAAATCAAACTCAGGGTTGCAAAGCACAGCACATAACCACTGTACCAACCACTGCTCGACCACTGGTATTCTATTGCATTCTATAAATGTAGAAGCCTCAGTTTTCAGTGTTTAATTAAATACAAAGTAGTCGTGTCTTTCAATTCAGCACTGCAGTCATCCTAAAATTATTATTATTCTATAATGATCAAAATATGTCACTGCACAACATAGTCAGTATAACATTCCATACATGCATCAATTGTGTAAATCAATGTGTGTGTGTGTGCAGGGAATGGATGTGCAGTGGCTAGCACTTTGCATTATAAACCAGACGACCTGAATTAGATTCCCGACTACGGCTAATATCAGCGGCGAGCGATATCAGAAAGAGATCCTGGGCCTCCTCTAGGTCGACTCAGCCTTAATAACCTGGTGTGGTATGTCAACGGCAGCATTGGGCAGACAAATATGGTCGTGTGTGGTGCTGCCCTGCCTACACCATTCTGGACTCAATACAGTGAGTGCATGGGTGCACACTCCAACAGCACTTTCCACATCAGTCTAAATGGCTACGCGGAGAAGACATTTGTCTTACTCTTTGCATTTGCATACTACAGTACATCAGAAAATGTTACCTTGATCATTTGGCCGACTGGCCTTCTTACAAGAGCACAAAAATATCTCTTCGACGTTGTACCGCGGCATTTTTCAGCAAAACGACCAATGTTTCATTCGATGCACTGATAGAGCTTCACCAGGAAATGAATTCAGCGCTGGGAATGAAACGTCGGCCATCGACCCCGAACAATACGCAGTAACAACCCACAAAAACACATCGGAGAGAGCTTTGCAGCACAACCGCGAAAACCCATGCCGTCGTCACACACAAATGTGATTTAAACCAAGACTGCCTTGAGGACACGAGTCGTGGTTTTGTTTTACGTTACGTGCTATTCATTGTAGCTGTGTGCATTTCAGTATACAGTCAAGAGCAATGCACATATTGTTCATGTGTTGTGTTTATTCCTAGCGCCCCAGTGCCCATTCCCCTGCCTTAATGGTCATATACACCCTGGGCTTCATTTCAGCCGGGTAAACAACCTGGGAATATATTTCTGTACCCGGCACACCACATCCAGTATACTTCTGGCTGTGGCTACTCGTCACCAGCCACATATTTCAGTCTACCAGCGACCCAGAAAATTATCAGTGGGAAATTAAGTCCCGGCCATTAACACAAATACGAACGCAGACTCTAGAAATACGCACACACAACCAATTGTTATACACTGCATTTACCAACAATCCAATGGACTTGTCAACACATTGAGCTCACCTTGCAGGATGTTAGGGAACAACATTTGCCTATACGCCTCATCAGTGTAATAATCCCCAATTCGACTGTGCACAGAATCTATACCGCTATAGACTGCAGCCACCAATGACAATGTAAACAAGTTGACAAAACCACATACCGCATCTTGCATAAATATAAAGGTGCAGCGTTGTAATTGCCTGCTTACGGCACTGCTGGCAGAAGAGCCTCCACGAGAGGGCCCTCTAGAGATCCTCCTCTAGATGGTATTTGGCCTACTCTTCCACGCTGACCAGACGTCTTGGAAGAGGTGAGAGCTAACCACACTTTACCCCCCACACACGAGACCCACCAATCGACTAACTGCAGCGAACCCATCTCTACTGCTGGATGGACAAGAGGCGGTGTGGAGGATTTCATAAACTCGTCCCATTGTTAAAACTGCCGCACGGAGAGATCGAACAGGTGCCGCCTCTGGATTGCAAGTCCAGTGCATTCACAATTATGCTACAGCAGCGTCCCCATATCTTGAATAGACAATGACAAATGCTCGTTCGATTGAAATGTGTATTTTTATGAACTTTAAAATAACAAATTAATACAAATAAAGATATGTTTTTAGGTTTCACCTAGCTTTTAGTAGCTTACAAAGCAAAATGTTAGACGTAAACACAATTGGCGTGACAAGTGGTTTAATAGAAAAAATTTGGATGTTCATATTCTTTGGGTCTTTCGGTAAAGCCACGTAGATAGGTTAAAAGAAAATAACAAAAAACTACGACGTTTCGATTGCAAACACAAGCGGTCATCAACACAAGTGGTCGTCACCTGATGAAACGTCGTAGTTTTTTGTTATTTTCTTTTAATCTATCTACGTGACTTGACCGAAAGACCCAAAGAATATAAATTCCTGGAGTCACGAAAGCTTTAAGACAAAATTAGGATGTTATTTGTGAGAGGAATGGCAAATGCCCATCTGTGATTCAAATACATCACACGTAGCAACTGTATTACTACCTTCAATGCAAGAAATGGACACAAATTGAAGCGACTGATCAAGAAATTTTCAAAACAGAATTATCATCCGCCTCTTTTGTCAACTCCGCGCCTCATTCTCCTAAAGCTGTTGGAACCCAATAACTGGCCAATGAAAGATTACCTTTTTTACAATTGTTGTGCCTTTTATATTCAGCTATTGCAGCCAACATGTACATATAAAACAATTGTATCGTCAAGAACTGGTCAAAAATCACAAATGCAGACTTGGTCTTAAAATTCCTTGAGTCTTTGCTGTACGGACTAACGTGTTTACTATTTTACAGATGCACCCTTTCATACAGAAATATCTACAGTGGACACGAGTGTAAAGCCAATTTATAAGCGCGAACATAACCGCCCCGCGTAGCCACGTTTATTAACTCGTGGATTAAAAAATGAGCGAAATAAATTGAATTTTCGGTGAAAAAGTGGCCTCTTCGTTTCGCTAGTTGTCTACGGGAGAACGCAATTCTGAACGGACAAAACAAGAGGCGGGGAGCGGTGAAATGTATGGAATTATAAATAAAAACAATGAGCAACGAATGGGCGGTGGGGGTGAGATGGTGATGGTGGAAAGCCCACTGCCCCACCAAAGCCAGCCACAAAAAAGCCCTCTCCCCAACTCAAGATGGGGGCACATGGCGTAGGCGGCCATTTTGAGGGCCAACCCGTGAGGAGGGGTCAGAGGTGAAAGTGGCAACGAGACAAAATGGAGCGGGCTCAGTCATTGGAACCTCATCCTTTCCCCTCCCCACCACCATCAACCACCAACAACAACAACAACAACCACAACAAACACACGCTTGTGCATGGCTAAAGCTTTGTTGTTATATTTGGGTAAATGAAACGCGTGCTGCCTAGCGAAAGTAGCGGGCTTGGCGGGGTGGTACTTGCGAAAGCAAGTGTGAAATGGCACGTGTGTGTGCGTTGACAAAGACAATTTGATTTTGATTTAAAGCTTTCGTAACTGCAGGGATTCATCTTCTTGGTTCTTTCGGTAAAGTCACGTAGAAGGGAAATAATAAAATAAATATAAAAATTTTATTTTGTTTTATTTTTTTATTAAATATTTTATATAATTTTTATTTTATTATGTTTTTTTTTCCTTCTACGTGACTTTACCGAAATAACCAAGAAGACAAATTGGTTAATTTATTTTTGATAGTGTACGTGCACGACGCTGCACATTCCGTGTTTTTTTGTAATTAACGTTCGGTTTTGAAATTGACGAAAGCACGCGGTACAATGCTGTATACGAGTAAGATTAAGCTTCACATCTAGAATTAAGATTAGGAATACGTTCGAATGTGAAAGTAAATAAATGCGCGCGTCAATTGTCCATTCAGGGTATGAATGGCGCAAACTGTACATACAGTACGTCACTCAACGTTTAGCGTAATTGGGAAATGTTTGCACTCGAAAATTTCTGATAATTTACGAGCTCAATTAGTATATTTTTTTAAACCAACTGGGACAATTACAAGCACCACCACAAACAATAAACAGCGACGACGTTAACTTTAGAGGCGCGTTTTTTGTTGTTATGCGCCACCAGTTTCGATCGCAAAAACTAAACTCAATGTTTCCCACAAACACCGTTTCATCATCAATTTACTTTACGCTCCTATTGTTGATGGTGTTGATGATGATGGTGGTGATGATGTTGTTGATGATGATGGGTGGTGATGATGTTGTTGATGGTGTTGATGATGGTGTTGATGATGATGGGTGGTGATGATGTTGTTGATGGTGTTGATTATGGTGTTGATGATGATGTTGTTGATGGTGTTGATGATGGTGTTGATGATGATGTTGTTGATGATGATGGTGTTGATGATGATGATGGTGTTGATGATGGTGTTGTTGATGATGATGATGTTGGTGTTGATGGTGTTGATGATGATGATGTTGATGATGATGTTGATGATGGTGGTGTTGATGATGGTGGTGATGGTGGTGTTGATGATGATGTTGATGGTGTTGATGATGATGTTGATGGTGTTGATGATGATGTTGATGGTGTTGATGATGATGTTGATGGTGTTGATGATGATGTTGATGATGATGGTGTTGATGATGATGGTGGTGTTGATGATGGTGGTGTTGATGATGGTGTTGATGATGATGGTGATGATGGTGTTGATGATGGTGATGATGGTGTTGATGTTGGTGATGATGTTGATGATGGTGTTGATGATGATGTTGATGATGATGTTGATGGTGTTGATGATGATGTTGATGATAGTGTTGATGATGATGTTGATGATGATGGTGTTGATGATGATGGTGGTGTTGATGATGGTGGTGTTGATGATGGTGTTGATGATGATGGTGATGATGGTGTTGATGATGGTGATGATGGTGTTGATGTTGGTGATGATGTTGATGATGGTGTTGATGATGTTGAGGATGATGTTGATGGTGTTGATGATGATGTTGATGATAGTGTTGATGATGATGTTGATGATGATGGTGGTGTTGATGATGATGATGACGGTGTTGATGGTGATGATAACGGTGGCGATGTGAAAAGCAGCAAACACGCCTTGCTAACCCTCTTTAGGAATTCTTTAGCTGCCTTACAGAGGGAAGTGGGGTTAGAGGTGGTGACCTCTTTGTGCTTTCACAAACCCAAAACTGAAACGTCCTCCCCTCCTCCTCCTCACCACCACCAAAGTACAAATCCCCAACCCCCACACCCAACAACACACACAACACAAAAACCACAGAGCCACTTCCACCGGCCCGCCATTTTGTGGAGTCCCATAGGCGAGATAGGAGGGCGCGGTACGGGAAAGCCACAATAGTTAATAACGTTAAATATTGCACACAATCTAATGTTATTTTGTAGACTTAATAGTCTGTGCGTGTGTCGCCGTGACACATTTCTTCTTCTTCGCTCGCTCGCCTTCCGTGGCGAGATTCGCAAAACGTCGTCGTGGCGGGCCACGGATATTGTTGAGAAAAATAACAAATTTGGTCAAAAGATGCCACTAATAATTGCATGGTTTTGTTTAAAGAATTTTTTTAAAATGTGTACGTTCAAGCTGTAGCGCAACGAAGGACGGGAAAATATTCCCTAAATATGGTTGGAACGTTTGAGAAGAATTACACGTCCATTTAATTGGATATTAATACTAAAGTGCAAGTTATGGGTTTAACAATTTAAGCGAGATGTCCGTTTACGAACCGTGGCACGGATTATTATTAATCAACAACCCTCAAAACTCGCACCTAGCACACATTGCTAGGCTCACCACACACACACACACAACTCTTAATCATTCAGTCAACACGACGGACTCAAAAACTGTAACAATGGCTTGCAGACCAAAAGATGCCGACTGGAAGACCCCACCAACAAGCAAAGCTTGGGCAGAAACTACCTTGGACGCAACTCCACATTTGTGGCTTCTTCTCTGACCACGGAACATTGGGAGGGTGTCCACCACCACCCCAATAACAGGAACATTGAAGAGGGACTTCCAACCCACCTTCAGAACTGTTCACGCCACCCACCGTGTGCTTATCTGACTGTTAAAACAATAATTTCGTGGCTTCCCCCAGCGAATGACCAGGGAAGAGTTAAGTGAAATAATTGTTATTGTCTCTAAATGGGAGCTCGCGAGTTGCTTTGGAGGACCCTGTTAACAGCCTCTTGGGTCCTTCTGGGAGCACCGAAAGAAATCGACGAATGGTAAACTATCAGCACTGGGATAATTAATACTCCTCCACTCACCGCCAACCCAACAACAACAAAAACCCAAGACTTAGTAAAAAAATAGGGCCGCGTTTAAACAACCGAAGCTCTAAACTGATAACGTTATGTTTGCTTGCAGCAATGTCTTAAGAAAATGGGGTGAAAAAAAAGCAAACCCGAGAGAGAGAAAAAAACCCGTCGAGACTACACAAACAATTGTGGAGTTTCCAAGCTTAAGTACCGAACTCGCTGTATGATTCACACGCACACACCAATAACAAAACAAAACCTTGACATCAAATACACACAGATCCTCTCAACATTTGCAACGTCGCGTACAAAGCGAACGGCAGTCTTGCAAGTTTAAAACAAACGCGACAACAAACCAACCACCATTACGACGACGACGAAGAGTCGAGAAAAGAGACGCGACCACGTGCGCTGCGGAGACATTTCGCTTTGCCAAGCGATGCCGCCACCACCACCACGTGCTCTGGGGGGGGGGGGGGCTACATTTCCCCCACCCTGGTCGCCCACCCCCTCTACCCCCCCCTACTCGCCCCCCCCCCTACTCGCCCCCCCCTCTACTCGCCCCCCCGCCTACTCGCCCCCCCCACTCGCCCCCCCTCTACTCGCCCCCCCTTACTCGCCCCCCCCACTCGCCCCCCCCTACTCGCCCCCCCCTACTCGCCCCCCCCCTACTCGCCCCCCACCTACTCGCCCCCCCCTTACTCGCCCACCCCCATTAACTCGCCCCCCCATACTCGCCCCCCCCTTACTCGCCTCCCCCCTACTCGCCCCCCCCCCCTACTCGCCCCCCTCCCTTAACTCGCCCCCCCCCCTACTCGCCCCCCCTCTACTCGCCCCCCCCCCTACTCGCCCCCCCTCTACTCGCCCCCCCCCCTACTCGCCCCCCCCCTACTCGCCCCCCCCCTACTCGCCCCCCCCCTACTCGCCCCCCCCCTACTCGCCCCCCCCCCCTACTCGCCCCCCCCCACTCGACCCCCCTCCCTAACTCGCCCCCCCTCCCTAACTCGCCCCCCCCCCACTCGACCCCCCGTACTCGCCCGCCTGGTCGCCCTGGCTCCTCCACGAGAGAGCCCCCCCCCCCCCGAGTCGCCACGTGCGCGGGGTGTGGGGAGCGGTGGTGGAGCGGTTAGCGCGCCGCATTACGAATCCCGGCGAACCTTGGGGTCGATTCCCGCTCACGGCCCAACACCAGTGACGATTTTCTACACCGATTATGGACATCCTCCCCTAGGTCGACTCAGCCTCAAAATGGGTACTTGGCGCGATGAGTATAAACATCGTCGCTGGGGAGACAAAGGCGGCCGGGCGTGGTGCTGGCCACCCCACCCCCTCGTGTGCCACAGTGCCGGCCTTCATAGGTGCTGCTCGCTAACAGCACTTGCCCCAGCAGTCTGTTAAGGCTACACGGGGCATCTTTGTGTGGTGGGTGACCCCCGCTAACCCCGTGTGGGAGGCAGCTTACGCTACGAACCCGACGAGTTCGATTCACGCTCACGACTCAAGAGCTGTGGCGATTATCTGAACCGGTCCTCCCCTAGCTCGACTCGGCCTCAAATTACCACCTGGTGCGTTGTGTAAACATCGCCACCGGGGAGACAAAGGCGGCCGGGAGAACCGCTGCCCCCCCCCCCCTCCTCCTTGTGTGCCAGTACCTAACCTCAACGTGCCTACTAACACAAAAGGAATGTTAAGGCTATACGGGGGATCTTTGTCTTTGTGCGTGACCCCCCCACCCCCCCAAAACTTCCACGCCATAGCCACACGGCAGAGACACGAGGAGGAGGAGGAGATGGTGGCCGGCAAAAGTGGCGGTGTAGAAGAAGCTCACAAACCCCACGCCAACGCAGCCACACACAGCCTCCCGTCCGAGTTTGGAATCGAGCCATTACAGAGAGTGCAAGAGGGAGAGAGAGGAGGGGAGGGAAAAAGCTGGTTTTCACCTTACAATTTTTTTCAGTTGGAATGGAGTTTTTTTTTCTCTTTTCCCCTTTTTCTCTGTCCCAACCCCGTATTCCTTATACAAGCCGATTTGGTAACCAAAGCGTGATAAACAGAGGTTGGCAACTGGCTCGCCGGGACTTGTGTGTGTGTCTTTTATTGTTTTTTGCGAACGTTGTTTTCAATTACAAGCCATGGGTGTTTTTGTGCCTTTGTAGTGACAGCAGGCTATGGCATGCCGATGAGTCAACTGGGCTTATAATCCACATACTTATTGATGAGTCATTCTTTTTTTGTTACACTGAAACCTAAACTTTGGTTCTCGTGCAAAGAGTAAATCCCCCCCACCCCACCAAAAAAAATTCTAAACGTGAATGAATCATCGTTCACAGTTGCAGAGTTTAGGAAATAGCAGAGTTTAAGAAATAGGTTTTTTATAGCGTTTCCCATAGAAACACAATCATTTGTAGCGGGCAGTTGTGTACCTTAAAGGTGCAATACCCATGTTTGTGAATGCCATTTTGCTGTACTGCATGGGACATAAGTTGGAAAGAGTCACGAATATATTGTATGTACTGCTGCGTTTGTGTTAAAAAACAACACAACATATACATCGGTGTCTTCCTACAATTGTTGTTGGCGACTAGGGATCTTCGAGGACAATAGAGACGTTAAGTCTCAATGCGGCTCTCACCTGATTTAGATAGATTTCTGATTGAAGTTATCCACGTGCTCATGGATTTGTGGCACGTGATACAGAATGTGTTCAATTAGAATGAAAACACGATATTGTAAATGTGGACTGCAAATGTTATCCTACGAAGTTCTTCATACAGTAGTATGCGTCTAAGGAATGTGTAGGGAATACGCACATGATACTGTATAACTGTATAAATGCTGTAAACAGTACAACGTTACTCATGTGTCCTGTTCTATGCGGTGTAAACAACAGTGCTGCCGTGATATTACACGTGTCTGTGCATAGTATGCATGTCAAGAAAATGTACAGATCCCATCACTGATTGAGACCCACACACACTGCATACTACCTCTCACATCAAGAGCATCTCACCACACCTGGAATCCCTCGATGCTCATATCACAAGTCTACAATTACGCGTTTTTCAAACAACAAATGCACTCCGTTGCCGAGACTCCTCTGAAGTGGCATTTTTAATGAATATCTGAAGCATCCTGGACTCGAAGAGACCCTATTCCACACCAACAGCTCCAAATGAACGGCGCGAGAGTTTGGTGTGATCCGGTACAGTAATGTACATCGCTGAGCAGACAGACATACACAAGTACACAACACTGAAACATGTCTTTTTTTATTTATACCAGGTAAGGCCCACTTAACCATATAGCTCTTTTTTCCCCCAAGCGATCTGGCCACAGATGATAGCTCAACAAAGTGGCTTATCATGTAGAAGTGTTTATCAGACAAATACACTAAAGCCACGTTGATTCTAAATGTAGAGGGAAAACCTGGAAAACCGAGAAAAAAATCCACGCGACCACTGAAAGATAACATGAACACTCGAAAATACACAGGCATCAGGGTCTGAATCGAACCCACGACCTCCCGTATACCAGGCGAGGTATTTATCATCTCGTCGCCGTGGTGCCCCTCATCTCATGCCTATACTTGTGCAGGATGTCAGTACTATTTTCTTCAGGTTAGTGGTTGGCTATATACTGAACGTTGCAAACTGCAATATTTATATTCTAATTGCATATTTTACTGCAGTATTGCAAAGTTTCCAACGGTTGTGCTGTACAACTCTCCCACGTGTTTCTGGGTTGTGCCACGTGCTTACAGGTTTCTCCCAGCACGTGGGAGCGAAACGTCAGACATCATGGCAAACAACACGCAGCACAACCTGTAAACACATCGGAGCGCTAAATGCATATTTTGATCATCTTTGGATGTTACAAATTTCTAAACTGAACTCTAGAAGATCACAAACCAGAAGAATTACACGTGTGACTTCTAGTGGATGTAATGTTCAGACCTTCCAAAAATAAGAACACAATATGAGCACACACACATCCATGAACTAGTATGGTATATACTAAGAAAGTTATGTTAACAGACGGGGAAATGACAGGCAGAGGAGTGACACACCAATCCTCCAACGTGGTCACTTATCTGCTTAAACGTCTGTTTTTATGCTCAAAAGAAGTCATCACAACACCCCAGGCATCACTTACAGAACATTCAAACATAATACAGACGTACACACAAACGTGCATTTAACTATTAACTAATGTTGTGTACACTCAAACGCCTTTGTTATACCCAAAGTAAAACCTCATAACAAAGGCACAATTGAACTGCTGTGCCATCAAACTCTATTTCACTTTAATATGCATCGGCGTAAATTTACTTTAATTTCATTTCCACTTTAACATTACAATTTCACCTGCATAGGCAGATGGATGCGGATTCTGCTTCTGCCAGAGAGATGTGAGAAACACTTTCTCCCATCACAAATTGTGGGAGATCGTTTTCAGAAGTTCCAACCGGCAAACAGTGGCAAGGCACAAACACAAGGATTGGTCAGGTCAAAGTGCACGGCGAGCTCTGTGCCCATCCCCCAAAATCCCCTGTGTTCTTGAGCGACCATCCATCACACACTGCACTAGCTCTAACCAGAACCTATGGGCTACAGGCTACATACATCCACATTGTAGAGCTTCACAACAAACTCAGCTCCACCTCCAGACGGGAAAAAAAACCCTCCCTCATGTTTTATTCTGGGAACGGCCACCGCAAGTGACGTAGCAGGCCTTGCGACTGCACTGGGGCCCACACAGGCCGGAGGTGCCCAGGCACCGGCCTACGAAGTGGACATTGGTTGGGGAAGAGATCCGATTCATGTATTGCACCCATTCCAACCGAACTACCACTCTGTGCCCTTAGTTCAATTTTAAATTGCAATGTAACTGAGGGACTTTATTCTCTTGGAGTTGTCTTGGAATGGTGTTGTTGTTTTGCTGCCTTGCCCAAGCTTGCATTTGGTGTTTGCAAAATCTGCATGAATTGATGTACCAGTGCAATTTGTGCTTCCATGCTTTACATATTCATTAGTCACTTATCTATTCTATGTTTTATTCTTGTTTCATTTATTTCACTTTTTGTTGATGTAGCTGGCTGACACACCCCAACTGCACCTCTGTGAAAAAGAGCTTCATAGCTCATCACATTCCTTGAGGAAAAAAACAAGGATTCTAATTATGAACTGTGGGTGTTCATCTTGTAAGTGAAACTTCAGGCAATATCGTTTGGCAGTGGAGCCATAGGCATTGGCTGAAACATTTTGCCACCATTGCCATGAGCAGCAGTACTGCCTTTAAGTAAGAAATACTGTGTGCACAGCACTGAAATAACAAATAAATGACGATTTGGACAATGGGCCTTCTACAGTGCAGAGAAAGTGACAGGACAGGAGCATGATTGTGACTTAAATCAGTCTATAAATTGTCTCTCCAACTACATGTGATGACCACGAGCCTCCATTCTCGAGGGTCATTCCCTGAAACGTTAACATTACTACTCAGTGTAAATTTGATTCAGGTACACAGAAGCTTTCGATAACTGTAGACTGCGCACAGATACGTATTTTGTTTTCACATTGTGGATGTAATTTTCATTGCCAACGGGGAAAATATGAGCAAGAGTGCTTAGCTCACACTCTTTAATTAACAATAACAATGATCGGATGTCTTGAAAAACTACGAGACATGAACGCCACCAACATGTAACATGAGCACCTGGAGCACACACTCGAGATTCACACGGTGAACACAGGCTGTGGGGTGGCTTCAATGCACTCATCCCAGCCCACACAAACATTTGTATCCCTTAATCATGCAAATCACCTGGAACATCGACTATGTTCTCTATAAGCCAAACACCCTCCCCCTTATTATCCTGGTTATGTTCCAGTGAGTTTGTGTTCTGCCCGTTGAGACACAACAGATCGCTTCATACGTACAGCGGGGTGTAAACGTGTAACCATTTGGCTAAGCATTCATCCAGCAGTAGCTTGAACAGGGCAGTGTTTTTATTCCTTAATACAGTTCTGCTGCATATTGACGAATGTGCATTTCAACGTGGAACAACCGTTGCTGTGGACATTGCTTATGCTGTATATAAAGCAATGCGGTGTAAGCTCACGATAAATATTAGATTGGGTGAGAGAGAGAGAGAGATGGCCCTATAGTTTTTTCATCGATCTACGAACCCGAGGCAACATGAGTTAGATTCCCGGCGATGGCTAAGATCAGTGGTGAAGTGAGATCTGAACCATTTCTGGATGGGGTGGCCCCCATCACCTTCCGGGCCATCCACGCTCAGTTCCCCTAAATCCATCTTTGACTTAAACCTCATTGAAGTGAGTGGCGAAGTATGGCCAAACAACTCACCCTCCGTGACTGCCGCGGTCTTCACCCAGAAGTGGATTGACAGGGCACTGTGCACGTGCATTATTACTGTAATCGTTATGTAATGCCGTGGATACGCCACAAAGGTAAACACCAGCACAATGGAGCTAGGGATGGAAGATTGCGCGTTAAGTTTGAACTCTCTGCGGGAAAACATTTTCTTTGCAAACCACGATGCCCGAGACCTTCACGGTGCAAGTATTGGGGACTGCACTGTGACACACGCGTGTGACATCAATGGTCTTTTTTCAAGTGAGCCCGGACTTACTTATTCCAGGACACTTCACGTGGCACCACCAATACGCCCTGTGGTGTGTACATGCAGTTTTGCTTTTTGGTTCGAACTGAATAACATTGAATAATAAAATTGAATACCAGCATTGATTAACATTAAAGAACGCGGTCTGAAACGCAGCGCTGCGTCATGTTATTTACCACTAACTTTACAATCGAGTATTTTAATAAAAACGTGAAGTTCTGTGTCTATGATGGCATAAACACAACGGTGCCTGCCTTTGCGGGGGGACCAGAGAGTGTCGCTGTTAAAGTGATGCCCCACGCACCCGGCGACCCGAGTTCGATTCCCGCACAATCCAACACCGTTGACGACTATCTGAAAAGGATGCTGCGCCTCACCTAGGTCGACTCAGCCTCAAATGAGTAGCCTGGTGGCGTTGTGTGTAAAACATCACCACGGTGGAGAAGAAGGTGGCCACGCGTGGTGTTGGCTACTTCGCCACCCGCCTTCGTGTGCCGTGCCAGCCATCCATCTGTCATTGCGAACCGCATCTCTCCCCAAATGTCTTTCAAAGCAATGCAATAATACGGGGAATCATTATTGTTGTTTGTGTCAAGTTAAATCTGGCCATGGCCTTCGTGACCGTTTCTGCGTGCATGTTTTTTTTCCGACAGGCTAAGCTTTGCCATAGCATGTTGTCAATAACGTTGCATCAAAGCATCTTCGTATACAAACGCCAAACACAAGTTATTAAAATGCACACACAATGAGCTCTTCCCAGCCTGGAGATTACAAATTAAGAACCCGACAAACTTCAAGTGCTGGGTTATTTTTTGCTGGGTTGTTAATGCATCGCATGTGTGTGTGTGTTTACGCATTGTAAATTCGAATGCACACATGCACGCATGCATTCACGGCTGCTAGCTCTAACGTTGCTTGTTTCATTTGTTTTGTTTAATAGCTAAAGTGTAATGTTTTAAAAACCAAAACTGTCCCCACCACTACATCCTGTTGAACTTATTTCGCACCGTACGTAGCCAACTCTGCTGATCGGGGTTGCGAGGGTGGACAACAGACTAAGACACAAAAAAGCAATTCTAAAGAAATTAGTTTTCAATCTGTGGTTGTGGTTTGGTACGAGTAGGATAGAAATGTGAACGTCACATTGGTGGTGTTGCGTGTCCTTCACATAGGGCTATGGAACTAAAGACACCTAAGGTGGATCATCAAATGTGCATCATCACGCAGCCCCGTTGTTTAGTAAAAAAAATAAGGTGGATGGATGGGTCAGATAGTGGCTTGAATAGCTAGCATAGGAAACAGCAACCACCACCAACAACACCATCATCATTACCACCACCACCGTCATTACCACCAACTAAACAATCATCTTGTGTATCATCGGCATTATCACGAGCACCACCACCATCGTCATAATTACCACGACCACCATAATCACCCACCAACTACTATCAGCACCACCACCACCACAGTCGTTGTCGTTACCACCACCACCATAACCACCATCATCTGCATTACCACCACCATTATCGTCATTGCCACCATCACCACTTCCAACAGCACCACCATCACTGTCGTGGTAATTACCATAATCATCATCTTCTTCGTAATCATCCCTACTTCTGGCATCATCACCATCGTCATGATTACCATCAACACCCACCATCGCCATCATAAGCATCCACAGCACCACCATCATCACCAATTACCAGCACAGTTTAAATTAAAATCACCAAGATGACCATCATCATTACTATCAACGTCATCGTCTACAACAAACGCACCACACCATCGCTGGAACGATTAACATTATTGGTAGTAATACGTACGATCAACAACAATCACCTTGATATGCATCATATCAACAGCTACACCACCACTTACAACCAGCACAACCAACACACCAACACCGAGAAGACAACAATCACTACCACCACGACCATCACAATCACCACACCACCAAAAACCAAAATCACCGTAACCGCCATCACCCTACATCGCAACCACCACGACTAACACCACCCATTAAATCCACACAATCACCACCTAACAACACTGACACAACACCACCACTTACAACCAACACAACCAACACACCAACACCGAGAAGACAACAATCACTACCACCACGACCATCACAATCACCGTAACCACCATCACCCTACATCGCAACCACCACGACCAACACCACCCATTATATCCACACCATCACCACCGTAACCTCCACCACCACCACCGTAACCTACACCATCACCACCACGATCAACAACCCAAACACAATCACCATCGGCATCACCATCAGCATCACCATCACTAAACGTGACGGCCGCGGTCACCACCACCAACCGTCGAACATTCGCGAATATTTTCCTACCAAACGTAAAAACGTGAATCGTGCATCCACACACGCACATGAGATACATTAACCCATCCAAATGCGCACCCCTACACCCCTATTGCTCCTCTTTCTCATTCAAGTTATTAGCATTTTCTCTTCCGTCCATCAAAAGCGTGTGTGGCGTGCGTGTACGCATCTCTGTGTTGTATATGCAGGCACTGTGTTGTATGTATGTAGACGCACGTGTATGCACATACACACACGTGCGTGTGTATGTTCTACATAAATGTATACGACTACCGTATAATGTACGAAATGCTAAATCAGCGATATCTCCCATCACTATATTGAATGTATACATTTGACATTTGAGTGTGCGTGTGTCCGTACGTCGAGGGGGATGTGTGTGTGTGTCCCCATGTTACGTACAAATCTGTTGCCCCAACAGTCTGCTCAGGCTATATGGAGGATCTCTTTAGGATAACATTTGGGGTTAGGGAGCGGTGGCGTAGTGGTTAGCGCACTCGCGTTACGAAGCCGGTGACCCGGGTTGGATTCTCGCTCACGACCAACGCCGGTGACAGATCTCAACCAGTGTTGGAGCTTCCCGTAGGTCGACTCAGCCTCAAATGACTACCTGGTGCGGTGTGTGTGTGTGTGAACGTAGGCCACTAGGGGAGATAAAGGCGGTCGGGAGGGTTGCTCGGCACCCAAACTCCTCGTGTGCCATGCCGGCCTTAAAAGGGTCTACCTAACAGCACTTGCCCCAACAGTCTGTTAATCCTATAGAGTACACACATTCACCACGTACCGCTCACATATTGTTGACCCCACAATACCAAACGTGATGTGAATCTCATGTACACACACTATCCACATAGTGTGTACATATTGCGTTCGTCATAATACGCTATTTAATATTATGCACGTAAGCTCAAGGTCTGTGCCATTGTGTACTATCCATATTGAGTACACGGCACAAAAGAATCCCCTATTATATCGGCGTATAGGGGGGGGGGGTGGATAAATTATATTAGCGGAGCACCCACAACCGCCTTCCTATCCCAAATGCTGATTATAAACAAAATATATTACACATCACACCGGGCATTAATTTATTTAAGGCCGAGCTGACCTAGAGGGGGGGGTGTTGTGATAAAGCAATCGCCGCGGGATCGATTTGCCGTGGGAATCGAACTCAGCTTTTCTGACCCCGGGGGGGGGGGGGGGGGTCGTCAGCTCGAGTAAGCTAACCACAAACGCCACCGCTCCTCGCAAATCTCACGCCGCACGCAAAAACAAAAACACGACGACGGTGATGTCTATGTCTATTGTGTGTCTATGAACATTGTTGTGTGTCTATGAACATTGTTCATAGGCATTGAACATTGTTCATAGACACACAACACCACACGTGCACAAATAGTGTCTCATTCTCGACCACGAGATGCCTCGCAAGGCCCCCTCCACGTGTGCTCTTGGGCTATGGTTTTGAGATATATATATACACACACGCACGGCGCTATGCATATATATACATATGCGTATTACAAATCCTTTGTATATTTAGCACGTTAGTTGTTTGTAAACTAGTATATAAATTAGATGTGTGCATCTAAACCCGGTACGCCGGTGACTGTCACACAATCACTCATTTAACTGTCCCGCGGTGGTGTAAGCCAAGAAGCTGTTGAAAATAAAATAATTTTAGGACTTTAGACTCACACACACACACGTGTAACAAACCAAAGACACCACGGTTGTCCTCATCAGGTTTGTATACGAGTCAAGCGTTGTTAGCGAGCACCTATTAAGGCCGGTAGGGTAACACACGAGAAGCAAATGGCATAGAGGATAGCCACCAACACCACCACCAACCACACGCACGCGTGATGAAGATGCCTTTGTCTCTCAAGCCCCATGCAATACCCACGCCACCGCGTGGGTTGGTGCACGTTTTAGGGCCGAGCCGACGTAGGCGTAGGTCGAGCCGGGTTCATGTCAGGCCGGCGGTGACTTGATGTGGGTCGTGGCCGGGGTTGGAACCGTGGTGGCGGTGACCGCGGTACGCAAGAGGTCGAACCATCACAAAACAACACCTACACCCTGCCTAACTGCTGTAATTAGCAATGTTGCTTAATTGTAATAATTGCACTGCGAGAAGAAGGTTTTTGAACCTCCGGTCCTCACGACACACCCGAGCCCCTTATGCCCTTCCACGTGTTCCAATTTTTTTCCATTCGACTACAAAGAGTTGTCGCTACTCGCGCCTGATGATTGCTAAACGCGTTCCAAATGACGCAGAGATTTGAGAGCTGCAATTGAATTTGAATCAGCGATTTCTAACGTCACTTGGGGGTACACACAAGATCTATTTCACAATCTGAATATCTACCTTACATACGCGCACAATCCCTCTAACTTAATTTAAATCAGCCCTCTCTTGCTCACGTGGAATATCCACATGCACAACACCTCCGATACGAACCATAACTCTCCGTCACGTGTAACACAAACGCACACATGTACAATCAACTTACACCTTAATTTAACAAACAAGAAGATGGATATGTATGTATCTCCTTAACATATGTCCCTCCATATAAAAAAATATAAGCATTTATTTTATACTTCCCGTCAACAACAAGGCCTTCTGGGAGTGCTTCATCTCAGCAGCATTGCTTCAATAACAAAACTGGACCGGTTTCGGCATGCGGGGTCGCATCAGCAGTCAGACTTTCTTTAAACAATGATCGAACTACTAGATGTAATAACAGGCAAAGAACCCTCTCTTTAAGATACTGGTCCTAATGTCTTATTTTAATTTGAATCCGCGCCCTGTCCGTTACACGCGCACGTGCGTTACGTAATCATCAGGCGCGTGCAGCGTGTTGCGCAGTTTATATTTTTATTTGAAAGTGTGAGTGCGGGGAACACTAAGTGGGTGCCCGTAGCGAATAGCGAGGCCTGTAGTTTAGGTCGGGTACCTCTGACGCATCACCTAGACAATGTTTGGCACGGCCGAGTAAAGTGTGCACATCAGTTGCGTGTATTTTGATTTGAAAGCTATCTTCTTCCCAACACAATTTTAAAAGTTTGTATTTTTATAACTCCATCCAGCAGTAGATGATGAAAGCAGTCTTCATAAAACTTTTCTCAATGTCCACTATCAATCAATCTTGTCGCAGTGGCTAGAGCGTTGGACTCAATCTTAAGATTGCGAGTTCTGAGCCAATCATACCTCCGGGGTCGATAAAACAACCGCTTTTTGGAAAAGTCAACAGCGGTGGACCTATGGATAGTCTGACCCTCGCCGTGAGAATGTGGACTTTTCAATAGGTTACAGGCCATACCTGTAGTGCTCATTGGGACAGAGAGCCAATTGTCTTGTTCTGCAGAGTT
This sequence comes from Lethenteron reissneri, assembly GCF_015708825.2. Taxonomy (NCBI): domain Eukaryota; kingdom Metazoa; phylum Chordata; class Hyperoartia; order Petromyzontiformes; family Petromyzontidae; genus Lethenteron; species Lethenteron reissneri. The sequence continues at coordinate 3,184,609 of NC_083809.1, forward strand.
TATTTCCATCCGGGTCAGTGAAAATATTTCTGCATCCGGCACACCGCATCCAGTATCCATCTCGCTGCGGCTACTAGTCACGTACCACCTACTCTCCAGCCCAATCAGCGACCCAGGAAATATCGATTGAGCCATTAAACCCATGCTTTTATGTATCAAGTATGCATTGGGACATGAGTGAAATAAACAATTCACGCGCTCCATACCTTTGCGTTTTAGGAACCGAGTGCTCAACTTCGATTAATTTCCCGTGGATTTCGACTTTTCCTACGAGAAGGGAAAGGGTGGGGAGAGGGGACGGAATTAAAAACACAGGTACGAGAACCTACAATTCACCGAGAGAGACAACGTTAGGACGAGTTTGAAACGCACGTGCGGCGCAGTTGAGCGTTAACGATCACCAACAAGACCAGTGATTGTACTGCGGTTATAGTAGGGACGCGTTGAATTATGCACAATGGAATTGGCGTGCAGTGGGTGCTTGGCAGGACAGGGCCCACGTCCACTAGTTCCGTGAACGTTGCACCTCTGAAAAAGACTTCAGTAACCCCGACGCAACACATTGACCAGAGTGGTCACACACACCACGTTGCCCGTACGCCACAGCGAGGCCCTCATTCATAAAGTCCAGCGGTTCACAAACAAAAGAGCCGATGTACATGTACACGTGTGCATTTGTCTGAATCGCGGTGCTGTTTCAAATCATCATCACCACCACCACCAACCACTTCACTGATGAGCGTGGTGAAGTATGGTCAAACAACACGCATGACCGACACGGCGTGGGGAAGGCCTTCTTCATTCAGGAGTGAATTGACAAAAGGCTTTGAATATGAGCAGGCGTTTGACTACCATGAACATATTACTTTAATGAATATACAAGGCACAATGTTTACATACACCATATGTAACAATGCGAATACGGCCGTGAACTAAACATTGCAGTGTTGTGTTTGCATCTTTTTGACACAGTTGTGGCAAAGTGCTTTTAAACATTATAGAGGTTGGAAGGGGGGGTGGATGACGTAACTCTAGCGTGTAAACTACTACACTATTGGGGTCTACGCATGGTAAAACTATGGTGTGGGTTTTAATACTATGGCGTGGGTATGGTGTGGGTTTTGTTGACTTTTACCGCGTGAATAATTTTGATGGATAAATCAAATTGTTGACAAAATGTACAACGCGCGCAATTACATAAAGGCCCCTATATATATAAAATGTTATTAGTTCCTTCCAGCAATTAACAAAAATATTTCTGGGTACATACAGCGTTTGGTGGCTCACGTTCACACGTATATGCGTGTACCAATCGTGTGTGCTTGTGTGTAAGAGTTTGCAGAAGCGTTTTGTAAAATTGTGCATTTAAATACGGCTAACACGAATCATCTTTGTGTCGTTCACCATTGCGGCGGAGGCTCTTCAACACAAGCCTCGAGACCTATCCTATTTTGTTAATGTTGATGTTGTTGATGTTGTTGAAGATGTTGTTTCTTGCCTAGCTTGTTTGGCCAAATTTCTCGATTCGTAGGACGTGTGGCTTTGGTTCGCGTTGTCTTAGGCGTGAAACAGCGAATCTCACGGTCGTCTAAGGCGTCTTAGACGACCGTCACCGTGCACTGTAATAGCAGCACGAACCCTTTCTTTTGGCTAACACTCTTCGACGTAAATAAGAATGTTATAATGATGAAAACACACGTGTGTGTGTGAGTTTATCGTTGCTGTTCTACCGCCGTCATCGTCGATATGAATCATTATCGGCTTAGTATATAGGGCCTTAAACAGAACGCGATCTCTCGCTTCGCTGGTCGTTACGCCACGCTCTGTCCCACCCCTCCTCGACAAGTTTTGGCCCAAAGACGGCATTTTCATTCCATCTTCCAAATAAACTTTACGAAAGACTCCCGACATCGTGACGGGAACACCAAGGCAAATGAAACAACCTTGAACGATGAAGATTCGGGGACATCCGTCGTGCACGTTGCTATCACGTGCACACGACATTTGCACGGGAGAGTGCACCAAGGTTATTCTACAGAAGCGTTACCGATGCCGTGTGGTTATTCGGCTTGTTTCGACGTTTTTAATACAACTTTAAGTTCCCCTCTCCCCGCCACCAACCCCCCCCCCCCTTACTTGAGAAGCTCCCAGCGCGTGGTGCGAAACGTCGGACACGCAGATCGCACAACACGCGCGTCGCGGTACGACCCCGAAAAACCTATCGGAGAGAGCTGCTATACCACCATCATATAGCGTAACAATCTACAGCTGTCATATGTCCACGATACACACGTGTGTACAGGACCGACACACGTGTGCGTATGTGCGTGTGTGTGTGTGTGTGCATCGACCTACGTACATTTAGGACCGGGAGTGTACTGTTTAGCGCACGGAGCTTCGAACCCAGCCACCTGGGTTCGATTCCCGCTTGCGACCAATGTTCAATATACGAACTTGATTGTGGCGAAGATCGATTATCGTCGGTGTGTTAACGTCGGCTTCTAGGGAGATAAAGGCGGCCGGGAGAAGTGTTGGCCCAGCCCCCCTTCGTGCAACGGTGTCGGCCTTCATAGGTGCTCGCAAACAGCACTTGCCCCCCAACATTATCTTTTAAAAGGATACACGTGGGGAACCTCTCTCATTTGTTTAGGTACTTATTATATTATACTCTGTGACCCCGGCGTGTTTAAGAGTGTGGACATTTCCACGTTAAAGTTGGGGAGGGTTACACGGACCGCCACGTGCGTTTGGTAGCGCGGATAGCGACAGAAGAAGATACAAATTTTTTAATCAAATTTCTCTACGAACTCTGTCATCTCGGTCGCTGTTTCTCCCCATTCATCATTCACCCCTCCGTTGTGATGCAACCAAACAAAGTCCTCTTCGCGTTTCCCACCACTCGTTCCTTTAGTGCCCCCCATCACCACCACACCACACCCCCCCCCCCCCCCCAGATGGCATTATGAATAACCCTGTGTTGTACGTAAGTGACGAGTTGCCATTATTTCGTTAGATACACACACAGCGACATATTCTTACGTCGAACATGAATAAGCATCTGTTAAGGCCAGGTATACAGACAAACGTGCGTATTACACACAGACACGTTTACGTTGTGGGGGAGGAGAGAGGGGAAATTACGCGTTTCTATAACATTCAGTGCATATGCCCCGGTGTGACTGGCTCCAGATACATAGCAGCTATTACAACAATTGATGAAGTCAAGCCAAGGGGTGGGATGACATTCAAACACGTGAAGAAGACACGGCACCTACCAGACAGGGCGTCAATAGCTTTCATCGCCCACTGTTCGTCCGTACAATCCACAAACGCGTAGCCACCCTTCACCAGAAACTGCCCCGACACCGGGATCTTCTTCTCGCTGAACAGCGACTCCAGTTCCGCCGGCGAGACGTTCTCGCTGAGGTTGCCGATGTAAAGCTTGTTCATTGTGGCTTGCAGTCTTGTCCTCCTGGTGCTGGTGATGGTCCGAGTCAAGCAGTCGAGAGAGAGTGTGTGTGTGTGTGCTCTCTCTGTCCTCCTCCTCCTCCTCCCCCACCTCTCTCTCTCTCTCCTCTCTTCTCACACTCTCCCCACTTCCCGCTCTCCCTCTCTCCTCTCTCTCTCGCTCTCTCAATGCACCCCCCACCACCACTACTACCACCACTCTCTCTCTCTACCACCACCACTCTCCACCACCACCACTCTCTACCACCACCACCACTCTCCACCACCACTCTCTACCACCACCACTCTCCACCACCACTCTCCACCACCACCACTCTCTACCACCACCACCCTCCACCACCACGACTCTCTACCACCACCACCACCACTCTCCACCACCACTCTCTACCACCACCACTCTCCACCACCACTCTCCACCACCACCACTCTCTACCACCACCACTCTCCACCACCACGACTCTCTACCACCACCACCACCACTCTCCACCACCACTCTCTACCACCACCACTCTCCACCACCACTCTCCACCACCACCACTCTCTACCACCTCCACCACCACTCTCCACCACCACTCTCTACCACCACCGCTCTCCACCACCACCACTCTCTACCACCACCACCACCACTCTCCACCACCACTCTCTACCACCACCACTCTCCACCACCACCACTCTCTCTCTCCACCACCACTCTCCACCACCACTCTCTACCACCACCACTCTCCACCACCACCACCACCACTCTCCACCACCACTCTCTACCACCACCACTCTCCACCACCACCACTCTCTCTCTCCACCACCACTCTCTCTCTCTCTACCACCACCACTCTCTCCACCACCACCACTCTCCACCACCACCACTCTCTACCACCACCACTCTCTACCACCACCACTCTCTACCACCACCACCACTCTCCACCACCACCACTCTCCACCACCACCACCACTCTCTCTCTCTCCCACCACCACCACTCTCTCTCTGGTTTCACTGCGCGCTCTGATGTCGCCTCTCGGACCCTCTCTCGCTCGCTCTCTCGCTGTGATATTCGTGTTTTGATTTCTACCACGATTATTGATTATGATTATTTGCCCGGTGGTCTCTTTGTACGTGGTGGGAACGGGAGGCGGGGATGTACAGAATGACCGGGTGGGGGGGGGGGGGGTTGGGGGGGGGATGGGGGGTGGGAGGGAGGGGTTGGTGGGCTCGCTTTTGCGAGCAAATCACACACACATACACACTTACACACATACACACTTACATACACACACTTACACACACACACTTACACACATACACACTTACACACATACACACTTACACACTTACATACACACACATACACTTACACACACACATACACACTTACATACACACACACTTACATACACACACACTTACACGCTTACACACATACACACACACACTTACATACATACACACACTTACACACACATACACACTTACACACATACACACTTACACACTTACATACATACAACAACAACAACAACCGCCATTCGCCACTAAGTGGCGGTGACGTCACCACGATGCTTGTGCCAGGCCAAGTGCACCTTGAGGCCACGTGAAGTGTCGAAAGCCCGCTGGCAGGAGGTCACGGGGCAGACCCAGCAGGTGCCACGGGTCGACTGACCGAGATGACCGAGATGACTGGCTGATGCACCACCTGTGCCCCCTACTGTGCCAACTTGCTGTGCTTTAGCCACCCGGCGCTCCGCTCGTTGTTGTGAGCGTCGCTCCTCCGCCCTCCGTTGTTGTTGTAAGGCGACTGCCTCCAACTGCCCAGTAGCGTCCTTCACGAGCCTCCTCCACTGAGGCCGATCTTGACACCGCTGGTACCAGTCATCGGCAAGTCCACTCAGCTCCACGTCCTCCTGTACCACATCACTCCATCTCTTCTCCAGCCCGTGCCGCGCCCGTCTAGCCCCCTCGATCCGGCCGAACAAAAGCTGTTTAGGCATGCGGTGGCTGGGCAGGCCACTTACACACACACGTACACACACACACACTTACACACACACACACTTACACACACACACTTACACACACACACTTACACACACACTTACACACACACGTACATATACGTACACATATACACATTTACACACACACTTACACGCATACACGTACACACACACTTACACTCTTACACACACACTTACACACACACTTACACACACACGTACACATACGTACATATATACACATTTACACACACACTTACACGCATACACGTACACACACACTTACACACACACACACTTACACACACACTTACACACACACTTACACACACACGTACACATACGTACACATATACACATTTACACACACACACACGCATACACGTACACACACACTTACACACATACACTTACACACACCCATACACTTACACACACACACATACACACACATACACACACTCACACACATACACGCTAAGGCTGCAGTTTCCCACAAGTCGTTTCTCTCGCTGTACCCCCACACACACACAGACCCCTTCTCTCTCCCACTCTCTGTCAGTGGAGCTACTGCCTCACCTCTCCTCTCTATCTCTTTTGCTCTATCACCCGCAAGCTGCCCTTCTTCCCCACTGCCCCTGGCTAGGGTTGTTGAGACTTGGACAGGGGAGGGATGTTCAGTAGTGGTGGTGGTGGTCTGAGTAGCCGTCCATGCTCGCACGAGGAGAGAGAGAGAGGAGAGGGGAGAGATTGGGGAGGTGGTCGTGAAAGCTTTTTCAGAGGTAGCGCCGCCTACAAATGAAATCATTCCCAGGAAAATTCGGCGAAGCAGAGGGGAAAACGCGAATTCTGCACGGCAAGGTTTACTATGCGAACGCCTACCTGTACCTACCTGTGCGTGCACGTGTTACAAAGACAAAGATCCCCCGTGTAGCCTTAACAGACTGTAGGGGCAACTGCTGTTAGCGAGCACCTATGAAGGCCGGCAAGGCACACGAGGGGTTGGGTGGCTAGCATGTACACCTACCTACCAGTGTATGTATACGTATTACACGCACACGTGTACATGCACAATGTGTTTGCATGTATATATACTCAGACTTGCATATGCAGGCACGTATCGACGTGCACGTTTCTACTCGTGCACGTGCGCTCACACACATCTACACACACGTGTGCAGCATTGTATGTTTACACCTCGCATGTACGAATAGACGACCTCACACACACGTTTGCACGCATGGTGTGTACGCGCACGTGTACGTACACACATTCACATGCACGTGTGCTTACACGTGTACACCTTACGTGTGCGCGTACACGTCTGCGTATTCTACACGTGTTCGAACATTTACACGAATACAGAGTAATGCACATACGTGGACTGTTATACTTATACACATGCTTAATACAATTTACGCTTACGCATATACGAACACACGTGTAGAATCGTATTCATATGCACGTGTACACTTACACATGCATGCTCTTTACAAATACACGGACACACACTTTACACGCTCATATATACATGCATATGCACGAAATAGGCACATGTTTACATACACATTTGTACAAATAAACATGTATACAGTACTTACATGTACTCAGCCACAGTATGTATTCACACTATCATTCATAGAGTACCACGTGTATACACGCATTTACACATCATATACACACATGTACAAACATTTCAGCATTTGTATACACAGATGTACACGCATACACATACTAATGCACATCCATATACATGCATATCAATACACATACAAATACACACCCGCTCACATATATACACAATACAAAGATCCCCCATATAACCTCTAACAGACTGTTGGGGCAAGTGCTGTTCGCGAGCACCTATGAAGCTGCACATATATACACATACAGTACACGTAAGCACACACACACACAAATCTACAGCATACTCACTATCGTATTTAGTAGTTTATAGATATATAGATATTAAAACATATATATATACACACATCCAGTAAATACAAAGCACACTGATGCATGCATACCCCCAAGCATACATACGTACGGCTCACACACATTCGTACACACATGGACACTCGTAGTCACATGTACATGTTACACACATACACACAGACACACAACATATCACACACATACCAAAGGCAAACACGCAAACAAAGACACATACATACACACGTACGTGTGTACACACACGCATACTGCACACATACGTACACACGGACATACGTAAACATAGTCACAAACCCAACACGTACATCCATGCATACACGCATGGACACACGAATATACGCACACATCAACTCGCACTCATGTAACCACGTACGTACACACGTGCATACGTACACACACGTGCATACCTCGGGAATTCATTCGTACCGGGGGTCCACGTTGCTTGCAGAAGACACCACAGCACCACCGTGATCCTTACTCCCACACTTCCTTACGAAATACACATGTAGGCGCTATTTAGATAACGTTTCGGGAATTGGCCTTTGTTCAGAACAAACGAGAAGAGCCATCGTTCCGAAATCAACCATTGCACCAACAACGTTGATTTAGGACAATTGATCCGTCTGCGGTTCAGTTACAGCAGTGTTAATAATCACGGTTGATGTTGGAGTGGAATTGATGCCCTTGCTCTGAAGGAGGTACGTTGTCCGAAACGTCAGCGTGATATGCGTTGCGATGTAGGGCAGTGTTTATTTACAGACGCCGGGATGTTTTTTAGCCTGTGTGTGTGTGTACATTCATTAGCTGTAGTCTCTGTAAAGTGGATACCCCCTTCCGCGAGCAGTGAAACAAGACATTGCAGAGCTGCGCCTTTGTAGCCACACGCACGCACAATGACCACCGTTCTGTAGCTGGACAAAAGTTGCTATCCAAATCTTAAACTCCAGAAAATCCTTTCCCTTATTTAGGATCACCCCCTTTTGTGTGTGTGTGCGTGTGGGATATACACGAGCGCATATCTGATCGTTATGTAATACTAACGAAAATACACAATTAGGACTCACATGATTTGCACAGTAGTTATTGCCGGGCTAGAAACGATTCCCCTCTGCTCGTTGCCGATTAGTGCGGCTAAGATCCGATATTATTGTAGCGAGGGATATACAACCTCGTTCGTGGGCCCCTTGTCAGTGGCAGGGTTCTCAGTGGTGGCCACGGGGTGGATGAAATGGAAGTCGTGGGCCGTGTGTGGACTACAAGCCCCCAATCCTCCTCCCCCACTCTACCCCAAGATGTAAAATCTCACACAATGAGCCGCATAAACAGGACCCCACTCAACTCCCCCTCCCACATTACATAATAGTAGTCATATATTGCTTTAAATGCAACACCCCATGTCTCTTGAATCTGAATGAAATGTTAAATGTGATGCTATGAACTGATGCTTCCTAATATTTTAGGGGTTGGTGTACAGCACATTGTTTTTTTTGTTGCGGTGGCGAGATGTTAACTACCTCTCCTGGTATGCAGGAGGTTGTGGGTTGGATCCCGACCCTGATGCCTGCTGCTGTGTATTTGGAGTCTGAACGTCTCTCTCCCCTTGGTCGCGTGGATTTTTCTCCGGGCCCTCTGGTTTTTCCCCTCCACATTTAGAAAAATGCTTTGAGAGTATTTGGCGACTGCTATCAAATTCCACGTGGATCGCCACTTCTTTGAGCTATCATTTGTGGGCAGGTCGCTTCGGAAAAAGAGCTATATAGCTCAGTGTGGCCGTAAAATAAAAAAAATAGTGTAGTGTAGAGGAAGTGCTCTGACCAACAGCAGCGTCCCGTCAACCAACGAGGATTGTGCGTATCACGGCCTCCTGGCCCTGCCGATGAACCCAGAAGGGTGAACCCGGCACAAAAACAGACGCTCCTTGGTGGCAATGAATACATAAGATCAATAGGCCCATGGACTACACCACCACCACCACTATTCTTCTGTGGTGCATGGAACGGACGTGGAACTATTCATTATATTCCGAGGCCTACATGTCGTGATTGTGTGTGCATGTGCATTCGCGTAGAGCGTGTGGTGTCACACACCTCACCATTAACATCGAAGACAAAGATCCCCCGTATAGCCTGAACAGACTGCTGGGGCAAGTGCTGTTAGCGAGCACCTATGAAGGCCGGCACAGCACACGAGGGGGTGGGGTGGCCAACACCACGCCTGGCCGCCTTTGTCTCCCCAGTGGTGATGTTCACACCACGTACTCACCACGTACTTATTTGAGGCTGAGTCAACCTAGGGGGGGAGAGAATCACTGGTATTGGCCATGAGTGGGAATCGAACTCGGGTCGCGTTGTTCGTAGCGCAGCGCACCAACCCGCACCCTGAACATCTCACACACAACACACACCACACACAACACACACCACACACACACCACACACACCACACACAAAACACACACAACACACACACACAACACACACACAACACACACAACACACCACACACACCACACACAACACACACACAACACACACCACACACAACACACACCACACACACACACCACACACAACACACACCACACACAACACACACAACACACACACACCACACATCACACACAACACACACAACACACACCACACACACCACACACACCACACACAACACACACACCACACAACACACCACACACCACACAACACACACCACACACAACACACACAACACACACCACACACAACACACACCACACACACCACACACACCACACACAACACACACCACACACACCACACACCACACACACCACACACCACACACAACACACACAACACACACAACACACACCACACAACACACACACAACACACACAACACACACAACACACACACAACACACACCACACACAACACACAACACACACCACACACACACACACAACACACACCACACACAACACACACACCACACACACACACACAACACACACCACACACAACACACACCACACACACCACACACAACACACACCACACACACAACACACACAACACACACCACACACAACACACACCACACACACACACACAACACACACCACACACACAACACACACACAACACACCCACACACAACACACACCACACACAACACAACACACACCACACACACACACACAACACACACACACAACACACACAACACACACCACACACACCACACACAACACACACCACACACAACACACACACACCACACACAACACACACCACACACACCACACACAACACACACCACACACAACACACACCACACACAACACACACCACACACACACCACACACAACACACACCACACACAACACACACAACACACACCACACACACAACCACCACACACACACACACAACACACACACACACCACACACACACACACACACACACACAACACACCACACACACACACACACACACACACAACACACACACACACACACACACACACAACACACACAACACACACCACACACACCACACACAACACACACCACACACAACACACACACACCACACACAACACACACCACACACACCACACACAACACACACCACACACAACACACACACACCACACACAACACACACCACACACAACACACACCACACACAACACACACACACCACACACAACACACACCACACACACCACACACAACACACACACAACACACACACACAACACACACACAACACACACCACACACAACACACACCACACACAACACACACACACACCACACACAACACACACCACACACACCACACACAACACACACACACCACACACAACACACACCACACACACCACACACACACACAACACACACCACACACACACAACACACACACAACACACACCACACACAACACACACACACCACACACAACACACACCACACACACCACACACAACACACACCACACACACACAACACACACACAACACACACACACATTCTGCTGCACATCACGGTGTGAATTCATCCACGTGCATGTAAAGTGAGGATGGTCATCAACCATGAACAATCCACTGCTGAATAAATGCCTTTTTGTTCATATTCTTAGGTTTTTTCGGTAAAGTCACGTAGGTAAAACATCAAAATTAATAAAAAATAAAATAAAATAAAGATCACGACGTTTCGGAGGCAACACAAGTCTCCGTCATCAGGTGGGACCGTCACAGCCTTTTTGTCCCCCCGCTCAAGCCGCCGTCACCCCTCGCGGTCTCGCGATGCCACGACGACGACGACGACCCCCACAATGGCACCTTCTGCTCCATCTCCGAACCCCCCAATAGCGCGCCGGGTTGGCTACGTGCGGTGCAAAAGAAGTTCAACGTGCGGACGCAAATCTCCGCGGTGATCCCCGCTCTTTCGCTGGGCTCGACCGCAGTTCCGTGCGTCATTTCTACCGCGAGGCGTCCCCCCAAAGCCTCGCTTCCCTCCCCCCCCCGATGGTCAACACGAAGAACGTCTCCAGTTGGCGCACGCAGTCCGCGCTCTGCGCGTTCCGGGGCCTGCTCCATGCACGGCCCCCCCCCCCCAGCCGCCCCCGGAGCACGTGGAACACTCCGATGCCGGCAAGGAGGCGAGCGTGGCGCTGCTGCTGGTGGTGGTGGTGGGGGGATGATGATGAGTCGAGGGATGCGTAAAGCCCCCTGCATTAGCGCGAACGGCATTCTGCACTCTCTGGACGAACGTATTTTGTGGAGCGACGCTGCGTTTGCGCGTGTAGCCCCCCCCCCCCCCCATGTGTACATGTGGGTAGTTGTTGTTTTGTGGCGTGCTGCTGCTGCTGCTGTATTCGATGTGACTTTGTATCGAGGTAGGCTCCAGCGCTTTGGCTTCTGGCAGCAATAAACGTGGGTTTACAGTCAAACGTTTAATCTCTATGCGTTCCTTTTTCTGTCTCTCAATGTGCTTTGAACTTTGTAATTTGCAAGCGTGGTCGTAGCCCACCCCACCCACTCACACCTGACCTCTCTCCACTGCTAGATCTGCGACATTCAGCATTTGTATCGTTGTACTTTTGTCAATTGCCATGTTTCTGAGCCGCTGTTCTCAATGCGAAGGTGGGTGGGGTGAATGAAAGTCGCACGCGACAGGTTCGGTGAACAATTGGAAGATGTCCCCATCGGAAGCACCCAACTGGAAAACACGTGGACGAGAAACGTGTCAAACTAAAAGGACAAAAATTAAAGGCGGACCAGGATTTTAAATGTATTAAATAAAGAGGGCCCAAAAAATGCAAAGTTGGAGTGCTTTTGGAAATATGAACTTAATCACGAAAAGTAACGTCTATAAAAAATATGACGGAAATAATTACCTGTGTATTATATTATCGTTGTTATATTGTCCTGTTGCTATGGCATATGGTATGTACAATATCATAATTTACAGCTCATTGTCAATCCACCGCTGATTGTGTGCATCATAATTGAAGTCCTCTCCCCCACGTGCCTGTCGGTCAAGGGAGTTGCTTGACTATACTTCCCCACGCTGGTCAGTGCGGGCGGGTGACGTGGCGGGTGCAGGACCAGTGCAGACATCACTCGCCACGGACGGGATAGAACTTTGGGTAACCGGATTCCATCGGACCGTGCGCTAACCAATGCACCACCGCTCCTCTCCTAAATAGACGTGACAACAATGGTATATTTGTGTATTGTACAACAATACAGCTCCGTCTATCGGTATGTAGTGTATACATAGACCAGCTCTTGCGTGTTCATTGTTTATGTGGACATCTTGTGCCGGTGATCAGTTCATCCGGAATGCGCGTGTCCTATCTCGTCCAGATCTCGTTAAGCTAAGCAGGTTGAGGGCCTGGACAGGGCTTGGATTGGTGGCCACCATGCACAGAGGTTGGCGTTGGAGGCTTCGTGCTGTGACACGCGGTGAGCAGCAGAGGACAGTGCAGCACATGCTTGTACTGTACTGTCTATGCTAATCGCCTTCAACCCGCACTGACCAAGCGTGGTGAAGTATGGTCAAATATAATACCCCACGACCGTCAAGGCGTAGGGAGTTTCCCTCATCCAGCAGTGGACTGCGGAAGGGATGACGTTTTAGATTCGACATTTTCGGATGTTTAAGGATGATAGCAGATGGGTTGTTTTTCTTCTTCAGAACGTTGGTTCATTGACACGATGCACTGTTGTAACACGCCTTCGTCATAATCAGAGTGACGTCGCCGATGCCACGTGGTCACGTAATTCCCTGTGACGTAACGCTTTCGGATGAATACTTCCCAAAAATTCGAAATCTTAACAGTTGGGACTGGCTCTTCCCCCACGATTTTAAAAATCAAGAACGCATCCCCTTACGTGTGCACACCTCGTGTTGTCTGTGTTGTGGAATACTGTGAAACCACTGTAGTGTTCGAAGCCCTGTGAAGGCTATTGCTGACAGAAGAGGATTATAAATACGTTATGAGTGAATGCACGTGTAGTGACATAGATCGCGTTATTTATAAATGTGTCGTAACCCTCCACCACCCGACACGGCCAATCAGTAAAAAAGTGTCACGTTGACAAAAGACAAATTAGTTCACTGCTTTAGCCCACCGGTGTGTTGAAGCGCGAAACCACAACATTTACAATTTGAGTACGACGTTTCGCTGGTAATTGCATCCAGCATCATCGGGCAATTTGCCAGAATGGTGAGGATCTGCTGTGTCTCCCGTTCTTATATAGAGCAGCAGCAGGGTGACGTCATCATTAACTCATTAACTCATCAGGTGCAACACACCGGTGGGCTAAAGCAGTGAACTAATTTGTCTTTTGTCAACGTGACACTTTTTTACTGATTGGCCGTGTCGGGTGGTGGAGGGTTACGACACATTTATAAATAACGCGATCTAAACCCAAAAACGTTGATTATGAATAATATTGGTCGCGAAAGCCTGCTACGTGTTAAACTAGTGACATAGAATCGGTCACGTCACAGCATAGCGCTGGCTGCTGGCAGGGAAGGGGATCTGCAGCTTGCAGCAGCCCTAGCTGACAGCAGGTCACGTGATAGACCAGAGAGGGATCTCGGGGAAAGGTTACGGAAGGGGCACATCGAGAACCCGCTGGTAGGTTCCAGAAGGGGGCGTGGTCGGGGCGGAGCCAGCAGGCCACGCTGACAGTATAAGAGGGGCCCCGGGAGGGGACCTCGGGGCTGTCGTTTAGAGTGGGATCCCCGTCGTTGCTGTTGAAGATCGTCGCCATCGTCGCTGTCGTTTCGTCGCCTTCGTCGCTGTCGTCTTCACCTGATATTGCACTGCTAGGGGTAGTTGGCTGTCTTGGTTCAGCACCGTCAGTGTCAGACGGCTAGTGTTGTGAATAGGCTAGCAACTTACGTAGAGTCGTGTATAAACGAGAGAGAGAAGAGTGTGTACCAGCGTCAGGTGTGTATTGTGCAAAGGGTGCTCGATTTAATAATATAACTGCCTCCAAGAACTTGCGTTTCCAAGTCAGTCACTCCATTTGGTGTCAGAAGTGGGGTCCCATCGTGCTGCTGGAGTCTTCGTCTTCATCATCTCGGCGTCGCCAGTCAGGCACTCTGCCAGCTGTCCTGACTGGGAACCGTAGCTACCGAGTGTAAACAGAGTGCCTCCTACTCTTAGTGTCTCTGAGTCAGTCACTACACACGTAACGAACACATTACTGAGTGATACATACACTCAGTAATGTGTGCATTACATCGTTACGTATGGACTGGACTAGTGACACGTAACAATGTGATACACTCCAGTCCACTATGCCCACATTTAGCAATACATTATATCCACCGTGGGTGTAATGGTTATGACACTAGAATTGCAATCTACTGGTCGACGTTTCAATCTCCAGGTACGGCAGTTGAAACAGTGGCAGGTTTCTCTAACCAGTCCGCCGTCCCTGCCTCTGTCCACCCAGCAATAAAGTACAATAAATCATCAGCAGCCATCGCATTGATCTAGCCACTGCTGGATGAAGGGCTCCCCGAGTCTTCGCCATCTCTCCCATCTCTATTTTCTTCTTGAGATGAATAAACCCATAGAGCACAGGAGTTGATTTCATTGCTCCATCTCCATCCCGTCCTTTGGCTGTGACGTGGTCCCTTGTGGACGTGAAGCATCAGTCGTGGGCGGGTATCGAACTCACGTTGTCGGGGTCTGCACCACCGCTGCACTCTCTAAACAGTGCTACTCCTGCTGCTTTTTGTACGCATGTTGAATTTCTTTCACGCCGTACGTAGCCCAACCGTGCTAATCGCATGCAACAAATATAGAACAAAGATCCCCCGTATAGGCTGTAACAGACTGTTGGGGCAAGTGATGTTAGCGAGCACCTATGAATGCCGGAACGGCACACGAGGGGGTGGCTGGCCAACCAACCACGCCCGGCCGCATTTGTCTCCCCAACGGTGATGTTTACACACCGCACCAGGTACTCAACTGAGGCTGAGTCGACCTAGGGGAGGCCCAGGATCGTCACTGGTGTTCGCCGTGAGTGGGAATCGAACTCGGGTCGCCGGGTTCGTAGCGCAGCACGCTAACCGCTACCCACAACCCATTCACACAGACACACAATGGGGTGTGTGGATTGTTAATACATTGCCGGCTTTTCAATTAATGTGGACATTGATTTATAAAGCTTGCCTTGAATAGGACTTGCCCGAGGTCGGCTCATCCTAAAATGAGTGCCAAAGTGATGTCGTTTAACCCAACAATGTGAGACGGAGAAGGGTAGACATTTGTAAGTGGTTCCAAACTAAAACTACTATTAAACTATTTTCATTTTACCAGGTAAGGCCCACTGAGCTATATAGCTCGTGTCAGAAGCGACAAATGATAGCCAAATGGAGTGGCCTATCATCTGGAAATGTATAGCAACCAAATAGTCTAAACGCGTGATGTTGATTCTAAATGTGGAGGGGAAAACCGGAAGACCCAGAGAAAAATCCCTGCGACCACGGGGAGAGAGACACGCAAATCTCAAATATACAGGCGTCGAACCCACGACCTCCTGTATACCAGGCGAGGTAGTTAACATCTCCTAGCCACCAAGGCCCCTCGTGTGCAGTGCCGCCCTTAATGGGTGCTCGCTAACAACAATGGATCTACGTTTTTGAAGCTAACCTGCGTATTTATAGGTAAGATAAACTGCTTTAAAAGGGCAAACACATAACAGTCGACGTTTCTGGAAATGACCCTTTTATAACACAACAGGGCCCGTGTCCGAAACGTCTCCTATTATGTTTTGTTCCTTTGAAGGCCGTTTTATTTCCGAATGTGTTGAGGTTTTGTTATTGTTGAATATTCTTGTGTTGCTTGTGCACAACACTGGCTTAGCGCAGTCTTCTCGCCGAATGATTCGTCACTTTGGGTGCGTGTCTGACTCACAGGCACCCTCTCGTGGTCACAAGGAGTCTGCAATTGTGGTCAGCGTGATAATGATTTAATTCAGGATCTTTGCCGAGAAACATCTGGCACGCTGACCAGCGTTGGTTCAAAGCGGGCCTGACCCTGCCGATGAGACAGTGCCGGATGAAGCTAGTGCGGGTCCCTAAATAAAAAAAAAACGTAAATATTAAAACACAATTTTTTTTACTTGCATAGTAAAGTAATTGTATTTTTTCATTTACTATACAGCCAGATAATACGACAAATCGCTAACCTTAAACACCCAGTCGTTCATAAAAGTCGAAGGCGGTATAGTACTATAGTAATAGAGCAAGTGCAGAATCACTGAAACGGAATTGATAGCTTGAAAGCATTTAGCGCGGGGCCCTTGAAAGTGCGGGGCACGTAGCATTTCTAGCTACTTTTGCTACGAGGATAATCCGGCACTGCGATGAGACAATGTCGTAACCGATCCATTGTTTGCTTGTGTTGAACCAATGCTGGTGTAATGATGCACTCTCTGAATGCCGTGTAGCTGATGGGTTGTGTAAAACAGAGGGAAAGTATGGGAAAGGTGGCGCCTTGCTTATTCAGCGAGCGTAATTCCCAATAGACGCCAAGTAATTACCAAAGCTGTAAAATTGGAAATTGATGAAGAAATTTGCAACAATTCACATTAGGCCATTGTGTCAATCATATCGCGATCTCGTCCGATCTTGTAAGCTCAGCATGTGGGAGCCGACGTCCACCCCTTACATGGAGCCATGCGACGGTTACTTCTGCGACCTGTCGTCTATCCGTCCGTACACTTTAATTTCGGACTCATCCTGGTTAATCTGGATGGACGTCCGGTTGGCGAATACTCACCCTGCTCGTGTATTTGGTCTGGGGCCGGGGGAGGTCGTGGCGCTGTGATGCTCTGACCCTGACCTCATGGTCTGCTCTGCTCGCTTAATATTCCACCCCAGCCCCTCCCGATGTCATGCACGACTCATTGCGGCTGGCCCGGTGATATATAACACATTATCCTGCGGAGGGAGCTGGTAGGAACGTTGGGTTGCTCGGTCAATGGCCTGCAGGGTCAACGGCGACGTGGTGTATTCCGCAAATATGCCCGACGTGAGTAGGTTAAACATTGAGTTTTATAAGGGCACCACGGGGTGACCAGCCCCTCCCCACCCATCCTTCTTCATAGGATTGCACGAATTGAGAGTACAATAACATAGGATCGTTCTTACGCCGGTAATCCTCACTTCCAGCCATGCCCGCAACGGTTACGGACGACAGTATATGGGGTGAAAATTAAGCTCTGCTCACACGTGCCCTCTACTGGAATTTCACGTTGTAATGTGACCTTTTCGTAGCCGCCAGTCGTCACTGTTTTTCGCATCATAAATTCTGGCCGCATTTCACCAGATGCCCCTCTTCCAGCCGACTCGGACCATGGCGCGTTCTGCTGGTGCGAAGTGGCACCGAAGCCCTCTTTCCATTAACACGTCAACGCTCCAGTGTTACCGACTGCACAGTTTTAAACCGATGCATGTGAAGAAGCCAAAATGTACGGAGCTCCACAGTAACGTCATTTATAATTGTTATGGAATTGGAAACATTATCGGCACTATGACCAAATCACCCAGAATACACCACATCCGTTTGGATGGGTGACCACCATGCACAACGAAGTAATTATCGGCTTCACAGGGCAGAGCATCAATTGTACGGTATCTCTATAACCCTGTTCTATGCCACTCAGCTTCAAAGCACTGACCAACGTGGTAAAGTATGGTCAAATAACCCCCACAATTCACACGGCATGGAGGCACTTACTCACCTAGGTTTAACGGGTTATGTATGCAACATATATAATTGATCTGCAAACGCTGTACAGATTGTGAATGTAAGATGTCGACGTTAGTGATATAAACATGGACTTTTATAGTTCCCGAAGGGGATATCCTCTGCATCGTAGACCGTGCCAACGTATGTGAGATAGCAGTCAGCGCTCCTAAACTCTGCAAACAAGGTGGACATGTACAATCACAACTGGCTCAGAAGCTACCATTAAAAAGGATGTGCAAGCAACCCCAATTGTGTATATATCTTACCTAGCAGGGGAAACAACTCATGTCCACTAGGGGCCTGCCCTGCCACTGGGCCATTTTACGGAGCCAAATCCTTTGCTCAGGCTTCCATCTCCACCTGATCAGTGTACGGCAAGGTGACCACAGACACCAAGCGTCAAGGGAAGTTGACTGCATATTGGGCCTGCCGATCGTTTCTCACTTGCCACTGGTCCTGCAGTAGGGCCCAACGCGCTGAACCTAACAATAGGCGGTGGATGTGCCTCCACACAATTGGTGTACACCATGTGTCTGTCAAGCAACAACGGCCGTGGCTCTAAGAGCGAGCCCTCTCAATCTCCCGCAAGAAGTAAGCTGGTGAAAACGGGCCTCTGCATGGCCATAACAAATCAATGATGTAGAGCTGTCCCCTGCGTGAGTGAAGGTGGGGGGTGATCTTCTATAAAAGTCTCTCTTCATGGGCCTGGCGATTACCAGGATGTATATTGTTGGTGAGGACTGCGAGTGAAGTCTGGAAATAAAAAGTGAAACACCGTACACCGCCAATTCCTCACGATACACAAAATAGCAGCGTACACAAACTCCACCACCAGACTAGATATTAAAGTTTATTAAAACCAAACAACAAAAACAAAGCATGGACATTAATGTTAACCATTCTTGTAATGTAGTACTGAAGTTTAGGCGGATCAAAGTGTAGATCAGCAAATGTAGCAACATCATTATTCAACTTCAATATATGCCAGGAAGATTTTTCAAAAACAGTTTCATTGAATGAAATTATTTATCTGGTTTAGGTTGTCTGCCCAATTGAACAATTCTTAATACCAATGAAAGGTCAACATTTTAATCTACAAATGGCAAAGAGTTGAATTAATGGCCACACAGCTTAAGCCTACATTTCTACAGGCCATTTAAAGTTAACTGGATACTTGCAATATTAAATGAGTGATTACAATCCTAACAAAACACCAGTGTACAATGTTCAGTTTTTGAGATGCAATTTCCCAAATTTCTTTTGATGCATTCCATCCATATATAAGCAAGCCAATTATTGAAATCTAAGCCGATGTAAACTAAACTTGGTGTTGAGTTGTAATGATTTATCTGCGTCACCTTATCCAACATCGCCAAAAGTATTCCCACGTGCCACCATGTTCTCAAGGCCATGTACCTTTTGGCTCAACATCAATCAATCCACTCCCCAAGCCGTCACCCATCCCTCGAGGTTGTGATGCAACACTCCAAGCAGCACCTCCTTGATATTTGTTATCGCTACGTCTAACAAGAACTAATTATTATAACCTATACAGACTGCTATTCAAGTGCTGCTGTGCTCTTGTGAGAATGAGGTGTAGAATAAGGGAGGGGTTTGCAACTGGAGGGCCAGAGACATCACTAGGAGCTTTTTAAAAGGTTAAGAGGTCACAGGACGAAGGGACTGCGGTGATTCCGCGTGGCTGTATTGCCCTTCTTGCATTTGCCATGCATTTACAGCCATACAAACAATGCTCACCATGAAATAAAAACCTCATTCTTCACTAGCTAGAAAGAAGGTTCAAAAGAATTTCAACATTCGCTGTGAAAAGCGTAGAAAGCACAGTAATTAGCAACCTCTGCACAAGTGTGATTTTTACTCGTACAACTTTTTGTTTTACTCAACCCAGGGCGCGTCCCTGGGACAGACCACCATGCCGCTCCAACCAGCAGCGACACTCAACATGAAAACTCATGTGCACAAACTTTGCTATTCAGAAAAATCACAACTAAGGAGCACAATTGGAATTTACAAAATAGGGGTAAACGTGGCCAAGTAGTAACATGTGAACAAAATGACATACAAAATGTCTCAATTAAAAAAACCCACTGGACGTAACAGCACATGATACTGCACTGGTGTTGAGAATTGGTGTTTCAACTTGAATTCCTCAGTATCGACCTGGTAAAAGAAATAAAATAAAATACATTAATGGGACAAACACTACACATAATTGGACAGATTAAGTCAAGCAAATACAACGCCAAATAAAATAGCTTGGGACAAAATTGAAAAACCTTCATGCTCCTGCAAAGTGCAAAAGTGGAGTTTTCCATGGCTTCTCAATGGATAAACTGACGTATATGTTAGTTTTGTACAACTTCATAAGACTTGCCATGATTCAGCCATGTCAGATGCACATGTCAGGATAATCAACCGATCCTGCATCCAACACGTTGGACTAACCTGTGTGTGACCAATCAACTAATGGACAAAGGCTTTCCCAAGCCATTACCGTATCAAATTATCCACCAAGCACCTGCACACGAGTTGGCTTTAGCGCTTTAACCCCTTGGTTGAAGTCCTCTCGAATAGGTTCAAGCACTTGCCTGCCACTCCACGATTCTTGACCGTAGGTCATCACTTCGAAGGCCACTTACATTTTTTAAACAGTTAGGATGACTAACCTACGCATGCTCTCCTCCAAGTGTTTCTCTTTCTGTCTCCCAGTGTAATTCCACGCACGTATCTCTCCATGCTTCTTTCAGCAGTTTACAGTTTGGTTCCATTTTCTTTTTAAATCCTTTATATTAAGTTCACTTACTTGCTTGCGCGCTTACGCCTGTGCAAATCTTTCGGTCGTTTTTTAACCCACTTCCCGTGATCCAATCGAGCTGACATTTTGCACACAGACTCGTTGTGCGTGACAATTTATTTTCGTGAAAATTTTATCCCAAAATTTTCCACTTTTTAGGAAAAATTTTTTTTCATATTTAATTTAAAATACCAATGTGATAAAAATGAAACTCTTACTCAAGAAAAACAGAAATGAATAATAAAATAAAACCGATGCCACGCATATAAAGGATTTATAGTGAAAAACTTTGTTTTTACGGGTTAATTTTTTACTTTCGTCCGTTTATAATTCGTGTGATTGTAGGTGGCACATGTCAATTAAAAAAAGTACTCACGCGGGGAATACGAGCGAGAGCGTGAGCGCGAGTGGTAGCCTCCCCCCCGGCCGTAGTACGGAGATGGGGAGCGCTTCCTGGTAACGACGAGAACATCCGTCAGATAATGGCACAAACTACCAACAAAGTTCTCAGACAACACAAATAGTATATTACGTGCAAGGAAAATTATAGTGCTTACAGTTTTTTTATTTTAGTATACCTTAACTATCCAATGTCATTATGAGCTGATATAATGTAGACAATTTTACTGGTCTTGAAAAAGAAGTGATCCTATGTTTACGTGTGCCACCCATGTGCAGTCCTCCGTTCAACTGATCTTAATTTCGTTGGCACGCATTTTGTATTTTAAATAACCAATGATATTCTACGCATGCTAAATAAATCACATGGCTATGAGCCAAAAATTTCAAGGCTGACATGGTTGTTATTTTATTCTATTTACATTCCTAGTTTTTTTTACATATCATGTCATATGGTCAACATTTCCATCTAGAATTCTCAAAGAAGAGAGTGGATCCATCGCAACTTAAATGTGTCCTGCCCAGATTCGAATCCACAACCTCGGCAGTGCTGGCTGAGTGCTCCGAGATTGTATTCACCAGCCTGTCATCAACACCCTGCACCACCCAGTCACCTGTATGTACATGTACAGCTCTTAGTAAATCCCCTGCTAGATGAGGGCCTCCTCCGGCCTTTTGTAGTGGTTATTTGACCATACTCCACTGCACTGCTCAGTGTGTGCTGTCATGAAGGTAGGGAGGTTAGATTGGGAAGCACAAAGGTACTGCAACACGTATGGATTTTGCTGCACTGCTTTTCCCACAGCACAGCATCCAAAGTCCTAACAAGACCATCTTCTGGGTACTTGATCACCCATCCAAACAAAATTCGGGCTATTTTTGTTTGAGGTGCACCTCATTGTATAGCACTTCATAATAACTTCTTGTAATATCTATTCCATTTAAATGTTTGTAAAATTGTATTTGGTTACAAGTCAATAATCTGCACTCAAGCAAAACATTTGGCCAAAAGAATTAAGATTAACAGAGGACTGCACATAGGGAGCACTTTCCTTACCAAACAAAATCCACACTTGCCAACTGCCCTTCTCACTGCCACTGAACACTCATTAAGTGTCGAGGCAGTACCTGTACCGTCCATAGCTGCTGTGGCTGTGCCTGTGGTCGTAGTCCCGCTCCTCGTAGCGATCGTACCCGCCACGATCGTACCCGCCGCGGCTGTGGTACCCGCCGCCGCCTCCGCCGCCGCCACGTTCCCCACGATCGTAGCGATCCCCACGGTCATAGCCTCCACGCTCATGGCCTTCTCTGCGCCTCGGGGGGCTGCGCGCCAAGGGATGTAGAGGCGCGCGAACACAGTCAGGTACATCAGCCAATACACGCAAACCCCCCCTACCCACCCCACTCGGAGCCACTGGAACGGATCTCTGAGAGAGAGCTGTAGATATCCACTTCTACGGGTTGTTCTTACGATGGGTTTACACTCCTCTGGGTGGAGATCTAAAAACGTATTCTTTGTTTCCTGACAAGATGCCGATAGCACAATCAGGATAATATTAGGGCAAAAATATTTTTTTAAGTCATAATAACCATGCTCTCCAGATAATTTTAGGACGTACTTTTCACCTCTATTTTAAAGCAAAAATTTGGCATGCATCTCATTAGCCAGTGGGTGTGCGTGTGACCAGATTTATACACATTTAATGATGCCGGACACAAGTTTGGGGTGTGGCTCACTTTCTGGAGCATCTAAATGGTATATATATAGTATACATATATGACATCTGTGCGAGCTGTGCGCATGGCCAGACAAGGGGCGCAACTCACAAGCTGGGGCGCCCCATGTAGATACCGGGCGTCGGGGTGTGTGCGCGCTTCGTGATGGAGAAGTCGACGCGGATGTTGCGTCCATCCAGCTCCATTCCGTTCACTCGCTCCTTAGCCTTGGGGTAACGATGGAGGGGGGGGGGGGGGAAACGGGACGACCGCGGTTTCATTGCAAAGAACACACATCTGATAGGGGCTCTCGAAATCTAAAACAAAACATTTTTATTCTACCAAGCAAGGCTCGCTAAACTATAGCTTTTTCAGAAGCGACTTGGCTATCACAAATGATAGCTCAACAAAGTGGCTTATTACGTGGAAATTTACAGGAGCCAAATACACTTAATGCACATTGATTCTAAATGTGGAGAGAAAAACAGGAGGGCCCGGAGAAACATCCATACGACCACAGGGAGAATTTGCAAACTCCAAATATACAAGCATCAGGGTCGGGATCGAACCCACGACCTTATGTATTCCAGGCGAGGGGGGTAAGATCTCGCCACCGTGGCGCCCTAAAGCGTTCTATTCCCTCTGTCAAAATATACAACCGTGCTGCGCCGGGGCCACACCAAGTCAGATTTCAACGGCACAAGCAGAGCCACGCCATTCACGTTCCACACAATTAAATAGTTAAGACACGTTGTACACATTGGTGGCGGCGCCGTGTTCTCCGTGTACCATCGGCACGTGCAACTATTGCATCATTTGTCCCACCCATGGCCCTGAACTAGATTGAGATGCCTTTTGAGGCCAGCATATCACGGCTTGTTTTGCGCGCTCAGCACAAAACAGCCAGCGAAAACCCACCCACATCGTGAGCACTCTAGACCGGCTCAACTAGGTTGTACAAACGCTAAAGGGTATGCAATGCAACAATTAGCAGAAAATTAGGAGCAATAGTTCAAGGAGTATAGAAAATATATTTAATCGCAGTCTAGAACTGCACACGTGGGGTGACGATATATTTGCACTGCATAAAGGTGGTCCCAAAATTTCCAATCGTTCAGCAACCAATTACTTCACAAGTACAACAATATGTAAAAGTCCCATCGCACATGTAGTTCATGAGTTATAACCACAACCCATTACTCAATGTTGTTTTAGACAATAACTAAAACATTCTTATGAACAAAGGCAAATCGATTGGAAGCAATTACAGCTATCATTCAAAATAGACTACACACTAACTTCTATTGTTCTGCATGTGCACTTGTTCATCGACTGATGAACATAAAACATAATCTGATAATATTGCTCAACATTGATTGTAATTGACTGAGTGTGCATCGATATTGAGTCACTCTTGAACAGTAATACATTTTTTAAAAACGAACTGGTCTTGTTGCCGTCCCATGGCTTAATGTCTCTAAGGTTGACCAATCATGTCTCGTGTTGATCAATTTCAATGACCAGTCCCCTATGTGCTAGTGTGGAATCAAACAAGCCATTTGTCTTTGCTAATTTATGTTTGCTAATTTGTGTGGATATAAAGATTCTATGATACCGTTACCAAGATCAAGCCACACCGAGGTAACTGGGAAAATAAGGGAAAGAACCTAAAATTATTTAATTACCATACCGTTCCTTCTAGAATGCTTACTGGGTCTAATCTTTCTTTGTACTGAACCAGGAAAGCTCCTATTCGGCGGTATTTGCTGTGCAGCTGATAAGGATAACAAAGAGACAATGAATAATGTGCTATTAATGCATGGCTATTGACTATTCATTAAACTCTTACACTAATCACAGGCCAAGGATACGACCTGACAGAAGACATTTCAGAAGATATATGAAAGATTTATTGGCAAGACCACTGGGTCTTTGCTAATCTATATATGCTAAACACGTATAGTGATAACGGAGTGTGGAAGCGGTGCAGTGGTTAGCATGCCACGCTATGGACCAGACAACCGGAATTCAACACCCAACAGCTTATACCAGTGGGGCGAATGATATCTGAACAGGTCCTACCACACCCCTCCAACGCAAACTGAACCGGCATGGCGAGGCATAATAAAACAATGACATCACGGGCATGGGGACAAAAGGACTGGACGTTACATCCTTTCATTCGTGAGAAAAAGGGAAACGCTCACGGTGTAGCCCTGCAATTGCTTGCTCATACCACTGCTGGTGGAAAGGCCTTGACGAAAGGGAGCTCTCCAGTGCACCGCTCGAGGGTAATTTGCACGATTGTTTCACGCTGACAAGCACGTACAATGATATTAAATTGCAGCGCTCACCTCCTTGGAGTCCTCCATGTTCTGCATGTAGACAAACGCAAAGCCACGCGGGCGGCCCGACTGCTGGTCGTACACCACGTTGACATCAGCCACGGGGCCGTAGCGGCCAAACACCTCGCGCAGATCATGCTCCGTCGTGTACAGGCTCAGGCCAAACACGCCCAGGCACGTGTTGGGCTCCGGGTTTCCCTGTCGGGCGTTATACGCGCACTGCAAACATCCATCGCTGCTCACCGAATGCTACTATCATTCCAGCAGAACTGTAACCTCTGCTGACTTCTGTAAATCCCATTATATCCCAGCTTGCGTCACGCAAGTTAATTTCCAAAGTATATTAATACATCTTTATGATAATTGGTTCTTTACCCTTCTATCTGGCAACAGTTTTGTTGCCAGATAGAAGGGTAAAGAACCAATTATCATATTTTTACTGGCAAATGAGGTCCCCATAGTGTAGAATACATCTTTAATTGAAAGTGATTTTACATTTAAGTGACCGTAAACATATGCCTGTAGTGATTCACTTTCCCCCTACCCTACAACGTTGGTTTCATTTGAAAGATTTGGTGCTGCGATTTGAATAAGAATTTATATCTTTTTTAACATCGTTATAAGTCAGTGCCTCTCGTGGCTGCAGGGGGAACGTGAACTATAATGAATACTAATTGGAAACAATGTGACTAATACATCGTAATAAATTAATTGATAACATGATTAAACTTCCAAGGCTTATAATTATGCATGCAATCATTGTTTAAAATAAATCATTTAGCTTAAAATCCATTAACATCACAAATGTATTAAGCAATTATTTACAATTTATTAAGACTACATACTCATGATACATGAAGGATAATTGAGAAATACATATTAGACTCTCAACTGTTTCATTAATAGCCACAGGTTAACAAGTATTCCTTGAAAAGGTTAGATATTAAAGAGGACCAAAAATGTCAACGATCATAATATATCCTGTGAACGACATAACCTTGGGTGATAAACAATCCCAGGAATGTGTCAAAATTCCCAAAAAGCAGGACGCTCCTTTAAAAGTCATCAGGAATCAGTGAGGCTTTCCTTGGTTAATGCAACTATAACTCAAAACACTGGTCCCCAGAGAAGAGACTAATACCAGGCCACAAATACAATTCTGAAACCACAGCCCCTCCCGGGAGGCAAGGAGCAAGTTGCCATCCGGTTCCCCTCCGAGTGTCAGGACAGCCGGAGGTGACGTGTCCGGCGCTGCGCATTACCCGGTCTCCCTGGTGCCGGCGACGGTTTGAGAAGGGCGAGTTGGTGAAGCTGCGGCGGCGGCGCGAGTGAGAGCGCGAGCGGTGGCGGCGGCGGGAACGGGAGCGAGAGCGGGAACGAGAGTAGCGCCGGTACGAGCTGTGCCGTGACCTGGAGCGCGACCTGCTGCGTATACGCGCGCGCCCACACAATTAAAATCGACGACAAACAACAATGTCATTGCGGCGCTTGCGCCAGGCTCGGCGGCATATTGAGGCCAAGTGAATGCCGAGGGACAGTTGGCAGGTCGCAGGCAGACCCAGTTACAGGTTAACCGAGTGAGAAGACAGGCAGATAAACGCAACCGGATACAAAAACACAAAAAAATTATGTATACATATGCCAGTAACATGGCAAGATTGTGTGTACCCATGCAAGCTTCCTAAGAAATTATGTTAACGATTTAAAGCTGGTATAGGCATTAAGGGGTGTGTGGCCATACATGCTCATATAAACTGTTTATCGTAAACTAATATACAATCACTATTGGGACTTTAAAAATATTTTGCCAACTAATGGATATAAACGTTTCAATTAAGATTAAATGAAAAGCAATTTTCTCTTCATTGCCAGCATTATGCTAATTCAGATTGTAAAAAGTATTCAAGAATGCACAGGATCCTACAGTTTCACACGTCAACTCACAACTGTCAATACATATCATGGGACTTTTCAAACAAATTATGCAATTCGTAAACATGTGCAACAGTTAAAACAATCTATAAACTCACCTGGATTTGGAACGGGAACGAGATCTGGACTTGGAGCGAGACGCACTTTTGGACCTGCGTGTTGCAGGGCTTCTGCTTTTGGACTTCAAAAGCGAATTCTAACAGCAGAAAGGGAGCAATGTTCAGCGGAGAATGCAGTTTGCACGGGGAAATACAACCAGTGGCTTTAAAGAGAAAAATAATGAGCCCTCGAGTCATGTGCTGATGACAAAACTGCAAACTGTCATAGATGAGTGCATGTTAGCGCTACAGATATCTACGTGGGAACTGTGAAGACAACATTTGGGAGTAGTAGTAGTATGATGCATGCATGCACGCACTACACGGGCAGAGGTTTTGTTCATTACAATTTTACAAGTTAGCATTATTATCATGGTGTCAATAATCCAACATGCCCGCGGGTTTTGCATTTGTCGTATCGCATGAATGTGCCTTACCAATGCACCAGTTTCTTCACATGTTCACGCAATGACAACATTCACATTCTTCACGCCTGATTACCGTACCATGCATCTGCTTCTATCTGAACCTTCTTTTCTTTTTTTCAAGCTTCAAACTCAATTAACCCTCTGCAAATTCTTTCTCCAATGTTCAATTATTCTAGATGTCAGGATATCTTCCCCAAGCTTGGAAAGCTTTCTTCCAATTCGCCACCGAGATTAACCTTTACAAGAAAAAGAATACCAACAATTTAAATGGTGAGCCAGTAAGGCAGACAAACAGCGTGGTTGACTTTAAACACAGTGCTGCACTGTCATTTATCATTACACTCGCGGGTGATTATTTTAACATTACACCATTTAGATTCACAAACGTCTATATTTGTTCTTTACAAACACATTTCTTCCATATAAGGAAGTCACAAACGGTGCAAGCACACGAACAGTTTCGATACGACTTTACGCATGTCAAAGACTGAAATTTTAATTTACGTTACACAACTATGGCAGAGAGTGAGCATGTTTGTCACTGGCGTAAAGGCCTTTAGGCATGAGTATTTTAGGCGTTTAAGCACTTAGCGTATAAAAATGCAGTAAAAACAGTAAACACGGCTAAAATACACACTTTATACCAACCAGACAAGCATCCTTGAGTCTAACATGCCTGTGCAATAATGCAGTCACTACAGTACTACTTCGCCTCTACTTTGAGTAACAAGTCATTGCGAAGTGAAACCAATGTACAGTACAAGCTGAATATATGCACACCCCTTGGGGCCAAGGGCAGGCGCTGTTTTATGTCGTGTCTTGAATTAATTTCGCATCCTACGTAGCCAGCCGTGCCAATGGGAAGTGCTGTATATCCAAATTGTGTTTGTATCAGAAATTTCCCTTTGCATTCAAGCCCACCAGTTTAACGTACAAATGCGTCGCTTGGTATAATAATTCATATAAGGTGTGCCGATATCCAGTTACTCTTGTATTGTGGATATTGATTTGAACATCTTCAGTAATGGCAAAGCATTTAAAATAATCCTTATTTAAAATGTAACTACACATACAGTTGACTTTGTTGGCATAGAACTGCTGTATCCAGGCTACCTTGGTTTATTATTTACGTCTGTAATTTTTGGTATACTGTATTTAGTAACACCCCCCTTGGGGAGGGGTGAGGTGCAATTGGTTCGCAGTGGACTGGAATAGAACTTCTATTTATTACGATTAAACTGGTCTCAGATTTGAACTGAAAAATAGCTCTAACCTGCTTGGAGGCTGCCAGCATCCATGTAATACAGAAACTAATAAATCCTGATCCAAAAACATGCAACGTCAATTACGAAAAAAACAAGTGTACCATTATTTATAGTCAGTGTTATTCTCCTAACCAAATATACACAATCGTTATTTTCTATGATTTTGCCACAAACAATCTAGCTCATTATCAACCTACTGCTGGACAATTTAACTTCCCACGCCACGTGGGTCGTTGGGATTTTGTTGACCATACTTCACCACGTTTGTCAATTTTGCGGGCTGACGAAAGCGTACACGTGGGAGCAGATCGCAACAATAGATTTGTTGCTGCTCTGCCCTCAACGTTACCCCTCAGTGTGTTTTTAATGCATGGTGGGTCACCCCAATCCGAGCACTATCCGACTAAACCACCCAGAAAGTTTGCCACCTCGTTAGATCGCGGAAGCTAAGCAAACACATCCACAGTTAGCACTCGAGTACAATTTTATAATTTAATAACAAAACTTCCTGGTGAGGTTTTTTTCCGCAACTGACGTAACATGTTTTTGGAAACCCCCCTCCTCCTCCTCCTGCGTACGGCTTGCTCTAACACATTCCACGGTGGGACGAGGTATATATATTATACATTGTTTGGAAATTAATTGTAATTGTCAGCTACGATCAATCAACTACCGAAGATGCCTGAGGCCATCGACGCTGTGATGTAGCAGCCTCCTTGCCTAGCTCTCGAAGCAGGCTTAAACGCGGCCTTCCCGCGCAGCACCTGAGCCCTCATCAACAGCCTGGCTAACGACTCGCTTTCAGTATTTACAACAACAAAACACGTTCACAACGGTATTAATAACAAACTGCGGCAACGATCATTGTAATTTTTCTCAACGTAAAACCGCTCCGTGTTAAAACGCCGTTCAGCCGCACCATGCGGGCCTAGGCTAGAAGGCCTCTGCGCAAGAGCGCGATAAAACAAGAGGGGGGGGGGGAGGCAAAGACAAATAAAAAAAAACTAATCGACGTCGCTACTTTACAAACAAACAAACAACCAAACCGGCGAGACGTGTATGAAAACTCGCGCGTACCCTGGTCTCGAACGTGATGCCATCCTCCGCGTCGCTCATGGTCGAAGCGAGTGACCTGAACGTGAGGGGAGAGAGAAAAACCGCGACGAGAGAGGCGCGCGCGCGACCCCTAAAAAACCCCCGCCAAGTGACCCCGCCCCCCCCGCCCACCAACGAGCGCGCTCATTGGCTCCCGCAACGGGAGGGGGCGGAGCCATCTTTCGAGCCGAGCTGTGATTGGTCCGAGCGTCGATTCGATTCTCTAACCGTCCGTCGATTTTTGGTGTTGGTTTAATCGCGACGATTAATCGGCGATGTTTGTCGATGGAATAATCGACGAACTATTCGAAGATCCCCCCCCCCACCACACCCGCTACCACGTGTCGCCTGTCGCGAGTAAGCCAGCACCCGATGATGAAGGCCGGCACTGTGGCAACACGAAGGGGGTGGGTGGCCAGCACCACGCCGCGGCCGTCTTTGTCTCCCCCAGGTGGCGATGTTTACCTACACACCGCACGAGGTGCTCATTTGAGGCTGAGTCGACCTAGGGGAGGTCCAGACCCGGGTAAGATAATAATCGCTCCTGGTGTTGGCCGTAACCGCTACACTACCGCCTCCTCCCCACAACGTCTTTGTCAATGGAACGATTCACCACCAACACTCGCGCCATTCGCCACGAAGTGATGGTGACGTCGCCACGATGCCTGTGCCAGGCTAGGTGCACTTTGAGGCTGCCACGTGAAGTGTCGAAGGCTCGCTGCTGACAGGAGGAGGTCTCGGGACAGACCCAGCAGGTGCCATGGTTTGGCTGACCGGCAGATGCACCACCAGCTGTACCCCCTTACTGTGCCACATTGCTGCGTTTTATCCACCCGGCGTTCCGGTCATTGTTGTGAGCGTCGCTCATCTGCCCTCCATTGTAGCTGGAGGGCGACTGCCTCCAACTGCCCAGCAGCGTCCTTCACGAGCCTCCTCCACTGAGGCCGATCTTGACACTGCTGGTACCAGTCATCGGCAAGTCCACTCAGCTCCACATCCTCCTGTACCACATCACTCCATCTCTTCTCCAGCCCGTGCCCTCTATCCGGCCAAACAGAAGCTGCTTGGGCATGCGGTGGCTGGGCATGCGGGCTACATGGCCCAGCCAACGCAGCCTCACCTGCCGGAGGAGCTCACCGATGGGAATGTGTCCAGATCTTTCAAAGTTTTGTGAGCTTGTCACATAGTGATCCGTCCTGGTTAAACCTTGGATGGATCGTGGGCATGCCAGCCTCAATGTTTCTAACCGGCGCAGAGATTCCATTAGAGGGGGTCCACGTTTCACAAGCGTAGAGAAGGGAGGGAATGACCGTGGCCGAGAAGACCTGAAGCTTCGTGCGGAGCGACAGACCAGGTAGCTTCCACACAGCGTTACGCAACCGATGAAAAGATAATGCCGCTCGTCTGATTCGGAGTTGAGACCTCTGCTGTCAAACCGGAGCCGGTCATGAGCACACTGACCCAGGTGTGGGAAACTCTCCATTCTCTCCACAAGAGCTCCATCACCAATGGGGAGGGGAGGGGAGTTGAGAGGATTTGAGAGGAGTGGAGTTTGTGGTGGCACAAAATACCCAGGCAGGTGCTCAGTTTTGGTGGGGCTGATTGGTAAGACCCACCACCACCAACAACAGTAGGTTGCAGTGAAGTCCGAGGAGGCTTTTGTATTTCGTGAGCCGGCTCTCAGAAACCCACGGTGCTTAATGATTTGAGCTGGCCGGTGTTCTACACGAGATGGGCCAGGGCCAGGCCACGGGCTGGGTGGGATGTGCACGAGAAGAGGCTCAAAGCAATGGGCCCTGAATGTCGGAGCAGAAATGGACACGGCCCCGTTCGCTTTTCTACGTACAAGGAGGAGAAACCCGCGGATGGCTTTCCGCGGTAAAAAGGATGGCGATGTTGTCGAGAGGCTGATGATTTCACAAACGGATGATTTCACACACAAATAATGATGTTTCATATTTCATTAACCGAGAGCGTAGCGGGTTTCGTTCGTCGCTCGTCTTGTTCCATGCCCCTGTGGGGCCGTCCATAAATGACGTCACGCGATTTTGTACGATTTTGACCCCCCCCCCCCCCTCGTCACACGGCGTCACAAAAAGTCAGACCCCCCCTCAAATATGACGTCACAAAGCTCTGCCCCCCCCCCCCAATATAAAACATGCTTCAAATCGCTTTAAACTATTGTCATTGTAGTGCGTATTTAATGTGGCGCTGCACTCTGATGTTGTAGGAGAAAACATTCATCAAAAAATCTATTTAATTAAGTAGAACGTGTTGTCCATTTATTTTAAGTTGCCCATTTTGATGTGACGTCACATTTCTCAAACCCCCCCCTCGTCACACATCGTCACAAATGTCTGACCCCCTCCCCCCCCCCTAGGTGCGTGACGTCATTTATGGACGGCCCGAAGGTTCAAATGTTATTCTCTTATATATTTGCTGCAAAGCTCAACGGCCGGACGCACTTGATAGCAGATCAAATGCTGTGCGGGGATGACTGTCTTTAAAGTAATTGCAGTTGGGAGGACTGATTTAGCCATTGTGGTATCAGAGCGCCTTCAAAAGAACGCGATACGGCTCGTCTGCGTGCGAAATTATCCCAACATGAAATCGGACCCTTCAGCTGTAATTCTCCCTTCACGTATATCCAACAGTGGCCAATTTTAAACGTACGTTCGCAATTGAAATTTCACGTTGCTTAACACCAAAAAGACTGGTTTTAATCTACATATATTCCATTATATTGCTGTATTATTGAGAATTTTATCAGTGTTTTTCTTCTGCATTTTATTTAAATGAAAACAGCTTGGAGGCTAAACTAATTTCGCATTTGGTAAAGTCTTTTATATGTACGGTACTAGTTTGGTTTTGACCATTAGAGCAACATAATTGAGAGAATGTTAACAGATCAAAGCAACACTGAATGAAACCCATTAACTACAAATACTAAAACCCAACAAAATTAAATTATGCGTCTATCATTTAGAATGTGCATATTATGTAAATTTCACTTAATGTACAAAGCTTTATGGAAAAATCTAAAATGATTGCTTTCGTTGGGTACAGGAGCACCAGTGTTCCTGCTCACCCTGGACAAGGTGCGTTAAAAATTGGTATTCAGTTCCGTTTCGTCACCACAAATGTGACCGCGTGGAACGAAGCCCTATCCACTGTTATTTATTTTGGTGAATCGGTCTTGTTCCAAACACTTCCACTTTTTAATCTTTAAAAAAGTTTTGTACCGTCTTCATCTTCGACAGTAACCTCCCCCACCACCCCCATATAGTAGGTTCATGCACCTCGTGCTCCGAGTTCAATTGCCAGCTGGAGCTAACGTGTCGAATTATATCTGAAATCATCCTTGGAAGCCACTCTCACTTCCCCAAACCACTGATCAGTGTGGCAAAGTAGTCAACCCCCGTGACTGACACGGCATAATTCTACCACAGGCCTTTATGTTGAGAACTTTTGTTGAGCATGAAACACACTGCTAGAACTCAGTTCAGCTCCTATTACTGGTAGGAACCTCCTGGTTACACCAGCCTACAGGGGATTATTGTCCGTCCGTCGTGCATCCAAAAATGGGAGGGGTGGGGCTCGGTGAAGAGGGGAGGGTGGGGTGGGGCTGGGTGGGGGGTGGGGCTGGGTTGGGTGGGGCTGGTCACCCCGTGGTGCCCTTATAAAACTCAACGTTTAACCTACTCACGCCGGCTTGTGCCCGCCCTCACAGTCGGCCATATTTGCAGAATACACCACGCCGCTGTTGACTCTGGCCATTAACCGAGCAACCCAACGTCCCTACCAGCTCCCTCTGCAGGAATGTGTTTTCAGGATGCATGCAACTCGTTATATTATGAAAATACTGTATTTGTCTCTGGAGGACCAACCCATGCCCCCCCCCCCCCAACTCTATACCCTGGCCATACCATTGGTACATGTGTGGTCTGTATTAGTTGCTGGAATAATGAAACCACCCTCATTGCGTAGGGACACCAAAGGTCAGAGTGCACGGTTTTCCCATGGGCCTGCCAGTGTCTGCCACTGGCATGGATATCGATTATGGTTGGTGGTTTCCTCTGCTGAATGACAAGATGACACCTATTTATAATATACATGCCACAATATTGCTGTGTAAATTTTATATTAAACCACGTTTTACTTTTCAGTTAAACATTGTATCTGAACACTTCTGCTTCAATGCATGGGACAATTGATAAAGTGCCACTGTTACAGTATATTTTTCATAATATACATTTATTATATATTTAATGTCGTCTTCGTGTAAAAAGTACAAGTCTTCAATGGCAACAATAACACACACGTGTACAAACACTTTAGTGAGACACCGTAACGTGTAAAAACATTGAAAGTATCAAGTCGTTCTCCATTACCAAAAAAATCAAACGAATGAGATAACAAAAATATACAAGTGACTACACTGCATGAACATAAATATAATATTATACTCATTTGTGCCTCCCTGTTCCTACTTTACTTATTGTATTTTTTTGGAATGTTCGTTGTATTGCCCACAGTAACACAACTTCAGTGGAAAGTGTGCCTTATGTAAAGAAAATAAATTAGTTCCCACAGTAAAACATTTTACTTATGCCTCATTTAATTGCATTACACTTATTTTCTACGAAATGCTTTCTAAAGTAATTATCGAAACTTAGTAATAAAATGAAAATAAAGTATAATTGTATTTGTGCAGTTCCTTGTGTAAAGTTTGACTGTAAAAGTACAATCAAAACCTTTTCCAATACTGAATTAAACGTCTTTGAAAAATAATACAGCACTAGAGGGTATCAAACGTTTTCCTGTCAAATACTTAATGAAGGAGTGCCAACACTGTGTACACCCGTTAATATTTCCAAGATCCGATAACCATTGCATATTGCAATACATTGTATTCACGCATCATGTTTACTTTAAACTGAATTTGAATTCTAAGTTGAACAAAAATAGAAACCAATAAAGTACGATGGAGATCGACGAATGTTATCAACCTCAACGGTTTTCTCGAATATATTAATGACCCAGTAGAAATTTTTCTTTCAAGATTAATCTTTATGCCTACAACCGTAAAAAATTATTTGTATATAAAAAAAATCAAAACTCAACTACAAACCCTGCACTCATTTATATCTCAATCAAAGTGATGCCAAAAATGTTTAAAAGACTCCCAAAATGAAGCACTTCCATGAAAATACAATATGTACAGCATTTTTTTTTTACAGAAATATCAATTCTCACGACATTTTAGTACACAGAAAATGCAAGCACAGCATAAAACACTGTGCCTTGTGCACCGCAATGCGATGAGCAACATCTTCCACTGGGCACATGGAGGGCATGCGAAAGGAGGCTCCACGCACAGGCTTCAGAGCAGCTTCTGATGAATTATTTCCCAAACCATTCTTCTTCTGAAGTACGGCATATGTTGCTGGAAAACGAATAACAATATTAAAATATTTGCATTGCAAAGATAACACACTTTGACACGGGCTTAAAATACAAAAATTATTTGCCACGTCTAAGTTAACACATTGGTTCATTAAGTATGCATCCTCAATCATTTCCTCTCATTATAACCGATACACCATGTGCCAATGCAGTGCCTAAAATATCATTTTAAATACAGGAAATGCAATGAAATGCATTAGCAGGGGTCACGTACGGAAAAATACTTTTAAAAAAGACTGGTCAAGGAGAAATGCAAAAGGATTGGGCAAAGGGCCAGTAAAGTCACACGGTAAAAATAATTACATGAGCCATTTGACATTTTTCTAGTAAGAATTGTAAAAAAAGCAGGCAATGGTTCATCTGGAGATGCTTACTTGTGTGAAGGTGATGGGCTTTTCCCTGGTAATGTAGTCTGCATATTTACAGGCAAACATGCCACAGTCACTCCCATTCATCTGTTGGGGGATCTCCTGCAAGTTTGATCAAATGCATTTTAGTTCGCCGCTGTTTTACTCAATAATATATTTTAATTAATACTTGAAGCCAGTGATACAAACAATTTAATTAATACAATACAAAACTTCCCTTGCCAAAGTGAATGCAATCCACTTGTCTTTCATCTTATTTAATACATTTAAACTAGAAGAGTAACAGCACACGTTCACATAAAAGCAATGTTGCGTGTGTTTTGCATTTCGGCAATGTTCATAAAGGACAAGCAGGTAATTAATAAATTTCGATTTAAAGCTTTCGTGACTGCAGGAGTTCATCTTCTTGGTTCTTTCGGTAAAGTCACGTAGGAGGGAAATAATAAAATAATAAAAATAAAACATTATAAAATACAATTCTCACGACGTTTCGGCCACAACGCAAGCAGTTGTCTGCGTTGTGGCCGAAACGTTGTGAGAATTGTATTTTATCAAGCTTTGTTTTTATTATTTTATTATTTCCCTTCTACGTGACTTTACCTAAAGAACCAAGAAGAGGTATTTAATAATTCACTACAATATTTATTGAGCACTGAGAACAACACTTCTCAAATTGACATAAGGAACATAAGTCCATTAATTACAATTCAAAAGTAACTTACATTAGGCTTCATGCTGTATGTTTTCCAGCCTGTGATGTCAAAGGGCTGTCCTTTCTTATCCTTACTCTCTTCCCTGAGGTACTGCCTGCAGGGAAAAAGGTTATTATACTCACACCGTAACTGCCATGTCAAACAGTTGCTTTGCATATATCGTAATTTCAATGGACTTTTAACCTTGCTAAATTAAAGGCAATTAATCAAAAACATATAATGAAGAGCGCCCGAATGGTGAAACCGGACGAGAGTTTGTGTGACGTTACAAAACAGAAGGACAATTATTACTAAATAAGTTTTGATTTTTATCGAAATTCTCAGCACAACTGTACGAGGTGGTTAATTGGCAGTTGTAGGGAATGCTGTAGTTACACAAGTGTAGTTATACAAAAAAATATATCAATGGTTTTGAATGCCAACATGTATTCCAGTTTCTCACTCACATCAAGATATTACAGACTTCATTGTTGCTATTGCCCATGGAATCGTAATATGTCAATGTCTTCTTTTTGAAGTTGATCGCCTGAGAGAGAAAAAACACACGTTATTAATGACCTGTGCTCCTTATAACCGATAAGTTTACTTGAGGCTCTATTACTTGAGGAAAACAATTTAGCACAATTCTAGATTTGAAGCTTTCGTGACTGCAAGGATTCATACTCGTAGTACTTTCGGTAAAGTCACGTAGGTAAAAAATGAAATTAAAATTAATAAAAATAAAACAATAAAATCACATTTTATTGTTTTATTTTTATAAATTTTACCGAAAAAACTAAGAATAATTTAGCACAACATAAAATGAGTCACAATTGGCAAAACCCATACGTTTGTTTAGAGATAAATGGCACCATATTGGTGGTGTGTGTACACTGGTGCAATTATAAGGCCTCCATGGTACTACATGGAACAAAATAAATAGTTTGTTTGAATTTCAACCACCCCAGGACAAATACCGATACCTACGATGTCCCAGCAAGGCCAATTATATACCTCTTGAGGCCCCGTCACATTATGACACACACAGCAAATGCAGCTTGCAGCAGAAATACTGCAGGGGATGACAAATGACTGGTCGTTCAGGGTTAATTTATTCAGAATCCCATTATGAAAATTATTAAATGTGGACATGTGGTCAGAGGTTATGGAATTACCACCACATGCTACAGCATCTGAGAATGCATCCCTTTGGCATTAAACTAAATTATAAGTATTTAATTATAGGTTAGCGCATCATCCTCAGATTCTGAGAAGTTTTCCCTCCCGGTGACTATAGATACTGCCAATTATCACGAACTGTTCTCGTACAGGCAGTGCGCGTATAACTGATCATATACTCCTCTTCGAATTGTCTTTATTTGCCTATTTACCATATTACTGTCTTCATTACTTCTATACCCCGAATCATTCTTCCCCTCATTTCCTAAAAATAAAATCCCAACAAAATGTCCATCTCTAAATAATCTCAATATGCGTGTCTCCACATTACAACTTCAGATATCTGCATTTGGACACTTTATAAGTGTGGAATAATTTTAACTCAAATAGCATTTAGTTACCAGTGTATAGTGGCACAAACTTGCAATCCAGCACTTTGGTGCCATGGCATTGTGGGACACGTAGGTTTAATAAACTCCAAAACTCAATGGGCCGAGGGTATGACCAGGTGATGGTAATGCATTAAGATGGGTTCATAGACCTGTCTGTGCAGAGCTTTAAGCATTATCTCTTCACACACACGGGGCCATACTCTTTGGTTCTTTCGGTAAAGTCACGTAGGTAGAAAAAATAATAGACAATCGTCATCGGGTGAGACAACCACAGCAAGAAAACTGCTGAAGCACAGGGGTTTTAACAGAGTATTCTGGTATCCTCCAAGAGACGAGACTAACTTCAAAGTAACTGGGAGAAAAAAATCCCGATACAAGACTCCTCCTCTAAAGACTCTTGAACTTTAGTGAGGCGTTTCTAAATTAATAGATGAACATTGTTATTGAAGTGGACGGCACGTACGGCGAGGCACCAGTGCACATCCAGGTGGATAGGCACCAGCGCGAGGTCAAACTGGAAGACGTCCACCCTCTTGGTCCATCGCTTGACCCCCTGGAAGCCGGCGCTCTTCACGCGTGGGTAGAAGAATGTGTTGAAGGCGTGCACCGTGGCCTTGCCCTCACCTTTGCCTCGCTCCATTATGAGGCTCATGTAGAAGTTGATGACCTATAGGGGGAAGGGGGGCAGGGTCACAGAGGGAGGAAAGAGCGCAGGATAAAACAGGTTGGTGGCATTTAATTGGTTTGTTTTTTGGAGCTACGCTGTTGAATTGGTTAATTAGTGGGGTATAAGGTTGTGGTGGAAAGTGTCTAGAACAGCCAAGCTGTATGTTGCTCTAGGGAACTAATGCATACCCATGGATTTATGTAATGGTTCCCAACATGTGTTATCTTTGGATCTATTTAATTAGCAGTATGAAAGCTAACGGGTATCGATCGGTCAGGGAAAATACGTTGACATATTTGCAATTGATATTCTTATCTCTTGTTTGTGTCTAAGTTTTGGACAACCCTTCGATTCATTTGGCAATTTTTCAAGAGGCTAAGTCTCAAAGAGCAACACAATTTTATACTAACATTTATTTTATATTGGATATTTTTTTACGAGTTATAATGCTTCCCGTTATGAACAGATGAATGGACAGAGCAAATGCATAAAATTCACAAAGTTTGCGATTGGCACTGGGTTGCAACAGAACAAGTCAGGTCCACATGATAGCTTGGGGGATGTTTCTCCCACTAATCTGCGCATACATTCATTTTCTTATTAAACATATATGGCTACAAATATGCACACAACAAACAGAAATATAAAATATATACATTCAAAATATACACAAATATAATATACATGCACATATATATTACAAATGCACTAAATTACCAGCTCTAATTACAACCTCTTTCATCCCACCTCATCATTTAGCCAGTTGAGGTGCTGCAAGGTCTTGATGTCCTTCCGCGTGATGGATAACCGGAAAGCCTCGGACAGCACTTCGTCCGTACTCCCATAGCCAAACGCCCGATCAATCTCCACCTCCATTTCCTGTGAGAAATACAAACTTATCTCCTCACCTTCGCA
Source organism: Lethenteron reissneri (assembly GCF_015708825.2). NCBI lineage: Eukaryota > Metazoa > Chordata > Hyperoartia > Petromyzontiformes > Petromyzontidae > Lethenteron > Lethenteron reissneri. Next base: position 3,225,068 of record NC_083809.1, read on the forward strand.
GCGCTGGGTCCTCTCAACAACTCGATTGCAGCGTTACCGTAATATGGCAATACTATATATCGGTCGACATAAGATCCAGGGTAATTTTGCAATTGCGACTCATGTCATTTTTGTTTCATAAAGCAAAGTTAAGTGAAACTGATAACGTGAAAAATTGTACTGTGGCAACCAGTGGCGGCTCCTGCAAAATCTCTCAGGGGGGGCAAATGTCTGGATGATTGATAAGGATAAGGTCCACCCATGCAATGGATAAATTAACGGCTTAAGCATGTAAAGGCAACTTCACTTCTTTAATATTAATGAAAAATAAAGTGACTCTTACAATACATCTTGTTTGTTTCTATACTCACTATTAAAACAAACCACTCAAGTTTCTTTTATTAAAGATTCCACTCGGTGGCCACAAATTATATTGTTGGATGAAACGTGCTTACGTATGATGACGTAAGCACGTATGATGACGTAAGCACGTTAGGGCGAGCCCTCCCGGAAGCCATAGAGAATGCATTGGAGCGCCCCCCGGTCGAAAAAAAACATCTTTGAATGTAAGTCTATGGGGCCACTCGGGGCGATTCTCAGCCGGAGTGAAATCGCCCAAAAAGAGGCGGTACTCCACAGAACGTGACATGACGCTGATTGGACTATATCCAGAGGCTGCAGTGACGGCTAGCGTGACTCTGTGGTTGAATGACATTGGTGGTGCGTCGCCCAATCGCCCTAATGAAGAAACCGCCCCTGGTGGCAACGCGGCTCAATTGAGCATCGGGCCAGGCCAGTGCCTCACCTCGGTGAGCGGAGGAAACTCGACGTCCTCGATTCGCTCCTCCTCCACGTACTCGGGCTCTGGGATTTCTTCCACCACCGCCGGCACCCGCTCCGCCAGCAGCAGCCGCTCCCGGATCTGCTCGGAGAGGTCCTTCTCCTGCTGGGCCCTCTGTGGCATTCCAGCACGCGCATGACAAAGACGAAAACCTCAAAAACCAGCTTTATATCACACTTCCCATTTGTTTTCTTCTTTTTTTCCTTCTACAAGAAAATGCAATTGTCACATGGGGTCAGCTGCTGCAATTTTCCTGCTCCATCTGTTCTATTCTGTACCTATTCTAGTCATATCAACTTTCCCCATATCTAATTCCTCTATATCATTCCATGTCATGTTAGGTCTCTCTTTATCCCATCTGCCCTATTACCTGCATATTGAAGTAATTATGAATCACATATTGCGATTGTGCCATTGGCGTAGTGTTCATTCAAATCAGTGTGATTCTTCGTGTTAGAGAACAACCCATAGAAGCGAACACCACAGTACTTGAGCACCCTTCAAGTGACCTGAGGTTCATAAAGAGGCAGTACTTTCCCATCCATCCTGCCACTGACAGTCATGTTAATTGCATGATAGTCAAACTGATAATTTAAATTCTCACAGCTGAAATGTATCCTAATTAAATGCAGAAACCAGATTAATGGGATTATTTATTGTGCAGTCATTGGTGATTGGGTTGAGAACATCAACTCGCTACACTTGAAAAGTCAGTTTAACCTTAGCAGAGCGAGCCCAGCACTTTGACCTCTCAGACAGCATGAAACTTCCTTCATTTTAATTTAAGTTTACTATTGTTTAGCGTTTTGTTATAAAGAGTAGGTCACTGCACGTTAGTGTCGGGGCAAAAGAGTAAAGACATTATTTCACGAAGTAAGCTATTGATCGTTTTCCATAAAAGACAGTTTTAGGCCCAACTGCGACAAGGAAAAACAAGGTGCATGATTAATAACTATTTGGCCTGTGGCCACATATGCGGCACTAAAGGTATGCTGCCAGCTGCAAGTATTTTATTACATGGTCATATGACTTTAAATCAGTTTAACACATCGGCTTTCACGACCAATATTATTTATAAGAGGTTTTTTTTGGGTTAGATCGTGTAAATATGTGTCGTTAAACCCGCCACTACCCGACACAGCCAATTAGTAAGGTTTGTCACGTAAACAGAACATGGCAATTCCTTCCTAGTATAGCAGACCGGCGTGTTGGTGAATAGATCCACAACATTTACAATTCGAGTACTCTAATTGTAAACCTCTATTATGGATTTTAAAACAGTGAAGCTGAACCTCTGTAGGTCTCACCCCTTCCTCTTTAGGCCTCACCCTCTTTCTCTCCCAATGCCCTTATTCCTTAGGCCCCGGCACCTTTCCTTTTTAGGCCCCTCCCCTTCATCTTTAGGCCCCACCCCTTTTCTGTCTTGGCCCCACCCCCCTTCCTCCAGACAGTGTTGGGCTGGTTTGGGTAGTGGTGGGGGTTGTGGAAGGAGGGCAGGGAGTGTGTGCGTGCTCAACTATGTGTGTGTGTGTATATATGTTGAACTTATTTCGCACCATACGTAGCCAACCTTGCTAATTGGAGGTGCGGGGGAAGGACAACAACAAACTAGGTAGTAGTGGGTGGGGACAATAGGTGGTAGTGGGGCTGCTTCACTATGACCAAAATCCCTCTTAGAGCAATATACTAATATGTTACTGAATACAGTAACGTATTAGTTTACACTATGACTTAAAGCTTTGGTGACTGCAGGAATTCATATTCTTGGGTCTTTCGGTAAAGCCACGTAGATAGAAAAAATAATAAAAATAAAATATCACGACTTTTCGATCGCAACACAAGCAAACGTCATCAGGATGCAGGTTGCTTATTATTATTTTTTCTATCTACGTAACTTTACCGAAAGACCCAAGAATATTGACACCATGACATACCCTTTCCTCATAAAGTTGTGACTTGATTGTTTCCTCCAAGATGTGTCGGCCTTTATCCTTGGTGATGCCATCGTATTTACTCTTTCTGCAAAAACAAACGTGCCAGTTCATAACGGATGTTGCAGAACATCACAGTTGTAGTCAAATTCTGTTAAAGTTCAACATTTCATTTGAACCAACTTTATACGTGGAATTCCAAACAATGTTAATGATTGGTATGACACTAGTTAATAAAACACACTGTGACCACTATTGTCGTAATTATATATGCAATATAGTTCACGAATGTTTAGCTAATGATACAAAATAAAACTAAAAAACTATTATGGATATTTGTAGAAGGTACACTTTTATAGCATTGGGCAGGACACTAAACAACACAAGTACAACACATGAACTGCCTCTGTAAACTGAAGATCTCACTAATAGTGTTTCCATATGAGGAGAAACTACAAAACAACACTTACATGTTTTTGAGCCACTGTTCAGACTCGGTGAGACTGTTCTGAAGGACGGCTGAAAAGCTGTGCACAATAGAAAAAAATCAAAGGTAAATTCTGGAAAGACAAAACACGCAAATAATCTACTATTGCCATCACCGGTGCCTATAATCGTGACATTATATAAATGTATCTTAATGGTATGATACATTAAGTAATTCAAAGGGACACATTTTCATTGTCATCAAGTTATAAACTTTGTAGCCAGTAAGATATTTTTTTTATTATGATCTTTCTTTCTGGGATGCAAAGGAGTGTTCAATATCTCATTGCAGGAAAAAAAAACAAGTATAATAATTCAACAAGATTAATATGTGCAAAACAATAAAAACAACCTTACAGGTATACATAGAAATCAAATAAAAGTTTGTGGTACTAACAGCATTTCCTAATTTTTACCACAATGTCCAGCTGAACATGGGTCAATTACACCAAATGCACTGCGATTCAGTGATTATAGATGTGCACCCAATGCAAACTAAGGAAATAAAGAGACCAATCAAGACATTGATAACTGATGAATAGGTCAGTGCAGTGCCAACCTTGGTTGCATCGGCTTAGGTGGTAACATCTTCACAAAGATGAGAGAATCCGAGCCTGTAGACCCTGTTTAGAACAAAGCACGACATTCCTGTGTGATCCACCAACTAAATCGTAAACAGTCCACTGCTTTTGTTTAATTACACCAGGGGTGAAGACCCTATCGCCCATGGCCCAGATATATGGCCCACGGCTTGGTTTAATACGGCCCACGGCCACATTACTGTGAAGCGACACGCAAACAAAATGTATACGTGACTACAAGCATCTAAGCCACACGAATTGGATATTTTTAAAAAATGGCACCACTATATTTTTAATTTGAAGGCCCTCTTGCAGTGAAAGTCCCATTCGGCCCTCAGTAAGTAAAGGGATCCCCACCCATGATTTACACCATAAGCCCAATAACAATAAAAGCTCACCTGTTGAGTGTGAGGCTGATGACTGTTCCAATCTATGGGCCCCGTGTGGCTCTGGGCTGACTCGGGGTGACTCTTCATCGGCACGCGGGGACGTTGCGGAGGATGCCACGGTGGAATTGGATGAAGAGCAGAGGGCACTGCCACTGCCAAGCGTGCCATTGCTGGGTAGAAAAGGCCGATGCCACGGCAACGACATGGAGGCCCCCCGTCCCATGGAGCTGTACATCTCCACCAGCTGCTGGTACTTCTTGTGCTCCTCGTGTCGGATTATCTGCGATGGGTGGGGGGGGGTGTCCGTCACACACCATGAGCATTCGTGGGGAGGCACTAACTGCAACCCCAATGTGCGACTTTCCCTCTTATCGCACACACATGAGCATATATAAGTAGCGCTCCGTTTCGCGTCTCCACAAATAAGAATATTTTAGCAAGGGAAACTTGCAGTGATAGACGTGACTGCGGTATGTGTTTATGTATAGTCCACCAAAGGAACTTTGAAAGTCCTATTCAGCCCTCATGAAGGAAAGGGCTCCCTCCTCACCCCTGCTGCAGGGTGAAAGGCTAAGGAAGCATTACCTGGTGCGGTGTGGTTGGGTATCGGCGATGCGTGCCCACAGGTAGAAAAGAGCGAGATGTCTGCGTAGAACGCGTGGACTGTGGAATTGGTGAAAACGCCTTGTCATACACAGACTTGAATGGATTCTCTTTGGGTGGTTGCGGTGGCTGGTGCTGCTGCGGCTGCTTCTCTGAACTCTTTGGTTTGTTGTCTGACAACCTGCAGTTTAGGCACAAGTGCAAATGCAGGTGTCGTTTTAAATCACCAACTTTGAAACATGTGAGATATTACAAAAAAACACGAACGTAGTTGCTCTTACCTGTGGGTGGAGTGATTCAAGTGATTATGCACTTGAGTTTTATTTGACTGGTAAACATTGCTCTCTGATGAGTACAACTTATTTATCCGAATGGGGTTCCTGCTCACGACTGGCTTAACGTCACCCCAACAACCTGGAAGAAAAAAAAACACAATATCAAAAGTCAACAACACCGCCGCTCTTACAAATCCTCATGCCAACAGGATTTATTAGACAGAAAATGTGTTTTTTTCAACAATGTATCACTTGCCTATGGAGTTGGTCTGCTCTCTTTGGGTTGACAGCACTTTGATTTGCAAAGGTGTGGTGGTGTGTCTTGGTGGCTCATGGATTTCTAAAAATATAAAATTTTCATAATGTACTTTATTATCACCTCAAAGGTATACAAATAGCATTGTCGAATTACTAACAATCATACTGTATTTGAAAGAAAACAAGACTGATTCAATGTGCACAGCGATAGAAACTGCCTCAAAATCTGATGGATTATGGTTTCTGATGTTGCTCACTCACCCAAGTCAGCTTTTGTCCTCGCTTGGCCCAGCGGTGGGAAACTGTTTTGTATATGTGATGATGAAATAAAACTCTGAAAGATTAAAGCATTCACAACATGCCAAATATTATAATTAACAATTATATAAAGTCGGTAAATTTTTGTTGTAAAGTAATGCGGTTCATTTTACCGATACAATACCTATGCTGAAATAATGCTTAAGAGGTAGATAATGTTTGGTAATCAATTTAAGGATTAAAACAGACGAGAAAGCATGCTGCACAATACAAATTGGCAAGCAAGTTGAGAATTAAATAACACCTGTCAACATTTTTCAATTTACAAACTTTCAAGTGTAAATGTAGCATTCTGAGTTAAATAAAATTAAATTAACATGTTGTTGTTCTTCAGTGCCTTTTGAAACCACTGACTGATGCCTGACTTATTACATTGGAATTTTTTTTTGCATGGAGACGGATATGTGAAGGAGACCTATCGTCTGCTTATAAATCTTGTTTATATTCTCCACAATCATGCTACTAATTATTTAGAGTTTTAATTGGAGACCACGAACTTTGATTTAAACCCAATATCTCCGCAGTTAATTCTCACTGTAGAAACAGTCGTCAGTCCTTTGAGTCACTTAACCACATCAAACTATCCCGACTAGAATAAGTTGACAGCAGCAGCAGGTAAAAATGTGCCAAGTAGATATATATGGCACCTCACATAATTATTTTACCTTATTCAAAACAGTCTTGCGATCGCTGTTTAAGAAATCCCCTTTCTGCCGCCAATCATCTGCAGCGAGGCCCCTCGACGTGGTGCCTCCACCCGTAGCAACCGACGCGAGTGCCGCCCCGTCCTCCCTCGTGCCGGACTGCGCCGCCACGGAACTGCTCCCCGCATCGCTCTCCACTCTCCCAGAGAACGACGCCAACCCGACAGGGCGGCGCGCCATCAGCGCCGACGACTGCAGCTTCAGATAACTGCCGAAGGCTGGGAGACGCGCTGACATCCAGCTCACGGCACCTGACACAAGACGTTTGGCACTATCTGTCACCGAGGTGCCGGTCAAGCGCACTCCCTCGAGGATTTTGTCTGTGGAGGTACAAAGAAAAGATGTTGTTCAGTGCTCAAGTCATACTTACTTTATTTAACGATAACAAGGCAATAGCAGGTTCTTGTGCACACAGGCTAATTTGGCCATGATTTAGGCCGTGAAAATGTTACTTTACACGCATGTACATTACATTATAAGCCGAGCACACCTAATATAAGCCGAGCACACCTAATATAAGCACAGTTCTCAAAGCAACACCAACACATCCTTACATTACACTGGTAGGGGAAGGCAATGTTAAGACAACTTCTGTTACAAGCAAACGTTGGATATTAGCACACATGGCCGTATTTCCCAGGGGTTTGCTTGTATCTAACGTCTGCTGTACTTCTGTCTATGATCAAACCAAACGGAATGCACATGATCTCGTCAAATTTCCAGAGAAATGAAGGGTTGGGCCCGCATAACGCTTGACAGCAGCATGTATAATGGCCATGCAATTTTTTTTGTCAATAATCATTTGTATTGTGCCCTAACATAGAAAGTCATACCAAGGGCTTTAGACAAATGACAAAAAAAAATAAACACTAGTTATTAGTCCACTTGAATTAGAAACGAATGTCGTGTCACTTGTGGATTTTGAAAAGGTTTGCTTTGAGTGCGTTTTTGAATGACAGCACCGACTCAGCAAATCTACAATGGCTGGTTCAGGGCAGTCTACCAAAATCTACTGTTGTTATGTACCTCTGTGGCCCCACATACATGCTCCCCACCTTCACAAACACACATTTACGAGCATGAAGTATGGCCAAATAACTACCACGACCTGCACGGCATGCGGAGGCCCTCATCTAGCAGTGCTTTGATAAAAGGGCTGAACATGTGTACACACATTACTTATGGAGCACCCTGAAGCAGATGTAGTTACCCTGTGAATATGAACAATGTCGCACATGCGTATAAAGTTAGCACTTGTAACTGATCCACTAATTTGCTATTCCAGATGGGCACTGCTTGTTTCACTCGTCTTCTTTTGATTGATTAATAATAGCAGCAGATTAAAGATGTAATTTTTGATTTGTTATCCAAAGGGGGTGTTTATGAATAAACACTGCAGCAGTTATTGGTTACAGGGTATTGCTGAAAATGCATATGCAATAGTTCACAGCTTTGTCTGAGTGTACGTGCGACTGTTACATTATACAACAAAAAACCTCATTTAATAAACCTGTTATGAAACGTAAATTCATTCAACATTTTTGAGCATGAAGCTAATATATTACAACTAAAATTAAATAATCAGCGTGACGTGCATAGCAGCAGAAATTCAACACTTGCGTCTGAAAATGTTACAACATCGAGTTCCCACCGCTCACTCCGTAGGGTAACACCGTTGCCAAAACCTCAACCAAGCATCCCTGACCTTTCTTAAACCTCTCCAGGCATCCCATCTGCCCGTATGGATAGACATTACCTTGTCTGAATATTTTTGCTTTGCCTTGTTGAGACTGCTCGTCCTCTTCACCGTCAATTCTGCAGACGTTCACCAGAACAGCATATTAAACAAATCAGACTGCTGTGAGCTGTAACCCGCACAAGTCTTCAGATTTGACAGAAATGAAGGCTTTCACCAGATTAATCAACACTGAACTGCAAAACATCTCAATGAGACTTTACATAGTTGATAAAGGATCCAATTACAATAAATAGGGTTTCACCGACTGTTGTGAGATGAAAGTTACTTCATCACTTCGGCTACATCACCGATATTGCGCCCAATCTCAACAAATCTCGGGAAATGAATTGTGCATGGATATTGCTTGCGAAGGTAATCACTCTTCATCATGTGCAATCGGCTGTCACGCTATGCGATAGGCAGCAGAGGGAAATGTAGCAAAATATAATCGCACTGCACTTTAATAATAATACACCAACCCACACCGATCAGCGTGAAGTGTCGTTATACTTTGTGTAATGTTCGACAGGAACTCCAAACTCCTGTATTTAATACCGTTCGTGTAAGTTGGTTAACATGTAAAACATCATTTGTTGCAAGCGATATATGTACCTTGTGAATACATATTTGCAATTTACCCCTTGCAAACTCCCTCATCTTCCTTCCACTCTGAAGTGACTCACCACCCTGTCTGAAACGACTCCAACTCTCCTGGCTCCGTTCTCTAAACAGACTCCGCAAGTCCCCCTGAACATTCATTTTAAACGACCCTCATACGGTGCAAGGACTAAAGCACATCGGGAATCTTAATGCGTCTCTCACATCGGGGATTGGCAACCATAATAAGAGCCATTTTTTCCTAATTTTATTGTTTTAAGAGCCTCAATGGACGTGAATACGAGAGAGTCCTGAATAAATATCGTCACGGAGCAGGAGTCCTTAAAGAGCCGCAATTTGCCAACCCCTGCGCTTTACGTGGTAAAATACACGACGAAGTGGCTAAATTAAATGGAATATAAATCTCAATGAACCACGTTGTTTAATAAGAGACAACGGTTAGTGGAGGACAGCGGCTTTATGAACGGCGGGGTCGCTAAATAAAGGAGACTTCAAATGAATGCCCCGGCACTTAAAGCAGTAGCTATCTAAAGGATGTACGTTTTAAATCAGTTACAGTCGTAAAAGAGGCATAATAGATTAAATAAAGAGCATGGTTAAGGGACGCATCGATTAAACATAAAATATACGTTCGTTAAACTCTGGATATGGGGCACATTGGTCAAAAAAGTGGTACGAGACTGATTGGTGAAATAAGAAATATAATTTAGAGCTTTCGTGACTGTTTGTTTTCTCATTCATTCGTACCTGATTATGATTGCTCGTGTTGCGATCGAAACGTCGTATTCTATTATTTAATTAATTTTTCTTTCTACGTGACTTTACCGAAAGAACCAAAGAGTAATTGTAATTTAATCACGGAAAATGTGCTAAAGGGACGAGAAACCCCGGTAAAATTAACTACACACTACTTCAATTAGTTACGTACTGGACACTTGCCAGATTCGTTAAATATATGACGCAATGTTTATGGGACGCAGTGGTTAAATAAAGGACAAAGTGGTTAGATAAGGGAGCCACTCTCTGCTGCCACTCCACTCATTTGAACTTTACGCGCGAAAATGCGAAAGCTTCGCTGCGTTCACAGAGAGCTGTACCACGTCCCGTAAGCCACTCGCCCTCGATCCCTTGCGCGGATGACCGCGTCGATAATATAAAGGCGTTAAACAACAACGTGGAAAAGTAAAATGTTGCGTTTGACTTTTGTTTAAACGATAACTCAACTCCATTCACTCGGGGGGCTGGCGACAAGCGTCTACCACGTGCGCACACGAAGCGACTCGCCGTGAAGTCATTGTCGTTAATAGATTTGTTAAAAGAAAAGAAACACAGTTAATAGCGATAATGTTGTTAATTAGACGTCGTTATTATGATGTGGGAAGAGCGCCGAATGATTAAACGGGAGTCCCTCAGCCGCCCGCCCGTCTCACCTCACGAACGCTCTCTTGCGCGACTTCGCAGTAACGGACTGCTTCTCCGTCATCTCCAAAAAAAAAGCAATGTAAAGGTGTAAAAAAAAACACGGGGACCCTCTGCACAAACGCCTAAATGTGTGTTAATAGGAGCAAGGTAAATGTTATAAACAAATCATTTCTTAAAGTTGAGGCCTAACGCTAGACAACAAATATGGCGGGGAAATGCCGCTGAGTGTCGCGCGCTCCCATTGGTCAATTTCACTCGGGGTCGCGAGGATGTAACGCGCGATGTGATTGGCTGTCGAGGTGATTTCCGGAAGATCTGCCAGCGTTTTTTTTGGTCATCTTCTGTTTTTTAAACTACGGAGGTTTGCTCGACTGGGGGGCTTCTGGAAGACAGCTGCCGCTTCTGGAAGACAAACTTTGGAAGACTCAAACTTTCATCTCCCTTACTATTTGTTTTTTTTCGGTAAAGTCACGTAGCTATTCATCTTCTTGGGTCAAACTTAACATCTCTGAATGTTCGACGGCTTGTGCACCAGATCTTATTTATTCATGATGTACTTGCAAAAAAATCTGCAGATTACCTGCTGGATCTCGTCTCTGTTTCAAAGAACAAATTTGACCTAAGGTCTACACTCATTTACCAGCTTAATATTCCCTATTGCCGTACATATACTGGAGGAAGGGCCTTTGCTATTGATGCCCCCAGGGTCTGGAATGCTGTTGCAAATAAATTGAAACTTGAGTCACTACCTATGAGATCTTCACTCAAAACTGCTCTAGAGGAGTTGTACACCCCTAGCTGCCAGTGCTATTCAGTGACCTAAAATAAAATGTTTCGCTCCGGATGATCGCTACAAAGTATGACCTGTGTTTTGATTTAGTGTGCTGATCTTAAAGGTGCATTGAAAATTTACAATACTCCGATTGATGCTCCTGCTGTTGTGGAGTGACTCATGCAGCCAGCTATGGCTGCAGGGTTTTGGTAGTACATGTTGTTTATGCCATTTATTGTGAAAATTCCGTCACAGTTCCTATGATTGCTTTTTCATTGCTTTCATGGCTTTATTTTGGTGATTTCGAAAAGTGTATTGGTTTGGCCATGTTTGTTTGTTGTAGTACAGAGTTAGACTGATGGCCTTAATCTAAGTTGTCTTGTGGTTGTTGTTGTTGTTTGACTTGCATCCCACTGGGATTTTTGCACACAGCGTTGGTGTAACGGTGTTTTTTCTGCAATATTTTTGCTGTATTTTCTTGGATTTTCTGTTTGCACTTAGTCACATATTCACTTTAAGATGTGTTTTGTTCATGTTTTAGTTTTTTGTTTGTTGCGGTTGCACCCGATTCAAGAGCTGAATGGCTCACAGGGCTATACCTAATAAATGAACTTGAACTTGAACTTTCTTATTATATTTTATAGTTTTTATTTTATTATTTCCCTTCTACGTGACTGTACCGAAAGAACCAAGAAGATTAATCCCTGCAGTCACGAAAGCTTAAATCGAAATTTATAATCCATTGTTCATCATGACGTCCTTTTTACTTTGATGTCTCAACAGCGTTACGGAGACCACGTGACGTGAGGGTTGTGAGTTGACGCCGAGGAGGGGGGAGGAGGCGCCTCGCCCCCCCACCCATGTGGAGTGACGTCACCCGCTCATGAATATTAATGAGGGGGCGGTTCTATGTAGAGTGACGTCATCTGCTCATAATTATTCATGAGGGGGGGGTCCATGTGGAGGACGTAACCTCCTCTTCTTGGTTCTTTCGGTAAAGTCACGTAGAAGGGCAGTAATAAAATAATAAAAATAAAACATAAAACAATTCTCACGACGTGTTTTATTTTTATTATTTCATTACTTCCCTTCTACGTGACTTTACCGAAAGAACCAAGAAGATGAATCCCTGCAGTCACGAAAGCTTTAAATCGAAAAGGACGTAACCTGTTCATGATTATTAATGAGGGGGGCTGGCCCACGTGGAGTGACGTCACGAGCGTTGCATATCGACATTCTTGGCTCACTGGCTTTTTTGCCCGTCCAAGGACGGGTGTGTTTTGCAGTAAATCTGAAATATTCAATAGAAAATTTGTTCAGCTCATGATTATTAATGAGGGGGGGGGGGGGGGTCGCCCCATGTGGAGTGACGTCACCCGCTAATGGTTATTGGGGAGGGGTGCGGCATGTGTCTAAATTAATGAAGGGGCGGGGGGCTCTTATTTTTTACCGTCGCTTTCTGTGAATTAACGTCATATTTGAAGCGACTTTGCGTAATCAAATATTTCGGAAGACCACTGCCAACTTTGCATGTCTACCGCTCCCTGAAACCCACTGACATCTTTGCATGTCTACCGCTCCCGGAAGAACTCCTCCAAATTTGGATGGCTACAACCTCTGGAAGTTCTCTATCGCTTCTGGAAGATCTCCACTGCCATGCTTTCAGAATGAGAAAATGTATCTTGACTTAAAGCTTTCGTGACTGACTGCAGGAAGACATATTCTATGGGTCTCTCGGTAAAGCCACGTAGAAAAATAATAAAAATATCACGACGTTTCTATCGCAACACAAGCAATCGTCATCAGGTGAGCGAGAGAAATCTGTTGAGACAAGGTCTTATATAGGGCTGAGAAGGGTGCATCAAGGTAGGTGGGTGGAGCTAGAGATGGTCCAACCACAGGCTGAGGGAGTGGCCTTTGTATTCTTAGGTTTTTTTAGGTAAAGTCACGTAGGTAAAACATTAAAAAAGTAAAATAAAATAAAAATAACGACGTTTCGGAGGCAACACAAGCTTCCGTCCTCAGGTGGGACCGTCACAGCCACGACAGCTGTATCAAGTAAATGAGATATTGCAGGAGCTACCACTCCGTTTATATAATGGTTGGAGAAGGTGGTAGGGCAAGGACCGCATACTTTTTATTAATATGGTAAGGTGAGGCTTAAGAGGGTGAGCCTTTGTTATGGAGAGGTACGGTTTGTGAATCAACCTGTGACAGGGAGACAACCACTAAACATGGTAAAACTGTAATAGTTGTCTGTCAAATAAGATTGACAAATCTAGAAGAAAAAAAAGTGGCCTTTGTATTTTTTTTCAACGAGCTGAATGTCTCACTTGCACATCCACCGTTGCGGTGGTTCTCATACATTGACATGCTAATTTATCACAATACAATGGCCACCTCCACAGCCTCAGGGCGCCCTCCGATCTTACATTTACATGCAAATACCATATCTCGCCCTGCCCACTTACCCTTGGGCTCCACACAATACAATAGCCACCTCCACAGCTTTGGTGGCGCCCTACAAGCTAATCTTTCACAATACAAAGGCCTTCATCTTCTTGGTTCTTTCGGTAAAGTCACGTAGAAGGGAAATAATAAAATAATAAAAATAAAACAAAATAACATTTCTCATCTGTGAGAATGATTTTATTATGTTTTATTTTTATTCTCATCTGTGAGAATGATTTTATTGTTTTATTCTTATTATTTTATTATTTCCCTTCTACGTGACTTTACCGAAAGAACCAAGAAGATGAATCGCTGCAGTTACGAAAGCTTTAAATCGAAATACAAAGGCCATTGCCCCAGCCATTGACATGCTAACCTCTCACAATACAAAGGCCACTGCCCCAGCCTGTGGTTGGACCATCTCTAGCTCCACCCAACTATCTTGATGCACCCCATCTCAGGCCTATATAAGACCTTGTCTCAACAACTTTCTCTCGCTCACCTGAAGACGATTGCATGTATTGCGATCGAAACGTCTTGATATTTTTTCAATAATTTTTATATCTACGTGGCTTTACCGAAAGACCCATAGAATATGAGAAAATGTATGCTCGATGGAGTCTGATGAGCTATGAAGCTTTTGTCACAGATGTCCAGCAGGTGCGGGTCCGCAGGTTACAACAAACAATACAAAAAAACTACATGAGTGCAAAGTCGAAAAAATGTGCCTTGTTCTTTCCTAGCGATGCACTTGATCGAGGACACAGGGCAGTCATCAATAAACGATGAAATAAACGTTTTGTAGCACTCCTGCGTTGTTTTTCCTTAATTCCACGGCGTGATCCTTCTTGTCAACTTCTAGGGATAGTGAAAAGGAAGTTCGATGGACGTGTTAAGTTTCTTGGGTTTGACAATGGGGCTAAGTTTAGTGCAGATTTGCCAATCAGGATTTTATGGATGAACAGGCCCCAATGTAGATTTTGATTTTAAGTAAAGTCACAATGGTGCATCCTGTATGGTACATCCAGCACAAATCAAAGACAATTATGAAGTGGGTTTAGTCTGTTTAGTGTTTCATTTGTAGATAATCTGTAAGCATCATCACAATAGTCAAAACAGCGATTTGCAGGTACAATCGGATGGGAAAACTGTATAAATAAACCCCTATTTTTATTTTACTTCCTTTGAGATGAATTCATTATGGGGTTGTAACGTAAGTTTTGAATCAAACAGTAAACCCAAGTATTTGAAGCATTCCGTTTGTTCAATTGTTGTTTCCAATATCTGTAACAGGGGAAGGGAATTAAACTGGATGTTTGAAAAGCATGAGCTTCGTTTTTGGGATTTAGGAGCCATTTTAGTGATAAATTACATTCAATTTAATCGAAATCATGTTGGAGATAGTTTGACTTCGTTTGGAGATTTATTTGATACTCGCATGACAATGTCATTAGCAAATATTTAATTCGAGTGATTTAAGTTTGGTCCAAGATTGTGTAAATATAAGACCCAGCATGGAACCCTGGGGAACACTATTTAAATATTTGTAGACGATATGTTGTTTCCTTTTGAGAGTCTGAGAGGGAACTCTTAAATTATTGTATTGCACTGTGAAAATTGGAGTTGACCAAGTCTTGAGCAGAATACCATGGTCAACATCAAAGGCGTTTGACAAGTCGAGGAATAGTGCACAGCCGTCATGGCTTTTATTCAGGTTACTAAAAAGAAAATTGAATACATCCATAATTTTTGTGATGGTGAGGTAATCCTCTCTAAAACCAGACTGTTTACACTGATTTTTTAGGTAGTTTGTTTTTGATGTATTCTTTCAAATATTTTTGTCACTAGTGAAATAATAGAGATGGGTTTAATTATTAGTCTGAGCTATTTTGTATATACTGAACGAATAAGAGCAGATCTCCACTCATGGATATGTACCTTTGAGGGTGAAAATGTGTGCAAGGGGTTTTACATGAGATCTGCGACAGCCACAAACGCAGGTAACTCGTCTTCTCCCGTGACGTCTTGATACTAGCTTATGCAGTACATCCATTCTATTGCAGCCGATCACGTATGCAACCCCCTGTAACTGTTGTTAGATATGCCACTTCTGGTATAATGCTACATCCAAGGAATATTTCGGCATCACCATCAGACATGATCTACCCACTGCTAAATGGATGCCTCCCCAGTTTGTCGCAATGCCACAATCCATACACGAACTTATCGCAATGCTCGATCTCTGCAGTGGTCACACCCTTGGCCATGTTTCTCCTTTGAATGCCATTCCGACAAGTCTCTTCCATCGCCTATCATCCCTTTGAGTGATGCGCTGCCCAAGTTCAGTTTACTTCAATGACTAGTTTTCATTTGTTCTCCAATCCGTATACAGTATTCATCAGTGACAATTAAATATCCATTAGCCTCATTAAATGCCTTCTCGCATGGCTTATAGGGAGTTTCCAACGTTCAAGAGCCAGGATGTGGGGTGTGGCCAACATTTTAAAAGCTCAAGTAATCAACTACAAAATTCGTGTTTTTTTTTTATTGATTAATCATCTCAGCTCTACAGAGAATAAAAATATGGGCCATTTAGAAGACCAACTAAGTATCTGCATTCAGTGGGATTTAGCAAAAGGGGTTTTCTACCATTTTGGGTAAACTCAGGACCCTGTCCACCAAAAGCTACCCATGGAAAACCCAGTGTGTCGCACTAGGTAAAGCGCTCGGCAATTTCAAGAGTTCAGAATACGCCGGTGTGTGGTGCATGTGTGCAGTTGTCATTCGCAGCAGAGCTCCCCACCAAACACTGGACAGTATATGCCTCCTCCATCTTTGGTCCTGACATGGAAGTCCCCAATCACAGGGGCACAATGCCGTTGTGTCTGTTTAACACTTTGGCTTTTGCGAATAATATCCATAATACAGGGTTTGTTTTAAGTTAGATCGGGTAAATGTGTCGTTAAACCCACCACCACCCGACAGCCAATTAGTAAGGTTTGTCACGTAAACAGAATATGCCGATTCATTACTAGTACAGCACACCGGTGTGTTAGAGAACCAAGTCACAACATTTACAGAGTACGACGTTTCGCCAGTAATTACAACTAGCTTCATCAGGCGACAGCCAGATTTATTTTGTCTGCTGGTGTAATATGGTAGTCTATATTATACAATAAAACCTTTCCTTTTAAATACACACACACACCATTAGCAATCATTCATATATTTTCAGAGCTGGGGCTTCTTTTGCATATTAAGAGAATAACCAAAATGACTTGCGTGTGCATGTAGTCATAGGTATCTATTGTGGTACAATCAAATTGGTACATTTGAGAACCCTTAATCACAGATAGCTCCGTATTGGAATTGAGAATCTCAGGTGATGCTGGCTCATTGCTCAAATCCCCCAGCCACCCAGCCATCTCTAAAACACAAAATATTCAATATTTTATCCTGGTCAATGACACAATATTGGAAATGAAAAGGCAAAAAAACCACATTGGGAACATGTATTTGTATGCTTTATACTTGGCTTAATAAACTAGTCAGCAGCATCCAGCAAATAAACGGTACAAGCATTCACGACAAAAGACGGTGTATCATATAATAGTCCGAGGTTCCACAGGTTTCTCATGTTATCCAAAGAATGAAGATCACAAAGATTAAAATACAGAGAAGATACCAAGAACATTTTTCACCAAGTCCTGCAGTTTTTAATTATTTATTTTTATGCAACAAAGCAGTGTGCTGCTATCATATAACACGTAAGCTTTCGTGACCAATATAATCCACAGGTTTTTTTTTTAGGTTAGATCGCGTAAATGTGTTGTTAAACCCGCCACAGCCAATTAGTAAGGTTTGTCACGTAAACAAAAGAAGCAAAATCTGACTGCCGTCTGATGCCAGTTATAATTACTGGCGAGACTGGCAAAACATCGTACTCTGATTGTAAATGTTGTAATAAATCGGCATGTTCCATTTACGTGACAAACCTTACTAATTGGCTGTGTCAGGTGGTGGCAGGTTTAACAAACATTTATATTCACGCGACCTAAGCCAAAAAAAAACCTCTATTACAGCGTGCTATGGTTCGAAAAGTATCTATTTTAATTACAGTACAAAAGTTATGTTAAGAAGTTAGTAACTTCCCATAATATCCACTAGGCACTGCTCTTGAATCAAGACTTGGGGGTGCAAGTGTGTATTTCTTTCTGTGTATTCAAATAATGGTGTAATTTCCATTGCCTCATCTTGGCACTAATCTCTGGACATACCAACAATAGTTACGATTTACCTTCTATTTGTAATCATTACATGTACATTTTATTTATTGGAAATTAAAATGTCAACATGTTTGGTAATACTGTACATCGTGTTTACTCTACACTCATTAAATGTCTAATATACAACACAAATATAACAAGGCATGTTGAATTACCCCAATCCAGCATTGTCAACTGTAAATTTTACCGCTAACTTATTCCTTAAAAATGCTTCCTAAACATTTATTTAGCATTCCAATGATAGCGGTAACAATGTGCAAAAACCATTAACAGTGTTCAACAATATGACAATGCAAAAACACTGACTTGCTAAATGAACGTGTGCATAAGGAAAAATATTGGTGTCCAAAACAGGGTTTTAGGGAGGGGTGATAACATGAAGTGTGTAGACTAAATGCATTATGCTCACAAACACTCAAAACATGAGTAAACCCTTCGTAAGGGTCTCCATTTTACTTGCAATACATTGGGACAATGCTTAGCCTTCCACACTGCTGAAGCAACATTTCTTCAGAGCAACAATATAAATTAAGTGGAAAAATATCACCCCACCAACACAGCTGTGATAATGCACAAATGGAAGAATGAGACAAACACATCCATGCAAAAACACAAGCCCTGACAGATGGCTCTGTGGGACAATATCCAGACTGCACTTGCATGGTTAAGACACCTGGGCGTACTGGCACGCCCTAAAAATAAACTCGGCACCTCTTCGTGCATGCCCCCCCCCCCCGCCCCTACAAGCTGCAGGAATGGCCGTACCTTTCCGTAACGATGCCTATGCTGAAGGGATTGTGCAATACGTCACAGCATCTTAATCCTACGGTGGGTGGGGGAGGCGCCTTCAGACGAGATGGTTGGAGCCCCCAGCGGGGGCCACACCGAAGCGACCGTGGTGGTATGTTGTGTTGGAGCCACAATCCACGTACTCGTAGCTCTCAATGGAGTCCTGCTCGGCATGGCACACGTAAGAAGTCGTGACCGTTGACCTGCGTGGGTAAAGAAAAGTCATTATCATCTTCGCTTAGCGGTGGCAATGGTGATGTAACCGTACACCAACATTCTGTTCCATTTAGCCAATCCAGTGTTCATTGTTGTGCAAGCCTCCAAATCAGTTTTGAAATAGAATCCTTGATCTAATTTGCACATGGATAACTTTAAAAAATTATTTCTCGTATTTCTCCCAATTTATTTTTTTGCACCTTTTGCAGGAAACAAGTGCATCACTCTGTATCAGAGACTATTCCCATAAGGTGACATTACTCAACTACTTCAGGCTCAAATGTATTCACACTCAAGGCATCCCTTTTATTATATACTAAGCAAAGTGTTTATCCCATTTCAAATAGAACCACATTTATAATTCTCGGTCACACTTTGCCAAATTAGGTCTAAATGTAACACGATGTTCTTTTTTCAATCTTCATTGACTGGGATGAGATTAACTGGCTATACTTCAGATCCAATTTTAAATCAAGGATGGCTGCCTGGACTCTAACCCAGAATATCAGAGGTGCTGGCTCAGTTCTGCAACATTGAATTAAGTCCCCTGGGCCACTCAGATACCAATTTGTTACAATGTAATTGTGGTAATTTTTGTACCTCTTATAGCTTTGACACTGCCGAACAATAGCCTAATATTTTTATAATTATGTCGGAAGACCTGTAACATCCAAATTTCTCAATATCCACTTTGTGAACCTTGTTATTTAACCAACATGACCTCCACGTCAAGAGAACACAACCCCGTCAAAATGACAAATAACGAAAGGGAAACGGAATATTTCTGAAACATTTTGTGCGCATGGACAAAGAGTATAAGTGCATTTGCATAAAGGTAAAAGTGATTGCACTTACTGTATAAGCACCACTATGTTGTGGACTTTGATTGATGGCAAGGTGCAGTAGTAGCTGCAGGGAAAAAAACATGTTAAAATAAATGAGCAAATTTTTGGCGCAAAATCTTAACCTATGCAACATTTGCAGAAATCAAGATGGTGGGGGAAAATCAAACTTACTAGACGTAAGATAAACCAGCGCTGATCTCTGTATTGATGGTGAAGTCGATCTGAAGCAGGAGACACACCCAGATCAACATTGCTCATCAACAAAACAAACAACACATTGCAATGCAAGCTGAAGAAACATTGATACGAATAAGTTTACTTTAAAATGATTTCAGATGAGGTGGCTGGTGAAGAAGTGTAGCAGCCTATGCCAAGATAGAGCTTATTGGTATCCTTCTGCGCCAATCTCTCTCGGGTCCCTCTCGAAAGCGCCCGTAAGTAAGCTCCCTCCCTTCATCCTCCAAGCAGCTTTTCGCTGGCTATCGAACAAAGATGGTCAGTATATTGCGCGCTTTCGGATGCGCTTCTGCGGAATGTTCTTCTTTCTAATATTATGCAGCCACTGGAGACGTGCACTTTTAAATCATTTAGATTGAAAACCCATTTCTTGAGAATTGATTTTGCTCCCTAACTCCAAGTTGACAGCCATAGCCATACTTAAGCAGCCTCGATGCCTGTGCCCGTTCCCTTAGCTACCCACAAGTAGGCCTCGGCAAGGTAAGGTAATTTGACCGTTTTTACCGGGTAAAAGGGTAAAGGTGTCGACATGCCAAGGGTAAAGTAAAAGGTAGGCTCGTTGTTTTTACACTTTTACCTTACCTTGCCGAGGCCTACCCACAAGGTTCCCTAGCAGAGAAGCTGGTGGACAGTAGGTTCTCTGCTCGAGAACCTTGAGTTAAAGTGTCATAGGTGACGTTCTTGTATTGTGCCAGTAGAAAGGCTCATGTTAAATTAATTTTAAAAATCTAAATTTTCTCCAGTACAGCGAGATAGCTTGGCTTTTCATTAACTGACGTTAACAACTCACTTGCATGAGCATTTAAGTTGTTAGTTTACTCCAATTGCACATTAACATGCTGTTTAAACCTAGGCAATGAATCATCACCTTTGCAGGCAGTATATCGAGAGCTTACATGTGTGCAAGTATAAGCATATGTTGGAATTTTTTAAATAAGTTCATATTTGCAAGCTGTGCAGTCAACAAAAGCACTAGGAAGACCAATGCAGTCGGGTACAGTTATAATCAACCCGCTTCTTCAAAGGCCAATGTGCTTCAATAGGAGGTCCCCTACAGTACCTGTGTAGTGACTGTGAATGTCACTTTGTGGTGCCGGGCTTACGAAGCCACGGCGGTTAATGTGTTGGCATTATGTGTAGCCCGTTTACTCGGCGTAGTACCAGCCCTAGCGGGGCTTGGGTGAGCGCAGGTCAGCGCGGAGGCACCACGTACAGTGTGCAGTGCGGGCTCCCGGTGAGGGAGCGAGAGGGAGTGTCAGCCAGCCAGGGTTACGTTGGGGCATGATACGCTGGTTGACCTGCCGACACGTGACCGGATTATATTGGAGGGGAGCCACCGGTGGACGGGGGCCGCTGGGCGGTCACGTGGTCTAAAAGAGCTCTTTGGGAGCCTTCGGGAAAGAGCGAGAGATCTAGAAGGTGGGCGGGGCGAGGGGCGGAGTCAGCCCCAGCCCAGGCCAATATAACGGGGCCCCCGTGAGGGGCTCGGGGTTCTTCGTGTTGCTGGTGAAAAAGATCCACGTCGGATAAAAGAAGCCTCTAGCCACGCGGTCCGGGACCCAGCTTGTGGTCCGGGCCGGGATAGCGAACCGTGTCTAGTTCTGCCGTAGCGTGGCTAGATGGGCATTCAACACCCAAGTGTAGGTTGTGTTATGTTGAGCTACTGAAATAGTGTTGCTCCAAAGACGTCTGCGACTCAGTTGGTCTCACGACACCTGTACAGCCCTTAATCAATCCACTGTTTAATAAGGGCCTTTCCATGCCATGCAGGTCATGGGAGTTGTTTATACCATAGTTGACGACACTGGTGAATGTGGGTTGAAGGTAGGAAGCATAGGCGTGGTAGCATATAAACACAGTACAACAATGGAATATCCTGCACTACCCCTCTGCTGCCCACCATACAGCTCCACTCCCTACGGTACTTCTAAAATTATACAGGGAATATAAGGGGAGTATATCTTCACAAGCAAACAGATGTGCATGTTGGCGTGTGTATTTTCTTACCTGGCTCTGGCTGAGTGGGGCGATATGGGTGACATTGGTGAAGCGTGCCGTGCCTATGACGGTCTTGAGGTGCTGCACTTGCGACGTGATGTTCATCACGTACACAGAGTAGAAGTTGTTGTTTGTAATGTTCAGGGAGCTCTGTGGAAGAAAGGCAGCTTAGTGAACCACTGTACACCACAATGCAGCAACTGTTGAATAACCTGTCAATGATTCACAGTTACGTATGCCGCTTTTAAAAGACACCTCCAAACAAACGGACATAAAAAAAATACGAGAGCTACAATAATGAGAATTTAGCACACCCAAGAAAGGTCAAAATTGAAAAAGGGGTTCTTCAGGCCTCTCAGCCTACAGTGCAATGTTGTCGTGTTGCATGTCCAGTTTAGCAAATGAACCTTACAGCGGGACCCTGGGGTTCCAAATAAACGGAAGTCAAAATCGTAATTAATAAAAAAAATTGCCGACTCCGTTCCACCGCACACATAAACGGCACGACCCACCTGGGACTAATCATTCTGTCGTCATGTCGTGCAAGCGCAGCGAGGACGAATGCGCAGAAGAAACAAAACTTTGAAACTTTGATTAGCGCATCGCGTAGAACTCGTCGAGAGGAATAGATTGCCGGATCGTTCGCTTTCAACAGACATAAAATGACGTCGGAACACAGTTTATGAGAGAGCCGGGGACTTATGGTACCTGGGGTCCTGCCATAAGGTTCAATTACACAAAAGAGCTAGGAAATATTTTAGAACGTTTGCAAATATAAATATGACAAACCGTAAGTTACATGACTAAAAATGTCATGTTTCACAATAAAGTAGTAGATACACATTTAAATCTGTCAATTTTAAGCTATGACCTGGCACACAGGCATATCCTTGAACATGTAATTGTAGGCTATTTATTAACAACCATATAACAGATGGCATGCTTTGCCAGAATGGCATCAGCAGCCCGTTTTAAGCTGAGGCAGCGGCCAAGTGAGACGACCGCCAGGCTGTTCCTGTCCGGCCACTTGGCAAAACCGCGTTTGGCACATGAAGAGTGAACTCATACTCTTAGGTTTTTTCGGTAAAGTCACGTAGGTAAAAATAAATAATAGAAATAAATAATAGAAATAATAATAGAAATAATATTATAAATCACAGCATTTCGGAGGCAACACAAGTCTTCGTCATCAGGTGGGACCGTCACAGCTGAATTTACTGTATTAATTAGATTTATTATTTTATTTCTATTATTATTATAATTTAAAATTAGTATAATAATGTATATTATTATTTATAATATTTTAATTATTTATTTTTACCCACGTGACTTTACCGAAAAAACCTAAGAGTACGAATCCTTGCAGTCACGAAAGCTTCAAATCAGGAGTGAACTCGTATCGGTCACCCGGCACCGCGTACCGTGATGTTTATGTAGACCGTGCTGGTGTTGGCGTTGAAAGTGACCAGCGCCGACTTGATGCCTCCGTTGGTGACGTCCACCGAGCGCGGAAACAGGAAGTAGACGATGAGCCCCGACACAAGCAGGCAGGACAAGACCGACAGCAACACGTACAGCTTGCTGTATGCGACACATGGCGTCAAAGTCGTGCAATGTTAGGCTACGTCAACATGCGGTGCGTAATATGTGGCCGCACACTAGACTGGACTAGAGCTGCAATAATAGCAAGGGACAGGCCATTATAATGAAAAACACATCAGTCGTATCTAAACAGCCAATTACAAGTCTCAAACTTGTGTTGAGAAATATGAGCGTGCTTGGGCAGGACACGCCGCAACAAGAGATGACGCTGATCGTCTAGACTCAAGAGTGGCACCCAAAGGAGTGAACACAGCCAAGATAGCAAGGGCTGCAGGCATGGAGTGATGAAGTTAACTTGTGTGATTGTTACATCACAGAAAGATGTGGAGAGTGATGAGATGAATAGCAAGTCTGCTGTCGAGATGAAAAATTAAGCCTAGATTAAAATTGTGTAATCTTTAAATGAATTTAAACTTCCACAGACTAAGAGCCACTTAAGGAAAACCCAAAATGTACTAAAAAATTTGGGCATACAATTGAATATGCAAATGTATCCTCGAAGTGTAATGTATTTAATATATAAAAAGCAAATAATTGAGGTAAACAAGTGTTTCCAAAAGGCATAGAAATAATAAAATGTAAAGTTGCAAATAGTTGGCAGAGACGGAACGCAACAGGCACTTAATTATACTATGAACCTGCTGGGTAGGTTTCGATCACGCACACACATACTGTACACTTAATTTTAGTAAATTTGTTCCCTGCTCAATTTGAATGCAAATGTCATTTAATTTTGTATTCGATACATTTTTTGTGTTGCATTAACTTTGGACAACTGTTTAGTTTACAGCGAAAGAGAACAGCGACTGAATTTGCAAGCATCAATCACATCAGAATGTTAAATCACATTTAAACAAGGTCAGATGGAGCATATGCAGGTTGTAAAAACCAACTAAACTGTAAATCGTATTACACCATGACTTAACCACCACATAATTATGTAAAATTTCGTAGTCTGCCCATTTATAACTTTCATTGTGGCTAAACAATGTCAAAAGCCTTGTTTTTTCACTTTACACGAAGCATACTATTCAGTTTACCACAGGATTTTTTTTTATCGATTATTGAACGAATGCCGCGGATATAAAAAAATGGCAATGCAAAGTATTACACCTCTGTGCTGTATCATAGCACATGTGCATGCTGCTACTTCTTGCAATTTATATAAAGGCATTCACCAAAATTGTACTGCCTGTATTATAATTCTGGTTTCTCTCATTTCACTGTTATGGCACTTACATTATAAAAATTAAACCAATATCACGAGCAATTATTTAATAACTACCAGTGGCTTGGTGTGGTGGGTTTGAAACATTAATACAGTAAACTAACATCTGCATGGCTCGGAGTCCGATTAGCTGCAATCGTCACATTTCCTCTCTCACACTACAGGACAGCTTCCTATTATCTGCAAATTTATTGTGGATAAGTAGAGTCTTGCAGCAATGACAAGTGGCATACATTAATGATTACCATGGGTGATAATAGGATAAAAAATGTTCATCCTCCAAATCACTGTGATAAAGAGTAACATATCTCTGGACGGAGGTGTGTTATAACCAGACAATCCTTGCCAGTCACTGCTAATCACAAGACGAGACAAACCACGTACGTCCTTCGGGGCTTCAGCCGCTGATCACTGTATGGGATCAGTGCCACCAGCTGATTTTCTTGCTCTGTCAAGAAAAACACAAGCCGTCGTGGGCATATTTTCACCGTCTGTGATTATTATTATTGTCCCTTGGGCAAATATTCATGGCACAAACAGCAGCACCCATCCTTCCATGGAACGCACCACCAGAATACAATTAAAGCACCACAAACAGACTAGTGATTTCTAATGGTTGGTGTTTCCTTTGTAATTTATATTGGATGGGTTACTGCAGTTTCTGTTGGTAGTCTGAACATGATTTTCATTGTAAACTGTTGACAACTGACTACAGCAATCATATAAGATTATTTTGCGATTTAAACCCTCCAATCCACAAGGTGTTACTGAATTTCCAATATAATGACGGTTTTACCATGGGCAAAACTCTTGATACTACCACACCTCACCAACGCATTCTGCCAGATCCCACATCTGCTGCAAAGTAGACTAAGCGACCTCCAAGATTTGCCCTTACAGCATCCTTCCACCCGCTCTTCCCCTTGGTCGCTGGACTTGTGGAGACCATGACGAAATAGGAGAAATGGCAGCTAATTTGAATCAATTTCCACATTTTTTATTTGTGCAAATTTTCCAGCTTTCCATATTCTAAAAACAAATATTTATTTCTTAACAGCTCAGTGTCGGTAAGCCGATGCAAACGAGCTGTTTCCCATTGAGCAGCGTGTCGTTTGGTGGAATGTGTCAAATACAGGTTGTTTATCTTTTTTCTCAATCAGTACTCTAATGTATGAAAAAAAATCAGTAGGCTTTAGCCTTTCTAGCAATACAAACAGGTGTTTAGATGTTCAAACAACAAATAGAAAACTTTTGCAATGATTCATGTGTGTATTAACCACACGTACTTGTGGTGAACATGCAAATAAAAACATGCTCTGATAATGTCTTGTCTTTGAAACCGATTGGTCTACACTAGAAACAGCCTTCTTTTGGGCCTAATTTCACCAGCATAAACCAGAGGACGCCAAAAGGTAAACAGTACAAAGGGCATTTATAGCTCGGGATGAGCGGCTACGAAATGGCACCTTACTCTAATGTATTCACACAAAATATGAAATGTTATCATAGTTGCGAACAGGTATTTTTTTGAAGAACCAAATCACCCTGGATTCAACCAACCTCATCAGATCTCAGAAACAAAGCCGGTTTAGTCTGGTTAGTACTTGGATGGCAGGGAATTGAGTGTTAAGTCTTCATGAGTGGGTTCTTTCCTCAAAGTATGTTTAGTATGTTGTGCTGCCACATTCCAAACCCTAATTCTTGGAACTCCTAACAAAACCAATAACATGGCGCCCATGTAAAGTTATTTTTAAGACTGAGACTTTTAATTGAAAATTACAATTATGACTATTCATACCACTACTTTAACAAACCAAACGAATAAACAGCACGAATTCAAACAAAAATACATGCATAGAAAAATGTAATTAGGCAGCATTAAGTGTATGTTAGCACTTAATTATGTAAGAATGTAAATGTATAGCATGTTCAGCGAACCCACTCACAAAACTAGGACTTGTGGATAATTGTTAGACATGAAGTATTGAATTGTTACATTAAAATAGCCTGGAGTATGTTGTGCTAAGAGTTTAATAAAAACGTGTTGCTCCCAAGACGTCTGCAACTTAGTTGGACTCGCTACACTGTGACCAAATTGTATCACTAAAGATATTTGTAATGTTGTTTATAAAAATTGGACATGTCGTACAACCACGCAACAAGACCGCACGTAAAAAAACTGCTTTGGTTCAACTACCAAGGATTATTGCAAGCCTTCAGCATGTTAAAAACGACTTTCGTAGAGGCATTACTTTGTAAATTTTCACAGTTTAAGTTGCATTTTATTTCAAGGAAAGTGGTCCTTTTTAATCAAAAATTACTGTCCGCAACATTGGTCAATTTGCATCAAACACCTTCAGTGAAAATTAGTTTGACACAGAATGTAACAAGAAATATGAATTTCGGTGTTTAATGCTTTCAGATTTATGCTGAGAAACAGAAAGCAGAGGGTATGCATCGATGAACAATTACAAATCAGAAACAACAATGAATTTATAAAGTGGGCTTGAGAAGCACACATTGCCAGGAAGGACAAAGGACAAGGCTAGAGACAGAATGGCAACCAAGGGAGAACACATGCCCAAGCATAATGCTTCCATTCAAGCACACGACTGAGACTGCCATCCCTCGTAGGCCTGAGATTCAGCAATGGCGTGCACACGCCTCGAACCTGACAGTGAATTGACAAAGGCCGACAGTAATTATAATCGCAGCCTCACGCGACGACGCACTGTTACCCGTACCTCTGGGTATACGTCCTGTGCCCTGGCAAGTGGGGCACGTCACGCTGTCTCTGCCCGTGAACTCAACGTAGGGGAACTGCGAGATGTCGGCAGGCGCCACAGCCGTCCCCTCTCCGATGTCCTCATCTCGAGATGGCAGCACCCCCAAGTTCCCGTTGGGGCTCCCGGACGCGAGAGGTCCCGAGCTGTCATTGCCACCGCCGCCGCCGAAAGTCTTGTACCGCGACGCCGTAGAGCCCATTGTTCAGGAATGAAAATCTCCTGCTCGCCCCCACTGAGCTGCCTTTCAAAGATGCGCGCAAACTCTTTGTTGTGAAGCTCACCGCCAAATGGTTCTGCGAGACAAACACCATCGTCATTAACATGATTTTGGATTTTTTTTCTGACTGACACAACATCAGTGCCAAGCTTCATGTACATATCATGTATATATGAAGCTATTTTCGAAATTCTCTGAAGGCCTCCTCGTGCCGTACAGGTCATGGAGGTTCAATTATCCATACTTCGCTTCACTGGTTAGTGTGGGTTAGTAGGGGCAGGCAGCATAGACGTGGGCGCAGAGAAGTACAGTACAACAACGGATCTCTGTTGCATAGCCCAACAGCCTACATACAAGCTCGCTATGCATGGTTGTCACCTATCCAATCACTGAGATCACGTGCTGTGTGAATTCAATTTACTTAAGCATCAACTGCACACTATAAAAGTGCGAGTATGAAGTATTGGACCCTTCATGGGCTAGTATAGATCAGGAGGATCCAATCACAAAACTAAGTGCAGGGGGACATTTAAAATCGCTCGCATAAATTAAAAAAAAAACAGAAAATGGCTCAAATCAGTTATGGTAGCCCAAAAACAGAAAATTATTGCATTGTCATTTATTATCAGTGACCTATGCGCATTTCATAGACGCTGGGTTTGTTGGTGGCGTTTCCGAGGCGAAATAAAAAGGAGTGTTTGATTAAGCCGACCACGCGGAGGCACTGTATATTCGGCAACCGCTCGAGCAAACTGCTTATCATAAACGTTACCAAAAGATCGATTTGTTTAGTTCCTCCAAGCTGACCAAAAAAAGCTGTCAACGCGATTGAACTCAAAGCCAGTGTGATTATATAACTATTAATTCATGGCACGTGCACAGCTCTCCACGGTAGCCTGCAAAAACAGTTCAAACAGTTCACCCACTGGCCAATAATAAAAGGCAAGCCCCATTTTAATGTCATATTATGTACTTGTCAATGCAGTCTCAAACCATTACTGAACAATGATGCTCAAAGGTACACAGCTGTGCATTCAGCTCAAGAATGCAGGCTTGTCTGCGTATTTCCCAATACATGTGTCGTCACCAGTCATGTGAGTCACAATGCGTGGCAGGTAATGTTTACACGTTTGCCAATACACCCCTTGCTGAATGGGACCAAAGACCCTTCATGGACGATGCGAGCTCAACACACCACCCAAATGGCGTAATGCACAGCAGTGACAGCCAACTGCTATTTCATTTGTTGGGCCCCCCATTGGCTACGTACGGTGCGAAAGAAGTTCTACATAGGTATATACCCTTAAGTAGAGGTGACAGTGTACGTATCGTTCATGTCAACCACCAAGAGGTACATACAATAATTGTTTAATGTTTTTCCACTATAACAGGAACGTCAATTGTAATACATATAACAGCACAAAAATAACATTTGACCATGTACACGTGGATTATTGCATCAGAGGAGCGTGGCGGTTGGCGTGCTGCACAATGAACCCCGCGAGCCGTGTTCGATTCCAGCTCACGGCCAACACCAGTGACGATTATCTGAACCGGTCCTTGGCCTCCCCTAGGTCGACTCAGCTTCAAATAAGTACCTGGTGCGTTGTGTAAATATCGGGGATACAAAAGCAGTCAGGAGTGGTGCTAGCCACCCACCCTCTCGCGTCCCGTGTTCGCCAACAGCACTTGCCAGGTCTGTTAAGGCTATACGTGGAACTTTGTGTGCGTGCGTGCGTGTGCCGTGTGTGTGTTTGTGCGCGGGTGCAGATGGATTATTGTATCAGAGGAGAACGAGGAATGGCGACAGCTTTGGGAGGTCTTGCCAGGAGTGGATTACCTTGGGACCATTATGCCGGCACAAAATAGCCTACTCTTCCCATAGACGTCACGGGATTTTTAACATCCACTGGAAAGCAGACGACACGTGTCGTCACGGTTAATAACACCCGCAGTATTAATTAGGACTGTTGGCACTGGATTCGAACCGTTAACCTCTGCAACTGGTGGCGAACGTGTTTCCGCTGGGCCATACTTACACGCCTGCATAGAACTGCGACCCACACT
The DNA here is from genome assembly GCF_015708825.2 of Lethenteron reissneri. Lineage (NCBI taxonomy): Eukaryota > Metazoa > Chordata > Hyperoartia > Petromyzontiformes > Petromyzontidae > Lethenteron > Lethenteron reissneri. The sequence goes on from NC_083809.1 coordinate 3,254,705, forward strand.
TTTTGATTCTCTCCAATTGGGAGGAATAGTCGAAGGTGTACTGCGTTTTAAATTGTAACGTCAGTAATTCAACAAGGAATACTCAAGGCCAATAAGAATCCGTTAACTGCGTCAGCAGTTCTCCTGCTGTGTTTGTCTCACCTGATGACGGTTGCGATTGAAACGTCGTGATCTATTAATTTTCTATCTACGTGACTTTACAGAAAGAACCAAAGAGTATGGATTTGTGCAGTCACGAAAGCTTCAAATAAAATTGCCGATAACATTTGACCGTTGTTATCAAACGCAGTAAAAACCACACGCGTGTTGTAAAAACCACTTTTGATCCCTGTTTTATGAGATGGGGTGGAAGAGGGCACACACACAGTGGTGGGGAAAGGAGGGCAAAGGGAAAGAGAGTAAACAAGGATTACAAACACATTCGGGGTGCTAAAAATCAGCAGATTGTTTGTCTTGAGATGCTTAAAAAAACGCGTGGAAGCATTCAATAATTCTTACATTTGGTTACTTTGGAAAGTAAAAATGACAAGCCAAAACTCCATCTCTCTGGTAGCATAGCTCTATAGTAGGTTTAATATTGCGTTCTAGCAGTGTTATGAAATAGATTGCTGAAATTTATGGTTGGTAAAAGCGGTGGGGGGGGGGGGGCAAGGAAGCCCACTTCTGATATAATTCTCCATTGATGCGAGCTTTGGCCGGGTATCGAACTCATGTCCACCGACTTCATGGCACAGTGCACTAACCGCTGCCCCATCACTCCCACGTACTGAGAGGATAGCTATATGATCACGCTCTAAATGGTGCAGACAGCATGGATCGCATAAGACGACTTGCACCTACCTCCACGCAGGTCCAACAGTAATTTGTTACGATACCATATTACCCATGTGGAGTGAATATACATTTATTTATATTTTCTATCTACGTGACTTTACAGAAAGAACCAAAGAATATGAATTCCTGCAGTCACGAAAGTTTTAAGTCAAAATCATACAAAATTAGCAAATACCCACCAAGGACGTTATAATTTTCAAAGACATGCGATTACCAAGGTACATCATGGTTTAAATCAACGCTGCAGTTATTTATATCACCATATGTAGGTTGTGTGAACACAGCCAACATAAGCCTGAAAGCTAAAACAACCGTACAATTACTTAGTAAATAATTAAATCCACCCTGTTTGTTTTTAAAATGGGAGGCTTTACTTGTTTATGATCAGTAGAAGCACCTTACCCAAGAAGGGCTTCAAAAGTCCAATTGTGCACATGACTCAAAGAATGACCGTTGTATAACACACATTATTGCACCACGTGAATAGATGTCAGAGCCACTTGCGTAATTTTTATGTAACATCTCCTTAATTTTGACACTTGTTCATCGCACAATTACGTGAATATCCCTCCCTATCCGGCATCTCCCTACCCAAGTATGTACTTATGATTAAGGGCCTTTGTTCGAAATGTCGTCTCTCATATACTTTCATATTTAAGACACGAAGAAAGTCCCCTAGATAGTAAAAAAAATGTATTAACAATTAATGAGGTCGAATTGCACAAGTAAAATGTGTCAGAAAGAGCCAAAATTATAAAATGGTGCTGACACATTGCATTATAGGTGGAACTGTTGTAGCGAGGTAAACGCAAACACATAAACGAACATGATAAAGTTATTCATCTATTACTTTGCCAAACTTATTTAAATATGATTATATAAGCCCTCAAAAACTGCACTTGCAAATGTTTTAAAATACTGCACCTTTAATAAAAAGTATTCACTTCGAATGAGATAAATAGGTCCACTATTTAACAATCCATATAAAATATATCACTTAATTTAAATGTCTTTAAGGGACCGCCTCTAATAAATTAACTGACCATTTTCGAAATCATTACAGGGCTAACCCGCAATAATTAATGGAACCCATCCCCTTTAGTTTTAACAAACGCTTAACCATAAAATAACCAGGAGGTAAAAATAATTTAATCCGAGGTTAAAGATCTGCGTGTGATTAACTGCAAAAGACACCACCTCTAACGCACGATAAAGTTGACAAATGTGGCATCATGGATAAAGCTGATAAACATTTCAGCAATTTTTAAACCACGAAACACAAGAACCACATGATTCACAAAACCACAATTTTGGGAACCACGTCTTTACATAGCGGCATCCGATGTAGTAGACTTTCAAAATAAACACAAGTGATCGTCGACTACACTCACCATTACAACATTGCGCTATTTATCCACACATTTTACGTGCACATGTATAATAACAATAATGATTAGAACAATCAAACACAGCATGGCAGTTAATGTTTACACCTCGTTAATGCATTTTGAAACCAATTATTTGGCGATGCTGCTGCGTTGATGGAGGTTGCGCAGGGGACAAATAACCAGCAAAAAACACTAAACCTTCGTCAATAACACCCGCGGCCTTAGCACATAATGAACGTGCGTTATGAATAAGGCCCACTGCCCTGAAACGTCGTCTATATTTTGCCGTTGAAGGCCTCAGGCCCCGTGATGCGTACCACAGCGAGCGGCCTAACGCGGGCTTCTACACAGAATTCACCACCAGCCATGGTCTATCCACTGCTGAATCAAGGGCTGGTTTGGTAGTCGCCACCCCCCACCACCACCACGGATCCCGCTGTTTAAAGATCCGATCTAGATCACGATTTACATCGCTCCATCTCCGCGGCGGAGGTTCCCATTCTCGGGTGCCGCTTTTCAAATCCCTTTGGTTACGCGAGCGAATTAACGTTGCCATGTTCCGATTTGAAGACACGGCACCGTGAACATCTTATCATTAACACAAAGACACAATAAAGTAACGATAGCAACAAGGCCGCGAAACAACCACGACCGTAACTCGGCTCCGTCTCCAACTCAGCCGGGGGCCGATGATTAAAAAAAAAATGCAACCCCGTACAACATGAAACAATACAACACACGCACGAAGTAATACTAACTAAAGATACATAAACAAAGTGGTGATTCTGAGGAGAAATGTAGAGGAACACTGACCAGGACGACAGCAAGAAGCGACCTCGACTCGGCGTTTGCCGCAATTTTAACTCCTGAGCCAACGAATCGATTCACCCGAATCGATTTGCGATTCCACGACTCAGAAGTTTCTAGCGATTCGAGAATCGATTCCATATTGTTGTTGTTGTTGTTTGGGACTGGCTTACACGCATCCGTCAATAGCACGTGTCGAAGAAGTTAAACATCTGTCGCGTAAAATTTCGATTTAAAGCTTTCGTGACTGCAGGGATTCATCTTCTTGGTTATTTCGCTAAAGTCACGTAGAAGGGAAATAATAAAAATAAAAACATAATAAAATAATTCTCACGACGTTTCGGAGGCAACACAAGCTTCCGTCTTCAGGTGGAACCGTCACAGCACGACTGCTGTATCAAGCCTCGTTTCAAGTTGATCTTCTATGCCGTCTCGATTCGCCTACCGCATTTGCTCTATCTCTTTTGTATTGTCTCTCTCATAAGCTTACTGAAACGTTAAGTCCCTGTACGCGAATACCTATACCGACTTAAAACACTAGGACTGGCGTGCCAATGATGTGTCCTGTGTTAATTATGACTTTCTTTCTGGCTCTCTTTCGATGTATTATTGTTTCTTCTGTAAGGTGTATTGTTTAATCTCTGTTTCATTTGCTTAAAGGAAGCATTTGTCTTACATTTGTCGAGAGCAGAATGTATTTTAATTGAATCATAAATGTGCGATTCAGAGTTGGAAATTAATCTAGAGGATAGAGTTTGTCTGGTGCCAGGATGTAGTGTGGAGTTTGTCTGGTGCCAGGATGTAGAGTGGAGTTTGTCTGGTGCCAGGATGTAGAGTGGAGTTTGTCTGGTGCCAGGATGTAGAGTGGAGTTTGTCTGGTGCCAGGATGTAGAGTGGAGTTTGTCTGGTGCCAGGATGTAGAGTGGAGTTTGTCTGGTGCCAGGATGTTGAGTGGAGTTTGTCTGGTGCCAGGATGTAGAGTGGAGTTTGTCTGGTGCCAGGATGTAGAGTGGAGTTTGTCTGGTGCCAGGATGTAGAGTAGAGTTTGTCTGGTGCCAGGATGTAGAGTGGAGTTTGTCTGGTGCCAGGATGTAGAGTGGAGTTTGTCTGGTGCCAGGATGTAGTGTGGAGTTTGTCTGGTGCCAGGATGAAGAGTGGAGTTTGTCTGGTGCCAGGATGTAGAGTGGAGTTTGTCTGGTGCCAGGATGTAGAGTAGAGTTTGTCTGGTGCCAGGATGTAGAGTGGAGTTTGTCTGGTGCCAGGATGTAGAGTGGAGTTTGTCTGGTGCCAGGATGTAGAGTGGAGTTTGTCTGGTGCCAGGATGTAGTGTGGAGTTTGTCTGGTGCCAGGATGTAGAGTGGAGTTTGTCTGGTGCCAGGATGTAGAGTGGAGTTTGTCTGGTGCCAGGATGTAGAGTGGAGTTTGTCTGGTGCCTGGATGTAGAGTGGAGTTTGTCTGGTGCCAGGATGTAGAGTGGAGTTTGTCTGGTGCCAGGATGTAGAGTGGAGTTTGTCTGGTGCCAGGATATAGAGTGGAGTTTGTCTGGTGCCAGGATGTAGAGTGGAGTTTGTCTGGTGCCAGGATGTAGAGTGGAGTTTGTCTGGTGCCAGGATGTAGAGTGGAGTTTGTCTGGTGCCAGGATGTAGAGTGGAGTTTGTCTGGTGCCAGGATGTAGAGTGGAGTTTGTCTGGTGCCAGGATGTAGAGTAGGAGTTTGTCTGGTGCCAGGATGTAGAGTGGAGTTTGTCTGGTGCCAGGATGTAGAGTGGAGTTTGTCTGGTGCCAGGATATAGAGTGGAGTTTGTCTGGTGCCAGGATGTAGAGTGGAGTTTGTCTGGTGCCAGGATGTAGAGTGGAGTTTGTCTGGTGCCAGGATGGTCGCGTGGATTTTTCTCCGGGTCCTCCGGTTTTCCCCTCCACATTTAAGAGCATGCGATTAGAGTATTTGGCTCCCATACATTTACACATGCGAAGCCACTTGGTTGAGCCGTCATTTGTGACCAGGTCGCTTCTGAAAAAGAAGCTATATAGCTCAGTGGGCCTTACCTGATCAAATAAAAAATATATTTCGTAAAAATCTGTCGGTGAGCCAATGCAAAAGCTTTCGCAGACTCCATCTGGCTCATGGCTGCCAATTGAAAAACTTTGAAATACCAGACCAAAACATCTTTTGTTTCTTTAATATGGTCTTAAATGAATGTTCACAGATTACCACGTGTTAAAATGAAGCAGTCATGTCTTCAACGTGTTATCTAGCATTCTTCAAGTTTGAAATGGAGTACGGTAGAGAATCGTGTTTTTTTATATTACCTCGATGTAGTTTCAGATATCTGCCAACTAATGTATTCTTCAAATAGCTGCTGTGACCTCACTCCGACCATGTGTGCAGTTAATTGCCGATTAGTCACAAGGTTTACAGCCGTACAAGTGGGTTCTTGTGGTGAGTCTAATTTCCGGTGTACATATACACAACACACAATTGACTTTAAATACGGTGCTGTATTTTTACTGTGTTGGCCTGAACCTATAAATCCACAACATTGTATAGTATACAGTACTTTGTGTGTTTACTTATTTGTACGTGCTTAAAATTCGTGTACTTTATCCAAACTTGATGCGTTCACCATTGCACATTTCAAGTGACTTTGCAATATACTATTCGGTTAAATATTAGCACGCAAAAAACAACGGGGGCAATTCCTTTTTCGGTGTTACACTCATGTGCTGTATAGTAATTACACCACTATTTTATTTATAGAGAACATCCATCCGGGGATAGAATAATAGTATTACCTTAGTGTCATTAACTAACAGTGAACGGATGTGTTACACAAGTTTTTTGCACTGCCAAGAACAGGTAGGTCTTGCTTAAAATCTTTGTACCAGTCACTAAATAACATTTCACATTTCCTGTACAGGCCCAGGGCTCTAAATACCAATGTTTAATGCTTGGATAAATAAAGGAAGTCTCTACACACCATCATCATATTCATCCTTCTGTTTATCCTAACTTCTGCTGCCACATCCTTTATCCTAACTTCTGCCACTTTCTTTCACTGTCTCGTCTTCAGATGAACTGCTCACACCAGCTCCACCTTTCTCTTTGTTGTGACCTTTCGCATGATCATCATCATGTCTCCCTCCATCTCTGCCTTCTTGCTTAGCCTTAGCGCTCTTCGGCTTCTGCAACTCATCGGCAACAGAATCACCACTCCTAGTGCCTTTCTTTTTGTCCCTCTCTTCGTCTGTGTTTTTGTCATCATTGTCGCTCGATCCCCTGTCACTGCCTTTCTTGCCACCAAGAAAGGCATTGCCTTTCCCTCGCGTTATCTCTCCCGTTTCCTTCTCCATGTCTTCAGCGTCCCTTTTCTCTTCTTCTTCCTCCTCCTCTGCAAAGGCAAGTCACAACCAGAGCCAACCAAGCACGTCAACAACACCGTGTGGCTATTACTTTTGATACTATACAGCAGCCAGGTTTGTTCTTTGGTTTGACTCATTTACGCACGAATGTAGGGCTGGTGAGTTTGATTAAAAATACTTGCAATTAAAACAGTTAAAAGTTACAAATTTATAACATTAAGTTTTGTCAGATGCAGAGGTGTGGGCAACTACACATGAGCGGGAAGGCAGCCAGAACCGGTGCCAACAATTGCCCAAGCTCTGTGACCCAAGTTGGGATGTTTGACCAACTCTATTGATCAGTGATTATGCATGTGGGAGCAGACAGGAGTACCCAAAGAAAGCTCACGCATGCAAGGGGGTGTATGTAACACTTTATCACCGTACCAGTGAAAACTGATGGAGATTAATATGAATCCACCTGCTGTACCTTCTCCTGGTGAGCCAGGATATGGCTGCCTCGATGCACACGGGAAGGGAGCTTCACAACCTTTGTGTAATCCACCAACCCTCGCCTAAATAATGATCTACAGGGGTGCGCGCACCACTACCGTCAGGCATTGATTGTCTAGAAAAAAGTTTATTAACCACTTAAAACTTTGCCAAAGAGCAACACCATTGCACACACAGGAATAGATTCACGTTGTTTTTTTATTTATACTGTATATACAATATCTAATGGCTTGAGAAAAAAATGTGTGAACTCGAGGGTTACCATCTATGATGGACTGTTTTTTTGTCTCTTCTGATGAACTCTCTTTGGGTTGCTTGTTCAACAAGGACTTTGCTTCCTCAAGAGCCTGCAAAATAAAATCGCATCAAAGCCAAACACACATTCCGCAAGCGCCAACACTCACCGAGGAAAGCGTTTTTGTTATTTGATTTCACAATACAGTATATTATTGAAAGCATTACAAATCCATGACTGCAACAAATAAAGTGTGGATGTTTTCGGCTCATGTCTGCTGGCTCCATGATGACAGATGTGTGTGTGTGTGGTAATGTTTTAGAGTGATGGCACACTGCCCGAGTTCGATTCACAGGGACTGCTAACATCAATGGAAGTGATATCAGAACTGGTTCTAGACCTCCCCTAGGTTGACTTAGCCTTTAATGAGTATCTGTGTAGCATCTGGAGAAACAAAGGTTGCCAGACGTCGTCCTGGCCACACCACACAATTGTGGGCTACACTGGCCTCAATAGGTGCTCACAAACAACTCTTACTTCAAGAGTCTATATAGGCCATACAGGGGATCTTTGTATGTATATACCAATAGATGCAGATAACTTGGTATGGTAAATATATCTTTGTACACACCTAATGTTTGCAACAGAGTGTGCGGACAGAAGGCATTCATGCGGTCAATTGTAGTGTTTGGCCAGAGAGTGGCTGAATTGTCCAAGAATGTAAATAAATCAGCCAAGCTGTGTTGCAGGAAGGGATACAGTCCGCTTAATGTAACCCCCATAGCTGGATACAGCATTGTGGATGCCTACCACTGCAATGGCTCTTTCAGCAGCAGCATCCTTAACCAAGGTTGCTTTGTCCAATGCATCTTCAAAATACTTGACTGCCGACTTGTAATCACGCAGTTTCACTGTTCAAAAATCACAATTACAATGCAAGCAGGATATTGTAACGTCTCTCAAATTAGATTTCATATGATATATTTGCATTCAATCTCCCCAGATGTGCATACAGCCATGTTATGGATGGATGAAAAAACGAGTTTATATAAATATGCAAGCTGTCATATAGATTGAATGAATCTTATTTCTGAAGTGCAATCCGTCGTACAAAATGCATTGCATTTTTGACTTGAGGTATGGATCATGTTATCCGGAATTTTGTTTATTTTACAAAACTGTTCCCAGCTCTTAACTCCTAAAATTATAGGAATTGGAAGAACATTTGAAATGTCTAAAATCCAATGAGATTCGCAATAGTATAGAAAGCCATGTTTTTTTAGACCTCGGTTCTTTCCTAGTCAGGATTAGTCATCCCTCACCTCTGAGTTGGAAACACTGGAGAGCAATATAGACGTTATTACTGCATTTTAGATCTCGATGTCCCTTTGAGTATGTAATATATTTTTTATTTATTTTACTGGTAAGGCATACTGAGCTTTATAGCTCTTTTTCAGAAGTGACCTGGCCACAAACTATAGCTCAACGAAGTGGATTATCACGTGGAAAGTTATACCAGCCAAATACTCTAAAACGCATTTTTATGAATGTGGAGCAAAACACTGGAGGACCCGGAGAAAAATCCACGCGGCCACGGGAGGGAAGAGAGACACGCAAACTTCAAATATACAGGCGTCTGGGTCGGGATCGAATCTATGGCCTCCGGCATACCTGGCGAGGTAATTAATATCTCGACCACCGTAATCACAAGCGGGTCTGCATATACACGTGCTGATCAGCTTACTTTGCGCCTGCGCTACCAGGACGAATGCAGTTGAGCTGCCACTCGTCGTCATCGGAGGCGCGCGCAGCTGTCAGGGCTGTATGGCCGTGTCCTCGCGCCTCTCGGAAGTGGCTGAGCTCTAGGTGACAGCGGCCAATCTCATGGAAGAGCCAGGCCCGTTCCAACTCGGTCTGCACTAACGGGATCTTCTCCTCCCAGCTGCTCGCACGCAAACACAGGACAAGTCCGGCCACTTGCTCTTGCATTTTTTCACGCATTCCAATTAAGATTAAAAAGAATAACGCATCAGCATTCTCTGTCATTCCGTAATGGAGGGACGCTATAACTCGAGTAAAAGATGAACGAACTTGTGGTATAAAGATGTGTTCCTATTAGTGACTTTCCCTCTTGAAAACTGGCCAAATTAACCTAAGGATTGGCCAAAACTTAACGACACAAGCCAGGAGAAAAAAAGTACAGTATTTGCAAATATGTTAATTGTTAAATTTTCCCAAAGACAAACACATGTTGGAAAACATTACACGATCTATGCGTATGTATGCTTTTATACAGATTCCAGCAGAGGGCATGAATAGTAAACGCACAGAAACATTCACTTACGCCTTGACGGCCTCCTTGAAGTTGCCAAATCGGGCGTGCACACGCCCAATGTTGTCCAGCGCCCTCGATTTCGATTCCACGAGGTTACTGTTCAAAAGGAAGCACGTGTGCAGTTGGCAAGATTCAAAATTCCAGCAAAGTGAACCACAGGGATACCATTTGCTCTGGTACTTGAGGATAATTCGAAATCAGCTGTTGAGAGACTATATTTTTGGACACATTCGGCATGACGAATACATTCCATTCACATTCCTAGAGGCCATGGTGATTGTACTCAATGCAACATCAATTCTATTTTATAATGTATTCTAGAGTTTGTTCGTATTTTTTTTAAGTATGCACTTTCGAAGTGAGCACATTAATGAGCACAGTTTATGTTTGCCCTCTAATGGGAATTTATTTTTCAGAGATTTCTATGATTTCATGTAAATCATGGAAAAATTGTCCATAATGGGTGTACAATCAACTTGGGTCCTCAAGCGATAGGCTAGATGGACATATGTAAAAGCAGGGTTTTAATTTCAGCGGGTTCTATCTGTCTCAGTGATGTGTAAAATGTTTCCGCACCTATTACACCACATCATATATAGCTCTACGGCTGTGGCCACCGGTTGTGGCTACTAGTTGTGTGCCTCCTACTCTAATCTATTTGCGACCTGATACACATTCAGTGACAAATTAAACCTTGATTGAAACGTTCACTGAGGCTGGCTATCGTTGGTCGTGTGCAACATCGTACTGCTCCTTTGCGATCTTGAGGTCCTTCTGGTGGCTGGAGAGGGCAGCCTCCATCAGACCAAGCTCGAGCTGAGCATTACCCATGCTGCTGTGCAGGTTACCGAGCACCTGATCGCATACACACACAATGATCGGCATTTTGCATATAGACTGTTAGGCAAATACTGTTAGATACAATGAGCATTGCTAAATAATGTAGTTTACAAAATATTTTTCATACATATATTTACTGTATATTTAAATAATGATCAGCCGTAGCTGATCATTACTTTAATGCGGCTGGCTCACGTGAAATGTATTTCTCTAAGACCATGGTTCGTTCACGAAGCCATCCATATATACAAACACAATTTCAACTGAGACAACGGTTTTAAGATGTCATCAACCACTTTGGATCATGATTTGAATGTGTTTCCTTGTCAACCTCTACCGTCAGCAGTGTGGATGGGCGTAACGAGGTGCAATTTCCCCCCCTCCCATCTCTACCCATCCCTCCTCCTGTCTCAATCACCCCCCTCCCGTCTCTACCCCTCCCCCCTATCTCTGCCCAAACCTCTTACCCCTGTCTCTGCCCCATTCTTTCCCCCCTCCCTCATTTTCTGACAGGTGTACCGAGGTGCAATTCCTCTCTCCCCCCATCTCTACCTCACCCCCTCTCTCTCCCCCTGTCTCTCGCGCAGCCCTTTCCCCCGGCCACTCACTCTGGAGCCCTTATAAGCAGCTACATTTGGAGGTTTGCCCTCTTTTCTCTCCACCTGAAGAAGACAGCTTGTGTTGCGATTGAAACGTCGTGGGTTTTTTTGCTGTTAATTTTCATTTTTGTTTTCTATCTACGTGACTTTACCGAAAGAACCAAGAATATGAATTCCTGCAGTCACGAAAGTTTTACGTCGAAATTTGCATCTATATTTGTTCATGATGAAAGATGTAGTTCAGTGGTGAGCACACTGCACCTAAGTTAACTTCGCTGCCATGGTTAATGTCAACAGTGAGTGATATCTGAACCGGTCCTGTGCACCACTTCATCAACCCGCACTAACCAGTGTGGTGAAAAATGATCAAACAACCATCATGACAACCACAGTACGGGGAAGCCTTTATCCAGCAGTGAACTGAAATAGGGCTGTAAATTATATTAAATCGTCTTGGTCATGCCAATAGTGGTAAAGTAATTTCTGCCAGTGCTTACAAAGCACTGCCAATGTAGAGGGCTGTGTCTCTCCACCCACCTGCATCTTGCTGGCAGCTTCCTTGCTGGGACCATCCCTCCACCACCTTCAGCGTCTGCTGTGCCTTGCGTAGGCTGCCTTCTGCATTGCCATCAGCCAGCACTGTCCATCACACAAAGCATTGTGGATTCCTTCATTTTGCAATGGAGCAAGTATTAGCAAGTACCCAGGGTTGCCACATCCGAGGTAAAAAAAAATGGAACAAAGAATATCTCACAAGACTAGAAGAGGGTTGAACTAAATGTAAATGCATTGTCTCGAGATTTGTATTATTATGTAACTGATAACAAAAAACAGGGGTTTTAATGTCCCGGGAAGACTTACGGATTTCCTAGGATGGCTACCTCAAAACGAGGATGATTCCTAAACAGTACTGCACTTAAATTGTACATGCACTTTTTAACATTTGTAAGTATCATTTCCACCTTCACGATTGTAAAAACGTAGTTATGTTTATGTTTACAAATGTGTCAAAATCTAAATATTTTGATTTAACCGATTAATCAAGATGGCAGTGTTTTGACACTTCATGCAGCAAAATAAAATATTAAAGTAATTCAACATTATGCACCTGCATCATGGACCAGACACCACATTTCACAATTTTCCATGAGAAATCTTTTGAAATCAATACAGTAATAGCCGCCCTTATATTAATATGATGTACATTCCACTTTGTAAAAGATCATGAATCTTTGTATGGCATTTCCCATGGTGGAATAATTGGCACAGATGAAATAACCGACAGAATGACTGTGTTGGTGTAATATAGTTTTGTTCCACTAAAGATCACACAGGGGGTGGAGTGATGGTATAGCGGTTAGCCCACTGCACTCTGAAGCAGTCGAATACAAGTTCCATTCAAGCCAAGAATAATGACAGTGGCGAGTAATATCTGAACTCACCCTCCACCCACCCATATTATCTCACCCTCCACCCACCCATATTGAGACCAGTGTGGTGAGCTTTGGTTAAACAATCCCCATAACCAACACAACACGTATAAGCAATCCCCATGACCGACACAGAGTGGATTGACAAGGTGCCATTAGTAAAACAATTAAAGACTGCAAAGAGCCCTCTCGCATGTACAAGGCTACGTACTCTGGTCAGTTTCCTCCAGGCTGACCAGGACACCGCGCATGGAGTCACTGGGGGATAGGCCATTGCGGCCCCGGTTCCACTTCTGCCGCATGAGCTTGCGGTCGCGCACACGTGCGTAGATGGGTTTCTGCTGCCGCCAGAAATCAGTGCGTGTGTCCAGGTACTCCAGGCCCTCGCGGATCAGCTCCTCGACACGCATCCCACCACCCACGCTGCCCTTGATCAGGTCTGCAGCAATGGTAGAACACGCGCCCAGCGTTTGTGCAAAGTTACTCTGTACAGTGACAAAGTGTTTGTGTCTTCTGCACGCAATTATCAATATGCACATGAAGCGTCAGCTTCCTTAAATAGTTTGGCATTGGAGCTCAAAAAATGTGGTTTGGTTACGGATAAACGGTACTTGTGTCCCTGCACAATGTGCATAGTGCAGTGGTTCTTAGTCCATTGGGCAGCATACTCTGATCCTGCATGAGCCTCTGCAGATATTGACGATCATTGTACAGCTCCCCCAACAGTTGTCTCTGGGTCTTGCTACTTTGTGACCGGTTCTCCCGCTCGCTTGCTTGCTTCTGCTGCTGGGTCTTGCCTGCTCGTGCCGGTCCCTTGCCCTTCTTGCCCTGTACATGTGACATAGCAGTTGGGGGAAGGGGTGTAGGAGCAGAACAATGTGGTTACAGTAACAGCTCTCTGATGTACCGTTGGTTTGTGCCGTGTGTTGTCCGACATGGTGTCCAACGTTTTGGCTCCACGTGCTGGGAGCTTCTTCAAGAACGTCGAACATTATGCCGAACAATATAATATAGAACCCAAAAACACATCGGATAGCTAAACAGCACAACTGGGAAAATGTATGCAGTTATACAGCAGATATTATACCTTTATAAAACCACAATAATATTATTTTCGCGGGTGAAAAATTGTACACACCCTGCTGTGACTAATGTTTTGCATGATGGAGCCATTATAATATAAAAAACGTTTCTCGGGCAAGGAGCGATTCCTGTGTTGATTTACCATTAATTATTTTACAGTACCTCCTCTGGTTTGAAGAAGAATGACAAATCTCCTTTGTTTTCAAGCTTTACTGAAGAAGGACCTGTGTATACAGACAGTAATGGATTTCGTTATTGGAACCATGGGTTCATACATTAAGATGCTAAATATTTTATTCAAAATAACCTTTGTTGCATAAGTGAAACACGCCCTTAATATAGAATGGAACTTAAGGAAATTTTTAACTTAACTTTCATGGAGCCAACCTCTGACACAACATGATATAAATTTTAAGAATCATATAGATGTCATTTATAGCCGATTCTTTTAAATAAAGCTTTGGAACGTAGACCCAAAGGTCTATAATGCAAAATGGCCAGCGATTAACAGCACAAATGATAGTATTGCAGGTAAGCGCGAATATATTTTTTGAATTGAACACAGTTATAGTAACGTATACGAATACTGTAGATTAGGGAATGTTTTCTCATACACATTCAGGCGTTACTCATCAAATATGGTCTTTAAATCCAATGTTATACTCAAAATGAATAAATGTGAGTAACTTTTTCTCAGTGAATCCTATTAAACAAATGCGTAATATTCAAACCAAAAAGGATGTAAACACACCCATTAATAGTAAGAGACAGCGCTGTAGCAAGAGCGGGGCACTAAGCAAGCAATGGAGGCTGGTAGCTCCAATTCGTGTTGGGGTGGTCGCAGCTCTGATCACGCAGATTGCATTTGACCTAAGGAGATGGCTGCTAAGGCTGGTACCGAGAGCGACCACACACGGTGGGTGCGTACTTCCGACGGAGTTGTCGATGGCCTCCTGCGCCTTTTGGATTCCGAGGCGGAACTCCTCCAGCTCGGGTCTCATCCGGTTGCCACGGTGATAAAAGACAAGCGCAAATTCAAAGTCGCCCATAGCATACAATGCCTCCGCCTTCCACAACAGACCCTGCCACAAAGCACAAATGGGCGACGCAATTTATCAGCTGTCCACATAATAACAAATGTAAAAGGTAGAGGTGTAGCACTGCAACGGCTTCTCATGCCACTGCTGGCAGAAGGGCCTCCAATACAGAGAAGTCTAGCCTTCTGTTCCACACTGGCCTTAACTTAATAAGACTGAGAGAGAGACAAGCCCTGAAAAGTGTTGCAAAGTGGTAACCCAGGATAAGAAGGAATGTGGTGTGGACATGTAGGAGCTCAGAACAGGAAACCATGGAGCAAGGGCACCAGGGGAAATGCCAGAAAGATGAATATGCATTGGGATGTTTGGCCAATTCCATGAATGAGTGTCGTTGTGGGAGGATACAGGTGCATGTTTTTCTTTAGTGAACTTGTGGTACCTGAATTTTGTTTAATTCATATTTATAGTCCCACTTTGCATGTTTCCTTATTAGATTCCTCAATAATGTCCTTTAGTTCATTAGCATTGGTTATTTTCATGACGATATCATCAAATCTGACATGGTTAATACTTTTACGATTTACATTTTAAAGAAAATAATATATATAAAGAGATGAAAATGTCAACCTAAACATAGAATACAAAGAACTCTGGAAACCATTATGAATAGAAAGAGGCCACACAAAAGTGACTGAGGATGTCATAACATGCAACTGAGCATGAAATAATCAAAAATGAAATTTATATTTGGTAAATTGCAAATAGTAGCCCTTAGTAAAATGGAAACACAATACATGATATAGTAGAGTAATTCTATGCAGATCTTTATCGAAAAATAAAGACAAATAATAACTTTGCATTAAATGCTTCAAAACCCTGTTTTACTTGACTTTTTACAGCAATGTAGGTGTTGGATCAGAGTCATATTACACAGTTTGACGATGTGAGGTTTAGACTTACTTTGAAGAACAGATTGTCATCCTTTAGTGATGCTTCTGCGTCACGGAGAGCGTACTGGGCATCACCCATTTTCAGATAACACTTGGATCGGGCCACCAGGCAGTTCCTGTCATTTGGCTGTATATCGAGGGCCTGTACCAGCACACGGGGGAGGACGCGGGAAGAGGAAAACAACTTCAATGCAGCTGTCTCACCTGTTTATTTTCCATAAACACAGTTACCTGATCGGGTTGGTACAGCTAGTGCTGTCACATGGCCAGTATGAACCACCTGGGATATCCAGCGGGACATCCAGCCTATGGCTTAAACTCAAGATCTCAAAGGTTCTGGATCATTGGCTCTGACATCTCTTAGAAAGGAACTCCAAGGTTAGAACCCAGGATTTTAAAGATTTGTAAAACAAGCCTTATTTGCTCCGAGAAAGAGAAACCCAGGACTATAACTCTGACAGCCAATATGAACCATTTATTCCAACAGTTATTGAGCCTACAATTCTCTCTTTCTCAGAGGCTCATAATGGCCATGTCCGAGATAGATCCTGGGATATAGCCCTGGGTCTGCATCTCTCACGGTGTTCATCATGGCCATATTTAGGATACTTAGACTCTGAGTACAAGCCCATACCCAGACTGAAGCTCTCCTCTCTCAATATATCA
Organism: Lethenteron reissneri; assembly: GCF_015708825.2. Classification (NCBI taxonomy): domain Eukaryota; kingdom Metazoa; phylum Chordata; class Hyperoartia; order Petromyzontiformes; family Petromyzontidae; genus Lethenteron; species Lethenteron reissneri. The sequence goes on from NC_083809.1 coordinate 3,270,760, forward strand.
GAGGCTCATAATGGAGATGCCAGCAAACTGAGATCTTGGGTTATAGCCCTGGGTCTGAGTCACAGTGCTAATAAAAGCCATGTCAGGCCACTGAGATATTGGGTCAAAGCGCTGGTTCTGCTTCTCGCATGGGTTGTCGCCTTGTCGTGGTAGAGAATCTTGTGTGCCTCCAGACTCAGAGAGCAAAGCCGGCGGAAGCCTGAGGCTCCCAGCAGGTCCAACCATGCCGGACTGGTCAAAGGGTAGACAGACGAAATGGACAAACTCCTGGTCCTCCAGGTTGAGGGTTGGGCGTCTGGCTAACAACCCCACACCGGAAAAAAACGGAATTGTTATGGAAACTGCAACAAGAACATATTTAGTACGGGACCATCAGGAGGCACCTCGCCACGAAACCGACAGAATGACCCATTCCAATCAAAGCCCTCAGAGGGACATTGGAAAGGTGAAATGGCGTCTCCTGGATCCAAAGCACCACATCACGATTGAAGCCCGGGACGTACGTGCCATGTGCCAGACGTCCAAGACGCCCCAAGTTGTCCATGAGATGAAACGACGTCCCATTCAAGACTAACTAACGACCTTGGGGCCTGTCTTGTGGTGAAGCAGAGAAAGCGTGGCCTTGTTGCGGCCTTGTGCTCCACAGGGAGTACAGCGCTGGTTCGGAGTCGCAGTGCTCTAAATAGCCATGCCAGGGCACTGCTATCCAGGGTTATAGCCCAGGCTGTGCTCCATGTGTGTATGTCGGAGGCTCACAATGGCCATGCCGGAGACGTTACCGTGCTGTAGCTCTCGATGGCCCGGGTGTAGTCGCCCTTCTGGAAGAGTTTGTCTCCCTCGGCCAGGTACGTGGCGAACGAGCTCTTGGGCCCTTCCGGAGTCTCTTCTTCATCGCTGTTCATCTCGCGAAGCGGGAGTGACTTTTATGGTGAGAAAAATGAACGTGCAGGTTTGTTTTTAAACACTAAATATGAATAAATACTCAGCTCGCCGCCACGACCGTTGTTGTGAAGCGGCGGCTGATCGGCCGGGTGGTTGTGTACTCGCGTATCCTAGCAACGGGGTGCAGCGCCAAGGATGCTTCTGTTAACGACAAGAGTTTGTGTTTCTAATGTCGCGCATCGTTATCGCAGTCACGGTCAATCAGCAGCCATGGTCAATTCACTACCGGATGAAGGCGTCCCAAAGCAGCCCCCACCCAACACCACCACATGAATAGTTTTTTGTTACTGGTAGGAACCTCCTGGTTACACCAGCCCACAGGGGATTATTGTGTTCGTCCGTCCGTCGTGCAGGGAGGGGCTGGGTGGGGAGGGGCTGGGTGGGGAGGGGTGGGGAGGGAGGGGCTGGGTGTGGAGGGTGGGGAGGGGCTGGGTGGGGAGGGTGGGGAGGGGCTGGTGGGGAGGGTGGGGAGGGGCTGGATAGGGAGGGTAGGGCTGGGTGGGGGGTGGGAGGGTGGGGAGGGGCGGGGAGGGGCGGGGAGGGGCTGGGTGGGGAGGGTGGGGCTGGGTCGGGGGTGTGGAGGGGTGGGCTGGGTGGGGAGGGGCTGGTCACCCCGTGGTGCCCTTATAAAACTCAACGTTTAATCTACTCACGCCGGCTTGTGCCCGCCCTCACAGTCGGGCATATTTGCGGAATACACCACGCCGCCGTTGACCCTGGCCATTGACCGAGCAACCCAACGTTCCTACCAGCTCCCTCCGCAGGAATGTGTTTAATTTGGTGTGTGTGTGTGGTGGAGCAAGCAAACATGGGCATGGATGGCTCCGTAATAATACGGTAATATTTTGCTTATTTAGCCAGGAAAGCCGCAAGCGTTGTCGCAGGAATCGAGTTCAAGAGTGTCATGCATTTGTTTTTTTTTATTTTAAGATATCTTCAAACCGGAGCACACACACACACGCGCGCGAGGAAGCAACACTGTATCCCCGTGCAGATGGAAACAGATGGCGATTAGACCACGTGCTTTGCTGCCTTCTCCTGGCAAGCCAGGGTATGGCTACCTCGCGGTACACGGGAAGGGAGTTTCACAACATTTGTGCAATCCACCAACCCTTGCCTTCACAGTGCTGCATTACAGGTCATGTGCTCCATCAGAATCAGTCTTTATTGACTGTAATTATTGACCGATAATTAGCAGACTGAAATGTATTTTGCAAATGATTATCTGGCGTGCTGATGAGTGGCCAGGTGAAGGAAACTGCTCCAAGTAATTTGCATTGCAGAATTGTGAATTACAACGATTGTACAATAATTACACTTACATATCCCTATATTTTTATGACCTATTTCGAATTACGGTAATGTTGTTACCTTTATTGTTACCCAGTGCACTAATGTGAATGTACATACGTAACAACCATTAGGAAATATGTATACTTGAGAGGAGTACGTTGGAATATTGTTAAAACGTTTTTTTTTACAAAACTCAATATGGGCAGTCACCGAGACGCGAACGTCCTGACTCACAAAAATCTGTAAATACGAACGAAGCCTCCATGAGTACGTTATTATTTGTAACAATCCGACTTGCGAACATTCGGTTCTATTTACGAACCGAACCGCAAAACGATTTTGTTCGGCACAGCGATCCTCCGAAAGATGTAACAAGTCCCAGCATCCTGCGTGATACATGACAGTGAAACGTTCCTCCCGACAAACAAGCCAACATCAGGTGTTAAGGTAAGTGAAAATAAAAAAATATGTGTTTTTATTATTTCATGTTACTTTATTTTGTTGTATTTATTATACAGTATTGCGTGCAAATGTACAATATATTTTCTTATTATTCATGAGTTTAACAGTGCTTCCCTTTGTTGAAACATAACACATTTTTCATACTGACCTATGTACTATACAATTAAACATGAAATTCCAAAATACAAACAAATCGACTTATGAACGGGTTTCAGGAACATACTGCGTTTGTAAGTCAAGGACTATCGTAATTAATACTGTATTTTCTTATTATTCAACACATTCCTGCGGAGGGAGCTGATAGGAACGTTGGGTTGCTCGGTCAATGGCCAGGGTCAACGGCGGCGTGGTGTATTCCGCAAATATGCCCGACTGTGAGGGCGGGCACAAGCCGGCGTGAGTAGGTTAAACGTTGAGTTTTATAAGGGCACCACGGGGTGACCAGCCCCTCCCTACCCAGCCCCACCCCTCCCACCCCCCACCCAGCCCCACCCCACCCAGCCCCACCCCTCCCTCCCCCCCAAACAGCCCCTCCCTCCCCTCCCCATCCAGCCCCACCCCACCCAGCCCCACCCCTCCCCACCCAGCCCCTCCCCACCCTCCCCTCCCCACCCAGCCCCTCCCCACCCAGCCCCACCCTCCCCTCCCCCACCCAGCCCCTCCCTCCCCACCCAGCCTCTCCCTGCACGACGGACGGACACAATAATCCCCTGTAGGCTGGTGTAACCAGGAGGTTCCTACCAGTATGAGCAATGACTGTTAATAATTTCACCTATAGAGTGAATTTGATAAACAAACTACTTACATTTTGTTGCTAAACAATTGCAAGTAAATAAAAATAGACAGTGCTGTAGTCAAGCTTAACATGAAAATGTATCCCAAATCAAATGAAGTGATTTGTATAAAGTTGCGAATTGATTTGGACCGTGTCAACATAAACCATCGCCACAAAAAACAACAAACTCACACCGTGCACCCCATTCCTCCCCATCACCCCCACAAACTAAACAACTCGCAAAAAAAACCAAACCATGCAGTTGCAAACGTATCTAACGAAGCAACCTTACATACGTTTGAAAAATAATCTCAGTAAATAATAGACAGTTCCCACACAATTCTAGATTTGAAGCTTTCGTGACTGCAAGGATTCATACTCTTAGGTTTTTTCGGTAAAGTCACGTAGGTAAATAATAAAAATAATAAATTACTATTTTATTTATATTATTATTTCTATCATTTGTATTATTTATTTTTTAACCTCTTAGGTTTTTCGGTAAAGTCACGTAGGTAACAAAAATAATAGAAATAATAGAAATAAAATAAGTGATTTATTTAAAAAAATAAGTCACGTAGGTAAAACATTTTATAGAAATAATAATAAAAATTAAATAAAAATAATATAAATAATAATAGAAATAAATAAGTTATTTTTTTAAACAAATCACTTATTTTATCTCTATAATTATTTCTATTATTTTTCATTTTATTGCTATTATTTCTATTACCTACGTGACTTTTTCCGAAAAAAACCCAAGAGTTTAATTCCCACAAAATAAACAAACGAAACCATCACCCCCCCCCCTCGTCTCACCCCCCCCACAACCACCCCTCCCCGGTGGGAGGAGTTGGTATCGCCCAATGGCCGCGCTCAGTTGGGGTTGAAGGCGCGCACTCGCCGTCACTCCCAATCTCGCCTTTCTTGTCAGGGGCTTTTCTCTTTTCTCAAGTGTCGCCGTATCCGCACGTCGTCGTTATCAGGGAGTCGTCGTCGCCGCCGACGCAAAGGTGCTCGGTTTTTTTTGCCCTCGAATCGCGGCTTGCGAAGGCGCCTTCGACGCTGTTTACGGACGCGGACCTGCGATGCCGAGGCCTGTTCTATCCGAGCAGGCCTCTGCCGCACTTGCGTGTTAAACGTCGCCTACGTTCGCACTCGTTTTGTGGTGTCATTTTACGAGGTCGTTCAAACGATTTTGGTTTTGCGTGTGTGTCCACGTTTGATGTTTACACAGAGGGGATGTCATGTCGTGTGAGATTGTGAAGGCTTTCAGGGTCGCGGTGTGAGTAGAGGTTGTTTTCTGTTGGTGCGGCCCGAAACCCAGGCTTCGTGAACTCCCAGGGCACAGGGCAGTGTTGTTAATCGCTAATATAGTTTCCCTCATTGTTGCTATTTCTATTTTTGTCTTGCTGTTGTCATCTCGAAGTTGATTGCGAAGTAAGTGGCCATCGCCATATCGGTTGTTAATTTTTTTTTGTCATCGTTAGCAATTTGCATCGCTGTCGGGATCGTTTTGGATAATGTGTTGTCATTTTGTGGCTATCGTAGTCTTTGTGGTTGAAGACGTCTCATTTATCATTTGTCATCGTGGTGTTTATTGTTATCGACGTCTTTATGGTTATCGTGAGCATTGTCGTTATCGTGAAAGTTGTCTGGTATCGCGATGTTGTCGTCTTTGTTCGTGTTGTGATTGTTTATCCGGTCTCAGTTGTGATCGATAACGTCACAGTTATTGCCATTATCGTGGTTGTAGTTATCTGTGGTATAATCGTCCATCGTAATTATAGTTGTGATAACCTTGCAGTTATTGTCGTTATAGTGCTTGTTATATTTGGTGTAGTTTTTGTCGTTGTAATTACCATTGTGTCCTTTTCTTTTCGTTGACGTTATTGAGTCGGCTCTCCTTACAATTGTGGTCACTAATTTCTGAGGCTTCAGGTGTTTTAGTTCTATTTATAGTTGCTATTGATTCGTGGTTTTCACTTGTGGTTGTTTTCGTTGTTGCCATAATGTTGCTACTTGTTGATCCCATTATTGTTGTTGATGTTAGAATTGTCACTCAGCCAACGAGCCATCATTGCGGTTGTTTCTAAGTTGGAATTGTTATATAGTTGTCTTCGTCTTCATTGTTGAGTTGTCATCATGTTTGTCGGGCTTGTAATTGATATTATTGCAGTAGTAGATGTTGTACTCGTCAGTGTCGTAGAACCTTGATAGTCCCTGTCATTGATTGTTGAGTTGTGATTGTCACTGGTAATCTTCACCTTAGTTGTTGAGTTGTCGTTGCTCTGGTGGCTGTTGTTAGGTCTCGGAAGGATTAGTTACTATCTTGATTTGAAGCTTTCGTGACTGCAGGAATCCAGTGGATTAGTTACTGTTAAGAGTTTCGCTCAGCCAGAGTTGAACCAAAAGAAGTGAAACCTGAAGTGATTGTTTAGATTATGTAGGGTGCTTCAATGGAGCTTTTCCGCGAAGTGTACCTCAATACGAAAATGATTACTGTAGAGTTATAAATTCAATTTGCAGAGTAAATCCGTAATTGTCCAGACTGAATTTGCACATTACAAAACGTACGTATATAGTGCATTATATTATGCTCAGCAGCAGCGCCGTGATCGTTATCACATGCATGCAGAAACACCGAGAGCACGTGCGTTGGAGAAGGTCTAATTTGCCAAAAAGGAAAAGAGAGAGGCAATATTTGACGGTACAGTATTCTCAAGACGGGCTTAAAATACATTTGACTCGAGACATCACCTTTCCTTTTTTGTTATTTGTGACTGAGCACTTTGGATTGCTCACACGAGTGTGCACCACGTATTCCCAGTTCTAAAATAGTGTTTGGGGGGTTCGTTGTGTCTGACTTAACGCACGTGGAACGTTGAGGGAAAAGCTGACATTGCAGCAGCTATAATGACCTGGTCGCTTGTCAACTTGGCAGAGCCATTTCAAGTGCCTGACATTATTTCCCTTGTGTAGGAAATAACCCCAAAGTGGATGTTGATCTTTCGATTTAAAGCTTTCGTGACTGCAGGGATTCATCTTCTTGTTTCTTTCGGTAAAGTCACGTAAAAGGGAAGTAATAAAATAATAAAAATAAAACATAATAAAACAATTCTCACGACGTTTCGGCTACAACGCAAGCAGCCGTCTTCAGGTGAAGAATGAGACACTACCAAACTAGGAGCTTATATATAAGCTGCATTGGGGGTTGAAGAGCGCCTTAACAAAAATAATGTGCATGTGAGGAGGAATTTAGCATATTCATGGAAAATGCGTAGGCGTTGGGCGGGGGGGTGTCAAAGTCATATTATGCCCATGCATTATACAGGATCAGCAGCAACCAAGGGGGGTGCAGGGATTAGCAGTAACAAAGGAAAGGAATGTTAATGATATGTAGCTGCAGTTACTCAACAACCACGTAGAAAACTAAAGTATAAACTACATAAAAAACTAAAGTATAAACTGCATCGCACCATCAGTATACTTACTATACTCTATAATAAGCTGAGTTACTAACAGCAAGTAATACATTACAATTCTACCTCGTAAAAATTCTATAATATGCTTCCATCTAAACCTTATTCTCTTATATCACACGAGCATATACCGTACTATATACTGCCATAGATAAACCCAACATTAAATTATATACTGTATTGCTGTAAACCAACCTATATCTTATACATTTAATATAACACTATGTATTATTCTACACACCCTAATGTGTATCGAAATGGTTTATTACGTCCTTCCAATGATTGCTGAGCCAGAATCCATCTTCTCGGTTAAAATTGTCTCTGTGTTTGTATATGTGGATCGCCTCATGAACGAATCTCTCATGATAGCCAGATGGCTTGCAGAGAACCTCTGTCTTGGAGAAGTCGATATCATGTGAGCCCACTGAGTTGTAACAGTGATCTGCCACGGCTGAGGTGTTTGTCCTACCGTGTTTCAGGTCAGCTTTATGTTCACGGATGCGGTCCGAGACATGTCGTTTGGTTTCCCCAATGTAACTGCTACCACAGAGGCAACTTAGTTTGTAGACGCCAGGGTACTGTATGTCTGGAACCACATCTTTTACAGACGGTACCAGATCACGGATTTTATGTACTGTGTTGAATCGGACCTGGATCTTGTGTTTAATCAGGATTTTGGAGATCTTTTTTTGTGACCCCAGCAATGTAGGGTAAGGTGATGGTCTTGAAAGGCTCCTCAACAGGATCCTTCTTGATGGTTGGAGTGATGGCTTTGCGGATTGTATAGTCGGAGTAACCATTTGCCTTAAGAGCTTGGCGTACGTGTTTGAGTTCACTGGAAATGTGTTCATGGTCGGAGATGCATTGGGCTCTATGATATAGAGTCTTGATGAGGGAATTCTTCTGGGATGGATGGTGGTGGGAATCCGGTTTTAGATAAGCATCCGTGTGGGTGGCTTTCCTGTAGACAGAGTGGCTCATTGAACCATCAGGTCTCCTTTTGATTAGGACATCCAAAAAGGGTAGCTTGCCATCATTTTCGACTTCCATGGTGAATCTGATGGCTGGGTGTATGGAATTGATGTGGTCGAGAAATTGGTCTAGAGCAGGCCGGCCATGTGGCCAGATGACAAAAGTGTCGTCTACGTACCTCTTCCAAAAGGTCGGGCGTAGAGTGGCAGTCTGGATAGCGTCCGTCTCAAATTTCTCCATGAAGATGTTGGCTACAACCGGAGATAGGGGGGAGCCCATTGGGGTGCCCTCAATTTGCTTGTAGAATGGAATGGAACCTTCTACAAGCAAATTGAGGGCACCCCAATGGGCTCCCCCCTATCTCCGGTTGTAGCCAACATCTTCATGGAGAAATTTGAGACGGACGCTATCCAGACTGCCACTCTACGCCCGACCTTATGGAAGAGGTACGTAGACGACACTTTTGTCATCTGGCCACATGGCCGGCCTGCTCTAGACCAATTTCTCGACCACATCAATTCCATACACCCAGCCATCAGATTCACCATGGAAGTCGAAAATGATGGCAAGCTACCCTTTTTGGATGTCCTAATCAAAAGGAGACCTGATGGTTCAATGAGCCACTCTGTCTACAGGAAAGCCACCCACACGGATGCTTATCTAAAACCGGATTCCCACCACCATCCATCCCAGAAGAATTCCCTCATCAAGACTCTATATCATAGAGCCCAATGCATCTCCGACCATGAACACATTTCCAGTGAACTCAAACACGTACGCCAAGCTCTTAAGGCAAATGGTTACTCCGACTATACAATCCGCAAAGCCATCACTCCAACCATCAAGAAGGATCCTGTTGAGGAGCCTTTCAAGACCATCACCTTACCCTACATTGCTGGGGTCACAAAAAAGATCTCCAAAAATCCTGATTAAACACAAGATCCAGGTCCGATTCAACACAGTACATAAAATCCGTGATCTGGTACCGTCTGTAAAAGATGTGGTTCCAGACATACAGTACCCTGGCGTCTACAAACTAAGTTGCCTCTGTGGTAGCAGTTACATTGGGGAAACCAAACGACATGTCTCGGACCGCATCCGTGAACATAAAGCTGACCTGAAACACGGTAGGACAAACACCTCAGCCGTGGCAGATCACTGTTACAACTCAGTGGGCTCACATGATATCGACTTCTCCAAGACAGAGGTTCTCTGCAAGCCATCTGGCTATCATGAGAGATTCGTTCATGAGGCGATCCACATATACAAACACAGAGACAATTTTAACCGAGAAGATGGATTCTGGCTCAGCAATCATTGGAAGGACGTAATAAACCATTTCGATACACATTAGGGTGTGTAGAATAATACATAGTGTTATATTAAATGTATAAGATATAGGTTGGTTTACAGCAATACAGTATATAATTTAATGTTGGGTTTATCTATGGCAGTATATAGTACGGTATATGCTCGTGTGATATAAGAGAATAAGGTTTAGATGGAAGCATATTATAGAATTTTTACGAGGTAGAATTGTAATGTATTACTTGCTGTTAGTAACTCAGCTTATTATAGAGTATAGTAAGTATACTGATGGTGCGATGCAGTTTATACTTTAGTTTTTTATGTAGTTTATACTTTAGTTTTCTACGTGGTTGTTGAGTAACTGCAGCTACATATCATTAACATTCCTTTCCTTTGTTACTGCTAATCCCTGCACCCCCCTTGGTTGCTGCTGATCCTGCATAATGCATGGGCATAATATGACTTTGACACCCCCCCGCCCAACGCCTACGCATTTTCCATGAATATGCTAAATTCCTCCTCACATGCACATTCTTTTTGTTAAGGCGCTCTTCAACCCCCAATGCAGCTTATATATAAGCTCCTAGTTTGGTAGTGTCTCATTCTTCACCTGAAGACGGCTGCTTGCGTTGTAGCCGAAACGTCGTGAGAATTGTTTTATTATGTTTTATTTTTATTATTTTATTACTTCCCTTTTACGTGACTTTACCGAAAGAAACAAGAAGATGGATGTTGATCGTAAATATAAATACTGTACAGATAACATGTTGTTGACACGATGCACTTGTACAGCTTTCCTGAAAAGAAAGTATTAAATTAGTTTTTAGCTCAAACCACATTGGAATGTATTTGTCGTAAATATATATGGAAACTATAAATTAAGCTTCGGATTATAGGTGTCATGTAAACGTTTCTTTAAAAAATTTTAAACAAAGGGTAAACAACATCGACTTTAAAAATAAAAATCTACAAAAATAAATTGTAGTCGTATTTCAATGGGTGGCAGATGTGTGCAGGATGGCAGAGTAAATATTACCAAGACAGACATTGGAGTGTTACCCAAGGCTTGGCAACCGAGGGAAAAAGACGCTGACCTGAATATCAAGAAGGCAGTGATGGTGAGATGTGGTGGCCATCAACAACAATGGGTGTGATGACTTCCTCATCTTGGCCATTTGTTGTGTTTATATCGTATTTTGTCTGAAATAACTTCCCGAGTAATATCAAATTCCCCTTTGTTCTGTTGCCTTGCGATGTACTGTATGAGGGTCGTAGTATAAATAATTATGAAAATGATGAATTCAAATACCATGCACAAGCCCCTGTGAGACATTATTGCGATCAATTAATTCATGATGATACGAAGAAATAGCTTCAGTCGCCCTTACATCATCCTGAGACATGTTTCCTCCCTCCAGACGTCCCTCTTGCACGGTGCACCTCTTTGCGATGTCCCTGAAGCCACGAGCCGTAGACTTCACCGAGACGTGGAACAAGCTGCTGACCACCATCCGCGGCGTCATCACCCTTGGCCATGTCGAGCGTATCACATGGAACGACAGATTTTCGTATCCTTGGCTTAAGAGAGCTCCGTGCTGGTTGTACCTTCTCTCTATCGCGCTCCCGTTTGTTGGTTAACCTGGGTATATGAGCCAGACTGCCCATTGAAGACAGGTGGTAGCCCACTTTAGGATATGGGTTAAGATAGCTTTAAAAAAACACTTTCAAATGTTAAGCTGATATTTGGTAATTGACAGATGAATTAAGTTTTATATTTGGGACCCATTAATTGTTTATTCTTGAGCCAATGTCTGATTTGCATATCAGAGATTCTCAAGAATTACGCAATGTATTTACATATATAATAGTATGATTTACTTATACTGTACTGCAGAGGAATTGATGAATGATCATAGACAATTCTATTCTAATTTGTTACAAAATCAGCTCATGTGTAGGTGCCAGGGAGATGATTAACATTGAAATGTTGTGACGGCTTGGGGAGAACCTCATCCAACAGTGGAATGTTCATGACCGATGATCATGATTATTTCACAAGTGTTAAGTACATAAACACAGTAGCCATGCGTACATATTGTTACCTAATTGATGTAATCAGATAGAGCCATTTTGTATTATCATTAAACAAAATTGGACAACAGTGTGCTTCCGCAGTGGGGTAGCCGCACTCTGAATGAAAAATAAAACCACATACAGAACCTGCAGAAAGTATGAAATTGAGTGGGACACACTTGAGCAGCATGCGTCTTCCCAGCGGCCTCTCACTTTAATTGCATGCTGCGTTTTTCTTTGACGGCCACTGCCAGCGATGTGTATGCCCTGTGTGTGGCATACCCGGAGCCCCTGGGAGATCGGCTCTACTCTGAAACCAGGGCCTTCCTGGAGGAGCACGTGCAAATACTCCACAAGGTAATCTCCGTGACAGAACAAAGACTAATCCCAGCCTTGTTACATGGTTCCTACTTGGAATGCCCTCTGTGCAAACATATTAATGGTATGAGTTGAGTTTCCCCCCCCCCCCCCCTTCATTATTTTAGCTCATAACAGCAGAAAACATCTCCAGTAGTAGATGACTCTGGGCAAAGGCATTTTATGGCAAATTTATTGGTGAAACTTTAGTCTCAAGCACAGTTTCGTTTTTCAGTTATTCTCGTATTGAATATTGTCTGGACTGTATTGTCTTTGAATTTTGTATTTGCTCTGTAATCACTCCCTTACTGAGTAATTCTCGCAAAAAACACACTCGTTTTGGTTCTTTGAGGTGCACTGCATAGCCAGTTGTTACATATCATGTTAAGGGCAACTCAAGCGCAAATCTAATATTAGCATGGCTTATTTTTATAGTTATTGATTACTTGAGACCATTTAATTTGTATTTATATTCTTGGATAAACAAGTGATTTGTTATTTAGTTCTGGTAAATGAGTCTAGATGGTTTGTTTTATTGTTATTTTATTGTTTATGTTTGTTATTAACCACTTAAGTGTTTCCATCATCTCTGCTTGCTGTTGACAGAAAGTGGTGGAGTCAGAGGAGAGGATACTTATAATGTACCATGGATATTGGGAGGAATACAGCAAGGGCTCGGATTACATGGACTGCTTATACAGGTCGGAATTATAAGGTTTTCTTGACAACACTGGTGTGCAGCTTGTGATGCAGTGTAATGGTTGAATACCATAAATACCACTTTTCACAACTTGGTAATTCCCTATGAACTGCGAATGAGCTTTATATGACTGTACAGTGAATTACAGTGAAATGTCACACATCCAACTGTCAGATATTCGCCTTGACCAACTAATCACCCACACTCAGTGTAATATGTGTGCATGGTGTGACATCATATCAGATGTCTACAAATCTGACCTTTTCCCATAGAGATGTGTATAATTAATCTTGCCTTTTCCCCCAAAGAGATATATACTTAATCTTGCCGATGTTCATTTTCTTCTAAATTACATTAAAGCATATTCCCATGTTTAAATCATATTACATTACATTTTTTATACAGTTACATACGTGTGTATAGTGTAATGGTATTTAAAAATGTTGACATACCCAACATTTTCACATATTTGCCTGTACCATCTGTGGAGAGTCAGATTCTGGACATACTGCATTATGCTTATTATATTTAACCAAGATAAGAGACCTTGGTATGTTTCTTATTAGAAGGTTGTCTGGCTCAAAAAAAAATTATTCGGAACAAACTGAGCGGTATTTAAAACTATTTTCAGTTTATTATGTAGAGAATGTGGTAGTGTAATTTTAACTTTGAAGAGCAAGCCAATTTTGTAGACTTGCTTACGAAAATACTCTCCATCCATATTTTATGATATTTCACTGGCATCGCTTACTACTTGCAAAATAAACAGCCTCGTACAGCAACCATGTGTACAATGCAGCATGTGCTATAATTGAAGCCCATACTGCAGTTATTTACTGGCAATGTCATCACATAATTGAGCCATTCTGGGGAATCTGGTGAACATGTTCTTGCATCTCGGCTCTGTAATTGCAACGATGTCTACAGTTTTGCTAATCCCTGCTGGTTAATTCTTATGCACCAGTTCTCAAAAGCAAACACTTGTGCCATGGAGTAGTGCAAACTGCCACTCATCACTAATGCTTCCTTCATAGTTACCTTTGAGATCCATAAGAGCCCACATTAAAACCCAGATTTCTTGATAATGATTATGATTCGACTGAACTGACCAGCACATAACCAAATCACACGGTATGCGTATGATCTTTGTCAGATATTGGAAGCTCAGCTCGGTTGAGCCTGGGTAGTGGTTGGATTGGCAACTACAATTCAAAGCAAAAAACATGTTTATAATTGCAGGGTAACTATTGTCTGTACTATTCTCCCACATGCTTCTTTACGAAGCTTCTACGTCTATTCTCCATACCTTCGCCAGCCTGTATTGAAAAGGGTGGTGGTGAATGGTCAATAACTCTCACAACGTGCACTGCTTTGGGAGATCCTCATCCAGCAGTAGATTAACCAAACAACTGTACATGCAATGGCCACAATGCCCTCAGAGCCAAACCAAATTTGCGAAATAAGGCAAAAGTTAGTGGCAGATCATTAAGCATGCACTTATCAATACAGTATAATCCCAACTAGCCAGATGTAGCACTTAGCTGGACCGGGTTGCCTAATTATAAAAAGCATCTAAAATGTATAATAAATGCAATTTTTCAAATAAAAATAATACAGTTATTGACACTCTATACGGTGGAATATGCTATTTAATATATAATGCACAATGAATTATCTAGAACGTGTTGTAGTGTGTATAATGTGTAAAATATTTAGTTAATTGTGTTCATAATGCATTGACGGCGATACACACCTGCGCTTGCACTGGCTCATGCAGGTACCTGAACACGCAGTTCATCAAGAAGAGTAAGCTGAGCGAGGCCGATATCCAGTATGGGTACGGCATGGACAGCAGCGAGCAGCTCATGGAGATTGGAGAGGTCAGTGACCACTGGGGCGATGTTTTGGTGGGCATTTACGCAATTGTGCGTTGTCGCGCGAGCTGGTGATGGCACGGTGGGCAGTGGTGCACGCAATTGTGTTCGGATGAGTTGGTGGTGTCTCAGTGGCAGTCGTGCATGTGTGTGGTTGGTTGAGCTTATACTAAAAAATTTAATTTAATTAATAAAAGTAAAATAAAAATAAAAAATTACGACGTTTCGGAGGCAACACAAGCTTCCGTCTTCAGGTGGAACCATCACAGCACGATTGCTGTATCAAGTAAAGAGAAATTCCAAGAGACCCGACCTTGTATATATCGGGTCTCTTGGAATTTCTCTTTACTTGATACAGCAGTCGTGCTGTGACGGTTCCACCTGAAGACGGAAGCTTTTGTTGCCTCCGAAACGTGGTGATTTTTTTATTATTTTACTTTTATGTATTTAAATTTTATTTTTTACCTACGTGACTTTACCGAAAAAAACCTAAGAGTATGAATCCTTGCAGTCACGAAAGCTTCAAATCTAGAATGAGCTTATACTAGTGCGCCAGATAAGGTTTTGGATCTTTTGAATAATTTTAGCCTCCGATTGTGATGCTAAGAGAATAATGTGTGTTTTCTGGTTTTAAAATGCAAGAATGACGTGACAGCTGCACGCTGTAGTTTAGCAGTTTCAGAATATTGATTTAGACTGGAGGAATACGATGAGTTATGAAGCTCCTTTTCACGGATGTATGTCCAGTATGGGTGGGTCAGTACATATTACCAAAACACCCACTCCCTTGCCTCAGAGTACCACAGTACTGCTTCTTCACCCCCCATCTGTCAGTATTTGTTGTCATGCTAATACAAGAGTGCAGCACGAATGTTTATATTCTTATGTCTTAAATTTAAGTGTCATACCTAATTCATATTTTATCTAGTAAAACACCCAGTATGCAGATTGTCTTGAGCACTGTGTATACCTAAAGCAATTATTCAAGGCAGATAAGGATCAAAAAGATGAAATTAATGCGCAAATAAGGAGATGAAAAACTCAGTTTGGGAATGGAAACTAAAATAATAATGTTCTTGAAGGAGAAATATTTCATTTTGTGTATATTTGTAGGACCAATCAGTTATAATCAATGTGTGTATATTAGGGAACCAATAAATGAACATGTTAGAGGCCAGCCAACCACATGAGTAAGTGGCATTTATATAAAAATTATCATGGGAATTATATAAAGCTTTTATAAAGATGGAACCACAATACTGGGATTGGTTGAACAGTGATGCAATGGATAGGGCATTACATTTTGATCCTGGCGACCAGTTTCACGGTACGATCCCAGCCATGTCTGACATCTGGCAAATGTTTTTTGCGAAAACATTTGGTACTCTTTCATCAACCCGCATTGACTAGCACGGTGAAATATGATCAAATAACTCTGGTGACATCCAGCAGTGTATTAACACAGGTCTGTATAATATAGTTTTAGAAATCAAATGTAAAGTGCTGTCTTTTAATAGAAAAGTGTCGTTGCCTTGCTGGTGGCTGTGTCACACAGGTTCCATCAGTGGGTGATCGAGCACCTTCATGTCCGGGTTGTTTCGTTTGTTTCTCTTTGTTTTGAATTAATAGTTGGCGCTGGACATCTGGCGGAGATTGATGATCGAGCCACTGGAGGGAAGTCTGGTCAGGGTACTGCTGAAAGAAATTAAAAAGTACGTGTTCATTGTTTTCGTAATGTTTAATGTATATGTGAAACATGCATCATCCTTATTTTCGATTGCAAGTTTTTACTTTGAATGGTCACTGTGCTTATGTAGTTCTCAATACGCTCTTTTTTTATTCCAGTGATCGATCTGGAGAAAATCCCAATCAGAAAGTAATCCACGGGGTTATCAACTCTTTTGTTCATGTTGAACAGTACAAGAAGAAGTTTCCGCTAAAAGTAAGAACATTAATCACCCCTGTCTCTGGTTTGTGTGGCATTAGCACTGATTAGCACATATGCGTTTCCTTGACAAAGAAGACCTGTATTGCATGGGACACGTCGCTCCCATTGCCTTTGGGTCATCTTGCCCCAGCCTCCTTCGCAAAAGAGGTTTTGCATCTCAAAGGCACATGCTGGTGAAACAGGGCTTTGTTTTGATTTATTGTTTGTTTCGCAGAATTTGTGAATAATTTGGCCAACATAGTAGAACATCATTGCTTGCTTTCGTGCATCATGTATAACTCTTATTTCCTAAGGCCTCCTCAGATTTAATTGAATGGTAAATATAAAAAAAAACTTGACATTAGTCAATACCACTGCATCAAAAAGGAACATGAAATAATAGGTGCCGTTTTGGGAAATAATAGGAGAAATGTTTGCCTATTATATAGGTTTTCTTTCAAGGCAGAGTATTGATGAATGTTCGCTTTTATTAATATCTATTTGTGCCTGTGCACCACGGCCAATGCTCTATTGCCTCATAATTTGGTAAATACTACACGTCCGATTGCTGCAATATTTGTAATGTAATGACCAACGCGTTTGTATTTTAGTCATTCGTTGTAGCACTTAATTCACTCTTAACGATCACATCTGTTTAAGCAATTTTACCATTGGAGCAGACTAACTTGGCATTGGGCACTTTATACACTGATGAACAATCCTTTCCATGTGACAGCGCACTGTCTGCACCATAAATAGTGAAAAAGCACGCATTTAGGGTGCCTTACTCCTTTTGGAGCCTATGACCAAATGACATGGCGAAGCCTTCATCCAGCAGTGGATTGACAAGGGCTGTACATGCACAAGTCTTTTTGAGCATGCAGACACTTAAGTATGAGATATGCAATTGATGTTTGTACTTGGGGTCTGTGTGTGTTGGTCACCCTTCCAGTTTTACCAGGACGTGTTTGAGAGCGCGTTTTTGGTGGAGACTGGAGAGTATTTTAAGCAAGAGGCATCCCGACTGCTCCAGACCTGCAACTGCTCACAGTACATGCAGCAGGTACAGCATGCATACGGAGAAAAAGTACGGGTCTGTGCTGCATGCAAAAATGTGTTCACTTGACGAATCTTGCACCTTGCTTTTATTACATAATTCCATGTCGGTCATGGGGATTGTTTGACCATACTTCATCATGCTGGTCAGTGCCAGTTGGTGAACTGGGTGGAGGGAGGGTGAGGTGACTGGGACCAGTTCAGATAGCACTCTTCACGATTAGCTCTGGCCAGGAATCTTAACTCGTCAGGTACATAGTGAGGTCCATGTGCCACAGCACCGCAACTTCCCTTCGCATTGTTCTAAATCGTTGTGTATTGATTGCATTTGATTTATTGACACATGGGGATTGTTTTGCATATGAAGGGTGTCTGTATTTGCTTATTGATTGATTCTCTCAATTTAACCTCTGCTAATTTCCTCCATAAATTCCCCCAGCAGTAACATTGGAATCCAAGTTGTTATCATACCCATCCAAACTGTCGTCACACGCAACCATCGTCCGTACGTCTCACCTCGTCAGCCGTGCATTGCATGTGTGTTTATCGGTGGCCCCGTGTAGGTGCTGGGCAGGCTGAAGGACGAGGAGGTGCGATGCCGCAAGTACCTGCACCCTAGCTCCTACAGCAAGGTGATCAGCGAGTGCCAGCAGCGCATGGTGGCCGACCACCTGCAGTTCCTGCACAGCGAGTGCCAGACCATCGTGCGGCAGGAGCTCCGTGACGGTGAGGGCCATTTTTAAGATGGTGTCGACCGACGCCCATTGGTTGTCGCGTAAACTTTTGATTTAAACAATTATTTGGTGGCACAGTGACTAGCAATGGTCACAAGCACATATATGTAAAAAATAAACATTCATCAATCACCACTGCCTTAAGAAAAAATATATGACCCTTTCGGCAATGGCCCTGCTTGACAGCACATAGAGAGTCCACTCCGCCTCTGGCCTCTCTCTGTGCTGCGATGAAGAGTCATTGCTCGAAACATTGCCTATTATCTTCTTTTTTAAGGCCACAATGTTATTGACAAATGTGTTAAAAAAATTATTAGGTGGCTGTGCAAGCGGATATCGTGGTCAGAGCACCGTACCAGCAACACTGAGATTCTGGGATACAATTTTGGTTTCAATCACCTATGATTAAATTTGGTTTTCAAGTTTATTAATTAATTGGCTTAAAACATTATACAGTCGTTACACCCCCTTGTTGGATTGTGCAGAGTTTTGATATGCAGTTTGTTCGATTAACACTAATTTTTAAAAATAAATTATTATGGTTTCAGCCTGGTCACCAATGAATGCATAACATGTCTGTAATGATAACTGTGCTTTCCCTCATGCCCTGCTATACACAAGCTGGAATCTTAACAAATTCAGTAAAAAAACCATAATGAAACCATAAACTCATGATACTTAAGAACCTGCGTTTAATCATTACTACTTGGACTCGAATTCAACAATGCCTGCTCAGTGCCCTAAACCCCTGAGCCACGCAGCCACCTCTTGCCATTACATCCTGCAACATAATTATTGCCGTGAACGCCATGCGGAGTTCACACGCTATGTACAGCGCTTCGTTTAAAAAAAAAGTAGTCTGGTGTGTCGCGACTGCTCTCGGAGGTGTCTGGTTGACTCGTACCATTGGCGGTACGCGCTGTCCGTGTTTTGCTCGGCACAGATATGGCGAACATGTACACGCTGCTACGGACGGTGCCGCAGGCGCTTCAGCACATGGTCACAGAGCAGCAGGAGCACATCCGCCAGGAAGGACTCAAGGCCATCAGCAACCTCTCCCACGAGAACGTGAGTGGTGTCACTTTCCTATACATCATCCCTATAACCACATAGACTGTTGTGACAAGTGCTGTTAGCTTGCACCTTTTAAGGCCATCATGGCAAGCGAGGGAGCAGTGTAGGCAACACCACACCTGGCCGTCTCCTGTCACACCATTACTGATGTTTACACACTGCACCTGGTACTTATTTAAGGCTGAGTCCACCTTTCAGAGGCACAGGATTGATTCGGATATTCGCCACTGATATTGGCCGCTGCTGGGAAATAAACTTGAGTTTCTGGGTTTGTAGCGAAGCATGCTAACCACGACACCACTGCTCCCCATACCTCCTAATAAATCCTCCACACTGACAGACCCTATAACACCTGTAATGCAAGCTATACTCCCCAAGACAATTATGATTTGCTAGCTGGATCCTTGGACTTGGGTGAGAGTTTCAGATTGGGAATCACCAGCCCATTCTGGCTTGATATGGAGCTCTCTTCGCCATATGTCTGAATGTTCGTTCCAACCCGAGAAATATCCTAGGTAATTGACCTAAACCATTTTATTAGCCTAGTATTTGGCTCTAACCAACTTTGTGTCCTTGTGTTTTAGGACATGTGTAACAATAGACATGTAGCCATAGCCTGAACCCAATCTCATACGTCATTAACCACACGTTTAAATCCCAATCTTTGGTACATAAGGAGTGTGAATTGTTATCTCTTATGGCGTCCAAGTTGGACGATTACGAATGATCTTCTCTACACACATACTAAACTGCACTTGACCTCATTTTACCTCCCTTTGTAGCTTGCAACTTGTTTTCAAGGACAAACCATAAAATAGAGTTTCATATTTTACGAGATTACATGACAAGTTATCGCTTTGCAGCTCCGATTTAAAATATCCCAGCGTTGTTTTCTATGGAAATGAACGTGGCCTGGCACTGTGACCAAACCTTCCCTCTGCTCACTCTCACTCGGCCCGCACAGATGCCAACACAGTTTGTCGAGTCGGTTCTGGAAGTGCACAGCAAGTATGTGCAGCTCATCACGAGTGTCCTCAGCGGAGATCAGCAGTTCATGAGCGCACTCGACAAGGTGAGTTTCAGCAGTGTGCCGTGTGCAACGCGTTCATTCAAACATTGCCACGGAGAGCAAACGTTCTTTGTCTGACCGACCGAATTAATTCATTGATTGTGTAATATCACAAAGGTCGACAAAGGCGTATGTGTTGTATTCACACAGGCCTGCTCGGCTGTCGTAAACTACAGAGAACCGAAATCGCTTTGCAAGTCACCAGAACTGGTATGTGCTCTGTGTGTAATATTCCTCTTGTTATTCTTATTTGCAATTCACTGGTAAACTGATATTGGTATATACATAAACTTGGGACCGATGATCAAATGACCCGGAATGCGCCGATCCCGTCAGATCTTTGAAGCCAAAAGCAGTGTTGAAACTAGCTGGTGCTAGGATGGGCCACCACCATGCACACATAGGTTGTTGTAGACTATTGTAGGGCTATGTGGTGGGCAGCAGAGGACAGTGCATACAAATATATTGTACTGTATTCTATGTGCTTCCATTTCCATGCTGCCCACCTACACCAACCTGCTCTGACCAGCGTGGTGAAGCATGGTCAAAAGAACCTTCACGATCCACACGACGTGAGGATGCGCTCATCCAGTAGTGGATTAACTAAAGGGCTCTATATGGACATGATACTGTTACACTTAATGACTTTTTAACCTCTTACACCTCAGTAGCATAATTAGTGGGAAACTGCCTACAATCAATCTCAAAGCCATGCTACCCAGATACATTAATGTTGAAGGCATGTTAATTGGTCGATTATATGTGATATAATTCTGATAATTAAACGAGCCTTCCTATATGTTGATTAATGTACGTTGTTATTACCAGTAATTTGTCATGACATGGACATCAATACTAGGCTGTAAGCCAATGCTGATACTAGATTTGAAGCTTTCGTGACTGCAAGGATTCAAATTGCTTGATGCAGCAATTTTGCTGTGACGGTTTCACCTGAAGACGCAAGCTTGTGTTGCCTCCGAAACGTCGTGATTTAATTTATTTGTTTTTTTAACCTACGCGACTTTACCGAAAAAAAAGAGAGTACCAATGCTGATAATTGGAAGCACGTGTGGGTGTAATGAGTGCCGTGGGGTGGAATGTTCACTCTTGTGTACCAATATGAATCGTGTCTGTGCAGTTGGCGAAGTACTGCGACGGAATGCTGAAGAAGACAGCCAAGGGCATGACCGAGAACGAGGTTGATGACAAACTCTCCAACTCCATCGTCGTCTTTAAGTACATTGATGACAAGGACGTCTTCCAGAAGGCAAGTCCCTTCAAATGCATGCTCCTCATTTCACGGAAGGCTGAATTCTCGCCACCGTGAGACCTTTGACACATTTGTTCTTCAGTGAAAAGTAAGAGTAAATAATTGGAAATCCCTAAGCCTGGGAAGCCTAAGAGTTTGTAGAATGTTACGGGAGTATATCTCTTTGAATACTTTGGCAATTTTTATTGATTTGTTTTTATCTTGCTGGAGAAAATTGGAGTGACAGGAGAAATTTACATATAAGAGAGGGGAGCATTCGAATGCCAAAGGTTTCAAAACCTGTTTGTTGTACTACCTTCTGTAGGCACCACCCCATCATGCAGATGTGTCTTCTGAATATAAGCTTTATTTAATGTGGATGAGGAATGTTAATGGAGCTGTTTTTTTCTCATTAGTTTTATGCCAGAATGTTGGCCAAGAGGTTAATCCACGGGCTTTCCATGTCAATGGATTCAGAAGAGTCCATGATCAACAAACTGAAGGTAAGAAATGTGCATACCTCTCATATCACAATCCATATTTCCTACCACGATAGTGTTTCAAATATGGATTTGCATGAAGGTATTGATCTAAGAGAAGGTTATGAGAACTGTCAAGGCAGTCACCAGAAAACACTTTGGGAGGCTTGGGTCTGAGGATTGAGTGACTTTTTAATGGGTGAATCTCAATCAGTGAGTGGGATTGTTTTTCTTTGCCAGCATTGCTTTGAGATTGAGTGTTAAAGGCACCTTCTTAACAGTGAGGAAACTACTTGACTAGTTGTCAATGTTCTTTTATTAATTCATTACGGCGGCAGCATTATTCCCTGCAGGATTGACTACCGTATTCAGGGAAGGGCAATGCTAAAATACAAACTTTCAACCTGTAGAGAAACTTCGTTATGTGACTACCCATAACACCTCAAATTTCTCTACACTGTGTTAACTGCAGAAGAGCTCTGCTCCTACTGGTTTCAGAACTTCTTTTGAATTTTTTGCAGAAGTAGAATTTTTCAAATCTTTAATATTTTTGATTTGTCTCTGAAGATGGCTGAGACTAATAAGTCGAGCAATTATTGTGGCTGTGGGGCTGCGTGGTGGCGTGATGTTATCTCCCTTGCCTGATATGCAGGAGGTTGTGGGTTCGATCCAGACCCTGATGCCTGTATATTTGGAGTTTGCATGTTCTCCCCGTGGTCACGTGGATTTTACCTCCGCGCTCTTTGGTTTTTCCCTCCACATTTAGAAACATTCGATTAGATTATTTGGCTGCTGTAAAGTCCCACATATAAGCCACTTGGTTGAGCTTTCATTTGTGTCGCTTCTGAATAACAGCTTATAGCTCAGTGGGCTTTACATTGGTAAATAAAATAGTTTAGTATTTAGATACATTTGTGAATTGTTTGCTTACCTGGGGCCAAGCCACAATTTCCAAAGCTGATTTGGGGGTTTGTAGCTCCTAACAAAGTAGAGTGAGGTGAGAGGCAAGAGGTGGGAGAGTACGTGGAGGAGAGATGATATTAATAATGATATTAATAGAAGTCACAGTGCACTTAGAGGGGAGTCGATTGATGTGAGATGGTGCAGGTAGGAGAGCATTTGGGAGGTGAGTTAGAAGTTTAAAGGGAGAAGTAGGGGAGAGCAATGAGTGGAATAGAGTACATTGAGATAGGAAAGGTGAGTTAGTGTGAAGGAGAGGAGTAATGACCTGAGGGGGGGGTGAGGTAGAAGAGTTTGAGGAGCGGAGGAGGGAAATGTATGAGAGTGTCGGGCTGTGTGCGTGAGCAGCAGGCATGCGGGTACGAGTTCACCAGCAAGCTGCACCGCATGTACACAGACATGAGTCTGAGTGCCGACCTCAACAACAAATTCGGCAACTTCATCAAGGAGCAGGAGACACCCATCGATCTTGGCGTCGGCTTCCAGATATACGTGCTGCAGGTGGCTGCCTTTTCATATGTATTTTTATTTATTCGTTACTTGCATTATTATTCGAGGTGTAACGATGCATCAGTTGTTCAGTTACTATTGATTGTAAACCTCACGGTACGTGCATAGAGTTGCATGTATAAGAGTTGATGTGTTTTAATTCCTTATGTTCTATGCAAAGGGTTCATATGACGCCTGCAACCATGAGTGCCCACTTTATTCATCACAATGTAAAAAAAGTCACCGATTCTTGAATCAAATTGCAATGCTAAAATGGGGCAATTAATTGCAAATCATTACACCTCTATTATTATGCAAGGATAAATTTCGATTTAAAGCTTTCGTGACTGCAGGGATTCATCTTCTTGGTTCTTTCGGTAAAGTCACGTAGAAGGGAAATAATAAAATAATAAAAATAAAACTATCAAATTCTCACGACGTTTCGATTGCAACACAAATTTTCTTGCTGTGGTTTTCACACCTGATGATGATTGCTTGTGTTGCAATCGAAACGTCGTGAGAATTTTATTGTTTTATTTTTATTACTTTATTATTTCCCTTCTACGTGACTTTACCAAAAGAGCCAAGACTATGCAAAGATAGTTACCTCCCCAAAGAAAGGCAATGGGTCGAGATTGAATGTTAGAGATGCCTCCCAGCGTTTGACTTAATGCTTGCAACAGCTTAACATTGCAATGCGGTGTGTGTGTGGTGTCACAGGCGGGCGCGTGGCCTTTGTCCCAGCTTCCTTCCACGCCGTTCGTCATCCCCCAGGAGCTGGAGAAGTGCGTGCGGATGGTGCGTAGACACACACCCGTCAAATTACCCACACTTAAACATCAATCTGCATGATAAATGTAAAGCATAAAAGGTACGAAGTAATACATCGCACAAAAATACCTGTCTTTTTCACAGTTTGAAATTTTCTACAACGATAGCTTCAATGGCAGGAAGCTGACATGGCTGCATTACCTTTGCACAGGTGAGTGTTCTGCATCATGACCATCAAATTTAAACTTCTTTCATGTGTTTTATTCATCACAGTTGAACTCTCCGCATTTAGTGAAGTGTATAACGCTGTTTTCTTCTCTTTTAGTACACTGCACACCATCGTAATAAAAAATGTGACACTAACATCGTCGGTGTTTATCTGACATCTTTCAAAAGCCAATTACACCACCTTTTTTGCAGGTGGTTGAGAGGCTTATTGTCACTAAACTGCCAAAGGTCAAATAAACAGATTAGGCAAAATGACAAAAATGTGCATTCTTTGGAACCATCAAACTTGCTTGACTCTAAACCCAGTTTAATCTCAGGTTGTCGTCTGGATTTAAAACCAGGAGCTCAGCGTTCGTAGCTCAGCAAGATCCCTTCAGGTTATCTTTTTTATCACCAGTCATTGTTGATTAGGCTGGGATCATTGGACGTGGATTAATCACGGATGGCTAAAACTCAGATTAGAACCCAGAACATGAGCAGTGCAAGCTCTGACCTCTGAGCCACCTGGCCACCTTCAGCAACATCCCAAGCAGTGCTTAACGCAGCAGTGATGATCCACCGCCTAACCTGGGTGAACGTGCATTTGCTGGAGGCCCCACACTCAAGTGATTGTCCACCTGCAGGTGAAATGAAGATGAACTACCTTCCCAAGCCCTACGTGGCGACGGTCACCACCTACCAGATGGGCGTGCTGCTGGCATTCAATGGTGCCGAGCAGGTGACATACCGAGAGCTTGAGTACAGCACGCAACTCAACGAGCGCGAGCTGGTCAAGACCATCCGCTCGCTCATCGACGTAAAGCTCGTCAACAGCAGCGGCAAGGAGGTGAGCACATTTGCTCGTATCTGCCAGTCCCTTACACCAGCTGTTGCTGAGACCCTCATCCATGCCTTCGTCACATCCAGACTTCACTACCGCAATTCTCACTTCTATGGTTTCCCAAAATTCTCCAAACTCCAGATGATCCAAAATGTCCCAGCCAAACTTGTGAACTGAAACAAATCCAGGTGGCTCCTCCGGAAACAGTCGAATGGATATCAAATCTCAACATCAGTTTGTTGGAATCTGCTGCAATCCCCAAACATTTCATCCGATAGAAAGAGAAGATTGTAAATGATTCTACATCACCACAATACCCTGATCCCTCCACTGGCTTTCAATTAAGTGTTCATAAATTAATTCGTTAAACACAATGGCTGGTTTCGATTTAAAGCTTTCGTGACTGCAGGGATTCATCTTCTTGGTTCTTTCGGTAAAGTCACGTAGAAGGGAAGTAATAAAATAATACAAATCAAACATAATAAAATAATTCTCATGACGTTTCGGCTACAACGCAAGCAGCCGTCTTCAGGTGAAGAATGAGACACTACCAAGCTAGGAGCTTATATATAAGCTGGGTTGGAGGTGGAAGAGCGCCTTAACAAAAAGAATGTGCATATGAAGAGGAATTTAGCATATTCATGGGAAATGCGTAGGAGGTGGGTGGGGGGGTTTCATAGTCATATTATGCCCATGCATTATGCAGGATCAACAGCACCAAGGGGGGGTGCAGGGAGTAGCATTAACAAAGGAAAGGAATGTTAATAGTATGTAGCTGCAGTTACTAAACAACAAAGTTTATACTTTAGTTTTTTATGTAGTTTATACTTTAGTTTTCTACGTGGTTGTTTAGTAACTGCAGCTACATACTATTAACATTCCTTTCCTTTGTTAATGCTACTCCCTGCACCCCCCCTTGGTGCTGTTGATCCTGCATAATGCATGGGCATAATATAACTATGAAACCCCCCCACCCACCTCATACGCATTTCCCATGAATATGCTAAATTCCTCTTCATATGCACATTCTTTTTGTTAAGGCGCTCTTCCACCTCCAACCAAGCTTATATATAAGCTCCTAGCTTGGTAGTGTCTCATTCTTCACCTGAAGACGGCTGCTTGCGTTGTAGCCGAAACGTCGTGAGAATTATTTTATTATGTTTGATTTTTATTATTTTATTACTTCCCTTCTACGTGACTTTACCGAAAGAACCAAGAAGACAATGGCTGGTGCATGTGTAATGATATCCTGTTACTTATGCCTGAGTTTGTATGCACATATGTATCAACAATAATTTTACTTTTGTGGGCGGTGGAGCGGTGGTGCAGTTACGTTGTTCATAGTACTATAAATGCAATAGCATGAGTTCAATTTACAGCCACGGCTAACATCAGTGGCGAGTAATATCTGAACCGGTCCCGGACCACCCAGTTAACTAACCCGCACTGACCAACGTGGTGGAATGCGAATGAGCAACCACCGTGACGGACAAAAGTGTGGGCGAGGCCCTCATCCAGCAGTGGATTGACAGATCTTCTAAAGGTTATGTTAAAAGTTTATGGCTGTGTTTGGATGCTCTTGTTTTGAAGACTGTAACTTTTCCAACAGGATGAGATAACACCAGAGTGCATATTCTCCCTAAACATGGAGTTCAGCAGCAAGAGGACAAAGTTTAAAATCACATCGGCCATGCAGAAAGACACTCCCCAGGTAGGGCTTTTGCATTGCCATGTACATTTAGCATTCCCCTTTTGAGTGCGAAAGTCTATTCACTCGAACACCACAGTAGGTTTGTATTTCGATGGGTGTGAGCCAGTGATCTCTTCGCATACAGTGTACATTTTGCTGAATATTTTGTTTACAACACCTTTAAGATAATAGGCATTTAACAATTCACCCCTCCAACAATTGAAATAATTCTCATTATTTGGTATTGGGATTGACATTTTTTCGTCTTGTTTTTAACATGTCATTTGTATTCTACTTTGTTATTTCTAACATCGTAAATAAGTGATTATCACATACACTATGGCGCGATGTACATATAATAGCACGAGATATTTACCCGATGAGTCTGCATTGCTTAATGCCTACTGTTTGATATCCTCTTAAATTTTAAAGCCCCGTTGTAAGAATTAAATTATGGTGATGGCTTTGACAGTGGTATTGATGTTATGTTTGCTTTTGTACGCTGGTGTGCGCACGTGTGCAAACACACACACGTGGACGCACGCATGTCCACTCCGTTGCGTGGATACCTCAACCCCCCGAAACCACACGTGACCCCCACAGCAGGAGGTTGAGCAGACCCGCAGTGCCGTGGACGAGGATCGTAAGATGTACCTGAAGGCGGCCATCGTCCGAATTATGAAGTCACGCAAAGTGCTCAAGCACAACGCCCTCATCCAGGAGGTGCGTGTTGTTGTTCATCATTATTATTATTATTTAAGTTACTGTGGTGGTGATATTATTGTTATATTCCTATCCCAGAATGCACCCGATCTCATCAGAACTCTATAGCTAAGCATGCTTGAGCCTGGATAGTGTTGGGTAAGCGACTACCTTGAATTAGAGGTTGTCATAGTGCTGCATGGGCTATGGAGTGGGTAGAATAGGGTAGTGCAGCAAAATCCATTAATGTACTTTACTACGATGCTCCCACTTCTATGCTCGCCACCTTCAACCCAAACTCATCAGTATAAAGTGAGGTCAAAATAACCCCTGCTACCTGCAAAGCATGGGGAGTCCTTGATCCATCAGTGGATTGACAAAGGGCTGTAAAGTAAGTTGCTCATACAAGCACCGTTTGGACAAGCCTCGCATAACACCATAACATAATATTGCATTTGCCTGATATCTTAAGCAGGACCCTCCTAAAATGTCTGAGACTCGCCTGGCAAAACGAAGTAACGGTGAACGGAGTCTTTTAAATGTTATTGTGCAATCGTGTGTCTTCTATCTCCCTGCCTGTCTCCAGGTGATAAGTCAATCGAGAGCACGGTTCATACCCAGCGTGAGCATGATCAAGAAATGCATCGAAGACCTCATCGACAAGCAGTACATTGAACGTAACCAGAATTCCACGGACGAGTACAACTACGTTGCCTAAGCGACAGGCTGGCCAGCTGGCAGAGGACGGACGGACGGACAGGCAAGCAAGGAAGCGAGCGAGCAACACGCCATATACGAACGCACGCAACAGGCTGGGGAAGTTGTGGGGCTCGGACCCCCCCCCCCCCCCACTCTGCTCCTACATCCCATCCTCCCAGCTTGTTTTAAACGCAAGCAGATAACGCGCAAGCAATCACGCAGTTCACATCCTCCCAAGCCTAAATTGAAAGTTAAGTGGGTAAAATGTGCGCATCGAAAAGTATGCGAATGGATCGCTTTGGAGTAATACGCTCGCAAATATGGGGTGTTTTGTCCAAAAAGAAGCGTTGGTTTTCTTAATTCACTTTCTACGTTTGCACTGGTTCTATTGAGAATTTGTGTTTATCTTACAGAGTGTTGTGTGTCCCGGTGTGTTGGGCCTGAGGTTTCGGGAGGTTCACCGTATTTGCTTTAATTCTGCCTGCTTGACCCACCGACTGGGGATTCTTGATACAGGTGAAAGTTTAAACTTTGCTGTGAGCGTTGAGTTGCCTGTACCACCAGTGCAGGGCATTTCTTTTCATTAAGGTCATGATTTTACAAGCGTTTTCTTTGACGTTGCCCTGCCAAAATCCCTGAAACACTGCTGACTGCTTTTCCTGCATTTCTATGAAAGCATTGAAATCACATCGATGTTTGAAGGTGTTGAAAGCACTTAAAACAAGTCCATTACTGTAATGCTATCGAAAACGTTCTAAAAGCGCACGGAATAAATACGTTATTTAAAATTTTTATTTGCTTCAATGCCTTTTGTTTGACGCTCCAGTGAATGCCACAATGTCAAATTCACATCTTGTTAGAGTAACATTTTATTTGATCACCACCATCGTTAGGTTACAACTCACTTCTGCAAGCGTTTACAAACATTGGTTTCATGCTGCAGTGACAAAACAAAGCACATGTTTAAACGAGTGTCTTGAAACTGCACTGCCATTTCTAAAGGGTCCTTATGGCTTCCATCTGAGTATAATTTAGACTTTAACATAAATGCTTTGGGTGTAAAAAACTAACTTGTTTATATTCCTGATCCAGCCTTAAACTATTCATGCAAGTGCATTCGACAAAAAGCAGCAATGTCCCACTAACCTTTTAATGGCAAGTCATGAGTCGTCTTAACACGTTAATGTGTTGAGGTTAAAATGAAAATGTCACTTGAACAGGGATGCACGGAATTTCAGTATCCACCTGGGTGTTAAATAGAGTTAGCGATCCTATCGTCCTTGCTTTGGCAGAAAATGTATTTGCACGTTTCCAGAAATTTAACTTACGAATGATCCAAGTTGGGAATTTCATTTTTTTAAAAGATCTTTGCCAGTTTAAAAGTGCCGAATTTGCGTTCACCTGTAAACGTTTGCTTCACCTGTACGCGCGTCAACGCGGCCACACTTTCACTCTCTTGTTGGTGAACGTTCAGTTTAACCGATGTGCACGTGGAAGTGTGTTTGAAGTGACAACATGTTTCCTTTCGTCGCTCAATAAACACACGTGTAGGAATTTTACTCATGTATTTTTTCCCTTCTTTCAAAATGCTCATTAAATGTCCTTTGCTGTGTCTGATCAGTGGCGTAGCATTCAGATTAAAAAATTTCAGTCGTCCGTAATTGATTGGCAACTTGTAATTTCCAATTTTTTGTAACTTCATGGTGTTTACTTTTGTACAAAACTAAAAAAAACCACGAAAAAAATCTATAAATGTTCGTCTCAGGTTTTTCACTCATCCACCTAAGCAGGCACGTGTTATGCTTTTCTGATATTACAGCAGTTACATTTTCAATTTGTTTAGGTTCTTTTGTTTTTTTTCCCTTCCTACGCACCCCTGACACATTGGGTGGCGTATGTTTATGTAAAATAAAATTGTGTACAGACTCTCGACACGAGCTCCTGTCATGAGCCTATGAATGCCTGCCCATGGTGGTGTAAACTGCATGTGGGACGTTTCTTTGATGGGTGGTTGACAGGCCTGAGTAGGTGGGTGGGTGTTTGGCCTAAAAATAATGCGATTTCAGAAATGGGTGTGTTTTGCCGGATTATTATATTTGAAATGTATAATAACTCATGATAACCGTAATGTTAATAAAAACGAAAAATAAACATTTCGTGGATACCAGCCTTGCATATATTCACTGCTTGCGTTGTGCAATGTTTCCCATTATATCCTTTTTTTGTCTTCCCCCCCCCCCATCATATCCTTTGTGTGGATTGAGCAGTGGTCTTTAACCCCCCCCCCCCTCACTCCTAAATTGATCAACTCTCACTGAGAAACATGGTGAAATATGGTCAAACAACCCCAATGACCAACACTGCATTGGAGACCTTCAATCAGCGAATTGTGGAATTGGTGAAGTGTCCACGGGTGTATACACATACATTATATTTTGTGCTTGTGTCGTAAGACTTAGCACGTTTCATGTTGAGGTAACATTGGGACTAACCTGTTTGTGATCAGAATGTTGGGACTGCATGGGCAAAAAGATCGTGTTTCAGCAGAGCACATGTCTGGGCGACAGGTGGACAAATTCGAAGCGTTCAACAAAGACGGGCAGTGGCAGCTCCAAATGGTGTCGGCACACACCCTCCGCGTGTGGCACCTCCTGCTAATCTGACACTTGCTGCGCTCAATCAAACACACTCGGGATCGTTACTCGGGAAGGAGCAGGAAGCTATAAAATGCCCCCCGTTGCTTCAAATACAAAAGTGGAAATGAATGTTGAGAACGTGTGCGGTGTGGAGCTGATGTATAGAGAGAATGTGGATTGTATTATGGGTATCTCCGTTCTGCTCGTTACCCAGTATGTATCGTCATCTTGTAGTCTATCTGAACCGATGCCGAACCTCACCCTAACCATTGAAGCAAGACGGTCACTGCATTGCACGCTTTCAGATGCGCTCCTGCAGCCATCTGGAACGCTGTTCCGATATTACGAAGCCACTGGAGCTATGCACATTTAAATCATCTAGATTGAAAACTCATTTGTTTAGAACTGCTTTTTGTGTTTAGTTTGCTGTCTTTCCCCCGCACCTCCGATTAGCACGGTTGGCTACGTACGGTGCGAAACAAGTACAACATACACCCCCTCGATGATGAAGCAATGCCACTGTTATTTTGGGCTTTTCTATAACATTGGTAACATTGACCTCCAAGTAAAATTTACAATAGTGTACTGACTAATTTTATTATTTGAACGTGCCAAAGCTGATATTACTGATAAAAGTGTACATAAAATAATGTTTAAGCTCTTGGGCCCTTCTTTAGAGAACCACTGATAAGATTATCTTGTTCTTTCGTGGAAATGACGTGACCTTCATGACCAAGTAAAAAAATATTCATTGGGGGTGAGCGGGTGTCACTGGTTAACGCAGCGTGGTGTGAGCCTGAAAATCTGCGTTTGATTCCATAACCAACGTGAGCGGCAACTGATTTCTCAACCGATCCTGAAATCCCCTCTTCTCGTCACCATCCACACTGATGGGAATGGTGAAGTATGGTCAAACAACTCCCGTCACTGACGTGGCATTGGGGAGGCCTTCATCTGGCAGTGGATTGACAAATGAATGTATGCCGGAGCTCATGAAACGCGAGCGTTATGCAAGGGAGACCTAGGGTTTAAAAAGTAGAATAATTTAACGTGTACTTCACCGTGCTACTCTGCACACGTGTTATGTTAATGTTCCATGTGTTTTGTCAGTGCCTATGTTTTTAATCATATCGAAAAGCAGGCATTAATGCACTTATTGAAATGTTGCCACTTAGACTTTCCCGCTCAGAGGACATGTGCAAGCGAGAGGCAGCACATGGACGATGGCAGTGGTCGAAATCAAAGAGTCGCAGCCCAAGTTCAGAGCCGCCTGAGAATCAGTCTACCACGTGGACATTGAGGGAGGCTATTCAGCTCATGTGCAGTGGCTGGATGGATCGCTGCATCGTGTGGCCATGAGAGCTTGAGACATCCAGCAGTGGGTAAATCAAGGCCGATTATCGTGTATATATAAAGCAGTGTGACATGACATGATGCAAGTGTGTAACTAGCTTTTACCAACTAGGCAGTACGCCACAACCGATGCACATATGTTTCTGGGGTTGTTTTAAATGCTGTATATTGTACGAAGTTTGCCGCATTCACTGCAAATGTTATGTGTATGTATCTCAAGCGTGTCTTTATAAAATCGATTATAAAGAGCGTGTTTTCGTGCCTAAAAGGGAACCGGAATTTGCATCAGAAAGCCAGTGGGAGGACAAAGCTGCAGGCTAAATGATGCAACGTTTAAAACCGCGTGAGCTCAGCTCAACTGGCAGTGCGTGCAATTTACCACTGGATATCTTATCTCTCTTAAGTGTCCACCCTCAGACAAGCTTCCTTTCATTATCAATTGTCTCCTAATCCACGAGCCTTGTCAGGACACCACGTTGCCGAAGGCTGCGTTTAGACGGTGTACTCTACGGTGGTGGATTATTCTAAATGTCGTTCCCGCTCTCTGCCTCACCGCTTTGCAATCGGCGATGTCCCAAAATAAGATCGCGTCCAGCATTGATAGGGGAAGCAGCTTGTTTCACGTGGACTAAGCAGTGCACTGTGTTTTCGCATTTTATTGTACGACTGAGGAATAAGTGCGTAACATATGAAAACTTGATTTTCAAGCCTTGTCAGCATATACACGTCTATTGTTAAGGTTCGGCATGTCGTGAATAACCTCTCCCTCGCGATGTGATGAACAAACTCGCCCATTGTTTCACACGCCGCGATGGGAGATCAAATGGAAAACTTCTAGGACCGTAAATTATTTTTGTAAATTTTACCAAGGCCCACTGAGCTATATCGTCCATTCTCAGAAGCCATCTGGCCACACATGACAGCTCAACGAAGTGGCTTATGATGTGCACATTTATAGCAGCCAAATACTCTAAATGCACGTTGATTCTAAATGTGGAGGGAAAAGCCGGAGGACCCGGAGAAAAATTCACGTGACCACGGGGAGAGAGAGAGAGAGAGACACCGCAAACTCCAAATATACAGCAGCAGGCGCCAGGGTCGGGATTGAACCTTTGACCTCCTGCATACCAAGCGAGGTAGTTAACATCTCATAGCCACTATGATGATGATGATGAGAGATACATGCAGACTCCAAATATACAGCAGGCCTCAGGGTCGGGATTGAACCCATGACCCCTGCATACCAGGCGAGGTAGTTAACATCTCATAGCCACCGTGATGATGATGATGAGAGATACATGCAGACTCCAAATATCCAGCAGGCCTCAGGGTCGGGATTGAACCCATGACCTCCTGCATACCAGGCGAGATAGTTAACATCTCATAGCCACCGTGATGATGATGATGAGAGATACATGCAGACTCCAAATATCCAGCAGGCCTCAGGGTCGGGATTGAACCCATGACCTCCTGCATACCAGGCGAGGTAGTTAACATCTCATAGCCACCGTGATGATGATGATGAGAGATACATGCAGACTCCAAATATCCAGCAGGCCTCAGAGTCGGGATTGAACCCATGACCTCCTGCATACCAGGCGAGATAGTTAACATCTCATAGCCACCGTGATGATGATGATGATGAGAGATACATGCAGACTCCAATAATATACAGCAGGCCTCAGGGTCGGGATTGAACCCATGACCTCCTGCATACCAGGCGAGATAGTTAACATCTCCTAGCCACCGTGATGATGATGATGAGAGATACATGCAGACTCCAAATATCCAGCAGGCCTCAGGGTAGGGATTGAACCCATGACCTGCATACCAAGCGAGGTAGTTAACATCTCAAAGCCACCGTGTTGAGGATGATGAGAGATACATGCAGACTCCAAATATCCAGCAGGCCTCAGGGTCGGGATTGAACCCATGACCTCCTGCATACCAGGCGAGATAGTTAACATCTCAAAGCCACCGTGATGATGATGATGATGATGAGAGATACATGCAGACTCCAAATATCCAGCAGGCCTCAGGGTCGGGATTGAACCCATGACCTCCTGCATACCAGGCGAGGTAGTTAACATCTCATAGCCACCGTGATGATGATGATGAGAGGTACATGCAGACTTTAAATATCCAGCAGGCCTCAGGGTAGGGATTGAACCCATGACCTCCTGCATACCAGGCGAGGTAGTTAACATCTCATAGCCACCGTGATGATGATGATGAGAGAAAAACCCGTGAGCGTGCCTGGAACCACGCTCAGAGCCGGCTCAAGTGAAGCACGCTGGCTTTGAGCCGGCTCACTTGAGCCAGGGTGAAGCCTGTGCCAGTTCGCCAGCCATTACACCACGGCGGTTCTGTATAGGTATATAACCATTCTGGCGAATTGCCCGATGATGCTGGATGCAATTACCAGCGAAACGTCGTACTCAAATTGTAAATGTTGTGATTTCACGCTTCAACACACCGGTGGGCTAAAGCAGTGAACTAATTGTCTTTTGTCAACGTGACACTTTTTTACTGATTGGCCGTGTCGGGTGGTGGAGGGTTACGACACATTTATAAATAACGCGATCTGAACCCAAAAACGTTGATTATGAATATAATAATTCATAGTAGAACTACAGCGGTTAAGAGAATGCGTCCCGATTGTATACCATTTGCGCGCACAAAAGTGTAAGGATATTGGTAGCAGGGGATGAGAGAAAAGCATGTGGCTAGATGCAGTGGTAAACAATCGACAAGAAC
The DNA here is from genome assembly GCF_015708825.2 of Lethenteron reissneri. Classification (NCBI taxonomy): domain Eukaryota; kingdom Metazoa; phylum Chordata; class Hyperoartia; order Petromyzontiformes; family Petromyzontidae; genus Lethenteron; species Lethenteron reissneri. The sequence goes on from NC_083809.1 coordinate 3,305,688, forward strand.
AGGGAATGAGATTGAACGTTGCAGTGATATTGGCGTCTTCTTGTTCTCGTTGAGTATGGCAACTCAATGGCACGCCGACGTCTCATCGCCAACTAACACGCCGAGGCGAAGCTGAACAAAGACGACACACATCGAGAAACCTCCCAATGGGACGGTCTCAAAAGTTCTACCTCATTAAATAGGGCCCTACATTAACAGCAGCAGCAACAACAACAACAAACATCCCTCGGTTAATATTCTCTGCGAAATATCAACCAATTGGCAATTTGAATGACTCTTGGGGGTGTGTGGCAGAGGTTGGGGGGGGGGGGCGACGATTTCCCTGAGAGGAAGACGCAAACATTGTTGAAATGTGTCTGCTCCTTTCGAAGCTGGCGAGCTGATGAAAGAGACAGATGATGACGGTGGTGGTGGTGGAGGGGGACGCGAAGAGAAGAGTTATGTGCGTATACAGGGATTTGGAAATTATATAACTAAGTGGGGGGAGGTCTTGGGGGCGTTGGGGCGGTTAAGCCTGCTCTCTCATAAGCTTCTAATCTGATTGCAAATTTTATCCCAGAGCCGATGATGCCTCAACCTCAAGCCCCAACACATTGCGTGCGGAATTAAGGAAATCCATCCCCATTGACCTGTGCATGTCTCTGCGTGACAGCGCAGATACGTCTAACTTGGGATCATTGGCAACACGTGAAGGAACGCAAATGAACAAACGTGTTAGGGGTCAATTAATTGGGGGGGGGGGTCACGGGACATCTGGGCCACCCTGTACAGTACTGTGATTCCACATCATTGACTGCTTATGTACGAGTGGGTGATTTTGACGGTGGGTTATGTGTGTGTGTTTTTGCGGATACACCCCAGAGTACTGCTTCAGCACAAAAATCTGAGTTATCAAATAGACCTAGGGGACTTTTTGCTGCTTGATCCTCTCCACTTGTAAATTCACATAAAAACAAAATAACCCACAATTTCCTCATAGTAGTGTAGTGTATAGTAGTGCAGTGTAATAGTAGTTGTATCGTCTAGTGTATAGTCGTGTAGTGTAATGACGTGAGGCTGTAACAGTTCGAGATCTTTCGTGTCCGAAGCAAATTTTGATTGACGCTGCACCGTGGGGTTCTGCCACGAGCTGCAGTGCACGGCTGGAGTAGTGATGCGAGGTTTGGTGGGTGGAAAATCGGCGGTGAAGCCGCGATGACATAGGCAGGCGATTTTATTTAATGTCCTGCTGCCATTGTGTTTCGTGTGTGTCGGCTCACTCAACGGCGAGATGAAGAACGCGTCTCACAACCAAAGTTAGCAGCGATTACGCAACATCTCCCTTCGCACCGTGTCCAGCATTGGCAGGTCAAGATGCAAAACAGCCGGAGGAATATCCAGCAAGTCGGAAGCCTACATATTAAGTTAACACACGGCGCACGTAAAGCACTTGATATGCAGTGGGTCCCACTTGATGCCACGTTCGTCCCATCTCAAACAGGCTTGAACGGCAATAGGTTTGACTTGAAAAGCTGATAAATCAACAATTGGTTTACCCTAAAGCTTGTGCTTAGCGATGTGTTGTCCTCATTGTACATTTGGCCTCTTAAGAGGAATAAATGATTCCACGGCCGGCTGACCTCCTCGGCGTGCTGTTCTCTTCCTATTGCGGTGAAATCAGACCCGTTACACTGTGCTCCCTTTCATTCAATTGTCTCTATTCTGGCCTTAGGTGCACCCTGGGCCGAGCGTGTAAACCTCCAGGCTTAATTTGTCACTCGATATTATTCGGCGACTCTGCTCGGGGCTGGCTTGCAGTCGAGATCATTGACGTAAGGCACTACCATCAGACCAGTGCTTCTCAGCCTTTTTTTCATTCGACGGCATACTTCTGAGTTTGATCTCAACACTATTTTCCCAAACTGTGCATACGCGACCAGTTGAGAGGGCTGTCTGCTGCCATACTACGTCCCGATCAATGCAGAGGGCAGAGGGTGGGAGGAGGAAGGTGGGTTCTGGATCGGCCACTGAACGGCACGGAGATCTTGTCTGTCCTTTGCTTTCCAACAATGATATTATTTACTCCAATCCCCGAAAATACCACAGCACACGTGGGAATTCACCGCGGTGGCGTACCGGTTGCGACGCACTGCACTACAGTACAGGGTACGCTTTTACATAATACCATATTATTGTACCCTATATCCCTATGATCATATGCACAGGTTTATATAAAGCGACATACGTGGACTCACTGGTGTTGTCAGTGTTCCAGATTGTTCCGGCTGAAATGAAACACCGACTTGGATTCTCCTACCTCGAGCGTGTGCATACTTGGCCAAGCTCAGCCACAGAATAATTGTCTTGAATAGGGCCCCATCATTTAGATGGAGTGCCCTTGCCCAGCACGTGTGGGGTTTAACAAGCCTGACTGCTGATGAGACCCAGAAGGTCAACATTTGGGCAGGGTTTGCTTACTTGTGCAGTGTCGTAATGCACGCGCAGCTGATGAGAGGCACGTGTGGCAATTGAGTGACGCACGTGGTGCTGAGGAGCGGCACGTGTGTGTGAGCTGCGGGTTGCTTGTCGGGCAGGTCCTGGAAGGTGGGCGGACGTCTCGCTGGGGGAATAAAAGCCGGCGTGCAGGAACGCACGGGGTTCCTCTTTTGTCCTGAGTAGGTGTAGGCGGTGTAGGAGAGCGTAGGGGTCGTTAGTAGGGATTAAGGGGCCGTCCATAAATGACGTCACGCGATTTTGGACGATTTTTGCACCCCCCCCCCCCTCGTCACACGGCGTCACAAAATGTCAGACCCCCCCTCAAATATGAAGTCACAAAGCTCTGGCCCCCCCTCCCAAAAAAAACATGCTTCAAATCGCTTTAAACTATTGTCATTGTAGTGCGTATTTAATGTGCCGCTGCACTGATGTTGTAGGATAAAACATCAAAAAGTCTATTTAATTAAGTAGAACGCGTTGTCTATATTTATTTAAAGTTGCGCATTTTGATGCGACGTCACATTTCTCAACCCCCCCCCCTCCTCGTCACACATCGTCACAAATGTCTGACCCCCCCCCCCAGGTGCGTGACGTCATTTATGGACGGCCCCTAAGGTGTACCACGTGTGGTGTTATGCGTTAAGTGCAGTGTGCGCTCACAACTGGTGTGTCTGGAGATTAATAAAGAATGAGCGGGTGTTACCTTGCCTCCGAGTGAGTTCCACACGACACTTGTGTGTATGTTGAACTTGTTTCGCTTCATACGTAGCCAACCGTGCTGAATGTTGCCGGCTACTATTGGTAGAATCTTCTTGGTTCTTTCGCTAAAGTCACGTAGAAGGGAAATAATAAAATAATAAAAATAAAACATAATAAAATTATTCTCACGACGTTTCGGCCACAACGCAAGAGGACGGCTGCTTGCGTTGTGGCCGAAACGTCGTGAGAATTATTTTATTATGTTTTATTTTTATTATTTTATTACTTCCCTTCTACGTGACTTTACCGAAAGAACCAAGAAGATTAATCCCTGCAGTCACGAAAGCTCTAAATCGAAATTTATTGGTAAAATATAAAGGCGTGTTTATATGTAGAGACAGAACGATGTTATCCTCGTCTGCTTTCATTCTACTGCTCCTAGCATGTGCGTGCATGGCGAGACCACACGGCCTCATCATCTCAAGGCGTTTAGTCCTATCAGGCCTCCACCCAGTCTGCTAAGAGGGCAATCTTCCTCCTCTTCCACTTCCTACCCCTCCAGATGTGTCACAGTCTACACCTGTCGTCATAAACAGTGTGGCCTCTCCCAGGTGTTCTTCTCGCTGGCTACACAATGATCTGGTTTCGTGCAAAAATGGTTTAGTACAACACTTACACAGCCCCGTGTTCCAGTGTCCCTGTATCCCTGTCCCATTCATCATGTGTCTCCGTGCCTCCGTGTCTCCGTGTCCCCATGACTTTGTTCGTCTGTGTTTCTATGTCCTTGGAACATTTTATTTCTTATTTTCCTTCAATTAAATTCCAATTGTGCTACGCCAGTTACGTCGTGAGATGAATACATTTCTATTCGGGACACCTCCCAGATGGCAAACCATCATCACCTTGTGTCAGAGAAGTGCTCCAGAAGATCATATCGTAGAACTACCTGAAGTCACTGCAACAGCCTTCTATTATCCACACTCGGAGCATACACATATTCCTGCAAAGGGCATTAGCTGCATGTTAATCAAACCCAAACGTTTAAGCTCAGAGCTGAAATCTTGCCAAACTAACAAACAAAGCACCCAATTAAACACGATGTGTTTTGTGTGTGTGCAGTCATTAGTGACAGGGCTGAGACCATCATATAGAACATAGTTTAATCACAGCAGATGCTTGCCCAGATTCAAACCCAGGCTCTCAGCGGCGTTGGCTCAGTGCTCTGACCGTGGCATCAGATTGTGAATCACCCGGCCACCAAATACACACACATCGCAGTGGCTCTTACAGGAAACCAAACATTTTGATAATTTAGGCTCAGCAGCCTGGGAGTCAGATGACTGATTTCAAAGGAAGGAGGGGAACACGCGGTCTCATTCTCGAATGGTATCTTCTGTACTGCATCTAAAATCTCCTTTGTGGGTGATGGGAGTTACCCACTGTGGCAAGCGTTTTTTTTTCTCCAGAAAAAGTTTTTATTGAGTTTGCCTCACTTCTGTGCACGCCCTTGCCACTATCGTTACTTAAAGATACAACAGTAAAGAGTCATACTCTTTGGGTCTTTCGGTAAAGTCACGTAGATAGAACAATAATAGATCACGGCGTTTCGATCGCAACACAGGCAATCGTCTTCAGGTGAGAGATGATTGCCTGTGTAGCGATCGAAACGTCGATTTTTTTCTATCTACGTGACTTTACCGAAAGACCCAGAGTATGAATTCCTGCAGTCACGAAAGCTTTAAATCAAGAGTAAAGAGTTCGTTTATGCATCAATAAGTGTACATTCTGCCGCATAAATGTTTCCGTAAGTTTATTAAATAATACTTTTGAGTACGGTACAGGCATAATCAAATGTAATTTACTCAATTTGGTAAATGTTCAACTCTTGAGCGATTAATTCAGTATCAATTTGACCATCACACGACGATTCTTACTTTCGTACGCAGAGCGAGTGGGAAAGTGCTGCCTGCTACTGTGTCGAGCATTGGTCGCTTGAAGGGATCTCAGAGGTAGCTCTTTGGCATCTATTTCCGTGGGCCATTCTTTAACACAAAGGGTCGCATTGCTCACCGAGAGACCCGCATGGATACGTTATCTCCTACAATGCAATCGGGGCAACTCTGGTAGGGAGGGGGGGAATGACAAAAAAACATTTTAGAGAAAAAAGTGCTGTTCATATAATTTACGGGTGTAGAGCGGTGGTATAGACAGCGTTTGGCGCACTGGACCATGAACCCGGGGCCCGAGAGTTCGATTCGCAGCCACGGCTAAAATCGATCACCAAATCAGTGGCCAGTGTGGTAATCAAGAATATTTTTCAAACAACCCGATCGATGATTGATAGTACACGGGGGGGGGGGGGGAGAGGGGTCTATATCCAGCAGTGGATTGACAAAGGGACGTAATCTGTTATTATTAAAGATCCGGTGAAACCGTGTTGGTGAATGGGTGCCTGACACCTGGGCCGTCCTATTGTCCCTGGGCCTCAACACAAAAGAGGGCCCAACCGTGGCCCTGTGGATGGTGGATTAAGGGATTAAGGGGCGCCCCACTGTGACAATCTGCCCCGGGCCTCCACACACTCCGGGATATCCCTGCCCGACACTCATGGATAACGCAAATCCACAGAGCCGTGGTTGAACCTAGGTGCCGCGCACTGCGGAGTTGGGGAAGCAGGGTCGCCCCCCTTCATGCTACCCTGGCTGGCCGGGTGGACCACACCACCAATCCGATTGGCCGGAGATGATGTCAACGCTCAGAGTAAATGGCCAATCACGTTGGATCAGTCTCTCTTCTCGCCCTCACGCTTTGTTTCCCACAAGGTCCCGCCCTCCGAGAGAACTTGTAAACTCAGCTTGTGGGGTTTTTTATTTTATATGTCTCTAAAGGAACACTGAACAGAGCGCCCCCCTCCCACCCAACACTTCAAACAATTTTGAGATTTGTGGCAGGGGAGAATGGAAGAAAGAGATGCGTTGTTGGTCGTTTTTTTTTCCCTCCCTCTCATCTGAACCCGTGGACCAGTGTCTTGTCAAACAAACGCAACGACTTGTGTAAGTGCCTCGCCTTTAAAGTGTCCGTGCAGGTATTGTGTGAAAATGCCATAAATATTTAGCACACCGCGTGTTTTCAGAGCAAATTGTCGTCTTTGTTTTGTCTCCGATCTAAATAACGCCAATTAAGCCAAAGGGAGGAACGCACCATCGAGTCTGACCACCGTGGAGAGATGGAGCGACGGGATCAACTTTGTAGGCAGGCGTGAGATGGATCGTGAGCGATTGCGATGACATGGGAAGGTCTTCGTATATATTGGCTAATTATGGCCATGAATTAAGCCACACTTTGTTCAGCTGTCTACAGTACGAGCTTATTTATTTTCAGTCCGTTTAAATTTCAATAGAGACGGCCAATTTACGTGTACATTGTCTATTAGGGCCTCACTACATGGTGATTTTTAAATCATATATCATCACGTGCAGCTGGGTGAAGGTCGGGAGCGCAAATGCGGGAGCACAGAAGTACAATACAACAACGGCTTTTGCGGCCCTCCCATCTGCCACCCACGACATAGCCCCGACAGCCTATAACAGCTGCTTAGCTTCGGAGATGTGTGACGAGATCGACCTATTCTGTGTGATCTGGTCATACGCCACGTGCAGCGTGTTCACTTAAAACCTTGCCATCCCTCTTCTGCAGTTGTAGCGTCGCTCGCACACGTCGACTGTAAGATAACGCTTTTATGAAAATGTTCGGGCAATGTCGAGGCTTTCACTCGGATAGAGCTGTGGGAAATGGTGGCGTTCCGCAACCCTGAACTTTATTCCTAATTGCACCGTTGGGGTGGGGGGTGCTTGGGAAATCATCTGCACGTGAGGGATTTACAGCTGCGGTGAAAAGATCAAAGTCCGCAATAGCTGGTTAATGGAAAGGCCCTTTAAATGAGTCGCAAAGATCCGAATCTTGAACAAAACTCAAGGATAAGGAACATGGGTGGTGCCACTCGGCATCAGCAAACAAAGCAACAGTTTAGTGCCCCAGACAGCTCGAGAGGCCCTGCGGTTATTTATTTATTTGTATAAATATCTGGGCGAAGCAAAAATCTAAGATCGTCAGTATCTAGTTTTTCTCATCTAACTCCATGTTTATACCTTGTATCATTTAATCACATCTGTGCCATTTGTATTTCAATTCTCAACTCACGACCGTCTGGATCTCTTGTCGACATTTCTCTCGTCCCACGACATCTCGGTCTCTTTGTCTCTCTATCTTTTCTGTCATCTCACGACGAGGTTAGAAATCTGAAGGGGAAGGACCCTCCCCACTCCCCGAAATTGTACAGTATCTGCTTAGGGTCCCCTAAGGATCCGCACCACCACTGGATGAATATATATTCGTTAATTTTTTCAGGAGAGTCATGCGTCAGATTTGTTTGGACAGTTCCATAATTTCAGTTTGATGCCTTGTTGAACTTAATGACGAAAGCTACAACATCAATGGAAATGTCCAAATATTCCTTTGCCTATTAAGAAGAAAAACCCCATCACAAAAAAAACAAAGTCACAACAAGCCACAATCGACAGAGAGCAAAGCGCGCAGCATGAGACGAACACACCTGTGTGATTGTCTGGGTTACGAGAGGCCAGCCGTTGCTAGAGGGCAGCAAAGAGTGAGGGTTTGCGACACACACAGAGAGAGGGGAGGGAGGGAACGAGAGAAGAGGGGTTCAAGCCAGGAAGGCATTGATGTAAAGAAGGGGAGGGAGGAGGAGGGGGATGGTGGAACAGAGTGGGGTGGGGGGTTTACTGTGCTACGTATCATCCCGCATGCCCTGCCTCTCGTGCCAGACACTACGCACAAATGCTCCACCTCCTCTCTTCTCTCCCTCCCTCTATTCATCTTACACCCCCCTCCCGCCATACATCCCTCCCTCCTCCCTCCTTCCAACCCTCCCATCACCCAAGCCCCTCTCTTCCCCACTCAAGCCCCCTGTGTGGCTGAGCAAGTTGGAGTGCGCGCCTGCCTCGCTGGCGTCCGAGATGTAACAAAACCGGAGCGAATTCGTAACGCGACGCACACGCGCTCAGCGAAGCAGCAGCCGCATCCTCCGCACGCGACGCGGACTCACGCACGGATCTATAAATAAGGCGGCACGGCGAAACGACCAACGCAACAAAGAGTGCCAACAGAAAACAAAGGGGGGGGAGGTGGGAGGAACAAGAAGCCACGAGTTTGTACGGAAACAACAGAAACACCCCGCGGACAACAAAACGTGGACGGACGGCGTGCGTGGAAGAGAGGAGAGGAAGAGAGAGAGAGAGAGCCGGGACTAAGATATCAACTTGAAGATTCGCACAGATCCCGGTGGCATAAACACCAGGTTTACACCACACGCACAGCTCGAATTTGCTGTTTGTTGAGCCACAGGGCTGATCGAGGGGAACGAGGCGGATTTGGTGGTGGTGGTGGGGGGTTTCGCCGAAGCGAAACGTGCCATGGAAGAAGCGAAAGCTGCTGAAACCGCAGCAGCAGCGGCGACAACGTGACGTGGTGCGCATGTGTGCAGCTTGCATGCCGTCGGGCACCTAAAGCGGGGGTGGCCGGGTGGTTGGTTGGTCCGTTTGGAGGATCGTCGGAGGCTCACTTGTTGGAGCGTTGGTTGGGACCGACTGGGTTGTCGAGTCAAACGACGCTGTTCAGGAAGATCGCTCGCCGGAGTTGGGGTTGGAGTGCGGGGGGTGGTGCAGGAGGATCACTTGTTGGCGCGTTGGTTGGGACCGACTGGGTTGTCGAGTCAAACGACGCTGTTCAGGAAGATCGCTCGCCGGAGTTGGGGTTGGAGTGCGGGGGGTGGTGCAGGAGGATCACTTGTTGGAAGCGCCGCGGCTCGGAACGTTGCTTTGAGGCTCGCTTGTTAGATAGTTTTGTCGTGCTGGGAACGCGTTTTGTTGGACGCCGAGTTTGTTGGAGCCACGTTCGACAAATGACAAATTCGCGAGGTTCGTTTGAACTAAGTTGGCAATTCGGTTGTGTTGGCAAGCCAGTCGATAGATGATCAATTTGAAGGTCTGCTTGGCACGTTCGCTTTGAGCCTGAATGTTTGATCGTTCGCCGACGCTCACTTATTGGAACCGAGTTGGTCGTAAGCTCGGCTTGTAACGTGATGTTGCTCATTTGTTGGAACCTTTGACCCGACGCTGACTTATTGTTACAAAGTTATAAGGCTCGGCTTGGAACGCTACGATGCAACGTTATTGGAGAGTTCGCTGATTGGAACTGCTCAAAGAGGAGGAAGCAAACCCAATATTCAGACAACGGATCATCATTGAGTTCTGAGTGTCTCGGAAGGCACGGGGAGATGAAAGTGATCGTGTACTTCAAGGGTACCAGTGTGCTGGTGCCATGTGGGGATGGCCACATCCTGGTCAAAGATCTCATCCGACAGGCCGTGACCAGGTACAAGAAGGCTTTCAACAAGGTGAGTCTCTTCAATTGAATGTTTTTTTTTGCTTGTTGTTACATCAGACCACGAGGTAAATGCTGTAAAGACAATTGTAATCGTGTAATTCGTAATGGATGTGTCATCTCAACGTCAATTGTACTTTCAACTAACGATGCTGATGTAATTGTGTTGGACCCCAGAGTCTGCTTTACATAATCAGGGATTTTTTTACGCTCGCCGGTTTAGGTTGAAAACGTTGGTGCGACTTGTAAATATATGCGGTGGCGAGATGTTAACTACATTGCCTGATATACAGAAGCCCATGGGTTCCAAACCCGACCCTGACGCCTGGTGTATATTTGGAGTTTGCATCGTCTCCCCGTGGTTGTGGATTTTTCTCCGAGTCCTCCAGGGTATTATATTCATGCATGTGCATGGTTTTTTTCCCCCAACTGGTTTAAAAGTTGCCTCCTTCATGCTAAAACTGGCTGAATTTGGGATGATGTTCGTCTCTGCCCGTGGCTCCTATAACTGTGGGAAATTCCACATTCCGATGACGAGTCTCGTTCGTAAGAGAAGCATTATATTGTTGTTCTAAATGATGCTGAAAACATTCTTCTTATCGACCCGAGGTGAATGATGGGCTGAAATTATAGTGGTGTCATTGATTAAGGAAGTGTTTCCGGGCCGTCGCCTATTCAAGGTGGCCAAAGTTGCCCTGCGTGTCTCAACGTGGTTGTTACATTGTGTCATTGTGTATGGTCATGGAATTACTCTGGTGCTGTGTACAACTATCTATCACGTAACTGGCACACATTTCCATTATGTGGTGTGGTTTTTTTTTTCGAACTTGTTGTGCAAGTGTAAAGATTACCTTCCCCTTGAATAACGAACCAACATGCAGAATTTTAAACTTTTTTTATTTGAATGTATGTTTCGCACCGCACATAGCCAACTGTGCTAATCGGGGTAATGTTAGGTGACCGAACAGTGTATACGATAGACTGCCTATGACCAGATCGCCCGGAATGCTGAGTAGAGCCTGGATGGGTGCTGAGTCACGTGGTGGGCAACAGTGTCCAAATACAGTAAAAGTCATCGTTGTCCTGCACTCGAATGTTACCGGGCTTCACCAAGCCCGCACTGACCAGCGTGGTCTAACAGACCCCCGTGACCGACACGGCGTGGGGAGGTCCCCTCTCTCAGCAGTGGATTGACAAAAGGGTGGTTAACGCACATGGACACACGACATACTGCTCGGTTATACTGTGCCCCTTAAATAGGACTTGTCATAAAATACTGGCAATGCAAATATGCACAGTGAGTGTTGTGTGTGTACATTTGCAACTGTAAGAACAAATATTAAAGTCTGACAAAAGGGAAGTGCCCGTACTTCGAATACGCCAAACGTTAATTGCATTGTCATTCAAATCATAACAATAAGTTTGCATTCATAATATAGCAATGTATGCATCATCATCATCATCAGCCAGGTCTCTCCAATGCGTTGTCAGCCTGAGATTGTAAAATAATCCACCCAGCACCTCCACACAAGCCGATCTAATTGCTCCTTCTCCACTGTGGAAAATAATATTTGCATTTATGGCATTTTCTTAAATGCCTCGGCAACTCAAAGTGCCTTTCATCTCATCTCAAACATTTGAAGGTCACCCCCAGTAGCTGCTGTCCCTTTGCGGTGGCACAACGTGATAGATCAGCGCCGGCCTGCAATGAGCTATTATTCTGTCGGCAGAAGGGGGGCAAAGGTTATTGCTGTTTGTAATTTAAAATTGAGGAATTTGCAGGTAATATACTGTATATTTTGTTTATTTGCGCTGGAACAAAGACGGCCACTGCATCGCGTGCTTTCAGATGCGCTTCTGCGGCCGACTGGAACGCTCTTCCTTCCGATATTAGGTAGCCACTGGAGCTTTGCATTTCAAAATCATCTATATTTAAAAAAAAACTAATTTATTTAGAACTGCTTTTGTGTTTAGTTTATTGTCCTTTTCCCCGCACGTCCGATCAGCGCGGTTGGCTACGTACGGTGCGAAAGAAGTTCAACATACTTGCATACTCGTTTCGAATGAAAGTCTATTCATCTGCAACGTCTGCTGTGAAGAACACGGAACTTGTATCTGGTTAATACACCGAACAGTTACAGCTAGGGCGGCTTGCCAGACACACACCACTCAGAATCTCCTGTCATCCCCACGGCCTTCTCACGATCACGTCTCCTGCCGAAGCCCACTTACTTTTCTCAAGTCAAAATTACGTCTTCACCATGTGCTTCGTGTGTTCTTTAATCCTCGTTCCGTCTCGGGTCTAAATCGCAGGCATGCGGCTGGCTATCTTCCCATGCTTCGTCGTGCGCTTTTAGAACTTTTATTCCATGCGCTCCACCAGTTGTCTGTTTCTGCGCCATATGTCGCAGCAGGTAATGCACATTTAAGAAAATATTTGTTCTACAAAAATCCCGCATTTATATTATTGGCTGTGCACTAAATATGATTAGTACTGAATATGCATTTACTGTCGAGTCCTATTGCATACCCATTTATCATTCTATCCTGCACAAATATTTTGTATTATAATTCATGACCTTTTACGAGGCTTTCTTTATAGACGATTAATTCTGATTAAAAAAAACCCTTGGCAATATTTATTTTCAAGTTCTCTGGCCAATGGGGTTTGGTCCCATGGCTTAAGTTCCCCCTCCAACCTCTTTAATTCTCACTCCAGACGAGGTCCCAAAGTCACAGCTTGGGGGAAATTATTTGCTGACACTGCCGCTGCCAGTGATGCATGAGTAACAGACACAAAAAATCGACACATTCGTCAATAATACTGTGGCCTTAAAATAAAAAAACTATATATTGTTGGCGATGTTTTGGGGAATGATCCTTATTAGGGTTTTTAATTTGCTTGATAGTTGCTATATATAGAATTGTCCTTATATATAATTAATCTACAGCGTAGCGGGGTGCAATTAGCATGACTGACGCTATATAAAATAATTATCACGTATGTACAGGGTGGTCTTGAGACCCCCAATTAATTGACACCGAACATTTGTTTCAGTCTCCCTGCTTATTCATTTCTGTTCTCACACCCCCCCCCCCCCTCATTGGTATACACATTTTGTATTAAGTTGTAGAGAATTAAATTTGTTTCATGGAGACCACCCTGTAGATGGACCAGAGAGGTAGAGGGGGCCCTCTTAGTTGCTACAAAAAATGGACCATTGCCCAAAACGTCTAGGGTGGTTGAGGTTGTTCCCTATTGCCATCAACCCCTTGCCATAAACCCCTCGCTCATCCTCGGCAGCATTGTCAGGCGATGCCATCACCATTTTCAATACGGTAATGCGTGTGTCAGTACTTAACTATTCTCTGCATTGATCCAACCAAGGCTTAACATCAGTGGCAACTGGAATGAGAATTTATCCTGAGTCTCCCCCACCCCCAGGTCAACTCTGGCCACCTCGTGCCTTGTGTAAACATTAGCACTGGAGGAGGCAGAAGTAACCAGGCCAGGAGCTGGCCACACCACACCACCCCACCCCCACCGTGTGCCGTGCCAGCCTGAATAGGTGCTTACTAACCAGACCTGGAGTCATTTAAAAAAACACTTGCGGCAGAATTGTTAGTTGAAATTGCAATAACAATTACGTTGTGATTGCAATTCATTATGAATTACAAAATTACAACTGGAATTGATTCCAGGTTTATTGCTATTAGGTTCAACGGGATGTCCATGTGTGTTTTAAAAGTCATAACCGTTGCTCTAGTACTCCATTATATGTTAAAGTTCCTACCCATAATTCGCCATTGCGAGGGTAATACAGTGAGTGCTGCAGTGTAAAGCAAGGCCTGTGTCCTTGTAAAACCACAAGTACAAAGTGCCTTGTGTTATCAGCAGTCAACAGACTAGAGTAGGAGACCTGATAACTGCATCATAGTCTGGTGTTACACATACACACGACGATACACGTGTATCACGCGGCACTCTTAACAATAATGATAATTTACTACGTCCACTTCTGGATGAAGGCCTCCGTATGCCGTGTCGGTTATAGGGTGTTGTTTGGCCATACTTCACCATACTGGATCAGATATCAATTGCCACTGATGTTAGCTGTGGCCTGGAATCGAAGTCTGCTCATCGGGCCCACAGCGCAGTGGCGAGACGTTGACTACCTCGCCTGGTATGGAGGAGGCCGTGGCTTCGATCCAGACCCTGACGCCTGCTGTGTATTTGGAGTCTGCGTGTCTCTCTCCCCGTGTTTCGCGTGGATTTTCTCCGGGTCCTCTGATTTTTCCCTTCACATTTAGAATCACTTCGTTGAGCTATCACTTGTCGCCAGGTAGCTCAGTGGGTCTGACCTGGTAAAATAAAAAGTTGGGCTTAGTTTTAGCGTGGTGCACAAATTACTTAATAGCAGTACTGTGATGGGAAATGCACGATTGGTTAACGTTTGTAAGCACTAGCTTGCCAATTACAGATAACATGTTTATATTTACACTGTGTACAAGCTACTACAGTGTGCATTTATAAATCTCCATATCAACCTTGCACAGTACAACAATGTACTCAAGACACTTGTGCAATATCCATTCTCTATGCCTAACACTCAGTTATGGAACTCACCAGATATCCTAAAGCAGGACCCTGTCGAAAATAGTCTTGGGAATTAAAGTGAGGCATTTCCTGGATAAGTGAAAAGCCATTATTTGTTATTCCAGTATTTATGAGAAATATTAAACTCAAGCCTTTGTTAGTTTCTGGACGTCTGTGCAAAAAAAAAGCTTTCTAGCTCATCGGATTCCTCCAGCATAAATACAGATTCTGATTCTTCCTCCTGGACGAAAGTAATGAAAGGGGCTACAGTGTAGTTTTAAGCCTAAAAATAAACAAATTTGAATTATCCAGAAGGCCCAGTCTCTTTGTAACAACGTTCAGTGAAAATCTGTTGTACTGTACACCTTGCTGTAACATTGCAGTACATGGACCGGTGTTTTAACTGTTCAGAACCATAATCGGTGTCGCGTGTTCGATTGAGACGCACACCTTCTCTGGAGGTGGCAACACGTTTATTAACACTAATAACAGCGCACCATAACACAATGGCCTAGACTGCAGGGGTGGGGAACCTTTCATCTGCCAAGGGCCATTTGGATATTTATAACACAATTCGCGGGCCATACAAAATTGTGAACTTAAAAATTAGCCTGTTATATTTGGTGAAAGATTTAATTAACTCACCCCTAATGTGATGGCTGGAACTGTTTCTCTTTGGCGAGGCGTTTGATGTTAGCTGGTATTGACGATGTTGTTACTCACAACTGCTTTTCCAGGTTTGCTCCGAGATTTATTGAATTTCGAGTCCCGCCTGCGGTTGCCTTGGCAGGGCCACACCAAATTATTTCGTGGGCCTTATACGACCCCGCGGGCTGGACGTTCCCCACCCCTGACCTGGAGGGTGGTGACCACCCGGCTAACGATCTACACATTTCTATCAGAGACTACGATCGGACCAGACGGCCACGTGCTGCCTGGCCGATGAATTTGATGACCGGAGACGAGGCCCCCCCCCAACAGGCTTCCAACTCTCCAACGATTCCTGGCCACGAACAGCCGCGGTCGCTCCCCGGACCCCGCCTTATATCCACTCCGGCGTGGCCCCGCCCTCCCCTTGGCCACGCCCCCTCCCATTGGCCACGCCCCTCCCCTTGGCCCCGCCCCCTCCCCTTGACCACGCCCCCCGAGTGCGAGGAGGGGGGCTCCGCACGTACAGCCCCCCCCCCCCTGACCCTGGTACTGATTCTCTATTGCGATATCTTTAATGACGCTACATAGGCATGAGCGGGGGACATGGCATAGGAGGAGATGATCTCTGACGCTCATGAATGACGAATACGTGCCAGTGAAGGGGGGTGGCATCTGCCCAAGAGGTTACGACTTGCGGTGGAGATGGAGTGATGAAATCAGCTCGTGGGCAGGTGCTCTGTGGTTGATTTAAATCGCAGGCGGTGACGGTTTCAAGAAGGGCCTCCATTCAGCAGTGGATTTGATTGATCGTGGCTGCTGCTGCTGATGGTTTGCACAATGCACCGCGTTTAATTAGTCGTCTTAGCGATGGTTTCCTTGGGGACATTTCCTCGGGCAAATGCATTCCTAAAAAGCCATGTAACAGCTGGCTTGAGTGGAACAAGTACGATACTTGTATTAATTGAATCAATAACACTGTACTGTAGTGTTCTAATGAAAAAAAAATCCTCCTGACGGATTTTAAAAGTTAGTTTTTTTTTAAGCGCAGGATTCGTTTGTGGGCCAGTTGTTTGTGTTTGAGAATGTTTGCCAGCCCTGAGCGTAAATGTTAACCTGTGTTTGTTTATAGCCACGTGTTCAGAAATCCAGAGAGGCTCCCAATCAATCACCGTATTCTCCGTAGTATAAGATGCTCCGGAAAGTAAGACGCACCCTGAACTTTTTCCCGGTGTCGATTAAAAGATAAACAAATCTGATCGCATTTGTGAAACCTTTTTTTTCTTCCAGTATCAAAGTATGAAAAATAAGTGCTCAACCCGAACCAAACGCTCTGATGCTTGCATTTTATTTGTATTGTTCACCTTTTGGCGTTCTCTGGTCTGACACCGGTGAGACAGGGCCACAAAGAAGGCTGTCTCCGGTCTAGGCCAATCAGTATCAAAGACAATGCCATATAATTATCACAGCGTGTTTGCATGTTTTTCCACAAGTACGTGTGGCTAATGCAGACTTGATCCCTTGCAAAAGGTATCCATTTGGTGTTCGAACATCTGAACACCTATTTTATTGCCCGAATGGGTAGAACCTAGTCACATTTTTATTAAATCTGTTCACACACACAGAGTAAAAGTTTGCACCCCAAACTTTTGCTTTAAGATTCAGGGGGAAAAAAGTGCGTAATAATCTCGAGAATGCGGTAGTGGGTAAGGATCCCGTGCACTGCTTAGACTATCGGGGCCTTTGCTGCTAGCGAGCACCTATTATGGCCAGCAAGGGAGAGAGGTTGGTGGTGAGGTTAATAGCAAGCAGCACTCCGAGGTGCCCAGCATGTCTCCCCGAGGATGATGTTCATGACCACACGCACCACGTGCTCATTGTTAGCGGTCGCATATTGTGTGATTCCCATACCCTGGTTCAGATGCAAATTTATTCTTCTGGTGAAGGGTGTCTCGGTGAGGAATTGAACCTGGGAAAAAATTTAACTGGAACTTAAAATAATTTGTCCGAGGAATAGTTTTTTACTTGGTATTATTGAACGGTCAGAAATCCAATCGCGTCATGAAGCTCTGCCTCTCGAACACAAAGCAGTGAAATTTGTCCTAAATTTACATTTACCAACCATACGAGTTTTACCATTGAACCTGTATCGCTGGGACCAGAGTGCAGTACAGCACACGAATCGTAATTACACAGCTTTCTTGTCTACAACACACAGCCAGATTCGTGTGCGCTGCACACACACACATCTTCTGGTCCAACGATTAAATATAATTGTTACCCAAGTGTTTACTCTCAATTGTTAGCTTAAGCCATCGTGATTAAAAGGGTCTAAACCATTTTCCTCTTTTACTTTGACGCCACTCGCGGTTTGGATTTCACGTGGAGTGGCACCCCGCCGTTTGATCTCGCACCACGTGTGGAAATCAGCAGACACGCTGGCACACACACGGCGTACATGCGTTAATTTTGTGTGTGTCTATGGGTCTCTGTGTCTGTCAATGCATCTCTACGTGTGTCTATGGGTCTATGTGAGTCTACGCTTCTCTGTGTGAGTCTATGGTAAGATAAATAGAATTAAGTTTTATTTGTATATTTCTAAGTGATTGGTTTACCTTTCCTGTCGTGTTTTTGTGTTGTTGTTGTAACGTTCTGACCTGCCCCGACTGGACATCTGTGAAAATAAGCTTTGCAGCTCATCAGAATCCTCCAGTATAAATACATATTCTGATACACACGCGCTTTTGCGCTGTAAGGGTGACACAATTTGCCACGTGACGCACTGATGTTCCGTTGACGGAGTACGAGAAGTAACTGCTTTTATTTGCATTCCATCTGCCACCCCCCCAGTTTTAACCCCGAGCGAATAGCAGATGCGGAGATGAAATCAGCTCGTGTGCAGCAGCTGGATGGGGATGGATTGTTGCATAGAACGACTGTGAGAGATGGTGGTGGTGGGGGGGCCTCCATCCGGCAATGGGAAAGATCATGGCTGACGACTTAGAGCTAGACGTAGATATGGATCATGGCTAAAGATGCTTTTCCAATACGGAATTGCTTCTCTTTAATGGCACAACTGCCGTTGATTGCTGTGATTTACACATGCAACTTTTATTTTAAAAACAATTCTGTGATTCTCTGAAATCTGTCAGGGGGGATCTTTGTGTTTGACCCATACTTTTATCACCGCTGGTCAGTAATTCGCTCCCCCAAGACTGGTTGAGACATCACGAGTCGCGATGGTGAACTCTGACCGCCCGAGTTCAATGCGTAGTGCAATGACCCTATTTCAGGAATACCATGCTGAATATATTTATTTTTCCACCCGAAACATAAGCCTCGCCGAGTGTTCAAAAGAGAAAGTAGTTCGATACTGCGTCTTAATCAGCGTCGTTCCGCTGACTGCATTCCCCAGTGAACATGCTCGTTCCCTTGTGAACTTGCTCATTAATTAAAGTTCAAACCCCCCGATTAAGAACACTGCAGCATAGTGTATAGTACAGGGTGATGAATGTTGCGAAAACAATGGCTTCCATATCTTACAGAGGAGAGTGTTCCCAATATATGATGTTCGTAGTTAGATCGGCGGGGAGACTCAAGGTAAAGGTGCAGCCCTTGAATGTCCGGCACACACCACTGTTGGTGGAAGAGTCCTAAAGAGCCCCTCTAGAAGGTAATTTTGGCCTACTTTTTCATGCTGGCCGGATGCCTGAGAAGAGGCTTCATGGAGAGCCTTTGAACTAAAATGTT
Organism: Lethenteron reissneri; assembly: GCF_015708825.2. Taxonomy (NCBI): domain Eukaryota; kingdom Metazoa; phylum Chordata; class Hyperoartia; order Petromyzontiformes; family Petromyzontidae; genus Lethenteron; species Lethenteron reissneri. The sequence goes on from NC_083809.1 coordinate 3,324,319, forward strand.
TTTTTTCTCCATAAATATCCCTTTTGTTTTAGTTGTGGCATCTAAAATGGATTATTCGGTTTGTAAACAAACACTGTACAGCAGGCGCATAACATTGGAAAGACGCCCCGTTGTTACACTTGGCTACTAGAAGCACCGCTGCGGTTATACATCTACTTTCGTAGTTTTAAATCCCCAGGGCCGTAGCAGGTGAGCGCGCGCCGCTGTGCCATCAACTCGATGCGTCCGCGTTGACTGCGAGCGCGCGGAGCCCTTCCTCCCCTTGCCGGCGTGTCTCCGATTTGAGCAACGGGACCAATCAAAGTGACCGCACGCTTCATTTCGGTTTGTAGTTTGTTGGGAATTTGAGACCCCCGCAGCGATCAATTTTTGTTTTTCGTGTGGGCCAAAAACTCACGGAAGGCTTGCCCGTGCTGCTGGCTATCGAGTGCTCGCCGCCTGATAAATTTTCCGCATGTTAATGGGACCCAGTCTTCCCTCTGTAATGTTTAAAATCAGTAAAATTTGGTCATTTAAGCTGTCGATGCAGCAATAAATCAAGCAGTCCCTTCGGTTTGCCCAGGAGAGCATCGTCTAGCCGCTCGACTCTTTTTGCAGGGTTGGCTACGTACGGTGCGAAAGAAGTTCAACATACAATATGGGTCATGCGTTGGGATGTTTGGCCAATTCCACGAATGAGTGTTTGGCTTCGTGTGGAAGCAAATCGGAGTATCTATAGAAAACCCCCCGTGCATGCGAGAGGGAATTGCGCTCAAAAGTTCTGCGAATATGGATTCAATCCGTTGCTGTATTGCCATCTCCTGACCACCAACACATCCAACGCTACAACGGCTCGTATTGCCAGGCAGCCTTCCATCCAAGAACTAATCAGGCCTTTCTCGGCTTCTGAGATTCGACGAGGTCAGGTGCGCATTCCGTGGGGATTTCGTCGCAGGCTGACAGCGCTGTGCTTCTTTATGGCCTTGCCTCTTCTAGTCTCAGCCGCTTCTCTCAGACCACCCGCAGTTAGCTGCAGGGACACTTCCACAAATTAGGAAACCTACCGGTCCACGTTGCTAATAAGGTCATTTTTAAAGTAATTACTTTTTTCAGAAAATACCGCTTATTTGTTGAACACAAACCGATGGGTTTATGCATACATGGGACTGAACGCACCCATCACCATCTCAGCATGAATGAGTATGTCTGGCACCTCCGTGGTATTTGATGAGATTTTTAGTTTTTCCCCTTCTTGAGAAAGGTAGACAAATTGATTCTGACTCGCAGTCTTCATTGGTGGACGCACGATGTCCAAGCAAAAAGCCGCTTCGTGGTTATACCAACAATTACCCAGCTTTTTTACGTTTCTGAAATGTACTCCCATATCGTGGGAATGCCCTTTTGTAATTTTAATACGACCTTAAACCGAGAAAATACGGTGGCATAGTTCTGGGTGAGGATGGTGAGATTGTAGGTGGTGATTATGTTTTTTTCTTCTTCACATACCTGGCTCCCTGGGGGAGGTATGGTCTTTGTCTCTGTGACTGTATTTCTCTGTCTCCCTATGTGTATCTGTGTATATCTCCTTGTCTGACTGTTAATGTGACTCTGTCTCCCTGCATTTTCCTCTGTGTCTGTCTCTGTGTTTGTCTCTCTTCGTGTCTATGTTTATGTGTTTGTCGCTCTCTCTGTTTCCTATTTTGTTTGTACTGTATTGTCTCTTTAAAAAGATGCCAGTTTTTACCCTCTGCATATTTGATCTGTTTTTATGCCCCGTGATTTTATGGAAATTTAGACATGGGGGCAATACGGATGACCGGCCAATAAAAAACAAAACACCACCACCAAAATAAAGTTATTTATCGGACATACATGGTGAAAAACCCCCCCCCCATAAATGTGGAGTTGGTAATTTAATGCGCCCCCCTCCCAAAGGCAGAGCTTTCTTAGAAGCATCGGCTTGTCCTTGTATGGTCACCCAGTAGAAGCGGCCAATTTTCATTTTTGGATAAATCACGACGGGGCAGGATGCAGCCTGTTTACCTAACCACGTTTTTTTGCGAGCCAATGCAGACGTTCCATAATGATGATGCCACATGGAGGAGTAGCGACATATTTTACCATCGGATGTTAGATTTCGATACCCAGTGAGGTGCTTTGGGAGACGCGAGATGATCTGAAGCTCACAGATGTTTCTGGGGAACGAGTAACAGTCGACAGTGGTTTCTTCAGCTGTTCCATTGTTTGAAGGTGTTCACCGCATATGCGCCGTCGAGTGTTCCCAAGTCTCTGTTTGCGTATAAGGTATCGGAAGGGTGCACGTAACCCTCTTCCCATATCTTTTCAACACAGCTTTTTCCAGCATGGGGCACGTGGCATTGCCAGCAGTCAATTGACCACGGCTCTCGGTATGGCCCTGACTGTAGCCCTGGCGAGGTCCTCCTCTAGCCACACGTGTCAGGGTTTTTAGAGTAGCCCCACTAACACATGTTGACTTATGACCTGCTTACTCCCGTTCTCAGTGAGTGAGTGGGTGGGTGAGTGGGTGGCTGGATAGCTGGGTGTTGTGGGTGGTTGAGTGGGTGGGTGGTTGAGTGGGTGGTTGAGTGGGTGGGTGGGTGGGTGAAGGGGGTGGCTGAGGGTGGTGACTGAGGGGGGTGGGTGGCTGAGGGGGGTGGGGGGGTGGGTGAGGGGGTGGGTGGGTGAGTGGGTGGGTAAGTGGGTGGGTGGTTGAGGGGGTTTGCTATCGTAGCCCCACTTCCGTATGTTAGCCCTTGAGCCGCTGTCTCCCGTTCAAAGGCAATTTAAATGTCTGCAGGTCAACCGATTGTTCTCCGTTCTCCGTGCCTGTGGCAGGGCGTTCGGCAACGTCGATGGGCTTTTTGATGTCCTCATTTCGTGCGTCGAGCCGTGTGATGTTCTTATGCGGTTCATGGCTGTCGTCAAGGGTCAGATGTGTATTGTAGTGGCAAGGCTTGCTTGACGATGCAGGTAGATTTCATTGTATGTGCTCATTCGTAGCAGAGTGATATCGTGGATTTAAATTCTAGCAATGGTCAATAATTTCTGTGGTCATCCCGAAATGTTCCTGCTTGGATAATTCATCGATATAACATGGAGAATTTTGTTTTCCACTGGTGGATCTGAATATTCTTTCAAATCTGATCTTGGTTTATGACTGAAAGTGTCCAGTATGATTATATTTAATATATCAAGATCATCATCGTTGTCATCATTTAATTGCCACCTTCACTATAGTCATGTCATCATAAATATGATGATCGTGATCAGCCATGATCATCATCATTCTCATCACATCATCACCACCTTTTTTGCACGTCCATCAACGTCATCACCATCGTCGTCGTCGCATCCTTTATCTCGGGTTCCTGTCTCAGGCAGTTTAGTGCAGGAAGGAGGAGAAACTCACAGATTCTGGCAAGTTGCAACCAGCGCAGGCACTTCTCAACATTCTTCGGTCAGGACGCGGAGAGTCAATCCCCCCCTGTTGCTCGTGGTGTCGCCACGAGAGGCACCGCGTCTGCAAGTTAAGGCGCACTCCGTTTGATGACAGTGTCGGGACAACGCGAGCGTTGCTCGGATCTGACCCCGCGACCCCTTGAGCCCAAGAGACGAGCGCTGCGACCAACCGGGTCGCTCATCAGCGCAACGGGATGGTGTTGTGTGCCCGTTTTGCCCGTTACTGTAGCGTGAATGGTGCAGTGTGTGACTGTGGCTGTGGGATTGCACAGCTGGGCCTATTGTGGCGCGGAGTTGGGGGGAGGTTGGGGGGACAGGAGGGGTGGGTGGGGAGCAGCGAGGGAATTGAGGGGTGGTCGTGTTTGGGTTGCATGAAAGGTCAAGCGTTAGCGCTGCTGCTTGTTCCTTATGTGGGCCTCAAAGCAGTCGGCAGTGTGTAGAGAGAGAGGGTTTCCGGCCATCATTCCCAAGACCTGCTGGCGTGATGATAATGATGATGACGATGGCACGGCAAGCGCAATTTAACATCTATAACGTTGATATCCTCCACAACTTTGGCACCGCGATCAAGGAAATGTTAATGCGGTAGCTCGTAAATGTAAACGTTTGTCAATGATTGATCTGTTTTGTAAAGCGTGCATTTACATTTGCTATCATCGCACTCATCCCACTAACAAGTACTGTGGTCAGGCTACATTGCTTGGATTATTGTAATTACTATATTATAATTTTTTATAAGAGTTCTACCGAAGGAGACAATTACATGGTACGTCACGTAACTACATAACAGTATAAGCTGGGTATTACCACGGTTATTGATGAAGCAACACATCCTTACATGACACTGGTGGGTGGAAGGCAAAGATCAACCTTGTGATGCAAGCACACACTTCTGATATAAGCACACCTCGCCTTGCTCCCAATAAAACAAACCTCATGCAGCTTCTCCTCTGTGTCCTGTGACAGGGCAGCATTCATGGCAAAGGCGCCTGAGGGATTTTTAAACTCGTGTTGCTGTTCCTATGAATCGATTGTTCAAATTGTTAAGTTTGTTTTAAATGAGAGCTCAACAACGATGCGGTGAGTCCATCTTGAGTTGTGTTGGTGCCGCGCGGACACCAATGAAAAAGTGTAAATATTCATCGCTTCCCCCCCCCATCCCCGGGCAGTTGAATGCAGTGGGCTAATGTGGCAAGCATGGGCCCTGGCGGACGGAATGAAATGAGGGCCTGGCAAGTCCAATTTCTACCCCCCCCCCCTCTGTTCATAGCCTGGCACCTGGGCCCCTCCGGCCCGTGTTACACCAGTGCACGTGCACCTGCTGTTCAATCGTGTGCATTGCCATCGATAGAGACCATCAGACTCGTGTGGAGACCCACTGACTCTCATTGAGACCCACAGACTCGTATGGAGACCTACTCACTTACGTGGAGACCCACTGACTCTCATTGAGACCCACAGACTCGTGCCGACTCATGTGGAGACCTACTGACTCTCATAGAGACCCACTGAATCTCATAGAGACCCACAGACTCGTATGGAGACCTACTGACTCTCATAGAGACCCACAGACTCGTATGGAGACCTACTGACTCTCATAGAGACCCACAGACTCGTATGGAGACCTACTGACTCGCGTGGAAACCCATTGACTCTCATAGAGACCCACAGACTCGTATGGAGGCCTACTGACTCGCGTGGAAACCCATTGACTCTTATAGAGACCCACAGACTCGTATGGAGACCTACTGACTCGCGTGGAAACCCATTGACTCTCATAGAGACCCACAGACTCGTATGGAGGCCTACTGACTCGCGTGGAAACCCATTGACTCTTATAGAGACCCACAGACTCGTATGGAGACCTACTGACTCACGTGGAGACCCACTGACTCTCATAGAGACCCACAGACTCGTATGGAGACCTACTGACTCGCGTGGAGACCCACTGACTCTCATAGAGACCCACAGACTCGTATGGAGACCTACTGACTCGCGTGGAGACCCACTGACTCTCAGAGAACCATAGACTCAGATGGAGATCGGTGGCCGGCGCCTGGTCTGCTGTGGCTCATGGGTCCCAGAAGATCAGTTGCACCACCTGCGCACTCGATAGCAAACACCACCGATTCAAAGAATTGTCGAAATTTCACAGTTGCTAGTCAATTCAATAATCTTATTTTGTTTTACATTCGGATTAATGTAGCGGCCTCTGGTGGCTCTCCAGGGGTCACGTTAACCCATTGCATATGACCATACGACAAACACGAATTAAACAAAACTTGGATTCGTCCACACGCTAGTCCATGTGCTTATCACGAGCCTGGAAAATAGATGTATTTTGTGCACCTCTAACTGCTGGCACGGTCTCCATTGATTTTATTCTGCTTGTTAAATAGTTGTTGTTGTTTTTCGAAACCACTGCCATGTGGGATTAACATATCTCGTGTGTTACACAAGGTGCACACAGTGTGACGATGTAAACTATGAATAGTGCTTGGCAAATCTATTCAATGAAACGCACCACAGTTGTATGTAGAAGTTATTTCGCACTATACCTAGCCAACCGTGCTAATCGGAGGTGCGCGGGGAAGGAAGACAAACTAACACACAGGAAGCAGTTCTAAAGAAATTCGTTTTTAGTCTAGATTTAAAAGTGCAGAGCTCCAGTGGCTTCCTAATATTGGAAAGAAGAGCGTTCCAGACGGCCGCAGCAGCGTATCTGAAAGCGCGCGCTGCGGTGACTCTTTGTTCGATGGCCAGCCAGAAGCCCCTGCAAGAATGACCGCAGGGGCTTTTGGGTACCCAGTGTGTTGCATCGTAGGATCGTGAAAGGTGGTGGCAGCTTGGGAAGGCCTTAATGCAGCAGTGGATTGACCATGGCTACTGATGATGATGGCAGGACAATCGTATCAATTCCACATTATCGCGGCAAGGAATTCTACAGGGAATGCGTTCGTTGCACGCGGTGATCAATTATAGGCAATGGAGGGGGAGCGGTGAGTGCAGTGGGTTTAGCCCACTGTGCCTATCGACCCGACGGCCGGAGTTTAACGCCCAGCCACGGCTACCATCGGTAGCTTGTGATATCTGCACCCTGCCTGGGGCACCCTCTCTTCACGAACTCGCAGTGTTGGCGATTTAAATCCCTCCCCCGTGGCGACCGTGCCACATCTCCATTTATTCTCCACGGGTGACTTAACAAGACGCGCCTGCATTGTCTCGATCTGTAATTCGGTAATCACTGTGATGGAGCTTGAAAAGGCGGTAATCTCCTCGGTTGAACATTAGTCGATTGGTTTGGGGATTTCCGTTCATTCGTGATTGTGCGTGCCCGACTACGGAGTGAACGGTGGGACTCAAGTTTCACTTGGGGCCAGCCTTCAGCTTAAGGGCGGGCGGTGAGAGGAGGACCCCCATTGTCCCAACGTATGATTTCCTAAAACGATTGGCGATTTGGGGGAGAGAATAGAGAAACGAATGAGGGTGCAAGGTTCTCAGAAATATATGAATATCGTCTGCAGTATGCCGCGGAGGGTTCTGTAAATTACCAGCGACTTCACCTGCTTTGCTGAAACTGACGACGCGCAAGCACGCTGCAGTGTTCCCCTATCACTTGCCGAGTTCATAAACGAGGGTCGGGGAGTGATTCTTCACACGTGAAAACTCGCAGACCTGAAACGCGTTCAGGTGGTCGAGCCAGACAACTGCGTCAGGAGCAGCGGAGTGTGTCGCTGTGATGTCTCCTTCGTATTTGTGGATCGGGCATTGCGTCGTCATACGTTGTACGGTCTCTGTTCCCGATTACCTCAGTCGCACACACTACTGGAGAGTTTTTTTTTTTCCACTTGTGCACCAAATATTCCTTGGATGAAATGCGCCTTACAAATGTAAATAATTATTATTTTCTGCACCTGCCTTGATTTGTGCAGTGGATGAGATTTCGGGTGGACCATGAGCTTCGTGGAAAATAAAACCCAGGGATCTTCTGAGTTGGGCCTTTCACAAGGCAGATGTCTTCTGACCCCCATTTAATGATCTAAAACTAAATACTTTTTAAGTAAGGTTCATTTCGAACAGAAATTAATATACAAAGGAAAAACATTTTTGGGGTCAATTAATTGGGGGTCACAAGACATCTGCACTGTAGATTCAGGCTTGGCCGATGTGAAAATACTGTAAATGGCCTTTGAGCATTGGCTTGCCTAGTTTATAGGCCAGGCAGTTATCTGTGTATACTAATGATTCCTGTTAAAAGTTTAAATAGAAAATATTTCACCGATGCGGGGTTTAACTGAACTATTTTTGTTGTTGTTCGACACTGCCCTGCCGTTTTCTTCTTGTCCAATTTTGCATTTGCTCTTGGTAACCCCAAGGTGTGCCCCTTGAAATTGAGATGCGTAATCTCGCTGGGCTCCTGTCACCCGTGCGTAAATGAAGACCTCGCTTGAATGTGACTATGGGGACGCGTCCGTCGCGGTCGACCGAGTTGCATCGCGCCAACGCCGTCATTCCGCCATTCCTCGGCCACCTCGCTCGTCTAACAGTGCGTCCACAGCCAGCTCACGGAATTTTGAAAACCGGCTCCCCCCCCCATTGTCAGAAGCGCACGTGGGTCTCCCCCCTCTTCCGCTTAAACCGCAGCGTCAATGTTAAAGACTTATGTTGAGCCATCGCCTCGGTGATAATCTTTTGCCTCAGGAATGATTATCTCCCTCTGGGCGGTTGCCCCCCCCCCGCCTCAATGTCAAGCTGCATTACGCGATTTACTGGGAGGTGGAAATACACGGAGACGTACGGATGGACAGATGAGATTCCGTGTGTTCTTGCAACGTTCGGACAGCGGAGAGCGACACCTCAGTCTATTGTAATTCCCAGCAATTATCGTTGTCTTTTTTAGTTAAGGATTTCTAGAAAACGAGCAATAAAAGTGAGAAAAGCTTTCCTGAGTGTGTACGACATTGATTACTTCCTGCGCTCCACCCCTGCCCAAAGACGACTCATCCCGAAGGGGGGAAATGTTTGCACCAAAGGACCACCGGGGGGCTTGGTTGGGCCCAAGCCCTGCTGCTGCGGGCTCTGAAGCCAAGCCAGCTGGATTCCACAAGGGTATTTTCTGCGGAATCTTTCTGGGTGAAAATCAGAGACTGCGACCCTGTGATTCCCCAGGTCACGCCGCTGCTGGTGGAAGGGCCTCGGCTCGAGTGACCTCTGGAGAGGGCTCACTCGAGGCCATTTGGCCTTATCTACCACGCTGCCTCGCTGTCTTGAATCCACCTATAGACTGACCGCGGGTTTAGCTCATTTGTACTTACGGGTAGACCAGAGGCATGGCGGGGGGAAATTGAAGAAACTTGCGTCGTTGCTTCAGCTGGCCACGCCGCGGAGATCGAATCAGACCAGGAGACAATCTGGATCGTTAATCCAGCGTGTGCTCACCCATTGCGTACCCCATCTCGGAGGCCAGGGAGCTTGTCTGCACTGTACCCCATTCGCCGTTTTGCTGGCAGCTTACAAGGCGGCGGTCATCCGTGAATCCGCACGCCCACCCTAAAAATTCTCCCCGACGACAAAAGCCCAGCGTCCCTTAACTACGCTTTAACGAGCCCCACAAGCTCACAAGCCATTACGGGTCCACAGGGTTGCGTGGCTGTGAACAGCGGAGTTACATGCCGGCTTGTGGATATTATCGAGGGTAAAACAAAAGTGCACTTTCCCGTTTGGGGGTTTGGTATCCCAATGTTTTCTGTGGCGTGGCTGACCCTGCCCGAGGAATGTATTACCGCTTTGGTTTGTCGGGCTTGGGAATCGTTGGTTTTTTTTAAACGTGCTGATGAACTGGCCGCGTACAGTGAAAATACCCGCGATTCATGTGGAAAGTCTAATAAGCCAAGTTGGGCGATTCTTGCGCGTGTCACTGCAACAATACTTGAGGCGTGCACGCTGCTCTTTGGTTCTGGTCTGTTGGCCACAGTGTTGACCGACCATGTTTATTTTGTGTCTGTTTATAAGTAGTTATTGCTGTTCGTTTTGTGCTTCATGGAAATGCCAGGTCAACTCACGACAATAAAGCAACATCACTATCATCACCTATGACTAAATCATTCTCAGTGCGCACCCAATCTTGGGAGATATCGAAAGCTAAGCAAAGTTGAGCCTGGTTAGTGCTTGGATGGGAGGCTGTCTGGTAATGTAAGGCATTGTAGGCTGTGACCTCAAAGTGGGCAGGGAGGTGGCAGTACAGAATGGATTCTTGAACCCAGCTGTGCAGAGTGTTAAGCCTTGGAATGTGTGAAATTTCTCTGGGTAGTCTGGTTTCACCCCATCTACCAAACGCTCGTGGAATTGGCCAAATACCCAAATGCAGGATATTCCTAAAAAAAAGTTGAGGCTCAGCATGGATTTCCTGGATAATTAAGGACATTATAATCATTATCCATGCATGTCATTGATAAATTACATTGTCATTTCGGCCATACGGAACCACAGTCCACTTTGCTCCCAATGCACATGTACATGCACACGTGTAGGTACGTGCATGATTTTGGGTACGAACATACTTGTGCTGCATTGTACACACACGTTGAATGTGTGTATCTGGGCTGGATAACATTGTCTAAAAACTGAATAGGACCTTCAGCAGGGCACACGTTTGCACGCACAACGCACTACCGGCGTTACTCAATCATGACGCAACACTAAATCGCCATGCGTTTCGACTTGGTGCGTTTCGACTTGCGTACAAAAGAGGCCCTCGCGGTGACAGCAGTGAGCGACCGCGCGCTAAAATTTTCAGCTCTGCGAGCGCTCAAATACCATAACCACGTATGTTCGCCCTCGAGTAGCTGATTAGTGTGGCCGATGGGAGAATCTCATTTGCGGGGCAACTTCACCGTGACGGGCTTTGTGTCGCCCAGGGCCGTGCGAAACGAAGACTTGCATCAGAAACGCAGGAGGTTCCCCGCCACTGGTGTATGAAGCGAAGGATAAGTTACGGAGGCACTAATGTGCTTACGGAACTGTAGAGGCTGTGCCTAATATTAGCCCGACGAACGCCGCTTGCAGTAACTCTTTGTTGGCTTAAGTCCATGGATCCGCTCGTCGGCATTGATTAATGTAGGTCAGTGCTGGATTCAGGACGACGCGCGTGGATGCGCGTCGTCCTGAGCCCGAGTGGTAAGCTTTGACGGAGCAATTTCACTCCACCCTCTTTGGCCGGTGGTATGAAGAATGGCACAAAACCAAAGCGATTTGTATGGATTGACAGTTTGTGGTTTTTAAAGGCAGGTGGTTATGGCCAGGGAGTGGGAGCGGTGGCGCAGTAGTTAGTGCACTGCACTTTGAACCCGGCCCACTGGAGCTTATTTCTGGCCATGGATTATCATCAACTGGCGATTATCTGGACCTGTGCCGGGCCCTCTCCTAGGTTGACTGAGCCTTGAGTGAGTATCTATTGCGGTATGGTGAGACAAAGGTGGCCTGATGTGTTGCTGGCCACGCAACCACTTTGTCCACCCCGTGCCTGGGCCCCCACCCCCCCCTATATTTACCAAGCTGCATTGACCAGTGTGGCGAAGTATGGTCAAACAACTCTCATGACCAACGCGGTGTCGGTGAAGCCTTTCGTCCAGCTTAATTTTAATAATGTGTATATTGTGCAAAGGCTGTGCCCACTTTCAGGAATGTTTTGTACGAGTTTTGCACAATGCCTTGTGAACACAGGCGAACATAAAGCCAATGGATATGTTGTATAAACAGTCTCACGTTGGAGCGATTGGTGAACCGCCTCCTTGCCCCTGTGTTCATTGATACGGACTGCTTGTGCAGCCCAATTCCACTGATGAGCCTCTCCACGTAAAAAATTTTTGGTATTCTGTACCGCACTGAGACTGCGCACGGCTGTAAATGTCGCCACCCTCGGCGAACGACAGACGGCGGCTGTGTAAACGTTTGAGTTACATTTGTTTGTGACACAAATGTGCGATTCCGCACGCCGATGTATCGAGCAAAGCAGGCCGAGGTGCCACTTAGGGTTTTTGGGCGGTTGTTCTGCGTAGCCCAGAAAACCCATCGGCAGAGTTGGGCGAACATCACTGACTTACACTGTGGCCACTAGCTGTGCACATTTAGATTGAAAACTCATTCACTTTAAGAACCGCTTTCCGTGCTTAGTCTGTTGTCCTTCCCCCGCACCTCCGATTAGCACGTTTGGATACGTACGGTGCGAAAAAAGATTAACATGCATACATTAAATCCTAATCAGGATGAAGAAACTGGTCTACAGTTGTCCATCTCTGCTTCACTAATGCTGCTGCCAGTGGGTCACATTTTGTTAAAATATATTTAGACGTTGACCGATGACGAGGGAACCACAGTGAACTTCCTCAGGAACCGTCGATGGTTGTGCGCATATTGTACAAACGCAAAGTGCTTTCTTTTGTTTTAAGACGTTTCTGTTGCGTCTTGCTTGCAAGTTAGCGCTTTAGGAGGCCGATCGACCCCGTCCCAGCTGCAAACTGGGCTGAACTTTTCACACAAGGTGCCAGTGTTTGCCCGTACAGTGTCTCTGGACTTTGTTGTTGTGGTCGTTGCTAACTGAATCGTCAGGCAGGGCTGGAGGTGGTGGTGGTGTGTGAGCGAGCGAGCCGGTGGGTGGGGTTGGGGGGTGAGCTGTGGGGGTGTTGTGGGCACGGCCGTGCCACTGCGGGTGGCTTCACTCCTCTACAGGTCTTGGTGGCTCGTGCCTTTGTAGCTCTCCGATGTTTTCACGTTGAACCGCTTGTTGTTTATGCGGCACCATGTCTGACGTTTCACTCCACGTGCTGACAGTAGTGGATTTGCAGGTGGCGGGGAGGTTGGAGAAGGAAACCCCGATAATTGTAGTTTTATTGATATTTACCAGATGCATGATATTCATTTCCGCACGATAAGCCACTTCATTGAGCTTTCATTTGTGACCAGGTCGATTGTGGAAAAAGCTAAATAGCTCAGTGGGCCTTGCCTTGTAAAATAAAAATTGTTTGGTTTATAGTTTTTGTTTACTTCTGCCTCCCGTGGGAAGTTTCTAGATCGACCCAATGCATGCTGGGAAGCTTCTACAGGAACGCAAGAAACCAAAGCTTCCAGAAAAAGCTCTTAGCATGTGGAGTGAAACTTCACATATGGTATGGAAACAACATTTTCTGGGTCGCTGACCCGGACAGCCTTGGCTTGAAACTCAGCCCTGATCCTGCAGGCCTTATGAAGGAGCTCGAGTCGAGAGAGGCCGGCTCCTGTTGAAAAACTGCATGGTAGTTCTACGGTGTCATCTTCCGCGGACTGTTACCTGACTTGACGACATGAGGCTCTGCTGACCGAGTTCCAGAAGCACCCTCTCTGTCTGTCTACCAAGTGGGATTGCGTTCACGCGAACGTGGCCCTGTCTCCCGGCTGTCGGGTGTGAGAGGGCTTGAGGGCCCCCCTCATCACCGCACGAGAATCCGTACAGTCGTGCGCGTTAAATGCAAATCCCAAAGTGCACGACGTTTCTAAATCTAACCACACGTTTTCTCTCTTCGTAAAAAAAAAAAATACAAGCGATAACGCCGCACTGTGCCCTGCTGTCGTTGGTGGTCGTGAGATTGAACGCGAACGCTCGCGGCTTGGTTATCTGAGGGCAACCAGACTACAGCGGGTGCTTCTTTCCCCGACTGTCACCGACGCATCACAATGAAACGCACGGCGGCGTTGCGTTTAAAACAAACGCCGACAAGCCAGTCCGTTGAGGGAGCCTCCGTTTTTTCTTTGGGAAATTTTAATCCGCAGTGAAATGTGCGCGCGAGAAAACGCGTAAATGTTTAAACACGTTCGTCCGGCGAGTGAATGTCCGTGTCAAGCGCTCATCGCCTTATGTTATATTTCGTTTCGCGGCTGTGCTACTGTGTGGCTCTCTCCAAAGTGTTTTTTCAGATTGTTTTTTTATTCGTTTTCCTGAAGAAGCTCCCCCCACGCAGAGCGGAATGTCGGACATCGTGCTCAACAACACACGGTGCAACCTGAAAACACATTTATCAATCTTACCTGTAGATTATACAAATCCAGACATCGGAATTAGTAACCTGCAATTTTCGTAGTGATCGGGTTTTGTGGTTTTGCCATTTTTGTGAAAACTTGTGAAGTGTCTTTTGATGTCCATAATGGAGGTTTTTTTGGGGGTAGATCGCGTAAATATAAATGTGTCGTTAAACTCACCACCACCTGACACGGCCAATAAGTAACAAAACATGCCAATTCGTTACTAGTACAGCACAGCGGTGTGTTGGAGAGGAAACCCACAACATTTACAATCCGAGTACAACGTTTCGCCAGTAATTACAAATAGCATCATCAGGCGACAGCCATATTTGGCAAATCTGGACATACTCTATAAATCTGGAATATATATATTTTCAAGGAATATATATATTTAGTAGCCGATTGTGGCTCCCTCACGAATGAGATGAGCCAAATTTGCTCAATTCGCTTGTCACACCACTGCACGGCTTATGTCGAGCCAAGAATTAACGCTGGTGTTGCTCCAGATGAAAGAGGAGGGATTTCCATGGCGAGGAGTTAACGTTAACATCCATCTGCCGCGTGCGTCATGTTTAATCCCACTTAAAAAGGCCCAAGGGAGCAATCGCGTCCTGTCTGTAAGCGCCTTCCCTGCGCCCCCCGTAAATATTCACGGTGTGGGGATCGATGTAATTAATTCTGGGGTTTATTGTACTCTGCCTGAGTGACGTGTTTTTTTTATCTAACATATTTACGTGGTGGTATGCACTTGTGCAGTGAGTGTTGTGTAATAATAAGACTAAAATGTCAATTGGTAACTCTCACTGCTGGGGTGTTTTAGACATCAACTCAGGAGTCAAAATTGTGGCAGTATTATTTTATACAGCAGCAGGGCAATGAGACAAATGTATACCAGCTTCATCTTCCTAAGGAATCATCAGCACCGCATAGCCATCCTCTACCCACTTTTGCCTTGTGCCCGAGTGTATTTCACTCGGCACAGTGGCACTGCCTAAGGGTGACGATATACCTCTTGTAACTACCCTGTGAATTATGAGTTTTCTCATAATTTCCGGAATGCGTTTGCAATACGTTTGCTTTTGCTATCGGTAGCAAATCCCCATCCTGTGCCTTCCTTGTACAAGGCTTTATTTGAGTGTAGGGTGTTCAAGTTAAAGGTGCAGCCCTGCGTTTGCTTTCTTGTCCCGCTGCCGGTGAAAGGGGGACCCCCTCTAAAGGGAGCTCTAATGTAGATCTCCCTCTAGAGGGCATTTGGCCTAATCTTCCATGCTGGCCAGATGTCTTTGAGAGGTCGGAATTCCCAGACTGTGTACCCCACCGCACGCGGCCTGGTCGATCGACCATGGTGCGCCCATTTATACTGCTGGGTGGGCAGGCGGACGGAGATTTTCCATGGTTTCACCTGCCGGGCCCGGGAGATTGAACCATCAGCCTCGGTTTGCGAGTCCAGCCTGCTTACCATTACTCCATCTGATAACAACGCAGCAGTCTGGACTTAAGGTCACGAGTCATGTATCACCATCCGCTCCCTGCGTGGGTCAGGGGTCGATGGTTTGCTTATGTTTAGAGTGAAGCGAAGTGCCACTTAATTGATTCCTGCTCATAAGACTCGGGCAGCATCATTGCCCCTTCTGCTTCCCCTCCCCACCCTCCCTTGCCGCCATCCCAAACAAAACAGGGAGCCGTGGGAGATGCCAGTTTGTAGTGCCGCTGTGTTTATTTGTGTATGGATCCCGGCGTAGGTCGTCATCAGGTTTGTAGGTTCAGCGCCGGTTAACCCATAACCACCTGGGGTCTGTCCCGTGACCTCCTGCTAGCGCGTCTTCCAAACGTCGCGCGGCCTCAAAGTGCACCTAGCCTGGCACCGAGCGCTGTGGTGACGTGGCCGCCCACTTAGTGGCGAATGTCGGTTGTTGCGATCGGCTTTGTTGGTGACTATAAATGTATAAATAATGTCCGATTTGGCAATTCGCTGCTGGATAAGGCTTGTGTCCACTCCCAACCGGTCGTGAGGGTGGTTTGACCATGCTTTACTTCACTGGTCAGTGCTGGGTGGTGTAAGAGGTGGGGGGGAGCCCAGGACGGGTTCATATATTATGGGCCACTGATATTAGTCTAGACCACGATTCAAACCCTGGTTTGATGGATTCACAGTGGCGTTCGCTAACTGCTGCACTCTAACAACCAAAAACGTCAAAATGTTCCCAGTGCTAAAATAAAAGGTAAGTTTTATTTTTATGTATATTTTTCGTGATTTGGATACCTTTCCTATACTTTCCACTCCTGTCGTGTTTTTGAACTGTTTGTTGTAACGTTAACACCTTCCCTTACTGGACATCTGCGAAAAAGAGCTTTATAGCTCATCGGATTCCTCTAGTTTAAATACTGATTCTGAAATGAGCATCTGGTGGTGTCCCATCTCCATTGTTGATGCACAGTCAGTGGTGAAAACTTCACGTTCCTATGGCAAGGACCAGTCCATCCAAATTTAAAATCACTGACTATCGTTCATGAAACTCAAGTGTTACGAACACTACACTTGAATGCTGTGCATTACATTGGTAATGACGGGAGAGATGTAAGATTAGAGACACTCAATCAGGTTTAAATTGTATAATACCGTTTTGGATACTCGTGCCTACATGCGACTGCATCTCAAACGCTGCGCAAAAAAATTAACATGCGAGCGTGCTAATTTTACAAATTCGTGTTTATGTGATTTCAAGAAAAGTGAAAGAGGCAGTCGAAGTCATAGGCACGGAGGAAGAGGCACCTTGGCCTCGGACCTGCATTTTAATGGCAGGGACTCGACAGCACTGATGGCTGGGTGGGGGGGGGGTGAAGGAAGTTACAGATAGAGTTGGCAGTGGGAAGAGAACTGCGATAGATCAATGAATAGCCACCAAATAAAAATAACATCAGCTGATTTGAGACATGGAGATGCCATTAAAGTACCGTGTGCCCTAATGTGTGCACGTGATTTAAGACGCAGTGAGTGCCTGTTGGGCACATGTTGTGTGTGTATGTGTGTGGTGTATGGGTCCTTGTTGTGTGTGTGGGTATGTGTAAGTATTTGTTTTGTGTATATATGCACATTTGCGAATGTCCTTGTGTATTTTTTGCGTGCGCGCGAATTGCTTCGGCGCTTCTCCGCTTGTTGCACAAATCCCTAAGGTGACATCGCTGGCGTCGGTGACCTCTGCCTGCTTCATTTCGAACAAAAGAGGGAAGTAGCGTTTCTGCGGCGCTACAAATAGGCCGACATTATTTATATATATATCTGTATATATACGAGCACACACACACACCATCTCCATCCTCCTTCACGTACACGTGTACGAGTTTGAAGGCGATGCTCGCAGTAGCGAGCATCGCCCAAAGTTTCTCCGCATCGCGGGTGCCACGGCGCCCGGCTCTTCGCCCAGATTTGGGTTCCCAGCTCGTTGCGTCGAGGATTGTCGCGGACGGGCGGACGGACGGACGTCGGCCCAGACGACGTCCTTCCCACCGCCGTTCACGAGAGCGGCGGTGGCGGCGACGACAAAAAAAATGCCGTTCCTGTCCCGCGGCTCGACGGCTCTGCTCACGGGACGCTGGAGCCGTCACTCGGTAGGCGCAGTGGCCGGGACGGGCCGGTGCCGTGCGTCACGGGGAGACCTCGGGAGGCGAGGTCGACTCGGGTCTCGGACGAGTGCGTGCCCGGTGCGATGTGTTCTGGTAAACATCGCCACAGTCTGTTAAGGCTGTACGGGGATCTTTGATTCTGTCTTTGTGTGTGTGTATATAGGGGGAGCAGTAGTGTAGCGGTTAGCGCGCTGCACTATAAACCCAGCGACCCGAGTTCGATTCCCACTCATGGCCAACACGAGTGACGATTATCTGAACCGGTCCTGAGGCCTCCCCTAGGTCGGCTCAGCCTCAAATGAGTGTGGTGCGGTGCGTAAAAACATCGCCACTAGGGAGACAAAGGCGGGCGGACTTGGTTGCTAGCCACCCACCCCCTCGTGTGGCGTGTCTGCCTTCATAGGTGCTCATTAGCTAACAGCATTGGCCCCAGCAGTCTGTTAAGGCCATGCGGGGGGGCATCTTTTTTGTCTTCGTGGTGCGGTGTCAAAGTTGCGGTTTTGTCTTTGCGATAAGTCTATCGACTTTTTGGGATGAACACATTGCGCATTTTACGAGCGATTTCAAGGATCGTGTATCGGTTAATGCATGCTTAATACTCGGTGAATTGTCCAGTGACATGTTGCAAGACGTTGGAAGGCCTGTTCAGTGTCTATTGTTCATTTGGCGACTCTGCTTTAAAGACTTTTGCAACGCTGGGCGTTTGAGCAGCAGTTGTTTGGGTGACTGCCTGTGGATATCTGCCAGTGGATGGGAGAATGGGTGGTGCTGTGGTCCTGCAATCACATGTGCGCGACTCCTTTGTCAATCCACTGCTAGATGAGGGCCTCCCCACGCCATATAAACCGTGGACGTTGGTCGACCATGCTTCGCCGTGCTGGTCGGTGTGGGTTGGTGAAGACGGGGAAGCACAGACGTAGGGGCATAGAAACTACAGTACAGCAATGGATGTTGCTGTACTTCCCACAATTGTAGCCCCGCGTGGGCACCTAACGTGCGTGCCGGGTGCCTCTCCAAGCACTATCCAAGCTCAGACCTGCTCAGCTTCCAAGAACTGATGAGGTCGGGTGCATCCCCTGGTAATTTGATCACAGGCCGCAACTGCAGTACGCCCACCGCATCTCGAGACGCTGGACGCGACATGGGGATGTTGTGCATCACGTGGAGGAGATGTGAGGCGTGCACAGGTGAAGGTTTTGTACCCGTGGCAGGTGACTTGGATCGTCACCTGGCCTGGGTCTCCGCTAGATTTTCTCGGCTTAAAATAACTACCTCTGGGCCGCGGTTGCCTTAAAAGCACTTTTGGTGGTGTAAACAAAAAAAAGGTTTAAAATTAAATTGGTGCAAATAACTACTGGTGTGCCAGTATTGCCAGCATCAGGAGTGGGAAGACAAAGGCAGCAGTGCTTACCTTTTTAAATCGGCCTCTCTCTCTGGTGCAATCGGCTTAATATCCCCCATGGCGGGCGCAAGACGCGGAGTCTGCCAATCCTCCCGCGAGACGATCAAACTTGACTTCTCGCAGTGCACATTTCCTCGCTGTGCGCCCGGAGCGTTTCCATGAGGCCGTCGTGACAACGCGACCGGTCGCATGCGGAGAGGGGGGGGGGGCGTTTGGAGGCCTCGAGCGAAAGCAAAGGGAGCACATTCCTGGCGCGATTGTCGCGGTTGTTGTGTGGTTAATACCTGACAATTTTTGCCCGAGGTCGCTCTTAAGAAGTCTTGTTTGGCGGCTTAAAAAGGCAATAATTAAGCTTCCGTTGGTTTATAACGGATGCCGGTATTTTGGCTGTGAATGTCACGCAGCGGTAATAATGATAATAATGGTAGCTACAGTTGACTGATCTTTCACTACTTCAAATTCCATGGTCCCTGCCACGAACTGACAAATGTCACTACCGCATCGGCGATGCCGGCTTGTCAATCTCTGCTCTGCGTCAGTGGCCAATCATTCCATCGTTGATTATAATTTAGCAGAACGGCTGTTTATGCGAATTATTTATATTTGGCTAGGTCTTCAAAGCTATCCCAGTGGACTCATTATATGCACATGATATTCATGAACTTATATGCAGCAAATAAAAACATACTTCACCTATTTTGAACTTTTTCGCTGTTTTATAAGGTATATCTTAGTGTTTAGACAAGACTGACATATCCAATCTCTGTTGGGTCCTGTAGGCCTCAGACAAACAAACTGGTCTCTGATGTTGTTTTTAAACAACAGACTAACAGACCCAGCCACTGATGGGTTATTTAGACAAAAAGACTGGCATACCGGTCCTCTGTTGCCGCATTTAAACGACAGATTGTGAAACCGGGCCTCTCAACAGCATCCTAAGCCTTAAAAATGACCGCAAGATAAACTGGCACACGACGCAGCAAGCGAGGGAGGGATTTGTATTGCTTTGTGGAAGCCTAGGGGGGGGGGGGGGCGTCTGTGTTTTGGATTGGAACCTGAGACTTCCCCGCTGCAGAGGAGGCGAACGAGCGATCTGACCAAACGCGCAACCCACGTGGCCAGAGCCCCTTTCCAGCACAGCGCTTTAAAACGCAGGAGGAGTGGTGTTTTTGTTTGTTTGTCTTTTTTTTTTGCGCCAGGAAACCCCCAAGACTGCGCCCCCTGGCTCTCTTGTCTCACAAAAGCCGGCGGAGTTGCTCCTTTTAAATAATTAATCCCGCGGACCACCGCAGAATAATTCATGAGGCCGTTCGTATCATTCGATTCTACACGGGCCGCTTGATTGAGCCTGTTGGACCCAACAATTGTAAATGGAGGTGCCTTGATTCGCGGAATCGTTTTAAATGGGGGCAGCGTTTATTTATTCTCAAAGCCGCGTTTTTTGTTTGTTTGTTCGGCGAACGTGTGTCAGAGCGCGCAAGACCGGGCCGTGTGTGTGCCCTGAGCCGCCGCCGTGAGAGACAAACCCCCCGCTGAGTTTGCGCGCCGGGTCCCCTCGAGGAGTCGTTCCACTGACGCGGCGCAGCAAAACCCGAGCTGCGAGCGCGGTATCGGGCGGCAGCAGCTGCGTACGCGTGGCATTTTGTTTTAGCGCCTTTGAGCCACCGTGCGTATAATTAAAAACGATGACGATCGTCGTTGTCGTCGTCGCCGCCAGCAGCAGCAGCAAACATTGGCTATCCATTCCTGGACGAAGGTCTCCCCATGCCGTTGCCATTCCTCTGCCATCCCGTGGTCATTGACCGATTAATCAACTTGCAACCAAAGGGCCCCTGAACGGTTCAAGAACCGAGATGTCAATTTGCAGCATTTGTTGCTTCTGCAAAAATCAGTCGCTTGCCTCTGCAACACGCCGCACGACAGAAGAAGAGGGTTGCCACTCCTCACGGCCGTGCGATGCCACAATCCGTCTCACTCGGGCACGGGATCCTCTCTCGGCGCTCCATCTCCGTGGTGGACGCACCCCTCTCTCGGGCACGTTCCCACCTTGGGCTGCCATTCCACTCGCAACGGTGCGTTCCGTCTGCCCAACCGACTTTGCTTTGCTCAGCAGTCAGTGCAGGGTCTCTGATTTGCATTCGTTCTCCGATCCATCTGTCCCCCTCTATGTCTCTGTGTCATTCAAAGTGTGCACCTCTCTCTCTCTCTCTCCACGCTTTTGTTGTGCATATCAGCTTTTGTTCCAATTTCTTTGTCAGCGCCCATGTTTCCGATCCACGCGTAAGAGCCCGCAGTGTGTACCGATTGAAAACTCTCTTCTTCAGGCACACTGCTATGCTGCTAGTCAATCACTGTCCGATGATGCAACCGCAATGCGGTTCAGCTCGGTTGTGCAATTCACGAAGCAACCCACAGCCGCGTGTACCTCACAACCCCTAAATGAGTTTCTGGATTCTTTACTCACGCCTTTATCACAGAATTGCCTTTGACCTAATATCTCTGGAATGCGCCCAATCTCGTCGGAAGAAAAAAGATAAGCGAGCGGGTTTGAGCCCACATAGTTCTTGGATGAGAGGACCGCCATGCATGCCGGGTTGCTACAGGGCAGGGGTCGGAAACCAAAACAACATGAAGAGCCATTTTATTCGAATTTGGTGAAAAATCCCAATATTTCAAGAGCTGCATTGCACGCACATGCGAAACGGTGGTCCTTAATAAATAACGCTACAAGGACCCAGTCCTTCATGAGCCGCAGGTTGTGACCCACATTATAGGCGACTGCAGCTGCTGTGCTGAGCGGTGGTCAGCAGACGGCAAAGCTGAAACGTCAAATGCTGCACCCATGCATCCACGACTTATCTGTGGACATCAGTGAATAAGAGCTTCACAGCTCATCGGATTCGTCCAGTGTGAACAAAGATTCTGACTCTGCGCCCCGCATTCGCCGCAGCGCGGCCTGCCGTGGAACCGTGCCGTGAAACTAGCGCCCACGAAGCGCACGGAATGGGGGGCCCTCCTCATCCAGCGGTGGATTGACAAAGAGAGGCGGGGAGAGACAAACTTTACACGCGCACGCATTTACGTGAACGTTATTCTCCTATTCCCACCCCCCACACCCACCCCCCCCCCAACAAAAAAACTACCCATACGGTTAAACCCAACTTAGCATTACACCCCCGAGTATTGTACCGCGAACACACGAGCATCTGTGGCACCGTGTGTGTGCGTGTGTGTATGCGTGTGTGTGTTTGAGCGGTGGCGCAGCGGTCAGCGCGTTGCGCTACGAAGCCCGGCGACCCGGGTTCGATTCCAGCTCGCGGCCAACCACCGCTGACGATTATCTGCACCGGTCGTGAGCCTCCCCTAGGTCGACTCGACCTCAAATGAGTACCTGGTGCGGTGTGTAAACATCGCCAGGCGTGGTGCTGGCCACCCACCCCCTCGTGTGCAGTTCCGGCCTTAATAGGTGCTCGCCAACAGCACTGGCCCCAACAGTCTGTTAAAGGCTATACGGGGGATCTTTGTCTTTGTTTGTTTAAATGCGCGCCGTCCGCCACTGTGGTGCTGCGATCCGTGCGACCCCCCCCCCCCCTCGTGCCCCCCCCCCTCGCTCGCTTGAATAGCGTCGAGGTGGCCTTGAACGTCACTGGCAGCATTGCGAGCTACGGGGTGAGGGTAGGGGGGGGGGTGACATGACAATGATGTATTGTCAAGCAGTTCTCCCGCTTTTTTTCTGCTTGCTGAGCTACTTAAAACAGAGAGAGGAAATGCTTTGGCTGGCAACACAGAGTTGTCGTTAGCCGTGCCGACCGACAAGACCTCGCCGCTAAAGAGCAGCCGCTCCGGGCAACGTTTTCTTTTTGTAATTTCCAATGATTTCAAGAGGACGCCACCCACACGCAATGAAGAAGGCCTTTAGCTGTATCCAGACTCTTACCTTTTTTTGCGTTGAATGGGTGGGTGGGCCCCCCGAGGTGGGGTGGGGGTGTTGTGGGGGTGGGGGGGGGGGCCCCCCGGGTGGCCCCCCCCTAATATGTCATGACGGTTCCTGCCGGATTTGTTTGACCCAGCCTGACCCTGCTGATTGTGACCTAGAAGGTCTGAACCTGTCCAGGGTGTGATTGCTTAAACAAATGCATCTTGACAACATTGGTAATAATCGGTCTGGAACGCCAATAAATAGAATGATGGAGGAAAATATTTTGTTATTTATATGTGGAGAGACCGGATGGAGTTCCGCTTGTGCAATGTTTGTTTGCCTTCGCTTGTAGCTGGGGTGGATTGACTGAAAATATTTACCTCTTTCGTCAGTTGACAAACACCGCCTCGTAAGATGCAAACACTTACATAAGAAGCCAACCGGTTGTGTGATGGACCAGGCTTCAGATGTGAGAGAGAGAGAAGGCAAAGACATTGCGAGACCAGACCACCGTTTGCAATGTTGGTGTCTCAATTTTTTCAACAAAAGATTACGCATATGTTTACGTATCAGAGGTCGCAAACGGGTTTTGATTCCTTACCCATTACCGTACCCGGCCGCACCAGGGTCGCAAACGGGTAGCCGGGTATCGGGTAGGGTACGGGTATCGGGTACCCGGTTGCGACCTCTGTTACGTATACTGTCCGTCGAATATTTTCAGATCTATAGCAAATTCAAGCGATCAGTTCCCCCCCTGCATAAGTAGATCGCAAAAAAAATCATTTTCTCTAACCTATTGTAGTAAAACAACTTAAGCTTTCGAATTTTCTGTTTCCGATGACGCTCGCTCGTTTTCGTGTAATGAGGAGAAATTCCAGTTTTAAAACCCTTGCGGGGGGACTGCAGTGTGTGCTGGAACGGCCTGCACAAGCAGAATTCACAGAACTACTTCTGAAAGACCATTGGAACCTCGTTTGCCAGTAAAAAATATGATAATTGTCCGAGACAGCTTAACTTAGAGCCTAGCCTCACATGGGTTGGACCAGATGACGCCAAAAGGCGCACAACTCAAAGACAATGCACCATCAGAGTATGAGAGCTCGGAGTAAGCATTTACACCATTGGAACCTTATTTGCCAGTAAAAAATATGATAATACTTCTGAAAGCTTTATGAGTGACATTTTTATATCCGCTCAGTAGCCCTGCTACAGATCAAAATACCTTCATTGCACGGCAGTCAAATCCACAGTGTTCATTCATTAAGCTGGAATATAGTAGCCAGATTTAATTGAACATGACGGAAGTAACTGTGCGGTCACTGGTGACGAGGCCGCCGAGTGCCCGGTTTGTGAACCTGGTGATCTGAGTGAGTTTGATTCCTGCTCATGGCCAACATGGGTGGAACATTTATGAACAAGTCCTGGCTTGGACCTCACCAAAGTCAATTCAGCCTTAAATGATTCCTTGGTGCAGTGTGTAAACATGACGAAGGGTGCGAGTGACCTTAATCGCACCACACCACCTCGTGTGACGTGCCGGCCTTCACAGGTGCTCGTTTCACAGGACAAGCCCCAACGGTTTGTTAAGGCAAATACGGAGGATCTTTGTATTTGCCAAAGCGTGTACCCGTGCGGTTTGTGTCCACAATGACACAAAAGCCCTGAAGTGTTGATGCTCCGTTGCGTAAAACACGACCATGCACACAAGATATTGAAATGATAGATCTGGTCATAAATGGTAAACCATGTTGGCTTACAAATGTGACTTTTGTTCGTCGTTGTTTACAGCGTTTAAGTCCATCATGTCTCGCCCTACAGTGCAGATACAAAAAAAACTGAAGTTGCCTGGCGAGCGTTGGTTACTGAAAGATTTGTGACTGGCTGAGATAAGTGGTACGAGATTCAACTCGCCTATGCCACTAGTTCCGACTGCAGTACAAACCAACTGTAGGTGAAACCCTCACCTAGTTGTACAATACTGCTGAAGGATACTCCTCATTCTCTTGTAAAATAGCTGGGAAACTGGCCAGTCGTGATCATTCATGCAACAAATCATAATGAATTCAAATTAAACAGAATCGCTGATGCATAATTAATGAAGCTACACGCGAGATGTCGGAAGTTTGGAACCGATCGTAGATGGAAACAATTTGGCCAGTAATATAACTTTTGTTTACAGTCATTTCCAACATTGTAGTCTATAATGTCTTAACGTAAAATATAACAAACAACTGGAGTGGTCTGGCCAGCGTTGGTTCGAGAAAGATTTGCACCTTGGCCAAGATTTGCGTCACGAGAGCTTTAGGTGGGCGCCATGGTGGCGAGACGTTAACTGCCTCGCCTGGTATACAGGAGGTCGTGGGTTCGATCCTGACCCCGATGCCTGCTGTATATATGGAGTTTGCATGTTCTCCATGTTCTCCCTGTGGTAGCGTGGATTTTTCTCCAGGTCCTCCAGTTTTTCCCTCCACATTTAGAATCGACATCACGCGTTTCGAGTATTTGGCTGTTAGAAATTTCCACGCGATAAGCCACGCCGTTGAGCTATCATTTGTGGCCTGGTCCCTTTTGAAAAATAGCTATATAGCTCGGTGGGCCTTATGTGGTAAATAAAAAAAAAGTAGTGTATAGGTGAGTTTTAGGCATCCATTTATCACGACTCAAATCTGCGTTAGCGCCGTTGCGGTTTGCGATTGCGATCCAAATCCACGGAGATTGAAACCTCTCCCCCCCCCCCACCCATTGCTCGCGCCCCCCCTCGCCATGCATCACGAACAATAAATAGTTCCGGATTCGCATCATTTCTCGAAAGCCCTGCCAACATGCCTGCATGTGTTTGATGCGGGTGCTAAGTCTGTTGCTGTTGTCGCTACTGTGCACACGGCGGTGTCAGGTGGATTTTACAGTGCTCCTTCCCGTCGTGCCGCTTATAAATGATTCAAAATGATTCACGCGGCCGGGCGGGCGGGCGGGGGAGTGACGCCAGGAGCAACGGGAGTCGTGGATGAAAGTGGGACGACGGGCACGGTTTGCTTTATAAGAGGATTCCTGAGCCCCTTTGGTCGTTGAAGCCAGGGAGACACCCCCCCCACCCGTCCTCCCCCATCGAGTGATAGAACATCCTCTGAGTGGGATAAATTTACAGCTCCCTTATCTGGGAAACCAGGACATGGCTCACTTCTTGGGAGAGCAGCGGGTCTCGCAGTCATGATGGGGAATTCAACCCCTGGCGACGGTTAAGTCAGCCCTCTTGTTATCATCATCATCGTCACCACCGCCATCTTTCTGGAGTCGGTCAAGGGGCCTCAACAGTAGTTGGAGTTCATCTTCATGGTTCTTTCGGTAAGGTCACGTAGAATGGAAATAATAAAATAATAAAAATCAAACATAATAAAATAATTCTCAAGACGTTTTGGCCACAACGCAAGGAGCCGTCCTCAGGTGGAGAACAGGTCTGTCGAGAAGACAGAGTCTGAATGACACACCCCAGGCTTGGAGCGTCTATATAATCTGGGATGGAGGGGGGAAGAGCGCCTTGACCTGTTCTCCACCTGAGGACGGCTGCTTGCGTTGTGGCCGAAACGTCGTGAGAATTATTTTATTATGTTTTATTTTTATTATTTTATTATTTCCATTCTACGTGACTTTACCGAAAGAACCAAGAAGATGAATCCCTGCAGTCACGAAAGCTTTAAATCGAAGTTGTAGAAGTTGTTGGTAAATATTTAATGTATATCACGTTCATCGTCCACTGCTGGATGAAAGTCCCCCCCATACTGTGTGGGTCACGGGGGCTGTGTGACCATACTTCACCACTCGGCTCAGTGCTGATTGATGCAGGGTGAGGCCCAAGACCCATTCGGATTTCGCTCCGCACTGATGTTAGCTTTGGCTGGTAATGAACACTGGGGAATCACTCGGTTTATAGTGCAAAGGTAGATAATTCTGGATTCCAGTCCCAATAGGTTTACATACTACACTCAAGCAATAGCCATTTCTTGATTGTACTCATGATTACCCACATCCAACCGGTTGTGTCCGGGTCAGCGACCCAGAAAGTAATTCACGCATCCGGCACACCACACCCAGTTTACACCTCACTGTGGCTGTGGATAATTGTCATGTGCCTACTCGCGTTTACCAATGACCTGTTTACTATTAAGTGAGACAATAGGCCACATCGCTCGAGTGACTGACATGTACGTCTGAAATCGTGGCATGGCCTGATAAAAAAGGTAAGAGTGCAGCCCTGAAATTACTTGTCTGCTAGCAGATGGGGTCCTCATCTTGAGGGCGCTCTAAAGATCGCCTTCAGAGGGTATCTTGGCCTACTCTACAACGCTGACCCGATGTCTTTAAAGAGTTGGGAGTACCCAGATTGTACCCCACCGCAAACAACCTGCCGATTGACTAACTGGTGTGCCCATTTATTCTCTGGGGTGAACAGAGGTAGTGGGGTGGGAATTGGAAATAAACTTGCCCATTGTTTCAACTGCCACGCCAGGAGATTTGAACACGCAGCCTCTGGAATGCAAGTGCAGTGTCCTGCCCACTATTATGCTGCTGTGGCCCAGCATCCTTTACCCTCGCCCAGGTGAAAAATAACAACACCCGACAACATTGACGATAAAATTCGGCGATGGGACCGTGAGAGGGTGGCCCAGTCGCATGGGTGGCGCCATCGTGCTGAGATGCTAACTACCTCGCCTGGTATGCAGGAGGTCGTGGGTTCGATCCCGACCCTGACGCCTGCTGTATATTTGGACTTTGCCTGTTCTCGCCGTGGTTACATGGATTTTTCTCCGGGTCCTTGGATTTTTCTCTCCAGATTTAGAATCGACGTGCGATTGGAGTATTTGTCTGTTATAAATTTCCACATGATGAGCAACTTCGTTGGGCCCAGTGAGGCCTTACCTGGTAAAATGAATATAATTATAGTTTAAATAGTTCTAGGTTTGCTTCCACGAGAGGCCCCTCACGGCCCTCAGACAGGATTGTTGCTGCGCACCGCCCGACACAAATACGTGACCTTCTGGGCATGCGGGCGGAGCGACGCGTTTTTTTTTTAACTGCCGAGACAAAAGGCAGTGGTGATGAAAAGCCTGCTCGCCCGAAAAAAAATGTATAAAGGGGAGGGGGGGGGAGACAGAGGGAAAAAAACACACAAACACAAGGAAAATAATATATGGCGCTCATGGTGCTGGCCACGCGGCAACGGGAGGGGAGATGGTGGGGGGGAGCTTCTGTGGCCGGGTAATGGGGAGGATTTGTAAGTGAAGGGCCCGAGTGGTAACCGGTAATGGTTGGAAGGGAGCGGTGTCAGGTGAAGTGTATCTGGATCTAATTTGCGCTCGCATGTGTTTGCGAGTATGGTATATTCTGTTTCGTTAGAGATAGTGTCCCGTACTTTTGCTGTCCGGATTTAAAAAAAAACGCATATGGAAAAAAAATCTCTCTCTCGTCTTTATTACGCAGTATAAAATAATATGTTTTTATTTTCGATATTATGATGGGATATCTGCTCGGTTGATTCCAGGTGGTGATGGAAAGGGAGCGGAGACAACTCTTGACAACTGAAATGTATGCATGTTGAACTTCTTTCGGAACCGTATGGAGCCAAGCGTGCGGAGGTGCTGAGAGAACAGGCGAATTAACCGTTGTAGTTGGTGTGAACCCGGCGACCCGAGTTCAAATCCCCGCCGCAGCCAACATTGCAGTCGTCGCTGTATCGTGGTGTCCGCCGTTTTCCCAGCGTCGCAGCAATCGTGACGGAGTTACCTTTGTCTCTGTTTCGACTAAAACCTTGTGACACGGCTGCGCCTGTCGTCGTTGTGCTGTGGTGTTAGTTATTGTGTGTTGTTGTTGTTGTGTTGTTGTGGAGGTGGTTGGTGTTTGGGTTATTGTCGTCCTGAACGAGTTGCTTGTCTCCGCATCGCAGTGTTGCCGATTTTAGGTATTGCTGCTTTTTTGTGTTCAGTTTGTTGTCCTTCCCCCCCCCGCACCTCCGATTAGCACCGTTGGCTACGTACGGTGCAAAAGAATAAGTTCTACATACATCGCAACGTCGCCCGCCGGACTATTGTGGCCTCTGTCGCCGCTATTTCACTTTGCTTGCGGTATTGTTGTGGCGGTTGCGTGGAGGCGTCATCGTGACGGGATTTCCTCCGTTCCCGCCCCCCCCCCCTCCGATGGCGCAGGACGCGAGCCACCCCGTGCTGGTGCAGTACCTGCAGCACGCCGACGGCGGGATCCTCGACTCCGACGACCGCCTCTGCGACATCTGCGATGACAAGGACAAGGTAACGTGCCGCCCCACGTGCACCCCCCCCCCCCCCCTCGCACCGGTTCACGAGTCGGCCTTGGAGAGGCCTCAGCAGGGCCACGTCGCCCCCCCCCCCCCCCCCCCCGGTCGTGACCACACGTCGTGAAGCAACAAAGATTCTGCCGATTGGAAACTTCAAACCTGGCGAAGGATAACGTCAGAGCCGTGTCAGGTTTGTTTGAGTGGTGAAATTTTTTAAAGTGGATGGTAGTCGGGACACAGTGTTATAGATGTGGAAGAAGATACCCTCCAAAGGTTGTTGGTTGTGTGCACGTCCTAATGTTACGCGTCTGGAAGTGAATGCATCACTATGCCACCGCAAACAATTGCAGGAGAGTGCTTTGAAAAATAGTGGTCAGTTCAATCACTTCACTTTGACTTCCAAGTTCTATTTGAAAAAATATCTAAACGTGCCGGTTTACCCAGAATGACTCTCGTAACTTTAAAAGCTTACGTTTCAAGAAAGTGACCAGGTCACTTTGCCCCCACCCTCCCACGGCAGCTTTTAACGGAGCAATGCGACGTCGCATTTTAGTTTTCGCAGGGATTTCCTCTGTCGGTGACGTAACTCGGATGTTTGTGGGATCGCCGCTAAATCTTCCCCCACACGGAGCGGTGTGGCCTTTCAAACGGCCAAATTCCTGCGCTCGAGTCGAGTGTGGTTTGGGAGGACAAAAGCTCGGCCCACGTGTCCTGCGGTTCGAGGGTGGTGAACTTTTTTTGCACGACACTCGCAAGCACAACCCCCGGTTCTAAACCTTCGTCAAAGCTCGCACGAGAGTGGGACACATGCCAAGGAAAAAAAACAATTCGGCAATCAAAAATGAAGGTGAAGGCGGCAATCCCTGCGAGTTGCTTTCTCGTGCCGCCGCTGGCGAAAGGACCGCCACTAGAGGGAGCTCTGGAGAGCTCCAAGCCCCCGCCCCCCGCTAGAGGTTATTTTGGCGGCCTACTCTTCCACGCTGGCCAAGACGATTTGGCAGAGTTGGGAGTACGCTACCAGCCGATCGACTGACGGATTGCGCCCAGCCCAGTGCCACTGACTGTTGCAAACACGGCAGCGTACCCGTGTAGTCGTAAATATCCCGGTGGGAAAAAATTGCTTCTGATGAGTTAGAAACGATAAATGCCCCTCCCTTGATCGTTTTTTAGAAACAGAAAACCTTCATAGTTTGCATGCTTCACCCGAGCTCAGCAGTTTTGGAATAACTGGCTTTTCCAGCCTTTGCTGTCTTTGTCGATGGAGCTAAGTGTGTGCGTGTGTGGTTGGGGGGATGAAAAGAAGAAACATTTTTGCTCTCTCAGTGAAATATGAAACAACCAGAAATATAAATAAGCAGGTATGGGCACGCACGTGTGCGTTTAATCACCAATAAAGAAGTGACGCGAACAAATACCATGTGTGTGTGTGTGAGTGTAGGGTTCCTTTTCTGAATTTTGCCCTTTCATTTTCTGAAATTAATAATACAAGGAAAGACCTGTAAATCTCACTAATTAAGTGCAGAAGCAGATCTTTGTGCTGTGTGTGTGTCTTCAGTCATTAGTAACTGGGCTGAGACCATCAAATCATGGTGCAGCTGAGAACCCCAGATTTTAAATCCAGAGTCGCCCAGCGGTGCCAGCTCGGCACTTTTTGACGTCCACGATTTCTGAACGGGTTATTGTGCTGTGACTTCGCTGTCTCGCACAGACGGACTCCCGCCCGCCCGCCTGCCCGCCAGCTGAAATCCACACCTCCGAAACCAAAGCAGTGCGCGCGTGTGCACTCCGGTGTGTGCGAGACAGACGGGGAAACATTTTTACGCTTCAAAATTTTTATGAAAGCCTCCTCTCTCTTTCTCTTTCTCGCCGCTCCACCAGACGTGAAACCCGGCCTCCGTAACCCCTCGGCTGTAACTTTATTTCCGTTGGCTGCTGACCGCGCCGAATTTTTCTCGTGGAATAACACGGCAATTCGGGAGCCGAACAAGTTTGGGGCCAGAGCCAACGTTTCCACGATCGTTTCCTGTTGGGTGCACGGCACGTGGCTCGGCGTGGCTGTGGGGAGGCGTCGCCGAGAATTCAACCCCCAGCCCCCTACCCCTCCCCTTCGTTATTGCGCCGTTTGTAGGTCCAGTGATGTGGTGCTGTGCTCGCCTTTAACCCAGCGGTAGTCGTATAAATTAGACACGGTGTGCGTGACGCCCCCAAGCAGCTGGTGGCCGGTGAGGTGGTGCCGCCTCTAGAGACGTGGAACGGGAGGATGATGTTTGGGCAATCCTCAAAGGCAATCTTTGCCAAGCTGTAGGTTTGGTGCATCGATTTCTGCTGTTTCAAAGACAGGAATTCCGTTTTCTACGTGGTTTTCTTTAATATGCCAATCGGCTAAACATCCCAATGCGTGGCCCTTCTATAAAAAGACCCTCAATCCTTTGGTTGATAAATAAATGTCATAATGATTAAATCTTGACTTAAAGCATAATTATTAATGTAAGCTGACACCTTTTTAAGGGCACGACTTGTTGAGCCACAGACACGTCATGGCTGAGGTAGAAAACAAACGATTAAAGGATGGCTTTGTCAGTGGTGTGTAAGCACAAACAAAAAAACAGATCACATTTGCTATTAACGCTGCCTTACAATAGGATAATATATAATCGGCTGACATTTCTGGCAGTGGCCGTTCTGAAGAGCATAAAGAGATTGTTGGCAGTGAGATTATCTGACTTATAACCGTAGATTGCATTTTGCACTTAGAACATCCATTGCTTAATTTTTTTCTTAAATCTACAGCCATTTTAAAATAGCGAACGCTGGGCATCTGGCCTCCAAAATGCAGGAAACTTCCCTCTGTGCACACTCAGTGCAACGTGGTGACGATGACAAAGTCATCAACGTCAATCCTGTTCAATCCCGCTGTTGAAATATTCCTTGGATCTGGCACACCACCGCATCCAGTATGCCGTCGCTCTGCTTGTGGCTTCAAATCAGTCGTATGCCATCACCTCCAGTCTTAACAGCGACCCAAAAGATTTTCGGTGAGAAATGACGCCTGGAATCTGTCGATTTGATATCTTTTTTTACTTTGATCAATCAATTAAATAAATAAATACAAGTTCCTCTATTTGCATGTAGCTTTGTGAGATGTGTTTTCCGAGGTCGCTGTCCTCAGGTAGACCTGGATGGATGAATCGATCATCTGGATATTTGACAGTCGAGAGGGCCCCCTTTGCTTTCACCAAGGGTGGGCTTTTATTTGTCTGTTTGTGAATTTTGACCTTGGGGGGGGGGGGGGGGAGCGAACAGGGCTGTTGGCCGCGTTTGTCGTGGGAGAGGCTCGCTTTTTTTGCCGGAGCGAGGCGGAGGGGCCCGTTGACCGGCGGGGTGGGGGGGGCGCCTGCCAGGCGGTTTGCTTCCTGCCACCGGGCACCAACCGCGGGGTCGCCAGCGGGGACCGAGTGAACGGCGGCTCGCGCAGAAGCCGTCGGAGCATTTGTGTAGTCGTGCCGCGTCTCCCCCACCGCCCGCCCCCCCCCGGAGTGACAGGCGAAATGCGTGAAACTAAAAATACGGCGAACAATTTCCAGCCTCCCACCGCCTATATAAATCTCTCGCAATCCAATTGGAGGGGGGGGGGGGCAGCACCAAGCCAGGTAATACAATGAAAGAGGTTTTCCTTTCTTTTATTTGATTTATTGGGTTGTTTTTTTACGACGTGTTTTTGTTTCTCTGTTGTAAATGTGGTTTATTTATTTTTCTATTTCCCCCCCTCCCTCCCGTGTTTCCATTGCTTACAGCGCTACTAACGTATGCTTTGGCTATTGTCCAGTGTGTACGGTAGCGGTTGACAGCGAAGTTTATTCATCTGTTTCGATTTAAAGCTTTCGTGACTGCAGGGATTCATCTTCTTGTTTCTTTCGGTAAAGTCACGTAGAAAGGAAGTAATAAAATAATAAAAATAAAACATAATAAAACAATTCTCACGACGTTTCGGCTACAACGCAAGCAGCCGTCTTCAGGTGAAGAATGAGACACTACCAAACTAGGAGCTTATATATAAGCTGCATTGGGGGTTGAAGAGCGCCTTAACAAGGCGCTCTTCAACCCCCAATGCAGCTTATATATAAGCTCCTAGTTTGGTAGTGTCTCATTCTTCACCTGAAGACGGCTGCTTGCGTTGTAGCCGAAACGTCGTGAGAATTGTTTTATTATGTTTTATTTTTATTATTTTATTACTTCCTTTCTACGTGACTTTACCGAAAGAAACAAGAAGATTTATTCATCTGGTTAATGTAGTTTAAGAAATTCTTCTAAGTTGTTAAATAAAACTCAACCTTATTATTTATTTCTAGTTGTAAACGTGAATGTATTTGTGCATACATTTTTCCTTGCATTTCCACGCAGATTCTAAGGGTACCCAATCTGTCCACGTACCTCCAAACCTACCCACAATGCACCACCCTGCCCGCTGTCCCGCAATCTCACTCCCTATTCAATGGACGTATTTGCTCGATGCGTCAAGGGAGACTAAACCGTTTTTAGGTATTGCAGACCCATTATCGCCTCCTTTCACACGCACACATATTAATTATTCACAACGATAATATTGAACTGAATATATGGATAATTTATAAACCACCCTACCAAAAGTTAACAAGCTCGATTTATTGAAGTTTTTGTCCGATGAGGCCCCATTTCAGTCGGATCCCAGCAAACACAAATGGATATTAAATGAAACTACACAAACACCACGTTTGATGACGACGATGAATTTTGTTGAAAAAAATGTTACTTCACATATTTGAATCCTGAATTAATGAGGAGCCCCACACCCCTTCCCCTGCACCCAACCCGAGGCCAGCGCCTTCTTCCGTTGGCGCCACCCAAACACCTGGGTGTCTCCTACCACCGTTTCTTGTCTTCCTCGTCTCCCCACCCCCTCGTCGTGCCAAAACCAACACCCTACTGCCCGCCTCATCCCCACGGAGACAATGGCTAGTTTGATCATCCGGCCTTTTGGCCTGTGGCAGCCTCTTTTTCTTGCCTGCCCAGGCTATGAGGCATGTCAGAAATGGTAATCATTTTCACGATGGCTACATTCGACGTGCGGGTAAAAACATACAAATAAATCCGTCTTAGTCGTAACTCGGTCTTATAATAGAAAGGTATGCACAGCGCCGCGATCGCCGTGTTCTATTCCTGCATACGGCAATGTGTTCACGAGCTAAATACCGATATTGAGGTTTGCTAGCTACGACAAGAGGGCTTCAGGGAGAGAGTTTGTGCGGTTTTTGCTTTTCCTATTCCGCTGAATGCGCGTCGACTACAGTGGGCTACTATATGGTCCGTAGTTTTGGGTTGCATGGCCACTTGTGGCTCGCCTTCAATTCCCCCAATCGAAGGGAGATGTGGACACGTTCTGCTGCGGTTCAGAGACGGCAGCCTTCCCGCAGTGGCCCACCTGTTACGTGGTTTCACGTGACCTTAAACATAACTTCACGGCGTCATCTCGGCAAATGCTTCGGGCAGTGGGCCCTTGGAGAGTGATTGTATGAAAGACTTTCCAAACAATGCAACCTGCTAGGTGCTTGAGCCGTGGGGCGACCAGGCGATGATGGCAGGTATTGCCTCGGATTCTTGAATCCATCTTTGCATAGCTTTGCTCTGAAAACGAATTCATACATTTGGTAAAATCCATACCTCGTCGAAAAGTGTTGAGATTCAGTGAGGCTTTCCTGTGTACGGTATTTCAAAGAAAATACCTCTTATATAGCAGTGGTTAGACTTTTTTTGTCAATTATATTTGTGCTTGTGTAATGACCAAAAATGACCCCAAGCCAATGTGCTGCCTAACGGCTCGTTAGTAAAATAACCAAGGTCTCTGCTTGACCAAAAGATGTCTCCGATTGACCAAAAGAGACCTCCACAGGGATTGGTCGGGGAGGTAGGCTTAAAGACATTGGAGGAAAAATGTGTTTGAACGAAAATAGGGGATCCGTTAGGGAAGAAGGATGAGGATTGGCTGAAGGAAAAAAACAAGGACAGGAAAGTTTGAGAGACGGGGCTCGAAGAGGAGAAAAGGGAGGATCACGAAGAGTTAGGGACGTTTGAGTGAAGGGACGAGCTACAAAATTAAGAACCAAATTCAGGTCTTTAGTCATTGTGCCTCCAATAAAGTAGCTCCAAGTACTTCGTCGTCCGTGTCGTTTCACTTGTACTCCTGCATAAAAACATAAAAAATGGATTCCCCTTCATAGGCAGAAGGAATCGGACGCTCTTGAGCCTTGGACTTTTAATTTGGGCCGGGAGTGAAAAGCACGGATGGCAGGATTGGGGGAGGGAGTTCCAAACTTTTGGAGAAGGAGAGGAATCTATTCTTAACATCGAATCACAATGCAGAATCGTGACAATTATTTGAGGTACAATGGTGGCAAATCATTGTAGATGCACCGCATCCGCACAAACCATGGCAGATGCGGATAATGTTAAAATAACAAAAAACTCTCCAGGAGTGTCTGCGACTGTGGTCATCCAGAACAGAGACCTACAACGCATAACGACGCAATCCTCTTTCCACAAATATGAAGGAGACGTCGCAGCGATACACTCCGCTGCTTCCGACGCGGTTGTCTGGCTTGACCACCAGAACGCGAAATTGTCGCCGTTGCTGTGCATCTACATGAGCAGCCGTACGAAATCGGGAACATTCTACAGACCTGGACTGTGTGCGTGCGATAGTACCAGCAGGTGTCACCCTGTGCTCGTGGGCCTGGGGACATTTGTGCTTCCAGGAAGCTCTACGTTTGCATTTCAGTGGTCACTTGCAGTGTTTCACCACAAGGTGGCAGCACAGACCGTACGATATCAGGAGTGGCCTTTCTCTGTGCTATGAAGAAGGGCCCTTTTCTGAAACGTCGCTTGTTGTACATGTTTTTCTTTTCAGGCAGCAGTGTTATTGACGAATGTGCTGAGTTTTTTGTTTGTTCTTAATTATCCTTTTGCACCACTGCCAACGCAGCAGCAGCAGGATCACCAAAGAGTTGGTTTTGGGGGTGCCGTGGTGGCGGGATGTTAACTACCTCACCTGTATGCAGGAGGTCGTGGGTTTGATCATAACCCTGACGCCTACTCTATATTTGGAGTTTGCATGCTCTCCCCGTGGTCGTGTGTATTTTTCTCCGGGTCCTCCGGTTTTTCCCTACAAATTTAGATTCAACGTATTTGGCTGCTATACATTTCTAGATGATAAACCACTTCGTTGGGCTACGATTTATGGCCAGGTGGCTTCTGATAAAAGAGCTATATAGCTCAGTGGGCCTTACCTTGACGGTTAGCGCCGATTTATTTACATGTGTGGCAATTTGATCAGTCCATTGCTGGATGTGGCCCTGCTCCCCCACACCGAGTGGGTCATAGGGCGTGGGTTGGCGAAGGTGGTGGGCAGCTTAGAAGCGGGAGCATAGGAGTACAGCACAACGTTGGATTTTGCTGCACCGCCCTGTTATGCCTAAAATGTAGCCCTGCAGCTTATGACACACCCAAGCACTAGCCAGGTGCATTCTGGGTGACTTGGTCATAGACATAGAAATATAAGGCATGCGTTCGGTTAAATGGACTTGCTTGAAAGTTTAGTAAACTACAGTAATGTTTTTGTGAATGCCAGATGTACATTGCACCGTTGCTCAATGCTCCTTACCATTTCATGGGAGGCATTCAGTCTTAACAAACCATTAGCTAAGATTTACAAGTGCAGCCACCACAATAATGCATTGCCCTTTTGACCAGGCTTTCCCATAAACTGCAGGAAGCGCTTTTTTTTGTTCTTGCATGAACCCTGTGGCCTTGATAAAAACATAATAACGCAATTTACAATGTGCACAATATTTTTCACGGACATAAATAACCGCGACCATGGCGCAGGAGCTGAGCTCGGGGGCGCTTAAAAGCCAGGTGAGAGAAGTGCGGCCTCCTAAGTGTCCCTTAACAAGACGGTGGAGGTTGAACGCCGCTGCGAAAGTGCAGCGGGGGTCGATGACCAAGTTCCACGGAGAAACGACGCCTGCCAATGACTCTGCTGGTCCTCGGTGTCGAGAGGAGGTTGTGAGTCACCAAAGACATTGGCGGAGATGTAATTTTGTACCCCAACCCCCCTGCCCCCCCTCCTGTTTTTTGTTCTGCTGCGTCAGCTGATCGCGGTGTACGAGGAGCCGGGGATGGGAGCGTCTGATGAGAGCCCGGCACCCCAGAGGCGGAGCTTCGCGGAGGCCACGTCCCCACTGACCCCCCCATCCGACGCGTGGGCAGCGTCTGCCTTCCACCCGTACCGACCCGACCTGGGCCAGGGCAGCGTGACGCCGAGCAACCTGCCCAGTGGTCAGCAACAGCATCAGCAGCATCGCGGTTGTCATTATGATCATCAAGCAGGAGCAGCAGCAGCATCATTATCAGCATCAAGGAGCATTGTTATCACCATCATCATCATTAGCATCATCATCATTAGCATCATTGTTGCCATTATCATTAAGCAGGTGCAGCATCATCATCAGCCTCAAGCAGCATTGTTGTCACCATCACTGATAACATCATCGTATGATCATTGAAATTATAATTACCAGTCACAGCACTATCATCATTATCATCATCGTCATGAGTAGCAGTAGCAATATAATCAGCGTTTGATGTCATCATAAACAGCAGCATATATGCCGTCATTATGGTCACCATCAGCAAGTTACCGTGACCTTTGTCATCATTTACATTATCACGTTAACACAATCTTCATCATCAGCTTTATCAACAGTCAGAAGAGTATGACCATCATCATAAGCAGCAGCAACAGTATAATCGGCACCGTCGTTATCGGCAGCAGCACAGTGGCAGTATCATCGGCACCATCACCATCATCCTCGACTTGTCCGAGACTTGCACCCAGTGTAGATTTTCCCATCGCATGGCCTCTCTGGCCTTGTAGCCACACGGGGACGGTGGCACCCGTTGAGGAGAGAGGGGCGCCCTGGCTTCGCTCGGGAACAGCAGCTGGTTGTGAGATCTGATTTGAAGCACAATTTTGTAAAAATTACATTTCCCACAATTGCATTTGGTTGGGGTGGCCAATTTAGCCGCGCCGGTGTCACAGCCACTCCACGACAACTGAAGTGAAAAACTACGCCCCAAAATCTAGTGCTTGTCTGTTGCTTCTGAGGCTCCGATGGAAATTCCTCATTGCTATGGCAAGGACCAGTCTTCTCTTTAGCATGGTGACTGTTTTCTTCCCCCCCCCCCCCCCCAAGTTATATCTTGCAATGTCCTTTCTTTTTTACAAACACCCATTATATTTGCAACCTTCTTCGTACTCGTGTATTTTTCTACTGCGAAAGGCTTAAACGGGAACGTTTACCTTAGCGCTTAAGGCCAAAGTGAGTATCAGTACAACTCAAACAATACAATGACCTCTTACTGGAGGCCACTACGTTGCAACGCGATTCTGTGGAGCTAATGATTCAATTTATCTACTCGAGAGCCTTGCTCAGCCTCAAGATTCGTTTTTCGAGGAAAAGTCCTGCCGCATCGGGATGTTTGGCCAATTTCTACGAATGGGTGTTTTGGCTCCGAGAAACACCAGAGTGTCCCGAGAAAACCACCAAGCGTTTGAAATCACAATCAAAGCCGCACCGCAGAGAGATTCCAAAATCCACTGCTTTACTCCCGTCTCCTGGCTGTCTTCTATTCCCAAGCCCACAACACTTGTTTCGTATTCTCAGGCGGTACTCTCGTCCAAGTATGAAGGAGGCTCAAGCCTGCTTTGGCTTCCAGGATCTCACAAGAATCGGTGCTTTGGTTGTTAGTTGCATTACAGGCAAAGGAGGGAAGGACTCTCAAGAGGACTACATTATGGAGATTGATCAGTGGATCAGCTCTTGCTTGTACAGGTGATGGACCAAATAGATTGTGGTGCGTCAAAGAACCACGAGAGGGATGGTGAATGGCTTGGGGAATACTCAATCCAGCAGTGGATAGATCATGGCGGATGATATTGATGATGACAGTAAATACCATTCAGACAGAAGTATGTATACATAACCAGATGAGGTCCTATTGAGACGATGGGTCTTTTTTCTATACGAAGCTTCATATGGGTCAGTTAAGACGCATGGAAAATTTAGCAGCTGCTGGAAATCAAAATGTGAGTGCAGAACCCCCCCCCCGCAACCAGGTGGCCCGGTGAGTTCACATCCTGGCTGTGGGGCTGGCTGGCTAGCTCACCCCACAATCTCTACATGGTTGATGAAGTCAGCAGTGGTTGTCCTCTAGCCAGACTCGTCCCTGCCATAGGAATGAGGAATTTCCACCACTGGCCCCTGGGGCTGAAAACATGACATGACCACCGCACTGCGTCAATGCTCATTTGAGTAGAAAACCACGTGACTTTTTCACTTGACAATCTCTACACCCCCCCCTCCCCCTGGGCTCTGCATGTGACCTGCGTGCAGGATGTTGTTTGTATTAGCGTATTTTTTGAGGTCGGGGGGGGGGGGAATCACGGACGCGTGCGCCTGCCGCGCACGATCCACCGCCGGCCTTTGCCGTGTCTCCGTTTGGCCCGGGAGCGTGGCCGGCGTTCTTTGGAGCTTCCTTCCGTTTGCCGCGTTTTGAAAAATCTCCGAGCTTTTCCCGAGGACGGCTTAGCTCGGAAGAGAGCGGCGGCAGTGGCGGGAGGTGGTCTCGTTCGCAAATGAGGTTGGCGCGTGATGGATGTGAAATCCGGCGGGAGATGTAAACGGACCGTTGGAAGTCGCCTTCCTCCTCCATCTGCGCCCGATGGGGGTCAATGAGCGAGGTTGCCAATCGTCCGTAATTTTTGTTACGGACGAGTCAGAAAAAAATGTTGCCATTGTCGGTCATAAGTTAAGCAATGTTGTCTGTGAAATATGCGAGAGATGTTTTTTTTTAAATCGATTCACTGCTTTTATATTTTGCCTAAATAAGATGGGAGCTAAAAGTTTTTTCCAGTCACTGCCCCCCCTCCATTTTGCCACATTATGCGTAAGACCAATTTTAATGTTGATTAGCCTTTGTTTTATGCAGTCTATTGGTGACCGGGCTGACACCAATGAACGCCGCCACATGTGGGAATGCATTTTAATCACAGTAGGCTGGCCTGGGATTGATCACAGGGTCTCGCTAATGCCGGCTTGGCACTCTAACCTCTGAGCTACCCGGTCACCTTGAATTCAGGAAATAGATTCCCCCCCCCCCCCCAATGTTTTGCTGAATGGTGATGCCTCTAGTGGCTGCAGGGGTCACATCGTCAACTCTTCTAGGCTTAGGCTGGAAGGTGGCCAGAGTATAGCAGCAGAGCAATGGATCTTTGTATCTATCTTTGAGAGCTTTGAGTTGTTACACCATCAATATGCGTGTATTTTCTCCAAGTACTCCAGCATCTCATTTCACAAAGCTAAGAACCTCACTTCATCTAATTGGCTAAAACATCCCAATGCAGTAGTACCCTCCTCAAAGAAAAAAAAAATCACTTCTTAGACTCATCGGGGCTCTCCTGAATTGATAAAAGGCGTTCCAAAGATGAAATCAGAATACGATAACCTCAGTCGTAGGGTTTTTCAAACTTCAGAGCTTGACAGACCAGAGACCAACGCGACGGAATAAAAAAGAAAAGAAAAACAATCTCTGACAATATTTGGCGTAATCTGTAATCTTTCCCCAAACACCGAGAGAGGGATAACATTTAGCTCTGTGTCAATTGTCCAGGGGCTAGCGCCGCGTTGTTGTGTCAGACAACACCGCGGCGGCGGCGGCTCGGTTCGTCCTGGCCAGTGGTCGTAATGTCACTGTTTTCTTTTCATCGCTGTGGAAAAACACACGCAGGCACACACACACACATCGCCACGGACCTGCCCAGCTGGGTGTTTTGTTATTCACTTCTTCAGCTGATGGAATGGGATTGAATTTCTTATGTGGTTCCCAATGAAGAGAGAAACGCACGTGCTGTTCATTGGGGGGGGGGTGTGTTTGTGTGTGTCTTTGGAGTGTCGCGGGGAGTGGTGGTGGAGTGGGTTAGAGGCACCGCACTGTGATTTACCTCCCCCCCGCCCCCCAGTCACCTGAGCTCGATTCCTGGCCTGGCACAACACCATTGGCTCGGTATCTTGAGCTTGGCCTGGGCCGAAGAACAATACAAACAGATGAATGTGTCACAAGGCAATGCTTTTTACGTTAATCAGTGGAGCTAAAACAAAGAATCGATTAATTGATTCCGAAGCTAACGATAAATTCATCGATCACGTGTGTGAGAATCGATGTTCTCACAATCCAATATGTTGCACTTTATTTGTTTATACAACTCCAGCAGCTACTCGATGCAGCACGATTCACCACCGTGTTTAACAGAGAGCCAAGCCATACATTGAATCCGTAGGCCTGCACGGTGACAACTCGTATTTATATGCTTGCCGTGTAATCATGTTAATGAATTTACATCCTTCATATACATCCATCTTTCCTGTAATCAAGTCGCCCAGACTGCACCCGTTCTTGTCCGATCTTAGAAGCTAAGCAGAGTTGAACCTGGACAGTTATTGGATGGGCAACCAGCATGCACAGCAGGTTGCTATAGGCTGCTGCAGAACTACGTTTTTCCGCAGCATTAAAATCCACTGTTTTACTGTACCTCTATGTTTCCACGTTTATGCCCCCAGTCTTCACCAGTCCGCAATAACCGGCGCAGTAAAGCAGTGGTCAAATAAACCTCCCCTCCCCTCCCAGAAACAGAATATGTATTTATACTGGAGGAATCCGATGAGCTATGAAGCTCTTCTTCACAGATGTCCAAGCCATATGGTGCAGAGAGGACCTTCATCCAGCAGTGGATCGACATAGAGCTGCACAAGTGCTGCTGTTACATACATCTGAATTATAATATTTATGGGATCACTGTGGGGGTAGGTGGGGGTTGGACGGGCGGTGGTGGTCGTGGTGGGTAAACCATTCCACCCACAATAACGACGAGTCACTTGGCAGACGCCAAATTAATAATTCGAGCGTCCAGCAACGAGGACGCTTGCAGGCGGCCGTGACTCAGCTTGGCCCTTGGGCGCAACGGGTGACCTCTGAGGGGTGATAATTGAGGCAGCAGACCTGACCACTCTGATCGTGTTTCAAGGAGTCTCTTTATATATAAAAAAGTCGTGACCGTTCTCTGCCTTTCGAACATTTCTGTTCAAAATGTAAGCGTCTCCCCCAAG
Organism: Lethenteron reissneri; assembly: GCF_015708825.2. Taxonomy (NCBI): domain Eukaryota; kingdom Metazoa; phylum Chordata; class Hyperoartia; order Petromyzontiformes; family Petromyzontidae; genus Lethenteron; species Lethenteron reissneri. Next base: position 3,366,336 of record NC_083809.1, read on the forward strand.
TGTTTTAAAATGCTCAAGATGCAACTTGTTTTCGTGTCAGGCAGTGAGCGTGGATGAATCTTTTGAGGATTATTTTTTCAAATCTCATGTTTGTCTTTGACGGTGGTTTCAAACGACTAAAACGTAAAAAATTAACGAGCCGAGGAATTTGGTAATCCCTGTTTATTGAAATATAAAACTTTGATGTCTTTTTTAACTTTGGCGTAAAACCGGTGTTCAGGATCGCAGCCAACAAAAATGTAACACGTGTGTTAAATAATTTAATATTTAAAAGAAAAGCAGTAATCCCTCACTTTGAAACTGCACACTAAATTATGTTTCACAAAATACATTTGAGAAATGTATTATTATGTTAAAAAACATACATTTCTAATGCAAATAGAGGGTCCCTTTTTGAAAACATGACCCAAAGTGAAATGTACAATGCAGCCTATACACTTAATACATTGCATCGTACATTGCAGCTCTCTTTCAATCCACTGCAGGATGACGGGCTCCCTATGCCATGTCGGTTGTGGAGGTTATTCGACCGTACTTCACCATGCCAATCAGTGCGTGGTGGCGGTGGTGGTGGAGACCTGAACCTAGCAACTGACCGCAGCTACCGTCAGGTGATATCCGAATCAATCCTGGACTTCCCCGTAGGTCGACTGCCTTAAACGAGTGCTTGGGCGCTGTACGTAAACGTCAGCGCTGGGGAGACAAAGGCGGCTGGGCATGGCGCTGGGCCCATCATCCTCTGAATGGCGTGCCGGCCTGCACAGCGGCCACTGATGCCAAACAGTTTTAAAAAAGTTTACACGAAGTGCGTGGGACAACGTTGTGTTTCGCTTGTGTGGCGATTTCAGGAGCAGCCGCGAGAATTCATCACAGCGTGGACCCCCACCGGCCTCCGGGGGAGCCTCCTACGCGTTGCGCCCCCCTCTTCGACGGGAGGGCAACCCCTCCGCCCCCCGGCGCCGCCCCCGGGATGGGCCCCGTGGGCCAGGATCGCGGGACTCCCAGCTGCGACGCTCGGGTACGACGCGTCGTCGACGGGTGCCGGGTTCAGTGGCGGCTCGGGACATTTCCACTTAGGCGGCGGGGGTTTTGTGAGTAACCTCAGAAAATCTGGTGTTCTAATTAATAAAAACATCGTCTAAAAACCTTGTTATTGGCCTTCCTGTGAAAGTCATATACCAACGATAGGCATTTATAAACAATACAAAAAAACACAACAAAGCACTAAAATGCTGTCCCCGTGGGCCTCAAGTCCACACTACACAACCCCTTTGACACTGCCAAAAGCCTAGAGCGTAGAGGCCGTGACCTGCTGTATTTGCACAGTGCAACCTTGCCTTGCGACATCGTCTCATCGCAACCATGGGCGCCTTTTTCACCGCCCTGAATGGGTCTCGAACGGCGTGGCTACAATGCGAAGCTAATCGCAGCGAACGAAGGGACATCTCTCACTCGGACGCCTTCACAGCTGCCCCGAGACCTCCCCGAGGCACAAATCAGATTGTGGTGTTGCAGCGGTTTTTCATATGAACAACTTAAAATGTTACCTTCATTAGGCAATTCACGTTGAAAATTTACGTTGGTGGGGTGGTGCCCCAACGCCCGCGCCGAGTGCACGGAACCGTGCCTGGTCGGGTTTTGGAAGGCCCCCCCCCCCCCCCCCCCCGACGCCGTGTGACTGCCGTGCATTGGAATACAGCGGCCGGCGCGGGCCGAGCGCTGAGGTCGCGCTCGCAAAGGTCGACGTACAGCCGTTGCCGTCCCTGTGCTCGCGAACGAAGCTCCGCGCTTGTGGTTGCACGGGCAGCCGTTGTCTCGTCGTCGCTTGGGCAAGCGATGGATTGGGCGGCGGTTGGCCTTTGTTTTGGCGGCTTTGGGGCTAATGTTGCAAAAACAACATTCCCAAAGCTGTGGACATACATACACACATATATATAATGTGACCACTTTTGGTTTCCAACAAAGTGGGTACTTTCTTTAAGAGCCCCAGAGGGATGGTGGGCTGACCTGCTCCCTGGATATGATTTTCAACACTCGCTTCTATGGCATAGCTTCCGGAATGATGCATTGCTTTAGCACGACACAGCTAGATATGCGCAACACTTTTGTTTTAAGAATAATGCTACTAATTGTCTTTTTGAGTGGTTTTTTTTAATAGAAAAGGGAATGTCTGGAAAAAAACGGACTTGCTCCACTACCTCCTGCAGGCAAACTTTCAATGTTACTATTGGAAGCACATCACCGTTTCGCTCTCACTCGAGTGACGATTTTATTAAAATTAACGGCAGTCACAAGGCTGCTATTGGGTGTCTCATGTACATGGTGGCACCATCTCCTGATGATCCACCAACACCTCCCACCTCGCCAGTTTCGGGATCGTAGCATATGCCACTCGAACTCGTCCACATCGATTGAACGTAACCTGTCCAGGTTTTTTTAAAGCTGTGTCCACGCTGCGGTGTGGCACAGGCTTAAGGAAGAACACTAACGTCGCGTACCCACCTTCTCTGATAAACAAAACAAAAATTGTGGCTTCTGGAAAACTGTGTTTAATCCGTAACAGCCCTGTCCAGGACCCTTGCGACTAATAGAAGTAAAAAAATCAATGAGGTTACGTGTTGTACATTTGCTATTCACACCGTTCTCTACAGCACAGATGCTATTTTAGGGGGCTATGTCTCACAGATTGGGTATCGTTTGCCAGTAGGTAGCGGTGTTTCTGTGTGGTTATACAAAATTAAGTTATTTCCTGTCAAATTTTGGAAATTTGGATTGTTGACGATGGCACGCACGGCCTGCTGCTTTCCGAAGAAAGTAAACGGAATCTTTAACGTCCACTGTGCGAAGCAGTCAGCGCGGAGTATTCATGGTTAAGCCACCCGCAGTATGAACCAGGGCGGCCGCTGGGCTCGAACCATGACCCTCCGCAACAAACTCCCGATGCGCCACCGCTGCGCCTCGTCACCACCCGATGAGACGCTAGCTTTCATCTTCTGCTCGCCGCTCAGATTTAAACCGAGAGAGGAATTCCCTTTGCCACTGCTGCTGCAACTGCTGCTGCCACTGCTACCGCCACCTCTGCTGCTGCCGCCGCCGCCACTGCTGCTGCTGCCGCCGCCGCCGCTGCTGCTGCTGCCGCTGCTGCTGCTGCCACTGTTGCTGCTGCTGCTGCCGCCGCCGCTGCAGCCGCCGCCACTGCTGCTGCCACTGCTGCTGCTGCCGCCGCTGCTGCTGCTGCCACTGTTGCTGCTGCCACTGCTGCTGCTGGGCAGCACGACACGGTTTAAGTAAACACGGCACTTGATTGGCAGTGGCAGACTGCGCACCTCCAGGAAGCGTGAAATTGTCAGTCCTGTGGAACACGGGCAAAAGATAACAAATCGCCTTCCGGTGCCACGGGTCCCAATGTTTTTTCAGGCGATCGCTTTTGTTTACAATACCTTTGTCCATATTACTTTTAGATTAAATGTAATACGCAAAAGAAATACAGCATGCATTTTTTGTTACCGCTTTAATGCGTGATATATCAAGACATTTAGTGAAAATTACTTTGACAAAACGGACTTATAGTATTTTATGGACAACATTTCATCGGGAAGTTTTAACGAAGCAGAGGTGTGGTGATTTCACTTATGGTTTGAAGTCGCGGTACAAGGAATTTGTGTTTGTACTCAATGTCAAATGTTCTTCATCCTTCCAGGCACGGTGCCCGGTGTCTCTTGAAAATGTAACTTTTGGTCTCAATGGATGCCCACTTGGTTATATATAAAGGATTTATTATTATTTCATCATTGATCTCACATCTACTGTCTGCTGTTTGGCATTATGTCTGACGTTTTGCTCCCGTGTGCTGGAGGGCTTCTTCAGGAACCTGGTCATAGTTTCTTCAACGAAATGTCCTGAAGTAGCTCTTAGTGCGTGGAGCAAGACGTCGGACATCGTGCAGAAACGGCGTGCGGTACAATCCAAGCACGCTTCGCAGAGCTGCACAACACAACCTGCGACAACCTTCGCACGAGGGATTTTATTATTACCACTCAATATATATGGTGTAAAGATATCTTTCGATTTGCAATGATTTGTGAGCAGCAATTAGTGTGGCGCGAGCATTGCGTGATGAGAGTGGTTCTCGGGAGTGGTCTGGAGCTTGTAACGCACTGCCTGTGACATAGCCACGTTTAGGCCACGTTTAGGCGTTCAACTCGGGATCTGTCATCGCATCATCTGCAGCTCTACCAATCCACTTCTCACGTTCCTCCAGCCTCTATTTAAAACCACTGCAGCCAATCGGAAGGGGCTTATGTGTGTTAAATTATTTATAGATAAATTGTATGATTCAAGCAGGGAGAGAGCATCAGGAATGGCTAACTGTGAAATATTAGTTTTTATATAACTTGATAATTATCATCTGTTATGCTTTATTTTATTTATTTTTTCTACCTACGTGACTTTACCGAAAGAACCAAAGAGTATGGTATGCAGGAGTTCGTGGGTTCGATCCCGACCCTGATGCCTGCTGTATATTTGGAGTTTGCATGTTCTCCTGTGGTCACGTGGATTTTTCTCTGGGTTCTCCGGTTTTTCCCTCCACCTTTAGAAACATGCGTTTAGATTATTTGGCTGCTTTAAATTTCCACGTGATAAGCCACTGTAATTTGTGGCCAGGTCGGGTCTGAACAAGCTCAGTGGGCCTTGCCTGGAAATATAAAAGAATCGTTGTAAATAGTTAAGTCATTTCACCCCCACGACCCGCACAGCGTGGGGAGGCCTTCTTCCAGCAGCTGATTGACACGTACCTGCGATGTATGTTTTGATTCCGTCAAAGAATCTCCACATGTGCTTGCTCAGAAAACAAGTAAGAAACATGCATACAAATGAATTCTGCACTGTGCTTTTTTATATAATTATCTGTATAGAAGCCAATGGTAGCAGCTGTCAAGGCAAAATACTTTGCATTTTTGCACAGTCCTTTTAGCACTGGTTTATGCCATCTTTGATACATCCAGGCCAGATTTCAATCAGCTATGTCCATAATAGCAGAACTTTATGACACTGTTTGGTACGTGTTGGGTCACCTTTACAGACAGACATACAGTCAGACAGAGCTCACCCCCTCAATGCTTTCAGGCTTAGTTGGAAAAGTGCTCAGAAGAGTAATTTAATTACGTGGAAGTCTTCACCCCGAGCGAACGCAATGTGCCATTTCGGTTAATGTGGTTTATCCGGCCCGAGAGTGCACGTGGGTGAATGAAGGCCATGTGGCAGAGTGAGGCCCTTTGGATCTTTGCGCATTTTGCCCTTTGAACTGCATGGCCCCTTTAACCTGGAATGTGTTCCCAGGTGAGTAATTATGGCCTTTCTCGAGTGTTTCCAAGACTAATCTAGTTTTAAGAAGGAAGTAAAGCGATAATAACAATCGCTGCACAGTGTCACGACTGGCATGATGACCTTGCAAAGGGCATTGCAGCTGGCTCATTGAATTTAAATGCAGCCGAACGTTTAATTTCGGGATTTTTGCACTATCTTTCAATGCAGTGGCTGAGAAAACAGCACACATTGTGATTAACCGTGTCAGTGCTCATACAGAAGCTGCTACGAGTTAATTAGTCGACAAACAAATCGGCCTCAATATACCCGATCAATCCCATTGGATCTCTCGTGCTAAGCAGTTTTAACCTGGCTAGGACTGGGACAGGAGACTTCCTGGGAATACCAGACATGGTACGCTAGGGCTGGAAGGTGATGAAGAGATGGCAGTAGAACAATGGATTCTTGTATCTGCCTGCGTGGAGCTTTTGAGTGTTGAGTTTTTTTCTCCCGAGTGCACCAGGGAACAACTTGAATGTATGTACGTTGAACTTCTTTCGCGCCGTACGTAGCCAATCAGACGTCGGTTTTCTCCAACGTGAAGCGAGTAGAGGTATCCGACAGGATATGTGTCTGAAGTTCGTGTTATCCCGTTGTGTCGTTCCTCTCGGCATTCTGTTTTCAACAAAAAAAAAACACTCAAATAAGGAATTGACCAAATATCCCAAAGCGGGGGCACATCTCCTGAGTCTGGAGAATCTGTGAGGCTTACCTTACAAAAAAAATCTTACGACAACGATGATGATGATTATTATTTTGACTGTGTATGCGATCATTTATGGCTGGTCATGTGTTTATCGCAGGAATATGAAGAGAATGGGAACAATATTGTCAAGTCATCTCTGCGGAAGAACGATTTGGTGGACTGGTCTTCTTGTCTAAGGTGCACAATGCAAAACATGAACACGCAAAGTCTCCGAAAGAAAATGTACACAATCCCAACATTGGGCAAACGCATTCCAGCAACGATCCAGACATTTGCACTGTCAGTCTAATTATTTAAATTTCCTTGGATTTATATTTCACTTAATCTTCATTTCAGTGTCTTTGATGTCTACGCTGTTGTGTTTGTCTTGCTCTGAAATGTTTTGATTCAATGTTTGATCTGGTTTTTTTTGTGTGATATACAATTGCATAATTCATAATTCATGGTTGCTTTTGTTTTGGCCCAAGACTGCCTTGAGGCAGACACTTTCTGTCTCAATCGGCTCCCCAAGTGCCATAGTTTATTCTCTTATAGTTCATGATAGTTGATAGCTCTTTATCAGTCCGCTGAAGGGTGAAAAGGCCTCCCCCATACCTTGTCAGTCATGAGGGTCATTTCACCACGCTAAACCATCCCGGTCAGTGCGGGTTGGCCAAGAGGATGTCCAGAACTAATTCATGTCTCACCATGGATGTTAGCCATGGGTGGGAATCGAACTCGGGTCACTGGATTTAGAGCACAGTGCACTAACCGCTGTGCTGCCGCTCCTCACCCCCCCCCCACCCCATTATTAGGTTATGCAGGAATAGATCAGGTGTACGTACGTATGGAGTTTCGCGAGCAATTTCATCCATAAAATAAAAAGCCTATGAACTTCTTCCACGGACCGTACGTTGCCAAGCCGTGCTAATCGGAGGTGCACTTAAATTCCTCAGCAACTCGGACAGCCTTGCATCAAATGTCATCTCGTCCAGTCCATTGCCCTTGCTGCTGTGTAGCCCAGGGGACCCCATTGGCAGCTGTCTCTGTGCGGCACAGGTTCAGCGGAGCACTGGCCTGAAAATGGGCATCATTGCAATGTTATTATTACTTCTAAATATTGCTGCTGTGATATCTAGCCTCGTGCAGTTTTTCTCTCTTCTCTTTTCAATATCTTGCACCCTTTCTCCACCCCTCTCCGACCAACCTGAAGTGACTTTTGCAAAGTGATTCGCGTTCCGAGCGAAGGAGGACCTCTGGGCATTCACATCGTTCACTTTGGGACCAAATTACGGAGGTGAGAGAACGTCACCTTCCTAGAATCTTCGTGCAATGTAAATAGATAATGTTTTGTTTAAGTTTGGCCGTGACAGCCTCCCACACACACACCCCTGAGTCCCAATCTCACGGCGTTGTTTGTTCACTGACACAAGAATGAAAATGGCCTTAGAACCTAGTTTTTTTTATTTGTGAAGATAATAAAACACTGTTTTCATGTTGCACTCGGAATGAAGAGACGGCATCATCAATTGGATGAATTGTTACTGTGTGGAGTCATGGTTCGGCTCGATCAACTTTTCTCGTGTTGAATTTCACACCTCTAGTGGCTGGCGGGGGTCGCGTAAAAAGCCCATTATATACAACATGTACACATACAAATTAAACCACTCTTGCACGCGCACACACACACACATCATTCGATGGACAATGTATCTTGAGCACAGTAATCGACATTTTTTTGTCGCAAACTCGCGTTTTTTTCTTTCTCCGTCTGTCATCGCCACTTTTGACCCCTGACCCCCAGGAGCTTGGGGCTGCTCGTGAGGGGGGTGGATGAGCAGGGGAGAGCGGCCCACCACTGCTGGTTTGAAAAGGGCGACTGCATTGTCACCATCAATGGGAACAACCTCCTTGACAAGACGTTCGACCAGTACGTTATTCCACGGCCGTTCCTCCCAAATTCCCCCAAACGGCCTATAAAGAGAGGTGGTTTCAAGTGGTAAACCTGCATATATGGAGCACTGTGGAGTGGGACGTGGAGGTGATGTCCCAGGGATGAGCAGAGAATGAGAACCAGGAAGGCTGACCTCACACGAGTGGGGAAATGTTAGGAAGAAGGGAAAATTATATGTTACTGCTGTTAGGCACTCCACTGCTGAATGAAGAACTCCGCATACCATGTTGGTTATGGCGTTTGTTTTACCAAGCTTCACCATGCTCAGCAGTGAAGGTGGGCGTGGGGAACCCTGGACCGGTTCAGATATCACTCACCAACGATATTATCCATGGCCAGGCATTAGAACTCGGGACACCGGATTCAGAGCGTAATGTGCAGTAATGCGCAAACCACAATGCTACTGCTTTGCCCCATTAAGACATCAATCAAGTTTTATTTGCAGCTCGGCGTTTTGTGGATGTAATTTGCGTTCAGCTCTTCGATGTGACAGTGATGTTGATGGCTACGATGATGATGATGAGCACCACAATAATGGTGCTGCTGATGATGATAACGCTGATCAGGGTGATGGCTGGTTGCTCCTTGACGATCATTCTTTCTCTGACGATACAGGTCACAGCAGATCTTCATGCAGGCGATGCGGGTCGGGGTGATGGTCATTCACGTGGTGCCTGCACAGCAATTGGAGAGCTACCAAAGAGCCCTGGAGTTGATTGACCCAGAGACGGACACCCCGAACGGCGGCCTTGGATCCATGAGCCCAACATCTCGCTTCTCTCCCATGGATTCTCGCTTTGACTTTGGGTAAGATATACACACCTTCACGACTTTTTGTTCTATTACCGCAAAAGGCCGTCTGCTTGGAGTTTAAGTTGATTTGCTTAACCATGTTAGAACTCAACGAAACCACGATCGATTTATTCACAAGTCACCTCGGGGTCCTTAAAATGACAAAGCAGTAAAGTCAATTGACATTTATTTTTATCGAGGCAATGTGTGGGCCCGATTCATCGTGTTGTGGCGCACGTACACACACCAGTCAACGAAAGCCGAATCGGTTATGAAAAGCATAGGGATAGAAAGATGGGCAACGGGCTCGCTGCCCCAAACCATATGGGGTTTCCACCTTATGGAAAGGTGGAAAATACAAATTAAATATAATACAGCAATGAAGGAAATCGGAGCAGAGACAACTTCATTGCAGGAGAGGAATCACAATGCTGCATGAACGTGAATCGGCATCAAAGTAAAGACGTTTCATGCAGTTTCTTCTTCAAGAGCCTTGTGTCCTCACGACTTGTTGGGTGCGCTCGTTTGCTTCTGCTCTTGCTGCGTCGATGCCATCTCCGAATTCCGGTCTGTCCTGCACCCCTTCTACTCTGATCTGTCTTCACTCCCCCTTGCTCTGCCCTTTGATGCTGCTTGCACAGCTGACGCGTGGTCTGCAAAGACCGTCGAGAACGCTTTTGTTTCTTTTGAAACCGGACAGCACACTATATATATTTATATTTTCAACATCAATGCAACAGTGAACGGAAGCGGAGTTGTAAGCGTCCACAGGCAGAAGCGCACGCGAGGGGGTTCAGATGTCCTCTGGCCGGGGTCTGCAGTGTGACGAGTGAAGAGAAGGAAAGGAGAGAGAGGGAGCAGAATAAGAGGGGGAGTGAATGAGGAGGAAGAAAAGGATGGGAGTCGTGAGATGTTAACTAGCTCACCTGGAAAACAGGAGGTCGTGGGTTCGATTCCAACTCTGATGCCCGTATATTTGGAGTTTGCATGTCTCTCTCCCAGCGGTCACGTGGATTTTTCTCCGGGTCCTCCGGTTTTTCGCTCCACATTTAGAAACACACCTTTCGAGTATTTGGCTGCTATAAATTTCCACACGATAAGCCGCTTCGTTGAGCTAAAATTTGTGATGGCCGGGCCGCTTCTGCAAAAGAGCTACATAGCTCAATGGGGCCTTATCCGGTGAAATAAAAATAGTTCACCTCGGTTTAGAACGACGCGATATAAAATGAAAGTAACACATTTTTCATTATTACCACCCGGGCCTGCCTTGCTTGGAATTGCAGAGTGTCGGGCGGTGGAGGTGGGGCCAAAGCGGGGGCCACCGAGACGTGGGGAGGGGGCGAGCCTCCCGGGTCCCCCAAGGGCCACGCGTCGCCCGGCGGCATCGTGTCCGGCCTGCGCAAGCTGTCGACGCCCACCGGCCTCGGCTGCCTCTCGCGCAAGCTCAGCAAAAAAGCCTCCATCCGGCTCAAGAAGGGTCAGTCCCCATTGCACTTGAAGCAGGCCTTGTAGCGTTGGGTGGAGTTGGAGGGAGGAGGGGAGGGGGTTTGAGCAATCTCCCCCCACCCCCCTTACTTGAACCCCCCCCACCCCCACCACTTCTAAATTCCTTTAATCAAGTAAAAATTCTTGGCCAAAATGTCATTATTGTTGTTTCATTCCGTCTCTGTAATTGAGTGCGTGACTTGTCGAGCAGCTGTGGCATTGCGGGTTTTTTGTTGTCGTTGTAACTTAACGATGTGTCCAACAGCTGCCTTCTCTGCCAAAGTGTGTTTGTGGCTTACCAAATAACCTCCTGAATTATACACTCTAACAGAGAGTGGCTTTCAGTTGAGAGGTTTTAGAAAATGCATGAATTATTGTTGTGATTATTTTGCTCATTGTATATATGTCTTTTTTACTCAATTATGCCCAACGTTTGGTTTTCCGTGACACAGTCTGGGATTTTTCAACTGTGGGTAAGTGTTACGCAGCGATCGGGAACTAGGCTTTCAGCCTATTGTGTAGGCCTTAGCGCTGCTAGCGATTTAGGCTCTGCTTGTCGTGATAACACTGACCTTGTCTTTATGCAGTTGTTGTTAAACAAACTTAGTTCTTTCGGCTTAAAATGTACAAAGCCCTTGTCCCTAGTTACATGTTTTTTTTTCATAAATAGTGAATCCTGTTGAACGTTCACCGCTTTCTGCTTAAATTTGAGATAACACGTGACTTTCAAAGAATATTTGTGATGTTCATGTTGATAATTTCCACTTGAACTTACAGCCTCTTGTCAATCGATTGCCGAATGAAGGCCTCATCATGCACTTTTGGACATGGTGTTTTATTTTACTATACTTCACCATGCTGGTCTGTGTGGCTTGGTGATGGGGGAGGGGGGGAATGCCCAGGACTGGTTCAGATATCACTTAGTTGTGGCCACGAATCGCACTCAAGTGCCGGGGTGCATGGCGCAGTGTGCTCACGACTGTGCTAACACTCGACCCATTCAAATTGATTTAGGTTGTATCACAACAATATTCCTGGTGCAACTTTGATATTATTGTATCTTGTATAACTGAACTCTTTTTATAAGGCATTTAAAGGCGAATGGTTAAATACAAGTAAATATTTAGCAACACGCACAGTTAAAGTGGCAAGAAAAAAATCAATGCACATCCAAAAATCCCCAAAATTTCATAAGCAGGGTCTTTTAATCTTTCTGCCATTACCGATGGCATTGCTGAAATTCTCCGGTTCGTGCGAAGCTCATGAGTGTCGTTTGTGGCAATGAATGCTGTGGTGTTCCCAGGGCCTGAAGGGCTAGGCTTCACCATCGCCACAAAGGAAGGCCCGATCGGCGAGCACAACCCCCTCTACGTGAAGAGCGTCCTCCCCCGAGGAGCCGCCGTGGCGGACGGGCGGATGAAGCCGGGCGATCAGCTGCTGGAGGTCGGTGTGGCCACCTGTGTATGGACGAGAGTTTGTGGCCAGGCATGGTGCTGGCCACACGTATGTATGCATGCTGAACTTCTTTCGCGCTATACGTAGCCAACCGTGCTAATCGGGGGTGTGCGTCATAGCCTCGTGCGTTGTGCTGACTTAAATTTGGCGCTCACTAACAGAGCTTGCCATAAAAAGTCTGTGTAAGGCTACATGGGAGATCTGTGTGTGTGTGTGTGGGGAGCAGGTGATGCAGTGGCTTGTACGCGCACTGACTATTGAACCCGTTGATCGGCGTTCGGTTCTCGACCACAGCCAACATCGTTGTCGAGTGATATATGAACCATATTTGAGGCTTCCCTAGGTCAACTCAGCCTTGAATTAGAAAACTGAATGCGGTGCTTATAAAACATACACACTGGAGAAGCAATTTCGGTGGCCAGGCATGGTGTTGGTCACATCATCCCCTCATTTGTATGTATGTTGAACTTCTTCCGCGCCATACATAGCCAACCATGCTCATCGGAGGTGCAGGGGAACGGGGAACAAACTAAAAAACGAAAAGCAATCGCGGCCTTAACAGATGCTCTCTAACAGCACTCGCCCCTACAGCCTGTACGGTGATCTTTATCACTGCAGATAAGAGGAGTTCTGTGCATTTATTTAACTGTCCACATGCACCAAGGAGATGGGGAGCTATGAAATGAGATTGTACGCCAGCGCTCGTTGAATTGTCACTTTGCAGGACTGTGCGATATCGCAGCGGAGTGATCCTAGGCTGGTTGTGATGATGTGATATTCAATTATGGCGGGTGACGGTACTGAGAATGGCCTGTGGACATGGGACTGGAGACAATGTCAAAACGCACACAACCACTGCCCCAAAAACCTTCAGGCCATGCTTACACCCCCATATGAAAGATGGCGTGCCACCCGATTATGCACAACCCTGCCAAGCTAAACCCTTGCCTCCCACCCCAGTTGCCAGGACATGCTCCCTGGAGAGAAGCTCCCCTCTGCTGTCACATGGTCAGCGAAATCACCGATTCATGTTCTGCAGCCCTTCAAATTCCGAGTACATGGACATGATCATCTAACTTCACCGCATACCTTGTTGGACCGAGTCGTTGAGTTGCAGTGAACCAGTGGTTATGCTGATTAGATGTGCTGTCTAATATGGCTGTTATTCGCAATTGAACCCAAACATTTTAAAATAAAAAAGTAACTTTTTTGGTAAACCGCGCACGGTATGCGCAGATTTCCCAGGCTTAACGACAGCGGAATCTCAATCGTGAAAGCCCAGAGGGAGACATTACGCTCGTTTATGGTAATTGAGAATCTAAACATGACCCAGACGCCTAATGACAAGTGGGCTTTGATAATCCTCTCGGCTTGCTTGCATGCTTATCGCAATGCTCGGATAAAATATGGTTTCATTAATGAAATTGTTAAAGCTCATTAGAAATAAACATTTGTTGTACATCTTGCCATTCATCTTTCAATTCAGTTAATGATTTTACTATACACAGTAGCAAAATTACATTAATGTTGCACAAGTGCATGGAAATGAAAATAATAATGTAACAATATATTGCAGCCCCTTTACAATTTCACCGCTGGATGAAGGCTTCCTCACACCGTGTCGGTCATGGGGTTTGCTTGACCATACTTTACCACTTTGGTCAGTGCAGCTTGGTGCATGTGGGGGGGGGGGTTCCCAAGACTGGGATGGATATTACTCACCAGGTGATGTAAGCTGTTTGCCAGGAATCGAACTGAGGTAGCAGGGTGTTTTAGCGTGGTGTGCTGATCATTGCTCCTCAGCTCCCCACTGCTCTTCCCCCACACACTTACATCTGTCTATGAGACCCTCTGCCTGAGTTCTAAGACTGGTGGAAAGTCCACGTTCCTATGCCAGGGACAATTCTTTCCATCGAGCAACCAATGGTGACTTCCCACCAAGCGGTGCAGCCTCAGTGGAGGGGGGGGGGGCGGGATGATATGCAATTTACTCACCCCAGAGAGGAGAGGATGGTGGTTGCTAATAACAATGATGTTTCTTCTTGGTTCTTTTGGTAAAGTCACGTAGAAGGAAAATAATAAAAATAAAACCATAATCAAATAATTCTCACGACGTTTCGGCCACAACGCAAGCAGCCGGCTGCTTGCTTCTTGGTTCTTTCGGTAAAGTCACGTAGAAGGGAAATAATAAAATAATAAAAATAACACATAATTAAATAATTCTCACGACGTTTCGGCCACAACACGTTAATATTTTATTACCTCCCTTCTACGTGACTTTACCGAAAGAACCAAGAAGATGAATCCCTGCAGTCACGAAGGCTAAGTTGAACCTTGCCAGGATCCTAACTCCTAATCGGGAACCCTTCTTGCTATACCAAGTGCGTTATGATCCAGTCTTTACAGTACATATACAAAAAATGTAAGTAAATTATAAAGTTCAGTGGAACAAACAATTGAAGTGATCCGTGCTTCCTACTGTAGCGTGCCTATTGTCATTGCCGCCGTCTGCGCTCGATTTGCATTGTTGAACGCTTGTCGTCAGGTTTGGTATTTTTAACCGGAGACGTTTTTTTCCTCTCCGGAGCGAGAACTCGCGGCTCGTTAGAAGCGCCCGGCCTCGAAAGGGAGCGGCGTAAACGCAGACCTCGTCCGCGAGACGCAGCGCGAGTGACCACGTGATTATTCTCCCTCTCTCTCTCTCTCCCCATGTCCCCAAAAACACAAAACACGCAGAAACTGTGTCTCTGTGACACTTGACCTCTTGAGGTCACCCGTGCCATTGTTTGTGTTCAGTGAAAGGATGCCTGGCGCGAGAGACGAGCTCCCTCCTATTTTTGTTGTCTTTTTTTCCTTCCCCCGCCGCTTCCCGCTTGTGCTGGACTCACGCCTCCCCCCCCCTGCCGCTCCCTCTGCCCCCCCCTCTGCCCCCCCTCTGCCCCCCCCTCTGCCCCCCCCCCCCCCGCGCTCCCCCGCCCCACCTGGGTGCGTAGGTTAACGGGCAGGAGGTTGCAGGAAAGAGTCAGGAGGAGGTGGTTTCCTTGCTGAGGGCCACGCGACTCGGTGGCGCCGTGACCCTGTCCTTGCGACGGCAAGAGGACGCTTTCCTGCCGCGGCCCATCGTACGTGGCGGCTTGCTCGCCGACTCGCTCACTCAATCACTCGCTCGCTCGCTCACTAATGCGCTTGTGCACTGACTGAACACACTCGCTAAAGTAGTTGTTCACTCCTGAACACACCCGCTAACTCACTCGTGCACTCACTCGCTCACTCACTCGCTCACTAATGCGCTTGTGCACTGACTGAACACACTCACTAAAGTAGTTGTTCACTCCTGAACACACCCACTAACTCACTCGTGCACTCGCTAACACTCACTCACAAACTCGTGCATTCGCTCACTCAGCAACCCATTTGCTCACTCACTCGGTTATTCAAGAATATATTTGGTTAAACACTCACTGACTAACTCACCAAATTGTTGATGCTTTCACTCCATATATTCACTTATACTCAGAATAAACAAAATCTGCTCATGATACCAAGAATGTTCAAACCAGTCCAGACATCGCTTGCTTAAGTTGTAAAGGCCAGTAGGCACATATAAAAATATACACGCATTGTATGCGGGGGTACGGAGCAGGGGAGGGTTTAAATTATTTTGCTTACCAAGTAGCAGCTCCCTTCACTCATTTATCACGTTCTCAGCAACATAATTCACTTGCTGTCTCGCCCACTCCTCCTTCCATTTGTCTTGTGGCACAAGGTGTCTTGCAATGCCCTATAATTTAGATTTATGGCGAGTGTAATTACAAGCAGTGTCATGATGCATGGTACAAAAATAACCCATGACCGGCACAGCATGCGCAGGCCTTCGGCCAGCGTTGCATTGACAAAGGGCTGAACATTAATAATAATGTTTAGTTTTATCGCTGAGGAACCACAGACAAGTCGGAAGGCAGCATCAAGGCGATGAGCCGGCACCACCAATAATTTCCCAAGCTCTACGATCCTCTACATATGATTTTTATTTCAGCCAATGATCGAGCGTTTATACATGGGGGAGAAAGCTATCAGAATCTTTATTTACGCTGGAGGAAGCCGATGAGCTATGAAGCTCTTTCTAAAAAAATTCACAGATGTCCGGTCGGGGCACGGAGGGGAGGGGGGGGTCAGAAAGTTACAACAACAATCCGCGAGCATCCTGAGAAACAACCCACGCGTGTCAGGGGGCAACACACGGTCCGATACAGAAGGGACAGATAATATTAGTCCACACTTGGCTATTTACCATCTCCTGGTACCTCGACGCCTACGGGAAGGAAGTTTCGCAACATCTGTGCTTGCGATCCTCCAACTGTCGCCGCCACGATGCCAGATTAGAGGCGTGCATAGTCACGTCGGAATTCGCTAGGCGCGCGGCCGACACGCATTACAAGCGAGTATAGTCCAGTGTTAAGATTCTGTGTGAAGCAATGGGAGGTTGGGGGGGGAATAGTTGGATTAAGGTCGGTGCGGAGGAGGGTGACTGGAGAGTGAAGGTTTTTTTTATCCCGTAGGAGCTCTGGACGTGTCACATTGGGCATGAAAAGTTCACCGTAATTTGTATTATTGTCAAGGCCGTAAGTTTATAACCATGTGGAAAATGTGTCCTCAGTCAAAATGGAGGAATTCTCAATGCTGGATTTATTAAAAAGTCAATAGGAAAGTCACACGTGGCAATAACTCTCGGTTCAGTCAGTACAGATTAAAACTGTGAGTCACTGTGAGATGTTTTAAAAAGTTGAGTGATTTTAAAAAAATAAAGAACGTGTTGAATAGCATTATAAGCTAATCCTACCCATGCAATTATAATGATTGATTCAAGTTTGAGAAGTTAAGGGCATTTTGCTTAAAATTCATTTCCCTTAAATAGACGATTGGGGTGGAGTGGTGGCACAGTGGTTAGCACGTTGTGCTATGGATCTCTTACCCTGAGTTTGAATCCCGGCCACAGATAAAGCCAGTGGTGAGTGACATCTGAACCGATGTTAGGCTTCCCACTCCTTTCAACTTTCCGCACTAACCACCAGGATCAAGTACGGTCAGACAACCACCATAACAATCACGGCGCAAGGACGCCTTCTCTAGTAGCGTACAGCATTCCCTCGTTATCCACGAGGGATACCTTATGCAGATCTCGTGAATAGCAAATCTTGCCTACGAATTACCTTAAATAAATACTGTAAATAATACAGCTCACCACTTTTCTCTCTCATCACTTTATTTCTCATCACTTTGTTTCTCATCACATTCTCTCTCATCACTTTATTTCTCTCTCTCAATGCAGTCGCGTAGAGTTCCAGATGCGATTCGCGGATAGCCAAAGTCGCGGAGAGCAAGTTTGTGAATAACGAGGGAATACTGCATCGCCGTGGGGCCGTATATGACTTTATTATTAGCTTTAAAAAAAGGATTTACTCAAATAGAGAAAAGGTCTATTTAAGCAGTGTTGCTATGAAAGCGCTCGATACAAGTCAAAACAAGATGGCCGCTAGCACTTTGCGCTATCTCTCGGCATCGGAGAGGACGTGCCGGTAAAATTAAACGCTTCCTGCCACCCTCGGTCACTCCGGGATTCGCCAGGCGCACAGACGCCCTGACAACTCCTTATCACTGTGACCGCTCCGATTTTATTTTAAAAGAGTGAGAGAGCGAACTCCCCCCCCCCGCCTCCCACTGCCCCCCCCCCCTTCTCTTCCCGCTGTGGTTCTCAAAACTCTGTCGCGAAATTCCAGTTGAGCCCGTTAGACAAATCCACTGCGAAGGATTTGTAAATTATGACCCACGTGTTTTCAATCCTGAACGTAGCATTAGAGCCCATTTAGCCGCAGTGTTTACAGTGGCGCGGAATGCCTCGTCTGTTTTGTTTTGGTTCCCATGTCCTTGTTTACAAACATTTTTCGTTCCCTCCCTCAACCTCAAGAGTAG
This sequence comes from Lethenteron reissneri, assembly GCF_015708825.2. Lineage (NCBI taxonomy): Eukaryota > Metazoa > Chordata > Hyperoartia > Petromyzontiformes > Petromyzontidae > Lethenteron > Lethenteron reissneri. The sequence goes on from NC_083809.1 coordinate 3,384,044, forward strand.
CTTTGCGCTGCGTTGCTGCTCTTGACTCCGTACGTCACTCGTGTTTTCTTGCATCGGAGGACACAGGTGAACGTCCTATAAAGGTCACGGGTCAGCGTACGATTTTACTGGGGTGTAGGTAATGGCAATACTAGAGCAGCACTTCGGCAAAGCTGCAGCACCTGGTGTGGGGGAGGTCAATGGCAGCTGTCGAACGGAGAGGCTGATCATCTACCTTGGGAATGAGGAATTGAGACCTACAAACTGAGCTTCACCAATGTGAATGTTAGAGATGGGATAATTTAATCGACCAAGTGACAAGAAATTGTTATTTGTCATCAATAACTCGGGCCTCTTGAAAAATGGCAGCCGCCCCACATCCTACCTCCTGAAGGCTGGAAACCCCCAACAAGGCACGCCCAGTGTGACGCGGCTGACTGTGCGATGATGTCACCAAGGCCCGAAATGATTGTCCCCTATATTCCTATAATCTCCCGCACCTCCAATGAGCAACTTTGACTTTGTACGGTACGAAAGAAGTTGAACATTCATGCATACAAATGGGAGTACCCGGTAATAACGATGATCTGGAGTTATTTCTGCACGCCACTGCGTCACTGTGAGGACAAAACGAGGCGACATGGATGTGGCATGCCAAAATAATTCCCTGAGCAGCGTTCACGATTTTTCCAGCTGAAATTAAGACCTGCCATTTATCATATCACATATATATAGCACAACAAAGACAAAGATTCCCCACTGTCCGGCCTGCCTTTGTCTCCTTAGTGGCGATGTTTACACATACCAGGTACTAATTTTAGGCTGAGTTCACCTTGGGGAGGCCCAGGACCAGTTTAGATAATTGTGACTAGTGTTGGCCACGAGCGGAAATTTAACTCTGGTCACTGGGTTTGTCGCGCTGCGCACCAACCACTGCACCACCGATCTACATAAAAGGACAAAGATCCCCCGTATAGCCTGAACAGACTGTTGGGGCAAGTGCTGTTAGCGAGCACCTATGAAGGCCGGCAGGCACACGGGGGGGTGGGGTGACCAGCACCACGCCCGGCCGCCTTTGTCTCCCTAGTGCCGATGTTTACACACCGCACCAGGTACTCATTTGAGGCCGAGTCGACTTAGTGGAGGCCCAGGGACGTTTCAGATAATCGTCACCGGTGTTCGTAGCGCAGCGCGCTAGCCGCTTCACTACCGCTCCCCACATCACACACCCCCCCTCCCCCCCCCGCAGAGATGTAACTCATGAACTGCTTAATCTCCTTTGGTCATCTCAGAAAAATGCATCGCGGGGGCTGGTAGTGGGGAGGAGGAGCAGGAGGAGCAGGAGGAAGGGGAGAGGTTATCATCGTTGTCCTTGTCCCCGTCTTGGGATGCAAGTGGCTCACCTCTGCAGCGGTCGCAGCGTGGGAAGGAAATCGGCGACTGTCCGGTGCTGGCGCCACAGGAATGCTGCTGCCCGTAGCCCAGCCCCCCGTTGACCGATAACTCTATCTGTTTGTGCCTATTAATAGGCTCGGCCGCACCTACTTTTATAAATTCATTAATTAAATGCACTCCTTTTTTTGTCTGTTTTAAGGCTGACCGCCGAGCACGTCCGCTAGCTCCGCGCTCGTTGTTTTCGTTGAGCCCTTCCGCGTGCTTTGAGAGTTTTTTGCCCCAGCGTAGCGATGCTATTAACGCGATGCTCGTTTTGTGTGTTCCGGATAATTATCCGTGTCCAGATTGGGGGAGAGACGGCTTTTGTCGGCAGTCTGCTATAATAGTCGACATGTGGAATAGATTCTGGGCCCTACTAGAGTGACGTGGAATTTCAACCTCCTGGTGACGGAGATGAGTTACCGCCACGTGCTCATCCTGAGTAGGGAGACGCTGTGAGTTGTTTCTGAGTCGGCTGCTTATCTCTAGGATCTGCCACTACACACGTGGAACTGGAGTTGCCATATGTCCGGGTTTGACCTCGACAGTCTGGGAATTGGCGTCTGTGTTTTGGGCGGCAGGAGTTGATTTGTACCGAGATCTGGTACCGGTATTTATTGTGCACTTTATTACGGTGTACTGCACAGTTTTGATGGACCTGGCTGACTGAGAGATACGTATGGCTTTTGTCTGTGGAAGAAGGCGGCACTGAACAGAACCTAATGATGTGTAGATACATGCCTGGCAAAAATAAAATGAGACCATCTTAACGAAGCCAATTCAATGAGGGGGAGGCACCTTGACCTCACTTAACCGTGGTGTTTTGATGGGCTCTTTAACTGTAGGGTCTGCCATTTTGTCATCAACATCATGATCATCACTATTTGCATTGATCTCTCCACTGCTGGATGAAAGCCTGCTGTTTAAGACGTGCCACTGAATAGCGGCTGACGACAAACAGATTTTTGCTCCAATATCAAATCTTTCACAGATACAATAATTATCGTGAACATCCCTTTGTCAATCCACTTAACCAAGGCTTCTCCCCCATGTCCTGCTGGTCATAGGGTTTGGTGGACCCCTTGCCCTGCTGGGTCTTGTGTGGGTTGACGGAATAGCACAAGCGTCTCTTTATAATAAATACCGTTTTAAATTGTCCCATATGAAGCCGATGTTAACAACGTGGGAAACAAGTTGGTGGCTGAGGACACGTGTTCTGCAGCTGTGCAAGTGACGGCGCAATGCCGGGTGACCGCATAGACGAGCTCGCCAGAGTGGGGGTTCACAGAGGGATGGCCAAATATTGTCGGCTTGCGAACGCGTCAACACGCACCTTACCGTTATGCAACAACAACAAGAATAATAATCATGCGAAAAATGAGTAGGGCTCGGCTTTACCGTACGACTGCGACGTCTGTCCTGCGGTGGCGTTATAATTATAAACACTATGTCGATGCCAGTAGTACCTTATTAGTGCAGCTAAGATGCAGTCATGGATAAATAGTAGAAATAGTTCCCCAAATTGATGAAAATGTCAGTTAGTCCGAGTACATCGCACACAATCACGATCGTGTGAATATGGGCCGCGTGAAATGATGTCACGGGCCGTCGTGCCTTTGCCGTTGGGCCATCACTCCCCCATCCCACTGCTCTTGTTGCCAGAGCTTGGAGGTGGAGAAGCGAGCAGCTGTGAGGACGACCAGGGGGTGATGGGAGGAGGGGATGGGGGCAGCACAGGACAGGGGCCAGAATCTAGAGACCCCAGAGAGAGAGAGAGAGGGAGAGAGAAGCCGCCCCCGCAAACTCAGGCCTGTGCTTCCTGGCACATAGCAGGGAGCGGCGCTACACGGTCGGCCCTGGCGGTTGAGTCACCTTGGCAATCCGGCCCACGCTTGGGACGTTTGGCCTACGATGTGTGTTCAGAAATAGGACTGTGGGGGCGGCTCATTGAATGTCTTGCACCAGGGCCCCTGCAATCCATGCAATCTCACTGGTCTCCATGCAAACTTATGGGTCAAGGGGGGTCTTTGTTAGTGGAGTAGTTATCAAGTGTGTGCAGACAGTGCAACTGCACCAGGGCCCACAGGCCAGAGGAGCACCTGATGTACATTATAGGCTACAAATGATGGTCTCTTGTAGCACCATTCCAGATGTATAATAAACACTTCACATCTCACTTGTATCCCATCATTACGTCTCAATTTTACGGGAAGTGCTGCCACTCGGGGTGTGTACCCATGTGCCACCACTAGAGGGAACTCTGGAGAGCCACTTTAGAGGATATTTGGCCTACTCTTCCATGTTTTTGTATTATGTTTACCCCTATATATATTTTACAATTTTGCCGTTGCATCACGCCGTCCTTGGCTTTGCCTCTTGGTTCAAACCACCAAGCGACTGCAATCAATAGCTGGACGATATAAACTACTATTTAAACTATTACAAACTATTAACCATTTTTTATATATCAGGTATGGCTCACTAAGCTATATAGCTATTTTTAAGAAGCGTTATGGCCACAAATGATAGCTCAACGAAGTGGCTTATCATCATATGGAAATGTATTGCAGCCAAATACTCTGAACGTATGTTTCTAAATGTGCGTGGGGAAAACCGGAGTACCCAGAGAAAAATCCACGCAACGTGCAAACTCTAATTATACAAGCATCAGGATCAGGATCGAACCCACGACCTCCTGTATTCCAGGCGAGGTAGTTAACATCTCCAAGCCACGGTTATGATTGTGAGAGAGAGACGTGCAAACTCCAATTTTACAGGCATCAGGGTCGGGAACGAACCCACGACCTCCTGTATACCAGGCGAGGTAGTTAACATCTCCAAGCCACGGTTATGATTGTGAGAGAGAGACGTACAGGCATCAGGGTCGGGATCGAACCCACAACCTCCTATTTTCCAGCTAGTTAACATCTCGTCACTGTGACTCTGCCACTGCCACGTGACTGCTACCGAACAACACGCGGCGCGCTGTGTCGATCGCTCAGCAGAAGGCGGGCGGCGACGGCGACGAGGTGGAGGGCCCCGCGGCGGGCACGGGGTCGGCCGCCGCACCTCCCCCCGAAACGCCGAGGAGAATGTTCACCTACGAGATCCCCCTCAACGACTCGGGCTCCGCAGGGCTTGGCATCAGCGTGAAGGGCTCGCGGGAGGACGACACCGACCTCGGCATCTTCGTCAAGTCCATCATCTTCGGCGGAGCCGCCTCCAAGGTGCCAAATTTGGGCGGTGCTGCGGACGAAGAGGCAGTAAGGGGGGAGCGGTTGATGACGATTGTGTAAATGTGTTTTTTTTGGTTCGCTGTGATGGTGTTTATGAACGTGATGGTGATTATGAAGATGATGGTGGTAAGGATGACTGCTGATTTAGATTGTTGGTTCTCTTGTGATGATGATGATGACAGCAAACGTATGTATGTTGAACTTCTTTCGCACCATACGTAGCCAACCAACTAATAGGAGGTGTGGGGAAGGACAAAACAATAATTTTGATTGGGTGATGATGATGATGTTGATTGTGATTTTGATGATAATGATTGTGCATGTTTGATGATAATGACAGGTAAAATAGCGGTTGTGATGGGATAATGATGACAGTGGTGATGGAATTGTCATTTTGGTTTCAACGAATGTGGTGATTCCAGGACTGCACCTTTACCTCGTACAGGGAGATTCGTAGTCGCCGTCATCATTATCCAACGTCGACAAGGATGTTTCATTTCGATTTAAAGCTTTCGTGACTGCAGGGATTCATCTTCTTGGTTCTTTCGGTAAAGTCACGTCGAAGGGAAATAATAAAATAATAAAAATAAAAAATAAAAAATAATTCTCACGACGTTTCGGCCACAACGCTAAAATAAAACATAATAAAATAATTCTCACGACGTTTCGGCCACAACGGCTGCTTGCGTTGTGGCCGAAACGTCGTGAGAATTATTTTATTATGTTTTATTTTTATTCTTTTATTAACAACGGCTGCTTGCGTTGTGGCCGAAACGTCGTGAGAATTATTTTATAATGTTTTATTTTTATTATTTTATTATTTCCCTTCTACGTGACTTTACCGAAAGAACCAAGAAGAGGATGTTTCAATTTTTTTTAAACCTCAATTACGACGACGAAGGTCACGTGGCGGGTCTCACTGCCCCCCACAGGACGGGCGGCTGCGCGTGAACGATCAGCTGGTGGCGGTGAACGGCCAGTCGCTGTTGGGCCGCACAAACTCCGAGGCCATGGAGGTCCTGCGGCGCTCCATGTCCACCGACGGGAACGTGCGGGGAATGATCCAGATCGTGGTGGCTCGCCGTGCCGTCCGCTTCAGCCAGGTGCGCCGTCGGGTAGAACCTGAGGGGCAACGTGACATCGTTCCTTTTTCTTCCCCCCCCCTTCTCCTCTCTCCCCTTCTTCCATGCACTGCACAACCGAGTCACACCGGGGTGGCGGGGGGGGGCGGGTCGCTGGGCATGCTAAGCTGGCCTGGCATGGCGCAGGTCAGGAGGTGATAGTTTTGTCCAGAAGCAGAGCTGTGCCGCTGACGTTGCACGCAGCGAACGAGCCGAGACGCACGTCCGTGTAGATGCGCCTCGACGTCGTGTGCGACGTGGCGATTATCCGCACCGGCCCAGGGCCTCCCCCCCGAGTTGACTCGGCCTCAAATGAGTACTTGTTGCGGGATTATAAACATCGCCACTGGAGAAACAAAGGCGTCAGGCCGGGTGTGGTGGTGGCCACTTGTGTCGTGCCGGCCTTCATGGATGCTTGCTAACAGCACCTGCCCCAACAGTCTGTTAAGGCTATACAGGGGAGACATTTGTGTTTGTTTGACGCAGTCCACTGTGTCGGTGAACTAACTGATGATGCCAAGCCAGATTTAGATGTTTGATTCAGCCTCGGCAAAGCAAATAGCCAGCGGAACCTACCCCCCCCCCCTCCCTCCACATACCATGAGGGTCCCATGCTGGCTTGGCTCAGACATGCCAGTGGAAAAGGGGTATTGGTGTTGGGACAGGCTACGGTCTGAAAATGGAAATGTGAATATTCGCTCGTGCTTGTTTCTTCCCTCTGTCTGCCCTCCTCAGCCGATCGTCCCTCAGGGCTCCTCCAAGGCAGTTGCACCTGGACACGTGGATCAGACTCACTCGGACTACAACTCCCTCCTTTATCACACGATCGGAGCCCACCAATCGGGGCTGAAGAATGGCATTCTCGGTAAGAGGGCGTTTGTATGATTTTTATCTGTCAGTCGCGTGCGTGTTGAAACCGGCCGTTGGTTTTCTGTACGTCCTGCGCAAAGGCCGCTGCGTTCAGAGCGCAGTTCGCTAAAGGCTGCACCACCGCTGGTGCCTTGTACATAACTCACTGCAGGTTGAGATGAGAATAACGGCACGCAGACACGTGTACAAACCCATCCGTTCGACAATGAACCAGGCAACAAGCTCGTAAGCAGTGTGATCGTAGAGAAAACAATTAAATGGGCAGCCCGTAACAATAATGATAATAATGTACAAGTACATCTGGTATTCACACTGCTCTTACAGCGCAAGGCTACCTCGATGGTGATGTGATTCACATATGAGTGTCGTCTACTTGCAGGGGGGGCGATAATTGCCGGCAAAACGTAATACTCTAATTGTAAATGTTGTGGGTTTGCTCTGCAATGCACGGGTGTGCTGAACTAGTAACGAATTGACATGTTTTGATCACGTGACAAACCTTACTATAACTGGCTTTGTCGGGTGGTGGCGGATTTAACGACACATATTTACGTAATTTAACCGTCAAAACAAACTTATATTATGGATAATATTGGTCGCCAAGGCCTACGTGTTAAACTGAGGGGGCGATTTGTTAATCATGGAGCACAATGAGCTGGCTAGGATTCCTTACAAACAAAGCTTGTCGGACAATAGACCGGTTGGCCATCCTAAGACGCGGTGGAGAGCCGTGCTCGGGAAATGATTTGCACAGGGCCTGGAATATCCGTACACGGGACCGCAACCGGAAGAGACCGTATGAACAGCGAAGAGCAGTGATGTTGACGTTGTGGTCACAGTACGGATGATGATGATGATGATCGTGCACCGTTACCGTGCTTTTTGTTACGCGCTATGCACAATGTTGACGACATTCACGGTAACGATGATGCGCCTCTGATTAGCACGGTTGGCTACATATGGTGCAAAATAAGTTCAACATGGATACACATTGCTTATGATCACAGTCATGATGATGGATTGTGAAGACGGCATGCTGGTGGCAATGTTCACGATGTCGTTCATGACTACAGTAACAAAAGCTGTAAAGATGCCGAGAAAACCGGTTGAACGTCGTTGAGCGGGCAAGACGAGAACCTGATGTTGAGATCGATCGATCGATCGAAAGAATTGGTTTATCTTCTTGGTTCTTTCGGTAAAGTCACGTAGAATGGAAATAATAAAATAATAAAAATAAAACATAATAAAATAATTCTCACGACGTTTCGGCCACAACGCAAGCAGCCGTCCTCAGGTGAAGAACAGGTCTGTCGGAAAGACAGAGTCTGAATGACACGTCCTGGGCTTGGAGCGTCTATTTAAGCTTAGAGTCGCGGCATCTCTTCATAAAGGTGAAAGACTCGATTAGCTGAGCCTTCTTATCCCGGAGTTTGTTGAAAGATCTTAAAGAATTGGTTTAATTGACCGTTCCTACCATCCATGTTTAATATAGAATCAAGTTGCAAGGTTATTCCATTTAACCAGGTGAGAACTCGAGAGACCAGGATGGAGCCCCGCTTCGCGGAGTGAACGACGAGAGTAAAACAAACGATGTGCAGCACAACTGCGTCTCGTGACGAATCGAAAAGATTGCTCGAGCACGAACGACATCAATTAAAGCGTTGCTCCGTGTGGTTTTTTTTTGTTGGGGACGGGGGGGGGACAGGAGGGTGGGGGACGTTACCCAGGGACCGAGAATTAGCGGACAGCCCGCCACCCCCTCTCCCGCCACGGCGAACGCCGCTCCTCAACCACAGCTCCTGGACGGACGGCGGATCGGGGCCACGGGGCACGCAGTGGCCTCCTGCCGTCACGAGGTAGGCGTGATCCACTGTTATTCCCCCTTCCCTGTAGTCCGTCATCTCTTCATTGTCATAATTATCTTAGTATCATCATCATCATTCAATGCCATCATCATTGTCATGGTCATCGTGACCATCATGGCCATCATCATCATCACCACCACCATCATGAGAGTTACCCAAGTGCAGTGGTGCCTGTTCGCAATCCAGAATATTGGAGGCAGGGTTGGCGAATCACTCGTTGAGGATGACGATGGTGACGATGTGCCCGCAGCGTGGGCTGGTGCCACGATTCTGAGGATGAGCCTGGGTGGTCGAGCGTCCAGGGGCACGGGAGAGGCCTCGGGGACGACGGCCCCGCTGACGGCATCAGGCACAGGAAGTCGCGCAGCATGGACATCAGTGAGTGCACGTGTGTGTGTACGTGTGTAGGTGTGTGTGTACGTGTGTACGTGTGTGTGTGTGTACGTGTGTAGGTGTGTGTACGTGTGTAGGTGTGTGTGTGTGTACGTGTGTACGTGTGTAGGTGTGTGTGTGTGTGTACGTGTGTGCGTGTGTGCGTGTGTAGGTGTGTGCGTGTGCACGTGGGGAGCGGTAGTGTAGTGGTTAGCGCGCTGCGCTAGGCACCCGGCGACCCGAGTTCGATTCCCGCTCACGGCCAACATCAGTGACGATTATCTGAACCGGTCCTGGGCCTCTCCTAGGTCGACTTAACCTCAAATGAGTACGTGGTGCGGTGTGTAAAAACGTCACCACTAAGGAGACAAAGGTGGCTGGGCGTGGTGCTGCCCCTCATAGGTGCTGCTGCTCGCGAACGCCACTTGCCCCGACAGTCCGTGTGGGTTAGCTGGGGGACCTTTGTCTTTGTAAGTGTGTGTCATTATGGAGAGAGGTAGTTCAGCAGTTGGCGCACTGCGTTACGAACCCGGCGAACCGAGTTCGATTCTCAGTTACGACCAATGACAGCGATGAATATTTGAATTGGGGCTGGGCCTCCCCGAGGTCGACTCAGCCTGAAGAGAGTAACCATCATTGTGTCACCATCAGCACTGGGGCGACCTATACGGCCAGGCATGGTGCTAGTCACCCCATCCCCCTTGTGTCCCAATGCAGCCTCAATGGGTGCTCCCTCACAGCACTTGCCCCAACAGACTGTTCAAGGCTATATGGGGGGTAAATTTGTCTTTATATGTGTGTAGCCCCGTATTGCCATGATGCATAACATCAGGGGAGATTGGCATCCATACTAGATGGGGGATTCGCTCGCTTGAATTGGCCTGAAAGTGAGCATTTCATGCGATGGTGCAGTTCACAGCAGCACGGGAGAGACAAAGGCAGGTTTGGTGCAGTGCTGGCCACACCACTCTCTCATTTGCCATGCTGGCCTTCGTCGGATCGATCGCTATCACACAGAACCAACAACAACAACAAATCAATCTCAGTTTCTGCTAAAAGCGCAGTGGTCGCTTGTGTTCAAAGTCAATTCGCAAACTAAAGGTTGATCCGCTCTCTCCGAGGATGAATGCAAGCACGAAACATACATATCTACACACACACTCACACACACGTGTGTACATATATACACATGTTCCGTGAATAATAGAACACGGAGCTGAGCACGTTGTCAAAAACCGCACCCCGTTTCTTTTCGCAGTCGCCGACGAAAACGACCGCGGCCGCTCGTCGCAGCAGAGGGCAGGTAAAGCGGTGCGAGCGCGCAAACCTCGCTCCACGCTCGCGCTTCAAGAGCCCCGCCGCGCGGCGATGATTCCCAAGCCGGCCACGCGCTGGCTCGGCGTCGCCAGGCGACCCTCGTGAAGGTCAAGCGGCCTTTAAACCAGCCGGCATCGGCGACCGTTAATTTGGCCCGCCCGGAGTTGTCATTTTATTTGGCCGCTGTCTCTTGCTTCAAAGCGCGTGTGGGGGGGGTAAGGGCTTGGTGGTGGGGCGGGGTGGGGGGGAGCACTTTGTCACCACCAGTGCCGTCTCGCCTTCTGTGTCTCCGAGCCCAGAGGGGTTCTTTTATTCCCCCGGCTCGCGTGGCCTCTGCCCTCGCTCGCTCCCGCAATCAAACGAGGCCTTGAAATGAAACGATGGCTAAACGAGAGGGGGGACCCCCTAGCGGCGCTCGTGGCCTGCGGGGAAGAGGGACGAGAGGTCACGTGCCCCCTGCCCCCTCCCCCTTGCCCCCCTCGTAGGCCGTGAGCCAATGGTGGGTTTTGTGGTACCACCTGGGGTGGCAAATGCGACCAATATCCGCCATGAGCAGCGTCGACAATGGGCAGAATCCACCATGGCCAGAAAACAGAAATGTATCTTATTTGGGTCTTTCGGTAAAGTCACATAGAACAAAAAAAGTTTACAACAAAAAAACTACGACGTTTCGATCGCAACGTAAGCAATCGTCATCAGGATCGAAACATCTTTTTTTTTGGTTATTTTTTTTGGTTTAAAAGACACCTCATTCATTATATGTAGACGTTTCATATTAAATGTTTTTTACATTCCTGAATGGTCTATAAATAATATAATATGGTTCCGTTTAAAAACAATGGGTATTTCGTTATCTCACAAAGCTACCACAAGGATCTTGCTATCATAATAATTTGTGATCTCGACCTAAAATTCTCGAATAAAATCGAGGGTTGCACCTGCCACCCCAGGTGGTACCGGTGTAGGCCAGCGGCCAAGACAGTCGTGTGGTGACGGGTGGGTGTCTGCCACTTATTAGATCCCGCTGCTGTCCATGTGTGTGCATTTAAGGTTTTTAGAAGAGGGTTTTTTTTTTCGTTGAATGCCCCAGGCTCCAGCGGAGCTGAGTTTTAACGTTCACCAAGCAAACGTCAGCCACCAGAGAGAGAGACGGCCACCAGAATAAACATCCGTTATTTGTTGAGTGCAACACCTTGATTGCCCCGGGTAGGAATGGTTCTCGGGGTTGGCTCATAATCAGCACCGATTAAATATTTGGGAGATTTTTATATTAATTTAAATAAACAAATATATGGTTGTAACTGATTTCCGCATGCGTGTGGCGTGAGTTAAGTTGTTTAAGGGGGGTGCGTGGCTTGCTCGGGGGGGGAGGGGGGGGGGACACATAATGGTTTTGCCGGAGTTGGCAAGTTGATGATCTCATGCCCATCGCCAGTAACCGCGCTCATAAATACCCATCATCAAATTAGTTTTTCTAATCTCATTTGTTTCGGCCCAGCTGCGAGAGCAACGGTTGCGTAATTTCTTGCGATTTTTGAAGTAACTCTTTTGAGAGGTTAACGTTTGGCAGCAGCAATCTCGTGGTTGTTGGAAGGGAGACGCTGTTCTCCGATAACAACGCACCGCTTTGCTTTGGACCCAAGGAGTTCCACGCAAAAAAAAAAACACGGCGCCGATTATAGCACACATTTTACGTTGTTGACGATCACTGCCAATAAGTTGAAATCAACACTGAACTGATTGCTATGCGGATTATTCAAGATAAGTGAATCGTTTGTTATCAAAAGAAGTGGCTGGGTAACTCGGGATTGAGCACTGAATCCCAGCAGACACTCAAAATCAGACCAGGTTCTCAAGTGTAGTAAGGTGATTGTTGCAAATCCAGTCATCAATCACTGCAAGTAAAGACCCTATTAAATATGGTATTTCACTTAATTTGGTTAATTCCCAGTAATGAAACTATTCCGAACTGGGAATTAGGCTGTCACCTGAATGGGTCTCAGAAGTAGTTCTGTGAAAGCTCCTTCCACAAGCCGGGCTAATGCGCCATGAGAGTTCCGAGAGGACGAGTCGTTTCACCACATGGTGCCGATAGCGCAATTGGAATGAAAGACGTTAGGAAAATAAAAAAAGTCGCCAATCAAAAACGTAACAAAAAAAATTAAGTCACTCGTGTATCGTTACTCCTTCAGGCTGGAACACGAGGAGTGTAGGCCCTTCGCTCGGCCTGGTCATGTCCAGCTCGCTCGAGAGCCTTCAGGCCGCGGTGGCCGCGGCGTCGGGAGCCAACGATGGCGGCGGCGGCGAGCGCCATCACGACGGCGACTTCTACTACGACGACGACGACGACGATGACGACTACGACGGAGTCGACGGTGGTGACGACATGGGCGGCCACGGCGTCTTCTCGCCGGGACGCCCACGATCCGGCCTTGGCCGCGGGCGAGCTTGCAACGCCAGCTTCCGGGCCGCCATCGACAAGTCGTACGAGGAGGGCGGCGGCGGCGGCGGCGGCGGCGGTGGTGCGGGGACGGGCGCCAGCGACGCAGAGTCGTGGGTCACCGAGTCGCGCAGCGCCGGCTCCAGCCGGCACGGGCGCGGGGAGGGAGAGGTCAGCGACCCCGACACGTGTAAGTGTCGCATCGGCAAACGGACAGAAAGAATTCGCCGCGCGCGCTAACTTTCCTCGTAAACTAAGAAATAAAAAGGCTTCACGGCTTGCTGAGTGAACATACAGGCTAGCAAGCGAACTAATTAACAAGCTGATCAGCAAATTTTTGACGAGACAACTAATTAACCTACGAATAAACTAACAAGTTAATTAAACTCGCTCCAAAGCTTAGAATACTAAGCAAATTAATGTAATGGCCTTATGAATGAACATATGAAAAACAAAGATAACTAATACACTTAGATTTTTTTTAACTAACAGGTTAATTACCAAACTAATTAACGTGTTAGTTTGTAATTCTTTGAGTGGCTCAAATAATTAGCCAACATGGCAAAACACAAACTTACAAACTGATAAATACAAAAAATAACGGCTCACAATGTTCAACTTGCCAACTAACCCTTGCAACAAGTATACCGTAAATAAAATGAGCTTGGAGTGGTGGCCTTGGGCCGCCAGTCTTGAGAGAGACTTTCTGAGTGTTCCAGACGCCGAAAATGATTCAATTGTGACTGTCTGGAGGACAAAGTGCGTATCTCCACACGTTTTTCACACTGAAAACGAAACGAAACAATGTTTTATTTGACCAGGTAAGGCCGCCGCTGAGCTGTTTCGCTCTTTTTCAGAAGTGACCTGGCCACAAATGATAGCGCGACGAAGTGGCTTATCGTGTGGAAATTTATAGCAGCCAAATACTAGTGTTTATTTGAAATGTGGAGGGAAAAACCGGAGGACCCGGAGAAAAATCCACGTGACCACGGGGAGAGAGAGGCATCAGGGTAGGGATCGATCCCCACGACCTCCTGTATACAGGCGAGGTAGTCAACATCCGGGCTGAGGGAGTCTAGTAAACCGCTTCATTTTGGTCTTCTTGGTTTCCAGGTGCAGGTGGCTCTGCTCGGCACTCTTGTTGTTCCTCAGCAGTGGTTGTTTTGTCTCCCCCCTTGACCTCTACGATGCTGCGACGTGTCCGCATTTGCCCCGCGCTCCGTTTTGTAGTTTTTTGACTGAACGTGTCGTGTCAAGGGGGGGGCGGGTGGGGGGGGAGAGAGTTCGTCGTTAGCGGTGATATTTAAACAACGACAACAACAACAACAACAAAATAACATGAATCCAAAGGAAGACTTGACTTGCTGCTGTGTGCAGGAAGAGTGTTGCCTTGTGATCACGGTGGCTTGGGGGGGGGGGGATGCAGTGTAAACAGCTCATGACGGCGGGGGCCCCCGCGCTTCAAGTGGGCCGGTTCCCCCAGGGCCTTCTGTTTCACGTTAACATTTTAAACTTCCTGCCTGTTTAGACGCAGCTGTGAAAGCATATGAACGCTAAGGATTTGATTTGGGTCGCGGGCAGGAGTGGATAAAAAAAAAATTATCCCCACCCGGGTCATGTTGCGAATTCGGTTTGCGCAAAATTGGTTCGGACGCGTGCGATGCCTGTTTAGATTGTCATCTCTGAACACGAATGTTTTGAGTTCTTTGAACGTCAAATGTTTGGAGTTCTTCGAACGTTGTTTTTGGCTTCGGTTGACATTCGTCTGATTGCTTTGTGATGGTAATTAGCAAAAGCTTTGATAACAGTTTCTGTAATGTGTCAGTGGATAGTGTTAGTTTTTTTACCGGGAGAGAGACGCTGCTAGATTTGGTCGCGTTAATAGAGCCCGCTTGTGGTGGTTAGCGCACTGCTCGCTGGACCTGGTGACCTATTCTTGTCCACGGCTAACGCCATCGGGGAGTGATGTCTGAACTCAGAATCAGAATATGTATTTATGCTGGAGGAATCCGATGAACTATAAAGCTCTTCTTCGCATGGAGAAATATGGTCAAACAACCCCGATGACCGCCACGGCATGGTGAAAAATTTCATTCTGCAGTGGATTTATAAAAGGGTAGCACTTGAAAAAAGATGTACAGTATATGTTTATCCAAAACTGCAGGGATTACTGCTAAGAATGTGGCCTCAAACAGCAGCAAACAAAGTCTGGATGATGCTGCTGCGGCAGATGCGGAGCCGCGTGGCTTACAGTGTGTGCGCGGTACGCACCAAAACAGGCGTGCATGAAGAATATGAATTGCTCATCAGTTTTTGGGTTCGGATATATAAACAAAAACTTAGTAAAGTAAAATAAGATCACGATAGACGACCCAGACACACCTTACCGAGATGAAACCCCCTCGTCCCAATTCAGACCGATAACCGCGAGCCCCAATCACCGCTGCCCGAGGTCTAATTATTCCACCATTGTAACCTCCTTTGCCAGTAGCAAAATATGATAAATGTTTTTTTTTACCCTTTTATCTGGCAACAAAACTGACACCTCTTTTTTACAAGGAGTCATGTTTGCATTGACCACAATACCTGCGGTCGGAATGCAAACAAAAAACACAACTCTGATAATGTATGCACTGTCCTTGAAATTGATTGGTCCACACCCGAGACAGCTTTTCTTAGAGCCTAGTCTCACGTGGTGTTGGACCAGATGACGCCAAAAGGCGCACAACTCAAAGACAATGCACCATCAGAGTATGAGAGCTCGGGGTAAGCATTTACACCATTGGAACTTCTTTTGCCAGTAGCAAAATATGATAATTGTTTTTTTTACCCTTTTATCTGGCAACAAAACTGACACCTTTTTTTACAAGGAGTCATGTTTATTATTCTCTTTGCTGTTGGTGGAATTTCCCGAGAGCCGTCACCGCCTGACGCTGACGGGCTCTGCTGTGAGACTGATAACAGCGGCTCCCGCCTCTCTGCGTCGCGCCGTGCAGTGGAGGAGGAGACGGTGGACAGCCCTCGCTGGCGCCCGCCGAAGGCCCTCACCAACCGCCTCCAGTCGCTCTCGCAACCGGGATCCCCCCGGGGACGGCACAACGGCCGCGGCACGGCAGGAAAGGAGAAGAAGAGCAAGCCGGAGAAGGAGAGGGAGCGCGGCAAGGACAGGGACAAGGAGAAGAAAGAGGGCATTATGAAGGGACTGGGAGTTATGTTCAGGTAGAGTACATGACAGCCGTGTCACGATTCACCCACCCCACAGAGATTCGGAGGTCACCGTTGGATTCCCCCGGGTTGATTATTTTTCTTGTCCCATTTTTAGCATCGTGCCGTGTACTGTTTATCGTTTTTCTACGTGCGCTCTGTCCGTCCCGACTGTCCAAGGGTTGCCCATAATGTGTAAACTCAACCGAGAACAAAATGAACGATTTAAAAATACGCAAACTTTTTTTTGTTTGCCCAGACACCCACACGTCGGCTTCCGTGCCACTAATAAAAAACTTACGAAGACAAACACAGTTTGGAAATCGTTACAGAATGCCATGCATATGCATACACTTCTTTGTGTCGTTTGAATCGCGCGTTGTGCAAGTTACATCTGTGCTTGATGTGTATCGCAGGTTTGGGAAGAGCAAAAAAGAAGAGAAAGCGGTGAAGGTGGAGAGGAAGGGATCGAGGAGAGATGACAGCATCCTCACCGACGAGGAGATCAACATAATGAGGAGGGAGCAGGAGAGGTGGGACTCACGTCACTCGCATGTTCGCTCGCACACTCTCTCACTTCCTCGCGATCTCTCTGATTCCCTTTACTCTCCCTAACCATCTTTCCCTCTCAATCTGTCTCCCTTTCCATCCCATTCTTCCTCCCTGTCCCACCCTCTCCATCCTACCTACTCTTTCCCACTTCCTCTCACTCTGTCTCTACCCCCCGACTTCGTCTCACTCTCTCCATCCCTCCAATTCCTCTCTCCATCCCTTCCTCCATCCCTCCTCCTCCTCCTTCCTCCTCCTTCCTCCTTCACTCTCTCTCTCCATCCTTGATGCTCCCTCTCTTTGCATCTCCATCCTTTCCACTGCTCTCCGTCTGCGCTTCCTCTGGGAAGCCGAGAGCATCGTAGCTGCCAGGATTAAATGACTCCCGAGTCCCCAAGGCCTTTGGTGACCGGGCGTGTGGCCCTGTGCCTTTTAAGCAGCGAGGAAACGGTGGGGAACTCTCCTGGGGGGAGGTGGGGGGGGAGAGCGTTTTATGTGACCGTGCGCTAGCTAGGATTACGTCCAGGTAAGCCTTTGTGTTTCATGTGGGAGGAAACCAGAGTGCCCGGAGAAAACACACGCGTATTGAGAGGAGAAGAACGCTTCTTGGATCACAGATGGCCTGTCTGGCCTGCCAAAACTGTTAATGAGACCCAGAGTAAAATTCCAGATGCGGCCCCCTCTCATTCTGAAGCCAAGGTCAAAGATCAAACTGCCCTTTGCTCCCTTCCTGTCTGCGTCCCTATAGCATATCAGCAACCTTCTTATGATTTTACCCTTTCTGGTAATAAGAGGTGTTAATATCTTATTGGTTCCTCCATTCCTCCTTAATAATAAATAATAAAAAGACAAATATTCTTTATTATTTTATTATTTCCCTTCTACGTGATTTTACCGAAAGAACCAAGAAGATGAATCGCTGCAGTCACGAAAGCTTTAAATCGAGGTGTTAAGATATTGAAAAAAACAAATATAAATGTTTTGCAAGGAATCATGTTCGCATTAACCCACACACAGTGCTTGTGGTGAACATGCAAACAAACATGCTCTGATAATATACTGTATGCATTTTTTCAAAACTGATTTGCCTACACTGGAGACAGCCTTCTTTAGGGTCTCGTCTCACCAGTGTCAGACCAGATAACGCCAAAGACAATGCACTATCAGAGCATTTATAGCTTGGGGTGAGCAGCTACAAAATGGGACCGTTTTTGCCACTATCTTAGTATAAAAAAATAAGAAAGGTCCTATTTTTTAGCAACCTTCTTGCTGTCCTGACTCCTGGCAAAGACGACCTCCTCGCCCGGCAGGTGCGTGTCTGTTTGGCAAGTTTAGATGTTTATGCTTGTTTAAAAAAAAAAATGTTGTTACTCGTGGCTTGCTACATTCACCACAGGGAGTTGATTGCTGAACAAAATTATGACCCCAAATCGTGAGAGTTCATAGAATTTTTAGGGACATTTGATGGGTAATGGGGTGGGGGCAGGATATGCCTTTGGGGGGGGGGGAGTAAGTGGGCGGGGAGTGCGGAGGGGTACGGGAATCGTTGCAATCCCAACGTCTTTGTGCATAATTCGGATCGTGGCTCCCATCTGTGCGCAATCCTTCAACCCCGTCACGCATGGTGCGCGCACCGTCCGTCCGTCGGGCGCAGGATCCAGGCGAAGCATCGCGAGCTGCGCGAGCAGCAGGCGCGCGACCGCGAGCTCAAGCTGCAGCGCGAGCGCGACAGCCTCGGCGCGGCAAGCCGCCGCGGCCCCGAGTCCCGCCACCGTCCGTCTTCCCCACCCGAGTCCCGCGGCAATGCCGCCACCGCCTCCATCGCATCCGAGCCGCTGCCATCCCTTCCCGCCGGCGGCGGCGCCGCGGCACTGCTGGAGGTGGAGGACGACGACCTGGACCCCGCGTACGCCAGAGTGTCGCACTTCCTGGTGGCGGAGGACCGCGGGGCGACGGCGGCTGAACGCGCCGCCTCCTCGGCCCCGGCTGCCACCGCCGCCCCGGTCGCCGCTACCCAGAATGCCCTGGGTGTCGTGGCGGACGCGGACATCGACGCGCTGTACGCGAAGGTGGACAAGACGCGGAGGTTGTCGGCGCCGCGATCTGCCGGGTAGGTTTGGACGATGCGGAAGTTTTAGTTTGTTGCCAGTCGCGCGTCATCGTCGTCGTCGTCTTCGTCAGCAGCTGTGATGAATACACTGCTGGATGAAGGCATCCAAGAGGCCGTCACCATCTCTAACGGCCTTGCGAAGTAGTAATCTGCTGAGCACCCACGAACGAGCTGATTTTATTGATGCATCTCCACACTGGATGTAATCTTGGGCTTCTTCCTTCATTTGTTTCTTCATTAGTTCCTTTATTGGCTTTCGTTTCTTCCTTCGTTTGGCTGCCTCTCAGTCATTGGTCTCGTCCACCGGTCATCACCTCTTCCTTACCTATTCATTCATTACCTCTTCATTATGTTGTCACTACTACCCTCCCTGTCACGACTCATCATTATTATTATTATTATTGCATGCGTCTGGCTGAACTGTTTCAACGAGTGTTTTATACGTTCTATTGCACTTTATGGAAAGCTCATTTTGGCAGCAGATTGTGGTTGACTCGGACACCACCACAACATCATCATCATATTTGACATCTTTATAAGGATTTCTGATGGTTTAGTAGAATGAGCAATCGCCCAGTGAGGCTGTCCAACTTTTGCAGAGGATGCCATTGGCAGTTATCCTTTGATTAGGATGCGTCTGTGCCATAGGCACCTGAAGAGGGTGTGCTCATTTCTACCACTGGCTCGGCGTGGATGCCGGGAAACGAGGAGTGCCCGGTGCTCGTCTGTCACTGGGGTGGCTCTGATTGCTCATTTCCCTCTTCGCTTTGTGACTCTTATCGTTGGCAAGCGCCGGGCTCGTCTTGACCGCAAGTCGCACGGGTTTTTGTTACGCTTGGCTCCGCAGGAATTTTTTTGTTGAGATTTTCTAAGAGAGAGACGTTCCAGAGACACGTTTCTTTTTAAACTCTTGGAAGACCTCCGCGGAGTTCCAGCAACAAGTTGTAAATTTTTAGCGGACAATTTATAAGCGAAGGTGAAAGGACACGTGCATTGAATAAACAAACAGGGCAGGATTGGCTTCCTGTATTTCGTGCAGGCGCGGGTGGCGGCGGGGGTGGCCTGCAACAATGGCGACTTGCGGGCGGGCGGGCGGGCGGGCGGGCGGGTGCACGCGAACCGGCCCTTGAAAAACACCGGCTCGCTTCGCAACGACAACAAATACGGGCACTCGATTGCCGCTTTTGAAACCGGTTTTTGTTTCAAGCGGGGAACGAGTGGGCGGCAGTGTGTTGTTGTTGTTTTTCTTCTTCTGCCACGTTTCGGTCGGTGACGTTCGCTCCTCTCCCTGAACGTGCCGTCGGGTTGTTTCATGCATGCGTGCGCCGCGTTCTGCCGGCATCAAAAGAGCTTTCGAGGAACTGATTTTCAGTGGCGGGGGATTAAAAAAATGTGTCAGTGGTGAGTGAAATCTGAACTGGTCCTGGGTGCGCACCCGCTTCACTAACCCGCACTGACTGACAAGGTGAGGTATGGTCAAACAACCTCCTTGACTGACAGGGTGGACTGCTAAAGGGCCGTATGATTTATCAATGCATACATTCTCAATGTAAATACAAAATACGGGTTTCCCTCGCTTCGTGCCGACCGCGTAACCACTTCTGAGTAAATTGAAACCGCATGTTGTAGCGAATTTTGGGTACATATGTGAAATCGCATGAAGCAAGGAAAACCCGTACGTAATTAAGTACAATGTGACTCTACGCGCGATAATGTTTTAGAAATGGCACGCGTCGTAGTTCGCTACACAGAAATGTCAGCGTGCCCCTCTCTCGCCTCCCCCGCCAACCACCACCAGCGGTAGCGGCGGCTCTCGTCCCCCCTCGAGCAGCGAGGAGCGCGTCGCTCAGCTGCGGCACGAGTTCCAGAAGCTGCGCGCCGACGAGGCACGGACGACGGACGTCGGCTCGGCCGACGGGATGACCGGACCGGTAAATCCCACACAGTTCCCCCCCGCCCGCACCTCCGATTTGGCACGGCTGGCTACGTGTGGTGCGAAAAGAGGTTCTGCCTTTACACAGCCTGCTCGTAGGTTCCTGCATTGCACCACCAGGATGGCACCACCAGGATGGCCACCACTGAATTATTCATCATCCTTCATCATCTGCCATGATCCATCCTGGATTAAAGTTATATTCTCGTACAGTAAAACCTTAGATTGCGAGCATAAATAGTTCCGGAAACGTGTTTGCAATCCAAAGCACTCGTATATCATTTGTGATCACGTGACGCTCGGCAGACAAAGCGTATACACGTACTACTCGTATTGCAAGGCCTCGCTCGTTTATCAAATTAATATTTATTTAAATAGTTTGCTCGTCTTGCAAAACACTCGCAGACCAAGTTACTCGCAATCCAAGGTATTCTCGTATATGGCAATATTATGTTCAGGAGCTAAGTGCCAACCAATGTCGAGGTCTGTGAGCCACGAGGGGCTTCAGGAGAGGGTTTGTGTAATTTAGCTTTTCCTCCTCCGTTGAAGGGGTGCAGACCAGAGTGGTTTACGTCTTGGTCCACAGTTTGGGTGGCATGGCCACAAGTGCACAGTGGCTCATGTCTTTAAACGATCAGTTCGTGAAGGACGTGCATATCGGCCTGTTGATGTTCATACGCGGTTGGTGGTGACACCCGTCCGTATCTCCGAGGAAAATCAAAGCAGGGAAGTGCGGTGTTGCTGTGTGCGCACGCTACACAGTCCTATACAGCCCTATATAGCCCTACACAGCCCTACACAGCCCTACACAGCCCTATACAGCCCTATACAGCCCTATACAGCCCTACACAGTCCTATAGTCATGCACAGCCCTACAAGTCCTACACAGCGCTACACAGCACACACACACACTGCCCCCCCCCCCCCCCACTTGAGCTGCGTAGTAGATTGGCACGATTAACTCAATTAGCACGGCCAACCAGGCATGGCCCTTGCTGCACCCCCCACAGACCTGCCAGGCAGATTATCCGGGAGGGGGGGGGGGGACCCCCTTTACTTGCACAGCGAGGGTCTCTAATTAAAATCCAGTGCATGGATGAGATCTAAAAAAGAAAAAGCAACGTAATTAAGTATAAATACACCTACGAAGGAGTGCTTCGTGTCGAGAGGCAATTTTGCGAAGTGAAGGCTGGCTCTTTGGCAGCTCTGGTTTTTGTTAAAAGCCGGCAAAGTGCAGTGCAGAGGGAACCTGGTAAAACACTTTTTTTTTTTTTTTACCCCGGAGTTGATATTTTAGGAGCACGTGCAAGCACTTTGCGCACCGACTTGAGTTTCAGTTTAGCGACTAAAAAAAGCGGATTCTGGCCCTTCTCTGTGTTCTTTTGTCTGGGGGGATGCTCGCTGGGTCCAGGTCATGGCATTCTTTTAATTAGTTTCTCATTAGCATCTATTGCCCCTCGGTGTTATCCCGATGGTGCTGTCGGTGTCCTGAAGAACTCGCGCAGCGCAACGTGACAGAGAATGGCCCGCGGAAGTTGATATTGCAGAGCTACCTCGGAGATCCCTCCACGTGACTTCTAGTCCACACAGTCGGGCACAACACTTTGCCACCCGGCCTGCGACGGAGAGTAACATTCATCGCGTGACTGTAAAACCGATATTTTGTTTAATTATCCTAGCTGGTGTTCAGTCATATTATGTGCAGAAGTCGGTGAGAGGCCCGTGATCATCAACTGGTCTACACTTGAGAATCTGGTTAAATCACAGGAGGCCGAAACCTGGATTCCAAACCCAGGATCTGAGTGGCGTGAGCCCAGGGCTCTGACTTCCGAGCCGTTCGCCCCACCTGCCTTGTGGTTTTTGTATAAATCACGAGGGTGGCTGCCTCTGCTTCCCAAGCTCAGTTGCTGTGCGTGCCCCCTGGGACCCGTTGCAGTTTTGCGATTTGACAGAGACTCCCCTTTCTCAGCGAGGAGTTCACGCGGCTGCCCTCTCGCCGCCGTCTGCCATCGCCTCCTCATACCCCTTTACCCCCCTTCGCTCCCACTCTCGTTTTTTAATCATTTCAAGAGGAAAAAAACCCCACTTTTTTTGCAATCTACATCCTTCGTTTTAACTTTCTGATGCTCGGGGCGTTTACTACGAGGGCCGTTGATGTTTTATTATTATTATATAGGGTCATAATTCACAGCCCTTTGTCAATCCACTGCTGGATGAAGGTCTTCCCATGCTGCGTCATTCCATAGCGTGCAGGGGTCAGGAGTATTCCGATGTCACTCGCTGCAAATGTTCGAAGCTATGGTAGGGCATTTAACTCGAGTTTGCCGCGTTCATAGCAAACTTGGTTCATATCGCAGAGCTGAATTCTGTACTAATAGTGGTGGCAAGTATTTAGTGTTACCAGTTTTTGTGTATGGCTAATAAGAGTGGTTTGCATGATAACAAACTTATTAAATAGGGTCATTGTATCGTTCACTTTTGTTGGTGAAACTCAAGTTTGGTCATCTCAGGTAGTACCAACAAGTTAAATATTTGGTCTGGGCCCTTAACCCGTGTATCAACCACTGTGTTCATGTGTGTCCCCCTCCTAGGACATCTGACATTTTTATTCGACCCTCCGTAAGGGAAGGGTTCCCCCATCCCCGTGGTAGCGTTAACGCCGGGCACGTGTTTCTGTCCCGTCGGTACCGACCCCTCCTAGTTTCCACCCCACCCTGCGACCCGTGAGGTAGAGGTCGCAACCGGGTACCCGATACCCGTACCCTACCCGATACCCGGCCGGGTACGGGTAGCCGGGTATCGGGTAGGGTACGGGTACCCGTTTGCGACCCTGGTGCGGCCGGGTACGGGTACGGGTAAGGAATCAAAACCCGTTTGCGACCTCTGCCGTGAGGACGCGTGGCCGATGTCCGCGTGTGTGCCCACCCAGGTTCCGGGGCCCACGGAGCACTGGAGCGGCCGCCACTCGGTGTCCGTCGAGATGCAGCAGCAGCAGCGCAGGCGGCAGGAGGAGCGCGAGGGGCTGCTCTCGCCCACGCGGCGGCGGTACAACTCCATGCCGCGGTGAGGAGTCGCGGCTTTGTTTGTCCTCTCGCAGAGTCTTATCGCTGCCAAGTTTTCGCCATAGGGGGTGGGGGAGGTGACCAGAAACAGGGAAGATTTCTTCACAATTCTGGCAAATCGCCTGATGAAGCTGGTTGTGATCGCCAGTAAACGTGAACTCGAATTATAAATATTGTGGGTATACTCTCAGACACACCGGTGTGCTGAAGTAGCAACTAATTGGCACGTTTTGTTCACATCCCAAACCTTACCAATTGCCCGTTGACGGGTGGTGGCGGGTTAACGACACATTTATAGTTATTTAAGCGATCTAACCCACAAAAACAACTTTATTGTGAATAACGGTGAAAGCCTACGATGTGTTAAACTGAGGCGACGATTACTCCGTAGATTCCAGTCGAATAGTTTGCGGCTTTATTTATTTATTGTTTGGACCACCACGCCGGCACACAATGGCCTCCTCTCGCGAATGACGCTGGAGGGTTCGCCAACGTCCACTTGCGAAGCGGACGGCACGCAACTCTTCGGTGACTGCTTCGACAGCAGTCACCGGTTCGGCAGCCGCTGGATTCGAACTATCAACATCTGCAACGAGCGGCGGGAATGTACTTACGGCTCGGCTGCCCCGGAGACTTTTGACATCTGCGTCATATTCTCGTATTTTTAAACCATTACCTCAGGTTGAAAGCATTTGTGCGCATTAGTTCTGTCCATCTATAACGGTGGGGGGGGGGGGCAGGGGTGAAAGGGGTGGGGGGAGGTGCTATGGTAACTCTCTGAAAGATAATTCAATATGAATGTAACTGCAGCATGAGGTTGTGTTGCTATTAGAAACTTATCCTATTGGAACCGGGCAAACTGATTAAAGATTTGCCTAAAACTTAAAAATAGAAACCAGAGAAAATAGGAATAGGCGAATGCATTTTTTATATTATGCAAATGTAGTTTGCCTGTTGCTGTCCATACCAGATATTAAATATTTAAAAAGACAAAATCATGATGGAAAGTATCACATGATCCATGCGCATCCATGATTTTTCCTAACTTGCCAAAGTAGCCAGCTTTTTTGTCTTACTTAAAATGAGCCTTTAGTTTTCTATTTATTTACGAAATATTAAGTAACTGCTCCATACCCCTTCTTTTTTGGCCATAAACCATTTCTACTTGATCAAATGTAAATATCCGTGCCACAAAGTGGCCCATAGATGTCAGTACAGCAATTAGGTCATCACCTGCTTCTGAGAGTTTGAGTTTTATTCATTTGTATGGGTTAGGGTTTTCTCCAAGTGCTGTGTTTTCCTTCCACGTATAAAAATACTTAATTACGAATTGGCCGCTCCATCGACGTGGGACACTGCTGAAAAAACACATCGTAACAAAGTAGTACATTCCTGGGTAAAAAAAAAATGGCTATTGTTACACCGCGCATGATCAAGACGTGCAGATGGTGGCCACCACGTTGAGCTGTGGTGCTTATGAACGTCGGAGAATCTGTGTGTAATCTCTTGGGTCGACGGCGATAATTCACCCGACGGCGATTATGGTACGCTGTGAAAACACGCGACCATGGTTGATGGCGTCGCTGACGCAATGAAACGTGCCGTGGGGGGAATGAATTGGAATATTTATCTATACTGGAGGGATCCGATGAGATATTAAGCTCTTTTTCACAGATGTCCAGTGGGGGCAGGTCTGAAAGTTATAGCAACAAATAGTTCAAAAACACAATAGGAGTGCAAAGTATTGGAAAGCTAAGAAAAAATATATACCTTACCTATATACTTCACCAGGTAAGGTCCACTGGGCTGTTTTCTTTTTCAAAAGCGACCTGGCCACAAATGATAGCTCAACGAAGTGGCCTATCATCATGTCGAAATTTATAACAGCAGCCAAATCATCTAAATTATCTAAACGCATGGCGAGGGACCAGCGCCCTTGTTTGCTTTGCCGCTTGCAGCTGTCGCGTACATTTTTGCCGATTTCTTTAGTTAAATATAATAAATTATGGGGGTAAAAGTAAAAAAACAAAAACCACCTCGCCCGGCATCCCGTGAGGTCTCCTGCTGCTGCTCGGCAGCTTGGAAGCCGCCCGCGTGTGGAAAAACTCCGAATTGCCCCTCCTGGTTTTGCATCCTGCTTGCTGAAGCTCCCCCGGGCGTCATTAGACAAATTTTCGGACACTAATCATCGGGTTAGCAATGGTGAACTGAAGTAAAAAAAAAAAATGATATACAATAAAAAAAAATAAAGGAACCCGGGGAAGGGTTTTTGTTTTCCTTGGAGAAAGCGTATTGGAAAATTAGCGCTGGAGCGGCAATCCAGCCGCCGACGTGATAATACGGTATATTATTATTAAAGGCATGTATCTTTTAACGCTCTTCAACTTGATAGGTGAAATCGGTTATGCTCTGTTCATCCGTGCGTAATGGGAAGGGTGCACGATGACTCTTGTAGGTATGGTCCATTGTGTACAAGTCCGGAGTATTCAAAGTTGTGTTGCTATTTGGGACTTACCCTCCTGAAAGCTGGCAAATATTTTATGAAAGAGTTGCCCAAAAATGTGACGACCGATCCAGTGCTAAAGGCCACTTTGCAAATATTGCAGAGGTATTTTAATCTGACTGCCCCCCTGGCTTCCGTATTGTGAATAAAATTATTCTGAAGACAAACGCGTATTCTTGTCTTACCAAGATAACCTCAATACTCGTCTTCAAGAGGGTCACGTTTATCACATTTTGACCAATTCCTTCTTTCGCGTGTGCACGTACGAGGGAAGAGCACTCGCAAAACAAACCGGTATGTCCAGTTTAGGTCAGCAACCTGCTTCCTGCAGGTTGCCAACTCGCAGTCCCATGAAATGTGGGTGTCTGCCGCACACAGTGACACATGCCACGATCGCAGACACGCCACCCACAACCCTTCCTCCGCTACCCCTCCCGTCAAGGTTGAGAGCCAGGATCCATTTTGCCGCCGATGCCGTCGCCAACTTTTCCTCCCCTCTCCCGACACTTTTCTTCTCCCCCCCCCCCCCACCACCTCCACGCTTCAGGCTCGCGAAGAAGTCTCCTCCGCGGAGCCAATCGGGGCCTCCCGGCAGCGCGGGTTGGGCCTCCCGGGGCGCGGACGACGCGTCGGCGTGGAACGGCCACACTGGGCGGCCGGCCCACCCCAGCTCGTGCCACAGCCTGGAGGAGGAGGAGGGGGGGGCGGCGGTGTTCGAGTTCCCTTGCCCCGGGCGGCGGGCGCACAGCCCCCTGCGCAGGGACGTGCCGCCCACGTTTGGCGGCGGCGGCGTCGGCACGCCGACCGACGCGCCGGACTACGCGGCCGAGATGCAGAGACTCGCGGGCCCGGCCGCCGCCCGTCCGAACCGCGTCTGAAGCCACGGGGCGCGCTTCGTGCGTTGCATTGTGGCGCGAGCTAGCCGGGTGCGCTGCGGACAAACGTGAAGCGACGGACGCTGGCGGTCGTGGGAGATGCGTAAACAAGCACGCGGATTACACTGGAGTAGGAGTGGCAGGCGACAGCGTGGCCTCTTATAGTTGGATGCTATTTTATTTAAATTCTCCCCCCACGTTTTCTAGTGGCAAGACGGCTAATGTGTTTTATATATATTGTGCATTTGCAGGGCCATTTTTATGTATTCTGTAAAACACTGCATTTCGTGGTGTTAAACTGTGGATTGTAATTGGTAATGGTGTAGAGCAAGTGGGACATGTTCTCAAGGTGTTCTGTGCCCCTGAGCCACTTGTTGAGAAACGAAGGACTGTGAAGGCCTCACGCAGGAACGTTTTAGCCAATCGCAACTGTGTTTTTGTGATCATATGGGTTCGATCAACCAATCATTGATTGCTTTAATAAAAAAGTAACGTGTCTAGTTTTTCTGAGCCTTTCCAACATTTAATAATTCAGCAATAATAATAAAAAAATATTTTCTCATGCTCACGATACATGCATCGAATTGTGCATGTGAAAACCGACTGCTGGATTTTGAACTAGATTTGGAGGTGCTGCGGTGGAGTAATGGTTTGTACATCAGACTTGCATGAGTGGACATCTGTGAAACAGAGCTTTATAGCTCTTCGGATTCCTCTAGTATAAATACACATTCTGATTCTGCATTGCAGAGGTCACCAGTTCAGTTTGCAAGTTTTATAATAATTAAAAAAACGTCCCTCTCGTTGTACGGGTACACCGCCGTCGACCGGGATTGTTCCTTGTGGTGGGGTACGCTTTGGGAAGTCCAACCTCTTCCAAGCCATCTGCCCTGCATTAGAAGAGTAGGCCAAAGGATCCTCGAGAGAGAGAGCTCCAAAAGGAGGCCATTCCACCAGCATTTTAGGGCTGCTCCTTTACCTTAAATTCATACGAATAAAGTGAGCAACACTCTGCAGTCTGAAAACAATCAGAACAAAATTGGAAGCTGTGCCGATAAGACGGCAAAAACGAAGATCGAACAAAAACTACTAATATTTTCCGAAATGAATTCGTGGAGACCCCTGAATTCATGGAACCGCCGGTGGTGGGATGATTTGTTACGTGCGTCTAAGTGCTTGTCAACACTTTCGATACATTTCGGAGAACCCGTGTCATCGTGAATTTTGATGCGTGCGCGGTTGGCCACGTCACCATCCCAAGGCATCGTTTGTGTGGCCCGTGGTAGTTCTCCTGTCTTAGTCTCCCACCGGTGGCGTCTTATAAAAGCACCTTAAAGACTTCTAAATTCAAATTCCATGGTCCACTACCTGTCCCCATTCCTTATTCGTTCCGAAGGTAGGAAATGTAATCTCCCTTAACGGGTGATCACGTACGTTCCGGTAATGTTTTAAATTTAAACGTCTGTAAAACACAGATGTTAAAGTGTAACAGATGCCTCGTGTTCTCAATAAATTAATAACGCTTGATCTCGAAGTATGTTAACTTCACAATGACGGTCCATTGGGATCAATCCGAATGGATGTTTCTGGCACGGCTTAAATTTTCAGAGGCATGCGGTTTTTATCATTTGACTACCCTAAACTGAATTTATGATAATTCAGTATTCGAGTGGATAGCTGCTCATGCGTGCAAATATATCATGGGTGGTGTAAACATTCAACATGCCCAGTAATTCACTTGAAATGTTGCAGTCAAGAGTCTGCATTTGATTCAATATGTTTTTAAATCCTTTATATTAAGTTCACTTGCTTGCTTGCGCGCTTACGACCGTGCAAATCTTTCAGTCGTTTTTTAACCCACTTCCCGTGATCCAATCGAGCTGACATTTTGCACAGACTCGTTGTGCGTGACAATTAATGTTCGTGAAAAAAAATTCCAAAATTTTACACTGTTTAGGGAAAACTAATTAAATATTTAATTACCAATTGCTTAATACTGGCAAACAATCATCTGACCCATAGGTGGCAGCCAACTCAAGCCAGAGGACGAGAGGACTCTAGCCGCCACGCATATAAAGGATTTACAGTGAAAAACTTTGTTTTTACGGGTTAATTTTTTTGTTACATTGCCGTGAATAGTAGCGGCCTCGAGTGGCTGCAGAGGGTGATGTGACTAATCGAAATCATTAGTTGAAGGATCTGTCCATGCATCGATTCATCGTCCCACTCGTTCTGTCCAGGACAGGTAATGACTTTTCAACCTCTCAAAGGAAAACCACAATGCCGATTTAACCTTAGCACACAGTCTCTGGAATTTTAATTTATCACAAACTGCCCTTGTTCTCCCGAAATTTAAATCCTCCATCTATGAAAGCACACGTGCGTTAAACTCCGATTTCAGCAACTGTGGACGGGCACCTGTGGATTAGAAACAGACTTCGTGGCAGCGTATACTTTGAAGTCTCTGCATATTTTTAGATTGCGTGTCTGTCGCTTAAAACCCCTGGCCCCTTTTTTTTTTACCTAAGATGGTGTAAACACAACCAGCTTTACGTTTTTTTTTATCTCTTTAAAGAAAATGGGAAGAGAAAAAGTGGAACTGCAACAGTTTAAAAGGAATGTTGTCTTGCCGGGCCAATGATAAGCGTTTAATGTTGTGTTCCGTGTAACCCGTTGCGCATTTCGGGTTTGACGAGGATGTGAACACGTCGGACGAGTGGAAATTTCCTAGGGAGAAAGCGGTTCTCCTCTGGAGTGGATGCGGTGAATTGCTCCGACTGGAAAAGCCATAGGGTGAGAGTTATGCTATCCGAGACTGGATTTCCCATTACATGTTTCCATACCCTGCTCTGTTTACCACCACTCTGTAACGTTTCCCTTAACCCACAAATCTCCAAAAAGGGCATCATATTACGTTGTGTGTGTGTGTATACATGACCAATTTCTCTCTCACACCGTACGTAGCCAACACCGTGCTAATCGTCAACATGTCCAATAGTTTCGCCTTCTCAATGTGGCCCGCACCTCAAGGACGCTGCCCGCATGTCATTTAATCACCGCCGAGCGGTGATGCAGTCCAACAGGCAGGGGAGAGGGCAGCGCAGCGCACTGTCGTGAGGCCTGAACTTGAACTCAACAGGGGCAGCTGACAGCACAGATGCCTGTGGGGGTGGGGGGGCAGCCTAGAGGGGTAGCAGCCACAGGAGGATGAGCAAATCATCGCACTGATCGAAGGGCGAGTTGGGGTCGCGACTTTTGATCGAGATCTTTGGTAGCGGCGACGACTTCTGCAGCGGTTGGAGTCGATTCGTTGAAACTGGAACGTTATTAACAAGTATTTGGGTAAATCTTGACTTAAAGCTTTCGTGACTGCAGGAAATCTTATTCTTTTGGGTCTTTCGGTAAAGTCACGTAGATTCGTTCAAAGAAAATAACAAAAAAATAACAAAAAACTACGACGTTTCATCATCATTCGTGGCGCGTTCCTGATGCCGACCGCTTGTGTTGCGATCGAAACGTCGCAGTTTTTTGTTATTTTATTTGAACCTATCTACGTGACTTTACCGGAAGACCCAAAGAATACGTATTCGGGTACTTGTAGGGCTTCGTAAACCGTTCTTTGGTTGGTGGGCAAAGAATGTCAAGCAACGCAACGGCGAGCCTGAAAATGTTGCGTGTAGTCGTGCGCATCTTGCAAACGTTCTACAAATTTGTAGTAAGCTGGATGCCACTGTCAAAACTTGGGCTCGAGGAGCGAACGAGAGACGGGGAGAGAAAAAAAATCGAGAAACAATATACAAACGATGTGGCCACAATTTTTTTGCCGAACGAATCCCAACAACAACAAAAATTTGCGTGTCACGAAAACACCGCGTCGATTTCTTTCAGCTCCTGCTCTCGGTCAAATCCACAGTTTGCTTCTGTCGAACTTAAATACTTGGGACGTGGGTTTACCAGCCGGCCCGTGAGGTGAAAGACAAATGCGTATTCGATTACGACACGGGGGAGGGAGGGCTTCTGCGCGGCTGGTCTCTTCTCGTCTCGTTCTCTGCTCCCCCCTCTTAACATTCGTGGCGCGTTCGTGAGCGTGGCGGCACATTTGTCCGTTCGTCCACAGCGTCTCTCAGCAAAAGGTGTGATGCACCGTAAAAAAAGAAACAACACGGAACGAATTTGCACGTTCCCCTACTTCGTAAATGCCAATCGGTGGAGCGGACTCTCTCCCGAAGAGTTGACTACGTACGGCGTGGAAGAAGTTCCAACATTACAAACGCAATCAAATTCCTTGAGTTTCACAATTTGTGTGTTTCGTACATTGTAGGAAAGTTGATGATAACGAGTGATGGGATTCATCTTCTTGGTTCTTTCGGTAAAGTCACGTAGAAGGAAGGTAATAACATAATAAAAATAAAACAATAAAATAATTCTCACGACGTTTCGGCCACAACGCAAGCAGCCGTCCTCAGGTGAAGACCAGGTCTGTCGGGGAGACGGACCTGGTCTTCACCTGTCTCCCCGACAGACCTGGTCTTCATCTGTCTCCCCGACAGACCTGGTCTTCACCTGAGGACGGCTGCTTGCGTTGTGGCCGAAACGTCGTGAGAATTATTTTATTATGTTTTATTTTTATTATTTTATTACCTCCCTTCTACGTGACTTTACCGAAAGAACCAAGAAGATGAATCCCTGCAGTCACAAAAGCTTTAGAGTGATGCAATGTAAATCGCGTCGTCGCAGTGTCGATTGTTGGAACATGGAAACGTGCCGTGCGTGGCGTGTGGCATGCGCAGGGGAATTGGGAACACGAGCGCTGATGTCACCGAAGGCAGTGCTCACCAACCACAGCACGGCAGTGAATGAGGTCGCGAGCTTCCTTTTGTGCAGTTTCCAACACACGGGAAGCTTAATTGGGCCATTCCCTCCCCCCCCCGATAATTAATTGCTGTCCGTTAATTGCGTTTAACGAATGTTGTCCAAGCTGCGGTGGGCTGACATCCAGCACCGTGAATATGGGTGAATCTTAATCGCTATTAATTGCTGCTCAGCCGTTACCACACTCACGGTGCAATTACTACGACAATGGCGATAATGATTCACATTTTAAACCCAGTGTGACTGTGGAGCGACAACGTTAGTCTCGGCTTCAATCTTTCCGTCAATGTGTTCATATTAATGATGGAAATTACCAGCTCTCATGCCACCTGGATTCATAGTCTGCTTTAGCTGTGTCTCGCAAGGTTACGTTTTCCACAGTGTGTGAATTATGGGTGTGATTATGTATCGATTACTATCGATTATTTAGCTCCTGGCACGTGCATCGAAGGAAGACACGTGTGTAAGAATATGTACTTTTCGAGTCGTACACACAGGTGTATGAAGGTTAAAATGTTTACTTCACCGCTCCAGTCACTAGAGGCGCTACCATTCACCGAAATAAAGCAATCAATTCTTGAGAGAGTCACAAACACTGGGTGACGATTCACAGGTTGTTGTTTTACTCATAGTGTAGATTACGACGCGAGTTTGATTCTCGGAACTCAAAAAAACCCACAAACATCTCTGTACCAAGGTACTAATAATAATGAGATAGGGTCAATCCAGTTCTCATGTTCCACCGCTTCCTGTCCTCTAGAAATGAGTAGTCATTGCGTTCACGTGCATCCGGTTCACATGACACGTCGATATTGCACACGGAATGCAGAAGCCGTGTAGTGCGCCTTGTGATGAACAAGAATCATGCTTGTGAATAATAATGCCGACTGCAAAGGGGAACTATCGTTTTGCCAAAAAAAGTTGTTTCCCTTAAACCAGTGGTTCTTAACTTTTACTGCAGCCTTGCACCCCTTTGGTTCTAAATCTTTAAAATGTATAATGTTAATAAATAAATCCATAGGGTTTGAAACAAAATAGTTGTCCTTAAGTGCCCGTGCTTAATTTGTGTTTCGATGATTTACCTTCGAAATTTTTTTTGGCCATGTGTCGCACCCCCAGAAAGGGCATCTGGCATCCCAAGGGGGTGGCGTGCACCCCAGGTTAAGAACCACTGCCTTAACACCCCAACGCGTGACCTAAAATATTCCACGGCGCGCGCTCGGCGTTTGAACCACTTCGTGCACGGTGACGTGTTCATCGCAATAATTGAGTCTCGTTTGGGGTCAACGGTGCCGGCTGTCACGTGTTGTACACGTGGGCATGGGAACATCAACGGCTGGGCAAGCAAAATGCCCTCCCCCCCACTCTTCATCTTTTTGGAACGGATGTGCCAGCCACATGCCCTGCTTTCTCAATTACAAGCACAGCAGTCTTGAGCCTGCTTGGATTTTTGTTGGATGACCACCGGGGTTTGTTGTCACGTGTTGTAGGCGTGTGGCTGTGTGGTGGCCACGAGTGAGCAGTGTTGAGTGTCACCCCGTTCCCCTCATGTGCGTGGTGGGTTTTCTCCGGGTTCTCCGCTTTCCTCCAACGTGAAACCAAACACTCATTCACGGAATTGACCAAACATCCCAATGCAAGAAGGACCCTTTAAAAACAGGTCCTTGAGACTTAAGTGAGGCTTTCCTGTCAACATAATTGTTACCATTATTATTGGCTGATCATGTTCATGACACGGACCACCACGGATTCATGCAGTCCCCCAAAACTTAAATTGTTCTCGCATCACCTGACACCAACGCCTGGCTGCCACGGTACCCGTTATAACTCGCCGTGCAGTTCTTTACGATTCCATGAATTGTCGTGGTTCGATTAACGAATTCTGTTTTGTGTTATTTTTATCATCGTGATGAAAACGGCACCTCTGGTGGCTGCGGGGGGTTCATGCGACCCAATTTTCAGCGTGTACGGATCGATAAACGAGATCAAACTTCACGCACGCGATTCAGATGCACGCGACTTTAATTGATTGAATCAACTGCGTTGTTGCGTGCCCAAAGTTCACGCAGAAATGTCACACTTGCCAAGCCTACCAACTTAAGCTGCCTACCGGTTTACAAAACGAATCTCACCGTTTTGTAAAAGTTTTTTGAGAAACATAAAAACCCACAACAAAATTTCGATGCAATTGCGGCTTTGCAAATCGGTATGCGCCCAAAGGGTTGAAGAATCGATGACCTGCTGAAATCCATAGGAGTGACCTGCGTGCAAGACGAACGTTAATTATGTATTTCAGAATATTTAGAATGAAGGAATCCGATGAGCTATAAAGCTCTTTTGCACAGACATCCAGTCGTGGCGGAAAATAACGTTGCAACAACAAACAGTACAAAAAAATGACAGTAGTGCAACATACAGAAAAGCTAAACAAATCATCCAAACACATGCAAACAAAACTAAACCACCCCCATCCTACCAGGCAAAAAGCCCACTGAGGTAGGAACTTTTTTTTGCAGAAGCAACCTGGCCACAAATGGATAAGCTCAACAACGTAGCCCCAACCTTGTTACTTTTGCAGGAACCTCCACACCGATGCCCACGTGGTGTGTGACTCAAGGGTAACATTCGCAGTCGTTTTGAAACCATGGCACTGGGATTTCGGACTCGGCATGGAACGATTCTTTCAAAACCCGCCAACCTCACAGTTAGATTAATCTTCACAAATAACAAGGGTTACGATCGAATTCAATAATTCGTTGTAGAAACGAGATTTAACCGTGTCATTCGGATTTTGGTCTTTTTTTTCTCTCTCGTTCGTCCAGTTTTGTTCACCTCCAATAGCTTACGGTTTGACATTACGATATAATTTGCATATAATTCGCACCTTTTTCAATCTACGACGTGCAGTGTCGGCCATGGTTGTTGTTGTTTTGACCATACTTCACCGTGCCCGTAAGTATGGTGAAGGGGCGGGGAAGGCCGGACCGGTTTAGAGATTTCACCTGTCTCTTGATGTTGCCTGTTGCCAGGAATTGAACTCAACTTTCCTGGACTCTGCGCACAACGCAACTCGGCTCCCCCCCAATTTCATTTTTAGGGCGTTTGATTTACAGCAACACTCAGAGTCGGACTCACGAGGGTTCTTTCTTTGAGTTTTTAGTTTAAGATGTTTTAGCCAATTCATAACGAGTGTGTTTATACAGGTGGGGTGGGGAGGGGGGAACTGAGTACCCGGAGACCCCCCCCCCCCCCCCAAAAAAAAGAAAACGCGAGGGGAGGGGGGGAGATACAATACTTATCGATTGTAGAGCGTTAAGCGACGCTCACGAATCCGGTGAAACTTTGTGACTAACTGCGACCACGAGAATCTGTTCCGAAAGATGCCTAATCGACGCGTCTTTACGCACGTGCGCGCATGCTGCTAGCGGCATGCGCTGAGCTACGGTTTTAGGTGCGGCGCAAATGTCCGTCGCGAAGGGACGCGTGAAAGTAGTCGTCCTTTCACGGGGAGAGCTCGACGCTTGAGCCGTCGTGACTGACGGTGGAGGAGAGCGGTGAATGTTGGCATTCGGGGGGGACTTTTATATCGTGTCAAAGAGCATTGCATTTTTTATTTCCCAGTCGGCGAAGCTGTCGTGAGTTGACGTTGCACACAAGCTTGTGCCTTTTTAATTAGATTTTTGTTTTCGGCGGGGGACGGGGAAATTTGTACAAAGATTTTTGTAACCGTTTAAAAAAAAACAGCTCAGTAATCAAAAGTATCGTGATGGCACGTGACGAAGTGTTCTGTCATTCTTTATTTCTGTGAATATCATTTAGTACGTACAAATTACTTTTATGGGCACAGCTAATGTATAGGTGGTGTGCTAAGCTAACGTAACGTGCAATTTGTCGCAACTTTATGTGTCCATAGCAATTTCATAAAGACTTTTTTTTCCTCCAATTATGAAAATGAATGTTATTACGCAATTATTACAATTTGTAGCCCTTTTTCGATACACCACCGAATGAAGGCCCTGTCAGTCGTGAGTGTTGTTTTGACCATACGTCACCGCACTGGGCAGTAGTGTGGGTTAGCGAAGGGGTGGTGGGGTTAGTGGGGGTGACCCCGACCGGTCTGGCGATCGCTCACCACTGCTGCTTCATCTCCGGGAAATTAAACACAGCTTTGCAGGGTTCCATGTGCAGTGCACTCATCACTGCGCCACCCCTCCTACAAAGTAGTATTATTATTTTGTATCGAACATTAAGGGGTGCTGGCCTAATCGCACTGGAGTTGCAATCCAGAGTTCGACGGGTTCGATCTTTTGGCGCGGCAGTCAAAACAATTGCCACGTTTCTTCATAACCTCGCAACCTCTGTCCGCCCGGCAGCTGTAACCGGGCAACACCGCAGGAGGTTGATCAGCAAGACGCGTGTGATGGATTAAAGTGTGGCTGCTCCAAACTCTTCACACACGTCTAGCCAGCTTGGAAGAGTAGGCCAAACTACCCTCGGGGGGGGGGGGGGGAGTACTAAACTTTCCCTTTCGTGGGTGGACCTTCAATCACAGGGGCCTGCACCTTAACCTTCATACAACATTACATTTCTAAAGCGGTGAAAATGAACTTTATCGAATGCACGAATCCACAGAAGCCCTCTGGCTCCTAT
Organism: Lethenteron reissneri; assembly: GCF_015708825.2. Lineage (NCBI taxonomy): Eukaryota > Metazoa > Chordata > Hyperoartia > Petromyzontiformes > Petromyzontidae > Lethenteron > Lethenteron reissneri. Next base: position 3,420,436 of record NC_083809.1, read on the forward strand.
CAGGGCAAGGCGCTGATGCTTCTGTGTGCGTCAATACGATGCAAAAGAGTTGGAGCTGCGCACAGCATCTGAAACCAGATAAATGTGAGAATACATTGCGTAGCTGTGGGTCACGGTGTAGTGAACTGAAACTGTTCGTATCAGACACTGGGAACCCATAACGCGACTACAACCACCAATTAGTGAAAACGTTTGAATCATATTTATTTAAGGGAAGACTTCTACCACTTAATGTTTCCTTAACCTCCCTACACTTCGTTATATATATATTTTTAAACTACAGTACGGACAGAGGCATGTTGCTTTTGATACAATGAAGAAGAAAAAAAACCCTCTGTAGTTAAACTTTTAAGAAAACGATAAGTACAAAAAAAATCAACGGATCTAGTCAGCTTTTTACAGAAATAATGTTCACGTCGCAAACGACGGTGGTGCGGAATGCATCCCGAATTTTCTCGGCTCATTTTATTTTTTCCCCATTTGTTAGATTTGGCACTTTCTTGGGTGGTCATTGGTGGAAATTCCACGTGGCTGTAGCAGGGGACGAAGCTGTCCATTGGGACAAGCGTTGTTCGCGTTTAGGCCACCACATGCCAGGGAGTCGCTGTGTGTGATTGTATAAACAGCTCTACATGTACATTATTAGCCTCATGGGTATTGTGTGTGTGTCGCCACAGATGACATGCGTTGCTCATCTTTAATAAAAACTGTGACGGCCAATTTGCCAAGGTGTTTGTATCCGCACTCTACCCTAAACAAGTATGATGTACATAACAAGGCGAAATTTTAAATCAATAATAATAAAAACATCTTTGTAGATAATACGGTTCTTATGTTTGCATGCGTTTTTGATTTACACGGCTTCAACATTGTGGTATGTGTGTGTAGGCTGTGGGGAGCGGTCTTGTTGCGGTTAGCGCTCCGAACCCGGCGACCCGAGTTCAATACCCGCTCACGGACAAGACCAGATTATCTGAACCGGTCCTGGGCCCCCCTTAGGTCGACTCAGCCTTTAATGAGTACCTGGTGCAGTGTGTAAACATCAGCATTGGGGAGACAAAGGTGGTCGGGCGTGGTGATGGCCACCCACCTCCTCGTGTACCGTTCCGGCCTTCATAGGTGCTCACTAACAGCACTTGCCCCAACAGTCAGTTAGAGGCTACAAGGGAGATATTTATCTTTGTACATCAACGTGTCCTTAGCGTGGTACCAGCATTGTGGTGTCTGCTGTTGTGACTGTGTGCGTGCACGTGTCTCGACATAACGGGTCACGTTTCTTCTTCTTTATCAACATTTCTCTCGTTCACATTTTGATTCCGTAATTCTCAAACTTGACAATCGTTCAGCACCTATCCTAGGTACAGTATTCGTTTTGTGTTGCCTCGTTGTCCGGTCACGTCCCTTCAACGATTCGTTTTCCTTTGTTGAGCGAACTTGTACGTGACTTTTCTTTTCCGCGTATTTGTATTGAGTTCAACTTTGCAGCCTACTTTGTGAGTCGTATAGAGAGTTCGGACCCTTCGTTTGCAATCGGTGAAGACTGCGTGGAGAGATGAATGTTTAGGATTACAGCACACAGAGAGGGACGAAAATAACGCATGGGTTACAGAACAAAGGCAGCTTACAGCAGACATCATCACGATGACTGTTCGTGACAGTGAAGTGGGCTTGGGCAGGAACATCGCTAGACGAGATGAAGGCCCGCGGATGAGACTGGTGCAGGCAGAACGGCAGCCAAAGAGAAATGCGCCCGAGATAACGACGAAGACGAAGAGTTGGAGCGACGAGAGGAGCAGGAGCGACGTGGATCGTGGAATCGCAGGACCTTGAAGCAAAGTTTCGATAGATTAGGGGGTGATGACGATGATGATGATGGTGGTGGTGTTTATGTGTGTACACGCGCGCTACGTAGTCCATGCGAGTTGTGCACTTGTGACGGGGAAGTTGCCAGTGATGGATGCTCGCAACTCGTGTCGGTGAAGATCCCAGCTTCCGTCCCTTGCCGTGACATCCTCTCCCCGCTTAGGAAGCGCCTACGTCAGCTGCCCGTGTCCGTTCGTGAGGGTGGGAGAGGCTGGAGAGAGCGTGGGAGAGAGTGGGAGACGCGGTGAGAGGCTAGGATATGCGGGGAGAGGGTGCAAGATGATGGGGAAAGGGGAGCGCGTTGGAGAATCGCAGTTTGAGCGTTAAAGAGAAAGGGGGGTGAGAGAGGGAGAGAGGGGGACAGATTTGTAGAGAATGGGAGAGTGAAATGGAGAGTGTGAGATTTGGGAGCGTATGAAGGAAGAGCAAAGGGAGACGGCGGGAGAGGCACAGAGCGATAGAGAGAGACACACAGAGATTGGAAGTGTGTGAGAGATAGGGAAAGATAGAGAGTGCGATTAGTAGGGAAGGGATGAGACGGGGAGTTTGTGGAGGAGGCAGAGTAAAGAAGGGGCAGACATTGGGAGAGGGTGGGAGACGGGGATACAGACGGAGAGCGTGGAAAAATGAGGGAGCGTTTGGAAAGGAAGACGAAAGGGAGACGCGCAGAGGGAGAGATGCAGATGGGAGGACGTTGAGACAGCGATGGGGGAGAATAACATCAGGAGGGATCAAAGTGGCTCCGAAAGTAGCAAGGATGTAGGCAGGGAGGGGAAGAGGAGGGGAGAAGGGGCAGGGAGAGCGGCTGATGAAAAGGGAGGAGGGAGCCGATCTTGGGGACGGGGGCGGGGGGGGTCTGGGAATCGAGCACGAGAGTGGGTTGAGGTTGTGGGGTGGAGCGGTGCTGGTGGGGGTGGAGTGTGGGTTGGAGTACGGGGGGGGGGGGGGCACTGAGGAGCCCCTAACGCAGCCGGGCGGATAGAGGCAGTGTCTGTGGAGTCGGCGAGCAGAGAGCAGCAGCAGCAGGGAGTCGCAGCCGCCTCGGGTGTTAGAGGGGGAACATCTCTGCTACTCCGCACACCGATAGCTCCCAGGTGCATCATCATCAGCAGCAGCAGCTACGATGAGGCCTCTCGCTTGGCTCGCTGCGCTTCTGTGCGCGCTTCTCGCAAGAATAGTGAGTGCTGGTAAGTGCCCGGTTCGTCTTATCTCAGGAATTCCCCAATCTCCGCATTCGGTGCTACGGAATAAGAATTCGCGTTTAGTCCTCTTCGGAGATAATGTTAAATTGACAGACGTGCGCATAACGGTAACCTTTCGCGGGGCTTTATTTGACAGCGCTAGTAGTTGAATGCTGCGTGGTCGATGATCCCTGTTCGCCGAGGTGTCTCGGCTCACGGAGTGGACCGCGTGAGAAGGCTGCTGGCGTTTTACACTCCACGCCATTCAGTGCCCCCTGGCCAACAAGTTTGATGCGCGGTGCACTCAGTTTCGTGAACAATTATCCTCATTGATGTTACTTCTACTCTGGTAAACTTTCAGTTGGTTCATACTCTTAGTTCTTTCGGTAAAATCACGTAGGTAAAAAATGAAATAAAAATTAAGAAAATAAAACAATGAAAATCACGACGTTTCGGAGGCAACAACAAAGGTTAGATTTTCATTGTTTATTTTTATTAATTTTTATTTCATTTTTTACCTACGTGACTTTACCGAAAGAACTAAGAGTATGAATCCTTGCAGTCACGAAAGCTTCAAATCTAGAATTTTCAGTTGGTTGGCTGTCATGGCCTTTGATGTGAGTAATTCGTTCAGCATGATTCAATAACTGATCGATTTCGCCAGCACTAACAGATCTGTAGGGTTATCAGAGAAGGCTTACACAAAGGCACATTTATGCACTCGCTGTGTATGTGTATAACGGTGCAGAAAAAAAATCAGGATATACAGAAATAAGGTTCGTTAACAATTCTAATTTACAGCCCTTTGTCAATCCACTGCTGGATGAAGGCTTCCGCAAGCCGTGTCAGTCATTCGGGTTGTTCGACCATACTTCACCATGCTGCTCAGTGTAAAAGCCTGGTTAAAGGGGTACCCTCCCAGGGCTGCTTCAGATATCGCTCGCCACTGATGTTAGCCGTGCCTGGGAATCTCAGGTTGCAGGGTTTGTAGCGCAGTGCGCTCACCGCTGTACCGCCACTCAACCTCTTCCTCCGTGTTAAACAGCTTGCGTTTATCACATGGTTGCATATGACAATTAGTATGATTATATGAACCATGCTGTTTATTCATAATAGAGGTCTTCTGGGTTAGATCGCTGTTTATATACAAGAGAAAGCTTCACTGAGTCTCAATAATCTTTTTCACGAGAGGGTCCAACATTCAACGGGTGTTCGGCGTGTGCGAGAAAACCAGAGAGCTCCAAATGCATACGAGGAGGTAACAATGTGAAGCTCCGCACAGATGGATTTAATAATCCATTGCCATCCCCTGGTCACCTTGCAGTCTAAGCTAGAACAACCACTTGGTACAACACCCTGGTGTTCTAGCCAGCCAGGCTACCACCCAAGTACGTAACCAGGATCGACCCTGCTTAGCCTCTCCAGCCCTGACTAGAGCGGATTTATCGACGGGACCTTTTTTTGCCAGTATCCAACAGGTCCCATCGATATGACTGCTCGGCCCGAGCTATCAGTGTTGCGATGCTTGTATTGCCCTTGTACTGGTCCCCTTTTGGCGTCCTCTGGTCTAACACTGGTAGTGAGACAAGGCCATAAAGAAGGTCGTCTCTGGTGTAGACCAATCAGTTTTAAAGACAACGCATGCATTATTATCGGAGCATGTTTGTGTCCGTGTTTTGCCACAAGTGCGTGTGGTTAATGCAGACTTGATACCTTGCAAAAGGTATACATTTGGTGCTTGAACATCTGAACACCTCCTGTTTAACCTATTCTTATTTTAACATCACCAATAGCTGATTTTGTTCGTAAGCCGTAGCCCTCGTAGTGAGCACGGTGTGGTGTCTGATACAGCAGAGTGCGATTCTCATACCGCACCTCCGATTAGCGCCGTTGGTTACGTACGGTGCGAACGAAAGTTTAACATACATTCTTTATTTGAAGCTTTCGTGACTGCAGGAATCCATACTCTTTGGTTCTTTCGGTAAAATCACGTAGGTATAAACTTTGAACATACATAGTACGTGCATACGTCTGAGTGTGTTGTGTTGGCAAGAGCGAATGCAGTTCAGCGAGGATCTGTTTTAGCAATTGAAGTTTCATGCCTGCGGTGGTTCCTTCTGAACCACTTCCACCGCAGATGCCTTTCCTCCAATAAAACCGGGCAGAGTTGGCAGCCCGAGAGAGAACGGGTCTGTTACCGCGCGGAGCCAGATTCGTTCTTAATCGCTTTGTCATTGTGCTTTTTTTATTTAACCCGGCGAGAGGCAAATTGATGTTCAGTCTTGAGGTGGCCAGACCGGGCAGGGTTTAGGTGCATTGAGCGACGATTTCTGCCGTACGCGATGATAAAATGTCTCCAGGTATAGCGAGTTGATGGGTTCAGTTTGGTATCTAATGGTCGCACATAAAAAAGCGTAATGAAAATAGTTGTAATTTTTGTATTACAGTATTTGAGCTCTGAGAATTTTAAGAAGATTATGTTTCAAATATAAATGTGGACTGATGTTGAATGTCTCTGTCGCAGGGAATTATGGCATAGTGCCCTTTGAGGTGTGGATACAAATCTCAGAAGTGGTTCTATGATATTTCCTTCCGCGGGATGTTTTGTAATGCGGGTTGTGATGCACTGCTCTGCTACAGTTCCGCACTTGCGTCTCATGGCGTGATGCGGATAGGATTGGGAAACATGAACAGAAATGAAACAACACGAAATGCAATTCCGACTTGGCTTTGGCTCTTTTGGATATGTAGAGAATGTAAATATTTGAACGCGAAGTGACAGCAAGCAGCCTCTTATTTCACAAGACCTTTCAAGTACAGCAAGGAGATCGAAGTCGTCGTGGTTTGAACTTTCCCCATCGTTTCCTTCCCCGCCATGAGTGGATGGGAAGTTGGCTGAGTGAGTCGGTGGGTGGGTGGATGAGTGGGTGAGTGAGTGGGCGAGTGAGTGGGTGGGTGAGTGGGTTGGTGGGTGAGTCGGTGAGTGGGTGGGTTGATGAGTGGGTGGGTTGATGAGTGGGTGGATTGATGAGTGAGTGGGTTGGTGGATGAGTGGGTGGGTGAGTGGATGAGTGGATGAGTCAGTGGGTAAGTGGGTGGGTGAGTGGGCGGGTGAGTGGATGAGTGGGTGAGTGGATGAGTTAGTGGGTGAGTGGGTGGGTGAGGGTGAGTGGGTGGGTGGGTGGGTGAGTGTGTGGATGGGTGAGTGTGTGGATGGGTGAGTGGGTGGGTGAGTGGATGAGTGGGTGAGTGGATGAGTCCGTGGGTAAGTGGGTGGGTGAGTGGGCGGGTGAGTGGATGAGTGGGTGAGTGGATGAGTTAGTGGGTGAGTGGGTGGGTGGGTGAGTGTGTGGATGGGTGAGTGGGTGGGTGGGTGAGTGAGTGGGAAGGCGGGTGAGTGGGTGGGTAGGCGGGTGAGTGGGTGGGTAGGCGGGTGAGTTGGTGGGTGAGTAAGTGTTTGCATGAGTGAGTCGGTGAGTGAGTGGGTGGGTGAGTGGTTGAGATGCAGTGGATATGGAGCCTATCGAAGTGAGGAGGGGGGTGCAGGAATGGCGTGGGCAGTATTGTACACAGCTCTCTCGCTACGCCCCTCGAGGGTTCTGTTCCCTCTTAAGCTCAGAGCGACGCTGGGGATATTTCACACTGCCGACGATGATGACTTCCATTTCCGTGCTAATGCTGAAACATACGTACGTTTCAGCTTATTGTCACGAGTTGCTCATATTCCTAGCTACCCTATACGTATTTAAGACATATATCTGAGTTTGTATTTTTAGGGTGAGACAAACACTCCACTTGTAAAAGTCATACGAGTTTAGCATCCCGCGTATCAGACAATGGCCGGCAGAATTGATGCTTCGCGAAACATCCTTCAAAGTGGCTTTGTTACGCTCGACACTTTCCCATATGCGCTGCAACGCGACTGCTTGCCATGCGACGGTTGAACTCATATTTGTAATTTTCAGAGCCTGAAATTTAGCAAAAAAAAAACATAGTACGAAACCAAATTTACTATTGGGTGCGTGTGTTCTTGCGTGCGCGGTCTTTAGCGACTGTGCTGAGGACAGTTTCACTCGCTGCATTTGAGAACCTCGCTTTAAGCAAAGACACCACCTTGCTTCGAACCCATGAGCGCATCGGGTGCCGTACCGATGTCTTGAGCCCCGTGAGCCACGCGGCCCACCACCTCCCGTGTCATTGTCTCGTGGCTGTTTGTAAGTGGCTTTTCGAGCTTCGACACGTGCTCTGTGATTCAGTGGCAGCTTTTTATTTTTAAAACCAGATCTCTGCAAATTGTATAGCGCTCACTTGGATCAAAAGTGAACGGCAGTCATTTCACAGATCTCAGTCAATTTTATTGGCAGTCGCTTCATTTAACAGAACTCCGGAACGGCAAATTGCACTCTCCTTAATTATTAGACATCCATGAAATTTGATGGTGTATAGAACATCAGTGAAAGTGATTACACTATTTAAAAAAAAATATATTATGATTACAATTGTGACTTCATTAAGATTTCTTTCATCGACATATCTCGATGAAGTTAATGGAGAAAGGCCAAACCATGTCACTCACAGCACGTGTGTCCGTGCATGTATTTCTACATGTGTGTTTATTTGTGCATGTGTGTATGTATGATTGTCTGCGTACATGTGTTTACGTGCACATGTTCGCGTGTGTGCATGGTTATGCTTGTGCGTGTGGCCGTGGGGAGCGGTAGTGGAATTGTTAACGCGCTGCGCTAACAACGCAGCGAGCCGAGCTCAAGACCAACACCGGTGACGATTATCTACATGGATCCTGGGCCTCCTCTAGGTCGACTCAGCCTCAACAATTACAATCTCAGTGACCTGGGTTTCATTTCTATCCAAAAGCAACAACGATTATTTGAACCGGCCCTGGGCCTCCCCTAGGTCGACTCAGCATCAAATGAGTACCAGGTGCTGTGTGTAAAAACATCGGCACTCGGGTGACAAAGGCGGCCGGGCGTGGTTCTGGCCTTCCACTCCTCGTGTGCCGTTCTGGCCTTAATAGGTTCTGCTCGCTAACAGCACTTGCCCCAGCAGTCTGTCAAGGCTATACGGGGGATCTTTGTCGTCTTTGTTTTGGCCGACTCTGGGATGCTGTGTGATTGTGTCTGTGTTGGTAAATAAATATGTCCCCCTGTATAGAACGATGCTTCATACATCCTGCCGCACAGTGCGTTTCGGTTTTGATATTTTACTCAACATTAACCCAACACATTTCTAGATTCGGAGTTTTCATGACTGCAAGGATCCATACTCTTTGGTTCTTTCGGTAAAGTAACGTAGGTGAAAATAACTAAATTAAATAACCAACACAATTTGACGTTTTACTGGGATTGGCGCACGGTCACTGTGACCAGTTTATAAGATATGCGATGTTTCGTCCGCGTTATTTCATGTAAATAGTTGTTCATGTTGGCGTCTATAGATGCTTATCGCATTAAGACGCTAAGTGTACATTATTATTGTTATCTTGTGTATAATGGTGTGGGGAGCGGTATTGTTGTGGTTAGTGTATGACACTACGAACCCGGCGACCTGAGTTCGAGTCTTGCTCGCAGCCAACATCGGTGGCGAATATCTGAACCGGTCCAGGCCTCCCCTAGATCGACTCAGCCTTTAAATGAGTACCTGGTGCGGTGCGTAATCATCAGCATTGGGGAGACAAAGGTGGTCGAAAGTGGCGTTTGCCACCCACCCTCTCGTATGCCGTGTCTACCTTAATAGGTGCTCTCTAACAGCACTTGGCCCAACAATCTGTTAAGGCTATATGGGGGATCTTTGCCTTTTTCGTGCGGTTAGCGTGCTGCGATACGAACTCGGCGACTCACGGCCAACACCAATGACAGATATCTGAACCGGTTCTGGGCCTCCCCTAGGTCGACTCAGCCTCAAACGAGTACCTGGTGCGTCTTGTAAACATCAACACTATGGAGCGGCCGGGCGTGGTGCTGGCCACCCACCCCCTCGTGTGCCGTGTCGGCCTTCATAGGTGCTCGCTAACAGCACTTGCCCCAGCAGTCTGTTGGCGGTGACATGGCCCAGCGGTCGCACATTCATCGCTTGTTGCCGAGGTTCGTGGTTTGCATCCAGCGGCCGTCCTGGTTAATACTGCGGATTACCATTTTTTAAAATTAATACTGTGTTGTGGAAACAAAAACTGCTTTCTGTGTTTAGTTTGTTGTCCTTCCCAGGCACCTCCGATTAGCACGGTTGGCTACGTACGGTGCGAAAGAAGTTCAACACACACATAAATGATCCCGTGACGCCATTCGCAAAAGTATGGCGATGAAGTGCCGGCAACACGCGGTACAAATTTGCCGAAATTAACAAATTACATCGCAAATTACTCAATTGAAATCGACGAGCAACATCTCCCCCGACGGTGGCAAACTTGGACAGCACCCTCCTGAAAAGAGCCAAGAGACTGGGTGATGCTTTCCTGGGTGAAAAAGCGTAACACTTTTTTTGTTTGATTGAAGGCTTTACGGAGGGGTGGGGAGATAATTTATGTCTTCGTGTGCGTGTGCAGAGGGGGGCAGCGACTGCGGCGGGGTTGTGGTGGTGAGCTTGCCGGGGTATCTGACCTCGCCCGGCTATCCCGACGATTACCCCCCGCACCAGACATGCTCCTGGCAACTACGCGCCCCCAGACCCGAGCAGAAGCTGCTCATTAACTTCAACCCACACTTCGACATGGAGAAGAACAACTGTCGGTACGGCGACGCGCGGCGACGGGTAAATTCAGGGTCAATGTCACTCGAGGTCTTAAGGTTTAGTGCATGTCAAAAGGCGACTCTCTCAAGTCGGGGTTAATTCAGTTCACCGTCACTGGAGTTTGACGGGTGATGCGGGTTTTGGTCATTCTGCTTTCGAGCGAACACGGTCCATGATTGTGGATTTGGAATAATTCCAGGTCGTGACGATTCTGTTTTGCGTTAACGTAGGTCGTGGTCACTCGTTTAGGATGAAATCATTGCAACGCTCCTTTTGGTCATTGTACTTGGAATTAAGTCACGGGTCAAAGTGACACAGTTTGCAGCCTTATCTACGTGGCACCATCGGGCCGTGCTCAGACAGCTGTGTTTAACCTTGGGTGGTTGTACCGCAACACAGGGAAGGAAACGCCGTTAGAGGCTCACACAGAGAACGGTGCCCCCCTGCGAGACATCCTCGCGGTCTTGCCATTGACACTTTATAAACATTCCTGCCTTTATTCTATACGTGTGTGTGTGCGTGGGCGGGTGCGCGTGGGTGTGTTCGGGGCACACTAGGAGGTCAAAAATAAAGTGGAGGGGAAGTGTGGTGGTGGGGAGGGACACGGTTAGGGTGTGGATGTCACGGGAGGAATTGACGAGATAGTAGTTTTTAATTGTTTTGTTTCTTTTTCATGTATTTTTTTTATATAGAGAGCAGCCAACAGGGAAGAGAAAAATACACAATGGTCTGAATTTTCACAAAAATGCTTTTGAAATGCCTCACCACAAAAAAATAAACTACGAAGATGCCGTTTCACTTAAACCGGATAGACGGCGCTCCAGATTTTAGCGATTCTGGTGGCGAGCGTGATGATGGTGATTGCGTGACGATGGTGATTGCAATGATAACGATGGTGGTTAAGACCACTCTTGGACAATGGTGATGACAATGACCACTCTGATAATGATTCTTAGTGCGGTAGTAATAATACAAGCAAAAGGGGCACAATCAGTCCTCCCATCATGCCTACCATGCCACGTGACATCACCGCCCTGCTTGTGTAGTGCAACCCAGCCGAGCGACTTTTTGCGCGTGCCACAGATTCGACTACGTGCAGGTGTGGGACGATGGCGTCGAGAAGTCCGGCGACGACTCGGGCAAGTTCTGTGGCACCGTGGCTCCAGCGCCCATCCTGTCCAGCGGCCCGACGCTGCACGTCAAATTCGTGTCCGACTACACCACCCAGGGGGCTGGCTTCTCGCTCCGATACGAGCTCTACAAACCGGGTGAGCCTCACCTGGCACCCGGTGAAACATCTCAGGCGATATCCGACTGCGGCGTAGGAGTTCGCGGTTGTGCTGGAGAGCTTTCTTTCTCTCGCGCGAGCGAGCGAGCGAGCGTGTTCTAGGGTTCATACTCACGTAGGTAAAAAATTAATAAATGAAAAACTTAATTATTTTTTACCTACGTGACTTTACCTAAAAAACCAAAGAGTATGAATCCTTGCAGTCACGAAAACTTCAAATCTAGGGTTGTTTCCGAGTGCTGTCAGGCACGACGATGTCCGACGGTACAACTGTGTGGGCTGCCACCTGTTCCGAGGTGTCTGCGAAAGTAGGCCAACTACCCTCTGGAGCAGTGTTCTTCACTAATTTTCAGAGTTGGGTGGGAGGGGGTGTCAGGGGCACTTTTGCCGATAAGACATCACGAGTGTGAGGGCCGCCACACGTTTGAAACCACTGGGGTTTGGCAGCAGCGCGGTAGTGGGGGTGTTGTCACGTGTTGTGTTTTGTCGGAGGGCCGCACATCAAGGGGCCGCACTAAAGGCCACCAGAGGCCGCCAGTGGGCCGCGGGCCTTGCCATGAAGAGCTCCTTCTGGCAGAGGGCACTTGTGCCAGCAGTGGTGCGAGCAAACACGTTGCAGGGCTGCACCTTTACCTTTATATAAAAAAATCTGTTCGAAGCAGCCACTGGATCCTATTGCGTAGAGCAGTGTGTGCGAGCTTATATGTATATTTCGATTGTGATGGTGCAGAATACGTTTGGGGCCATACATTATGTACGGCGTTTGTCCAGCGTGGAAGAGTGTCAATTACTCATTTGGGATTGCACATGGCGATCATCGCCCCCGACAGGCAGACGAATGATCATCGTTTGGATCAGCTACCACTGAGAGTTCCATCTCCAATGTGTTCTGAGACGCCGCGGCGTGGAGGAGGAGCATTGAATCACAAACGAAACATCTCAGCACGTGTGGCAGTAACACCGCGGCCTTAAAAGGAAAACTATATAATGGGCGACGTTTTGGGAAATGGACCTTTTTCATAGTGTCTAGGCAAAGAGAGGTAAAGTTGATAAGAGTTGGAGACAACATTTTATATTTTGTGTTATATATATCACAATCGGGTCAATCAGAATAATCCACTTGGTGATGCATTCCTGTGTCTCAGTTCTCATTTACGGTACCACCGAGTAATTTTGTTGACGTCAAAACAATTCTCGCCGTCATCGTCGTCATCTTTGATCGTCGCGGGGTCAAGGCGCGGACTGCTCACAACTCACTGTCGTCGTTATTTTAAATATTAAATTAGAAAAACAATTTTTTATGTGAGTTTAACACGAAGGCGTTTGCGACCAATATCATCCAAAATACAGTTTAGATCGCGTAAATATATTATCTTTACCATGGAGCCTCATACAGTGTTTTGGGGGTTAGATCGAGTAAATATAATTACGTGTAAATATTAATGGATATTTTTATGTTACCAGGCAAGGCTCGCTGAGCTAAATATCTATTGGCCACAAATGATAGCTCAACAAAGTGGCTTATCATCACGTGGTAATGTATAGCAGCCGAATACTCTAAATGCACGATGTTCACTCTAAATGTGGAGGGAAAAACCGAAGTTACCCCGGAGAAAAATCCACGCGACCACGGAGAGAGACACGCAGAATGCAAATATACAGCAGGCGCCAGGCTCGGCATCGAAGCCGCAGCCTCCTGTACACCAGGCGAGGTAGTTAACATCTCATAGCCACGGTGATGACGGTCATAGAGACACGCAAACTGCAAATTTACAGCAGCAGGCGTCAGGCTCGGCATCGACGCCGCGGCCTCCTGTACACCAGGCGAGGTAGTTAACATCTCCTCGCCCCGTCATCTCTGACCGTCGCGCGACTCTCGTGTGGGTTGTCAAGGCGTGGACTGCTCGAGGAACTTCACGGCACCGAGCGGCCGCATCGCGTCCCCCGGGCACCCCCTGGGCTACCCGCCGAACGCGGCGTGCGTGTTCGTCGTCTCGCCGCCCCCGCCGCACGCTTACATCCTCCTCACCTTCCGCACCTTCCACCTGGAGGCCGACCCGGACGACGGCTCGGCCAGCGAGGGCTCGGCCTGCAAGTACGACCACGTCGAGGTGTGGGACGGGCTGCCCACAGGTACGTGCATCGTCAAGCCGGGGGCCCGTGTGCGGTGAGGCGTGGTGCGGTGTGCGGTTACGGGCAGCGGTGGTGCAGCGGTTAGCACGCTATGCTGCGCTACGAACCCGGAGACCCGAGTTCGATTCCCGCTCACGGCCAACACCGGTGACGATCATCTGAACCGGTACCTAGGCCTCCCCTAGGTCGACTCAGCCTCAAATGAGTACCTTGTGCGGTGTGTCAAAATGATCGCCGGGCGTGGTGCTGGCCACCCGGCCCGCTTCGTGTACTGTGCCGGTCTTCATAGGTGCTCGCTAACAGCACTCGCCCCAACAGGGTGATCTTTGTCGTGGTGTGTGTGACAATGTGTGTCGTGTGTATTGTGCAGTGTACGCTGTCGCGTGTGATAGTAAACCATGAAAGCTGTGGATCTTGCAGAAAAAGTGGTCCTACACGTTTTTGTAGAGTTTGCTCAACACTCTGATTTGTAAATAACACCCAAAATACGAATGTAGTGTATATCATCAGAGGGGCACCCAGGAGATGGGGCTACGAAGGTAACTACCCCCCGCCCCCTCCGACATGTTTGAGATTTTCATAAATGTCAATTGCAAATAAACAAGGTAATCAAAACAGAAATGAATATAATAATTCCCCCCCCCCCTCCAAATTGTTTCAGTTGGGCGTGGCACAATTAAATAAATATAATCAACAGTTGTGAAATTGTAAAACGATGGGGTTATGCATACTCTTTGGTTCTTTCGGTAAAGTCACGTAGGTATAAAATAAAAAAAAATACGTAACTTTACCAAAAGAACCAAAGAGTATGGATTCCTGCAGTCACGAAAGCTTCAAATCAAGATTGATGGGTTATGAATGGGTTCATCACAGTTCGTCAATCAACGGGCCGCGTGTGGCGGTACTCGCACCTCTACGAAGACGACTGACCGGCGTGGAAGAGTAGGCCAAATTACCCTCTAGAGGGGAGGCTCTCGATATTGCCCCTCTTATGAAGGCCCCTTCTGTCAGCTGCGGTGTGAGCAAGCGATCACACAGCAACATTTTCAAAAGGAAAACAAAGTTAAATAAAAATTATTTTTACAAGGCTAACAAACAAATTAAATTCAGCATTCACGAATGAAACAACTTTTCACTTCAATCTCTGGAGGCCCTCCAGCTGGCGGAGGCCCCTGGGCTGCAGCCCCTAAAGCCCCCACGCCTTAATCGGGCCCTGCTTACACACACAGACTTTCATTTTATTTTACCAGGTAGGGCCCACTGAGCGACATAGCTCTTTTTCAGAAGCGACCTGGCCACGAACGATAGCTCAACGGAGTGGCTTGTCATCTAGATTTGAAGCTTTCGTGACTGCAAGGATTCATACTGACTTTACCGAAAAAACTAAGAGTATGGCTTGTCATCGTCACGTGGAACACGTGAAGCAGCCGAACGCTCTAAACGCGACGTTGTTTCATTTGTACGAGCTCGCGAAAAAAAAGTGTCACGTCTCCTTCTCTCGTCGCAGTGGGCCTCCTGATCGTGCGCCTGTGCGGGAGCAAGGTCCCGGACCCCGTCGTCGCCGTCACGGGCACCATGACGCTCGTCTTCCACTCCGACAACGCCATCGCCAAGGACGGCTTCTCGGCCTCGTACACCGTGCTGCCGAGCCGGCCCGCCGAGTGTGAGAACCTCGCCGATTCTTCGTCTGCGCAGCGCCAACCCCTCGCCGCCCAGATTTTTTGCAGAATCCATTGCTGAGAGGAAAAGCTGTGTGCGGTGCTGCCCGGCTGACCTGTTGGGCGCTAGAGCATCAACTTTGGCCTTTAATAAGAGAGCGTCCTTCATTCATGCCAGTCCGTCAGTATCTGCTCGATATGGGGCCATCCATTTAGTACGTACGCATGGAGGGGGGGTTTACCCAAATGCGTACTCTTGCATATGGGGGGTCTACTGACAATGTGCGTACGAAATAGGAAACGGGGAGGGGGGGTGAAGACTCGATAATAATTTGTCTACATTGGACTTCAAATGAGCCACAGTTCAGTTTCTTCAGCTGTCAGACCAAGTAATACCGAAAGAAGTAGGCCTGTGGGAGAGGTGTCACTTGTATGTCACCGTACCCCTGACTGCGAGCCATCACGCAGCTCAGCAAAATAAGTAGCCAAGGTACGCAACTTCATTCTTTAATACAGCTGGCGGTGGACTGTTTGCTTAAACATGTTCATATTATTAATTCTTGATCATTTCTGCGTGGGCTAAATACCGGCCGTTCTATAGAATTCGGGGGGTGGGGGGAGTGCATCAAACGTTCTGAAAACGCTTTTCACCAGGTTCGCCGTAATTTCCCCCATAACTAAAAATGCACAATGTACAATAACTGGGAATCGCCAAACATCCCAGTATAGCAGGATCCTAAAAATAATGATTGGACTCAGCGTGGCTTTTCTGAGTAAAACACCATGGTAACGAGATGTGAACTAACTCGCCTGGTATCCAGGAGGTCGTTGGTTCGACCCCGACATTGATGCCTGTATAATAAGAGTTTGCATGTTCTCTTTCCCCGTGGTCACGTGGATTTTTGTCCGGGTCATCCGGTTTTACCCTCCACATTTAGACAAAGATGCATTTACAGTATTTGGCTGCTGTACATTTCCACGCGATAAGCCACATCATTGAGCTATCATTTGTGGCCGGGTCGCTTCTGAAAACGAGCTATATAGCTCAGTGGGCCTTACCTGGTTAGTCAAAAAAAACAACACATTACATCGTGCGTCACGTGCCGCCGTGCGCGCAGCGTTCCCGTGCTTCGCGCCGCTGGGCATGGAGTCTGGCACGATCCCGGACGCGCGCGTCTCGGCGTCGTCCTCGTACCACACGGGCACGTGGCTGCCCCAGCAGGGCCGGCTCCACCACCCGCTCAACGCCTGGACACCGGCGGTGGACTCCAACCGCGAGTGGATTCAGGTCGGCACATCTCCGCGCAAAAAATAACTCTCGCTCCAGTCCGCTCGAGACTCTTCCGTGGTGGAACGCTCAAGTGTGCAAGTGGGTCGGTGCGGCACCTCACCATGCGGTGATTCCCGCGCAGTGATTGGACCGGAGCGGGGTGTTCCTAAACTGGTGGCACACCAAAAGATGCGGCTCAACTGAGATGTAGAGAAATGCTGGCGACTGGGATGAATGAAGATGTTCTTTTCTCCCCGTTGCCGCGTGGATTTTTCTCCGGCTACTCCGGTTTTTCCCTCCACATTTACAAATATGCGTTTATCAGTATTTGGCTGCTAGAAATTTCCACGCGATAAGCCACTTTGTTGAGCTATCATTTGTGGCCGGGTCGCTTCTGAAAAAGAGCTACATAGCTCAGTGGGCCATACCTGGTAAAATAAAACAACAATAGTTTCAGGTGGTAGTTATGTTTGTAACATCGTTCAAATCAACTTTAAAGTTCACAATGCAAGGTAGCAACAATGTCTAGTTTTAAAACATACTTCACTGTTCTGGTTATTGTGGGTTGGTGAAGGGGGTGGAAGCCCAGTGTTGGTTCAGATATCATTTGTCACTGATGTCCGCAGTGGCTGGGAATCAATTTCTCAATGCACATATCATAGAGCTCTAACGAATTGTTGCCACTGCTCCTCCCTACTTTCCACTGTTAGAAATGTTTTCAAACTCCACTGGAATGGTTGCCCTCACTGAATCCGTGTCCTCCCTCTCGCCCGGACAGGTCGACCTTGGCAGCCTGAAGATCGTGACGGCTATTGCCACGCAGGGCGCCACCTCGATTAATTCGCGCCGCGTGTACTACGTCACCTCCTACCGAGTCTACGTGGGAGTCACAGGCAGCGACTGGTCGCCTGTCCGCGAGGAACGCCAGCTCAAGGTAAGGAGTCGAGGCTAACAAACTACCCGGTTTAGCTTGGACGGTCCCCCTGTTTCTAACTAGAACTATTTTTTATTTTACCAAGTAAAGTCCACTGGGCGATATAGCTCTTTTTCAGAAGCGACGTGGCCACAAATGATAGTTCGATGAAGTGGCTTATCAAGTGGAAATGTATAGCTGCAGCCAAATACTCTAAATACATTGATTCTAAATGTGGAGGGAAAAACCGGGGGACCCGAAGAAAAATCCACGTGACCACGGGGAGAGAGACATGAAAACTGCAAATATACAGGTGTCTGGGTCAGGATCGAAGCCACGACATCTTGTATACCAGGCGAGGTAGTTAACATCTCGCCACCGCGGCACCCCAGGGAAGCTGTCCCAGTATTTCTGAGAATTCATATTTTGTTATGGATTCATACTTGACTCATGGTCAGACCTGGGATATTCGTTCAGTTAAGTAATGGACTACTCTCCCAGTTATCGGTTTGATTATTCAAATAATTGGATGACATTTAAATAGTTGGGAAGTCTCGCCCTCGATTTCCACCGTGTCCCGCTGGGCAGGAGGTGATGCGCGGGGCTTGGTGACATCGTTGATGTCTATCGGCCGGGTTACACTGGGCGTGGCTTTTAGCGGGTTTCCTGCCTTCGAGAGAGGCAAGATGTCAGGGTGGCCATCGCGTTTAATGGGACCCGAGTATTTGACCACAAAAAAAGTACGTTGTTGATGCCAATTTTTCAGACGACTAATTCACTCAATGACGAATTGTCCCAGCTCTACTCATGGTGTGAGCAAGACGCGGTGCTACCTGAACCGTGGGTGTGCTGGTTCTGGGGTGGTGTGGCCGGGACCATGCCCTGCCACCTTTGTCTCCCCGGCCCCGACGTGGCCCAGGACTCGTTTAGATGTCACTCGCCGCACGTGGTCGCCGCGGCTGGGGATTGATCCCAGGTGGTTGGGTTTGTAGCACAGCGCATTAACCCCGCTGCCGCTGCTGTTGCTCTACACGTGCCGCTGCGCGCAACACACACACACACATGCAGCAGTTTGTAGGAAACACGGACGAGAGCACAGTGGTGCAGAACAAGCTTCCGGGCCGTGTGGTGACTCGCTTTGTGCGGGTCAAACCACAGACGTGGGAGAACGGCATCGCCATGCGCCTCGAGTTATATGGCTGCTCCATCTCCGGTGAGACTCGCACCAGCTGCCACCACTCAGCCAGGCGCGGCCTCGCCGGCCTTGGCAATAATAGGACGAGAGCGCTGATAAAGTGGCAATCGAGCGGCTCGCCAGATTCCCAGAAGGCTGTGCGCAGGTTCGTGATCCCAGAGGAATGGTGATTATGTTGATGGTGACGACGACGATGATACTCTGTGGTTCTTTCGGTAAAGTCACGTAGGTATAAAATCAGGTGGGAAAGCGAAAGTTTTTCTTGCTGTGGTTTTCACACCTGATGATGATTGCTTGTGTTGCAATCGAAACATCGTGATAATTTTATTGCTTTATTTGTATTATTTTATTACTTTTCTTCTATGTAACTTCACCGAAAGAACCAAGAATATGAATCCCTGCAGTCCCGAAAGAAGCTTTAAATCGAAATAGAATAACGATGCTTTGTTAACTGTGATAATGGTACAATGACGATGCGTTTTGGAGGGGAGGGGGGGGGGATATAAAAAAATGCCAAGAATTGTTCAGATTGTTGGCCAACGCAGGGAATATCTGTCAAAAGGCGCGCGTGGGCGCGGTGGCTTTAACCTCCGACTCGGCATCTTTATACTTGAATCTGAGGATGTTGGGGGGGGGGGGGCTCTCAGGTCGCTTCTTGCCCACCCCCCCTCCCCCACGCTCTGAGGAGTTTGAGTAAACACTCGCTTATCTCGGGAAGCAGGAGACAGCCGATTGCTTCCCTACGGACAGCTCCAGCTATTGTGTTTAGTCTGTCGTAGACTCAGCTTTTTCTTGCCTCAGATATTTGCGCACCCACCGACCCACCCGACTCACGCACGCGCCCACCCACTCACCCAGAAGGCGCCCACAGGCTGATTGCGAGCGATGGGCAGTGGCCAGCGCCAGCTGTGGTTGCCACATGTGCCTACGTGACCAACATTGACTTAACAGGATCAGTCTGTGACTGTCGGGCTCAGGGGGATCAAAATTCCCATATCTGAGTCAGAGCTCATCTTCTTGGTTCTTTCGGTAAAGTCACGTAGAAGGGAAGTAATAAAATAATAAAAATAAAACATAATAAAATAAAAAAATTCCCATATCTGAGTCAGAGCTGTTGAGTACCTTCGTTGGAAACCCAAGCGGCCACCAGAGTTTATCTTGTTGTCCATCTGTGTAAATGACCACTCTTGGGCCAATCTCCCACCGAGTTTAATTTCAGTTTTTCAGTTTAATTTATTAGGATTTACCCTGTGAGCCATTAGGCTTTTATTTAGGTTCAACCGCAACAAACTATAAAATTACAAGATACACCTAAAATTAATTGTACACAAATCTAAACATCACATACGTAAACAATAAAATCCTACAGAAAAAGCACAACCCGTCCATGCTGCGTACAGAAAGTGCAAAAAATTCCATTTCGATGTTTGATCCCAATAACAATCATAATACAATACAGATGAAAATCTTAAGTATAAATCCATACCAAATAAAAAAAATCGGGCCAAACCAAGCCCCTCTAAAACTTACTAAAACAATGCTATCTTAACAACGTAACAGTTTTCCCAACAAAAATGATTAAAAGTTTACAAAAGCGACACACACAACACACATAACTAAACCCAGCATCCTTCGCTCGCTGCATAAGTCAATCCATATTCAATTCCTTCCTTATATTAATCGTTCTTGTCCAGTAAATGGCCTCTGATCTCTTTGATTTCTTCTCGCCATCTCTCCCCTTCTGCTCTCTTCCTCTGCTTCTGTTCCCTCCTCTCGGTCTCCACTGCGGAGCGAGTTTTTGTCCCCCGTCAGCTGTTCTCATGACTCATTCTGCCTCTTTCCACTTGAATTTTGTCGCATCGTCGGTGACCGCCGCTCTCCTCCTTATGTATTCATTCCTTAGCGGGCCTCTTCCACTTACTTCTGACATCCGTATTTTCCAAATGCACGTATCCCTCGATTTACAAAAGGGATGCGTTCTTCAAAAAACCGCTCGCAAAATGAAGTTTCGTAAATCGGAATGACTTTGCTCAGTCATTCCAACTCTACTCAACCTACAACTATACCACCTATATCACTTGTCACAATAAAAAAAAAATCATAAATAACACGAGAATTAAAACGATTGAATAATAAGTAATTTAAAGCAACAATAACGAACCCTCCAAGGGAACTGGCCAAATAAATCAGCATCATCTCGGAATGCCTGGAAAGGCGATGTGGAAGGCGTTGCTGTGGCACCGCAGGGACACCGTGACGCTGTCGCGATGATGAACGCAGCCTTCCGGGTGGCTTCTCGTTTGATGATCCTCGTGGTGCGTGGCCGTAGTGAAATTTTGTTAAGCGGAAATTGGATTTCGTTAATCGAAGCGTCCTCCTGATGACGATCGCTTGTGTTGTGATCGAAACGTCGTAGTTTTTTGTTATTTTCCTCGAGCCTATCTACGTGACTTTACCGAAAGGCCCAAGGAATATGAATTCCTGCAGTCACGAAAGCTTTAAGTCAAGATTTGTCCATAGTTTGTCAATTTGCGTTTACACGAAATTTCGTTGAAACCGAACGTTCGTAAATCTATGAACACCTGTATATCTTTGTCAAGTTCGCAGATTTTTTAGGTTTTGTTTCTTAGTTAACAGCCTCGTCTGTTGCCCATTATCTTAAGCTGGAAAAATGCGCATATTGCATTTGTTGTTGTCTTCTTAACACATGTAGGATAATCCTCCATTGAGTTGTTAAAAGAGAAATAAATCTGCCTCTGAATGGCGCGATGTTACCTCTCTTGCCTTTTATGCAGGAGTTCGTGGGTTCGAACCTGGACCCTTAGACTTGTATATTTAGAGTTTGCGTGCTCTCCCCGTGGTCCCGTGGCAGGCGTCAGGGTCGGGATCGAAGCCACGGCCTCCTGTATAGCAGGCGAGGTGGTTAATATCTCGCCACCGTGATGAGATGTGTATATTTAGGTTGTGAGTAGAGTGGGAACGAGTGTCTGAAACACATCACAATTTTTTTTTCGAACGTTACAACTTTCGGCCGATGGCTCGTTGGTGATGCTGTGCCTCGCACCCTTCCCCGGCAGACTACCCGTGCTCCGAGAAGCTGGGCATGATGTCGGGGCGTCTCCGCGACGAGCAGATCACGGCGTCGGCGTCGCGCGACGACTCGCACTGGGGGCCGGCCGCCGCACGCCTCATGGCCCCCCTCTTCGGCTGGGCCCCCCCGGTCAAAGGCACCGGCCACTGGCTTCAGGTTCGCCCCCCTTGAAGTGCAAAAAAACAAAGATTCCCCTGTATTGCCTCGAACAGGCTGTTGGGGAAAGTGCTGTTAGTGAGCACATTTGAAGGCAGGCACGGCACACGAGGGCGTGTGTGGGCAGAGGCATGCCCGGCCGCATTTGTCTCCCCAGTGGCAACGTTTAAACATCGCACCAGGTACTCATGTAAGGCTGAGTCGACCTAGGGGAGGCCCAGGACCGATTCAGATAATCGTCACCGGTGTTGGCCGTGAGCGGGAATCGAACTCGGGTGGCTGGGTTCGTAGTGCAGCGTAGTGCTAACCACTACACTACAAGAACTACCCCTCCCCCGCCGCCCCCTTCCTCCGTCCCCAACCACCAGTGTTGACAAATAAAGTGTAAGGCCATCAAACTAACCTCGTGAAGCTGGTAGATGTCACTGGATTGGGCTTCTTAATTCGTTAAAGGTGTCATTTAATAATGTACCAAGTCTTAAACACAGCAAACTGATACAGGAGCCTCAATGCACTGCTTGGATCATGTAGCCAGACACATTTAGCAAATATGAAATGCAATAGATTGATACGGCATACTTAATACAGGTAGGAACAACAGGTTCCACACTGCCCACCAGGGATTATTTGTCTGTCGTGCATAGCCACACCCTCGATTTGTATTTCATAGAGCGCTTCGGGCGGGCTCAGCACCACGTGACGTGCCGCCCCACGAAGCTTGCGCCGCGTGACACTGATCACATGAAGGCGCTGTCCAACCAAGTTCCTACCTGCCCACTCCAAAGGAACGTGTTATACATCTGTAATTGCTCCTGTATCTGCATAATTTCGCCTGCAGTGAAAGCCACAGCAGCGGCAGCAACGTCGCCAATTTGACAGCACCGACCGCGCTGCACGTGACTTAGCCAGCTCAGGGCCTCCCTGCCCTCTCCCCTAAAGTGAACCCAGCCATAAAAAGCAGCAATAGCCACTTGCCTATTTAAACAAAAATTCCGTGTTTTTTTTTATATACCGCGAGAAACTTTGAGATGTCATAAAGATTAGAAAACCCGCCATCTCGCGATCCAAACAATGTCCAGAGGTGGGACAAAGTCATTGTTATGCAAGTCCAAGTCGAGTCTCAAGTCATCAAATTCATGACTCGAGTCTGACTCGAGTCCAAGTCACATGACTCGAGTCCACACCTCAGAGGTGGGACAAAGTCATTGTTATGCAAGTCCAAGTCGAGTCTCAAGTCATCAAATTCATGACTCGAGTCTGACTCGAGTCCAAGTCACATGACTCGAGTCCACACCTCTGACAATGTCTATTGTGTGCCTTGTCGTTACTGTCGGTCCGAAAGAATAAAAATAACGGTTACAAATCGAAGAACAAAAGGAAGAGTTTAAAAGTAAGGTTGAAAAGTGAACAAAAATGGGGCGAGAGGGACAAATGGTTAGGGGTTGGAGCGCACTTCAAGGCAAGTAGGAGCAGGACAAAGTGCGTTTGTAAAACTAAATTCGGTATTGAAAAACAAAATACCATACCAATTTTAATGGAGCATGCAGGCGACGAGTAGCCGCAGAGAAAGGTACACTGGATGTGCTGAGTACGTCAATATTTATCATCTTACCAAGGCGCTATATATAGCGCCTTGGTGTACAACGAATTAACAACGGTGCATATTAATGTAATGAGGTGAATGAAATAGACGAGAGGAAGCAATGGAGGCCAATCTTTGATGTGTGATTTCGGTGGAAGTGAAATTGATGATAGTAAATGATGATGAATGAATTGAATGAATGGGGTTAATGAGTAATAGCCATACGGGTCACTACGGGACTGGAGCTGCAGACACACGACAAGCAGATACAGCCCCTGCCATCGGAATCATTCTCTTCTGCCACCGTTTTGTAAGCTATGTTCAAGTACCTTGAGTTAAAGCACTCTATAAATCAGATTGCATTATGTATACTAGATGTGGTGGGCCGGGTGCATAAATATTTTTATCGGTCGGTGACACTGACAATCCCAGCTGAAATTAAGCTCAGTCCCCCCCCCCCCACCACTCCATCGTCGCCATCATCGCAGGTCGACCTGGGCCAGGTGGTCGCGCTGAGTGGGCTGGTGGTGCAGGGCGCGAAGGGCCCGCTCGCGTCTTCGGCCGACGCGCGGCTCTTCGTGCGCAAGTTCCGCCTCGAGTACAGCGGCGACGACGGCCACAGCTGGGACCCCATCACCAGGGACGGCGCCAGCGGCAGCAGCAAGGTGCGTGAGCGCCGAGGCCTGGCGTCAACGCGCTGCCATCGCGATTCGTGGGTTTATTCACGTGCCAAAAAAGACATCCTCATCACGATTGCTGAGCACAGGGGCCCCCAAAGCCCTGGGAACGGCAAGCGGCGAGCAACAAGACCGGGAAACAGGGAAGACTTCTTCACAATTCTGGCAAATCGCCTGACGAAGCTGCCTGTGATTACCAGCGACAAAACGTCCCACTCAATTGTAAATGTTGTGGGTTTGCCCACCGACACACGGGTGTGCTGAGGTAGTAACTAACTGTCACGTTTTGTTTACGTGACAAACCTTACTAATTGGCTTTGTCGGGTGGTGGTGGCTTCACGACATTTATATTTACGCAATCTAACCCAAAAACCTTTATTTTTAATAATCTTGATTTGAAGCTTTCGTGACTGCAGGAATCCATACTCTTTGGTTCTTTCGGTGAAGTCACGTGGGTAGAAAATGAAATAAATCACGACGTTTCGGGCGCAACACAAGCGTCCATCATCAGGCGGGAAAGCGAAGGGCCCGCCTGATGATGGACGCTTGTGTTGCGCCCGAAACGTCGTGATTTATTTCATTTTATACCTACGTGACTTTACCGAAAAAAACAAAGAGTATTCATAATATTGCTTGTGAAAGCCAACGTGTTAAAGCACTTTTCAAGCTCTGATAGATGAGTTCGCACGTTTCTTGAATTAAGGAGGGTTCCAAGAATTTGGGAAAAGAGGCGATGGGAGGGAATTCCAAAGTTGAGCGGCGTGAGGGAATAAGCGGAAAGAGAAGTGTTGTGAGTGGCAGTGTGTTGAGTGGGTGAGTGAGTGAGTGAATGAAGAAGTGGGTGAGTGTGTTATTAAATCCTTTATATTAAGTTAATTTGCTTGCTTGCTTGCGTGCTTACGACCGTGCAAATCTTTCGGTCGTTTTTTAACCCACTTCCCGTGATCCAATCGAGCTGACATTTTGCACACAGACTCGTTGTGCGTGACAATTTATTTTCGTGAAAATTTGTTTCCAAAATTTTCCACTTTTAAGGAAAAAATTTATTTCATATTTAATTTAAAATACCAATGTGATAAAAATGAAACTCTTACTCAAGAAAAACAGAAATGAATAATAAAATAAAACCAATGCCACGCATATAAAGGATTTATAGTGGAAAACTTTGTTTTTACGGGTTAATTTTTTTTTATCTGAAGTACGGTGGTTGAACAAAGTGTGGATGGAACAAAATCGTCAGCCTTGTAGACCGAGTCCTCAACATGTGGGAAGAATCGACCAGTGACGTTCACGGGAAAGGTCACCATGGTAATAGCGATAGAAGAGCAATCAGGAGGCGACTGATGGCAAGTTTGAGAGTCACTTGAGTGTGGTTGGTAGAATATCTAAAAGCGATATATGTTAACAAAAAAAATCCATACTAACAAACAGTAGCATTCAAACAAAACGAAAACAACCGCCGTGTTATTTTTCATACAATCACAGCGGCGGACGAATTTATTTGTTTGAATAATTTTATTGAAAACCCAGCAAACTTGAGTTGGCGACACGAGCACACAATGGAACGTTCTCACGAATGACATCACCTCGTGGACAACTCCCACTTAACAATAGACGGGCGATCTTAAATAACGGACAAAAAAATAGCGGGCGACTCACACCCCCGAAGCCCTCACGAAACCGCCAGGTCAACGACGAGGGACCTGGCCCTCTGCGGCTTACTCCACATGGGAGTGACAGCAGAGGAAATGTGACTATAGCGTGGGCCCCTTCTTCAAAAGGGGGATACTAAAAGCCTTGGGGTCAGGTGCGAGCGGGAGAGAGGGCTTCTTGAAATGGTGAGGGCGTGAGCTGCTGAGGTCCGGTCGCTTCCTTCCTCCCGTTCCTGCAGGAATTCTCAGGGCTTCCCGCCAACCACAGGAAGCCGATGGGAAACCGGGCGGTCAGTTGTGTTCGTCCTCCAAAACGCGGCATCAGATTCCCTTTTTAGGGAAAAAAGAGAGAGCTGGATAAACACACCAACGCGCACTGAGCAGCGGAGTGAAATGCGATCAAATGAACCCGAAGATGAGTAAAAAGGCGTGGCCCTGCATTTGGCTTCTCACGCCACTACTGGCGAAAAGGCCCGTCATTTAGAGTGAACTCCTTGGGCATTTGGTCTACTTTTCCACGTTGACCAAATGTCCTTGAAGCGGTGGGTGCACCCATGCTTTACCCTACCACACCAAACTTGCCGGTGGACCCGTTTAAGCTGCTGAGTTGACATAAGTAAGGGGGGGGGGGGGGAAGGGGCTTTGAGCAGCTTGTTCGTTCAGGGTTTCAGCGCAATCGTCCTCGCTGCGTTTCGACATTGTGGAGTAGCACTGATTTCGGATTGATTGGTACCCCAGTCGCGGAGTTAAGTACACCCCTGGACAAAAATAGTGTCCTAGAAATAAAATATTTAATTGCCTTGGCCATTTTGTATTACTGTGTTAGGTACGCCGGGGTACCGCCATAAGGATAATATCTGCTTCTGTGGGCCATTCTCTGAGAGCTTGAAAATGGATGCTTAACCTCCATGTCATGATGGTGATAGCATAGTCAGGATACGTACGGTGCGAAAAAAGTTCAACATCCATACCTGCGTAAAAAATTGGGAAAATATCTTTTACAAAAACAAACCCCGAGACGGGCAAAGCTAGGACACATCCTACACATGGACAGTGTCCTCTTTCCGAAAACGCATCTGCAGCCACGAAGTAGATCCCCGAACGAGCCGACTCGACGCCGCAATCACCAAAGACGCCGGCGCCATTTTCAAATCGGCCATCTTGATGGCGCGCAGTGTTGATGGTTAGAAGGAGAAATGTAAAACTTTATTTCAATGAATCGGTGGTTATCAAACTGCTGCCATTGCATTTCAATGTATCTTTAGCAAGGAATTCTCAACAGATAAAAAAATGTAGATTGTAATGGCGGGTAATATGAGTGCTCAGGTTGTTACACTGGTGCACGAATAATAGCCGGCTCTTGCCGATAGTGTCACAGGATTTTTTATGTTTAAGTTACAGCAGATGTCAGGCAATCCTTGTTCCGCCATGAGGTCTGGTGGTGCAAGCCAGACTTTATGAAAGCAGCCACCCTCTCCGTGGATGTTTACACGATTGGACATTTAAGTGGTGTTGCGTTACGTTTCTACTGTGTTTAAAGAGCTCGCTGCGGTCACTGTAGCAGTTCAATCGGTGTTCACACTCAAAATGAGGATGAAATAGCTCGTAACACAAAAAGCAAGTGTAGTTTGACGTGTTGTGCATTAAATGAGCGATGAAGCGGAAAATCTTATTTTCCACGCCGACAATGAAAGTATTTTTTTTAAACAATCTGCGTACAAATCCACTCATGAGACGGTCTGCATCAGATAGTCGCATTTGGCAGATTTTTCAAATCGGGGGCCTCATTACTTTCCCACGATCTGAAGAAGAACGGCAGTCCGCAAGGGAGAGAGAGAATAGGAAAAAATAATCGCGTAATCCCACTCGTTCAATTTCGCTGATGTGTTTTTTTTGTTTGTTTCGCATTTGTCGCTTGCGTCTTTGCCACCGGCAGCAGTTTGACGGGAACTCCAACTGGGACATGCCGGAGGTGCGAAGGTTCCCGGTGGTGACGGCACAATACGTGCGCCTCTATCCCGAGCGCTGGGGAGCCGGAGGAGGAGGCCTCCGGCTCGAGCTGCTGGGATGCACCTTGCCCGGTAAGACGGCCTGCCGAATCTTAAACCAAGTCACCATAGTCGTAATAGTATTTCCGTTTATACTGGTAGGAACCTCCTGGTTACACCAGCCTACAGGGGATTATTGTGTCTGTCCGACCGTCGTGCAGGGAGGGGCTGGGTGGGGAGGGAGGGGCTGGGTGGGGAGGGTGGGGAGGGGCTGGGTGAGGAGGGGAGGGTGGGGAGGGGCTGGGTGGGGAGGGGAGGGTGGGGAGGGGCTGGGTGGGGAGGGGAGGGTGGGGAGGGGCTGGGTGGGGAGGATTAAGGTCAATCAAATTTTTTGTAGCGTTACGTAATTCTTGTCCTTTTGCAACATTACGTTATTTTTGTTTTATAGATACAGTAGAGGTTTCATTAGTTTAACTAAGGGTAGTGTTTGGGTAGATATTGGATGAAATTAAAGAATCGTAGGAAGTGCAGAGCGAATGTACAGCAGGTTGCGATAGAAAACAGACGATAGCGCGATAAAGTACCGAGAGAAAACGAACTCGAAATTGGGTAGGGAAGGCAAAACTACTTCCGCCTATGGGATTTTATCGTTGATTTGGGGGGGAAATTGTAAAATTCGGGTTACGGATCATTCTCGGGAACCTAACCCTTCCGTAACCTGGGGACTGCCTGTACATTAACAAGCGGCATGGGGAAAGAGACCAGGCTCCTACCACGTTAGAAAACGGTCTCGTTCGCTGCAACCATTCCCCTGAAGGAACGATTTTCGTAAAATCGTACCCATTGAAAAGAATACACGTATCACGCATTTACGAATGCAATTAAATGATTAATTAATTGTTACATGACCGGTTTTTATCAGGTAGATTTGTTGTGTGCCGGGCAATGCCCACAGCAGTGGTTAGTTAGCGCGCTGTGCTGTGAACTTCACGTGCATCACCTAACACCGCTGACCAGCGTGGTGAAGTATGGTCAAACAACCACCACGAGCTACCATAAGAGCACACGGAGGCTTTTATCCAGCAGTGGATTTGCAGCCGTCTAAGGGCCACCCATTTAGTACGTACGCATGGAGGGGGGAAGTGGGGGGGGGGGGTTAACCCAAATACGTAGCTTGCGTATGGGGGGTCTACTGACAATGTACGCATAGGAAACGGGGGGGGGGGGGTGAAGCCTCGATAATAAATTGTCTACATTGGCCTTCAAATGTTGGCTTAAACACGTTAATATTATTAATCCTTGCTCGTTTCTGTGTGGATTAAATATCGGCCGTTCTATTTGATTGGGGTGGGGGGGTAAAAAGTCCACGTGCGTACAGGGAGGGGGGGAGGGGTCAAGTTTTGACAGATTTTTGCGTGCCTACTAAATGGATGGCCCCCGATGTGATGACCCTGTCACTCTTACGCCCTCTGCTGGTGCAGTCTTGGGTGACTTTTTTTTCATTGCAGTAGTTGGATTAACTCAGGGGTCGGCAACCAAAATAACAAGAAGAGCCATTTCTTTCCAATTCGGTACAAAATTCAGTATTTCAAGAGCCGCAATGCATCTGAGTACATACGTACTCATCGTCAAGAAGCAGCCCGTAAAGAGCCGCATGCGGCTCCAGAGCCGTAGGTTGCCGACCCCTGGATTAACTTCATGATAATACGTCGACACATCGCCGCAGGTTTTAAACATTCATAGCGTAATAGGATCAACAAGCAGATAACAAAAAAATAGATCACACACGTATCCAATGTAGATTTTTTTTAGCGGTTTATTGGAATCTAATTTGTACGGTACCACATTGGTTGTCATGGTCGTTGCGTTGTTTCTTACGCTCACAATGCATTCACAGAATCACGCATGTTAGAATCAGTTATTTACTACGTGTGAAAATTCTATGCAATGTATATGCAAATGTTATGTTTATAATAATCAAAAAAATGTAAAGCGATTCCCCGCTCAGTGAGCATTGAGGCGGTGTTTATCTCCAGTTTGCAGCCCTGAACCAGCGTTGAACATTCTCCATTCCTATGACAGGGGCGAGTCTATCCATAGACCCATCACTGTGGACGTTCCAAAAAAGTGGTACTTATTTTTATCAAACCAAAGGAATGGTTGGTTAAGTCAAACCCCATCCTGGATTAGGATTTGCAGCCTACCATTGAGCTACCCGGCCGGGTATTTATGATTTTGCAGAGAATAAAACTGCGCAAATGAATCACACAAGAATAAGTCAACAAAGGAGACACTAAAAACTAATGAAAAATAATCACTTTTTAAATTAAATCGTAACCCCCGATTCGTGGCAATTCATCCCTTCATTAACGTCATCGGCGACGGCTGTCTTAGATATAAAATATCCTTGCCAAGGAGTCAAAACCCTGCGGTGGCTGCACATGGGGGGGTCACCAACTCATTCCCCTGGAAGCCCCGGGGTCTCTGGAAGCCTCCGATTGCCGAGTGGCCCTGTTGTCGGAGCACGTGGCTCCCAAATGGCAGGTTGCGAGACAAAATCCTGGTCAGGGAGGTCAACTCAGTCCTTCCTCTCTCTGGGGTCGCTCGAATCCGTGCCACTCTGTGGGAATTTGGCAGTGATTGTCCCATGGATTTACTGAGCATGGTGGTGCCACCTGTGATGCAGTGCTCTTGTGGGCAAGGGTTGGTGGATCAAATAGAGATATGTGAGATTACCAAACTCGCCAGGTTGTGTATGGTGGCTCAGGGAATGGCAGCAAAGAAAATTAGTTGTTTAACTAATCTGTGCAGAACTTTGAGTGTGATAGCCTCATATGTGCGTGGTTTCTCTGGATATTCCAGTTTACTCCCAAGTGGAGAACACTATTGGCCAAACATCCCAGTGAAAAAGAGGTTTGAGAGTCGGTGAGGATGTCTTCGATAAATGGACGTTATGTTTATGATCGTTATCATAACTGATACCTGTCATAGAAATGTGGAATATCCATAAACCCGCTCATTGTGACAAACGGAAAAGAACTTGATCCTACACAGCCACCTGCCCGCCGTACCTTTCTTCATTATTGACAACTTGCAGCTCAGCACACGGCAGATGCCTGCGCAGCGCGACTCACGACCTCCTCTTGATACCAAGATCCAGGATGGTCACGTCTACGCGCCGCTTCTGGGTGGCAGCCCCAACAGTCTGGGACGATATCCCTCTGCACATTCGCAGCATCACCTCAATCGCCTCCTTCAAGAGAGACTTAAAGACTCACCTCTATAACCACGCTTTCGAGCGACTCTGAGCTTGGCTCCGTGCCTCTGAGATGCGGCCGTTACGTCCGCAAATTTGCGCGCGTTATAAATTGCATTATTATTATTACAAGGGTTAGTTCATGTTTGGTGGAAATTGACTTGGTGTGTCTTCACTGACTGTACCAGATGGATCCCCCCCACCTCTAAATATGACATGTTATTGGTGATCTTATAAGGTTAATAAATAAAGCCTCAGCAAATGTTGCATTTGTTCTCTGGGCCCTGCAATCAATGGAAAACCTTGTTGTGCAATTGGCTCATTATGACCATAATCTGATTCGCAAAAGCAGTGTTCACTTTCAAAATCTATTTTCTTTTCTTCTACACATCGTACTTTAGGCATCATATAATGTAATGATACATTTGCATTCAGAACTCACGCAGAGCAGTGCGCCCACCCCATGTTTTAAAAAAAAACAGCCCAGAAGGAGATATCACAGATCCTTTGAAGTGAACTCTCATGCACCCACTGTTCTACACAAGCATGTTTTTTACATGGTAATCAAATGTCTGCGGATGCAATTTCCACAGATCTACTTGTGAAACACCTTTCAAGTTGCCTTGTTATTTTATATGTTCTGGATGCAAATTCCGACACGATCTGCTACAATACCGGAGCTCATAGCACGATAGTCAAATATGTTGCCAACGTATGCGCAGAACCAGACTTAACACGATTGGGTTTTTTCTCTATTCCAGCCATTGGTGACAGCTCTGAGACCGGCATGTCACAACACTTGATAAACCTGTTTAACCACAGGCAGCTGAGCTTAGCTGAGCTTAGCTGCCTGGTTTCGAACCCAGGATTTCAGCGGTGCCACCTCAGTGCTCTGACTCTTGAGCCACGAGGTCACCTTGAGAACCCAGTTTCAGCACACACGGGGCTAAAACCCAGATTTGAACCCATCTAATCTCTGCAGTGCCGACCCAAGATTTCCCCATCCGACCGACCGCTCCAGGCAAAGCCGTGACCTTTTTCCCGTCCATTGTGCACCGACACCAGGCTGGGTTGAGCCGCCCACGCGCCGAAACGTCTCGTCCAGTGAGGGTCCCGCGGGCCCCCCGTGCCCCCGTGGCGTGTGGCCGCACGGTTGCTCCGGGGAGGACGTCTTGTCGGAGCATAGCTCCGGGGAGCGAGGAGCGTCACCGACGACACTCGAGCCGGGACCACAGGCGACATCACCCCCCGGCAGCACCGCCGGTGAGGGCATGAGTTGTCGCGTGTCAGCACAAGAACTCTGCTTTCATAAGCTCTCAAAGCCAGAGCCGGATTATGTTTAATGGGAGCCTAGGGCTTTTATAGTATTGGTGGGGAGCCCAGTTTGTTTATTCAATTTCTCCCCCTTGATTGTTTTACCACCACCCATGCCCGATGCCAAGCACTCCGTTGTGATTCACCTTGTTTAATTCAGTTCGGGTGTTTAAATGCAAAATAGGAATTGTAAACCCGAGTCAAAGCGGAAAAATAACAGAACTGTTTTAATTTCGGCACCTTACAACAGCCGCCACCGTTCGCCACCAAGCGGTGGTGATGTCACCTCGGCGTTTGTACCAAGCTAGGTGCACCTTGAGGCAACATAACCGGTAATAACACACAGTGATTAAACTTGAGGATGTATCATAGTGCTGCTGAATTGCATATCATCCATTGCAAAGTACCACAAATGTAGATTTTATTTTTTTAGAAGAGCACTGCAAAATGCAGCCTCTAAAGCTCCTCCTGCTCATCGCACTGTGGCAGCGGCGTAGCCATGGAGGGTGCACGCGGTGCGATTAAACTTGGGGCCTTGGGCCAGCGGGGCCCAGCTGCCGGACTTACAAGAGGGGAGGGGAGGGCAGTGGGGGCGGAATTTGGACAGGGAGTACCGCACAGAGAGTCACCCTTCGATACATTTATGATTTTTCGGGTTCAACCTTAATGCCTGAGGCTCAGTGAGTCATACAAAGGCTGATTCAGCAATAATGCCCGAGGCTCACATCGTCATACCGAGACACCATTGAGATGATTTTGGGTTCAACCTTAATTCCCAGTACTTGATAGTGGCATGGTGGCATAAAAAAACCCTCAGTATCCATTACTGGCTGGCTAAGTGGATAGATACTTAAATCGCCACACGGCGCTGACCGCTCCAGCGTGCCTGCCCTTTGCCCCTACACCGCCCGCTTGCTCACCGCAGATCTCGCGAGAGTGCCAGAATTTCGAACCGGCACAGCGGACAAGTGGAGCACATCCTCATCGCCACGCCGGCTCCCGGCGCCAACAACGCCACCGTCGTCGTCATCGCCGCCGCCGCCGCCCACCGCGACGCCGGACCCCAAGTCGTCGTACACCAGCCTGGACCTGGTGCTCATCAGCATAATCGGCATCAGCTCACTGGGCATCGTGCTGGGCGCCGTGTGCGTGGGCCTGCTGGCGTTCTGCACGAGCCCGTGCCAGGCGGGGAGGTCGTCGCCGTCGCCGCCGCCGCCAAACGGCACGATCACCAAGCCGAGGCTGCCCGCCGGCGAGGGCATGGGAGGGTTGGAGCTGTGTGACGGTGCGGCCAACGGGGTGAGGGGCAAGGTTGGCCGTCAGAGCTCTTCCTCCGAGGCGTGACCGCTGGGGATAATCGACGCTCCCCCCGCGGTGTGGAGCTTACGCTGCTGCTGCTGCCGTGGACTTAATGGAAGGTGTGTGGCAGGTGGCTCTCATGCGAGCGCAGCGGAGGCGGCAGTGGCTGCGGCACGATTTGACCCCGTCGATTTGAACGGCGCTTGCTCGAGGAATTCTTCACAAGTGACCCTAAGAACTGAACCTCGGCATTGTCCGAAGTTGCGCAAATCTCACAGCGATGGGGGTGGGTTAAACCCATCGCTTTTCCTCAAGCATCTCCCGAACTGTTTGTGTGTCTCCAGCATTTTTTATGGAGGCTGAAGTGTCCTCAATTGGTGTTCGAAGCTTTTCCTACTTTTGCATCAAGCAGGATTGTTTGGCCCATTAGGTTCAAATGGCTGATGGAAGGAAAAGGACATGGTGTATATTCAAAGCCACCTCAATTTTATGAAGGCATTGCCACCTGTTGTTCGGAGCACCTTATCGAATTAGACGGCCATAATGCCTCCAAGGTTCATAGAGCAAAACTAAAACCACGTGCCGTTTTATCGTCTAGAACATGTGACAAAAACGTACGCAATTGGATTTTACCGTGACAGGAGATGGTCGTCGACCATAGACCTTGGTTTGTTTGTCAGGGGATGTGTGACATCACGCCGCGTGTCTGAAGAAGAAAGGGGAAGACTTTGGGTGGATTTGTGAACACTGTAGAAAATGGAGCGCAACCGTTTGCAGAGATAACATCACGAGAATCCTAAAAATATTTCACTCCACAAATCCATATGTTGAAGCCCTTAATTACATTTCTATTCCAAAAAAATGCTGTCAATGTGGAAAATTACGGTTTTCCATAAATACAGGAAGGAAAATTTCAAAGTCTTGCTCTACAGAATGACAGAATTTTTTTTTACAAAACTAGCACTGCCCGCGTATTTACGTGGGACACAGGGCTGGAGTACAGGGTGGGGGGCGGGGGGGGCAGAGGGGGGGCTGGGGGGGAAACGGAACGGGTGCTGAGGGGAGGCGTGATGTCAGCACGACTCACGGGCATCCCGTAATGCTGCGGGATGTGGGTGACGTCGTTACGCTGATGTTCGCTATTTCGTCACCTGCACGCCAGCCAGCCAGGCAGGCAGGCAGCCAGCAAAACTTTTTTCGAATATAGTATTATACAGGTGGGACTTTTCTGTACAACATACAGTCATCCCTTAAACTAGACCAAAAGGTCTCGGATTACTGCCTTTCATGAGACTGCAAATTAAATTATAGTTGACTGGGTGTGAAATAATGCCTCAATTCCCTTTGTCGCTATGAAAACTACACCCAAAATGTTTCGTGAACATGTAGGCGCATTGGTCGCTCCGTGGTGACCAGTTGGTATTTTCAACAACAACAGAAAAATCGGAATCGTCAGAAATGAAACTTCAAACGAGGATGTCATTTTTGTTGCGAGGAATTTTTGTTTTGTTTGCTTCTAAGTCGAGTGCTTTCCTCGGTTCGATATGCTGCGGTGGAGCGGTGGTGGCTGTGCACGCCTGTAATCCAGCACCGCGGCGGCAAGAGTTGATGGATCGAACAAATGTCCCTTCCCGTAGCACTATGAGACCTCCTTTTACCAGTGGCAAAATATAGTAGTAGGTTTTTACCCTTTAAACTGGTACAAAACTGACACCTTTATACAAGGCATCATACACTATGGGGACCTCATTTGCCAGTAAAAATATGATAATTGGTTCTTTACCCTTCTATCTGGCAACAAAACTGACACCTTTTTGCAAGGAGTCATGTTTGCATAGACCGCAATACCTGCAGTCATAATACAAACAAAAGAACATAACTCTGATAATGTGCACTGTCCCTGAAGTTGATTGGTCCACACCCGAGACAGCTTTCCTTCGAGCCTTGTCTCATATGGGTTGGACCAGATGACGCCATAGTGTAGATGCTTGCCCCGAGCTCTCATACTCTGATGGTGCATTGTCCTTGAGTTGTGCGCCTTTTGGCGTCATCTGGTCCAACCCATATGAGACTAGGCTCGAAGGAAAGCTGTCTCGGGTGTGGACCAATCAACTTCAGGGACAGTGCACATTATCAGAGTTATGTTATTTTGTTTGTATTATGACTGCAGGTATTGCGGTCTATGCAAACATGACTCCTTGCAAAAAGGTGTCAGTTTTGTTGCCAGATAGAAGGGTAAAGAACCAATTATCACAAGGCATCATGTTTGCAATAACCACAACACAAGCAGTCAAAATGCAAACGCCGTTTGGCGTCTTCTGGTCCAACACCAATGGAGACTAGGCTCTAAGAAAAGCTGTCTCGGGTGTGGACCAATCAACTTCAAGGACAGTGCATATCATTATCAGAGTTGTTTCTTTTTGTTTGCATTTTGACTGCTTGTGTTGTGGTTATTGCAAACATGATGCCTTGTATAAAGGTGTCAGTTTTGTACTAGTTTAAAGGGTAGAAACCTACTACTAAACCTTCCCGTAGCGTCGAGGTGCCATAACCGTGGCTTGCCAGGAGAAGGCAGTAGACAAAAGCGAGGACGAACATCATCCGTCCCTTCCGTGCAGGATAGATTGTTGCCCCCTCGAACACGCGTGGGTTTTCTCCGGGTGCTTCGATTGTCCTCCCACATGCATGAACACGGATTAATTGGCTGAAAATATCTCAACATAGAGAGGACTGCAGAGCTGTGGTAACTGTTGTCGGGTGGGCCCTCAACGATTATTGGATGCAATTTGCATGAAGGACGCTAAATATATATAAAAAAGGAATACTTAATGTCTCTGGTCCGATTTAACCTAAGTACATTCCATGTTATCTTTTGTCACTTCCTTTTCTCTATTCAAACTTTTGACTTTGGTATTTCTTTTGCATTATCATTGTGGGGCACTTCACACGGCTGTAATTTGTCATTTGTATCTTTGTACAATGTTTTTTGTTAGTTTGCTGCGGTTCCTGGAAATTTGGCTTGAAAATCAAACCACGTTCATCTGCATTTATGACATCCGAGCCTGAAAATTCAAAGCACACTCGCAAATATTTTTTAAGCTTGTGCACGGGCTGCTACTTGTTCTGTGAATCACGCATTAAATAAGGACGCTGATGATAATGGTGTTGATAATGGTGACGATGATCGATGATTGGTGGACATCGCGCGGCTTAAAAACACATCGGGCAGAGCAAAATCCCTTCCCTGTGTTACGTCCGCTGGTTGCAAGAGAATGTGCGCGTTAGTCCACGCCCGTGCAAATGCACGCGGCCCGGCATTAAAAATCCTGAACGAGACAGTCACCGGCTTAAAAAAAACTCCTGACCTCACATCGTGGCCCCTCTGTTCGGAGCCACCCCACCTGCCTTCGGTGAGCCGTCATGCATTGCACTTAGACGTTGCATGCCAGTCGTGTCGGTTAATCACCGTGTGTGATGACTCATTTCGGATGATGGGCCATCGAGTTCTTCGCAGTTAATTGTCGGGGCACCGCTGGTTACACCGTCGATTGGGATCAGCCACCGCTGTTAATATGGTTAATGAAATGTGAACTAACGTAAA
This sequence comes from Lethenteron reissneri, assembly GCF_015708825.2. Classification (NCBI taxonomy): domain Eukaryota; kingdom Metazoa; phylum Chordata; class Hyperoartia; order Petromyzontiformes; family Petromyzontidae; genus Lethenteron; species Lethenteron reissneri. The sequence goes on from NC_083809.1 coordinate 3,457,297, forward strand.
TGTGCCTTTAAGGCTCGGTCAGTCGCATGTAGTTTTTTTTTACTTCCTTCACCTTTACGTCATAAATATTATCCCATGGTCCGTGAAAGAAACTGGAATAAACTGTGCAAATTAAAATGTCACATCCGGAAATCATTTAGTTGTTACCGGTGAAGTCAATCATCTGAAAGTCAGTTTCAGTGACTCCGGCAAAACAAGTGCAACAATATCTCCATGACTACAAACAAGTGGTAATTTTAAAACGGCAATACGGGCATCAACGGGGGCATTAATACTGGGTGGAGCACCCACATACACACCCTCAGTGTACAACTCCCTGAGTGGGAGACTCGGAGCAGACCTTGGGGGTAAGTCGTCTGTTGTGTAACCGCTGCGGGATCTGGCAGAAGGAAGTGTCGTCGGCTAAGTGTGGCAGCAATGGTCGTGATGACATACAGTACGTAGCGTCAACTTAAGAGTACTCCCAGCCACCCCAATGAGTTGCCGCTGATAGCGAGTAGAGGTATTGTTTCTAGAGTTGAAGCTTTCGTGACTGCAACGATTCATACTCTTAGTTTTTTTCGGTAAAAGTCACGTAGGTAAAAAATAAAAAAGTATTTTTTTGTTGTGCTTTATTATTTTATTTCTATTATTATCTATATTATTTTATTATTATTTATTATGTATTTTTTACCTACGCGACTTTACCGATAAAACCTAAGAGTAGGGGTATTGTTGGTCATTAAGGGGGGGGGGGGGCTTATGCCCACCCAGGAGGGTGCAACAGTAGTACAGTTCAATTCCTGGCCATGGCTAAAATCAGTGGCAAATATTTGGCCACGTTAAATGTCCACATGATAAGCAACTTCGTTGAGCTTTGATTTGTGGCCAGTTCGCTTTGAAAAAGAGCTATTCGGGAAAGCTCAGTGCGCCTTATCTAGAAAAATAAAAAAAGTTTGTTAAATGACATTTGAACCAGTTCTGGACCCCTTCCCTTCACAAAAACCGCTGACATGCCAAGACAGAGGGCTATAAATTATGATTATTGCATTATCTTATTTATCCACCCAGGCCCTCCCTCCACCCAACAGAATCTCAACTGCTGCAAAAAAACACGCATGCAAGTCATTATAACGCTGCTCGAGTGGAGTGGCCACAGGATATTTGAATCTCAGCAAAAAGGAAATGGGGTTTGTGCCTAAGCGCCAGCTTAACAGCCCATCGCTGCCATCTCTGATGATGTCGCGTTCGATATTAAATGAAAAAGAAAGTCGTGAAGCATCATCAAACGGTTGAAGCTGGGATTTGAGCGGTGAGAAGCCACCCCGAGATCGTGTCCCCCAGCCCCACACCACCCACCCACCCACCCACCAACCCACCAACCACCCACCCACCAACCACCCACCCACCAACCACTCACCCCCACCCATCAACCACTCACCCCCACCCACCCCCACCCATCAACCACCCACCTACCAACCACTCACCCCCACCCACCAACCACCCACCCACCCACCAACCACCCACCCCCACCCATCAACCACCCATTCACCAACCACCCACCAACCACCAACCACTCACCCCCACCCACCAACCACCCACCCACCAACCACTCACCCCCACCCACCCACCAACCACCCACCCACCTACCAACCACCCACCCACCCACCAACCAACCACCCACCCACCACCCACCCACCCACCAACCACTCACCCACACCCATCAACCACCCACCCATCAACCACCCACCCACCAACCACTCACTCCCACCCACCAACCACCCACCCACCAACCAACCACCCACCCACCACCCACCAATCACCCACTCACCCCCACCCACCAACCAACCACTCACCCCCACACACCAACCACCCACCCACCAACCACTCACCCCCACCCACCAACCACCCACCCACCAACCACCCACCCACCAACCACCCACCAACTACACCGCTGTGCGGTCTCGTCACATTTTATTGTCGATGCGACACCGTGCTAACCCAGCCGGGTGGAACGTGCAAAGTGTCACGCTGGTGTGAAATTGTTCGTAGATTAATAATTCACGGTTGTTCGGTGGGGGCTAGGGGGGGGGGGCGTTTCTAAGTGAGCAGCCCCCTAATGGCTTTGGACATTACAACGCTTACGCAACGGTAAAGAGTACTGTAAACCGCCCTAATACATCTGTGTGCGTTGCCAGCCGGGGGGGGTGGGGTGTAGGGGGGAAGAAGGAAAATCCCACGAACAAATTAAGAGCCAAAAAATAAATGGGCCACAGCCACACGACCACGTGCGAAACAGCTGTTCGGGAGATAAGTTGTACAGTGCTTTAAAAAAATATTGCCAGGAATGCTTTGTCATGCTCGAGTTGGGACGGGCTGGCTCGAGAGGGCTGCTACTATGGGATGGTGATAACTTATGCTGAGCAACAACTGACGTTCAAATTTATTATTTAACACAGGCTATTGTCAGTAGTCGCTGGTAGAGACACTAAGGCTTCTTTTTGCTGCTCGTTCTCAGGCTGTCAGTAGGTCATCGTGATCCTCAGCCAAGATTAATTCACTGCTAGTTTACGAAAGGCATCATCCCATGTTCATTGCCATCTCGTGGTGATTGCGCACTTCTTGATTCCATTGCTCCGTCTCCCCGGTGGGCATCCTCTCTCGGACGGGTTTCAATTCCTCGGTGCAACAACCTGGAAGTGGTCACTTCGGCCAGGCACCACCGGCAGCCTTCCCCCCCCGACACTACCTCCACTCAGCACGGTTGGCTACGTACGGTGCGACAGAAGTTCAACACACAGTACCGCACGTAGATAACGACCAAACGAAACAGCATGTGTATGTTGAGCTTCTTTCGCACCGTACGTAGCCAACCATGCCAATCGCAGGTGGCAGCGGGGGAAGGACAACAAACGGGATGATGCTGAAAGAGTTGAAATAACTACCAAACCAGGAGGAGGGCTATGGTCTTCCAATGCGATTAAGGGCAGATGAGGCATGAGCCGTGTATGTTACAGCAGCAGCTGAGGAAACTGTGTACATCAAGGTGTTCTTCATTGCAAGGCCCACGGGCCCACTGGTGGCCTTTAGTGCAGCCCCTTGACGTGACGCCCCCGACAATACGCAAAAAGTGAAAACATCCCCCATCATCATCATCATCACTGTGCTGCTATCAAACCCCAATGGTTTCACATGTGTGGTGGCCCTCACACTAATGGTGTATTATCGGAGAAAGTGCCTCCCTCCCCCGTTCCCCCTCTGAGCATTAGTGAAGACCACGGGTGCAGATGGTAAATTGCGTCGTGTTTCCAGCTTCTCATCTTCATGCGGGACTTGTGCCATCATTCTCGGCAGGTCGGAGCGGACACACTCGCGTTCCAACGACGAGCAGACTCTGTCGATGCGTCCTCTGCATGCCCGATCGTGAATCATGCCCAAGGTCCTCGTTTGCGCGACTATGTTGCGTCACTCGGAACGTTAGATTTCACGTAAATAAATTTGTAATTCGCGTGACTCTCCGCGTTTTTAAATGTATATATTCACTCCGCATTATGTTGAGCATTTTAGCGCAAAGGTAATGCGTCCTCTGTCATCTGTATAATATTAACATCCATAACTGCAATTATTTTAACGTACAATAATTAAATATTAAGCTGATCTCATTTGACTTTTAATACACATCACACTGATTTAGCATTATTTAACACTGACAAATGTCAACAGTTAAAAATTAGCAGCCAATGGAAATCCTCTAGTTTTAAGAAATATCAACTCTACTTTTCTCAGTGGGTAGAACTCAGAACCTTCCAGGGAAATTTTTATTTCTATTGGAGGAATCCGATGAGCTGTAAAGCTCTTTCCACAGACGTCCAATAGTTTAATTCCGGAGCAAACGCCTGTGAACATATTGTAAGGTCATGGGACCTTTCTCTATTTAAAAAAACGATTTTAAAATATGCTTTACCAGGTAAGGCCCACGGAGCCATATAGTTATTTTTCAGAAGCGATCTGGCCACAAATGATGGCTCATCCAAGTGGCTGCTGTGCAAATTTATAGCAACCAAATGCTCCAAACGCGTCTTTCTACATGTGGAGGGGAAAAACCGAAAGACCCAGAGAAAAATCCACGTGAACAATGCGGAGTGAAACATGCAGACTCCAAATACACAGGCGTCAGGGTGGAGATGTAACATGCGAGGTAGTTAACATCCCGCTACCGTGGCGCCAACAAAGGCACACCACGGCAGACACAAAACGAACACTTTGCAGAAATGCAATTTCACGTGTAACTTCACAGGAGGCAATAACACAACAGCTGTTACACGTGGCTTGCCACTCATTCTCTACCAGCGGGCCACAATTGCATTTCGTGACTTGGCCTCTGCCCAATCCACCACGTTGTACTTTTCTTAGCAATTTGAATTGCCTTAAAAATGCATGAATTCGTTCACAAATTAATCAATTAAGCGTTCTGTCCGTAAACAGGTCGGAAGGCACGATGTTTCTCTCCTTCGACACCTCCGATTAGCACGGTTGGCTACGTACGGTGCAAATGAAGTTATATATACAGTTGATCATCGACAACATTATCCGGCAGTCCCGGGCCGATCCGGCGAAACCGGCAAAACCGCTCCGAAGGCTGTAACCCAGTCCGGCGATTGTCAAACACATCAAGTTATTGAATCAAGAGCGTAGTGGTATGTACAACACCCCATGCACAGTCTTCGAGGTTTGAGTGGTACGTACGGTGCAGTAAATGCAGTAACTTGTTACGGTAGGATATGTAATTTTGTCTATTTGTATGCGTATTTATCGGTACCAATTTCAAACAGTAAACACATTGGAAACACTAATAAAACATATCCACAACACCTAAGAAGAATGTGCAAAAATAAGCTTTTGTAAATAATGATCGTTCGGAGTGAATATCCGGCGCTCCCCCTTCCCCCCGAAGCCGCCGCATAATCGATTATCTAATTAACTCTCTGATGCACGTGTTCCCATTTTTTAAAAACCTCTCAATGCAATTACAAAGCAATCAGAAATCGCAGCAGATCCAGGCGCAGGTATTATTAACTTGGGGACCGTCCATAAATGACGTCACGCACCTAGGGGGGGGAGCGGGGTGAGACATTTGTGACGATGTGTGACGAGGGCGGGAGGGTTTGAGAAATGTGACGTCACATAAAAATGTGAAACTTACTTTTTGTGACCGCGTGTGACGAGGGGCGGGGGGAGAGGGGGTCAAAGTCGGCCAAAATCGCGTGACGTCATTTATGGACGGCCCCTTGGGGCGCAAGCCCCTTTCTGGGGGTGCGAGACATGGGCAGATTTTTTTTTAGAAGGTAAATAATCGAAGCAAAAATTAAGCACGGGCTTACACGTAAGTACAACTATTTTGTTTAATCAAATCCTATGTATTTAATAACATTAAGTAAAAAAATAACGCTTGAGAATTAAAGGGTGCAAGGCTGCAGTAAAGGTTAATAACCACTGATCTCGTGTGCTTCCCGATGCACGTCATAGCTATTAACTGTAAACCAATTTTGCAACTGGATATGCTTTCAGAAGAACCAACTGGGCAAATAAAATATTTGAGATATTTCTATTGGCGTGCTGCTGACACTAACAAAGTATTACTTCCTGCTACTCTGGAAAAGAGTTCTTCATCAGTTAAGGGAACAGAGTTCACTTGTGGCTCGACACTTATTTTGAAGAAGTCCGCTATCACACCACTACAGTGCAAGCATGGTGGGAACAGAGACATCTGTGGGGTCACCTCAGCCAGTGAAATGCTGTACATAAAAGTTATTGCCATCAATTTACCAACTTACCCTTAGGGAATTGAGCTTTGAAAAGTTGTGTGTGTGATCCACAAACTAAAACTATGAACTAATCTATTTTACCAGCTAAGGCCCACTGAGTTAGTTATTTTTTCAGAAGCGACCTGGCCAAAAATCTGAAGCCACTTTGTTGATCTGTCACGTGGAAATGTACAGCAAACACTCTAAACGCACGTTTCTAAATGTGGAGGGGGTGGGGGGAACGGAGTATATCCGGAGAAAAAATCCACGCGACCACGGGGAGAGAGAACATGCAAACATGCAAACTACAAATATACAGCAGGCGTCAGGGTCAGGGTCGAGCCCACGACCTCCTGCACATCGGGCGTGGGATTGAACATCTTGTCGCCTCGGCGCCCCAGGGTGATGGAGGAGAGCAGGACGGGGTCAATGGCGTAGAGACACAGGGACGAGAAGACATGGAGAGTAAGGTGGTCACTGGATTTTGGACGCAAGTATTATACGGCACTTTTGATCAAATGACATCTGCAAAAATCCCTCGTTTAAAAGGGTATGCAGAGGGTGTTCAAATTAAACGACAGATCAACTCCAATGGATTGTCCTTATCCGCACTGAAGGTCACGTGTTTTATCACCTGGGCCAACCAAGGTGAGATTGAGCCAGATAACTGAACCATCATGCAATTGAACATTGGATAATTGTTAAATCGGCACACTAGATTGCATATAATTGTAATACTGCGGGCGCCCATCAACTCTGGCTGTCACTCCGTCATTATGCTCAACCACTGCCTCCAGCCACGTGCTGATCAAATTCACTGTATCTTAAGTCAATGTCCACGAAAACAGTACTTTAGTTGCATTACAGGACTGTGAGATGGCAAAGGCTTCAAACAGCAGTGGAGTGATGACTGATATACACTTCTGTAATGCAGTATAGTGTAATGTAGACGCTGTATACAGCATGGACATGTTTCAACACACTTATTTTCTCCGTACCACATTTTTACATGATTAATGCACAATGTTAATATAATATATACATTCACATATAAATCAGAAACAATTGTATAATTTTTTTTATTTGCGTCTACATGACAAACAGCATTCACCTCTGCACGGTACAAGACTCCCTTTATAGCCTTAGGATACTCTATGGGACAAGTGCTGTGAAGCGAGCAATGAGCCACTGGGCACACACACCACGCACGTGGAACACGCTTTATGACACACGTGTATGCATATCCGCATTCCTTCTGTCAGCAATCTCCCTTTCCCGGAACGACAACACCCTCAAGCGCCACGGTCTCAAGCCACGAGCGCGCGAGCCGAATCGCGAGCGAATTTTCCCGCAACCAATGAGAAGAGACGAGAGGAGGAGGAGGCGCGTGCCCCAAGCCACCAGCGACCAATCAAGAGCGCGAATTCGTGCGGGGAGGGGACAGGGGGGGGGCGCATGCCCTTAAACCACGCCCCCCACACCCTCCACACCCGCCCCCTTCGTCTCGCGACTCAGTCCCTCGTGCAGCCCCCACCGCGTCCCTCCTCCCCCCGTCCCCCCTTAATGGCGACCTCTCGTCCAATCACAAGCGGTCCCAGCCCCCAACTCCCCCCCCCCCTCCAGGAGATCCCCACCCCCGTTTCCCGTCACCCCGCCCCCTTCCCCCCACGTTGTGGGGTGCGCGCTCCGAGATTAATACAGTAAACGCGAGATTTGAAGCTTTCGTGACTGCAAGTATTCATATTCTTAGGTTTTTTCGGTAAAATCACGTAGGTAAAAAAAAAATCAAAATTAATAAAAGTAAAATAAAAAATGAAATAAAATCACGACGTTTCGGATGCAACACAACCGTCGCAGCACGCACGCTGTATTTTTTTTATTTTACTTTTATTAATTTAGATTATTTTTTTAACCTACGTGACTTTACCGAAAAAAAAACCCTAAGAATATGAATAAATGAATAATAATCGCGGCCCGCCCCCATGAGTCTCTATAACCACACGCCCACCCCTCCGGCAGCCCCGCCCCCCACGGCGCGCGGCGCGACTCTCGGAGATAAACAGAGTGGGGCCGCGCGGCGCGACTCTCGTCGGCGCAAAGTGTAGAGAGAGCGAGGAGAGAGCGAGGAGAGAGCGAGGAGAGAGGAGAGCGAGGAGAGAGCGAGGAGAGAGGAGAGAGCGAGGAGAGAGGAGAGAACAACAACAACAACAACCCTCCTCCACCCGAAACGGCGGTGGTGGTGGAGAGGTTTTTCATTTGCCTTTACGCGCGGCTACGAAGTGTGTAACCGTACCGCCCTTTTCGCATGCGGAATATAAAAATAATAATAACATTATCATCGTTGAAACGGTATATATTTCTTATTTTTTGTTGTTGTTTTACGGTGAACGCTAAAAAAAAAGAGAGCGAAGAGAAACATCGGAGGAGACGTCGCCCACCGATTAAAAGGTGAGTCGCTTGGTCTGCCGCCATGGCGTCGGTCGCCTTGGCGTGTTTTGAAGGATAACATTTTAACGTTTCGATTGTAATGGGTTGTGGTTCAAACTACGAGGCTGCAGATGGTGTTTTGTTCCGTAGCTACATTTCGCGACAAGGTTTTTTGTGTTTTTTTAAAATGTTCTTTTTGGGGCTTGTGCGGCGCGGCCTAGCCTGTTTGCGGAGTCAGAGTGAGGGGCCGGCCTCGGATAGATTCTCTCGCCGGATATGGAGTCGCGTAACGCGGAGAGAAGACGAAGCCAGCCCGGGGTGGTTTTCGACGCGGTCTTGGTCACGTTTTTTTAATTGATAATGTTGGTGAGTCGGTCATGGGGTAAAGGGAGGTGAGGAAGGGTTGACCATACCCATACCTCGCTGGTCTTTGTGTGCTTGTTAAAGCAACGCGTGGGCATGCTCGGTTGAGATATAATTGGCTTTTGACGTTAGCCGCGGACGGGAATCAAACTCGTGTGCATTGGTTAGTATCGCATTGTGGTAGCGACCACGTCACCACCCTCCATCCAATTTTTAAGTCTGCAATGATTTATAAATACGTACTGTAAACGACGAGATTGCCTCTGAACATGATCGTGTTTGAGGTGGTTTTAAAAATTAAAACTATTCAAACAAACCTATTAATATCACGTGTCTTGTATATGCGAACACGATGCTGTGTGTCCTGGGGATATCGCAAACGAGTTTAAAGCAATGCTAATGAGAAAACAATAACTTCTCATTATGGCTATCTGGCGGCGTCACTGGAATATGTTGAATACTTAAATGCGTTGACGTAATCGCGGCGATTTAACGGAGCGCTTCAAACTCGTGTCGCGGATATCGAGGGCGCAGCCCCTAGTCGTTGTATCTACAAAATAGTAGCGATGTGTTTGTCTTCATCATCATTAACTAACTCGTTGGTTTTACAGCCGTGGCCACCGATGATGCATTTGCCTCCGAGGTGCACAAGTGCGACCCTTCAGATTAACCATATGTTCACGTGCATTATACTCGAGCGGTTAAATGCTATTTGTTTAGACGCTGGCGCTTATACATTGTGCACATAAAAAGAAACCGTGCGGTGTGGTTGTGTTAACAAAACCCTCGTTGTGATTTATGAAATGGGTTTAAATGAAGAAAATATAATTTCGCGTTGACGCGTGCTCATGTAAGTGAAGTTGTCATTTATGTTGAGCGTGTGGATAATTCGCATGCATTAGCTTATGTCATTACTGTGATAATGACATTTGGGTAATGTAGTAGTATTGCGATGAGTCAGAGCAATGGCAAAGTGTGTAAACACACTGTCGCCGCAACTCAAGTAAAATGCTTTACATTGTGATTGAAAGGGGATTATTAAGCTCAACATCTTTGAAGAAAACCTTTGGGGTGGCTGTTTTTATGTATAGTAGAGTACTCTCTGATATGAAGTGTTTAAGAGCCTTGGGGCAGACATCCCTGGGATTTTTTTTTACTTATTGTATTTTATGTGCCCAGATGTATAATTAACATTTGAATTTGACGTCATTTAGATGCTATAAAGGTCTACAAACAGATCTTCCAGTATACTATAGTGGTAGTGAATAGGAGCGCTACATTATAATGCAGCGTTAAAGCTAAATTAAGTAGGAATTGACTGGGTTATTGCCTTTCGCTTATAATTATGTTAAATAAAAACATGTGGCAGTGAACATTAACCAAGGGTGTTCGTATGCGAAGCGATAGCGCTGTCTATCGTGTAACATCCATTAGCTCCTTTTATTGTCAGGGTTATATTATGTAAACATTTTATGATCACTGTGACGAAAACAAGATTAAAAATATATTCGTGCACAGCATTTAAAGTGCATACGCAACTTGCAATGAGACAGATGGATTATAACTGTTTTGTTTTGCAGCTTTGCATACGAGATTGCAAATTCACGTAACGTTAGAAAATTGTCTTTTTCTCAACGTTAATGTGTTGTGAAGTGTGAGGAATATCAATGTTTTCAAGCAATCTGCTGTTGCCTAAAAATATTCGGTGATATTTTAATGCCTTATGAAGGCTGAATGATGGGAATATGCAACATGTTTCAAGTACACACCTTCAGATATAACGTTTTATTAGAGATATTTTTCACCATTACGACATGGTAAGTAAGTAATCTTTCAGTTTTTTTTTAAATCTCTGGGAGGTCCAAATTGTCCTCGGTATAAATTGATCTGATATGTGCTCGATTATTTAAGAAAAAGTATGATTGCTGCAGAGTGATTGAGGTCATTGTGTCAAGTCTAGAAATTGTGTCAAGACGTACTGATCGTCTGGCTGATTTGCTTTGTTATTGTAATGTCAAATTACACTTCCATGGAACTCTTAAATAGAAAAACCCAGGTGTTACTACTTTGCTTCCAGAATTAATACAATGCTCCCAATGACCTTGTTTAGTGTTGATCAAACAAGATTGCGTATCTCTCGAGGCATAAATGGAACTTCTTTTTCGAGGCTGAATATACATGAGATGGGTTTACATTAACCAGCAGAGGCTCATGGTATGATCAATACAGTCGACTTTATTGCATGCAAACATACACCTGCATGTGTTCCCTATTCACAAGATGTCTGGTCCATCTTTAATGTGAGGAAATGACACCTGTTCAAACTTCACACACACACACGCACAATGACATGTGTGCAGTGTGGATTCGGTAGGCCGAGACACAAAAAAGCTGGATTTGCACGTTAGCACTCTTAATGCGCTCAATGTTTCTTGCATTACATATGGTCCACATTCGTCCATGTGGCTGTACATATAAAATAACTTGTCGTCCAACATCGTAGCTTCTTGTGCGTCATGTGCATCTTGTGTTATTTAATTTACCCTGTAGAGTTGTGACTGGTTTACTAAATGTACCAATGTTTAACATTTTCAGGTAACATCACCACTAGGCCATATTGTATCCAATTTTAAAGCTGGCGTGTTGTAGTCTTTTCAAAATAGAAAACATATCGATTTCATATTTTACCAAATAACCCATCACCAGCCACGAGCGATTCACGACTGGATGAAGGCCCCCTCATACCCTGTGAGTTTTGGGGTTATTTGACCATACTTGACCACGATAGTCAGTGCTGGTTGGTTAATATGGGGAGCATAGCTGTTGAGAGCATAGTGCAGTACAGCAATGTATTTTTTTGCAATTGACAACGTAGCCCTGGCAGTAGTAACCTAAAACACCTGTTGTGTGGTGGCAGCCCATCCAAGCACTATTCAGCCTCAAGCCTTCTTAGCTTCTGACGTAAAATCAGGTACATTCTGGGCAATTTGGTCATCGGCTGTCCTACCAAATTCTACCAAAATTTTATCACTGAATCGTAAATTATCAAATGTGTTGCTCCGCACCAATACTTTTTGGGCCATCGCGTAACGTGCCACACATGCGCTCACATTCTCACACAATAGCAGGTCAGTTCTGGATAAATCTTTAAACCCGATTTGAAACGGTTACTGGAGTAAACGTAAGAAAACAGAGCTGTTGTGCCGTGAAATTGCTTACGCCTAATCTGAAAATTCGTCAAGCTACTAACAATGTTATGAAACTTAAACAAATTATGATGAGCTCTTGCGACTGTTAAACTCCCATGATGATGTCATGATGCTGAGGTGTAAATTGCTGTACATTTTGGTGGTAGCGCATTTGTGTGCCGAGGCTATTGTTTGTAGGTTCAAACTTCCATTGCATGATATCCATACGTTGGTCTAAGCTAGTTTTCATTGTGACATGAACAGTTACCCGCAGTGGTCCACGGTTTAAATTGTTTGGATGTCCCCTTGCAAATAAAGTGTATGCGTCTCCGCTGTTGATTTATTTTAGAAAATGAATTTATTTAAATGTATTGAATCTTTCATCACATAAAGGTTCATCGTGGATGAATTGGATTTGACTGTTTTGTGGCTTTGATCAAATCTCCTGATGGTGTGTTTGAACAAGCAACACACTAAACTCTCTAGTCCTGCAGGATTCTAGCAGTCGGCACTGAAATATATTAGTGCCGAGTGCCGACCCGTTGTCTAGTAAATTCTTTCTTGCTGTGGCATGTTGAAACGTGTGAGTGTTGTAAAGGATTTGCCAATAAATATTAGATGAAGATTATTATCGCGGCTCTAATGTGAAGAAATCACACGTGCAAATCGAGCACTTTTTTTGTGACTATAAATTGTTGCTGGAAGGAAGTTTTAAGGCTCAAGTGACAAGCCAGTATTTGTCCGTAATTATATTCACACGCTTTTACATAGAGTAAAGTATATACAAGCTCATGCATATATGCAGTGCGTTGTTAATTGTACACAAATTTGACAAATAACAGTGAGTTAATAATCCAATTATACATAAACAAATCACGAGGTGCTCTATTGTAATGGTTGTATCGTAAAATCCTTGACTCTTCTATATATTAGATAATCGGCTTTATTAATTCCAGGTTCCACACCGTATTGAGTGTAATGTGTCCAGACATGTTATTTCCATGGCTGGCTGTTTTGTGCTTGTGCAAGCTCATGATTAAAGCGTACAATAGATGCTATGTTTCCAGTTCAGCATTCACTATTCAAATCATTAGCACAGCATTCATTTGTATTCATTATCCTGGCTGGCTATCTAGCATTATACACATGATGGTGAGCTGCAAGCTAAGAATTTTTAGAGGCTGCTATCAAATTAGCCACTCCTCACAAAGAGTTCTCCTGACCACAAGCTGCCCAGCATGTTAATTTCTCTGTTTGTAAGATCAGTGCTCGGGATATTTATCAAATGGAGCTGTGGTTGGTTTGGTAGAAAATTGTGGCTTTTGTGCCATCGACACAGAATAATGGTGGCAGCTTGCAAGTGCGATGCCATGTTTGGTTGTAGGCTGAATTATGGCAGTTGGTGTCTCAACATGTTGTTTTCTTATAACAATTGATTTATATCGCTGTTTAGTACAATGAGTATCCATTGTCAAATGTAAAAAAAATCGCATGCATCATAGGGCTGCAAATAATTCCTCATTTGTCAACTACGGCTTGGTTGAAGTCAATCTATATTTGATCGTCACTCGCCATTGTGTATATTGTCTGTGGTATGCATTACATTTTTAATGAATGTTTTTAGGTTCATTATGATGAAGTGAAATTAGTCTACATTTATGAGCGAAACTAATGTTTGTATCCCATTTGGTAGAATCCTATATTTAATGGGTCACCGCTACCACGAGTGGCTTGGCTGGCAGTTTGTTTTGTCTACCTATCTGTCAACTGATGTTCTGTGCCTTGACCACTCTTTGTGCACTGCCCGCCCAGTTGCCAACGACCTGTTCCGTGTGCCCCAGGAGTGTACATCGGTGCACCGGGAGGACAGAGGCAGCTCATGACTTCGGACCGAGAAAGCGAATCTCCGGTCGTGGCCGATACCCAGCGAGGAAGGCAATCTCTGGTATGGGCCCCCAACCCCTCCTGCGAATTATGCCGTCCCATGTGATGCCCGCCTCTTGACCATGCCGCTTATTCCACTGTTTGTGTTGATCGATGTCATCTTGTTTCATCGTACCATGTCGTTATATGTAGGCTTTAAAATAAACCCAGAAGTGAAATTTGCGTGGGAGTTTCCTGTACATTTGTTGTGGCAAACTGGGATGGCACAAAATAAAAACTATGCTCACCCAAAATGTATAAATATTTTTTACACACTTTCTCAATAAAGGTTAACTTATCTTCTATAATGTGTGAACAGTCAAGAAAATTTAACATTGAGATCTTTAAACCTTTCTAAAGACACCTTTTACACTTCCTATAATGATTGCTGATGCCCTTATTTTGAGTTATTGGTGGAAAGTGTTGGTTGATTGTGTAGACTCCTTTTATTGAGGCACCGTATTAACACTTTTGCTTTACTGTGCAGATATTTTAGCCAGCATGTTCTATACAAAGAGACGCGTTAAACCATGCTCCAATGTGAGGTTCTCTTGCCTGTCCTGGCAAGTCCTTACAAGTTTGCCCGTGCTGAAGCACACATTGTCATGTGAATTCTAAAGCTTGAAATATCCGGCTGAACTGGACTTCAGTGCCAAAGCAAGAGTGTGTATCTTTTTGTTTAAAAAAAAGAAATGCATTGCATTTTTCTTTGTTTCTAGCCAAGATCAATGCCAGTTTTGCCTGTAAAAGTTGAGTTGCGTTATATAGGAAATTATGTGCTAACAATAATTTGTAAAGTTTACATATGACTTGCATAGTAAAACTGTCAAACTGTAATGATGCATCCTGTGTGGCTGAAGTGTTGAAATACTTTATAGGAAGCAGTCGCTACTGGTTCTGTATGAAATTTTGCACAACATGGTTCGTCTTCCTCTTAACAGGCTGTTCAACTATTTTTTAAACACTGAATAGCGTGCACATTCGTATGACGCACCAAGGAAAGGCCCCTGTCTGTGCGACGTGGTATCTGCCGCCGAGCTTTTAAGGCAGAAAAAATTGGGCTTCTACCCTTTGAGGGCCTCCCGAAGGTTGACAGTGTGAGGCCAGTAGCTGGCGCTATGTTAGTATTTGTTCACAGAGGGCAAAGTGCATGGGGGGGGGGGGGGGTTTAGCCACCTAACCCACTTGCAATGTGTACGAGGAGCATGTGCACGAACCGTTTTGGACCTCGTATGTTTGTCAGTGTACACGGACATGTATATGAAACAGCCTTATGTCAATCCCCTGGTGGATGAGGGCACCTCCCCATGCCGTGTGGGTAATTTGACTAGAATTCATAGCTTGTGTGGGTTATAAAAAGCAGGGAGCATAGACGTACAGCACAACAATTTAATTTGCTTTATACTGCCCTCTGCTGCCCACCACAGTCTCTCAGCCTATAATAATAATAGTTACGCATGGTGATATCCATTTTATTACTAGCAAGGTCCAAGTTTGCTTGATGACATTGGGCGCATTTTGGGTGGTTTGTTCAATCGTGCTCACTGGTGCAAAATGCATGCCCTCTACACAGCGATACATTTCAAATCAACTCCTGTGCATTGTATCTACACACATGTTCCCACTTTGTGCAGTAGCCAACTGATAGAAATGTGTAATTTAATTAACTCGCAGACGCACTGTAGTTCAGAGTCTGGATGTACGTAATTGTCTTTTTGTACGCACATGCCAACCAACAAATAATTAGTTTTTGTATTGGTGAAACTGAATTGGCAATGGTGCATAAGCACAAATAACAAGTTCGGCACATTAAATAACATTGCCCTTAAAGAGATAAAACCCTAATAGATGGAATTTTAGGCAATGGCCCTTCTTGAAACATACATCAGTGTTTGGCTGAATCCTAAACCCAGATGGCATCATCAGAACTACTGAAAACAGCAAGTGTCTGTGGAAGTGCTGTTCAGTGGTAAAGACAACCACTTACTTATTTTATTCGATATTTTACATAATCATGATGGTATTTGCATATTTTTCAAATACATGAGCGAAACAAAGTTTATTGTGTGTACTTGGCACATTTTCTATTGCTGAGATCAACAGACAGGCCTATTTTAAGAACCGACGTGACATCACAGCCCAGGTGGTGCCCGTGATGCTGATGTTTTTGAGCTCGCAAAAAAATGGCTGGATTGTTGAACAGAACTAGTTTTAGGGAAATCCAGCTCATGTGCAATGTACCTTGTGCAAACTCTTGCGCAACGCAGCGTATTGGCGCCACTTCTACTGCAGTCCATGCCGTGGTGGAACGGTAGGAATTCCTGGTGTGTGACCCACTGCCAGCACTCTGCAGAATGCAGGAGCAGCGGCTGACGATGTGAATCAATGGTTGAGAGGAGAAGCGATTTGAGAAGGGAATGTGGGTGGTGTTGGAGGGGGGGGGGGCAAATGTCATGTGTGGCTTGGCTTTGCTTTTTTATGCTATTGCAATATGAAAGTACTTTTAACTTTTTTAGGACTGCTTTTGTGGATTGAAATATTTGTTTAATTTTCATTGTGAAGATGAGAATGGTGTGCTTTGGTCAAAGGCATTTCTATATTTAACCTTTTGAGCTCTTGAAAATGTGTGATTACATAATGTTGGATTGCATAAGATAAAACTATTTTATGTCTTCTAATATCTTCCGTAGGTTTCGTGTCCCAGCTGCATAAAACTCTGCATATCTTTACAATCTTCTGCAACATCCTGCGACTTTTTTTTTCAAAAGTACTGTACTTTCTACTGTAAGCTGTTTACCCTATGACAATATTTTCTCCATGTCAAAATACGTTGTAGGTAGCAGAAGTGTTCTACTTGATACAGTTAACTTGTGTTTACAGTGGTATCACCCTCCTCCTTCCATGCATTGAGATCTTTCATAGCTGCGGTTTTCTACACTTATTCTCATTCCATGTTCCTTGACCACCTTGTTGAAACTCTCCACCAGCTTCTGGGATTCTCTTCACAAAAGGCCACCAGTATTTTGCCATCAGCCTATTTAGCCGCTATAATTTATTGACTTCCAATCTTGATAGCCTTCATCACCTCCTACACTTGCTCCATGAATACTGAACAATCGTGGGGATAGTGAGCACGTTTGTCATAGTACTCTTCCCCCAATTCCTGCCCTGAGTCTCCATCCACTACATTAACCCCAATTGACTCATGCAGAGATGTTATCAACTATCTCTGAAGCCTACTCCAGTTATTTTCAGGAAAGTGAAAATGTTGACAATGGATGGAAATGATTAGCTCGACAGAGAACGTCTGATCTGGAAGTGCTGGTGCAAGAAGGTGAATGTATGAAACAAGGTTAAGCCTAAACATTTGTTTGTAACATTGTGAGAGTACATGGCTTGATAGGCACTACTTGAAAGAATGTGAGAAGATACAGGACATGAATGCAACACATTTGGACAAGTTGAAAGACAGAGGAACAATATATGGCAATTAAAAGGAAAGCATGTGGAATGTCTAAATATTTTTTTTAGCTCAGGAGCTTGTCATCTCCTGATACTGGAGAACGATCAGCGTACTCTGTATTAAGGTATAAAACATGAATGAGCTATTCGGCTTGTCATGGTATTACAGCCTCAATTTTAGCTAGGAAACTATCGGAAGTACTCTTCAATCCTAAAACTATTTGTTGGATTCCTGGAGAAAAAAATAATATCACGTGCGGTATAAAAGGTTGCACTCTTGAAACATATGGAATTGTATTTTATCGTCACTCACTCCAACTGTCTACATTTAGTGCTGTCATTTCTGTTTCCAGTTGTGAAAGATTTGATTCTGCAGTGTCCACATGTATTATGTAACAATGGCTAAATCTATAGGCGTTCTGATAATTCCCAGTCATTCTTAGCACCCACTGCACATTTACCTACCCAGCGATTATTTGACTTAATGCAGTCTCGGTATAGCTCTTTCATTCTTATGAATATTTTTTTAACACATTACAAATATGTTTGCGTTTAGGCCTGGGTTGGCCACACTAGGATGACTGCATCAATGTGTCGTGACATCACGGATGTCACTGTAATGCCGGCCCTAGAGAGGCACGGCGTGCGATGTAGCGACATCACGGGCACCACGTGGGTGTGGGTGCAGTGCTGGCCCTAGAAGGGCTCGGTGAGCGCTGACTAGCAGTGCTGGATGGCACCACGCTCTGCGTGCAGTGCTGACCCCTACAGGATAAGGTGTGAGAGTGTCGACGATGGGGTTACTAAGGGCCATGGCACTGGTTGACCCCGAAAGACACGTGACCGGTAAAGTCTACACAGGGGTCCCAGGTGGGGGCTTGGGGTGGTCACGTGTCAGGGCTGAGATCCTGCTCGAGGATTCTAGAAGGTGGTCGTTGCTAAGGGCGGAGCCAGCCATGACACAGAGGATATAAGCCGGGTCCCAGAGAGGGACCAGCTGCTGTTGTTCATCCTGAAGAAACCTTCGTTTACGTCCTACAGAGTCTCCAACACGTGGACCTGGACCTGAGCTGTGGTCCGGTCCGTTGTAGCAAGTTCCGGTGTAATTAGTGTAGTTAGCCTGGTGGTCTACCATCATAGCTTATTATCTGGTTAAGGGGCAGTTACCCCTTTGTCTTGGTATTAATAAATGTGTTGCCTCCAAAGAGTACGCCTGTGACTCAGTTGAACTCGCTACAAATGTTTAATTAATGGGTCGCTCGCCTTTTCATAGTCTACCAAGGCTAATTGTAATGATATTTTATATTCATTAGTCGTTTCCATAATTAGGACTGCCTCCACATCATGACAGATAAAAGTAGTCGCACTGTAGTGGGGATTGCTGAACCTTAGATCCAAAAGATGACATTAAAATCGAATCAAGTTTATTAGTTTTGACCAGGGAGAACTCGACAGACCATTGTCTCATTTTCAATCGTGACCTGTGTGCTTGGAGGCAATGTGGATGTACATGTGTACCACAGTAGTAGGATTTTACATTCACAAAAAGGGTCTTCAGTGGTCATTGTGGGCATTTTGCTCATTTAAGTTCAAATTAAAGTTTAATAGATTGTTTACAGATAATGATCAATTATTGTACCAACTTAAAAGTAAATAATTTATAAATATATTCTGTTTAGTTCATACCACAATGCCACATACTTTGAAGTAGGAGCAATTTATATAGCCAGCTTATGACATTGAAAACAGATGTTTGTTGAAAATATGCAGGTAGGCATGCTTCTTCGTCATCTCACATTGTCCAAGAGCTGACTTGTTTTTTATTTGTTGCACGTCTCGTTTTGAATGTGTCCACCCACCAGCCAGGTGCTGGATGCACATACCTCAAATCTAGCACTTTAGAGGTGAGGGTTGGTGGATGAGACAGCTTTTAGGATTACAGTACAGCAAGTGAACGAATATTCATCTTTACAGGGATTGAGTGTTACTCCCCTGTAACACTCCGGTTTACTTCCAGATATATAACATTAAATCATGGAGTTGGCCAAACATATCAATATAGGACCGCAAAGCTTGGGCAATTGTTGGCACCAGATCTGGCTTGCATTCCTGCATGTCTGGTTTCTCGCACCCTGTGCAAAACTTGTACGTGTTACAAATTATGTAGCTTTTTATAATATAATTTGCATGAATGATGCCATATAAAAATACTACGATATTAATATTGCACGTGTGGGCAGTGGAGATAAGCGTTTGAAAAAGGAAGGTTTTCCATCTAGTGGTGTTATGTGGAGGGCTACTCTAGATACCTTTTATCTACATTCAAAGTGGAATCTCATGAAGACATAGAAGGGGAAATAAATGTCTCTTATAAGATTAATGTTCCACCTGATAATATAAAATTACAAAGTGTCTGAAAATATGAGTATCTAAACATTCTATTCAGGAGGTTGGCTATTTATATATGGCATATTTTTAAGCTGATGTACTTGCGGATTAGTCTGCAGATACATCCTAATAAATCAGTATTGCCTTAAGTGACATTTCTCTTTAAGTTTGTTATTTGTGAAAGCTTTGTGTAAAGTGTAATTCAGCTTTGCCTTTTCACATTATAATGTAGCCATACAGCAGAAGTGTAATTATAATGAAACCAACTTTTAGACCCATTTCTCTTTATGCGGTTATGATGCTTGGTGTGACCATAGTAATGAATGCAGGTTTACACGTGCAAAAATATTGATTAGTCATTTCATTACATGTGGTAATTCCTGACGTGGGCATTCTACAAAATCTGTGATGGCCACATGGGCTTGTCAGCTATTGATCATTGGGCAATTAGTCGAGTTTTAAATGTTAACCCGTACACGCGGCGAAACGATTGCAGCGATTCGTAAAGCTCGTCTACTTAAAATGCTTGCTGTTTGTCATGCATGGTCACGTTACGATATGCATTTCCCTCACTGGTGTTTTGTCGCTGCCCTTTCAACCATTGTGATATCTTTGATGTTGAATGTATTTATCGCATGGTGAAATTGCAGAAGGAGTTGAAGATTCAGTCTGTTTTATTTAACTTGATGACAACGAAAGAGGCAAGGATATAATCTTTTGCCAAAGTGACCTGGGTCACTGAAATGAAAATGTAAAAAAGTACTATACAAAACTTGTAGTAAAAATAAAATAACTACGACGTTTCGATCACAACACAAGCGATCGAAACGTAGTTTTTGGTATTTTTGTTATTTCTTTGAACCTATCCACGTGACTTTACCGAAAGACCCAAAGAATAACATGAATACATATACATACATTAAAATCTAACCTGAATGATTCCTATACATTTTACGTAAGATTATCCGTTGTCTGACAGTGTTTAGATTTGATACTTGTTCAGCATTCGTTATACATATGCAAATCTTGTGTTAAATGTATTTTGAGCACACAGTTGAACATTTTGTTGGATTTTGGTGATATCGGTATCTTGAAATATATTTTCCGATACACTGAATGGTTGTGCTGAACATTTCAGTGAGACCGTTTTTGTGATAAATTTGATGATGTAAAATTCCTCCAACAAAGCCTCACTGGGCCTCCATGACATTTCTTCAGGAAAATCATGTATAGTGTTGTTTTTTCTGCCAGTTCCGTTTTTAAGGAGTGTATTGCCTGGAAGGAATACCTAGAATACCGAGAGAACCTACGGATATGTGGGGGGATGACCTTGGAAGATCGACACAGATGGCTTCACGAACCATTGCTGTCCAGGGACTCCTCTACTTACGAACTTTCAGAGATACGAACAACCCTGTCCATATGTCTGGTTGCCTGTTCGGACCGAGAGTCGTAAGTTAAATCGCCTCGCAATAGATGCCGGTGGTGGCATTTACATCCGCAGAAGATGAAGAACCAGTGGCATCTACATCTACAGCAGATTATACAACTTTTAAAGGCATTCCCCATGTTTAATGTACATGCCGTACAACATGTTTGGAATCGTCAGGAGTAAAGTTGGACTTACGAACAAGTAGACTTCTGAACAGACCTGGAACTGTCTTGCATCTACCTTGTAGCTAAATGATTTGGGAGTTCCACAATTCAATGTAATCCACCAACCTTAGCCTTAAATGCTGGATTACAGGTGCATCCCAATAAAAGCGTTCACATTTATTGTAACAATTTTAATAATTTAGTGATTTTATTTGGATATTTATATATCTATTGCGTTCATACGGTTTAAGGTTGAGCGAAAATTGATCTAAATAACCTTCAATTATGGGTTATATGTGCAACTACAGCATGCCTGAAAATAATATGCAGTAATTGCTTATTTTTTTCAATGGTATATTAGGTGCAGCCAATTTAACAAAAGCAAGATTGATAGTTTTATACAGTTAAAATAAGCAGCATTGGAGATGGCCGACATGGCCTGTGGTGAATGTGTGCGAGCCCTGTAATGGAACAGTTAGATACAACCTAATGAGGAGCTTAACATACCAATTTTGGCAAGTTTGAACACGTGGCACAGCCTTTGTCCCCATCTACGCAAGTCTTTATGTACAGGTAAGCCTCGGTGAGTCTTGTGCTTTCCTTAAGAAGGGCCCTGCATTTGGACTGTTTATTTCATAAGTTTTTTTGCATGTGGGAGAAAACTGGAGTTCCTAAAAAAAAACCACACACATGAGGGGATAATATTTAAAGCCCCGCAAATATAGA